>NC_138163.1:0-1284063 GCF_964165515.1 Mesoplodon bidens
AAGGTATCATGGGCCTGTCAGATCCCTAAAATGATTTCTTCTTGGGGCAGATTTTGGCCGACTGCTTCAATGGTGAATGAAGGCATAGCCTCCTGTGCAGGCCAAATGGGCTGTATTGTATTTCAAAGCCAGCTCTCCTTCCGAGGTGCAGGCTGAGCTGCACGGGACTCATCGGGCCGCTGTTGTCCAACGGCAGCTGCTCCTCCCCTGGCCAGCCCGGCCAGAAGTTGGTAACCCGCATCCTGTGACGTTGGTTTCTAGGAGGAGCACGGAGAAGCCAACTTGCTGAGCAGTGGAGCTCTGACGTGGACGAGGAAATTCAGCCTGGACTATTTAGCCCTGGACTTCAACTCAGCGTCACCAGCCCCTGTGCAGCAGGTAGGAAGTACTCTTGAGTCTGAGACTTGCCAGGAGATCCCATTTCGGTTTGGATTTTGTTTGGATGATTCCACCATGGATGTTCTCCTTGCAAAGTCTTAAACCTACAGACACGTACAGTGAAGAATCTTAAAATCAGCCCTAATTCTGCCTCCCAGAAGTCCTGGTGTATTTCCCTCGGGGGTGGGTTCTTTGCACGTCTATGTGTAAATGTATGTAGTATTCGTGCTCTTCAAATCTTGGACCGTAAGGTTTGCTGAGAAATTGCTCTGGCAGAGATGAGGGTGGGGTAGAGTGTAGTCCAGCCATAGGAAGGGCCTGCTGAGGAAAGAAGTAACAGTCCCGCTTGGCTAGACTCTGGGGAGTGGTGACGGAGCTCTCAGCTGGCTTTGAAACAGCTCCGTAAAGGGCCTCAAGTGCCAGGTTGGGCAGTTTTGACTCCTTTGAGCGGCATTCTTGTCTGTGGAGTGCTCAGCAGAAATAACGCCTACGTTGAAGCCTGTCGTGAGGATTAAGTGAGTTAATACATGTCAGGGACCTTAGCCATTGACCGGTGTCACTCACTGCCCAGGGGAAGCCATGGAATGAATGGCTGGTAAGCAGTGGACGACAGCTAAATAGTTTTTAGCACGGGATGGTCATAGTCTAGACTGCGCTAACAATGTATTGTTTGATGAGAAAAATCACCTGCTGAACAGAATATACAGTATAATTTCACTTTGTGCGTGTGGAGAAAAAAAGAGTCTGGGGGGCTTCCCTTCCCTTTGGCTGAATGACCTCCCACTTCTCCTTTACCTTTCATTTCATTCCAGACACCTAAAATGATACTCCAGCAAAGCTGGTCAGCAGGATAGACAGATAAGCCCAGACGGTGCATTAGTCAGCTCTGGTCAGCTGTGCAGTGAAGACAAGCCCCGAATCTCTGCGGCTTTCGACCGCAAAGGCTTCTCAGTTGTGGCCTGTGGGACAGTCCATCACGGTCCCCACGTGAGGCATGCCGGCGTCGTGGCAGGGGAAAACGGGAGAGTGCAGGATCACAGGACGCCTGTCTTCTCTTTAGGAGGGGCACCCGTCACCCCACGCACATTATATTGGCCAAGGCGAGTCAGCTGGCTAGAGCCAAGTTGAAGGGAGCAGAGGTGAGGAGAGATTTACACACGTTCACACGCAGCATGACGTTTCTGCAAGTGACGACCCAGGGGGGAGGGCCAGCCAATACTCGACACTGTAATCCACCAGAGACTGACTGACGTTGTGCCGAATTTTTAAATTTGATGGAATGAAACCTTTTTCTTCTCCCCCTTCAGAAACTTCTCTTTTCAGAGGAGCAAAGAGTAGACTATGTCCAAGTGGATGAGCAGAAGACGCAAGCTCTCCAGAGCACAAAGCAGGAGTGGACGGACGAGAGGCAATCCAAAGTGTGACGGGGCTGGGCTGCGGGCAGGGGGCTCTGAGGGAGGCCAGCCCTTGTCACCGGCCACACTTGCCCCTGCCGAGCCTCAGGCCGGTGGACTGGGATGTAGAAGACTCCATTCGGGCAGGGTGGGAACAATCAAAGCAAAAGTGGCATTAGAAATCTTCTCCAGTGGAGCCCTTGACGTGCAGATTGGAGCCAACAGGATGACATCTTTTGACTCCAACGCCTGAAGTTTCGATCTCTCTCCTGTGCTTCCACTGGAATCATAAATGACCCTAGGAGAGATGCGCCTGGACACCATCTTGTCCTCACCCCTGAAGACACAGTGCAAGACACCAAGCCTAGTGATGGTGGCAGAAAGACAATGCGAGTGACAGGAGCCTTGAGTCCCGAGGTCCGTGATGGGCCTATCAGATGACACTGGTGGCTCTAAGGACAGCGTGCTTGAGCAGCCACCTGTGGCTGGGCGTCCCACTGCTGTTGGCCTTTTCCTGGCATGCTTTCACACGCATCGTCTCATCTCTTCCCCTCAAAGACCTCGGAAGCTAGGCTTGGCGGAGATCACCGCTCCCACTTTGAGGAAAACAATACCAAGCACCAGAGAGGGGAACGCTTGACCCAAGATGACTCATGGAGTGAGACAGCAAGTCAGGCTCCTTCCGCCGTCTTAAGGCTGCGTCCGTCGCTTAGGGTAACTTCGGAGACGCGTGGGAAACACGTGCAGACACGGGATGACTCATCATCTCCTGTCCCTTTCATAGGATCTCGAGCAGGTGCTTGTATACTTGAAAGGTATGCCTGTCGAGCCAGGGTTTCTTTGTATGGTCTTCAAACAGGGCACTCTAACATAATCAGCAGTTACCATTAGAGACACCTCCCGACAGTCAGTGTGAAATCCGTTCTTGGTTCACATGGTCCCCTTGCCGTGTGTGTCCCGTGAGCTGGCTAATGCTGGCAGAAGAATCTTTGCCACCTCGGGGAAAGCTATCCCTGGCCATCCTGTGCTGCACTCAAGCTTCTGAGTGACAGTTATGATCCAAAACAAAGCCAAAAAACAGACCAAACGCCGGTGACTTCAAGTCTCAGGTTTCCTGGCTAATTTTCCCTTCTGCTTTAGTGGTGACGAGCCCCTGAGACTGCACACGTTCCCCGCAGGCAATGAAGGCATCTTGTCACTCCTTCCTTTATGGGGCGCTGGGGTTCAGGGGACGCAGACAACAGGCTCGACTGGGCTTGGAGTTTTGCTTAACGCCCATTCCCAATCCTTCTGAGCACCTGCAGCCAGAAGACAAACCTCGCCAACTGGGTAGTAGGCAGGTTCTGGCCCACTGTTCTGCCACGGTGGCTTATATACGAGGATGCATCAAATAGGCGGGCAGGTCTGCGGCAGCCAGGGTTAGGCAGGGCACCTGTAGGCTTTGCTGCAGGGTTTCAGGGTTTCAAACTGCTCCGAAGGTAAGTGCCAAAGTCTTGGTTTTCCAGACCATAAAAGAAGTAATTTTGATGTTCAAAGCAGCACGGTCTGGTGACATCATTTTCTTCCCAGAGCAAGATGGGGGCCAATTGCCAAGGGATTTAACTGAGTTAAGAGTCCTTAGTGAGTTTGGATGGAGCCACGAGAGGGCTCCCTGAGCCTACGGCCTGCTCCACGGCCAGAGCCTGTAAAGAGCTGCCTTCTTCCTTCTGTGACTTGCAAGGAGTCACAGAGCCTCAGGCAAGAATCCAGGGCTACAGACGGCCAGTTCCCGTAGATGGTGGCTTCCTTATGTGTGGGCCACCTGTGTTTAGCTCACTGATTGCCTGACAAAGGCCAGTGCAGAAAAATTGTACGTCCAAGTGTCAAGAACCTCACCAGATTGAAGAGAGATTGGAATAGTAAATGCAGCTGAAATTTTGTCGGCAGTGAAATGTCATCCAGTTGACCAAAAAACAAAAATCTGTTTCTACAAAACATTTCCAGGGACATACTTACTGCACGAAACAATAGACACTTGAGCAGTGTGACTTGTTTGGAAGTGATTAGGGATTTAAAAAAATATGACTTCACCCTCATTTCCAGGGTGGATGGGATGATGTCTTGCTTTGCTAAAAACTGCTAATGGATGGCTACACGAAGGCATAATGATTCAGGGACACAAAATACAGGTAGTTTTGGAGCTGACGGCAGCATATGCTCCTGAGAAAGGCACCGTAAATCACAGCGATGCCGGCCAAATCTTGTTTTCCGGCAGAGATAATCCACGTGTAATAGAGGGCTATGATTCTGATGGGGTCTGAGGGATTTTTGTGGGGTTTTTTTTTTAACAGAAATGATCCCAGATACCACTCCAACTCAAGTACACATGGCATGTCTGTACACTGTGCAGAGTACACCTTTCTAGAAGATTTGGGAATCAACATAACAGGACAGTGCAGCAATTAATCTCGCATTATTTTCTGTAGCTCCTTTTTGGCTTCGTTTCCTTCCGTCTCCTTTCATTAGGAAATACTTCCAGATCAGGCGTTTTGCCATGCAGAAAGGGGGACCGAAGGGACTCAAGCCTAAATCCACAGGCCCAGGAACGTTGGGAGTTAAGCTTTCCTTGGGGAGGGAGGAGCCCTGAGGCCCAGCACACAGCCTGGCTACAAGGGCATGGTGTGACCCTGGGGACTGTGTCCAGGCCACTTCACCACGCAGCAAGCAGCAGCTGAATCGTGGCCGTTGGGTCCGGGTCGAGACTGATGGCTCCCCTTAGGCCTGGCTTCCCCCTCTCAAGGCCTCCTCCTCGGTCCCCGTTCAAACCACCTTTGTATCCACAACCGTGCAGATTTTTAACAATTCACTATGTTTTTACTATTTCATGTCTGGCATTAATAAAAGTCTTATAAGGAGAGGAATCGTGACCTAAGTGCCCTCTTATTTAAGTGATGACATCTGAAAGACTACGGGACACGTTTTGAAACCTGAATAAGTGGAAATAGACTTCATTGCCATTTTCAAATACAGCTGACTTAACCTGACTCACATGGAATGACCTACATCCGTGTCACTTTGCTGCAAACAGTGGAGCAGGTGGCTGTAAGAAGTACTGCTTCTGCTCAGCCAAACCACATCTTGACATCTGGGTCAGCAGCTAGCTTCGATAATTGGCAGTAAACTTACCGGCTCTGCCAGTTACCACGTATAACACAACCGTTGTCATTACTGACATTAAAAAGCAACAGCGCCCAGCTTGCTTCTCCCCAGAGGGGGTCTCTTGTGCCACCACCTCCCTTTTCCCTATGGCTGAGACTCCCAGTTGCCCTGGCTGCCAGGCCAGCAGCATCTCTAGGCCACGATGTGAGGCAGAGACAACCAGAATAGCAGGGGCTCAGGTCTGGGGAAAACAGGCCCAAAGCAGAAACCCTACAGCCAACGGGAGTCCTGGTGCTGAGAGAGAGGAGGAGAAGCCACGTGAAATTCCTCACCCTGGTCAAGTACGAGGCTGATTACCATGAACGCTTTTTCCTGGCACACACTCCAGGCCGAGCCCTTGGCCTAAAGGAGAGCAGGTCGGCCCACTAGGCTAACCTGGAAGCAGGGGCCGGGAAACCTGACCTAAAGGTCTCTGAGCCCCAGGCCCCTCGTGCTCTGGCCCCTTTACTTCACCAGACAGTTCCCTAAGTATCCAGCTTTCTACTTCTTTATTTTCCTTGATCTTAAATTGCATTTATTGTTATCATTTCCTTATTTTAATTGTCATTTGTTTTTATAAATTTAGTTTTTATTTTCTGCAACTGAGAGAGAGTGGCAGTGGTGCTGGCCGCAGCAGGGGGCCCGATGGGAGACAGCAGAGCTGAGACGCAGGCTCCGCGCCACGGGCACTTCACCGATGGCAGAGGGGGGCTGGAGAGCCTCGGGGACAATCAAGGCTGCCAGGTCACTGGAGCCCCACGAGGATGATGACGAACCTGACCCCACTCTGCCGCCGCCGCCTACAGACATCGGTTCCTGGGGGAGCTCCATGGGGAAGGCAGAACAATCCATGGGACGCGTCCCCTCTGCCTTATCACAGCCATTTGGCTTCCATCCAGCACTGTTGTTCTGGTCTTTGTTTCATGGTCAAAACCTCCATTTCAATGAGTTTTATCTTTTGTTTACCTTTGTATAAACAAATGCATCCTAACTGTTTTATATCCGTCTTGAAATTTTAAATCATTTCCATTTTTTTGTTCTTCAACATGAGACTTTTAATTCACTTTCATACTCTATGGTGGTAGAAGTCAGAATAGTGGTTATCTCTATTGGGAAGAGGCAGGAAATAAAAAGTCAATTTGTAAATTATACTGTGTTGTAGAAGGTGATGAGTCGTATGGAAAAGAACAGCAGGAAGAGGATGGGCTGTTGGTGGCCTCAGGAAGAAGTAGGCCGAGAAGACGAGATCTGGGCAGACTCGAAGGAGATGAGAGCACATTCCAGGCAGGGAGAACAGACTGTGCAAAAGCCCTAAGTCAGTAGAAAACCGGGAACGTTGAGGGCACAGGCAAGAGGCCAGCGTGGCTGGCATGGAGTGAGCAAGAGAGCAGAGGAGGTAAGAGAGGCGATGGGGGATTCACAGATTAGAATGTGGGGACTTGCTGGCCATTACAAGGACCTCTGGCTTATATTCTGGGTGAGAATGGAGCCCTGAAGGGAATTAGGCAGGGGAGACGTGATCTGACTTCTATTTTGAAAGGCAGGATCAGCGTAGCCACCAGAGCTGCTGCGTGCTGGCAGGGGAGATGCTCCATCATCACCGTCGTCGCCATGCCCACCGCCACCATCCCCAGCACCAGCATCGCCCTCCCTCCAGCCCACGCTGTCAGAGCTCTCTGGGCTCTGTGCCGGCGGACTCCGTTCACGCACATGCAGGAACAGGGACCGGATCTCCCCCGCACTGGCTTGAAAGAATCCCCTAAACGCAGCCAAAAGTTATGAAACACAGGCTGTGAAGAAACTGGGCCTCGGGTGAGGGAGGACCGTCAGTGACCTCTGGGAGCTGAGACCCCAAAGAGGTGAGCCGTGCAGCTGCCCCAGCTTGCTGTCTACACGGACCGTCCGGACCGAGTCCAGCCGCCTCCCCGGGTCTCGGGGGTGGATCGCAGAGCGCACGCAGCCGGAGTTGGCGGGTGGAGGACTGGAGAGGACACAGCGGCACAGGGACAGAACCGTGCCCAAGGGCGGAGGGTCCACTAGCGGAAACTCGGAACTCGGGTGACATCATATACAGTACTCAGACGGATCTTGTCTCAATCGTGTGGAAAACTAAAAGCTGCTCTGCCCCCACCCAGAAAGTCTCAAGGCAAGACTCAAAAGGACCAAACTGTTTCCCAGGAAGTTAACAATATTAGATTTTTTGAAGTTCTGGAATATACCTAGGAAGAAAAGTACCCAGCACCCAAGGAAAAGGGTATGCTAAGATTCAGAAAAATCCAACCCATTAGGAGGAGACAGATCAATTGATAAAAGACATCCCAATTGGAAAGGAAGAAGTAAAACTTTATCTGCAGACAACATGATTGTCTATGTAGAAAACCGAATGCAATCTACACGAGTGAGGAGAACTAGTCAGTGAGTTTAGCAAGATCACAGGATAAAAGATATCAGAGGAGCTAACTCCACCTGCCCAAACGCTCAACTAATTGTTCTTGTCCCAGCACTTTTCTGCACTGATCTGAAACAAGTCCAGTCAGCCACAACATTGTTCTTTTACTGTGCCTAGGGTTTTTCTCTTCTTGTGCAAACTAAGTTTTTAATTTTAGTAGGAAACCAAGCCGATTGTGACAAGGATGTTGGGAAACCAGAAATCCGGTAGTAGGTGTATTTTCTGAAGAGAAACTGTGAGTCTTTCCTTTTTTAAAGACAGTCTGTTTCCTCTCCCTCTCTCTCCCGCTCTTTTTTTTTTTTTTTCCATGCCGCGTGGCTTACAGGATCTTAGTTCCCCAACCAGGGATGGAACCCGTGCCCCTTGCAGTGGAAGCACGGAGTCCTAAGCACTGGACTGTCAGGGAATTCCCTGTGATCAAGAGTCTCAAAAAAGAAATAGAAAAGTAAACATTTAGATCAATATTTCCAACTTTTGGAATATACTTTCAGGAAATAATCATTCATGGAAAGAATTACATACATGAATTCCACTGAATCGTTAACCATAGTAATGAAAAAATTGAAAACAACTTAAATGTTCAATGATTACATTATGGTGCATCTTATATACCTCCACTCAATAACATATTTTTGAAGAGTTTTTAGAATGTGGAAAAGCTAGTATGTTAAATGAAAAAAAGTCAGGAAAAAATTTAATGCTAACCTTAATGACTTCTACATTGCATACCGTTATACATTTACTGTGCAAGTGCAACTAAAAAAATCGTTCTAGAACGTTGACAGTATTTAGTGCTGGACATCGGGCTTTTCATTTTCCTAAACTGTCTTCAATTACCTTGTACTACTGGAATATCTGAATTCCAGAACCTTCCCTCCAACACGAGGACAAAGATAAAAAATCCAGAAATGCATTAGCTGAGAAGAAACTGTGACACAAAACAGTGGCCTAGTTTTATTTTCTGCAGTAATACACATTGAAGCATCCCACTCCTCGAGCCGCAGGGAAACAAAACAAGTGAACCAAGAGATACCAAGGGCCAGTACTGGCAAAAAATTAAACCCAAATAACAAAGTGGTGATTACTCAAGTTTGAATTCCCTAAGCCTTGCCTAGTAGGGGACACAAGGTTAGGCCTCAGCCCCCTTTCCTTCGCGTAGCCTTTAGGGAGGCGAGGGCCCAAGGTGCTGAATATTCCGAATCACCAGGGAAAGCTGATCGAGGGAGGAGCTGATGGAAATCTGGAAGAGCTCAAGGTCTTCAGCAGTCCACGTACTACAAGTGAGGGGAAAGGAAAATCAGGTTAAAGGGGAGATCGCTCATGTAGGTCCAGGGCACCAGCCCCCAGGCCCCTCCGTATACCAAGCCCGTCAGCGCCCCCATCGCAGCACTCTTAAGACAGAGATCAGATCCCAGCACCTGCCACCGACCCCACCCCACCCCACCCCCGCCCACGGCAGACTCTTCTAGAACTCACATATCTAGGGCATTGCCATTCACTCTATATTCCTTCCGAATCATGCCTTGGTCACGCTGGGCATCTGGGGTCAGAGCTCTGCGGGCCATGTGTGCCTCCAGCGGGGATCGGAAGAGCACTATGAGCTTGCTGGGGGAGACGTGGTTAAGGCACCATCCGCCACTGAATTTGCTGGTATCTCGGGCTTGCCCACACCTCAGAGGCCCGTTTTTGCCCCAGGATGAGACCGCCCGGAGCTGCCTCCCTAACCCTTCGGTCCTTCCCCACCCCCCAGGCTCCTCAGGCATTGACAATCCCCTTTCCTGCAGGGCTGCCCGCCCCTGCTGCCCCTGACTGCGCCCTGCGCTCCCCTCCGTCCCCTCCACAGGCGGCCGCCATGTACCCTGCCACCGCACCGCTGCCCCAGCCCAGGGAGGCTCCACGGAAAGGATACAACACCAGCCGTCTGCTTCCAGGCCCTACAGCCGCGAACGCTGCATCTCCACCAGCTCTTAGGGCACGTGGTGCCCGCCCACCCTGGGGACCTGCAGCAGCCGCTCCCGTCGCTGCTCCTCCTCTGCCAGGCCCACGGGGGGCTTCCGGGCGCCGAGGACCACCCTCGCCTTCAGGGCTACCCGACCGACTCTGGTAACCAGGAGTTCCGGAGCTCTGCTGGCCAACTCGGCCCCCTGCACCTACCGCGCCGCCATCCCCCGGGGCCTGCATGGCCGCTGTGCGTCCCTCTAAGAGCAGAGGAGAGCCTGAGCGCCTCACGAGGCCACGCCCCTTCTGCCCAAGGACGCCCAGGGCGCCTGCGCACACACCCCTGAGGTCGCCTCCCGGCACCCGATTGGCTGCCGCCCTGACCCCCACGGGCCGCCCCGGAGACCCCGTTGGGCTGCACGGACTCGGTTCTGCCGTGAAGCCCCGCTCCTTTCGCGCGCCCCGGATGCGCCTGCGCAGACTGGCCCCCCCGGCGGGGCCTGGGCGGCGTGGAGCGGGTGCCGAGTGCCCACGGAGTCACCACCGAGACAGGAATGACGCCTTTCCACTCCCAAGGCCTTGAACCGTCTCCCAAACCATCTGCCCCAGGCAATAAGGGCCACCCACCCACCCCCATAGCCCCCCGACCCTCCCCCCGGTAAAGCCCAGAGTAAACCACAAACAGCAGGGGAAGCGTAGGACCTCCAAGCAGCGGGGTCTCCGCTGAGTGGGGAGGTCAGGGCTGGTGGGTGTCTCCACTGACCCCATCATGGAGGCGCCACCCGCATGACCTCGTCCAGACCCTATTACCTCCCAAAGGCCCGCCTCCAAAGTCCATCCCATGGGGGGGTTAGGGCTTCCATGGGTGAACCGGGGGAGGGGAGGGGGAGGGGCAGGGACTGGACGCTCCGGCCATAGGCCAGCACTGCTCAGCTAACCCGGGCTAGGTTCCCGTGAGTATTCTTAGCGGGGCGCCACTGACTTACCTGACCGAACACAGAAACAGCATCTTTCCTGACGGAGAGATGATCCACCTCAGCTGTCCTGAGAGATGCGCCAGCCAAGGCCTCACAGGTCCCCCAGCTGCGGGCCGGGACGCAAACGGGGAAACGAAGATTCTGTGGGTTAACGCCAGTCAACCCCAAGCGCCCTGAGGACGCGCCTGGAATCAAAGGAGCTGTGGCGGTGACACCCGCTGTGGTGATGGATGCTAATTCTACTTTCACTCCACCTCCTCTCGGGTGCCCCTCCCCCTCCTCGTGCTCCCTGCTGTCCTTGCCAGTGGTGTGGACCCTCCTGCCCCTGGGCCGGCCCGGTCCCTCGCGTCCCAGGGCCAGGAGGTGACACGGGCCGGTCTGGCTTCCTCTCGGCTGTTTCCAGGCCACTCCTCCACCTGCTGGGCTGGTTACCGTCCTTCCGCAGCCCTGCCCTCGGCCCCAGAGGCTGCCCCGAGGTGGACGCTCACTCAGTAGGCGCCCTCGCCCGGGCGGCCAGTGCTGCACTGGTGAAGCTTTAACAACGGCTCTCCAGATGCAGCAGGGGCGCTGCATCTGCTGATCTCCACGCTGTACCCACTCCCACCACAGCCGACTGACTGCAGGCCGCCAACACGACGTCACTGAGTGCCTGGCCGCAAAGACACGCTCCTGCTCGGCTGTCGCCAGCAGGTCCAAGGTGGCCCAGCACACCCCCAGGGCCGCACCGTGCGTCCCAGCACACACGGACACTCTGCTAGTACTCACACGGAAACCGTGTCACTGTGACTCACAGGAAGAGCACCCAGAAGCAGACTTCCATCTCGCTTTGCCCCCCACATCACACGTGAGGGCAACTAGCTGGCCACGCCTGGACCTCGCCCAGGACGCTAGTTCCAAAGGGGCCGGGGAAACGCAGCTCTCATTTCTCCAGCGCGTGTGGTAGAAGAGGCCTCACCGGACCGAGGTTGGAGTACGTGGCAAGGGGCCAAGCCACGGAACCCACCAGAGTCCTCCCTCTGGCTACTCGACATCTGCACCTGTGCTTTCTTTTTTAAGTATTTTTTCAGTTTGTTTGTTTATTTCTTTATTGGCTGCGTTGGGTCTTCGTTGCTGTGCGTGGGCTCAGTGGTTGTGGCTCACGGGCTGTAGCACGCAGGCTCAGTAGTGGTGGCGCACGGGCTTAGTTGCTCCGCGGCATGTGGGACTTAGTTGCGGCGTGCAGACTCCTTAGTTGTGGCATACGAACTCCTCAGTTGCGGCATATGGGATCCAGTTCCCCGACCAGGGATGGAACTGCATTGGGAACTCGCAGTCTTACCCACTGGACCACCAGGGAAGTACCCCCAATGAGTTAGTTTTTCTTGTTGTTTTTTAATGCATTTATTTATTTATTTGGTTGTGCTGGGTCTTAGTTGTGGCTCGCGGGTTCCTTGACTGTGGCAGGCGGGCTCTGTAGTTGTGGCACGTGGGCTCCTTAGTGGTGGCAGGCAGGCTCCTTAGTTGCAGCTCACAGGCTTCTTAGTTGTGGCATGCGAACTCTTAGTTGTGGCATGCACATGGGATCTTGTTCCCTGACCAGGGATCGAACCCAGGCCCCCTGCATTGGGAGCATGGAGTCTTAACCACTGCACCATCAGGGAAGTCCCCCAATCAGTTTTATCAGTAATAAAGCTGGTATTTAGGTTGAAAAACATGTCAAGGGAGATGTGTCAAAGGCTGCAGATGGTAAACTAGACCTATTTGAAAGGAGTGGAAAAGGACAGGCGGCAGGTGTGAGTGGATGGTGTCAGTGAACTCCTTGCAGAGGAAATGATTCGCGTGGTCCAATTTGTAAAGCCACATACTTTTTTCGGGAGAAAGCAGAGAGTACAGAAGTGATTACAATTCACACCAGACTAACATATAAACACGAGGAAAGGAGAGCAGGCCAGCTTCTCTGAATAATGGGCAGTAGGGAGCCGGACTAGGGAGGCCGAGCCGTGGTCTTGTACAAAAGCCAGGTGGGAATTAACGCCTCACAGTCACTTACGGAAGACTCAATGAGCTCTCTGTCCCACGTTTCCCTGTGGGAGTTGCAAAGCGGGAGCCGTGAGCAGACATTCTCATAGTTTTTTAGTTTTAGGTTTAGCAAATAGGTTTTAATCATCATCACTGGGGGAAAAAAAAAACCATCAGTGCAGAATTGGACTCACGTGGGTAGGTAGTGAGTAGGCGTGGACACTGGTTGGACATGTGCGGGAAAAGCCCAGAGAACGTACTGAGCAAGGGTCTAGCTTGTTGGCTTCTGCTGTCGTCCATATCACAAGAGGAAACTCATGAATTAACCAGCCCCACCTGAGGGTCTGAAACAAGGGCAGAAGGAGGGTCAGTGGGACGTCTAGGGGGCTCTGACTCCCGCCTCCGCGAAAAATACCTGATGGACAGCCTCATACATACCCACTAAGGGGACCAGTGGCAAGTTCCCAGGAGCAGAATTGCTGGGCTTTAGGGATGGGCAGACGTCACTGGATTCAGTCACGCCACGCTGCTCTCTGCTATGGCTGTACCCGTCTCCACTCCTACTATAGCCTTGCGACCTTTGGGGATTTCCTTTTCTGTAACTAGCCTATTCATATCGTTCGGCCATTTCCAAAAAAATTGGAATTGCTCTTATCTTCTTGATGACCAGCAGGATATGTTAAAAATATATTCTTTTTTTTAATGAATTAATTTATTTTTGGCTGCGTTGGGTCTTCGTTGCTGCGCACGGGCTTTCTCTAGTTGCGGCGAGCGGGGGCTACTCTTCATTGTGGTGTGCGGGCTTCTCACTGTGGTGGTTTCTCCTGTTGCGGAGCACGGGCCCTAGGCACAAGGGCTTCAGTAGTTGTGGCTCGCGGGCTTCAGTAGTTGTGACACGCAGGCTCAGTAGTTGTGGCGCACGGGCTTAGTTGCTCCGCGGCACGTGGGATCTTCCGGACCAGGGCTCGAACCCGTGTCCCCTGCATTGGCTGGCGGATTCTTAACCACTGCGCCACCAGGGAAGCCCCCAAATCTCTTCTTAATACTTGAGTCTTCGCTCCTTTGTGGTATCCTTTTCCTAATATATACTCATAGTTCCTGGGCCTGGGTTTAATATTTCTGATCCTTCATCCTCATATATATCTGAGGATGTCAGATAACACCCAGTAACTGATACTGTGGGGCACCTTGGAAAGATTGAATATGGAATTATTTCTGTCCACTGTGGGAGGAGAAGGAGACAAAGCTGTAGATGCTGTGTTAACAGGATGTCCAGTATCACATGCAATAGATGTATGTTTCTTTTCAAATGTATTGCAAATTGTTTGCCAAAAAGAATTACATCAATTCACACTGTCACCAATATAGTCTACCCATTGACTACAACCTAGTCAGCACTGGCTGTTCATTTTAGTACATCTAATTTACTAGTTATAAAATGGTATTCACTTGCTATTTTAATTATCATTTTATAAGTAACTTGTGGGATTGAATATTTTGCCATATGTACTACTTTTCTTTCCTCTGCTAACAAATTTTCTATTTGTTTGCTTTCCTAATTTTTGTCTATGTGTAATCTTGCTTTGTGATGGAAATCTTCAAACGTTAAATTTTTGTGAGTAAAAGAAAAAAATCCCGGGTCTTCCAAGCCATGAACATGATACATTTCTCCATTAATATAGGTTTTAAGTTCTCTTGTTAATAGGTTTTAGTTTTCACTGTAAATGTTTTGCACGTGTTTTATTAAATGCATCACTAAGTATTTCATGTTTTAGGATACTATTATAAATTATAGTGACTTTTAAATTTCACGTTTCTTTCTTTGTAGATTGCTTAGGATTTTCTACAGACACAAACATGTCATCTCTGAATAAAGATAATTCTATTTTTTCCAATCTGTATAACTTTTATTTTTCTTTCTTGTCTAGTGCACTGCCTAGGATTTCCAGGACAATACTTAAAAGTGGTGAACATCCATGCCTTACTCTCAAGTTCAGGGGTGGGGAAGTATATTTTCCTCCATTATCATTTTAGCTGTAGGATTTTTGTAGATTGCCTTTATCAGATTAAGAAAGTTTCTTTCTAGTCCTAGTTTTCTGAGAGTTTTTATCATAGTGGTTGTTGAATGTTGTCAAATGCTTTTTCTGCATCTATTGAAATGATCACATGGTTTTTCTCCTTTATTTTGTTAATATGATGAATAACTCTTGATTGATTTTTCAATGCAAAACCAGTCTTTCATTCTTTGGATAAATCTCACTTGGTCGTAATGTATCGTCCTCTTTATATATTGCTGGATTAAACTTGCTCATATTTAACTAAGTTTTTTGTGTGTAAGTTACTGAAGGATATTGGTCTATGGTTTTCTTTTCGTGCAATGTCTTCATCTGGTTTGGGTATTTTGTAATGCTGGCCTCATAAAATGACTTGAGAAGTGTTTCCCCTCCTCTACTTTCTGAAAGAGTTTGTATAGGATTGGTAATATTTCTTCTCTAAGTATTTCATAGTATTCACTAGTAAAGTCATATGGGCCTGGAGTTTTCTGTTCCATTTCTTTCATAGATTTAGGGATATTCAGGTTTCCCACTTCTTCTTGAGTTAGTTTTGGTGATTTGTGTCATTCAAGGAATTTGTCCATCTCATCTAAATTGGCAAATTTATTCACAAACGTTTTCCCTAACATTCCCTGGTTACAGTTTTTTATCAGTTTTATTGGTATTTTCAAAAGCTTTCTGTTTCATGGATTTTTCTCTATCATTTATTTGCTCATTTTACATTTTATTCATATCTGCTCTTATCTTCATTATTTCTTTCCTACTGCTTATTTAGGTGCAATTAATCAAAATTTGCTCTTCTATGTCTGATTTTCTGCAGTATCGTTCTGTTACTTAAGATAAGTTTCCTCTTGATTGCTACTTTACTTCTTTCTTTTCTGTGAGTTTTGTTTCATACATTTTGAAGCTCTGTTATTATGACTTCTTCATGAAATAACCCCTTTATCATTAGCAAATGTCCTCCATCCCATCATATTCCTTATCGTAAGGTCTACTCTGCCTGCTATTAATAGAGCTACTCAAACTCTCTTATTATTCGAGTTTGCACGGTATGTCTTCATCCATCGTTTTACTGTTACCAGACCTATATCTTTATGTTTAAAGTGGGTTTCTTATGCTTAGCATATGTTTTTTTTTTTTTTTTTTTTTTCTTTTTGCGGTATGCGGGCCTCTCACTGTTGTGGCCTCTCCCGTTGCGGAGCACAGGCTCCGGATGCGCAGGCCCAGCGGCCATGGCTCACGGGCCCAGCCGCTCCGCGGCATATGGGATCCTCCCAGACCGGGGCACGAACCCGTATCCCCTGCATCGGCAGGCGGACTCTCAACCACTGCGCCACCAGGGAGGCCCTAGCATATGTTTTGTTTTGCCTTTTTATCCACTTTGACACTCTCTGCTTTTTTTTATTTAATAAATGTTTTATTGACATATAAGTACACAGATCACTACTTTAAATGATGAACATTTAGAAAGAAAATGCACCCCATGTAACCATAAAGAAATTAATATCCCTAGACCCTCTCAAAAAACTCCCATCTACTCTTTTTTTTTATTTTTTGCTTTATAACAAATTTAATCAGTTATACATATACATATGTTCCCATATCCCCTCCCTTTTGCGTCTCCCTCCCACCCTCCCTATCCCACCCCTCCAGGCGGTCACAAAGCACCGAGCTGATCTCCCTGTGCTATGCGGCTGCTTCCCACTAGCTATCTACCTTACGTTTGGTAGTGTATATATGTCCATGCCGCTCTTTCACTTTGTCACAGCTTACCCTTCCCCCTCCCCATATCCTCAAGTCCATTCTCTAGTAGGTCTGTGTCTGTATTCCTGTCTTACCCCT
Organism: Mesoplodon bidens; assembly: GCF_964165515.1. Classification (NCBI taxonomy): domain Eukaryota; kingdom Metazoa; phylum Chordata; class Mammalia; order Artiodactyla; family Ziphiidae; genus Mesoplodon; species Mesoplodon bidens. Next base: position 16,208 of record NC_138163.1, read on the forward strand.
ATGTTCTTCATGACATTTTTTTTTCTTAAATTCCGTATATATGTGTCAGCATACAGTATTTGTCTTTCTCTTTCTGACTTACTTCACTCTGTATGACAGACTCTAGGTCCATCCACCTCATTACAAATAGCTCAATTTCGTTTCTTTTTATGGCTGAGTAATATTCCGTTGTATATATGTACCACATCTTCTTTACCCATTCATCCGATGATGGACACTTAGGTTGTTTCCATCTCCGGGCTATTGTAAATAGGGCTGCTATGAACATTTTGGTACATGTCTCTTTTTGAATTATGGTTTTCTCGGGGTATATGCCCAGTAGTGGGATTGCTGGGTCATATGGTAGTTCTATTTTTAGTTTTTTAAGGAACCTCCATACCGTTCTCCATAGTGGCTGTACCAATTCACATTCCCACCAGCAGTGCAAGAGTGTTCCTTTTTTTCCACACCCTCTCCAGCATTTATTGTTTGATGATGGCCATTCTGACTGGTGTGAGATGATATCTCATTGTAGTTTTGATTTGCATTTCTCTAATGAGTAAAGATGTTGAGCATCCTTTCATGTACTTTGACACTCTCTGCTTTTTAACTGAAGCATTTTCTTAACTGAAGACCATTTACCATTAATGTAGCTAGTGATATGGCTCAGTTTAAATGTACCATCCTGTACTTTATTTTCTGTTTGTCCCATGTGTTCTATGTTCCTCGTTCTATCTTTTCATGACTTCTTTTAGGTTGAATAATTTTTAGAATTCCATTTTATCCTCACTATATCTTCTTTTAGAGCTAGGGTTTCTGATACGCATTTTACCTTATTATTGACTACCTTCAACTGGTTTAAAATCATTCCACGTATCATGTAAGAACATTACAACAATATACTTCCAATTACCCACTCATGTCCTTTGTACTATTGTTGTCATACATTTCATGTCTACATTGGTTATAAACCGCACACTATGCTGTTAATATTTTTGCTTAAACAGTTTACTATGATTGAAAGAGATATTAAAATGAGAAAAATTTATATTTACCTACATATTTTCCATTTCTGGAACTCGTCATTCATTCACGTAGATCCAAATTCCCATCTGGTGTCATCCTTCCTTGAGGAGAACTCTCTTTAACATTTCTTGTAGTGCAGGTTTTCTGCTGACAATAATTCAGCTTTTATATGTCTGAAAGAAGTCTTTAATTTGCTTTCTTCTCTATTGTGGCAAAATTGACACACCATAAAATAAACCATTTTAAAGTAAACAATTTAGTGGCATTTAGTACATTCACATGTAAAAGGATTGCCAAGTACTGAGAAGAAGAGCAGCTGGAGAAGTTAGCCTTGGATAGAAGGGCAGAGCCCTCTTCCGCCAAGGCAGGAAATAGGCAAGGATGCTTGCTGCTGTAGGTAGGTCTGAAGATGTGACATGGGACAAGATGCTGACGAACGAAACTCTTGTCTGATGATCAGAGAGGAAAGGAGAGGGCATATCACAGAGGGTCTGCTAGCCCATGAGGAGGACTTTGGCTTTGACTCTGAGTGAGATGGGAGGCACTGAAAGGTTCAGCGCAAGAGAAGGAGAGACCTGATCTTGATCTCATCACTGGTCCTGAGTAGGGGTTCTGTTGGGTTGGTGATGGGACAATTTCAGGTAATTACAAGGCGCAGGGCCACTTACTCAGGTAGAAGTTTCTGAGGGACTGACTTTGATACTCTCATAGGCTGTGCGTGCACTGTGACTTCAAGGTCTGTGCACCTCCTCTTGGTGTGAGGGCTGGTGGGGTTTCCATTCTCCTGGCCTCTACTTTACCGCTGGTCTCCTGAGCCTAATTTCATTCTTCCAATTCTGAGTTTTATTCCCTTAAGCCTGAAACCTGCCTTCTTTGTCTCTGTCCCTCACCACCACTCCCTTTTGTAAATTGAAACTCCAAACTTAAAACCCTCATCTGACTCTGAGCTGGACTCTACAGGTGCAAGTTTCTGGGCGTGGTTTCATGCAGCTGGGGAATGGGACACAGGAGTTGAGGCATTTGCCCTTCACCGTCTTTCTGCTGGTCTACACAGTGGCCGTGGCTGGGAACTTCTGACTCCACACTCCCATGTATTTCTTCCTGGCCAACCTCTCGCTGCTGGATACTGCCTATATCTCCAACACGGTGCCTCAGGTTCTAGTTCATCTGCTGGCACCAGTGCGGGTCATGCCTTGTCATGCTTGTCTTACCCAGATATTCTTTCTCTACTTCCTGGCTCCCTGGGAGTGCTTCCCGCTCACAGCCATGGCCTATGACCACTACACAGCCATCTGCCAGCCACTGCACTACCTAGTCCTCGTGGGCCAAAGGACTCGGACAGGACTGGCTTCAATCTCCTGCCTGCTTGCTTTGGCCAATGCACTCACCCACACCATTCTTGCAGCTCTCCTCAAGCGCTGTGGACCCCGCCTTATCACCCACTTCTTTTGTGACCTCCCTCCACTGCTCAGACTCTCTTGCTCCACCACGTGGGCCAATGAACTTGCCCTGTTCTTCAGTTTTCTGGTGGCTCTTGCACCTTGTGCCCTGGTTGTGATCTCCTATATACATGTTGTCGCTGCGGTTTTCAGGATTCACTCTGCCGAGGGCCGAAGAAAAGCCTTTTCTGCCCGTGGCGCTCACATCACCATGGTCTGCATTTTCTACATCACTCCAGTCCTCTGCTGCATCCTTCCCAGCTCTGCACACTCTGGCTTGAGAGACCGGGTTCTTTCTGTGCTGTATGTGGTCCCCGCTCCTATGCTCAACCCCATCGTCTACGGCATATGCGAAACAAGGCCACACTCCTCCACAGTGCGGCTGGCACATACCTGATGCTTTGGGAGTGAATCCAACTACATAGGATTCTGAAATTTAGCGTAGATGGTCCATTTGGTGAATCTTATTTTGTGTGCCAGGCTTTCCTCCATTCCAGCAAAGATCAAATATTTCTGTTGCATTTTTTTATTCTAAAACATTGTTTTTTTTTGTATTTATAGAAATAAAACATGGTCATCGGATAAGTTGTGCAGTTACAGAAGCTCATAAAATGACACACAAAAAATACCCTTCACAATCTCACCGCCTACAGAGAACCACTGTGAACATTTTCATGGTTTCCTTCAGGTTTCTTTTTGAACTACCAATGTATGTGCATGTGCATTTAAAGCAGGGAAACAAAACTGGAATCACTGTGTATTTACAGTTCTGGACGCTTAGAGATTTTTTATTTTTTTCAACTACAATATATGCTTATTATAAAATCATTTAGGTAGTCATTTCTCCAAAGAAGACATGCAGATGGCCAACAGGCCCATGAAAAGATGCTCAATATCGCTAATTACTAGAGAAATGCAAATCAAAACTACAATGAGGTATCACCTCACACCAGTCAGAATGGCCATCATTAAAAAGTCTACAAATAATAGGGACTTCCCCAGTGGCGCAGTGGTTGAGAATCCACCTGCCAATGCAGGGGACACAGGTTCAATCACTGGTCTGGAAAGATCCCACATGCCACAGAGCAACCAAGCCCGTGAACCACAACTACTGAGCCCGCGTGCCACAACTACTGAAGCCTGTGCGCCTAAAGCCCGTGCTCCACAACAAGAGAAGCCACCGCAATGAGACGCCCGCGCACCGCAACGAAGAGTAGCCCCCAACAGCCGCAACTAGAGAAAGCCCACGCACAGCCATGGAGACCCAACGCAGCAAAAAATAAAAACAGAGTCTACAAATAATAAATGCTGGAGAGGGTGTGGAGAAAAAGGAACCCTCCTACACTGTTGGTGGGAATGTAAATTGGTGCAGCCACTATGGAGAACAGTATGGAGGTTCCTTAAAAAACTAAAAATCGAACTACCATATGATCCAGCAATCCCACTCCTGGGCATATATCCAGGCAAAACTATGATTCAAAAAGATACATGCACCCCTATGTTCAGAGCAGCACTGTTCACAGTAGCCAAGACATGGAAACAACCTAAATGTCCATTGACAGATAAACAGATAAAGAAGATGTGGTAATATATACAATGGAATATTACTCAGCCATAAAAAATGAAATAATGTCGTTTGCAGCAACATGGATGGACCTACAGATTAGCATACTAAGTGAAGTAACACAGAGAAAGACAAATATCATATGATATCACTTATATGTGGAGTCTTTTAAAAAATGATATAAATGAACTTATTTACAAAACAGAAATGGACTCACAGCCATAAAAAACAAACTTATGGTTACCAAAGAGGATAGCAGAGGGAGAGGGGGAGAGATAAATTAGGAGTTTGGGATTAACATATACACACTACTATATATAAAATACATAAACAACAAGGACCTACTGCACAGCACAGGGAACTATATTCAATATCTTGTAATAACCTAGAGTGGAAAAGAACCTGAAAAAGAATATATATATATATGTGTGTGTGTGTGTGTGTGTGTGTGTGTGTGTGTAATGGAATCACTTTGCTATACACCTGAAACGAATACAACACTGTAAATGAACTATACTTCAATTTTTTTAATGGTTAAAAAAATCTAATGAAATAAAATCCTTTATGCTTTACATAAAGGTGCATTACTAGAAAGTTAAAATTTCTCATAGGGGGCTTCCCTGGTGGCACAGTGGTTGAGAGTCCGCCTGCCAATGCAGTGGACATGGGTATGAGCCCTGGTCTGGGAAGATCCCACATGCCACGGAGCAACTAAGCCCATGTGCCACAACTGCTGAGCCTGCGCTCTAGAGCCCACAAGCCACAAGTACTGAGCCCGCGCGCCTAGAGCCCATGCTCTGCAACAAGAGAAACCACCGCAATAAGCCCGTGCACTGCAACGAAGAGTGGCCCCTGCTTGTGCAACACACAGCAACGAAGACCAAACGCAGCCAAAATTAAATAAATTAATTAAAAATTTTTTTCTCATAATGTCTCTGTACTAACCACTATGAGCAGTTTTATGGGTATCCTTCTAGATTTTTTCCTATGATATGCTAACCTGCATTTACAGTTTTTTTTACATAAATAAGATCATATCAAGTACCAATTTGGCTGTTTATAATTCTTATTCCATGAATGCCATGTTCTTGTCATTTGTACAATTCCCTATTGGATTGTTTGTCTTTTATGTATTGATTTCCAGGAGTTTTTTAGGGCTTTTTATTTTTTTACATTTTTAAGATATCTTCTTTAGTTTACTATTTGTATCACTGATTTTTTTCCTAACTTGTTTGTCTTTTCATCTTATTTATGGTGTTTTGTTCCATAACAGAGTTTAACATTTTCGTATAATTAGATATTGATTTTATTTTTTTGCCTTCTGCACTTTGTATCCTGCCTTTTTTACTATGTGATTTATAAAGAATTATCCCAATTGAGTCCCAATTTGATGCTCTCACGGTGTTTTCTTCCATAAATACGTTTCACATTTCTTTGTGTTCAGACATTGATTCATATTTATTCATGTATGGCTTCTGGGTTTTGTATCATGCATAATTGTCTTCCTCAATGTTTTCTCCTTTCATTTTTATGGTTTCATATTTTCTACTTAATTGTATGCTTTCATTTTTTCCCATTTCAAGTTTAATTCTTTTGGAAATTAATTTTTCTGTAAAAAGTAAAGTCTAGACCAGCTTTCTTCTGACTTGTGTAATCCAAGTAATTTCACCATTGCTCTTTATGTACTCTTTCAATTTCGGTTTCACTCTGACTTCTGACTCTTAATTTTACATTTTCTCTCCAGTCACATCTCTGGCTTGGTCCCTTAGACACAACTGCTGGCATCCTGGCTGATAAACCCTACCTTCCCGTGAGAATATGGAACTTGTTTTTTATTTTGGACATCAATTTTGCAGACACATATCTTGGCCTTTCTCCACATAGCCTTCACCCTACTACATGGTAGAGTAATGTTCCCTCATTCCCTAACCAGGTAATATGCTGTAATTACAGAGGCCTGGATAAATATGTCATGTGGGAATGCATAGTTCTTGCAAAGTTATGAACTCAACCTGAAAACCCTCTCATCACTAAAACTAGGACCGTGTATATTTACACATGTGTGTATGCAACCCTTTTAAGCAAAATATTCACAACAATATTATTTATAATAGTATAAAATAGAAAAACTCAAATGTTCAAGTATCCCCAACTCAACAGTCCTCTAATCCACTGATGCGTTAATCTCCTCTCTCTCATCCCCTTCTTGTCCTCACGTTTCTCCCTGCATCCTTGGGAAGGCAACTTAAGCTGAACCAATCAAATGTCTGTCTGTCTTCCTCTGTCTCTTTCTTCTCCCTCCCCAAGCCCAACTTTCTGTACTGAATCCTTCAGGTCACTTCTTCAGAGAGGCCATCCCAGATCACTCAACCCAAATTAGCTAGAAGAACAAATTGCAAGAATAAACAAAGATGGGGGTTAAAATTTGGTGACGATGACATTTCAACTCAGTGGAGAAATACGGATTATTCAATAAATAGCGTTCCAACACCTGACTAACCTTTGGGGGCAAAACAAAATTAGATCAATGTCATTTTTTGCACCCAAATAAATTCCTAGTGGATTAAAATTTTAAAGTACTAGAAGACGTTATGAGTGACAAACTTTACACTTTTACAGTGGGTAAGGTTTCTATTGGACATAAACTACAGAAATCATAATGAAAAGATCGATCACTTAAATACATTTTAGAAGTTTTTTAAAACCTTCTATATAGAAAAGAACTATGACCAAAGTTAGATTGAAAATGTCCTGCTTGGTGTGCATTATGGGCAGAATTGTATCCCCCTTAATTCGTATGTTGAAATCCTATTCTCTAATGTGACAGTATTTGGCGATAGGGACTTTAAAGAGGTAATTAAGGTTATATTTATCAGGTCATAAGTGTGGGTACCTAATCCAATAGGTCTGGTGTCCTTATAAGAAGAGAAACAAGACACCAAAGACCTCTCTCTCTCTCTCTCACTACACACACACACACACACACACACACACACACACAAAGGACACGTGAGGACACAGCGAGAAGGTGTCTGTCTATAAATCAAGGAGGAAGCCTCATCAGAAACCAACCTGCTGGCACCTTGATCTTGGACTTCAAGTCTCCAGAACTATGAGAAAACAAATTTCTACTTTTTAAGCCACCTAGTCTGTGGTATTTTATTATGGCAGGCGAAGCTGACAAATAGAGGGTAGGACGTAAGAAAATGGACACTTTCATACACAATTCGTTGGAGTTAAATTGATGCAAACTTTTTGGAGGGCAACTTGGTAATACATATTAAACACTTTAAAAAGAGATTACTCTTTGACCCAACAACCCTCCTTCTAAAATCCTATTGTACATAATGTGTTACACAAAAACAAATGTACCAGGGTATTAATTTCGGCATGGTTTATAATACTGAAAAATTATAAATAGCCTAAAGGCCTATGTACAAGAGATTGGTTAAAATAACTATGGTATACACATTCTGTGGAACATTATACAGCTATTAAAAATAATGTGGAAGGCACAGGCTTCTCCATATCCACTATATGGCCCACTTCTGGGCCAATTTTGGGTGCCCTGTCTGGAAAGGGATGGTCCTTCTCCTTTTCCCTTTCCTCCAGCTGCCCCTTGCAGTCCCTCCCCTCCTTTGACTCATTTGTCTCCTTTTCTACCACAGTATGAGTTGATCAGCCAGGAGCTAATCCCTTAACAAGAAAAGAGGTCAATTTCTCCCTTGAAGTAATTAAAGGAGGGCCAAGTCCTCAGACCACAGTAGTTAAATAAATAAAAGTATGATTCCCCCAATTCATTAATAGTCAAGACTTTGCTATTGCAAGTGAAAAAAAGTAGAACAGAAACAATCAAAAATATCCACATTGGCTTAAGCCACTGCGAGAATTTCTGGGTCTGTATAACTGAAAGGTACACAGGTAGTTCCTGTCTTCAGGCATGGCTGGATCCAGGATTTGGTGCTCTGAGATGTGTCCTCTTCTTGCTCTAGCTTCCCCTCTGTCCATTGCCAGCCTGCCTCCCCTGCAGCCCCAAAAGTGTCACTGGTTGGATGGGATCACCACGGCCGCAGGAAAGCAGTGCTCCGATTGGCCAGGCCTGAGCCACATGCCCACCCCCGGAATCAGAGGTGACGTCAACTCTATCAGAACCATAATGGCCGAGAGAAAAGGAAAGGGGAGATTTTCTAGCGTGACATGACGATACCAGTACCAAGAGAAGGGAAACGGATGCTGGGTGACAAAACCCATAGATGTCCTCTACAGTGGTGCAGACTTTTCATCAAATTCATAATCCATTTCCAATGTTTTAAAGGAACAAGACTAGGAAAGATTATTCCTTAATCTAATAGAACAGTATTTTTATTTTCCCAAAATAAAAATACTTATGTCAAAAGTAATACATACGTGATGAAAATACTTAAACAATACATACGTGTGAAATTTACAAGGTGGAAGTTTCTTTCCCTAACGCTAATGTCTGGAGATGAGCATTCCTGACAGTGGAGGGGGCTCACTCTAGGTAGTTACTATGCATATCCCCGCACTTTCACACGGTGGCAGCACACTGTGAGAAGAGAACATACCATACCACGCAGAGATTCTCAACTTGTTTTCATCTTTCTTAGTACCCAGCTATCTACCTTGCTCTTTCTCTAACTGCCACACGGTTTTCCACTAGGATGGGCTTACTGTAATTCACTGAATCTTTACTCAGTTGAAGTTTTTTTACTCAATGCTAGAGTTAACATTCTGGTTAACTCTGCCTTGTTGGCATATGCAAGACTTTCTCTATGATAGATTCCCAAAGGCGGGCCAAAGGGTAAAAACAGCTTCAACTTCAATATAAAATGCCAAATAAATGTCCCGATAGATTTACTAACACTCCAACTGATGAAGTATAAGAGTCTTTGTTTCTAACAAATATTGGAGGTTGTTAATTAGTTAAATTATTCCTACACTAAAACCTGCCCTGTTCTCACCAAAAGGAAGACTTGAAAGGATCAAATTGGTTCCAAGTAACTTAACAGAGTCCCAGAAACAAGCTCAAGAATATGTTTGGGAACACAAATATCCAGCATCCAAGGTAAAATTTCACAGTGTCTGGCATCCAATATAAAATCACCAGGCATGAAAGCAGCAGGAAAATCCAATCCCATTAGGAGAGAAATCAATCACAAATAGGCATCCCAACTGGAAAGGAAAAGTAAGACTACCTTATCTTCAGACCACCTGATCGTGTATGTAGAAAATATGATGTAATTCACAGAAGAGCTACTAAAACTATAAGCAAATTTAGCGAGGTTGCAGGAAACACTATCCGTTAGAGGGGGCTAACTCCTCCCCCAAAGACTTAATTGTCCCAAAACTTTTCTTCACTCGTCTGAAACAAGGTCAGTAGACCACAAAGGTCCAGTTCCAGTGTTTCTGGGTTGTTTGATCTTCTCCTGCAAACTAAGCTTTTTATTTTGGCAGGAATCAGACCTACTGGTACAAGGTGGTGGGCAAACTGGAATTCTGGTGGGAGGGCACACTTTCTGAGCAGCAACCATGTACCGTACACCAACGGCCTTAAAAAATCAATAGAAAAGTGAACTCTTACCTCAGTACTTCTACCCATTGAAATCGACCTTGGGGACATAACCAGCCAGGCAAATACTTACACAGAAGAATTCCACTGACTCGTTACTTACAATAGGGATAAACAGAAACGTATTAAATGTTTAACACTTATAGTTCTTCTTTTATGCAACGAAGTACATGTTTTTGAAGGAATTTTAGGGGAAAAAAAGCTCCTATGTTAAGTGAAAATAATTCAGGAAAAAAATTAACCATGAACTTGCAAAAATTACATTATATTATTGTTATATGTAAATGAAAGTATACAACTAAGAAGATATCCCAGAATACTGGTAGTAGTTAACGCTGAATGACAGGACATAGTGCATTTTAATGTGCTTCCACTTCCTAAACTGTCTTCAGTTACCTTGTACTACTAGAATATCTGAAGCCCAGAACCTTCCCTTGGAACCAAGGACAAAGCAAGAAACCGTGGAGGCGCAGTACCTGAAAGTATACTCAGACACGGAATAGTAGTTCAGTTTTATTTTCTGCCGTAACAAACATTTCAGCACCCTCCTCCTCCAGCAACAGGGAAGCAACAGGGAAACAACAGGGCCAAGATCTTGTGCCCAAGACCAATGCAAGCAAACAAATAGGGCCCCATAATGAAGTGGCAACTAGTATAGGAGTCAACGCCCTGGGGAGGGACGCCCTGCCTAGGAAGAGACGCTAGGTGAGTCCTACGCCCCCTCTCCTGGCCCGGGCTTAGTGGAAACACGGGACACAAAGTGCTGCATGGTCCGAACCAACGGGGAAGGCTGGGTGAGACCGGAGGTGATGGAAATCTGGAGTCGGCCAGGGTCCTCAGCACTCATTGGGCTAAAAGGGAGAGAGCAAAAGAAAACCAGGGTAAACATGGTAACTGTGAGTGGAACGCTCTGCCCCTCAGCGGGGGGCAGGCTCGGCGCGCAAGTCCACGTCCTCACACCTCGCCTCTGGGGTCTCCAACTCACTCTTAGAACGAGCCCGGCCACCGGCCCCCGGCCAGCGCCCCCCACCGGGGCCCCTCGGAGAACACACACGGCGACGGTGCTGCCGCTCACCGCGAGCTCCTTCCACACCGCCCCTCGGTGGGGCTGCACATGCAGCACCGGGGGCTGGCAGGCCCTCTCTGCCTCCACGGGCCACCGGAGGGGCACCGGGAAGGAGCCGGTGGCAGCACAGTCAAGGAACCGTCCGTCGACCTGGCCTGGGCCGCAGGCCTGCGTCCCCTCAGGCCGTTCTCACTTGTCTCGGGCCCCTCCAGGTCTGCTCCCCTCCCTTCTGGTCCCTCAGGCCGTCTCCCCCCACCACCTCTCCCAGCCCCCACTGACCCCCGGCCCCCCACCAGGCCAGCGCCTCCAACGGTCTTGGTCCCCCTTCCCCCACCCCTTCACATCCCCCGACTGACCCCCTTCTCCCCCCCCTTCCACTGCCTCCCGAAGGCGCATCCACCGGCCTCTCCTCAAACAGAATACAACTGAAGCAATTGGCCTCCGGATCCGCTGCCCACGGGCCCGACAAACTCACCCAGCCCTGAGGCGGCGTTTGCATCTGGTCCCCGCGCAGGGTCTCCACCTGGTCCCCGCGCAGGGTCTCCACCAGGTCCCCCCGCAGCGTCTCCACCAGGTCCCCCCGCAGCGTCTCCACCCTGTCTCATTGCGGCACATCCACCTCGGTTTCCCGGGAGATGGCGACCGGGCCCCGCGACGCCGCGTATGCCCGACCGGCGCAAAGCGTGTCCGTTCGGCCCACGAGCAGGCGGCAGCTGTGCGGCCGGTGGACCTCCACCCTCTTCTGGGACACCTCTGGGGACTTCTCCGCCGCCCTGGACTACACCACCTCGCGCCACGCCGCGGCCAGCGCCTGGGGCTGCCTCCTCCATGCTGCCTCAGGCTTCGCTTCTGCCCTCCACGCCCAGCACGAGCTTCTGAGGAAACGAGGCCGCCACAGGAAGCTCTGCCCCTAGGTGGCTGACGTCACTGGGGCTACCAGAGGAGCGCCTGTGCAAGCAGGCCCCGCCGCCATTCCCCAGATGTCACGTTTGCGAGGCCTCTGGGCACGTGACTGCTTCCCAGCAAACCGGCAAACCCCAGGCGAGCCCGATGCACCTCCAAGTCTGTGCTGGTGCCAGCCGGGCCACCCTCACGTGTGACCAGCTTGCTGAGTGCAGGTCCCTGTCATCAACTTCTGCAGGGAGTCGGGTGCCTCTGGGACAGGCCCGGCCAGCCCTCTCGTCTCCCACACGTAGCTCAAGTCTGCATGTGTGTGTGCATGCACACGCATGCATGTGTGTGCACGTGCACGTGTGTTGGGGCCCGGCCCTGGGGGGCTGAGGCCAGAGACGCAGAGCGGGCGGTGCCTGCCCGTCTGGGGAAGGAAGTGGGGGACTGCTTCTGGGCCTGTTGTGGACGGCGTGGGGCCAGGCCACCAGCGGCTCCAAGGCTCCAGGGACACAGACTGCAGCCACTCCAGGCTGCAGGCTTGGCCCGGGCCGGCCAGGTGCGTGGGGAAAACCGGCTGGACGCAAGGGCTGCGGCAGGAGGGGTGGGGGGCGCAACCCCAGGGCCACCCCGAGTCTCCTGGCCCTTTGCTGGCACAGCCCTCATGGCCTTTCCCTCCCACAGGAACAAAGTCTTGCAGCTCTCCGGAGGGCTGGAGGTTCCGGGGGCCCTCAACTGGGAGGTGACCCTGTGTCTCCTGGCCCGCTGGGTGCTGGTCTACTTCTGTGTCTGGAAGGGGGTCAAGGCAACAGGAAAGGTACAGCCGGGGTGACGGCAGGCCTGGGGGCAGCACTGCGTGGGGGGCTGTGGGTGTCTGCCAGCGACCACTGCTGCCACGGGAGGAGACTGCACCAGGGCCAGAGCCCGAGGAGGGGCAGGGACTTCAGTCCGGGCCACTTGATCCCCACCCCCCTGGCTGGAGAGTCCTCCCCACCCTGCGCCTCCAGGCCCGGCAGCCTTCCCTCCCGAGTGGAGGGGGAGAGGCCCCGGCAGCGGGTGCCCCTTCCCTGCGGTGGGGGGCATCCCTGGCTCGCCTTCCCTCCCTTCCAGTTTCTCTGGGTTCTGGCTCTGAGTCAGTTTTTGACCTTCTCGGTCTGTCTTCCTCACCTGCCTGTCTGCCCTGGGGCACCCAGCAGGGAGCCTGCACACATCCCTCCCTCAGGGGCTCCCTGTCAGGTTGCGGGGACAACTGTGTGAACAGACACAATAAGACAGCGTGCCGACGGTTGCGGGACACGCGGGACACGGCCAGGTCTCTGGAGGGCGGGAGCATTCCAGCAGGGTCCGCAGAGCAGCCGCTTGGCGCTGCTTGGGTGGGAGGCAGAGGCCTTTGCTGTGGTCTTGATCTTGCCTCTGTCTCTGGCTAGCTGAGTTCTAATCCCCGGCACCGAGGACCCCCGCCTCTCTGCAGACGAGGACCTGGAGTCGGCACGGGAGGCGTGGGACCTGCCTGCGGGCTGCGGCCTCGCTCCCTGCCTCTCCCTCCCTCTGCAGCTGACCTGTACTTCTTGCCGTGGGGCTGCTGGTGCCCCAGCCAAACACCCAGCTTCCTTTGGGAGGAGCCGTGGCTCTGATGAGTAGAAGGGGGTGCCGCTGGGTGGCCTCCCTCCTCAGCACTGAGCACACCGGCCAGCTGTGGGGGGGGGTGCGGACGGGGACCGTGGCCTTCCTGGCAGCCCTGCGCAGGCTGAGGGCCCCTAAGGGGGAGGTGGGTGCCACAGGACCCCTCTGAGGGGCCCCGCCCCCCAGGTCGTGTATTTCACCGCTACATTCCCCTACGTGGTCCTGGTTGTGCTGCTCGTGCGGGGAGTGCTGCTGCCTGGAGCCCTGGACGGCATCGTCTACTATCTCAAGCCCGGCTGGTCGAAGCTGGCGTCCCCTCAGGTGAGGTAGAGGTCGGGTCGGGGGACACGGTGCGGGAGCAGGCCGGCCTAGCAGGGCTCCTCACAGCTGCTCTCCCCTCGCTCACCTCCAGGTATGGATAGATGCCGGGACCCAGATTTTCTTTCCTTACGCCATTGGCCTGGGGGCCCTCACGGCCCTGGGCAGCTACAATCGCTTCAACAACAACTGCTACAAGTAGGCACTACGGCCCTGCCACCCCTGCCCTGCCTGCCCGTGGGCAGCAGGCAGTCTCACCAGCCCACATGGTCCCCTCTGCCCCCAGGGATGCCATCATCCTCGCACTTATCAACAGCGGGACCAGCTTCTTTGCTGGCTTCGTGGTCTTCTCCATCCTGGGCTTCATGGCCACAGAGCAGGGCAAAGTGCGGGCTTTCTCTAGTTGTGGCAAGTGGGGGCTACTTTTCGTTGTGGTGTGCAGTCTTCTCATTTCTGTGGCTTCTCTTGTTGCAGAGCGTGGGCTCTAGGTGTGAGAGCTGCAGTAGTTATGGCACGTGGGCTCAGTAGATGGGGCTCGTGGTCTCTAGAGCTCAGACTCAGTAGTTGTGGCGCACGGGCTTAGCTGCTCCGCGGCATGTGGAATCTTCCCGGACCAGGGATCGAACCCGTGTCCCCTGCCTTTGCAGGCGGATCCTTAACCACTGCGCCACCAGGGAAGTCCCTTGCCTTCTACCTTTGGTTGGGCACTACTCTAGGTGTGTTGGCTGCCTCATCTCATTAGCAACTCTGAAGTAAGCAGATGGCATTCTGCCCTTTTTACAAATGGGAAAACTACAGCTCAGAGAGATTAAATAAGCGGCAGAGCTGTGACTTGTCCATGTGACCCCAGGGTCTGTGTTCCTGCCTGTACATGGCCAACATGATCTACCCTTTCGTGTTCCAGAGAAATATCAATAAAGAATACAGATGCTTATAAGAGGCCCTCCCCAAGTTAAGTCACATGCTCCCTAAAAGAGGTTTTCTGTGTGATCCTCTCTAGCACATTAATACCCATTTCTGTCAAGTACCATTTATCGGGATGGGGTGATGTCTGCAAAAATATGGACAGAGGGATCCTGATGGGGCTTCAAGGCAAGCTCACGCCTTTTATAAGTAATGCACTTGAGGAGAAAGTGGGATGCGATTTCAAATAGGGTGGCCAGCAAAGCCTGGCTGAGCGGGTGACATTTCAGTAACCCCGGTGAACTCTGGATGAAGAGTTCTAGACAAGAAAAGGCCAGTGCAAAGGCCCTGAGGCAGGAATGAATGGGCCTCGTTTCTCCTAAAGGGCAAAGAGCCCTGTGGGGCTGGATTCAAATAGGCAAGGGGAAAGGGGAAGGGGAAGGGGAAGGGGAAGGGGAAGGGATGAAGCCAGAGAGGATACAGGCTGGATCACGTAGGACTTTTCAGGCCACTGTAAGGCTTTGTTTTCAACTCTGACAGGGAGCCCCTTGGAGGGTTTGGAACTGAGTAGAACAAAAACAATCAAAAATATCCACATTGGCTTAAGCCAAAGGGAGAATTTCTGGGTCTGTGTAACTGAAATGTACAGAGGTAGTTCCTGTCTTCAGGCTTGGCTGGATCCAGGACTCGGTCCTCTGAGATCTGTCTTCTTGCTCTAGCTTCCCCTCTGTCCATTGCCAGCCTGCCTCCCCTGCAGCCCCAAAAGTGTCACTGGTTGGATGGGATCACCACGGCCGCAGGAAAGCAGTGCTCCGATTGGCCAGGCCTGAGCCACATGCCCACCCCCGGAATCAGAGGTGACGTCAACTCTATCAGAACCATAATGGCCGAGAGAAAAGGAAAGGGGAGATTTTCTAGCGTGACATGACGATACCAGTACCAAGAGAAGGGAAACGGATGCTGGGTGACAAAACCCATAGATGTCCTCTACAGTGGTGCAGACTTTTCATCAAATTCAAAATCCATTTCTAATGGTTTTTTTTTTTTTTAAAAAAGCAAGACTAGGAAAGATTCTTCTCGTAATAGAGCATGTGCCCTGCTACTGGCCCTCCCATCAGCTTCCATCCCCTGACTCTGGGGTTCCACATCCACTTCAGGGGGGTGTCCTCTTCCTAATCCTCCCACACTGACCTTTGCTGGATTAAAGTTTGTTAAGTCAGTGGTTGTAAAGGGGAAAAATGGAGCAGACTATTATTTTCCAAAGGAAAAACATTTCAAAGCTAATAATTCCTTATGAAAATACTTAAACAACATGGAAATCTAAAATCTAAATAGTGAAAGGTTTCTTCCCCAATGCCCAGGGATGACATTGACAGCAGGGGTGGCTCATTCCAGGTGGTGACTCTGCCTTTCCCCACATGCTCATATGGTCCGAATGTATCGAAAAACAGGAATATGCCGTGCCCAGAATTCTGCAGTTTGCTTTACTCTCTTTCCATATTAGTTCCCAGCTATCTACTTTGCTCTGACTGCCATATGGTACTCCACCAGGACGGACTTGCCGTGACTTACTGAACCTTTCCCCTGTCGATGTACATTCTACCTGTTTTTCACAATGACAAACAATGCTGTAATTAACGCTGTGGTCAATTCTGCCTTGTTCACATACACAAGAGTTTTCCTGTGATAGATTCCCAAAGGTGGGTCAAAGGATAAGTATATCTTAATATTTAAGAGGAAATGCCAATCAAATGTCCAGACAGATTTTACCACCACTCTGATAGTGTATAAGAGTCCTTGTTTCTAACTATAGCCTTCTTGAACACTGAAGATTCCAGTTAATTAAATTAATCCTACACTGAGACTTGCTCTGGTCCCACAAAGCAAATTTTAAAAAGTACGACTCAAGAGGTTCAAACTGTTTCCAAGTAACTTAATAGGATCCCAGAACAAAGCTCAAGAATAAGTTTAGGAATAGAAAAACATCCAGCACCCAAGGGAAATCTTACAATGCCTGGCATCCAATCTAAAATTACCGGGCATGCAAAGAAGCAGGAAAATCCAAACCATTATGAAAGAAATCAGTTAAAATGCATCGATTGGAGAGGAAGAAGTAAATGTGCCTTTATTTACAGACAAAATGATTGTATATGTAGAAAGGCCCATGGGATTTATAAAAAGAGCTATTACTATCAACCAGTGAGTTTAGCAACGTTGCAGAATACAAGCTGTTTTAGAGGGAGCTAATCACCTCACCCCAAACACTTAACCAACTGCCCCAGCACTTTTCTTTGCAGATCTGAAACAAGGTCGGTAAGCCACAAATTCCTACTTAGTATTCTGGCATTATGTGTTAATATAAAAATGTAACTATAAAACTAAGAAAATATTCCAAGATTAACACTGAATGGCAGGACGCAATTTTCTTTTTGTCCCATTGTCTTCAATTACGTGTACTACTTGAATAGCTGAATCCCAGACCTCCCCTCCAACCTGAGGACAAATGCAAGAATATTAGGAGGTGCAGAAGCTAAAACTAAACTCAGGCACAGAACAGCAGCTCAGTTGTATTTTCTGCAGTTAACATTTAATCACCAAACAAAATACGTGGACCCTGAGTGCCCAAGGGCCAGTACAGGCAAACGATGAAACGGCAACAACAAAGTGGTGACCACTGAAGAAAGCAATGCCCTAGGGAAGGACGCCAAGGACAGGACACAGAAGTTAGGGTTAGGCCCCTGTGGACTGCTGACGCTGAACTTAAAAGGGGCGCACAGAGCGCTGCAAGATGTGAACCGCACAGGAAATCTTGTTCACACAGAGCATGATGGAAGTTCGGAGTTGGCCAAAGTCTTCACCACTCAATCGGCTAAAAGGGAGGGAAAAATAAAATTCAGGTTCGTGTGGAGGAGCACGTCCCTCCCTGTCCCCCCACGCCGACAATCCCAGAGCAGCACACTTCTTCTTTAGGCTTAACCCTCCCTTACAGCTCCACCGGGCCTGAGCTTGGCTCTGGCCACTTGCCACCACCCCCTCCCCAGCCCCCTCTAGAACTGACACGACCAGGACGCGGCCCTCCACGTCGAGCTCCTTCTGAATGGACCCTGGGACTTGAAAGTATACAGTCAGCAACTTGTGAGCGATCTCTGCGTCCATGTGCGTTGAGAAATCCACAGTAAGGGTGCTGGTGGAGATATGGTTAAGGCACCATCCACACTACTGATTTCGCCTGTGCGTCAGGCTTCCTCCTCACTGAGACCAGCCTTCACACCCCACCCCCAGGCTTCTCCCCGAGACCACCCCTTAGGCCGTCCACACCTCCCACCCTATACACTGAGGCCACCCTGGACATTACCACCCCTACCCTCTGGTTTCCCTCAGGTTGGTTTTCCCCACCACCATCCCGTCAGCCCAGACCACCCTTGGCCCATACCCTGCAGCTGCCCAGACTTCCCTCCTTCTACACTTCAGGCCCCACCGCCTGCAGCCCCTCCCCCCAAACCACCTCCAGCCCAGCCCCTGTCCGCCCGGAACACTGGGGCTCCTGAAAACGGTTACCACTGTAGCGCCTGCTGAGCCGCATCTCCACCCCTGCCTGCTGCGTCTGTACGTGGCCCTGCTGCGAGGGGTGCCCACTGGACCTGCACAAGGCCACCGGCTGCGCCGCCTGCCTCTCCTGCGACGCCAGGATTGTTAGCGTCTCCAGGGTCGCCAGGATTGACTGGGTCACCAGGGTCACCCTGGTCGCCACGTGCTGCTCCCTCTGCAACAGCCGCGGCGCCTTCGCCTTCGTCTGCTGCCCTCATGGCTCCTCCACCATCTGCCTCAGACTCCATCTAGAACCGCTTCCACCCTCCCGACGAGCTGGGGAAGAACAAAACGCTCCCTTACGAAACTCAACCGTCTAGCGCCCCGAGCTACTCGGGATTCCCAGAGCGCCTGCGCAAACAGACCCCTGGTAACGCCTCCTGACTCGTGATTGGTTCCCACCGACAGAGCCTGCAGGCTCTCCAGCCAACAGGCGCCCCTGTATGAAGCTCCACACCTCAGAGCGCTGTGTAACCCCAATGAGCCTGCACAAACAGACACCCACACGGTCTGGTCCCTCTAACCGGTCTACCTCAGGCCCAGACACCCCGGAAGCGGCTTAGCCATGAGGCCTCCAGGTGACGCTCCTCCCCTTAGTGTGGCTGGGGCTCCCCAGTGCGCATGTCCAAACAGACCCGTGCCCCTCCTCCTAAGGCCTTTGTGTATGTAACTTTCCCTGCCAAGCCTGCAAACCCCAGGCGAGCCCCGTGCACTTCGAAGTCTGTATCAATGCCAGCCTGGCCAACTTCACATGTGACCAGCCTGCTGAGCGCAGGTCCCTGTCATCGACTTCTGCAGGGAGTAGGGCACTTCTGGGCCAGGCCCGGCCAGCCCTCTGGTCTCCCACAGGTAGCTCAAGTCTGCATGTGTGTGTGCATGCACACGCATGCATGTGTGGGCACGTGCACGCGCGCGTGTGTCGGGGCCGGCCCTGGGGGCATGAGGCCAGGGATGCAGAGCAGCGGTACCTGCCCGCCTGGGGAGGGAAGCGGGGAACTGCTGCTGGGCCCACTGAGGTGGCGTGGGGCCGGGCCGCCAGCGGCTCCAAGGCTCCCGGGACACAGACTGCAGCGACTCCAGGCTGCAGGCTTGGCCCGGGCCGGCCAGGTGCACGGGGGAGACCGGCTGGACTCAAGGGTTGTGGCAGGAGGGGCGGGGGGCGCAACCCCAGGGCCACCCCGAGTCTCCTGGCCCTTTGCTGGCACAGCCCTCATGGCCTTTCCCTCCCCCAGGAACAAAGTCCTGTGGCTCTCCGGGGTGCTGGAGGTTCCAGGGGCCCTCAACTGGGAGGTGACCCTGTGTCTCCTGGCCCGCTGGTTGCTGGTCTACTTCTGTGTCTGGAAGGGATTCAAGTCAACCGGAAAGGTACAGCCTGGGTGACGGCAGGCCTGGGAGCAGCACTGCCTGGGGTGGGGGGGTGTGGGTGTCTGCCAGTGACCACTGCTGCCACGGAAGGAGACTGCACCAGGGCCAGAGCCCGAGGAGGGGCAGGGACTTCAGTCCGGGCCACTTGATCCCCACCCCCTGGCTGGAGAGTCCTCTCCACTCTGCGCCTCCTGGCCCGAGTAGAGGGGCAGAGGCGCCGGCAGCGGGTGCCTCTTCCCTGGGTTGAGGGGCATCCCTGGCTCGCCTTCCCTCCCTTCCAGTTTCTCTCCATTGTGGCTCTGAGTCAGTTTTTGAACGTCTCGGTACACCTGGTCTACGCCTGTCTCTCTCACCTGCCTGTCTGCCCTCGGGGACCCAGCGGAAGCCTGGACACATGGCTCCCTCAGGGGCTCCCTGTCAGGTTGGGGTGACATATGTAAGAACAGTTGTGCCGTAGAACAGGGCTCACCAGATGAAGGTTGGAGTAGATGGCGAGGGGCCAAGCCACAGAACTCAGCAAGGTCCACCCTCTGGCTACTGGACTCCGTAGTAATAGCTGGCACTTCCTATGTTCCATACGCTGTTTCAAGTGCTTTCCGTGTATTAGTCCATCATGTAGGTTTTCAGACAATATTGCCAACGTCAGTCTCCTGTCTCCCATTTTGCAACTCTCCTCCAAACAGATAAAACACACCCACTCTCTCCCCAACACTAGCGATTCAAAGTCTTACCCTTCTCCGGGGGTTGTCCCTTCCATCTCTAATTCGAGCAGATACATGCACCCCAGTGTTCATAGCAGCACTATTTACAATAGCCAAGACATGGAAGCAACCCAAACGTCCATCAACTTACTTCAGAGTTACGTCCATCTGCTTACTTCAGAGTTGCTAATGAGATGAGGCAGCCAACACACCTAGAGTAGTGCCCAACCAAAGGTAGAAGGCAAGGGACTTCCCTGGTGGCGCAGTGGTTAAGGATCCGCCTGCAAAGGCAGGGGACACGGGTTCGATCCCTGGTCCGGGAAGATTCCACATGCCGCGGAGCAGCTAAGCCCGTGCGCCACAACTACTGAGTCTGAGCTCTAGAGACCACGAGCCCCATCTACTGAGCCCACGTGCCATAACTACTGCAGCTCTCACACCTAGAGCCCACGCTCTGCAACAAGAGAAGCCACAGAAATGAGAAGACTGCACACCACAACGAAAAGTAGCCCCCACTTGCCACAACTAGAGAAAGCCCGCACTTTGCCCTGCTCTGTGGCCATGAAGCCCAGGATGGAGAAGACCACGAAGCCAGCAAAGAAGCTGGTCCCGCTGTTGATAAGTGCGAGGATGATGGCATCCCTGGGGGCAGAGGGGACCATGTGGGCTGGTGAGACTGCCTGCTGCCCACGGGCAGGCAGGGCAGGGGTGGCAGGGCCGTAGTGCCTACTTGTAGCAGTTGTTGTTGAAGCGATTGTAGCTGCCCAGGGCCGTGAGGGCCCCCAGGCCAATGGCGTAAGGAAAGAAAATCTGGGTCCCGGCATCTATCCATACCTGGAGGTGAGCGAGGGGAGAGCAGCTGTGAGGAGCCCTGCTAGGCCGGCCTGCTCCCGCACCGTGTCCCCCGACCCGACCTCTACCTCACCTGAGGGGACGCCAGCTTCGACCAGCCGGGCTTGAGATAGTAGACGATGCCGTCCAGGGCTCCAGGCAGCAGCACTCCCCGCACGAGCAGCACAACCAGGACCACGTAGGGGAATGTAGCGGTGAAATACACGACCTGGGGGGCGGGGCCCCTCAGAGGGGTCCTGTGGCACCCACCTCCCCCTTAGGGGCCCTCAGCCTGCGCAGGGCTGCCAGGAAGGCCACGGTCCCCGTCCGCACCCCCCCCCACAGCTGGCCGGTGTGCTCAGTGCTGAGGAGGGAGGCCACCCAGCGGCACCCCCTTCTACTCATCAGAGCCACGGCTCCTCCCAAAGGAAGCTGGGTGTTTGGCTGGGGCACCAGCAGCCCCACGGCAAGAAGTACAGGTCAGCTGCAGAGGGAGGGAGAGGCAGGGAGCGAGGCCGCAGCCCGCAGGCAGGTCCCACGCCTCCCGTGCCGACTCCAGGTCCTCGTCTGCAGAGAGGCGGGGGTCCTCGGTGCCGGGGATTAGAACTCAGCTAGCCAGAGACAGAGGCAAGATCAAGACCACAGCAAAGGCCTCTGCCTCCCACCCAAGCAGCGCCAAGCGGCTGCTCTGCGGACCCTGCTGGAATGCTCCCGCCCTCCAGAGACCTGGCCGTGTCCCGCGTGTCCCGCAACCGTCGGCACGCTGTCTTATTGTGTCTGTTCACACAGTTGTCCCCGCAACCTGACAGGGAGCCCCTGAGGGAGGGATGTGTGCAGGCTCCCTGCTGGGTGCCCCAGGGCAGACAGGCAGGTGAGGAAGACAGACCGAGAAGGTCAAAAACTGACTCAGAGCCAGAACCCAGAGAAACTGGAAGGGAGGGAAGGCGAGCCAGGGATGCCCCCCACCGCAGGGAAGGGGCACCCGCTGCCGGGGCCTCTCCCCCTCCACTCGGGAGGGAAGGCTGCCGGGCCTGGAGGCGCAGGGTGGGGAGGACTCTCCAGCCAGGGGGGTGGGGATCAAGTGGCCCGGACTGAAGTCCCTGCCCCTCCTCGGGCTCTGGCCCTGGTGCAGTCTCCTCCCGTGGCAGCAGTGGTCGCTGGCAGACACCCACAGCCCCCCACGCAGTGCTGCCCCCAGGCCTGCCGTCACCCCGGCTGTACCTTTCCTGTTGCCTTGACCCCCTTCCAGACACAGAAGTAGACCAGCACCCAGCGGGCCAGGAGACACAGGGTCACCTCCCAGTTGAGGGCCCCCGGAACCTCCAGCCCTCCGGAGAGCTGCAAGACTTTGTTCCTGTGGGAGGGAAAGGCCATGAGGGCTGTGCCAGCAAAGGGCCAGGAGACTCGGGGTGGCCCTGGGGTTGCGCCCCCCACCCCTCCTGCCGCAGCCCTTGCGTCCAGCCGGTTTTCCCCACGCACCTGGCCGGCCCGGGCCAAGCCTGCAGCCTGGAGTGGCTGCAGTCTGTGTCCCTGGAGCCTTGGAGCCGCTGGTGGCCTGGACCCACGCCGTCCACAACAGGCCCAGAAGCAGTCCCCCACTTCCTTCCCCAGACGGGCAGGCACCGCCCGCTCTGCGTCTCTGGCCTCAGCCCCCCAGGGCCGGGCCCCAACACACGTGCACGTGCACACACATGCATGCGTGTGCATGCACACACACATGCAGACTTGAGCTACGTGTGGGAGACGAGAGGGCTGGCCGGGCCTGTCCCAGAGGCACCCGACTCCCTGCAGAAGTTGATGACAGGGACCTGCACTCAGCAAGCTGGTCACACGTGAGGGTGGCCCGGCTGGCACCAGCACAGACTTGGAGGTGCATCGGGCTCGCCTGGGGTTTGCCGGTTTGCTGGGAAGCAGTCACGTGCCCAGAGGCCTCGCAAACGTGACATCTGGGGAATGGCGGCGGGGCCTGCTTGCACAGGCGCTCCTCTGGTAGCCCCAGTGACGTCAGCCACCTAGGGGCAGAGCTTCCTGTGGCGGCCTCGTTTCCTCAGAAGCTCGTGCTGGGCGTGGAGGGCAGAAGCGAAGCCTGAGGCAGCATGGAGGAGGCAGCCCCAGGCGCTGGCCGCGGCGTGGCGCGAGGTGGTGTAGTCCAGGGCGGCGGAGAAGTCCCCAGAGGTGTCCCAGAAGAGGGTGGAGGTCCACCGGCCGCACAGCTGCCGCCTGCTCGTGGGCCGAACGGACACGCTTTGCGCCGGTCGGGCATACGCGGCGTCGCAGGGCCCGGTCGCCATCTCCCGGGAAACCGAGGTGGATGTGCCGCAATGAGACAGGGTGGAGACGCTGCGGGGGGACCTGGTGGAGACACTGCGGGGGGACCTGGTGGAGACCCTGCGCGGGGACCAGGTGGAGACCCTGCGCGGGGACCAGATGCAAACGCCGCCTCAGGGCTGGGTGAGTTTGTCGGGCCCGTGGGCAGCGGATCCGGAGGCCAATTGCTTCAGTTGTATTCTGTTTGAGGAGAGGCCGGTGGATGCGCCTTCGGGAGGCAGTGGAAGGGGGGGGGAGAAGGGGGTCAGTCGGGGGATGTGAAGGGGTGGGGGAAGGGGGACCAAGACCGTTGGAGGCGCTGGCCTGGTGGGGGGCCGGGGGTCAGTGGGGGCTGGGAGAGGTGGTGGGGGGAGACGGCCTGAGGGACCAGAAGGGAGGGGAGCAGACCTGGAGGGGCCCGAGACAAGTGAGAACGGCCTGAGGGGACGCAGGCCTGCGGCCCAGGCCAGGTCGACGGACGGTTCCTTGACTGTGCTGCCACCGGCTCCTTCCCGGTGCCCCTCCGGTGGCCCGTGGAGGCAGAGAGGGCCTGCCAGCCCCCGGTGCTGCATGTGCAGCCCCACCGAGGGGCGGTGTGGAAGGAGCTCGCGGTGAGCAGCAGCACCGTCGCCGTGTGTGTTCTCCGAGGGGCCCCGGTGGGGGGCGCTGGCCGGGGGCCGGTGGCCGGGCTCGTTCTAAGAGTGAGTTGGAGACCCCAGAGGCGAGGTGTGAGGACGTGGACTTGCGCGCCGAGCCTGCCCCCCGCTGAGGGGCAGAGCGTTCCACTCACAGTTACCATGTTTACCCTGGTTTTCTTTTGCTCTCTCCCTTTTAGCCCAATGAGTGCTGAGGACCCTGGCCGACTCCAGATTTCCATCACCTCCGGTCTCACCCAGCCTTCCCCGTTGGTTCGGACCATGCAGCACTTTGTGTCCCGTGTTTCCACTAAGCCCGGGCCAGGAGAGGGGGCGTAGGACTCACCTAGCGTCTCTTCCTAGGCAGGGCGTCCCTCCCCAGGGCGTTGACTCCTATACTAGTTGCCACTTCATTATGGGGCCCTATTTGTTTGCTTGCATTGGTCTTGGGCACAAGATCTTGGCCCTGTTGTTTCCCTGTTGCTTCCCTGTTGCTGGAGGAGGAGGGTGCTGAAATGTTTGTTACGGCAGAAAATAAAACTGAACTACTATTCCGTGTCTGAGTATACTTTCAGGTACTGCGCCTCCACGGTTTCTTGCTTTGTCCTTGGTTCCAAGGGAAGGTTCTGGGCTTCAGATATTCTAGTAGTACAAGGTAACTGAAGACAGTTTAGGAAGTGGAAGCACATTAAAATGCACTATGTCCTGTCATTCAGCGTTAACTACTACCAGTATTCTGGGATATCTTCTTAGTTGTATACTTTCATTTACATATAACAATAATATAATGTAATTTTTGCAAGTTCATGGTTAATTTTTTTCCTGAATTATTTTCACTTAACATAGGAGCTTTTTTTCCCCTAAAATTCCTTCAAAAACATGTACTTCGTTGCATAAAAGAAGAACTATAAGTGTTAAACATTTAATACGTTTCTGTTTATCCCTATTGTAAGTAACGAGTCAGTGGAATTCTTCTGTGTAAGTATTTGCCTGGCTGGTTATGTCCCCAAGGTCGATTTCAATGGGTAGAAGTACTGAGGTAAGAGTTCACTTTTCTATTGATTTTTTAAGGCCGTTGGTGTACGGTACATGGTTGCTGCTCAGAAAGTGTGCCCTCCCACCAGAATTCCAGTTTGCCCACCACCTTGTACCAGTAGGTCTGATTCCTGCCAAAATAAAAAGCTTAGTTTGCAGGAGAAGATCAAACAACCCAGAAACACTGGAACTGGACCTTTGTGGTCTACTGACCTTGTTTCAGACGAGTGAAGAAAAGTTTTGGGACAATTAAGTCTTTGGGGGAGGAGTTAGCCCCCTCTAACGGATAGTGTTTCCTGCAACCTCGCTAAATTTGCTTATAGTTTTAGTAGCTCTTCTGTGAATTACATCATATTTTCTACATACACGATCAGGTGGTCTGAAGATAAGGTAGTCTTACTTTTCCTTTCCTGTTGGGATGCCTATTTGTGATTGATTTCTCTCCTAATGGGATTGGATTTTCCTGCTGCTTTCATGCCTGGTGATTTTATATTGGATGCCAGACACTGTGAAATTTTACCTTGGATGCTGGATATTTGTGTTCCCAAACATATTCTTGAGCTTGTTTCTGGGACTCTGTTAAGTTACTTGGAACCAATTTGATCCTTTCAAGTCTTCCTTTTGGTGAGAACAGGGCAGGTTTTAGTGTAGGAATAATTTAACTAATTAACAACCTCCAA
Source organism: Mesoplodon bidens (assembly GCF_964165515.1). Lineage (NCBI taxonomy): Eukaryota > Metazoa > Chordata > Mammalia > Artiodactyla > Ziphiidae > Mesoplodon > Mesoplodon bidens. Next base: position 41,746 of record NC_138163.1, read on the forward strand.
TATTTGTTAGAAACAAAGACTCTTATACTTCATCAGTTGGAGTGTTAGTAAATCTATCGGGACATTTATTTGGCATTTTATATTGAAGTTGAAGCTGTTTTTACCCTTTGGCCCGCCTTTGGGAATCTATCATAGAGAAAGTCTTGCATATGCCAACAAGGCAGAGTTAACCAGAATGTTAACTCTAGCATTGAGTAAAAAAACTTCAACTGAGTAAAGATTCAGTGAATTACAGTAAGCCCATCCTAGTGGAAAACCGTGTGGCAGTTAGAGAAAGAGCAAGGTAGATAGCTGGGTACTAAGAAAGATGAAAACAAGTTGAGAATCTCTGCGTGGTATGGTATGTTCTCTTCTCACAGTGTGCTGCCACCGTGTGAAAGTGCGGGGATATGCATAGTAACTACCTAGAGTGAGCCCCCTCCACTGTCAGGAATGCTCATCTCCAGACATTAGCGTTAGGGAAAGAAACTTCCACCTTGTAAATTTCACACGTATGTATTGTTTAAGTATTTTCATCACGTATGTATTACTTTTGACATAAGTATTTTTATTTTGGGAAAATAAAAATACTGTTCTATTAGATTAAGGAATAATCTTTCCTAGTCTTGTTCCTTTAAAACATTGGAAATGGATTATGAATTTGATGAAAAGTCTGCACCACTGTAGAGGACATCTATGGGTTTTGTCACCCAGCATCCGTTTCCCTTCTCTTGGTACTGGTATCGTCATGTCACGCTAGAAAATCTCCCCTTTCCTTTTCTCTCGGCCATTATGGTTCTGATAGAGTTGATGTCACCTCTGATTCCGGGGGTGGGCATGTGGCTCAGGCCTGGCCAATCGGAGCACTGCTTTCCTGCGGCCGTGGTGATCCCATCCAACCAGTGACACTTTTGGGGCTGCAGGGGAGGCAGGCTGGCAATGGACAGAGGGGAAGCTAGAGCAAGAAGAAGACACATCTCAGAGCACCAAATCCTGGATCCAGCCATGCCTGAAGACAGGAACTACCTGTGTACCTTTCAGTTATACAGACCCAGAAATTCTCGCAGTGGCTTAAGCCAATGTGGATATTTTTGATTGTTTCTGTTCTACTTTTTTTCACTTGCAATAGCAAAGTCTTGACTATTAATGAATTGGGGGAATCATACTTTTATTTATTTAACTACTGTGGTCTGAGGACTTGGCCCTCCTTTAATTACTTCAAGGGAGAAATTGACCTCTTTTCTTGTTAAGGGATTAGCTCCTGGCTGATCAACTCATACTGTGGTAGAAAAGGAGACAAATGAGTCAAAGGAGGGGAGGGACTGCAAGGGGCAGCTGGAGGAAAGGGAAAAGGAGAAGGACCATCCCTTTCCAGACAGGGCACCCAAAATTGGCCCAGAAGTGGGCCATATAGTGGATATGGAGAAGCCTGTGCCTTCCACATTATTTTTAATAGCTGTATAATGTTCCACAGAATGTGTATACCATAGTTATTTTAACCAATCTCTTGTACATAGGCCTTTAGGCTATTTATAATTTTTCAGTATTATAAACCATGCCGAAATTAATACCCTGGTACATTTGTTTTTGTGTAACACATTATGTACAATAGGATTTTAGAAGGAGGGTTGTTGGGTCAAAGAGTAATCTCTTTTTAAAGTGTTTAATATGTATTACCAAGTTGCCCTCCAAAAAGTTTGCATCAATTTAACTCCAACGAATTGTGTATGAAAGTGTCCATTTTCTTACGTCCTACCCTCTATTTGTCAGCTTCGCCTGCCATAATAAAATACCACAGACTAGGTGGCTTAAAAAGTAGAAATTTGTTTTCTCATAGTTCTGGAGACTTGAAGTCCAAGATCAAGGTGCCAGCAGGTTGGTTTCTGATGAGGCTTCCTCCTTGATTTATAGACAGACACCTTCTCGCTGTGTCCTCACGTGTCCTTTGTGTGTGTGTGTGTGTGTGTGTGTGTGTGTGTGTAGTGAGAGAGAGAGAGAGAGGTCTTTGGTGTCTTGTTTCTCTTCTTATAAGGACACCAGACCTATTGGATTAGGTACCCACACTTATGACCTGATAAATATAACCTTAATTACCTCTTTAAAGTCCCTATCGCCAAATACTGTCACATTAGAGAATAGGATTTCAACATACGAATTAAGGGGGATACAATTCTGCCCATAATGCACACCAAGCAGGACATTTTCAATCTAACTTTGGTCATAGTTCTTTTCTATATAGAAGGTTTTAAAAAACTTCTAAAATGTAGTTAAGTGATCGATCTTTTCATTATGATTTCTGTAGTTTATGTCCAATAGAAACCTTACCCACTGTAAAAGTGTAAAGTTTGTCACTCATAACGTCTTCTAGTACTTTAAAATTTTAATCCACTAGGAATTTATTTGGGTGCAAAAAATGACATTGATCTAATTTTGTTTTGCCCCCAAAGGTTAGTCAGGTGTTGGAACGCTATTTATTGAATAATCCGTATTTCTCCACTGAGTTGAAATGTCATCGTCACCAAATTTTAACCCCCATCTTTGTTTATTCTTGCAATTTGTTCTTCTAGCTAATTTGGGTTGAGTGATCTGGGATGGCCTCTCTGAAGAAGTGACCTGAAGGATTCAGTACAGAAAGTTGGGCTTGGGGAGGGAGAAGAAAGAGACAGAGGAAGACAGACAGACATTTGATTGGTTCAGCTTAAGTTGCCTTCCCAAGGATGCAGGGAGAAACGTGAGGACAAGAAGGGGATGAGAGAGAGGAGATTAACGCATCAGTGGATTAGAGGACTGTTGAGTTGGGGATACTTGAACATTTGAGTTTTTCTATTTTATACTATTATAAATAATATTGTTGTGAATATTTTGCTTAAAAGGGTTGCATACACACATGTGTAAATATACACGGTCCTAGTTTTAGTGATGAGAGGGTTTTCAGGTTGAGTTCATAACTTTGCAAGAACTATGCATTCCCACATGACATATTTATCCAGGCCTCTGTAATTACAGCATATTACCTGGTTAGGGAATGAGGGAACATTACTCTACCATGTAGTAGGGTGAAGGCTATGTGGAGAAAGGCCAAGATATGTGTCTGCAAAATTGATGTCCAAAATAAAAAACAAGTTCCATATTCTCACGGGAAGGTAGGGTTTATCAGCCAGGATGCCAGCAGTTGTGTCTAAGGGACCAAGCCAGAGATGTGACTGGAGAGAAAATGTAAAATTAAGAGTCAGAAGTCAGAGTGAAACCGAAATTGAAAGAGTACATAAAGAGCAATGGTGAAATTACTTGGATTACACAAGTCAGAAGAAAGCTGGTCTAGACTTTACTTTTTACAGAAAAATTAATTTCCAAAAGAATTAAACTTGAAATGGGAAAAAATGAAAGCATACAATTAAGTAGAAAATATGAAACCATAAAAATGAAAGGAGAAAACATTGAGGAAGACAATTATGCATGATACAAAACCCAGAAGCCATACATGAATAAATATGAATCAATGTCTGAACACAAAGAAATGTGAAACGTATTTATGGAAGAAAACACCGTGAGAGCATCAAATTGGGACTCAATTGGGATAATTCTTTATAAATCACATAGTAAAAAAGGCAGGATACAAAGTGCAGAAGGCAAAAAAATAAAATCAATATCTAATTATACGAAAATGTTAAACTCTGTTATGGAACAAAACACCATAAATAAGATGAAAAGACAAACAAGTTAGGAAAAAAATCAGTGATACAAATAGTAAACTAAAGAAGATATCTTAAAAATGTAAAAAAATAAAAAGCCCTAAAAAACTCCTGGAAATCAATACATAAAAGACAAACAATCCAATAGGGAATTGTACAAATGACAAGAACATGGCATTCATGGAATAAGAATTATAAACAGCCAAATTGGTACTTGATATGATCTTATTTATGTAAAAAAAACTGTAAATGCAGGTTAGCATATCATAGGAAAAAATCTAGAAGGATACCCATAAAACTGCTCATAGTGGTTAGTACAGAGACATTATGAGAAAAAAATTTTTAATTAATTTATTTAATTTTGGCTGCGTTTGGTCTTCGTTGCTGTGTGTTGCACAAGCAGGGGCCACTCTTCGTTGCAGTGCACGGGCTTATTGCGGTGGTTTCTCTTGTTGCAGAGCATGGGCTCTAGGCGCGCGGGCTCAGTACTTGTGGCTTGTGGGCTCTAGAGCGCAGGCTCAGCAGTTGTGGCACATGGGCTTAGTTGCTCCGTGGCATGTGGGATCTTCCCAGACCAGGGCTCATACCCATGTCCACTGCATTGGCAGGCGGACTCTCAACCACTGTGCCACCAGGGAAGCCCCCTATGAGAAATTTTAACTTTCTAGTAATGCACCTTTATGTAAAGCATAAAGGATTTTATTTCATTAGATTTTTTTAACCATTAAAAAAATTGAAGTATAGTTCATTTACAGTGTTGTATTCGTTTCAGGTGTATAGCAAAGTGATTCCATTACACACACACACACACACACACACACACACACACACATATATATATATATATATATATATATTCTTTTTCAGGTTCTTTTCCACTCTAGGTTATTATAAGATATTGAATATAGTTCCCTGTGCTATACAGTAGGTCCTTGTTGTTTATGTATTTTATATATAGTAGTGTGTATATGTTAATCCCAAACTCCTAATTTATCTCTCCCCCTCTCCCTCTGCTATCCTCTTTGGTAACCATAAGTTTGTTTTTTATGGCTGTGAGTCCATTTCTGTTTTGTAAATAAGTTCATTTATATCATTTTTTAAAAGACTCCACATATAAGTGATATCATATGATATTTGTCTTTCTCTGTGTTACTTCACTTAGTATGCTAATCTGTAGGTCCATCCATGTTGCTGCAAACGACATTATTTCATTTTTTATGGCTGAGTAATATTCCATTGTATATATTACCACATCTTCTTTATCTGTTTATCTGTCAATGGACATTTAGGTTGTTTCCATGTCTTGGCTACTGTGAACAGTGCTGCTCTGAACATAGGGGTGCATGTATCTTTTTGAATCATAGTTTTGCCTGGATATATGCCCAGGAGTGGGATTGCTGGATCATATGGTAGTTCGATTTTTAGTTTTTTAAGGAACCTCCATACTGTTCTCCATAGTGGCTGCACCAATTTACATTCCCACCAACAGTGTAGGAGGGTTCCTTTTTCTCCACACCCTCTCCAGCATTTATTATTTGTAGACTCTGTTTTTATTTTTTGCTGCGTTGGGTCTCCATGGCTGTGCGTGGGCTTTCTCTAGTTGCGGCTGTTGGGGGCTACTCTTCGTTGCGGTGCGCGGGCGTCTCATTGCGGTGGCTTCTCTTGTTGTGGAGCACGGGCTTTAGGCGCACAGGCTTCAGTAGTTGTGGCACGCGGGCTCAGTAGTTGTGGTTCACGGGCTTGGTTGCTCTGTGGCATGTGGGATCTTTCCAGACCAGTGATTGAACCTGTGTCCCCTGCATTGGCAGGTGGATTCTCAACCACTGCGCCACTGGGGAAGTCCCTATTATTTGTAGACTTTTTAATGATGGCCATTCTGACTGGTGTGAGGTGATACCTCATTGTAGTTTTGATTTGCATTTCTCTAGTAATTAGCGATATTGAGCATCTTTTCATGGGCCTGTTGGCCATCTGCATGTCTTCTTTGGAGAAATGACTACCTAAATGATTTTATAATAAGCATATATTGTAGTTGAAAAAAATAAAAAATCTCTAAGCGTCCAGAACTGTAAATACACAGTGATTCCAGTTTTGTTTCCCTGCTTTAAATGCACATGCACATACATTGGTAGTTCAAAAAGAAACCTGAAGGAAACCATGAAAATGTTCACAGTGGTTCTCTGTAGGCGGTGAGATTGTGAAGGGTATTTTTTGTGTGTCATTTTATGAGCTTCTGTAACTGCACAACTTATCCGATGACCATGTTTTATTTCTATAAATACAAAAAAAAACAATGTTTTAGAATAAAAAAATGCAACAGAAATATTTGATCTTTGCTGGAATGGAGGAAAGCCTGGCACACAAAATAAGATTCACCAAATGGACCATCTACGCTAAATTTCAGAATCCTATGTAGTTGGATTCACTCCCAAAGCATCAGGTATGTGCCAGCCGCACTGTGGAGGAGTGTGGCCTTGTTTCGCATATGCCGTAGACGATGGGGTTGAGCATAGGAGCGGGGACCACATACAGCACAGAAAGAACCCGGTCTCTCAAGCCAGAGTGTGCAGAGCTGGGAAGGATGCAGCAGAGGACTGGAGTGATGTAGAAAATGCAGACCATGGTGATGTGAGCGCCACGGGCAGAAAAGGCTTTTCTTCGGCCCTCGGCAGAGTGAATCCTGAAAACCGCAGCGACAACATGTATATAGGAGATCACAACCAGGGCACAAGGTGCAAGAGCCACCAGAAAACTGAAGAACAGGGCAAGTTCATTGGCCCACGTGGTGGAGCAAGAGAGTCTGAGCAGTGGAGGGAGGTCACAAAAGAAGTGGGTGATAAGGCGGGGTCCACAGCGCTTGAGGAGAGCTGCAAGAATGGTGTGGGTGAGTGCATTGGCCAAAGCAAGCAGGCAGGAGATTGAAGCCAGTCCTGTCCGAGTCCTTTGGCCCACGAGGACTAGGTAGTGCAGTGGCTGGCAGATGGCTGTGTAGTGGTCATAGGCCATGGCTGTGAGCGGGAAGCACTCCCAGGGAGCCAGGAAGTAGAGAAAGAATATCTGGGTAAGACAAGCATGACAAGGCATGACCCGCACTGGTGCCAGCAGATGAACTAGAACCTGAGGCACCGTGTTGGAGATATAGGCAGTATCCAGCAGCGAGAGGTTGGCCAGGAAGAAATACATGGGAGTGTGGAGTCAGAAGTTCCCAGCCACGGCCACTGTGTAGACCAGCAGAAAGACGGTGAAGGGCAAATGCCTCAACTCCTGTGTCCCATTCCCCAGCTGCATGAAACCACGCCCAGAAACTTGCACCTGTAGAGTCCAGCTCAGAGTCAGATGAGGGTTTTAAGTTTGGAGTTTCAATTTACAAAAGGGAGTGGTGGTGAGGGACAGAGACAAAGAAGGCAGGTTTCAGGCTTAAGGGAATAAAACTCAGAATTGGAAGAATGAAATTAGGCTCAGGAGACCAGCGGTAAAGTAGAGGCCAGGAGAATGGAAACCCCACCAGCCCTCACACCAAGAGGAGGTGCACAGACCTTGAAGTCACAGTGCACGCACAGCCTATGAGAATATCAAAGTCAGTCCCTCAGAAACTTCTACCTGAGTAAGTGGCCCTGCGCCTTGTAATTACCTGAAATTGTCCCATCACCAACCCAACAGAACCCCTACTCAGGACCAGTGATGAGATCAAGATCAGGTCTCTCCTTCTCTTGCGCTGAACCTTTCAGTGCCTCCCATCTCACTCAGAGTCAAAGCCAAAGTCCTCCTCATGGGCTAGCAGACCCTCTGTGATATGCCCTCTCCTTTCCTCTCTGATCATCAGACAAGAGTTTCGTTCGTCAGCATCTTGTCCCATGTCACATCTTCAGACCTACCTACAGCAGCAAGCATCCTTGCCTATTTCCTGCCTTGGCGGAAGAGGGCTCTGCCCTTCTATCCAAGGCTAACTTCTCCAGCTGCTCTTCTTCTCAGTACTTGGCAATCCTTTTACATGTGAATGTACTAAATGCCACTAAATTGTTTACTTTAAAATGGTTTATTTTATGGTGTGTCAATTTTGCCACAATAGAGAAGAAAGCAAATTAAAGACTTCTTTCAGACATATAAAAGCTGAATTATTGTCAGCAGAAAACCTGCACTACAAGAAATGTTAAAGAGAGTTCTCCTCAAGGAAGGATGACACCAGATGGGAATTTGGATCTACGTGAATGAATGACGAGTTCCAGAAATGGAAAATATGTAGGTAAATATAAATTTTTCTCATTTTAATATCTCTTTCAATCATAGTAAACTGTTTAAGCAAAAATATTAACAGCATAGTGTGCGGTTTATAACCAATGTAGACATGAAATGTATGACAACAATAGTACAAAGGACATGAGTGGGTAATTGGAAGTATATTGTTGTAATGTTCTTACATGATACGTGGAATGATTTTAAACCAGTTGAAGGTAGTCAATAATAAGGTAAAATGCGTATCAGAAACCCTAGCTCTAAAAGAAGATATAGTGAGGATAAAATGGAATTCTAAAAATTATTCAACCTAAAAGAAGTCATGAAAAGATAGAACGAGGAACATAGAACACATGGGACAAACAGAAAATAAAGTACAGGATGGTACATTTAAACTGAGCCATATCACTAGCTACATTAATGGTAAATGGTCTTCAGTTAAGAAAATGCTTCAGTTAAAAAGCAGAGAGTGTCAAAGTACATGAAAGGATGCTCAACATCTTTACTCATTAGAGAAATGCAAATCAAAACTACAATGAGATATCATCTCACACCAGTCAGAATGGCCATCATCAAACAATAAATGCTGGAGAGGGTGTGGAAAAAAAGGAACACTCTTGCACTGCTGGTGGGAATGTGAATTGGTACAGCCACTATGGAGAACGGTATGGAGGTTCCTTAAAAAACTAAAAATAGAACTACCATATGACCCAGCAATCCCACTACTGGGCATATACCCCGAGAAAACCATAATTCAAAAAGAGACATGTACCAAAATGTTCATAGCAGCCCTATTTACAATAGCCCGGAGATGGAAACAACCTAAGTGTCCATCATCGGATGAATGGGTAAAGAAGATGTGGTACATATATACAACGGAATATTACTCAGCCATAAAAAGAAACGAAATTGAGCTATTTGTAATGAGGTGGATGGACCTAGAGTCTGTCATACAGAGTGAAGTAAGTCAGAAAGAGAAAGACAAATACTGTATGCTGACACATATATACGGAATTTAAGAAAAAAAAATGTCATGAAGAACATAGGGGTAAGACAGGAATACAGACACAGACCTACTAGAGAATGGACTTGAGGATATGGGGAGGGGGAAGGGTAAGCTGTGACAAAGTGAAAGAGCGGCATGGACATATATACACTACCAAACGTAAGGTAGATAGCTAGTGGGAAGCAGCCGCATAGCACAGGGAGATCAGCTCGGTGCTTTGTGACCGCCTGGAGGGGTGGGATAGGGAGGGTGGGAGGGAGACGCAAAAGGGAGGGGATATGGGAACATATGTATATGTATAACTGATTAAATTTGTTATAAAGCAAAAAATAAAAAAAAAGAGTAGATGGGAGTTTTTTGAGAGGGTCTAGGGATATTAATTTCTTTATGGTTACATGGGGTGCATTTTCTTTCTAAATGTTCATCATTTAAAGTAGTGATCTGTGTACTTATATGTCAATAAAACATTTATTAAATAAAAAAAAGCAGAGAGTGTCAAAGTGGATAAAAAGGCAAAACAAAACATATGCTAAGCATAAGAAACCCACTTTAAACATAAAGATATAGGTCTGGTAACAGTAAAACGATGGATGAAGACATACCGTGCAAACTCGAATAATAAGAGAGTTTGAGTAGCTCTATTAATAGCAGGCAGAGTAGACCTTACGATAAGGAATATGATGGGATGGAGGACATTTGCTAATGATAAAGGGGTTATTTCATGAAGAAGTCATAATAACAGAGCTTCAAAATGTATGAAACAAAACTCACAGAAAAGAAAGAAGTAAAGTAGCAATCAAGAGGAAACTTATCTTAAGTAACAGAACGATACTGCAGAAAATCAGACATAGAAGAGCAAATTTTGATTAATTGCACCTAAATAAGCAGTAGGAAAGAAATAATGAAGATAAGAGCAGATATGAATAAAATGTAAAATGAGCAAATAAATGATAGAGAAAAATCCATGAAACAGAAAGCTTTTGAAAATACCAATAAAACTGATAAAAAACTGTAACCAGGGAATGTTAGGGAAAATGTTTGTGAATAAATTTGCCAATTTAGATGAGATGGACAAATTCCTTGAATGACACAAATCACCAAAACTAACTCAAGAAGAAGTGGGAAACCTGAATATCCCTAAATCTATGAAAGAAATGGAACAGAAAACTCCAGGCCCATATGACTTTACTAGTGAATACTATGAAATACTTAGAGAAGAAATATTACCAATATTACCAAAGTAGAGGAGGGGAAACACTTCTCAAGTCATTTTATGAGGCCAGCATTACAAAATACCCAAACCAGATGAAGACATTGCACGAAAAGAAAACCATAGACCAATATCCTTCAGTAACTTACACACAAAAAACTTAGTTAAATATGAGCAAGTTTAATCCAGCAATATATAAAGAGGACGATACATTACGACCAAGTGAGATTTATCCAAAGAATGAAAGACTGGTTTTGCATTGAAAAATCAATCAAGAGTTATTCATCATATTAACAAAATAAAGGAGAAAAACCATGTGATCATTTCAATAGATGCAGAAAAAGCATTTGACAACATTCAACAACCACTATGATAAAAACTCTCAGAAAACTAGGACTAGAAAGAAACTTTCTTAATCTGATAAAGGCAATCTACAAAAATCCTACAGCTAAAATGATAATGGAGGAAAATATACTTCCCCACCCCTGAACTTGAGAGTAAGGCATGGATGTTCACCACTTTTAAGTATTGTCCTGGAAATCCTAGGCAGTGCACTAGACAAGAAAGAAAAATAAAAGTTATACAGATTGGAAAAAATAGAATTATCTTTATTCAGAGATGACATGTTTGTGTCTGTAGAAAATCCTAAGCAATCTACAAAGAAAGAAACGTGAAATTTAAAAGTCACTATAATTTATAATAGTATCCTAAAACATGAAATACTTAGTGATGCATTTAATAAAACACGTGCAAAACATTTACAGTGAAAACTAAAACCTATTAACAAGAGAACTTAAAACCTATATTAATGGAGAAATGTATCATGTTCATGGCTTGGAAGACCCGGGATTTTTTTCTTTTACTCACAAAAATTTAACGTTTGAAGATTTCCATCACAAAGCAAGATTACACATAGACAAAAATTAGGAAAGCAAACAAATAGAAAATTTGTTAGCAGAGGAAAGAAAAGTAGTACATATGGCAAAATATTCAATCCCACAAGTTACTTATAAAATGATAATTAAAATAGCAAGTGAATACCATTTTATAACTAGTAAATTAGATGTACTAAAATGAACAGCCAGTGCTGACTAGGTTGTAGTCAATGGGTAGACTATATTGGTGACAGTGTGAATTGATGTAATTCTTTTTGGCAAACAATTTGCAATACATTTGAAAAGAAACATACATCTATTGCATGTGATACTGGACATCCTGTTAACACAGCATCTACAGCTTTGTCTCCTTCTCCTCCCACAGTGGACAGAAATAATTCCATATTCAATCTTTCCAAGGTGCCCCACAGTATCAGTTACTGGGTGTTATCTGACATCCTCAGATATATATGAGGATGAAGGATCAGAAATATTAAACCCAGGCCCAGGAACTATGAGTATATATTAGGAAAAGGATACCACAAAGGAGCGAAGACTCAAGTATTAAGAAGAGATTTGGGGGCTTCCCTGGTGGCGCAGTGGTTAAGAATCCGCCAGCCAATGCAGGGGACACGGGTTCGAGCCCTGGTCCGGAAGATCCCACGTGCCGCGGAGCAACTAAGCCCGTGCGCCACAACTACTGAGCCTGCGTGTCACAACTACTGAAGCCCGCGAGCCACAACTACTGAAGCCCTTGTGCCTAGGGCCCGTGCTCCGCAACAGGAGAAACCACCACAGTGAGAAGCCCGCACACCACAATGAAGAGTAGCCCCCGCTCGCCGCAACTAGAGAAAGCCCGTGCGCAGCAACGAAGACCCAACGCAGCCAAAAATAAATTAATTCATTAAAAAAAAGAATATATTTTTAACATATCCTGCTGGTCATCAAGAAGATAAGAGCAATTCCAATTTTTTTGGAAATGGCCGAACGATATGAATAGGCTAGTTACAGAAAAGGAAATCCCCAAAGGTCGCAAGGCTATAGTAGGAGTGGAGACGGGTACAGCCATAGCAGAGAGCAGCGTGGCATGACTGAATCCAGTGACGTCTGCCCATCCCTAAAGCCCAGCAATTCTGCTCCTGGGAACTTGCCACTGGTCCCCTTAGTGGGTATGTATGAGGCTGTCCATCAGGTATTTTTCGCGGAGGCGGGAGTCAGAGCCCCCTAGACGTCCCACTGACCCTCCTTCTGCCCTTGTTTCAGACCCTCAGGTGGGGCTGGTTAATTCATGAGTTTCCTCTTGTGATATGGACGACAGCAGAAGCCAACAAGCTAGACCCTTGCTCAGTACGTTCTCTGGGCTTTTCCCGCACATGTCCAACCAGTGTCCACGCCTACTCACTACCTACCCACGTGAGTCCAATTCTGCACTGATGGTTTTTTTTTTCCCCCAGTGATGATGATTAAAACCTATTTGCTAAACCTAAAACTAAAAAACTATGAGAATGTCTGCTCACGGCTCCCGCTTTGCAACTCCCACAGGGAAACGTGGGACAGAGAGCTCATTGAGTCTTCCGTAAGTGACTGTGAGGCGTTAATTCCCACCTGGCTTTTGTACAAGACCACGGCTCGGCCTCCCTAGTCCGGCTCCCTACTGCCCATTATTCAGAGAAGCTGGCCTGCTCTCCTTTCCTCGTGTTTATATGTTAGTCTGGTGTGAATTGTAATCACTTCTGTACTCTCTGCTTTCTCCCGAAAAAAGTATGTGGCTTTACAAATTGGACCACGCGAATCATTTCCTCTGCAAGGAGTTCACTGACACCATCCACTCACACCTGCCGCCTGTCCTTTTCCACTCCTTTCAAATAGGTCTAGTTTACCATCTGCAGCCTTTGACACATCTCCCTTGACATGTTTTTCAACCTAAATACCAGCTTTATTACTGATAAAACTGATTGGGGGACTTCCCTGATGGTGCAGTGGTTAAGACTCCATGCTCCCAATGCAGGGGGCCTGGGTTCGATCCCTGGTCAGGGAACAAGATCCCATGTGCATGCCACAACTAAGAGTTCGCATGCCACAACTAAGAAGCCTGTGAGCTGCAACTAAGGAGCCTGCCTGCCACCACTAAGGAGCCCACGTGCCACAACTACAGAGCCCGCCTGCCACAGTCAAGGAACCCGCGAGCCACAACTAAGACCCAGCACAACCAAATAAATAAATAAATGCATTAAAAAACAACAAGAAAAACTAACTCATTGGGGGTACTTCCCTGGTGGTCCAGTGGGTAAGACTGCGAGTTCCCAATGCAGTTCCATCCCTGGTCGGGGAACTGGATCCCATATGCCGCAACTGAGGAGTTCGTATGCCACAACTAAGGAGTCTGCACGCCGCAACTAAGTCCCACATGCCGCGGAGCAACTAAGCCCGTGCGCCACCACTACTGAGCCTGCGTGCTACAGCCCGTGAGCCACAACCACTGAGCCCACGCACAGCAACGAAGACCCAACGCAGCCAATAAAGAAATAAACAAACAAACTGAAAAAATACTTAAAAAAGAAAGCACAGGTGCAGATGTCGAGTAGCCAGAGGGAGGACTCTGGTGGGTTCCGTGGCTTGGCCCCTTGCCATGTACTCCAACCTCGGTCCGGTGAGGCCTCTTCTACCACACGCGCTGGAGAAATGAGAGCTGCGTTTCCCCGGCCCCTTTGGAACTAGCGTCCTGGGCGAGGTCCAGGCGTGGCCAGCTAGTTGCCCTCACGTGTGATGTGGGGGGCAAAGCGAGATGGAAGTCTGCTTCTGGGTGCTCTTCCTGTGAGTCACAGTGACACGGTTTCCGTGTGAGTACTAGCAGAGTGTCCGTGTGTGCTGGGACGCACGGTGCGGCCCTGGGGGTGTGCTGGGCCACCTTGGACCTGCTGGCGACAGCCGAGCAGGAGCGTGTCTTTGCGGCCAGGCACTCAGTGACGTCGTGTTGGCGGCCTGCAGTCAGTCGGCTGTGGTGGGAGTGGGTACAGCGTGGAGATCAGCAGATGCAGCGCCCCTGCTGCATCTGGAGAGCCGTTGTTAAAGCTTCACCAGTGCAGCACTGGCCGCCCGGGCGAGGGCGCCTACTGAGTGAGCGTCCACCTCGGGGCAGCCTCTGGGGCCGAGGGCAGGGCTGCGGAAGGACGGTAACCAGCCCAGCAGGTGGAGGAGTGGCCTGGAAACAGCCGAGAGGAAGCCAGACCGGCCCGTGTCACCTCCTGGCCCTGGGACGCGAGGGACCGGGCCGGCCCAGGGGCAGGAGGGTCCACACCACTGGCAAGGACAGCAGGGAGCACGAGGAGGGGGAGGGGCACCCGAGAGGAGGTGGAGTGAAAGTAGAATTAGCATCCATCACCACAGCGGGTGTCACCGCCACAGCTCCTTTGATTCCAGGCGCGTCCTCAGGGCGCTTGGGGTTGACTGGCGTTAACCCACAGAATCTTCGTTTCCCCGTTTGCGTCCCGGCCCGCAGCTGGGGGACCTGTGAGGCCTTGGCTGGCGCATCTCTCAGGACAGCTGAGGTGGATCATCTCTCCGTCAGGAAAGATGCTGTTTCTGTGTTCGGTCAGGTAAGTCAGTGGCGCCCCGCTAAGAATACTCACGGGAACCTAGCCCGGGTTAGCTGAGCAGTGCTGGCCTATGGCCGGAGCGTCCAGTCCCTGCCCCTCCCCCTCCCCTCCCCCGGTTCACCCATGGAAGCCCTAACCCCCCCATGGGATGGACTTTGGAGGCGGGCCTTTGGGAGGTAATAGGGTCTGGACGAGGTCATGCGGGTGGCGCCTCCATGATGGGGTCAGTGGAGACACCCACCAGCCCTGACCTCCCCACTCAGCGGAGACCCCGCTGCTTGGAGGTCCTACGCTTCCCCTGCTGTTTGTGGTTTACTCTGGGCTTTACCGGGGGGAGGGTCGGGGGGCTATGGGGGTGGGTGGGTGGCCCTTATTGCCTGGGGCAGATGGTTTGGGAGACGGTTCAAGGCCTTGGGAGTGGAAAGGCGTCATTCCTGTCTCGGTGGTGACTCCGTGGGCACTCGGCACCCGCTCCACGCCGCCCAGGCCCCGCCGGGGGGGCCAGTCTGCGCAGGCGCATCCGGGGCGCGCGAAAGGAGCGGGGCTTCACGGCAGAACCGAGTCCGTGCAGCCCAACGGGGTCTCCGGGGCGGCCCGTGGGGGTCAGGGCGGCAGCCAATCGGGTGCCGGGAGGCGACCTCAGGGGTGTGTGCGCAGGCGCCCTGGGCGTCCTTGGGCAGAAGGGGCGTGGCCTCGTGAGGCGCTCAGGCTCTCCTCTGCTCTTAGAGGGACGCACAGCGGCCATGCAGGCCCCGGGGGATGGCGGCGCGGTAGGTGCAGGGGGCCGAGTTGGCCAGCAGAGCTCCGGAACTCCTGGTTACCAGAGTCGGTCGGGTAGCCCTGAAGGCGAGGGTGGTCCTCGGCGCCCGGAAGCCCCCCGTGGGCCTGGCAGAGGAGGAGCAGCGACGGGAGCGGCTGCTGCAGGTCCCCAGGGTGGGCGGGCACCACGTGCCCTAAGAGCTGGTGGAGATGCAGCGTTCGCGGCTGTAGGGCCTGGAAGCAGACGGCTGGTGTTGTATCCTTTCCGTGGAGCCTCCCTGGGCTGGGGCAGCGGTGCGGTGGCAGGGTACATGGCGGCCGCCTGTGGAGGGGACGGAGGGGAGCGCAGGGCGCAGTCAGGGGCAGCAGGGGCGGGCAGCCCTGCAGGAAAGGGGATTGTCAATGCCTGAGGAGCCTGGGGGGTGGGGAAGGACCGAAGGGTTAGGGAGGCAGCTCCGGGCGGTCTCATCCTGGGGCAAAAACGGGCCTCTGAGGTGTGGGCAAGCCCGAGATACCAGCAAATTCAGTGGCGGATGGTGCCTTAACCACGTCTCCCCCAGCAAGCTCATAGTGCTCTTCCGATCCCCGCTGGAGGCACACATGGCCCGCAGAGCTCTGACCCCAGATGCCCAGCGTGACCAAGGCATGATTCGGAAGGAATATAGAGTGAATGGCAATGCCCTAGATATGTGAGTTCTAGAAGAGTCTGCCGTGGGCGGGGGTGGGGTGGGGTGGGGTCGGTGGCAGGTGCTGGGATCTGATCTCTGTCTTAAGAGTGCTGCGATGGGGGCGCTGACGGGCTTGGTATACGGAGGGGCCTGGGGGCTGGTGCCCTGGACCTACATGAGCGATCTCCCCTTTAACCTGATTTTCCTTTCCCCTCACTTGTAGTACGTGGACTGCTGAAGACCTTGAGCTCTTCCAGATTTCCATCAGCTCCTCCCTCGATCAGCTTTCCCTGGTGATTCGGAATATTCAGCACCTTGGGCCCTCGCCTCCCTAAAGGCTACGCGAAGGAAAGGGGGCTGAGGCCTAACCTTGTGTCCCCTACTAGGCAAGGCTTAGGGAATTCAAACTTGAGTAATCACCACTTTGTTATTTGGGTTTAATTTTTTGCCAGTACTGGCCCTTGGTATCTCTTGGTTCACTTGTTTTGTTTCCCTGCGGCTCGAGGAGTGGGATGCTTCAATGTGTATTACTGCAGAAAATAAAACTAGGCCACTGTTTTGTGTCACAGTTTCTTCTCAGCTAATGCATTTCTGGATTTTTTATCTTTGTCCTCGTGTTGGAGGGAAGGTTCTGGAATTCAGATATTCCAGTAGTACAAGGTAATTGAAGACAGTTTAGGAAAATGAAAAGCCCGATGTCCAGCACTAAATACTGTCAACGTTCTAGAACGATTTTTTTAGTTGCACTTGCACAGTAAATGTATAACGGTATGCAATGTAGAAGTCATTAAGGTTAGCATTAAATTTTTTCCTGACTTTTTTTCATTTAACATACTAGCTTTTCCACATTCTAAAAACTCTTCAAAAATATGTTATTGAGTGGAGGTATATAAGATGCACCATAATGTAATCATTGAACATTTAAGTTGTTTTCAATTTTTTCATTACTATGGTTAACGATTCAGTGGAATTCATGTATGTAATTCTTTCCATGAATGATTATTTCCTGAAAGTATATTCCAAAAGTTGGAAATATTGATCTAAATGTTTACTTTTCTATTTCTTTTTTGAGACTCTTGATCACAGGGAATTCCCTGACAGTCCAGTGCTTAGGACTCCGTGCTTCCACTGCAAGGGGCACGGGTTCCATCCCTGGTTGGGGAACTAAGATCCTGTAAGCCACGCGGCATGGAAAAAAAAAAAAAAAGAGCGGGAGAGAGAGGGAGAGGAAACAGACTGTCTTTAAAAAAGGAAAGACTCACAGTTTCTCTTCAGAAAATACACCTACTACCGGATTTCTGGTTTCCCAACATCCTTGTCACAATCGGCTTGGTTTCCTACTAAAATTAAAAACTTAGTTTGCACAAGAAGAGAAAAACCCTAGGCACAGTAAAAGAACAATGTTGTGGCTGACTGGACTTGTTTCAGATCAGTGCAGAAAAGTGCTGGGACAAGAACAATTAGTTGAGCGTTTGGGCAGGTGGAGTTAGCTCCTCTGATATCTTTTATCCTGTGATCTTGCTAAACTCACTGACTAGTTCTCCTCACTCGTGTAGATTGCATTCGGTTTTCTACATAGACAATCATGTTGTCTGCAGATAAAGTTTTACTTCTTCCTTTCCAATTGGGATGTCTTTTATCAATTGATCTGTCTCCTCCTAATGGGTTGGATTTTTCTGAATCTTAGCATACCCTTTTCCTTGGGTGCTGGGTACTTTTCTTCCTAGGTATATTCCAGAACTTCAAAAAATCTAATATTGTTAACTTCCTGGGAAACAGTTTGGTCCTTTTGAGTCTTGCCTTGAGACTTTCTGGGTGGGGGCAGAGCAGCTTTTAGTTTTCCACACGATTGAGACAAGATCCGTCTGAGTACTGTATATGATGTCACCCGAGTTCCGAGTTTCCGCTAGTGGACCCTCCGCCCTTGGGCACGGTTCTGTCCCTGTGCCGCTGTGTCCTCTCCAGTCCTCCACCCGCCAACTCCGGCTGCGTGCGCTCTGCGATCCACCCCCGAGACCCGGGGAGGCGGCTGGACTCGGTCCGGACGGTCCGTGTAGACAGCAAGCTGGGGCAGCTGCACGGCTCACCTCTTTGGGGTCTCAGCTCCCAGAGGTCACTGACGGTCCTCCCTCACCCGAGGCCCAGTTTCTTCACAGCCTGTGTTTCATAACTTTTGGCTGCGTTTAGGGGATTCTTTCAAGCCAGTGCGGGGGAGATCCGGTCCCTGTTCCTGCATGTGCGTGAACGGAGTCCGCCGGCACAGAGCCCAGAGAGCTCTGACAGCGTGGGCTGGAGGGAGGGCGATGCTGGTGCTGGGGATGGTGGCGGTGGGCATGGCGACGACGGTGATGATGGAGCATCTCCCCTGCCAGCACGCAGCAGCTCTGGTGGCTACGCTGATCCTGCCTTTCAAAATAGAAGTCAGATCACGTCTCCCCTGCCTAATTCCCTTCAGGGCTCCATTCTCACCCAGAATATAAGCCAGAGGTCCTTGTAATGGCCAGCAAGTCCCCACATTCTAATCTGTGAATCCCCCATCGCCTCTCTTACCTCCTCTGCTCTCTTGCTCACTCCATGCCAGCCACGCTGGCCTCTTGCCTGTGCCCTCAACGTTCCCGGTTTTCTACTGACTTAGGGCTTTTGCACAGTCTGTTCTCCCTGCCTGGAATGTGCTCTCATCTCCTTCGAGTCTGCCCAGATCTCGTCTTCTCGGCCTACTTCTTCCTGAGGCCACCAACAGCCCATCCTCTTCCTGCTGTTCTTTTCCATACGACTCATCACCTTCTACAACACAGTATAATTTACAAATTGACTTTTTATTTCCTGCCTCTTCCCAATAGAGATAACCACTATTCTGACTTCTACCACCATAGAGTATGAAAGTGAATTAAAAGTCTCATGTTGAAGAACAAAAAAATGGAAATGATTTAAAATTTCAAGACGGATATAAAACAGTTAGGATGCATTTGTTTATACAAAGGTAAACAAAAGATAAAACTCATTGAAATGGAGGTTTTGACCATGAAACAAAGACCAGAACAACAGTGCTGGATGGAAGCCAAATGGCTGTGATAAGGCAGAGGGGACGCGTCCCATGGATTGTTCTGCCTTCCCCATGGAGCTTCCCCAGGAACCGATGTCTGTAGGCGGCGGCGGCAGAGTGGGGTCAGGTTCGTCATCATCCTTGTGGGGCTCCAGTGACCTGGCAGCCTTGATTGTCCCCGAGGCTCTCCAGCCCCCCTCTGCCATCGGTGAAGTGCCCGTGGCGCGGAGCCTGCGTCTCAGCTCTGCTGTCTCCCATCGGGCCCCCTGCTGCGGCCAGCACCACTGCCACTCTTTTTTTTTTGGTGGGGGGAGGGGCTACTAAATTATTTTATTGTAAGGAATAGTAGAAATGAAAGAACTTAAGTGGGTGCTTTGGTACAACTTATAGAAAAGGTTAAGGTAACCACGACATTCATGCCCCGCCTTGGCGACCAGGGAAGTCACCCCCACCCCGAGGCTGGCTCATTGTCACCGTGTTCCAAGGTGTGCTTGTCAAAGAGAGACAAGCTGGTGTCATCGTCACCCAGTTTGTTGATGGATCTCACCTCTTATTCAGCTGATGAGTCTCAGTGAAATGACACAAGCGGGGGTTGTGTTGTCAGTCGTCACTTTTTTCCAAGTGCAACACATTCTGTTGCATTCAGCTGCTTGCTCTCCAAGTCGTCATGGTTTAATTTCTTGATTTCATGACGATTTTGGGATTCAGCCACCTTGTTGGTTCTGCCCAAACAATGTCGAATAGGAAGAATTTCTGGAAACAATTAAACAATACAGAAATACATACTATCTCTTCTTTTTAAAGCATAAATGAAATCTGAATATATTTACTGTAATACAACTCGTTATCCTGAGATCACACCACCACCATTCTTGCCTGCCTCTAATCTGTTCTCCACACGAAGTCAAGTGGTCTCTTAAAAAATGTAAATCAGATAGTCAGTTCCTTGCTAAAAACCAATCTGACGACTTCTCTTCGCACTTGGGATAAAATCTAAATTTCTTAGCATAGCGTGCAAGGCCCACTGGGATCTATCGTGCCTACATCCCTTATCCTTCTTTTATTTTTCTTCCGGTTTTATTGAGATGTAATTGACGTACAGCACTGTATGAGTTTAAGGAATACAGAATGATCTGACTTACACACATCGTGAAATGATGACCACAGTAAGTTTTGTGAGCATCTATCATCTCATGTAGATACAACATTAAACAAATAGAAAAAATATTTCCTTCTGATGAGAACTCTTAGGATTTACTCTTGTTAACAGCTTTCGTATATGACATGCAGCACTGTTATTTATATTTATCTTGTCCTGCACTCCATCCCTAGTACTTATTTATCTTAGAACTGGAGGTTTGTACTTTTTGACCACCTTCAGACCTTCATCCAATTCCCCCTCCCCCAATACCATACTCTCAACTAGGAGTGAAAGTGCAGAGTCCTAACCACTGAACCACCAGGGAATTCCCCTTCCTATTTTACTTCTGTCTGTAATTTTTATGGTTTTTAGTGAAATCTTGCATAGCTCATTAATGTATTCCCATGCATTTGTTATTTTTTACGTGAGTGCCAACGGTATTTTACTTTAAATAATTTCTTTGCTGTTGCAATCAAATAAATTAGCTTTATATTTTGATTTTGTATCTACCTTTTCTAAACTATATATTTATTTGCATTTTCTTTGTATACAATCATATCACATGCAAATACTAATAACTTTGTTTTTCTTTTATAACATATCTTTCATTTTCTTTTTCTTACGTCACTGCTTGGGGTAGGAGGCCAGGACATCTTTGAATAGTAGTATTAATAACAGGGACCCTTGTCTTATTCCCGATCTCACATGGAAAGCTTCCAGTGTTTCACCATTCTAATGTGGTTTGCAGCAGACTTTTATAGACACCATTCATTAGATTAAGGACATTCTCTGATATTCCTACTTTGCCAAATGTTATTTTTTAAAATCATGAAAAGGTATTGAATTTATTGAAATATTTTATGATCATGTGATTTTTTTCTCCTTTATCCTGTTAACGTGAAGAACTTCACTGGCCAATTATTTTTTGCAGTATAGTTGGTTTACAATATTATATTAGTTTCAGGTGTATAGCATAGTGATTCAGTATTTTTACAGATTATACTCTGTTAAAAGTTATTACAGGGACTTCCCTGGCAGCCCAGTGGTTAGGACTCGGCGCTCTGACTGCCGGAGCCCGGGTTCAGTCCCTGGTTGGGGAACTGAGATCCTGCAATCTGCGCAGCATGGCCAAAAAAAAAAAAGTTATTCCAAAGTAATGGCTATAATTCCCTGTGCTGTACAATATATCCTTGTTGCTTATCTATTTTACACATAGTAGTTTATACCTCTTAATCCCCTACCTTATCTTGCCCCTCCCCCTTTCCCTCTCCCCAGTGGTAAACACTAGTTTGTTCTCTATATCTGTGAGTCTGCTTCCGTTTTGCTATAATACATTTATTTGTTTTATTTTTTAGATTCCACATACAAATGATATCATACAGTATTTGTCTTTCTCCGTCTGACTTACTTATTTCACTAAGCATAAGAGCCATCCACATTACTGCAAATGGTAGAATTTCATTCATTTTTATGGCTGAGTAATATTCCATTGTACATATGTACCACATCTTCTTTATCCATTCCTCTGTTGATGGACACTTAGGTTGCTTCCATGTCTTGGCTATTTTAAATACTGCTGCTGTGAACATTGGGGTGTATGTGTCTTTTCAAATTAGAGTTCTCATTTTTTCCTGATATTTGCCCAGCAGTGGGATTGCTGGATCATATGGTAGCTCTAGTTTTAGTTTTCTGAGGAACCTTCATGCTATTTTCCATAGTGACTACACCAATTTACATTTCCACCAACAGTGTACAAGGGTTCCCTTTTATCCACGTCCTCACCAGCCTTTGTTATTTGTTGCCTTTTTGATGATGGCCATTCTGACAGGTATGAGGTGATACCTCATTGTGGTTTTGATTTGCATTTCTCTAATAATTAGAAATTTGGAGCATCTTTTCATCTGCCTGTTGGCTATCTGTATGTTTTCTTTGGAAAAATGTCTATTCACTTCTTCTGCCCATTTTTAAATCAGGTTGTTTGTTTTTTTGACATTGAGTTTTATGAGCTGTTTATATATTTTGAATATTAAACCCTTGTTCGTCATATCATGTGCAAATATTTTCTCTCATTCTGCAGGTTGCTTTTTGTTTTGTTGGTGGTTTCCTTTGCTGTGCAAAAGATTTTTAAGTTTAATTAGGTCCTGTTTGTTTATTTTGCTTTTATTTCTTTTCCTTAGAAGTTGGATCCAAAAAATATTGCTATGATTTATGGCAAAGAGTGTTCTATGTTCTCTTCTAGGAGTTTTATGGTTTCAGGTCTTGCAGTTAGGTCTTTAGTCCATTTTGAGTTTATTTTTGTATATGGTGTGAGGAAATGTTCTAATCTCACTGTTTTACATGTAGCTGTCCAGCTTTCCCAGCACCACTTATTGAAGAGACTGTCTTTTCTCCACTGTATATTCTTGCCTCCTTTGTTGTAGATTAATTGACCATAGGTGTGTGGGTTTATTTCTGGGCTCTCTATTCTGTTGCATTGATCTATGTGTCTGTTTTTGTGGCACTATCATTCTGTTTTGATTAATGTAGCTTTGTAGCATTGTGTTAAGTCTGGGAGGGTTATGCCTCCTGCTTTGTTCTTTTTCCTCTGGATTGCTTTGGCATTTCAGGGTCTTTCATAGTTTCATTCAGGGTCAAAATCCATATGAATTTTGGGATTATTTGTTCCAGTTCTGTGAAAAATATGGGTATTTTGATAGGGATTGCATTAAATCTGTAGATTGCTTTGGGTCCTACGGACACTTTAACAATATTAATTTTTCCAATCCAAGAGCGCAAGATATCTTTTCATTAGTTTGTATCATCTTCAGTTTCCCTCATCAGTGTTGTATAGTTTTCAGAGTATAGGTCTTTCACCTCCTTGGTTAAGTTTATTCTTGGTTATTTTATTCTTTTTGATGTGATTTTAAACAGGACCATTTTCTTGCTTTCTCTTTCTGATAGTTCATTATTAGTGTATAGAAATATGACAGATTTCTGTATATTAATCTTGTATGCTGCAACTTTGCTGAATTCATTTATTAGTTCTAATAGTTTTTTGTGGAGACTTTAGGGTTTTCTATATAAAGTATGTCATCAGCAAATACTGACTGTTTTACTTCTTCCTTTCCAATTTGGTTGCTTTTTATTTCTATTTCTTGTTTGGCTGCTGTCGCTAGGACTTCCAATACTCTGTTAAACAGAAGTGGTCAGAGTGGGCATCCTTGTCTTGTTCCTGAATTCAGAGGAAAGGTTTTCAACTTTTCACCGTTAAGTATAATGTTAGCTGTGGGCTTGTCATAAATTCCCTTTATTGTGTTGAGATATGTTCCCTCTATACCCACCTTGAAGAGAGTTTTTATCATGAATGGATGTTGAATTTTGTCAAATGATTTTTCTGCATCTATTGAGATGATCGTGTGATTTTTATCCTTCCTTTTGTGAATGTGGTGTATCACATTGATTGATTTGCGAAAATTGAACCATCCTTGTGTTTCTGGAATAAATCCAACTTGATTCTTTGATGGTATATGATCCTTGTTATATATTGTTGGATTTAGTTTGCTAATATTTTATTAAGGATTTTTGCATCTATATTCATCAAAGATATTGACCTGTAATTTTCTTTTTTTGTAGTGTCTTTGTTTGGTTTTGGTATCAAGGTGATGGTGGCCTTGTAGAATGAATTTGGGAGTGTTCTGTCCTCTTCAATTATTTGGAATAGTTTGAGAAGGATAAGTATTAGTTCTTCTTTATATGTTTGTTAGAATTCCCCTGTGAAGCCATTTGGCCTTGGAGTTTTATTTTCTGGGAGTTTTGGGGTTTTTTTAATACAAATTCATTTTCACTACTAGTGACTGGTCTGTTCAAATTGTGTGTTTCTTCTTGTTTCAGTCTTGGCAGGTTGTATATTTCTAGAAATTTGTCCATTTCTTCTAGGTTTTCCAATTCTTTGGCATTAACTATTTGTACTATTCTTTTATGATTTTTTAAATCTCTCTGGGATCAGTTGTTATTTCTCTTGTTTCATTTATTTTGTTAATTTGGGCCCTCTCTCTTTACTTCTTGGTGAGCCTGGCTAAAGGTTTATGAATTTTGTTTACCTTTTCAAAAAAGCAGCTCTTGGTTTCATTGATCTTTTCTATTGTTTTTTGATCTCTATTTATCTCCTCTCTGATCTTTATGATTTCCTTCCTTCTGCTGACTTTGGCCTTTGTTTGTTCTTCTTTTTCTAATTCTTTTAGATGGTAGGTTAGGTTGTTTATTTGAGATTTTTCTTGTTTCTTGAGGAAGGCCTGTATTGCTGTAAACTTCCTTCTTAGAACTGCTTTTGCTGCATTCCATAGACTTTGGAGTGTTGTGTTTCCATTTTAACTTGTCTCAAGTTATTTTCTGATTTCCTCTTTGACTTCTTCATTGACCCATTGATCTTTATTAGCATATTGGTTAGTCTCCACACATTTGTGCTTTTCCTATTTTTCTTTCTATAATTGATTTCTAGTTTCATACTGTTGTTGGAAAAATACTTGATATAATTTCTATCCTCTTAAATTTGTTGAGACTTGTTCTGTGGCCTAGCATGTGATTTATCCTGGAGAACATTCCATGTGCACTTGAAAAAAATGTGTATTCTGCTGTTTTTGGATTGAATGTCCTGTAGATATCTATTAAGTCCAACCAGTCTATTGTGTCATTTAAGACCACTGTTGCCTTACTGAGTTTCTGTCTGGATGATCTGTCCATTGATGTCAGTGGGATGTAAAAGTCCCCTACTATTCTTGTGTTACTGTCAATTTCTTCCTTTATGTCTGTTAGTATTTGCTTTGTATATTTAGGGGCTCCTGTATTGGGTGCATATTTGTTAATGAGTGTAATATCCTCTTTTTTTATCGATCCCTTTATCATTATATAGTGTCCTTCTTTGTCTTTTGTTATAGCTTTTGTTTTAAAGTCTGTTTTGTCTGATAGAAGTATTGCTACTCCCACTTTTTTTGTTATTTCTGTTGGCATGAAATATTCTTTTCCATCCCTTCACATTCAGTCTTTGTGTGTCTTTAGCCCTGAAGTGAGTCTCTTGTAGGTAGCATATTGAAGAATCTTGTTTTTAATCTGATCAGCCAGCCTATGTCTTTTTTTTTTTTTTTTTTTTTTTTTTTTTTGGTATGCAGGCCTCTTACTGCTTTGGCCTCTCCCGTTGTGGAGCACAGGCTCTGGACATGCAGGCTCAGTGGCCATGGCTCATGGGCCCAGCCGCTCCACAGCATGTGGGATCTTCCCGGACCGGGGCAAGAACCTGTGTCCCCCACCTCAGCAGGCAGACTCTCAACCACTGTGCCACCAGGGAAGCCCCAGCCTATGTCTTTTGATTGGAGCATTTAGCCCATTGACATTTAAAGTAATTATTGATAGATATGTATTTATTTCCATTTTATTGCTTGTTTT
Source organism: Mesoplodon bidens (assembly GCF_964165515.1). NCBI lineage: Eukaryota > Metazoa > Chordata > Mammalia > Artiodactyla > Ziphiidae > Mesoplodon > Mesoplodon bidens. The sequence continues at coordinate 67,366 of NC_138163.1, forward strand.
TGGTTGTTTTTGTAGGTCTTCTCTGTTCATTTCTTCTTTTTGTGTCTTCCCTTGTGGTTTGATGATTTTCTTTAGTTTATGTTTGTGTTCCTTTCTTTTTAGTCTTTGTGTATCTATTGTAGGTTTTTCATTTGTGGTTATCATTGGGTTCATATATGTTGACTTATAACTGTATCTACTTGTTTTAAACTGATAGTCATTTAAATTCAAACAAATTCTAGAAGATTTACATTTTTTACTCCCTTCCCCCACATTTTGCGTTTTTGACGTCATATTTTACATCTTCATGTCTATCCCTTAACTCTTTATTGTAGTTATAGTTGATTTTATAATTTTTTGTACCGTAATCTTTGTACTGGCTTATTTAAGTGGTTGATCCTTAGTCATTACTATATATTTGCCTTTCCTAGTGGGATTTTCCTTTTCCTATAGATTTTTCCTTCTTTTCTGCTTAGAGAAGACCTTTTAACATTTCTTTTAGGGTAGGTTTAGTATTGATGAACTCTTTTAGTTTTTGCTTGTCTGAGAAGCTCTTTATCTCTCCTTCGATCCTAAATGATGATCTTGCTGGGTAGATTATCCTAGGTTGCAGGTTTTTCCCTTTTAGGACTTTGAATCTATCACTCCACTCTCTTCTGGCCTGCAAAGTTTCTGCAGAGAAATCAGCTGATATAGCCTTATGGGGATTTCCTTGTAAATGACTATTTTTCTCTTGCTGCTTTGAGAATTATCTCTTTATCTTTAACTTTTGCCATTTGATTATGATATGTCTTGGTGTGAGTCTGTTCGGGTTCATTTTGTTTGGGACCCTCTGTGCTTACTGTACAGGAAGGAAACAGGATATCTGTTTCCTTCTTTAGGTTTGGGAAGTTTTCAGCCATATGTTCTGCAAATACATTTTCAATGCTTTTCTCTCTCTTTTCTCCTGGAACCCCAATGAAATGAATTGTTGGTATGCTTTTGCTAGTACCTAGAGGAATGGAGTTTTTTATATGCTTTGATCCAAATCAAATTAGACCCCTTTGGCAAAGAAGCTTCTGGTCTTCACAACTTGCCTTGCCCTGGTAGAACTACTTCTGAGTGAGCTGGTGAGGGGTATGGGAGCACCCCAAGCTAAAATGCCACAGATTCTCAGTGTTCTTACCGGATTCCAGTAGTTGTTTTTCATTTCTTCAATAAATCCTTCCCAGTATAATATGCAACAATTTTGTTGTATGCTTTTGGTAAATTTTCAGAGTCCCCAGATAGTTGTGCTTGACTTTTTAAAAATAGTTTTGTACACTTGTATAATTGTTTTTTGGAGAATGGCTTTTCTGAGCTCCTCATTCAGCCATTCCAGTAATACCACCTTCCTCTGTTTGCTAATATTTTTGTGGAGTGAAGTAGAAAAGAATAGCTTTATTGCTTTGCCAGGCAAAGGGAGCTGCAGCAGGCGAATGCCCTTAAAACTGTGTGTCCCAACTTGGAGAGGGTAGTGAGAAGTTTTACAGTAATGGTTCAAAGAGGGTGTGACATTTGTTAATATTTTATTTAGGATTTTTGCATTGTTAATCATAAGTGATATTAGTCTGTACTTTTCTGATATATTTTATGTTTATCAGGTTTAGCTACCAAAGTTATACTTGCATCATAAAAAGAATTAGAAATATTCCTTGATTTCCTAAACTCTTGAACAAATTTGTGAAGCATTGGGACTGTCTGGTCTTTGAAGTTTTGGTAAAATTGTCTGTTGAAACCATCTGATCTTCGTAACTTTGTCTATTTTATTCTTTGGAAATTTTTTGTGTCAATTTTGCTGTAGTGTATTTTTTGGAAAATTATCCATTTCATCTAGATTTTAAAATTTATTTGTGTAAAGGCATGCAGAATTGTCTCTTTTAAAAAAATTCCTCTGTTTCAATGATAATTTTTTCCTTGTCAATTCTTATTTTGGATATTTGTGCCCCCCTCTTTTATTGATTAGATTGGCTAGTCGGTTGCCTTTAGGTTAATTTTTTTCCCCAGGAAACCAAGATTTTGATTTTTTAAAATTAATTCCACTATTTCTCTGTACTCTATTATTTTTTGCTTTTATCTTTATTTTATCATTTCTTTTCGTTTTCTCTATTGTGCTTTTTTAGCTTTGAGCTGGTTATTTAATTCATCTGTTTCATTCTGTCATTATTATTGATATAATGTTTTAATAGATTTTACATTCTGGGTAGAATTGACCATTTATTTATTCCAGGTACTTGATGGGCCCTTTCAATATTAGATTCAAGTGTTACTTTATTTGTGGACCTTTTCTTGGATTATGATTTCAATATTTTGTAAAATTAATTTTTATTGGAGAATAGTTCTTTACAATGTTGTGTTAGTTTCTACTGCACAGCAAAATGAATCAGCTGTATACATATACATATGCCCCCTCCCTTTTGGACTCCCTTCCCGTTCACGTCACCACAGTGCATTGAGTAGGTTACCCTGTGCTATACAGTAGGTTCTCATTAGTTATCTATTTTACACATAACATCAATAGTGTATATATGTCAATCCCAATCTCCCAGTTCATCCCACACCCCCCTTCCCCCTTGGTGTCTATACGTTTCTTCTCTACATGTGTGTCTGTATTTCTGCTTTGCAAATAGGATCATCTATACCATTTTTCTAGGTTCCACATATATGGGTTAATATGTGATATTTGTCTTTCTCTTTCTGACTTACTTCACTCTCTGTATGACACTGTCTAGGTCCATCCATGTCTCTACAAATGACCCAATTTCATTCCTTTTTATGGCTAATATTCCATTGTATATATGTACCACATCTTCTTTATCCATTCCTCTGTTGATGGACATTTAGGTTGCTTCCATGTCCTGGCTATTGTAAATAGTGCTGCAATGAACATTGGGGTTCATGCCCCTTTTTGAGTTATGTTTTTCTCTGGGTATATGCCCAGGAGTGGGATTGCTGTGCTGGGTCACATGGCAGCTCTAATTTTAGTTTTTTAAGGAACCTTCATACTATTTTCCATAGTGGCTGTATCAATTTACACTCCCACCAACTGTGCATAAGGGTTCCCTTTTCTCCACACCCTCTCCAGCGTTTGTTATTTGTAGACTTTTTAATGATGGCCATTCTGACCGGTGTGAGTAATACCTCATTGTAGTTTTGATTTGCATTTCTCTAATAATTAGTGATGTTGAGCATCTTTTCATGTTTTTTGGCCATCTGTATGTGTTCTTTGGAGAAATGTCTATTTAGGTCTTCCACCCATTTTTTTATTGGTTTTTTTTTTTTTGATATTGAACTGCATGAGCTGCTTGTATATTTTGGAGATTAATCCTTTGTCAGTTGCTTTGTTTGCAAATATTTTCTCCCATTCTGAGGGTTGTCTTTTCGTCTTGTTTATGGTTGCCTTTGCTGTGCAAAAGCTTTTAAGTTTCATTAGGTCCCATTTGTTTGTTTTTATTTCCATTTCTCTAGGAGGTGGGTCAAAAAGGATCTTGCTGTGATTTATGTCAGAGAGTGTTCTGCCTATGTTTTCCTCTAAGAGTTTGATAGTGTCTGGTCTTAATTCCATCAATCTCCATCACATCTTTCTGAGCTGGGAGTTATTCTCTTGCTTTAAGATGATGTTGACTCTTCAGTTTGTTTCTCAGAGGCAGCCTGGCTTTTCACATGTCTAAGTTCTAGGAAGACATTTTGCTCTGGTCCCCACGTGCTGAGGGCCCATTTTGGTGGTGTTCCCCACCACCAGCCACCATCTCCTCCTGTGGGCTCTCGCAGTCCGGGGCCCCTGACTTTCCTCCTTCTCCACTTGCTCTCTCTCAACATGAGCCAGTGCTCATCTTCCTACTCTTTGAATATTGAGAGTCTCTAGGATTTTATATTTAAACTTTTCTCAACATTTACAACCTAGATCATCTCCTCTACTCTTAGGTTTTGACTGTCATCTCTAAGCAGGTCTCATTTGAATCGAGGCCCATATATCTTGCTACCTTCTGGACATCTCCTATTTCAGTTCAACAGTTATTCTAAGTTTATGTCACATCCGTCTCACAAATGTCTGATCCTGGATTCATCCAGCTCTCCTCTCTCTCCGGATCTGTTCCTGAGGCGCTGACTCTTGCTTCAGAAGTTCATGGTCACCGATTCGCGCTGCTGCTCTGCAAAGGCTTTTATTCACCCCGTGCTCCTGCTCATCACAAGGGCTATTTCATGCCTGCTCCCCTCTCCTCAAACCTCCAGCTCTGTCTCTACCATCTCTAAGTGCAGAAAATTCATGTAACAAATGCAACGAGCATTTGTTAATTACTTGCTCTGACTCTCCCCAGTTCACAGAGAGAACTGAAGCCGTCATACAGCAACCTCTTCAAAATCTGGTCCGCTTTCCATCTGTGGGGGGAAGGTGTTCTGACTGCCCAGCTAGACTCAATAGCAAGTCTCTCTCCCTCTCTGGAGCTGCACACAGGGCCCTGAGGCGCATAGGTACTTGGAGCCTAGTTTCAACTGATGTTGTCCGCATTTTTCACCACCCTGCTTGTTTCTTGCAGGTGATGTAGAAGGCCAATCTTTAAGACACCGAGATAAGCGGCTAAGTTTAAATTTGGTAAGTTTGGTACTTGAGTTTCTTTCAGCCTCAATTTTTACCAAAAAAATACCCTGACCTACTTATGTTCCCATGATATCTTTTGAGACAGCACTGTGAATCTCTGAGGAGCCCTCCAGTCTCCCATCAAGGCTTAAACTTGTCTGGGAGCTACTGGACTTTGTGTGCTGTGAGGACCCTGCCAGTTCTAATGGTCCAGAGGCTTCCCCAAACTTGGGGTACCTGCTGAAGTCATCACATGATACTTAAAGCATTTGCATAAATTCATTAACCTCTGTCTTCCAGCATGAGATCTAGGCGAATCATCACCTACCTCACATGATAAGTCCAGAGGCAGAGCTTGAGTTAGAGGCTTGTCTGACTTTCCTAAGAAAATTCAAAGTTATTCTTGGATAATCTGCAACTGAAATGCCATGTGCAGCCGAGGCTGCCCACTGGAAGCAGTTTCCATGGCTATTCTGTGCTTTCCCTTGCAGCCGTGCAGGTTCTTCCCGATGTCCCTTCCGGGTTCTGCCAGCACTGAGGACAGTTACATGCCCATGAGCCCCCAGGCCACCGCCTCTGCTCTCGGACCCCACTGCAGCCCTGACGACTACATCCAAATGAGCTCAGGAAGCATCTCCAGCCCATTGCCCGAGCTCCCGGCGGACCTGGAGCCTCCCCCCGTGAATAGAGATCTCAAGCCTCAGAGGAAATGTAAGTCACTTCCCCAGGCCTGCTGTGCGGGACTGGGGAGCAAGGTCTGGTGGCCGTGTGGAAAAGCTTCCGTCCTGACCGTCTCTGGGAAGGGGACACTAGAGAAACCAGCCCAGGGGCCTGGGAAGCACAAGGGCAGGGAGAAATGGCTGGGATTGAGTGGGGAGGGCTGAGGAGCCCTTCTGCCCCAGATCCTAAGGATAAAAGGAACCGGGGGACTTGCAATCACTGTGGCCTGGCAAATGCAGCCTCTGAAGCCAAGTTCATTCCAGAGGACTCATCTTTGGCTGCTTCCCTAACAAAGTCCCAGAAATAAGTGAGGATGGGTGAGAATGGAACCCACCTGTCCTCTCTTTGTTTAGACAGCACTTAAATGTAATCACAGTGTCCACCTTGTGTAAGGCAGCCAAGAATGGCCTTTGACACTGATTCCTGAATGTAGACCTGGTCGTATGCCACGTCGCTCAGTGCCCTGCTAGTGCCTGGCAGAAGAGGTGTGTGGGGCGGGGGCATGTGGAGATGAGCAGCCGGAACCGGCAGGGAGGAGGGCGAAGAGGGGACGAGCAAAAGCAGGTCAGAGTAACTTGCTAACTTCCTTTTTCGCTCGTCGTCACCTGCCCAGTAGGGCTGGGCGATTCCAAGGAAATACCTGGTACCGTGACCGTGACCCCTGACAGTCCATTGGCTCCATCGCCGCCTCTGCTGCTTCAGGTGGCCACGCCCAGAGCTGGAACTAAGTCGTCTGCTTATGTCCAGTCCACTCCAGCCTCCCTCTCTTCAATTCGAGTCAAATCACATTTCTGGGGGAGGCACAGATGAGGAAGCAAGCAGGGAGAAAGATATGTCCAAACCACCTGGAAGAAAAATAGTTATTCAATAGGTACTAAATAGGAGAACAGACCCTGTCTCGTGAGCTTTAGAGGAAATAGCCATTCAGGCTGGCCAGAAACCATTTCACAGGGACCTGTAACTTTGAGGTAGATACTGTTGTTTTGCTCAGTGACTTTTCTGTAGCAATGCTGTGCAACAGAACTTTCTGTAATGAAGAAAATGTGGCTGTTGAACAAGTGAAACGTGGCCAGTGCAACTGAGGAAGTGAATTTTTAAATTTCATTTAATTTTAACGTATTTAAATTTCAATAACCACATGTGGCTAGTGGCTACCACGTTGGATGTTAGAGCTCTAAAAGACCTAGTGATGGAGGTGCAGAGATTTTGGTTGGACGTGTGGTTGTGGATTAATTGGGACACCTGGGCCGGGAGGGGCTGGTTCTTACACGTGTGGCTCCAGGGATGGACCCTGTGGCCCAAGTGAGAGAGGCAGGGGGTGAAGCCAGGAGGCGGCTGGTCAGTGAAGCCAAGGCCAGGGTGCATCACAGCCAGGAGAGACCTTCTCCCCGGGGACTACACGACGCATATGTCCTTTCCAGCTCAGCACCTGGCAGGTCTGAGGCTCCTGGGAAACTGATTGAGCAGCACGGAAGTCACTGGCAATATGGAGCGGAGTTAAACACTCTCCACCTGTGTGGCCTAGTGAGGAAAGAGCTAGAAGACCAAGCAATAGAGGAATACACTCACGGCCAACTCAGCAAGGCGGGCAGCTAAGGCAGAATGGGATGCCGAGGCTACTGCAGTGAACAAGCCAGAAAACCCTGTGCTCCCAGAACGTGGTCGGTCTAGAGCCGAATGAGATCATCACAGCTGAATGTATCATCACGAAGTGGGCGAGTGCTGTGAAGGGTAAGCACAGGAACTCATGAGAGCCCATGAGCTGGGCCTTATCTTGCCTGGAGGTCAAAGAAGGCCTTCCTAAGCAGGACATGTTGAGCTGAGATCCGAAGATGACTCTAACTAGACAGACAGATGGGGAAGAAAGGTACAGTTTCAGTTTGGGACACCTAGAACCATGCCTGACAGTGAGTTCTCAATAAGTGTGTAGTGACTGGATGTAAGCCCAGCTGATGATGTGGCCACTGGCTCGGTGGTTGTCCCCTCTACTCCCAGTGAGGCAGGGAAGAGTAGGACAGCACAAAGCATGCTCATCATCAGCACTGCTTGTAAGTAAATGTGGATCTGATGGAATGTCATAGTTTTATATTCTTCAGTTTCTGGCCTTGAACCCCTGAGAACTTACCATGTTGGCTGTCATGTGTTATCTTGTAGCACGGTCACCTCCCCTGGACCTGAAAAGCCTCTCCACCATCCGGGAACACACGGCTCTCACCAGGACCCGCACTGTGCCTTGGTGAGTCTTTGATTGCTCATAGGGGCCTCATCTGGTGCACTCCCAGCGTTACTCAGGCCTCGGTGGTTAAAGGTAGTCGAAGCCCACTGGATCTAGCTTAAGCCGAACAAGGGATGGGATTTATTATCTCGAGCTGGAAGTGTTTTGTAGGTCACAGAGGAAGGACCATAAGTGAGTCTCCCAGGACAATGGAATCGGGAATGAGAGTGCTGCTGGGAACCTGTCTCTCACGTCTGCTTCTCTGTTGCACAATCCTCACGGCCTGAGATAGCTGTCCCTTAGATCCTTATTTACATGCTACAACCCTAGTACCAACAGAGAAAGTTCTTTTTCAATCCCAATTCACATGGGCTCAGTAGACAAACCCCAAAATGTATCTGCACTCTCTCATCTCACCTTGTAGCAATTTCAGAGTCCTTGTAGGAATTTCAGAGTCCTGAGCCTGGCCTGGGAGTTTCTTAGTTCACCCTATATGCCGCAGGACACAGTGGCTCTGTAAAGCAGAATTCTGCAGTGAACTACATTTCCAGACAGAAGTACAGAGCCTTGGCCTCTGCTTCTGACTTGGGAGTATGATGAAAGTGGATTTGTAGTCTTGATCTCATCCTATCAAAGGAATGACCACACTTCCTTACTTTTCCTGGTTACTCTGAATGGAAAGAAGAGAGCCTCAAAGGAGCGTTTTTGTTCTGTTTTGTTTTTCTCTAAATGATATGATGCCTTGGTCTCTTTCTAGAAAGCTCATGAGCTGTGTCACATGGAGGGCCTGGAAAAAAATAGCCTTTGAGAATTGGGAACCCTTTGCCCCATAGCAGGATGGCAGCTGTGGGGTAGTCTCTCTCCTGGTTCAGGAATTGCTTTGGCCAGGAGGAGGTTGCATGGGGAAGCGGGGGCGAGGGCCGAAACCCCAGAGGGGCCATGTCAGTTCTTGGCTGGCTTTCAGAGCAGCTGTAAGACATTGCTTTGACCTCATCTATATTTCTGTTCTTAGCAATCGAACCAGCTTTCTCTCTCCAGAAAGAAATGGTATTAATTCTGCAAGATTTTTTGCCAATTGTGTTTCCAGAGAAGAGGAACAAAGCTACATGCAAATGGTAATCCTATATTTTTCACACTCTTCGTATTCTTCACCCCAATCTATATTCTTATCAGTTCACTATAAAGGAAACATAGCATTCAGAAAGTCCCGTGCAATCTTAAAACAATTACTTGACTGTAATACCAGCTTACAATGTTTTCCAGACGGGGAACAAGTTGTTATGAAGTCGGTTTTCTTTCCTGCGATATTCAGCTCCTCGTACCATTTTGAGGCCACAGTTTTAAGTGTACCCAGGGCTGCAACGTGTAATGGGAAAATGGAAATGCTAGCGGTTCTTTTCACCATGGCTGGGATATCGTGTTTGACCGCAGTAGCTTTGTAGCTCCCTGTATGTCCAGAGTCTAAGCTGTGAAAACTCACACATTGGATGTTCCCGTCCACCACACCACCGGGTAGCCCTGCCCTGACTGCCTCCGAACCTTTACCAAAGATAAATCACTTAGAGTCCCGTTGGGAGGGTGGCCCAGTGTCCCGGGTCATGGATGGGTCTAGTCTCTGGAGACTCCTGGTAGAGTCTTTCTGTGGCCCAGAGTGCACAGAGACCCGATATCTCGATCCTTTGATGAACGATTTATGGTTCAATCTCTCCTCCTGCCCTGTGTTGTCCCTTCCATTCTCTCTACTTTGGATTCTGTTGAGAATGGGTTACTGAAGAGAAAGAGGGTCTTTTAGCACCTCTGGCAATTATCAGGCCCTTTAGCCAGAACTTTAAAATGTAGGGAACTCTAGAGAGAATCTCTGTTTAAACTATGAAATTTTGAAAAACAGATCTTAGAAGGACAGTGTTCAAGGCACTGAGACTATATACTTTTCAGAAGAGAACTCTGCCTTCCTATACGTGACAATAACAGGCATTTACAATTCTCAAAACAGTCATCTCCAGTGAAGCAGCAATTAAATGCTTCATTTTGCCTTTCTATTTGACAGATTGTTCTGTGAGTACCCATATGCAGGTGGAAAGTGACTCATATCCAGTCTGCTGTGGTATTCCCAATATTTTTCACACTTAGTAATGGCCCTTGGGAAACCTCTAGAAGAAAACACTCTTATAAAAGATACTGCCCAGCTGTGCTTTGTCTCCAGAGAACAGAGAAGGGAAGTGAATCTATAGCCTCATAGAAGCAAGTGCAGAGTCATTCCAGACACTAACCGTTATTTCTGATCTTTGAGGTTGTGAGAAAGACCAGTGTTTCATTAACAGCATAATTCAGGATTGCTTTCTTGCCTGTATATAGTCATTGATTAATGACTCTCTCTGTACATTACTAGGCAATATGACCCAGTAGATTAAGAGCCCAGAAAACTGGCTGAAGGAAGGTAGCTCTGAGGGAACCACCACATAAATGAATTTAAAGCCTTCCCACCTCATTCAATTGTGTGTTTTAAATTCAGTAATATGATATTTTCAAATGACTTTGATTTACATTATTTCACTTGTTCCACAAAACAACCCATTTGGTAGACAGAACTAATATGATTCAGTTTCGATTTTGCACATAATCATATGCATAATTTTTTTCTCTTTGAGGACAAGTTCTTATCTGAATGTAAAAATTTAGGCTAGGGGCTGAAATACAAGTTTTGTTTTATTAAAGTCACCTATTCTTCCTTAGCTACTTTATTTTTTAATGAAATATGGTTGACGTTCAACATTTTGTTTGTCTCAGGTGTACTACATAATGATTGACATTTGCATACATGAATGAAATGATCACCATGATAAGTCTAGTAAGCATTTGTCCCTCCATGACTTACAACAATATTATTGATCCTGTTCCTTACACTGTAGAGTACATTCCCATGGGTTATATAATGGGGGTGTGTACCTCCAAATCCCCTTCACTTTTTCCGCCCACTCCTCACCCCCTCCCTTATGGCAACCACCCATTTGTTCTCTGTATCTATGAGTCTGTTTCCATTTTTTGTTTTTGTTTTTGTTTTTGTTTTTGTTTTGGCTGCATTGGGTCTTCATTGCTGCACGCGGGCTTTCTCTAGTTGCGGTGATTGGGGGCTACTCTTCATTGTGGTGCACGGGCTTCTCATTGTGGTGGCTTCTCTTGTTGTGGAGCACGGGCTCTAGGTGCATGGGCTTCAGTAGTTGTGGCTTGCGGGCTCAGTAGTTGTGGCTCGTGGGCTCAGTAGTTTTGGCTTGTGGGCTCTAGAGCGCAGGCTCAGCAGTTGTAGTGCATGGGCTTACTTGCTCTGCAGCATGTGGGATCTTCCCGGACCAGGGCTCAAACCCGTGTCCCCTGCATTGGCAGGTGAATTCTTAGCCACTGTGCCACCAAGGAAACCCCTGCTTTTTGGTTTTTGTATTTGTTTTATTTAGATTCCACGTATGAGTAAGATCATGTAGCGTTTGTCTTTCTCTGACTTATTTCACTTTGGCATAACAGCCTCTAGATCCACCCATGTTGTCATAATGGCAAGATTTTTTTTTTTTACTGGGTAACATTCCATTGTGTGTGTCTCTCTCTCTCTCTCTCTCTCTCTCTCTCTATATATATATATATATATATATATATATATATATATATGCAAATGTACATATACACACACACACACATATATATATACACATCCGTATACCACATTTTGTCCATTTATCTGTTGATGGACACTGAGGTTGCTTCCATGTCTTGGCTATTGTAAATAGTGCTGCAGTGAACATGGGAGTGCATGTATCTTTTCGAATTAGTGTTTTTGTATTTGGGGGGGATAAATACCCAGAAGTGAAATTACTGAATCATATTTTTAATTGAGGAACCTCCATACTGTTTTCCATAGCAGCTGCACCACTTTAGGTTCTCACCAACAGTTTAGGAGGGTCCCCTTTTCTCCACATCCTCACCAAATTTGTTACTTGTGTTCTTTTGATGATGGCCATTCTGACAGGTGTGAGGTGATGTCTCATTGTGGTACTGATTTGCATTTACCTGCTGATTAGCGATGTTGAGCATCTTTTCATCTATCTGTTGGACACAGGTATGTCTTCTTTGGAAAAATGTCTATTCAGGTCCTCTGCCCATTTTTTAATCAGATTGTTTTTTTGATGTTGATTTGTATTTGTTATTTGTATATTTTGGTTATGAACCTCTTGTCAGATGTATCATTTGAAAATATCTTCTCCCATTCAGTAGGCTGCCCTTTTGTTTTACTGATAGTTCCCTTTGCTGTGCAAAAACTTTTTAATTTGATGTGCTCCCTTTTATTTATTTTTTGTTTGTTTTTCTTTCTCTTGCCTGAGGAGACATAACCAAAAAATATTGTTAAGACCCATGTCAAAGAATATACTGTGTGTTTTCTTCTGGGAGTTTTATGGTTTCAGGTCTGGTATTTGTCTTTCATCCATTTTGAATTTGTTTTTGTATATGGTGTGAGAAAGTAGTCCTGTTTGATTCTTTTGCATGTAGCTGTCCAGTTTTCCCAACATTTATTGAAGAAGCTGTCTTTTCTCCATTGTATATTCTTGCTTCCTCTGTCGTAGATTAATCGACCATACAAGTATGGATTTATTTATGGAGTCTATTCTGTTCCATTAACCTATGTGTCTGTTTTTTTGCCAGTACCGCAGTACTTTGATTATAGTATAGTTTGAAATCAGGGAGTGTGATTCCTCCAGCTTTCTTCTTCTTTTTCTTTCTTTCTATATATATATTTTTTGCTGCACCCTGGCTTTCTCTAGTTGCAGCGAGCGGGGGCTACTATTTGTTGAGGTGTGCAGGCTTTTCATTGCAGTGGTTTATCTTGTTGCAGAGCAGGGGCTCTAGGTGCAAGGGCTTCAGTAGTTGTGGCTCGCGGGCTTCAGTAGTTGTGACACACAGGCTCAGTAGTTGTGGCGCACGGGCTTAGTTGCTCCGCAGCACGTGGGATCTTCCCGGACCAGGGCTCGAACCCGTGTCCCCTGCATTGGCAGGTGGATTCTTAACCACTGCACGACCAGGGAAGTCCCTGTTCTATGTTTTAAAATTTGATGAAGCACTTCAGTAGGCAAGGTACCGTGAAAACCACATGACCACCATATAAAAATAATCTTAAAATGGTAGAGAATATAGTTTTAAATGTATTTTTTAAATCCAAAACTCAACTGCCAAGAAAGGAAAGGGGATCTCTCAGGCCAAAAATATTGAGAAATTGCAAATCTTGAGAATCAGTAGGAATTACAAAAAATAAAATCACATAAGGAAGTAAGTCATTATTAGAAATATTAGATTTCACATATAAAATAACTATGTTTTATATATTTAAAAAATAAGATGAGGAGTTGAAAGTTGGACTGAGTCACAAGATACTATTTAAAAATGACCAGGTGGGGGCTTTCCTAGTGGGGCAGTGGTTGAGAGTCTGCCTGCTGATGCAGGGGACGCGGGTTCCTGCCCCGGTCGGGGAAGATCCCACATGCCGCGGGGCGGCTAGGCCCGTGAGCCATGGCCGCTGAGCCTGCACGTCCGGAGCCTGTGCTCTGCAACGGGAGAGGCCACAACAGTGAGAGGCCCGTGTACCACAAAAACAAAACCAAAAACCAAAACCAAAACCAAAACAAAAACTGACTCAAGTAAAAACAGAAAACACAAATTATTAGGGAAACTGAATACGTAGGGAAATTTTTACTACAAAGGATCACGAGGCCCCCAAGACTTTACAGAAACTTTCTATCAGAAGGAAGCGATCATTGCAGTCTTATATAAGCACCTCCAGGGAATGGCAAAAAGAGGAAATATTACCCAGCTTATTTTATAAAGCTAAAATAACTTGATACCAAAACAAATAGCACTAACATAAGTAGAAAACTTTATAGCAATCTCACTCATTCATGCAGGTTAAAAAATCCTAAGCAAGAATAAGTCCAACCAAATCTTGCACGTGAATGTTCATAGCCTCGTTTTTCATAATGGCCAACCAGTGAAAGGAACCGAAATGTTCACCAAGTGATGAATGGGTAAATAAAATGTGGTCTGGCTACACAGTGGAATGTTATGCAGCCATACAATGAAATCAGATATCCATGAAACAACAAGGATGAACCCTGAAAGCAATACGCTGAGTGAAAGAAGCCAGTCACAAAAGACCACTCTTTGGGATTTCTGGACCCAATTCCAGGATGTGTGTGTGTGTTGGTTGGGGTGGGTTCCCACATAACACCAAGCAATTCTCGGACACCGGCAGGGTGTCCAAGGATTCAACTCAATTCTGACACTTTCTACCAGGAGGTAGCATCAGATTCCACAGGTTAAGGGTTCAGTCCTACAGGACTGCCCACCCCTTCCAACTTCAGCTGCTAGTCACAATCCCAGGTTGTTATCTGTGCTTCTGACTGACTGGCTACAGATTGGAGGTTCCCATGTCCCCCTCCTTGGGTTTGACTCATTTGCTAGGGCAGCTCACAGAATTCAGGGAAGCACTTACTTAACATTTACTAGTTTATTATAAAAGGATATGATAAAGGATACAGATGAACATCCAGATGGAAGAGATGCACAGGCCGAGGCATGAGGAAAGGGCCCAGAGCTTCCACGCCGTCACCAGGGGCCACTCTCTCAGCACCTCCAGGTGTTCACCAACCAAGAAGCTCTCTGAACCCAGTGCTCTTGGGTTTTATGGAGGCTTCATGATACCGTATGACTGGTTAAATCATTGGCCGTTGGTGATTGAGTCAAGCTCCAGCACCTCCCCACTCCCCGGAGATCGGGTGGGAGCCGGGGAGTGGGACTGCAATTTCCAAGCCTGTGATCTCATGGTTGGTTCTCCTGGCGAGCAGGAGGCACGTTGTTAGGTGCCACCTGAAAGTCACCTCGTTCCTATAGTGAGACATCTCTGTCATTCTCAACACTTAGGAAATTCGAAGGGTTTTGGGAGCTGTGACCCAGGAATTGTGGACTGAAGACCAACTATATATGAGAAATAAATATTTGGTCATCTGAATGACCAAATATATATTTCTTGTAAATCACAGTATCACAACCACATATTGTATGATTCCATTTGTATCACATGTCTAGAATAGCAAATTTATAGAGACAGAAATTAGATTAGTGGTGGTTGCCTAGAGCTTGGGGAGATAGTGGGACTAGGGGATGATGGCTAAGGGGTGCAGGATTTCGTTTTGGGGTGATGAAAATAATCTAACATTGAGGTGATGATTGCACAAATATGTGAATAGCCTAAGCACCACTCCCCGGAGGCTGACCACTGTGGCTTCCCCTCTCCTACTCCACACAAAAGATGAAGTGTAGTCTCTGGAGAGAGTAAAACAAGGGGTCTCTGCCCTGTGGGGTGCTAGACACATCTGACCAAGAATACTAGGCTAAAAACAATGTAAGTAAATATGCACAGTAGATACACGAGCCTTTCCCAAACCCTTTTCCAGTGGCTCTCTCCCAGAATGTTGACAACCAGACCTTTACCCTTGGGTCTAGAGATTCGAAGACAGTTCTCTGACCTACTTGAGCAGCCCAAGAGGCGAGACATGGGTCATAATATTAGGGGCTCCCCAAGAAAATCGTCCAGCTAGGTCACCTTGCAGTGAACCCCACAGCTGACAAGCACCACCAGATCAGCGTTTTGGTCTTCCACACTTAAATGTGAGCAGACAGCCAATGATTTGGTCAGACATCTCAGGGAAGCTCTAGCATAAAGACAGAAACCAAACAAACGGACTGGAGGAAATGAAAACTATGCCAGAAGGAGAAACATTTTTTAAAAAATCTATTGTTCCATATATATGTGTCAGCATACAGTATTTGTGTTTCTCTTTCTGACTTACTTCACTCTGTATGACAGACTCTAGGTCCATCCACCTCATTACAAATAGCTCAGTTTCGTTTCTTTTTATGGCTGAGTAATATTCCATTGTATATATGTGCCACATCTTCTTTATCCATTCATCCGATGATGGACACTTAGGTTGCTTCCATCTCCAGAACATAGGGGTAAGACAGGAATAAAGACACAGACCTACTAGAGAATGGACTTGAGGATATGGGGAGGGGGAAGGGTAAGCTGTGACAAAACGAAAGAGCGGCATGGACATGTATACACTACCGAACGTAAGGTAGATAGCTAGTGGGAAGCAGCCGCATAGCACAGGGAGATCAGCTCGGTGCTTTGTGACCGCCTGGAGGGGTGGGATAGGGAGGGTGGGAGGGAGACGCAAAAGGGAGGGGATATGGGAACATATGTATATGTATAACTGAGTAAATTTGTTATAAAGCAGAAACTAAAAATAAATAAATAAATAAGAAAAAAAATCTATTGTTACAAATATTCCCTGAGAGATGAGCTGTTACAACCATAAATTAAAGGAATCTATCAAGTCACTCAAGCACATTAACATGCTAAAGGAGAGAAGTGATGTGATTGTCTCAGATGCAGCAAAAATATTCAGTAGAACTGACCACCTATTCACATATGGGAACGTGATATGTGAGCAGAGGCTGCATTACTGGGGAAAGGAGGGTTGCCCATGTGGGATACAAACAGAACAAAAGGGAATTAATTGTATCCCCGGGTCACCACCACATGTTAAAATCAGTTGAGGCTAGATTATTGCTTAAATGTAAAGGACAAAACTTTATAACTTAGAAGAAGATGTGGGAAAACAAATTACAACCTCAGCATAGGAAGAATTCTTTAAACAAAATACAAGAGCAAGCTCCTCAGGAAAATATTGATATATTACATTGAAAGCGAGAACAGTTCTTAATTTAAAAAATACCAAGAAAAACCCACTGTAGACTGTGATGGGCTATTAGCAACACACATAACCAACAAATGATTAGTCTCTTAGATGTGTGAGGAAGTACGGAGGAAAATCAGAAAAATACAAGCACTTCAGTATAAAAGTTAGCAAAACAAAAACAAACCTAAACACATAATTCACAGAAGAGAAAAAAATAAATGACCCATAAACATATGAAAGGATGGCCAATTAATTAAATTATCAAGGGCGTGGAAAATCAAATCACAGTAAAATACCATGTTCGACATATCAGGCTGGTGATAGTCAAGTTGAAGGGGCCCACATCCCAGGGACACCCTAGAAGTTCTTCCACAGGTGCATGAATGCTCACAGCAGCATTGCTTGTAAGAGCCGCCAAACTGGAAACAACTCAAATGTCTGTTGTTGGTAGAACAGTTAAATAAATTATGCAATGGAATCATGTATGCTAAGGAAAATGAATGAAACAGGGCATTGACATGGGTGAATGTGAAGTATGTAAATGGAGCGCAAATTGAAGACACCACAAGTGCATACAATACGGTTCTACTGATAAAAGTTCAAAACAGGCAAAACAAAACAGTAGGCCACTTAAGGACATTCATAAAACCATCTTTGAAAAGAAAAGTGGTAAACACCAAGTTCAAGATAGCACTCACCCCCTTGGGGGGCAAGAAGGCAGCAGTAGAAGGGGGCCCTCGGCATGGGCCGTGTGTGTCATGTAGTGGTGGTATATTCTGAAGCTGGATGGTGATGCCATGGGTGTGTGTTGCACACGTTATCACTGTTTGTATTGTATAAAGTATCTTTAAATGCATTTGGGATGTCTTTACTAAAGCTTTCATAAGTGTGATTGACCTTTTCAGGATTTAAAGTCTCTAAGGCATCATGGGCCTGTCAGATCCCTAAAATGATTTCTTCTTGGGGCAGATTTTGGCCGACTGCTTCAATGGTGAATGAAGGCATAGCCTCCTGTGCAGGCCAAATGGGCTGTATTGTATTTCAAAGCCAGCTCTCCTTCCGAGGTGCAGGCTGAGCTGCACGGGACTCATCGGGCCGCTGTTGTCCAACGGCAGCTGCTCCTCCCCTGGCCAGCCCGGCCAGAAGTTGGTAACCCGCATCCTGTGACGTTGGTTTCTAGGAGGAGCACGGAGAAGCCAACTTGCTGAGCAGTGGAGCTCTGACGTGGACGAGGAAATTCAGCCTGGACTATTTAGCCCTGGACTTCAACTCAGCGTCACCAGCCCCTGTGCAGCAGGTAGGAAGTACTCTTGAGTCTGAGACTTGCCAGGAGATCCCATTTCGGTTTGGATTTTGTTTGGATGATTCCACCATGGATGTTCTCCTTGCAAAGTCTTAAACCTACAGACACGTACAGTGAAGAATCTTAAAATCAGCCCTAATTCTGCCTCCCAGAAGTCCTGGTGTATTTCCCTCGGGGGTGGGTTCTTTGCACGTCTATGTGTAAATGTATGTAGTATTCGTGCTCTTCAAATCTTGGACCGTAAGGTTTGCTGAGAAATTGCTCTGGCAGAGATGAGGGTGGGGTAGAGTGTAGTCCAGCCATAGGAAGGGCCTGCTGAGGAAAGAAGTAACAGTCCCGCTTGGCTAGACTCTGGGGAGTGGTGACGGAGCTCTCAGCTGGCTTTGAAACAGCTCCGTAAAGGGCCTCAAGTGCCAGGTTGGGCAGTTTTGACTCCTTTGAGCGGCATTCTTGTCTGTGGAGTGCTCAGCAGAAATAACGCCTACGTTGAAGCCTGTCGTGAGGATTAAGTGAGTTAATACATGTCAGGGACCTTAGCCATTGACCGGTGTCACTCACTGCCCAGGGGAAGCCATGGAATGAATGGCTGGTAAGCAGTGGACGACAGCTAAATAGTTTTTAGCACGGGATGGTCATAGTCTAGACTGCGCTAACAATGTATTGTTTGATGAGAAAAATCACCTGCTGAACAGAATATACAGTATAATTTCACTTTGTGCGTGTGGAGAAAAAAAGAGTCTGGGGGGCTTCCCTTCCCTTTGGCTGAATGACCTCCCACTTCTCCTTTACCTTTCATTTCATTCCAGACACCTAAAATGATACTCCAGCAAAGCTGGTCAGCAGGATAGACAGATAAGCCCAGACGGTGCATTAGTCAGCTCTGGTCAGCTGTGCAGTGAAGACAAGCCCCGAATCTCTGCGGCTTTCGACCGCAAAGGCTTCTCAGTTGTGGCCTGTGGGACAGTCCATCACGGTCCCCACGTGAGGCATGCCGGCGTCGTGGCAGGGGAAAACGGGAGAGTGCAGGATCACAGGACGCCTGTCTTCTCTTTAGGAGGGGCACCCGTCACCCCACGCACATTATATTGGCCAAGGCGAGTCAGCTGGCTAGAGCCAAGTTGAAGGGAGCAGAGGTGAGGAGAGATTTACACACGTTCACACGCAGCATGACGTTTCTGCAAGTGACGACCCAGGGGGGAGGGCCAGCCAATACTCGACACTGTAATCCACCAGAGACTGACTGACGTTGTGCCGAATTTTTAAATTTGATGGAATGAAACCTTTTTCTTCTCCCCCTTCAGAAACTTCTCTTTTCAGAGGAGCAAAGAGTAGACTATGTCCAAGTGGATGAGCAGAAGACGCAAGCTCTCCAGAGCACAAAGCAGGAGTGGACGGACGAGAGGCAATCCAAAGTGTGACGGGGCTGGGCTGCGGGCAGGGGGCTCTGAGGGAGGCCAGCCCTTGTCACCGGCCACACTTGCCCCTGCCGAGCCTCAGGCCGGTGGACTGGGATGTAGAAGACTCCATTCGGGCAGGGTGGGAACAATCAAAGCAAAAGTGGCATTAGAAATCTTCTCCAGTGGAGCCCTTGACGTGCAGATTGGAGCCAACAGGATGACATCTTTTGACTCCAACGCCTGAAGTTTCGATCTCTCTCCTGTGCTTCCACTGGAATCATAAATGACCCTAGGAGAGATGCGCCTGGACACCATCTTGTCCTCACCCCTGAAGACACAGTGCAAGACACCAAGCCTAGTGATGGTGGCAGAAAGACAATGCGAGTGACAGGAGCCTTGAGTCCCGAGGTCCGTGATGGGCCTATCAGATGACACTGGTGGCTCTAAGGACAGCGTGCTTGAGCAGCCACCTGTGGCTGGGCGTCCCACTGCTGTTGGCCTTTTCCTGGCATGCTTTCACACGCATCGTCTCATCTCTTCCCCTCAAAGACCTCGGAAGCTAGGCTTGGCGGAGATCACCGCTCCCACTTTGAGGAAAACAATACCAAGCACCAGAGAGGGGAACGCTTGACCCAAGATGACTCATGGAGTGAGACAGCAAGTCAGGCTCCTTCCGCCGTCTTAAGGCTGCGTCCGTCGCTTAGGGTAACTTCGGAGACGCGTGGGAAACACGTGCAGACACGGGATGACTCATCATCTCCTGTCCCTTTCATAGGATCTCGAGCAGGTGCTTGTATACTTGAAAGGTATGCCTGTCGAGCCAGGGTTTCTTTGTATGGTCTTCAAACAGGGCACTCTAACATAATCAGCAGTTACCATTAGAGACACCTCCCGACAGTCAGTGTGAAATCCGTTCTTGGTTCACATGGTCCCCTTGCCGTGTGTGTCCCGTGAGCTGGCTAATGCTGGCAGAAGAATCTTTGCCACCTCGGGGAAAGCTATCCCTGGCCATCCTGTGCTGCACTCAAGCTTCTGAGTGACAGTT
Organism: Mesoplodon bidens; assembly: GCF_964165515.1. Taxonomy (NCBI): domain Eukaryota; kingdom Metazoa; phylum Chordata; class Mammalia; order Artiodactyla; family Ziphiidae; genus Mesoplodon; species Mesoplodon bidens. The sequence goes on from NC_138163.1 coordinate 87,420, forward strand.
ATGATCCAAAACAAAGCCAAAAAACAGACCAAACGCCGGTGACTTCAAGTCTCAGGTTTCCTGGCTAATTTTCCCTTCTGCTTTAGTGGTGACGAGCCCCTGAGACTGCACACGTTCCCCGCAGGCAATGAAGGCATCTTGTCACTCCTTCCCTTATGGGGCGCTGGGGTTCAGGGGACGCAGACAACAGGCTCGACTGGGCTTGGAGTTTTGCTTAACGCCCATTCCCAATCCTTCTGAGCACCTGCAGCCAGAAGACAAACCTCGCCAACTGGGTAGTAGGCAGGTTCTGGCCCACTGTTCTGCCACGGTGGCTTATATACGAGGATGCATCAAATAGGCGGGCAGGTCTGCGGCAGCCAGGGTTAGGCAGGGCACCTGTAGGCTTTGCTGCAGGGTTTCAGGGTTTCAAACTGCTCCGAAGGTAAGTGCCAAAGTCTTGGTTTTCCAGACCATAAAAGAAGTAATTTTGATGTTCAAAGCAGCACGGTCTGGTGACATCATTTTCTTCCCAGAGCAAGATGGGGGCCAATTGCCAAGGGATTTAACTGAGTTAAGAGTCCTTAGTGAGTTTGGATGGAGCCACGAGAGGGCTCCCTGAGCCTACGGCCTGCTCCACGGCCAGAGCCTGTAAAGAGCTGCCTTCTTCCTTCTGTGACTTGCAAGGAGTCACAGAGCCTCAGGCAAGAATCCAGGGCTACAGACGGCCAGTTCCCGTAGATGGTGGCTTCCTTATGTGTGGGCCACCTGTGTTTAGCTCACTGATTGCCTGACAAAGGCCAGTGCAGAAAAATTGTACGTCCAAGTGTCAAGAACCTCACCAGATTGAAGAGAGATTGGAATAGTAAATGCAGCTGAAATTTTGTCGGCAGTGAAATGTCATCCAGTTGACCAAAAAACAAAAATCTGTTTCTACAAAACATTTCCAGGGACATACTTACTGCACGAAACAATAGACACTTGAGCAGTGTGACTTGTTTGGAAGTGATTAGGGATTTAAAAAAATATGACTTCACCCTCATTTCCAGGGTGGATGGGATGATGTCTTGCTTTGCTAAAAACTGCTAATGGATGGCTACACGAAGGCATAATGATTCAGGGACACAAAATACAGGTAGTTTTGGAGCTGACGGCAGCATATGCTCCTGAGAAAGGCACCGTAAATCACAGCGATGCCGGCCAAATCTTGTTTTCTGGCAGAGATAATCCACGTGTAATAGAGGGCTATGATTCTGATGGGGTCTGAGGGATTTTTGTGGGTTTTTTTTTTTAACAGAAATGATCCCAGATACCACTCCAACTCAAGTACACATGGCATGTCTGTACACTGTGCAGAGTACACCTTTCTAGAAGATTTGGGAATCAACATAACAGGACAGTGCAGCAATTAATCTCGCATTATTTTCTGTAGCTCCTTTTTGGCTTCGTTTCCTTCCGTCTCCTTTCATTAGGAAATACTTCCAGATCAGGCGTTTTGCCATGCAGAAAGGGGGACCGAAGGGACTCAAGCCTAAATCCACAGGCCCAGGAACGTTGGGAGTTAAGCTTTCCTTGGGGAGGGAGGAGCCCTGAGGCCCAGCACACAGCCTGGCTACAAGGGCATGGTGTGACCCTGGGGACTGTGTCCAGGCCACTTCACCACGCAGCAAGCAGCAGCTGAATCGTGGCCGTTGGGTCCGGGTCGAGACTGATGGCTCCCCTTAGGCCTGGCTTCCCCCTCTCAAGGCCTCCTCCTCGGTCCCCGTTCAAACCACCTTTGTATCCACAACCGTGCAGATTTTTAACAATTCACTATGTTTTTACTATTTCATGTCTGGCATTAATAAAAGTCTTATAAGGAGAGGAATCGTGACCTAAGTGCCCTCTTATTTAAGTGATGACATCTGAAAGACTACGGGACACGTTTTGAAACCTGAATAAGTGGAAATAGACTTCATTGCCATTTTCAAATACAGCTGACTTAACCTGACTCACATGGAATGACCTACATCCGTGTCACTTTGCTGCAAACAGTGGAGCAGGTGGCTGTAAGAAGTACTGCTTCTGCTCAGCCAAACCACATCTTGACATCTGGGTCAGCAGCTAGCTTCGATAATTGGCAGTAAACTTACCGGCTCTGCCAGTTACCACGTATAACACAACCGTTGTCATTACTGACATTAAAAAGCAACAGCGCCCAGCTTGCTTCTCCCCAGAGGGGGTCTCTTGTGCCACCACCTCCCTTTTCCCTATGGCTGAGACTCCCAGTTGCCCTGGCTGCCAGGCCAGCAGCATCTCTAGGCCACGATGTGAGGCAGAGACAACCAGAATAGCAGGGGCTCAGGTCTGGGGAAAACAGGCCCAAAGCAGAAACCCTACAGCCAACGGGAGTCCTGGTGCTGAGAGAGAGGAGGAGAAGCCACGTGAAATTCCTCACCCTGGTCAAGTACGAGGCTGATTACCATGAACGCTTTTTCCTGACACACACTCCAGGCCGAGCCCTTGGCCTAAAGGAGAGCAGGTCGGCCCACTAGGCTAACCTGGAAGCAGGGGCCGGGAAACCTGACCTAAAGGTCTCTGAGCCCCAGGCCCCTCGTGCTCTGGCCCCTTTACTTCACCAGACAGTTCCCTAAGTTTCCAGCTTTCTACTTCTTTATTTTCCTTGATCTTAAATTGCATTTATTGTTATCATTTCCTTATTTTAATTGTCATTTGTTTTTATAAATTTAGTTTTTATTTTCTGCAACTGAGAGAGAGTGGCAGTGGTGCTGGCCGCAGCAGGGGGCCCGATGGGAGACAGCAGAGCTGAGACGCAGGCTCCGCGCCACGGGCACTTCACCGATGGCAGAGGGGGGCTGGAGAGCCTCGGGGACAATCAAGGCTGCCAGGTCACTGGAGCCCCACGAGGATGATGACGAACCTGACCCCACTCTGCCACCGCCGCCTACAGACATCGGTTCCTGGGGGAGCTCCATGGGGAAGGCAGAACAATCCATGGGACGCGTCCCCTCTGCCTTATCACAGCCATTTGGCTTCCATCCAGCACTGTTGTTCTGGTCTTTGTTTCATGGTCAAAACCTCCATTTCAATGAGTTTTATCTTTTGTTTACCTTTGTATAAACAAATGCATCCTAACTGTTTTATATCCGTCTTGAAATTTTAAATCATTTCCATTTTTTTGTTCTTCAACATGAGACTTTTAATTCACTTTCATACTCTATGGTGGTAGAAGTCAGAATAGTGGTTATCTCTATTGGGAAGAGGCAGGAAATAAAAAGTCAATTTGTAAATTATACTGTGTTGTAGAAGGTGATGAGTCGTATGGAAAAGAACAGCAGGAAGAGGATGGGCTGTTGGTGGCCTCAGGAAGAAGTAGGCCGAGAAGACGAGATCTGGGCAGACTCGAAGGAGATGAGAGCACATTCCAGGCAGGGAGAACAGACTGTGCAAAAGCCCTAAGTCAGTAGAAAACCGGGAACGTTGAGGGCACAGGCAAGAGGCCAGCGTGGCTGGCATGGAGTGAGCAAGAGAGCAGAGGAGGTAAGAGAGGCGATGGGGGATTCACAGATTAGAATGTGGGGACTTGCTGGCCATTACAAGGACCTCTGGCTTATATTCTGGGTGAGAATGGAGCCCTGAAGGGAATTAGGCAGGGGAGACGTGATCTGACTTCTATTTTGAAAGGCAGGATCAGCGTAGCCACCAGAGCTGCTGCGTGCTGGCAGGGGAGATGCTCCATCATCACCGTCGTCGCCATGCCCACCGCCACCATCCCCAGCACCAGCATCGCCCTCCCTCCAGCCCACGCTGTCAGAGCTCTCTGGGCTCTGTGCCGGCGGACTCCGTTCACGCACATGCAGGAACAGGGACCGGATCTCCCCCGCACTGGCTTGAAAGAATCCCCTAAACGCAGCCAAAAGTTATGAAACACAGGCTGTGAAGAAACTGGGCCTCGGGTGAGGGAGGACCGTCAGTGACCTCTGGGAGCTGAGACCCCGAAGAGGTGAGCCGTGCAGCTGCCCCAGCTTGCTGTCTACACGGACCGTCCGGACCGAGTCCAGCCGCCTCCCCGGGTCTCGGGGGTGGATCGCAGAGCGCACGCAGCCGGAGTTGGCGGGTGGAGGACTGGAGAGGACACAGCGGCACAGGGACAGAACCGTGCCCAAGGGCGGAGGGTCCACTAGCGGAAACTCGGAACTCGGGTGACATCATATACAGTACTCAGACGGATCTTGTCTCAATCGTGTGGAAAACTAAAAGCTGCTCTGCCCCCACCCAGAAAGTCTCAAGGCAAGACTCAAAAGGACCAAACTGTTTCCCAGGAAGTTAACAATATTAGATTTTTTGAAGTTCTGGAATATACCTAGGAAGAAAAGTACCCAGCACCCAAGGAAAAGGGTATGCTAAGATTCAGAAAAATCCAACCCATTAGGAGGAGACAGATCAATTGATAAAAGACATCCCAATTGGAAAGGAAGAAGTAAAACTTTATCTGCAGACAACATGATTGTCTATGTAGAAAACCGAATGCAATCTACACGAGTGAGGAGAACTAGTCAGTGAGTTTAGCAAGATCACAGGATAAAAGATATCAGAGGAGCTAACTCCACCTGCCCAAACGCTCAACTAATTGTTCTTGTCCCAGCACTTTTCTGCACTGATCTGAAACAAGTCCAGTCAGCCACAACATTGTTCTTTTACTGTGCCTAGGGTTTTTCTCTTCTTGTGCAAACTAAGTTTTTAATTTTAGTAGGAAACCAAGCCGATTGTGACAAGGATGTTGGGAAACCAGAAATCCGGTAGTAGGTGTATTTTCTGAAGAGAAACTGTGAGTCTTTCCTTTTTTAAAGACAGTCTGTTTCCTCTCCCTCTCTCTCCCGCTCTTTTTTTTTTTTTTTCCATGCCGCGTGGCTTACAGGATCTTAGTTCCCCAACCAGGGATGGAACCCGTGCCCCTTGCAGTGGAAGCACGGAGTCCTAAGCACTGGACTGTCAGGGAATTCCCTGTGATCAAGAGTCTCAAAAAAGAAATAGAAAAGTAAACATTTAGATCAATATTTCCAACTTTTGGAATATACTTTCAGGAAATAATCATTCATGGAAAGAATTACATACATGAATTCCACTGAATCGTTAACCATAGTAATGAAAAAATTGAAAACAACTTAAATGTTCAATGATTACATTATGGTGCATCTTATATACCTCCACTCAATAACATATTTTTGAAGAGTTTTTAGAATGTGGAAAAGCTAGTATGTTAAATGAAAAAAAGTCAGGAAAAAATTTAATGCTAACCTTAATGACTTCTACATTGCATACCGTTATACATTTACTGTGCAAGTGCAACTAAAAAAATCGTTCTAGAACGTTGACAGTATTTAGTGCTGGACATCGGGCTTTTCATTTTCCTAAACTGTCTTCAATTACCTTGTACTACTGGAATATCTGAATTCCAGAACCTTCCCTCCAACACGAGGACAAAGATAAAAAATCCAGAAATGCATTAGCTGAGAAGAAACTGTGACACAAAACAGTGGCCTAGTTTTATTTTCTGCAGTAATACACATTGAAGCATCCCACTCCTCGAGCCGCAGGGAAACAAAACAAGTGAACCAAGAGATACCAAGGGCCAGTACTGGCAAAAAATTAAACCCAAATAACAAAGTGGTGATTACTCAAGTTTGAATTCCCTAAGCCTTGCCTAGTAGGGGACACAAGGTTAGGCCTCAGCCCCCTTTCCTTCGCGTAGCCTTTAGGGAGGCGAGGGCCCAAGGTGCTGAATATTCCGAATCACCAGGGAAAGCTGATCGAGGGAGGAGCTGATGGAAATCTGGAAGAGCTCAAGGTCTTCAGCAGTCCACGTACTACAAGTGAGGGGAAAGGAAAATCAGGTTAAAGGGGAGATCGCTCATGTAGGTCCAGGGCACCAGCCCCCAGGCCCCTCCGTATACCAAGCCCGTCAGCGCCCCCATCGCAGCACTCTTAAGACAGAGATCAGATCCCAGCACCTGCCACCGACCCCACCCCACCCCACCCCCGCCCACGGCAGACTCTTCTAGAACTCACATATCTAGGGCATTGCCATTCACTCTATATTCCTTCCGAATCATGCCTTGGTCACGCTGGGCATCTGGGGTCAGAGCTCTGCGGGCCATGTGTGCCTCCAGCGGGGATCGGAAGAGCACTATGAGCTTGCTGGGGGAGACGTGGTTAAGGCACCATCCGCCACTGAATTTGCTGGTATCTCGGGCTTGCCCACACCTCAGAGGCCCGTTTTTGCCCCAGGATGAGACCGCCCGGAGCTGCCTCCCTAACCCTTCGGTCCTTCCCCACCCCCCAGGCTCCTCAGGCATTGACAATCCCCTTTCCTGCAGGGCTGCCCGCCCCTGCTGCCCCTGACTGCGCCCTGCGCTCCCCTCCGTCCCCTCCACAGGCGGCCGCCATGTACCCTGCCACCGCACCGCTGCCCCAGCCCAGGGAGGCTCCACGGAAAGGATACAACACCAGCCGTCTGCTTCCAGGCCCTACAGCCGCGAACGCTGCATCTCCACCAGCTCTTAGGGCACGTGGTGCCCGCCCACCCTGGGGACCTGCAGCAGCCGCTCCCGTCGCTGCTCCTCCTCTGCCAGGCCCACGGGGGGCTTCCGGGCGCCGAGGACCACCCTCGCCTTCAGGGCTACCCGACCGACTCTGGTAACCAGGAGTTCCGGAGCTCTGCTGGCCAACTCGGCCCCCTGCACCTACCGCGCCGCCATCCCCCGGGGCCTGCATGGCCGCTGTGCGTCCCTCTAAGAGCAGAGGAGAGCCTGAGCGCCTCACGAGGCCACGCCCCTTCTGCCCAAGGACGCCCAGGGCGCCTGCGCACACACCCCTGAGGTCGCCTCCCGGCACCCGATTGGCTGCCGCCCTGACCCCCACGGGCCGCCCCGGAGACCCCGTTGGGCTGCACGGACTCGGTTCTGCCGTGAAGCCCCGCTCCTTTCGCGCGCCCCGGATGCGCCTGCGCAGACTGGCCCCCCCGGCGGGGCCTGGGCGGCGTGGAGCGGGTGCCGAGTGCCCACGGAGTCACCACCGAGACAGGAATGACGCCTTTCCACTCCCAAGGCCTTGAACCGTCTCCCAAACCATCTGCCCCAGGCAATAAGGGCCACCCACCCACCCCCATAGCCCCCCGACCCTCCCCCCGGTAAAGCCCAGAGTAAACCACAAACAGCAGGGGAAGCGTAGGACCTCCAAGCAGCGGGGTCTCCGCTGAGTGGGGAGGTCAGGGCTGGTGGGTGTCTCCACTGACCCCATCATGGAGGCGCCACCCGCATGACCTCGTCCAGACCCTATTACCTCCCAAAGGCCCGCCTCCAAAGTCCATCCCATGGGGGGGTTAGGGCTTCCATGGGTGAACCGGGGGAGGGGAGGGGGAGGGGCAGGGACTGGACGCTCCGGCCATAGGCCAGCACTGCTCAGCTAACCCGGGCTAGGTTCCCGTGAGTATTCTTAGCGGGGCGCCACTGACTTACCTGACCGAACACAGAAACAGCATCTTTCCTGACGGAGAGATGATCCACCTCAGCTGTCCTGAGAGATGCGCCAGCCAAGGCCTCACAGGTCCCCCAGCTGCGGGCCGGGACGCAAACGGGGAAACGAAGATTCTGTGGGTTAACGCCAGTCAACCCCAAGCGCCCTGAGGACGCGCCTGGAATCAAAGGAGCTGTGGCGGTGACACCCGCTGTGGTGATGGATGCTAATTCTACTTTCACTCCACCTCCTCTCGGGTGCCCCTCCCCCTCCTCGTGCTCCCTGCTGTCCTTGCCAGTGGTGTGGACCCTCCTGCCCCTGGGCCGGCCCGGTCCCTCGCGTCCCAGGGCCAGGAGGTGACACGGGCCGGTCTGGCTTCCTCTCGGCTGTTTCCAGGCCACTCCTCCACCTGCTGGGCTGGTTACCGTCCTTCCGCAGCCCTGCCCTCGGCCCCAGAGGCTGCCCCGAGGTGGACGCTCACTCAGTAGGCGCCCTCGCCCGGGCGGCCAGTGCTGCACTGGTGAAGCTTTAACAACGGCTCTCCAGATGCAGCAGGGGCGCTGCATCTGCTGATCTCCACGCTGTACCCACTCCCACCACAGCCGACTGACTGCAGGCCGCCAACACGACGTCACTGAGTGCCTGGCCGCAAAGACACGCTCCTGCTCGGCTGTCGCCAGCAGGTCCAAGGTGGCCCAGCACACCCCCAGGGCCGCACCGTGCGTCCCAGCACACACGGACACTCTGCTAGTACTCACACGGAAACCGTGTCACTGTGACTCACAGGAAGAGCACCCAGAAGCAGACTTCCATCTCGCTTTGCCCCCCACATCACACGTGAGGGCAACTAGCTGGCCACGCCTGGACCTCGCCCAGGACGCTAGTTCCAAAGGGGCCGGGGAAACGCAGCTCTCATTTCTCCAGCGCGTGTGGTAGAAGAGGCCTCACCGGACCGAGGTTGGAGTACGTGGCAAGGGGCCAAGCCACGGAACCCACCAGAGTCCTCCCTCTGGCTACTCGACATCTGCACCTGTGCTTTCTTTTTTAAGTATTTTTTCAGTTTGTTTGTTTATTTCTTTATTGGCTGCGTTGGGTCTTCGTTGCTGTGCGTGGGCTCAGTGGTTGTGGCTCACGGGCTGTAGCACGCAGGCTCAGTAGTGGTGGCGCACGGGCTTAGTTGCTCCGCGGCATGTGGGACTTAGTTGCGGCGTGCAGACTCCTTAGTTGTGGCATACGAACTCCTCAGTTGCGGCATATGGGATCCAGTTCCCCGACCAGGGATGGAACTGCATTGGGAACTCGCAGTCTTACCCACTGGACCACCAGGGAAGTACCCCCAATGAGTTAGTTTTTCTTGTTGTTTTTTAATGCATTTATTTATTTATTTGGTTGTGCTGGGTCTTAGTTGTGGCTCGCGGGTTCCTTGACTGTGGCAGGCGGGCTCTGTAGTTGTGGCACGTGGGCTCCTTAGTGGTGGCAGGCAGGCTCCTTAGTTGCAGCTCACAGGCTTCTTAGTTGTGGCATGCGAACTCTTAGTTGTGGCATGCACATGGGATCTTGTTCCCTGACCAGGGATCGAACCCAGGCCCCCTGCATTGGGAGCATGGAGTCTTAACCACTGCACCATCAGGGAAGTCCCCCAATCAGTTTTATCAGTAATAAAGCTGGTATTTAGGTTGAAAAACATGTCAAGGGAGATGTGTCAAAGGCTGCAGATGGTAAACTAGACCTATTTGAAAGGAGTGGAAAAGGACAGGCGGCAGGTGTGAGTGGATGGTGTCAGTGAACTCCTTGCAGAGGAAATGATTCGCGTGGTCCAATTTGTAAAGCCACATACTTTTTTCGGGAGAAAGCAGAGAGTACAGAAGTGATTACAATTCACACCAGACTAACATATAAACACGAGGAAAGGAGAGCAGGCCAGCTTCTCTGAATAATGGGCAGTAGGGAGCCGGACTAGGGAGGCCGAGCCGTGGTCTTGTACAAAAGCCAGGTGGGAATTAACGCCTCACAGTCACTTACGGAAGACTCAATGAGCTCTCTGTCCCACGTTTCCCTGTGGGAGTTGCAAAGCGGGAGCCGTGAGCAGACATTCTCATAGTTTTTTAGTTTTAGGTTTAGCAAATAGGTTTTAATCATCATCACTGGGGGAAAAAAAAAACCATCAGTGCAGAATTGGACTCACGTGGGTAGGTAGTGAGTAGGCGTGGACACTGGTTGGACATGTGCGGGAAAAGCCCAGAGAACGTACTGAGCAAGGGTCTAGCTTGTTGGCTTCTGCTGTCGTCCATATCACAAGAGGAAACTCATGAATTAACCAGCCCCACCTGAGGGTCTGAAACAAGGGCAGAAGGAGGGTCAGTGGGACGTCTAGGGGGCTCTGACTCCCGCCTCCGCGAAAAATACCTGATGGACAGCCTCATACATACCCACTAAGGGGACCAGTGGCAAGTTCCCAGGAGCAGAATTGCTGGGCTTTAGGGATGGGCAGACGTCACTGGATTCAGTCATGCCACGCTGCTCTCTGCTATGGCTGTACCCGTCTCCACTCCTACTATAGCCTTGCGACCTTTGGGGATTTCCTTTTCTGTAACTAGCCTATTCATATCGTTCGGCCATTTCCAAAAAAATTGGAATTGCTCTTATCTTCTTGATGACCAGCAGGATATGTTAAAAATATATTCTTTTTTTTAATGAATTAATTTATTTTTGGCTGCGTTGGGTCTTCGTTGCTGCGCACGGGCTTTCTCTAGTTGCGGCGAGCGGGGGCTACTCTTCATTGTGGTGTGCGGGCTTCTCACTGTGGTGGTTTCTCCTGTTGCGGAGCACGGGCCCTAGGCACAAGGGCTTCAGTAGTTGTGGCTCGCGGGCTTCAGTAGTTGTGACACGCAGGCTCAGTAGTTGTGGCGCACGGGCTTAGTTGCTCCGCGGCACGTGGGATCTTCCGGACCAGGGCTCGAACCCGTGTCCCCTGCATTGGCTGGCGGATTCTTAACCACTGCGCCACCAGGGAAGCCCCCAAATCTCTTCTTAATACTTGAGTCTTCGCTCCTTTGTGGTATCCTTTTCCTAATATATACTCATAGTTCCTGGGCCTGGGTTTAATATTTCTGATCCTTCATCCTCATATATATCTGAGGATGTCAGATAACACCCAGTAACTGATACTGTGGGGCACCTTGGAAAGATTGAATATGGAATTATTTCTGTCCACTGTGGGAGGAGAAGGAGACAAAGCTGTAGATGCTGTGTTAACAGGATGTCCAGTATCACATGCAATAGATGTATGTTTCTTTTCAAATGTATTGCAAATTGTTTGCCAAAAAGAATTACATCAATTCACACTGTCACCAATATAGTCTACCCATTGACTACAACCTAGTCAGCACTGGCTGTTCATTTTAGTACATCTAATTTACTAGTTATAAAATGGTATTCACTTGCTATTTTAATTATCATTTTATAAGTAACTTGTGGGATTGAATATTTTGCCATATGTACTACTTTTCTTTCCTCTGCTAACAAATTTTCTATTTGTTTGCTTTCCTAATTTTTGTCTATGTGTAATCTTGCTTTGTGATGGAAATCTTCAAACGTTAAATTTTCGTGAGTAAAAGAAAAAAATCCCGGGTCTTCCAAGCCATGAACATGATACATTTCTCCATTAATATAGGTTTTAAGTTCTCTTGTTAATAGGTTTTAGTTTTCACTGTAAATGTTTTGCACGTGTTTTATTAAATGCATCACTAAGTATTTCATGTTTTAGGATACTATTATAAATTATAGTGACTTTTAAATTTCACGTTTCTTTCTTTGTAGATTGCTTAGGATTTTCTACAGACACAAACATGTCATCTCTGAATAAAGATAAAGATAATTTTTCCAATCTGTATAACTTTTATTTTTCTTTCTTGTCTAGTGCACTGCCTAGGATTTCCAGGACAATACTTAAAAGTGGTGAACATCCATGCCTTACTCTCAAGTTCAGGGGTGGGGAAGTATATTTTCCTCCATTATCATTTTAGCTGTAGGATTTTTGTAGATTGCCTTTATCAGATTAAGAAAGTTTCTTTCTAGTCCTAGTTTTCTGAGAGTTTTTATCATAGTGGTTGTTGAATGTTGTCAAATGCTTTTTCTGCATCTATTGAAATGATCACATGGTTTTTCTCCTTTATTTTGTTAATATGATGAATAACTCTTGATTGATTTTTCAATGCAAAACCAGTCTTTCATTCTTTGGATAAATCTCACTTGGTCGTAATGTATCGTCCTCTTTATATATTGCTGGATTAAACTTGCTCATATTTAACTAAGTTTTTTGTGTGTAAGTTACTGAAGGATATTGGTCTATGGTTTTCTTTTCGTGCAATGTCTTCATCTGGTTTGGGTATTTTGTAATGCTGGCCTCATAAAATGACTTGAGAAGTGTTTCCCCTCCTCTACTTTGGTAATATTGGTAATATTTCTTCTCTAAGTATTTCATAGTATTCACTAGTAAAGTCATATGGGCCTGGAGTTTTCTGTTCCATTTCTTTCATAGATTTAGGGATATTCAGGTTTCCCACTTCTTCTTGAGTTAGTTTTGGTGATTTGTGTCATTCAAGGAATTTGTCCATCTCATCTAAATTGGCAAATTTATTCACAAACATTTTCCCTAACATTCCCTGGTTACAGTTTTTTATCAGTTTTATTGGTATTTTCAAAAGCTTTCTGTTTCATGGATTTTTCTCTATCATTTATTTGCTCATTTTACATTTTATTCATATCTGCTCTTATCTTCATTATTTCTTTCCTACTGCTTATTTAGGTGCAATTAATCAAAATTTGCTCTTCTATGTCTGATTTTCTGCAGTATCGTTCTGTTACTTAAGATAAGTTTCCTCTTGATTGCTACTTTACTTCTTTCTTTTCTGTGAGTTTTGTTTCATACATTTTGAAGCTCTGTTATTATGACTTCTTCATGAAATAACCCCTTTATCATTAGCAAATGTCCTCCATCCCATCATATTCCTTATCGTAAGGTCTACTCTGCCTGCTATTAATAGAGCTACTCAAACTCTCTTATTATTCGAGTTTGCACGGTATGTCTTCATCCATCGTTTTACTGTTACCAGACCTATATCTTTATGTTTAAAGTGGGTTTCTTATGCTTAGCATATGTTTTGTTTTGCCTTTTTATCCACTTTGACACTCTCTGCTTTTTTTAATTTAATAAATGTTTTATTGACATATAAGTACACAGATCACTACTTTAAATGATGAACATTTAGAAAGAAAATGCACCCCATGTAACCATAAAGAAATTAATATCCCTAGACCCTCTCAAAAAACTCCCATCTACTCTTTTTTTTTATTTTTTGCTTTATAACAAATTTAATCAGTTATACATATACATATGTTCCCATATCCCCTCCCTTTTGCGTCTCCCTCCCACCCTCCCTATCCCACCCCTCCAGGCGGTCACAAAGCACCGAGCTGATCTCCCTGTGCTATGCGGCTGCTTCCCACTAGCTATCTACCTTACGTTTGGTAGTGTATATATGTCCATGCCGCTCTTTCACTTTGTCACAGCTTACCCTTCCCCCTCCCCATATCCTCAAGTCCATTCTCTAGTAGGTCTGTGTCTGTATTCCTGTCTTACCCCTATGTTCTTCATGACATTTTTTTTTCTTAAATTCCGTATATATGTGTCAGCATACAGTATTTGTCTTTCTCTTTCTGACTTACTTCACTCTGTATGACAGACTCTAGGTCCATCCACCTCATTACAAATAGCTCAATTTCGTTTCTTTTTATGGCTGAGTAATATTCCGTTGTATATATGTACCACATCTTCTTTACCCATTCATCCGATGATGGACACTTAGGTTGTTTCCATCTCCGGGCTATTGTAAATAGGGCTGCTATGAACATTTTGGTACATGTCTCTTTTTGAATTATGGTTTTCTCGGGGTATATGCCCAGTAGTGGGATTGCTGGGTCATATGGTAGTTCTATTTTTAGTTTTTTAAGGAACCTCCATACCGTTCTCCATAGTGGCTGTACCAATTCACATTCCCACCAGCAGTGCAAGAGTGTTCCTTTTTTTCCACACCCTCTCCAGCATTTATTGTTTGATGATGGCCATTCTGACTGGTGTGAGATGATATCTCATTGTAGTTTTGATTTGCATTTCTCTAATGAGTAAAGATGTTGAGCATCCTTTCATGTACTTTGACACTCTCTGCTTTTTAACTGAAGCATTTTCTTAACTGAAGACCATTTACCATTAATGTAGCTAGTGATATGGCTCAGTTTAAATGTACCATCCTGTACTTTATTTTCTGTTTGTCCCATGTGTTCTATGTTCCTCGTTCTATCTTTTCATGACTTCTTTTAGGTTGAATAATTTTTAGAATTCCATTTTATCCTCACTATATCTTCTTTTAGAGCTAGGGTTTCTGATACGCATTTTACCTTATTATTGACTACCTTCAACTGGTTTAAAATCATTCCACGTATCATGTAAGAACATTACAACAATATACTTCCAATTACCCACTCATGTCCTTTGTACTATTGTTGTCATACATTTCATGTCTACATTGGTTATAAACCGCACACTATGCTGTTAATATTTTTGCTTAAACAGTTTACTATGATTGAAAGAGATATTAAAATGAGAAAAATTTATATTTACCTACATATTTTCCATTTCTGGAACTCGTCATTCATTCACGTAGATCCAAATTCCCATCTGGTGTCATCCTTCCTTGAGGAGAACTCTCTTTAACATTTCTTGTAGTGCAGGTTTTCTGCTGACAATAATTCAGCTTTTATATGTCTGAAAGAAGTCTTTAATTTGCTTTCTTCTCTATTGTGGCAAAATTGACACACCATAAAATAAACCATTTTAAAGTAAACAATTTAGTGGCATTTAGTACATTCACATGTAAAAGGATTGCCAAGTACTGAGAAGAAGAGCAGCTGGAGAAGTTAGCCTTGGATAGAAGGGCAGAGCCCTCTTCCGCCAAGGCAGGAAATAGGCAAGGATGCTTGCTGCTGTAGGTAGGTCTGAAGATGTGACATGGGACAAGATGCTGACGAACGAAACTCTTGTCTGATGATCAGAGAGGAAAGGAGAGGGCATATCACAGAGGGTCTGCTAGCCCATGAGGAGGACTTTGGCTTTGACTCTGAGTGAGATGGGAGGCACTGAAAGGTTCAGCGCAAGAGAAGGAGAGACCTGATCTTGATCTCATCACTGGTCCTGAGTAGGGGTTCTGTTGGGTTGGTGATGGGACAATTTCAGGTAATTACAAGGCGCAGGGCCACTTACTCAGGTAGAAGTTTCTGAGGGACTGACTTTGATATTCTCATAGGCTGTGCGTGCACTGTGACTTCAAGGTCTGTGCACCTCCTCTTGGTGTGAGGGCTGGTGGGGTTTCCATTCTCCTGGCCTCTACTTTACCGCTGGTCTCCTGAGCCTAATTTCATTCTTCCAATTCTGAGTTTTATTCCCTTAAGCCTGAAACCTGCCTTCTTTGTCTCTGTCCCTCACCACCACTCCCTTTTGTAAATTGAAACTCCAAACTTAAAACCCTCATCTGACTCTGAGCTGGACTCTACAGGTGCAAGTTTCTGGGCGTGGTTTCATGCAGCTGGGGAATGGGACACAGGAGTTGAGGCATTTGCCCTTCACCGTCTTTCTGCTGGTCTACACAGTGGCCGTGGCTGGGAACTTCTGACTCCACACTCCCATGTATTTCTTCCTGGCCAACCTCTCGCTGCTGGATACTGCCTATATCTCCAACACGGTGCCTCAGGTTCTAGTTCATCTGCTGGCACCAGTGCGGGTCATGCCTTGTCATGCTTGTCTTACCCAGATATTCTTTCTCTACTTCCTGGCTCCCTGGGAGTGCTTCCCGCTCACAGCCATGGCCTATGACCACTACACAGCCATCTGCCAGCCACTGCACTACCTAGTCCTCGTGGGCCAAAGGACTCGGACAGGACTGGCTTCAATCTCCTGCCTGCTTGCTTTGGCCAATGCACTCACCCACACCATTCTTGCAGCTCTCCTCAAGCGCTGTGGACCCCGCCTTATCACCCACTTCTTTTGTGACCTCCCTCCACTGCTCAGACTCTCTTGCTCCACCACGTGGGCCAATGAACTTGCCCTGTTCTTCAGTTTTCTGGTGGCTCTTGCACCTTGTGCCCTGGTTGTGATCTCCTATATACATGTTGTCGCTGCGGTTTTCAGGATTCACTCTGCCGAGGGCCGAAGAAAAGCCTTTTCTGCCCGTGGCGCTCACATCACCATGGTCTGCATTTTCTGCATCACTCCAGTCCTCTGCTGCATCCTTCCCAGCTCTGCACACTCTGGCTTGAGAGACCGGGTTCTTTCTGTGCTGTATGTGGTCCCCGCTCCTATGCTCAACCCCATCGTCTACGGCATATGCGAAACAAGGCCACACTCCTCCACAGTGCGGCTGGCACATACCTGATGCTTTGGGAGTGAATCCAACTACATAGGATTCTGAAATTTAGCGTAGATGGTCCATTTGGTGAATCTTATTTTGTGTGCCAGGCTTTCCTCCATTCCAGCAAAGATCAAATATTTCTGTTGCATTTTTTTATTCTAAAACATTGTTTTTTTTTGTATTTATAGAAATAAAACATGGTCATCGGATAAGTTGTGCAGTTACAGAAGCTCATAAAATGACACACAAAAAATACCCTTCACAATCTCACCGCCTACAGAGAACCACTGTGAACATTTTCATGGTTTCCTTCAGGTTTCTTTTTGAACTACCAATGTATGTGCATGTGCATTTAAAGCAGGGAAACAAAACTGGAATCACTGTGTATTTACAGTTCTGGACGCTTAGAGATTTTTTATTTTTTTCAACTACAATATATGCTTATTATAAAATCATTTAGGTAGTCATTTCTCCAAAGAAGACATGCAGATGGCCAACAGGCCCATGAAAAGATGCTCAATATCGCTAATTACTAGAGAAATGCAAATCAAAACTACAATGAGGTATCACCTCACACCAGTCAGAATGGCCATCATTAAAAAGTCTACAAATAATAGGGACTTCCCCAGTGGCGCAGTGGTTGAGAATCCACCTGCCAATGCAGGGGACACAGGTTCAATCACTGGTCTGGAAAGATCCCACATGCCACAGAGCAACCAAGCCCGTGAACCACAACTACTGAGCCCGCGTGCCACAACTACTGAAGCCTGTGCGCCTAAAGCCCGTGCTCCACAACAAGAGAAGCCACCGCAATGAGACGCCCGCGCACCGCAACGAAGAGTAGCCCCCAACAGCCGCAACTAGAGAAAGCCCACGCACAGCCATGGAGACCCAACGCAGCAAAAAATAAAAACAGAGTCTACAAATAATAAATGCTGGAGAGGGTGTGGAGAAAAAGGAACCCTCCTACACTGTTGGTGGGAATGTAAATTGGTGCAGCCACTATGGAGAACAGTATGGAGGTTCCTTAAAAAACTAAAAATCGAACTACCATATGATCCAGCAATCCCACTCCTGGGCATATATCCAGGCAAAACTATGATTCAAAAAGATACATGCACCCCTATGTTCAGAGCAGCACTGTTCACAGTAGCCAAGACATGGAAACAACCTAAATGTCCATTGACAGATAAACAGATAAAGAAGATGTGGTAATATATACAATGGAATATTACTCAGCCATAAAAAATGAAATAATGTCGTTTGCAGCAACATGGATGGACCTACAGATTAGCATACTAAGTGAAGTAACACAGAGAAAGACAAATATCATATGATATCACTTATATGTGGAGTCTTTTAAAAAATGATATAAATGAACTTATTTACAAAACAGAAATGGACTCACAGCCATAAAAAACAAACTTATGGTTACCAAAGAGGATAGCAGAGGGAGAGGGGGAGAGATAAATTAGGAGTTTGGGATTAACATATACACACTACTATATATAAAATACATAAACAACAAGGACCTACTGTATAGCACAGGGAACTATATTCAATATCTTATAATAACCTAAAGTGGAAAAGAACCTGAAAAAGAATATATATATATATATATATATATGTGTGTGTGTGTGTGTGTGTGTGTGTGTGTGTGTGTAATGGAATCACTTTGCTATACACCTGAAACGAATACAACACTGTAAATGAACTATACTTCAATTTTTTTAATGGTTAAAAAAATCTAATGAAATAAAATCCTTTATGCTTTACATAAAGGTGCATTACTAGAAAGTTAAAATTTCTCATAGGGGGCTTCCCTGGTGGCACAGTGGTTGAGAGTCCGCCTGCCAATGCAGTGGACATGGGTATGAGCCCTGGTCTGGGAAGATCCCACATGCCACGGAGCAACTAAGCCCATGTGCCACAACTGCTGAGCCTGCGCTCTAGAGCCCACAAGCCACAAGTACTGAGCCCGCGCGCCTAGAGCCCATGCTCTGCAACAAGAGAAACCACCGCAATAAGCCCGTGCACTGCAACGAAGAGTGGCCCCTGCTTGTGCAACACACAGCAACGAAGACCAAACGCAGCCAAAATTAAATAAATTAATTAAAAATTTTTTTCTCATAATGTCTCTGTACTAACCACTATGAGCAGTTTTATGGGTATCCTTCTAGATTTTTTCCTATGATATGCTAACCTGCATTTACAGTTTTTTTTACATAAATAAGATCATATCAAGTACCAATTTGGCTGTTTATAATTCTTATTCCATGAATGCCATGTTCTTGTCATTTGTACAATTCCCTATTGGATTGTTTGTCTTTTATGTATTGATTTCCAGGAGTTTTTTAGGGCTTTTTATTTTTTTACATTTTTAAGATATCTTCTTTAGTTTACTATTTGTATCACTGATTTTTTTCCTAACTTGTTTGTCTTTTCATCTTATTTATGGTGTTTTGTTCCATAACAGAGTTTAACATTTTCGTATAATTAGATATTGATTTTATTTTTTTGCCTTCTGCACTTTGTATCCTGCCTTTTTTACTATGTGATTTATAAAGAATTATCCCAATTGAGTCCCAATTTGATGCTCTCACGGTGTTTTCTTCCATAAATACGTTTCACATTTCTTTGTGTTCAGACATTGATTCATATTTATTCATGTATGGCTTCTGGGTTTTGTATCATGCATAATTGTCTTCCTCAATGTTTTCTCCTTTCATTTTTATGGTTTCATATTTTCTACTTAATTGTATGCTTTCATTTTTTCCCATTTCAAGTTTAATTCTTTTGGAAATTAATTTTTCTGTAAAAAGTAAAGTCTAGACCAGCTTTCTTCTGACTTGTGTAATCCAAGTAATTTCACCATTGCTCTTTATGTACTCTTTCAATTTCGGTTTCACTCTGACTTCTGACTCTTAATTTTACATTTTCTCTCCAGTCACATCTCTGGCTTGGTCCCTTAGACACAACTGCTGGCATCCTGGCTGATAAACCCTACCTTCCCGTGAGAATATGGAACTTGTTTTTTATTTTGGACATCAATTTTGCAGACACATATCTTGGCCTTTCTCCACATAGCCTTCACCCTACTACATGGTAGAGTAATGTTCCCTCATTCCCTAACCAGGTAATATGCTGTAATTACAGAGGCCTGGATAAATATGTCATGTGGGAATGCATAGTTCTTGCAAAGTTATGAACTCAACCTGAAAACCCTCTCATCACTAAAACTAGGACCGTGTATATTTACACATGTGTGTATGCAACCCTTTTAAGCAAAATATTCACAACAATATTATTTATAATAGTATAAAATAGAAAAACTCAAATGTTCAAGTATCCCCAACTCAACAGTCCTCTAATCCACTGATGCGTTAATCTCCTCTCTCTCATCCCCTTCTTGTCCTCACGTTTCTCCCTGCATCCTTGGGAAGGCAACTTAAGCTGAACCAATCAAATGTCTGTCTGTCTTCCTCTGTCTCTTTCTTCTCCCTCCCCAAGCCCAACTTTCTGTACTGAATCCTTCAGGTCACTTCTTCAGAGAGGCCATCCCAGATCACTCAACCCAAATTAGCTAGAAGAACAAATTGCAAGAATAAACAAAGATGGGGGTTAAAATTTGGTGACGATGACATTTCAACTCAGTGGAGAAATACGGATTATTCAATAAATAGCGTTCCAACACCTGACTAACCTTTGGGGGCAAAACAAAATTAGATCAATGTCATTTTTTGCACCCAAATAAATTCCTAGTGGATTAAAATTTTAAAGTACTAGAAGACGTTATGAGTGACAAACTTTACACTTTTACAGTGGGTAAGGTTTCTATTGGACATAAACTACAGAAATCATAATGAAAAGATCGATCACTTAACTACATTTTAGAAGTTTTTTAAAACCTTCTATATAGAAAAGAACTATGACCAAAGTTAGATTGAAAATGTCCTGCTTGGTGTGCATTATGGGCAGAATTGTATCCCCCTTAATTCGTATGTTGAAATCCTATTCTCTAATGTGACAGTATTTGGCGATAGGGACTTTAAAGAGGTAATTAAGGTTATATTTATCAGGTCATAAGTGTGGGTACCTAATCCAATAGGTCTGGTGTCCTTATAAGAAGAGAAACAAGACACCAAAGACCTCTCTCTCTCTCTCTCACTACACACACACACACACACACACACACACACACACAAAGGACACGTGAGGACACAGCGAGAAGGTGTCTGTCTATAAATCAAGGAGGAAGCCTCATCAGAAACCAACCTGCTGGCACCTTGATCTTGGACTTCAAGTCTCCAGAACTATGAGAAAACAAATTTCTACTTTTTAAGCCACCTAGTCTGTGGTATTTTATTATGGCAGGCGAAGCTGACAAATAGAGGGTAGGACGTAAGAAAATGGACACTTTCATACACAATTCGTTGGAGTTAAATTGATGCAAACTTTTTGGAGGGCAACTTGGTAATACATATTAAACACTTTAAAAAGAGATTACTCTTTGACCCAACAACCCTCCTTCTAAAATCCTATTGTACATAATGTGTTACACAAAAACAAATGTACCAGGGTATTAATTTCGGCATGGTTTATAATACTGAAAAATTATAAATAGCCTAAAGGCCTATGTACAAGAGATTGGTTAAAATAACTATGGTATACACATTCTGTGGAACATTATACAGCTATTAAAAATAATGTGGAAGGCACAGGCTTCTCCATATCCACTATATGGCCCACTTCTGGGCCAATTTTGGGTGCCCTGTCTGGAAAGGGATGGTCCTTCTCCTTTTCCCTTTCCTCCAGCTGCCCCTTGCAGTCCCTCCCCTCCTTTGACTCATTTGTCTCCTTTTCTACCACAGTATGAGTTGATCAGCCAGGAGCTAATCCCTTAACAAGAAAAGAGGTCAATTTCTCCCTTGAAGTAATTAAAGGAGGGCCAAGTCCTCAGACCACAGTAGTTAAATAAATAAAAGTATGATTCCCCCAATTCATTAATAGTCAAGACTTTGCTATTGCAAGTGAAAAAAAGTAGAACAGAAACAATCAAAAATATCCACATTGGCTTAAGCCACTGCGAGAATTTCTGGGTCTGTATAACTGAAAGGTACACAGGTAGTTCCTGTCTTCAGGCATGGCTGGATCCAGGATTTGGTGCTCTGAGATGTGTCTTCTTCTTGCTCTAGCTTCCCCTCTGTCCATTGCCAGCCTGCCTCCCCTGCAGCCCCAAAAGTGTCACTGGTTGGATGGGATCACCACGGCCGCAGGAAAGCAGTGCTCCGATTGGCCAGGCCTGAGCCACATGCCCACCCCCGGAATCAGAGGTGACATCAACTCTATCAGAACCATAATGGCCGAGAGAAAAGGAAAGGGGAGATTTTCTAGCGTGACATGACGATACCAGTACCAAGAGAAGGGAAACGGATGCTGGGTGACAAAACCCATAGATGTCCTCTACAGTGGTGCAGACTTTTCATCAAATTCATAATCCATTTCCAATGTTTTAAAGGAACAAGACTAGGAAAGATTATTCCTTAATCTAATAGAACAGTATTTTTATTTTCCCAAAATAAAAATACTTATGTCAAAAGTAATACATACGTGATGAAAATACTTAAACAATACATACGTGTGAAATTTACAAGGTGGAAGTTTCTTTCCCTAACGCTAATGTCTGGAGATGAGCATTCCTGACAGTGGAGGGGGCTCACTCTAGGTAGTTACTATGCATATCCCCGCACTTTCACACGGTGGCAGCACACTGTGAGAAGAGAACATACCATACCACGCAGAGATTCTCAACTTGTTTTCATCTTTCTTAGTACCCAGCTATCTACCTTGCTCTTTCTCTAACTGCCACACGGTTTTCCACTAGGATGGGCTTACTGTAATTCACTGAATCTTTACTCAGTTGAAGTTTTTTTACTCAATGCTAGAGTTAACATTCTGGTTAACTCTGCCTTGTTGGCATATGCAAGACTTTCTCTATGATAGATTCCCAAAGGCGGGCCAAAGGGTAAAAACAGCTTCAACTTCAATATAAAATGCCAAATAAATGTCCCGATAGATTTACTAACACTCCAACTGATGAAGTATAAGAGTCTTTGTTTCTAACAAATATTGGAGGTTGTTAATTAGTTAAATTATTCCTACACTAAAACCTGCCCTGTTCTCACCAAAAGGAAGACTTGAAAGGATCAAATTGGTTCCAAGTAACTTAACAGAGTCCCAGAAACAAGCTCAAGAATATGTTTGGGAACACAAATATCCAGCATCCAAGGTAAAATTTCACAGTGTCTGGCATCCAATATAAAATCACCAGGCATGAAAGCAGCAGGAAAATCCAATCCCATTAGGAGAGAAATCAATCACAAATAGGCATCCCAACAGGAAAGGAAAAGTAAGACTACCTTATCTTCAGACCACCTGATCGTGTATGTAGAAAATATGATGTAATTCACAGAAGAGCTACTAAAACTATAAGCAAATTTAGCGAGGTTGCAGGAAACACTATCCGTTAGAGGGGGCTAACTCCTCCCCCAAAGACTTAATTGTCCCAAAACTTTTCTTCACTCGTCTGAAACAAGGTCAGTAGACCACAAAGGTCCAGTTCCAGTGTTTCTGGGTTGTTTGATCTTCTCCTGCAAACTAAGCTTTTTATTTTGGCAGGAATCAGACCTACTGGTACAAGGTGGTGGGCAAACTGGAATTCTGGTGGGAGGGCACACTTTCTGAGCAGCAACCATGTACCGTACACCAACGGCCTTAAAAAATCAATAGAAAAGTGAACTCTTACCTCAGTACTTCTACCCATTGAAATCGACCTTGGGGACATAACCAGCCAGGCAAATACTTACACAGAAGAATTCCACTGACTCGTTACTTACAATAGGGATAAACAGAAACGTATTAAATGTTTAACACTTATAGTTCTTCTTTTATGCAACGAAGTACATGTTTTTGAAGGAATTTTAGGGGAAAAAAAGCTCCTATGTTAAGTGAAAATAATTCAGGAAAAAAATTAACCATGAACTTGCAAAAATTACATTATATTATTGTTATATGTAAATGAAAGTATACAACTAAGAAGATATCCCAGAATACTGGTAGTAGTTAACGCTGAATGACAGGACATAGTGCATTTTAATGTGCTTCCACTTCCTAAACTGTCTTCAGTTACCTTGTACTACTAGAATATCTGAAGCCCAGAACCTTCCCTTGGAACCAAGGACAAAGCAAGAAACCGTGGAGGCGCAGTACCTGAAAGTATACTCAGACACGGAATAGTAGTTCAGTTTTATTTTCTGCCGTAACAAACATTTCAGCACCCTCCTCCTCCAGCAACAGGGAAGCAACAGGGAAACAACAGGGCCAAGATCTTGTGCCCAAGACCAATGCAAGCAAACAAATAGGGCCCCATAATGAAGTGGCAACTAGTATAGGAGTCAACGCCCTGGGGAGGGACGCCCTGCCTAGGAAGAGACGCTAGGTGAGTCCTACGCCCCCTCTCCTGGCCCGGGCTTAGTGGAAACACGGGACACAAAGTGCTGCATGGTCCGAACCAACGGGGAAGGCTGGGTGAGACCGGAGGTGATGGAAATCTGGAGTCGGCCAGGGTCCTCAGCACTCATTGGGCTAAAAGGGAGAGAGCAAAAGAAAACCAGGGTAAACATGGTAACTGTGAGTGGAACGCTCTGCCCCTCAGCGGGGGGCAGGCTCGGCGCGCAAGTCCACGTCCTCACACCTCGCCTCTGGGGTCTCCAACTCACTCTTAGAACGAGCCCGGCCACCGGCCCCCGGCCAGCGCCCCCCACCGGGGCCCCTCGGAGAACACACACGGCGACGGTGCTGCTGCTCACCGCGAGCTCCTTCCACACCGCCCCTCGGTGGGGCTGCACATGCAGCACCGGGGGCTGGCAGGCCCTCTCTGCCTCCACGGGCCACCGGAGGGGCACCGGGAAGGAGCCGGTGGCAGCACAGTCAAGGAACCGTCCGTCGACCTGGCCTGGGCCGCAGGCCTGCGTCCCCTCAGGCCGTTCTCACTTGTCTCGGGCCCCTCCAGGTCTGCTCCCCTCCCTTCTGGTCCCTCAGGCCGTCTCCCCCCACCACCTCTCCCAGCCCCCACTGACCCCCGGCCCCCCACCAGGCCAGCGCCTCCAACGGTCTTGGTCCCCCTTCCCCCACCCCTTCACATCCCCCGACTGACCCCCTTCTCCCCCCCCCTTCCACTGCCTCCCGAAGGCGCATCCACCGGCCTCTCCTCAAACAGAATACAACTGAAGCAATTGGCCTCCGGATCCGCTGCCCACGGGCCCGACAAACTCACCCAGCCCTGAGGCGGCGTTTGCATCTGGTCCCCGCGCAGGGTCTCCACCTGGTCCCCGCGCAGGGTCTCCACCAGGTCCCCCCGCAGTGTCTCCACCAGGTCCCCCCGCAGCGTCTCCACCCTGTCTCATTGCGGCACATCCACCTCGGTTTCCCGGGAGATGGCGACCGGGCCCTGCGACGCCGCGTATGCCCGACCGGCGCAAAGCGTGTCCGTTCGGCCCACGAGCAGGCGGCAGCTGTGCGGCCGGTGGACCTCCACCCTCTTCTGGGACACCTCTGGGGACTTCTCCGCCGCCCTGGACTACACCACCTCGCGCCACGCCGCGGCCAGCGCCTGGGGCTGCCTCCTCCATGCTGCCTCAGGCTTCGCTTCTGCCCTCCACGCCCAGCACGAGCTTCTGAGGAAACGAGGCCGCCACAGGAAGCTCTGCCCCTAGGTGGCTGACGTCACTGGGGCTACCAGAGGAGCGCCTGTGCAAGCAGGCCCCGCCGCCATTCCCCAGATGTCACGTTTGCGAGGCCTCTGGGCACGTGACTGCTTCCCAGCAAACCGGCAAACCCCAGGCGAGCCCGATGCACCTCCAAGTCTGTGCTGGTGCCAGCCGGGCCACCCTCACGTGTGACCAGCTTGCTGAGTGCAGGTCCCTGTCATCAACTTCTGCAGGGAGTCGGGTGCCTCTGGGACAGGCCCGGCCAGCCCTCTCGTCTCCCACACGTAGCTCAAGTCTGCATGTGTGTGTGCATGCACACGCATGCATGTGTGTGCACGTGCACGTGTGTTGGGGCCCGGCCCTGGGGGGCTGAGGCCAGAGACGCAGAGCGGGCGGTGCCTGCCCGTCTGGGGAAGGAAGTGGGGGACTGCTTCTGGGCCTGTTGTGGACGGCGTGGGTCCAGGCCACCAGCGGCTCCAAGGCTCCAGGGACACAGACTGCAGCCACTCCAGGCTGCAGGCTTGGCCCGGGCCGGCCAGGTGCGTGGGGAAAACCGGCTGGACGCAAGGGCTGCGGCAGGAGGGGTGGGGGGCGCAACCCCAGGGCCACCCCGAGTCTCCTGGCCCTTTGCTGGCACAGCCCTCATGGCCTTTCCCTCCCACAGGAACAAAGTCTTGCAGCTCTCCGGAGGGCTGGAGGTTCCGGGGGCCCTCAACTGGGAGGTGACCCTGTGTCTCCTGGCCCGCTGGGTGCTGGTCTACTTCTGTGTCTGGAAGGGGGTCAAGGCAACAGGAAAGGTACAGCCGGGGTGACGGCAGGCCTGGGGGCAGCACTGCGTGGGGGGCTGTGGGTGTCTGCCAGCGACCACTGCTGCCACGGGAGGAGACTGCACCAGGGCCAGAGCCCGAGGAGGGGCAGGGACTTCAGTCCGGGCCACTTGATCCCCACCCCCCTGGCTGGAGAGTCCTCCCCACCCTGCGCCTCCAGGCCCGGCAGCCTTCCCTCCCGAGTGGAGGGGGAGAGGCCCCGGCAGCGGGTGCCCCTTCCCTGCGGTGGGGGGCATCCCTGGCTCGCCTTCCCTCCCTTCCAGTTTCTCTGGGTTCTGGCTCTGAGTCAGTTTTTGACCTTCTCGGTCTGTCTTCCTCACCTGCCTGTCTGCCCTGGGGCACCCAGCAGGGAGCCTGCACACATCCCTCCCTCAGGGGCTCCCTGTCAGGTTGCGGGGACAACTGTGTGAACAGACACAATAAGACAGCGTGCCGACGGTTGCGGGACACGCGGGACACGGCCAGGTCTCTGGAGGGCGGGAGCATTCCAGCAGGGTCCGCAGAGCAGCCGCTTGGCGCTGCTTGGGTGGGAGGCAGAGGCCTTTGCTGTGGTCTTGATCTTGCCTCTGTCTCTGGCTAGCTGAGTTCTAATCCCCGGCACCGAGGACCCCCGCCTCTCTGCAGACGAGGACCTGGAGTCGGCACGGGAGGCGTGGGACCTGCCTGCGGGCTGCGGCCTCGCTCCCTGCCTCTCCCTCCCTCTGCAGCTGACCTGTACTTCTTGCCGTGGGGCTGCTGGTGCCCCAGCCAAACACCCAGCTTCCTTTGGGAGGAGCCGTGGCTCTGATGAGTAGAAGGGGGTGCCGCTGGGTGGCCTCCCTCCTCAGCACTGAGCACACCGGCCAGCTGTGGGGGGGGGGGGTGCGGACGGGGACCGTGGCCTTCCTGGCAGCCCTGCGCAGGCTGAGGGCCCCTAAGGGGGAGGTGGGTGCCACAGGACCCCTCTGAGGGGCCCCGCCCCCCAGGTCGTGTATTTCACCGCTACATTCCCCTACGTGGTCCTGGTTGTGCTGCTCGTGCGGGGAGTGCTGCTGCCTGGAGCCCTGGACGGCATCGTCTACTATCTCAAGCCCGGCTGGTCGAAGCTGGCGTCCCCTCAGGTGAGGTAGAGGTCGGGTCGGGGGACATGGTGCGGGAGCAGGCCGGCCTAGCAGGGCTCCTCACAGCTGCTCTCCCCTCGCTCACCTCCAGGTATGGATAGATGCCGGGACCCAGATTTTCTTTCCTTACGCCATTGGCCTGGGGGCCCTCACGGCCCTGGGCAGCTACAATCGCTTCAACAACAACTGCTACAAGTAGGCACTACGGCCCTGCCACCCCTGCCCTGCCTGCCCGTGGGCAGCAGGCAGTCTCACCAGCCCACATGGTCCCCTCTGCCCCCAGGGATGCCATCATCCTCGCACTTATCAACAGCGGGACCAGCTTCTTTGCTGGCTTCGTGGTCTTCTCCATCCTGGGCTTCATGGCCACAGAGCAGGGCAAAGTGCGGGCTTTCTCTAGTTGTGGCAAGTGGGGGCTACTTTTCGTTGTGGTGTGCAGTCTTCTCATTTCTGTGGCTTCTCTTGTTGCAGAGCGTGGGCTCTAGGTGTGAGAGCTGCAGTAGTTATGGCACATGGGCTCAGTAGATGGGGCTCGTGGTCTCTAGAGCTCAGACTCAGTAGTTGTGGCGCACGGGCTTAGCTGCTCCGCGGCATGTGGAATCTTCCCGGACCAGGGATCGAACCCGTGTCCCCTGCCTTTGCAGGCGGATCCTTAACCACTGCGCCACCAGGGAAGTCCCTTGCCTTCTACCTTTGGTTGGGCACTACTCTAGGTGTGTTGGCTGCCTCATCTCATTAGCAACTCTGAAGTAAGCAGATGGCATTCTGCCCTTTTTACAAATGGGAAAACTACAGCTCAGAGAGATTAATTAAGCGGCAGAGCTGTGACTTGTCCATGTGACCCCAGGGTCTGTGTTCCTGCCTGTACATGGCCAACATGATCTACCCATTCGTGTTCCAGAGAAATATCAATAAAGAATACAGATGCTTATAAGAGGCCCTCCCCAAGTTAAGTCACATGCTCCCTAAAAGAGGTTTTCTGTGTGATCATCTCTAGCACATTAATACCCATTTCTGTCAAGTACCATTTATCGGGATGGGGTGATGTCTGCAAAAATATGGACAGAGGGATCCTGATGGGGCTTCAAGGCAAGCTCACGCCTTTTATAAGCAATGCACTTGAGGAGAAAGTGGGATGCGATTTCAAATAGGGTGGCCAGCAAAGCCTGGCTGAGCGGGTGACATTTCAGTAACCCCGGTGAACTCTGGATGAAGAGTTCTAGACAAGAAAAGGCCAGTGCAAAGGCCCTGAGGCAGGAATGAATGGGCCTCGTTTCTCCTAAAGGGCAAAGAGCCCTGTGGGGCTGGATTCAAATAGGCAAGGGGAAAGGGGAAGGGGAAGGGGAAGGGGAAGGGATGAAGCCAGAGAGGATACAGGCTGGATCACGTAGGACTTTTCAGGCCACTGTAAGGCTTTGTTTTCAACTCTGACAGGGAGCCCCTTGGAGGGTTTGGAACTGAGTAGAACAAAAACAATCAAAAATATCCACATTGGCTTAAGCCAAAGGGAGAATTTCTGGGTCTGTGTAACTGAAATGTACAGAGGTAGTTCCTGTCTTCAGGCTTGGCTGGATCCAGGACTCGGTCCTCTGAGATCTGTCTTCTTGCTCTAGCTTCCCCTCTGTCCATTGCCAGCCTGCCTCCCCTGCAGCCCCAAAAGTGTCACTGGTTGGATGGGATCACCACGGCCGCAGGAAAGCAGTGCTCCGATTGGCCAGGCCTGAGCCACATGCCCACCCCCGGAATCAGAGGTGACGTCAACTCTATCAGAACCATAATGGCCGAGAGAAAAGGAAAGGGGAGATTTTCTAGCGTGACATGACGATACCAGTACCAAGAGAAGGGAAACGGATGCTGGGTGACAAAACCCATAGATGTCCTCTACAGTGGTGCAGACTTTTCATCAAATTCATAATCCATTTCTAATGGTTTTTTTTTTTTTAAAAAAGCAAGACTAGGAAAGATTCTTCTCGTAATAGAGCATGTGCCCTGCTACTGGCCCTCCCATCAGCTTCCATCCCCTGACTCTGGG
Source organism: Mesoplodon bidens (assembly GCF_964165515.1). Classification (NCBI taxonomy): domain Eukaryota; kingdom Metazoa; phylum Chordata; class Mammalia; order Artiodactyla; family Ziphiidae; genus Mesoplodon; species Mesoplodon bidens. Next base: position 116,103 of record NC_138163.1, read on the forward strand.
GTTCCACATCCACTTCAGGGGGGTGTCCTCTTCCTAATCCTCCCACACTGACCTTTGCTGGATTAAAGTTTGTTAAGTCAGTGGTTGTAAAGGGGAAAAATGGAGCAGACTATTATTTTCCAAAGGAAAAACATTTCAAAGCTAATAATTCCTTATGAAAATACTTAAACAACATGGAAATCTAAAATCTAAATAGTGAAAGGTTTCTTCCCCAATGCCCAGGGATGACATTGACAGCAGGGGTGGCTCATTCCAGGTGGTGACTCTGCCTTTCCCCACATGCTCATATGGTCCGAATGTATCGAAAAACAGGAATATGCCGTGCCCAGAATTCTGCAGTTTGCTTTACTCTCTTTCCATATTAGTTCCCAGCTATCTACTTTGCTCTGACTGCCATATGGTACTCCACCAGGACGGACTTGCCGTGACTTACTGAACCTTTCCCCTGTCGATGTACATTCTACCTGTTTTTCACAATGACAAACAATGCTGTAATTAACGCTGTGGTCAATTCTGCCTTGTTCACATACACAAGAGTTTTCCTGTGATAGATTCCCAAAGGTGGGTCAAAGGATAAGTATATCTTAATATTTAAGAGGAAATGCCAATCAAATGTCCAGACAGATTTTACCACCACTCTGATAGTGTATAAGAGTCCTTGTTTCTAACTATAGCCTTCTTGAACACTGAAGATTCCAGTTAATTAAATTAATCCTACACTGAGATTTGCTCTGGTCCCACAAAGCAAATTTTAAAAAGTACGACTCAAGAGGTTCAAACTGTTTCCAAGTAACTTAATAGGATCCCAGAACAAAGCTCAAGAATAAGTTTAGGAATAGAAAAATATCCAGCACCCAAGGGAAATCTTACAATGCCTGGCATCCAATCTAAAATTACCGGGCATGCAAAGAAGCAGGAAAATCCAAACCATTATGAAAGAAATCAGTTAAAATGCATCGATTGGAGAGGAAGAAGTAAATGTGCCTTTATTTACAGACAAAATGATTGTATATGTAGAAAGGCCCATGGGATTTATAAAAAGAGCTATTACTATCAACCAGTGAGTTTAGCAACGTTGCAGAATACAAGCTGTTTTAGAGGGAGCTAATCACCTCACCCCAAACACTTAACCAACTGCCCCAGCACTTTTCTTTGCAGATCTGAAACAAGGTCGGTAAGCCACAAATTCCTACTTAGTATTCTGGCATTATGTGTTAATATAAAAATGTAACTATAAAACTAAGAAAATATTCCAAGATTAACACTGAATGGCAGGACACAATTTTCTTTTTGTCCCATTGTCTTCAATTACGTGTACTACTTGAATAGCTGAATCCCAGACCTCCCCTCCAACCTGAGGACAAATGCAAGAATATTAGGAGGTGCAGAAGCTAAAACTAAACTCAGGCACAGAACAGCAGCTCAGTTGTATTTTCTGCAGTTAACATTTAATCACCAAACAAAATACGTGGACCCTGAGTGCCCAAGGGCCAGTACAGGCAAACAATGAAACGGCAACAACAAAGTGGTGACCACTGAAGAAAGCAATGCCCTAGGGAAGGACGCCAAGGACAGGACACAGAAGTTAGGGTTAGGCCCCTGTGGACTGCTGACGCTGAACTTAAAAGGGGCGCACAGAGCGCTGCAAGATGTGAAGCGCACAGGAAATCTTGTTCACACAGAGCATGATGGAAGTTCGGAGTTGGCCAAAGTCTTCACCACTCAATCGGCTAAAAGGGAGGGAAAAATAAAATTCAGGTTCGTGTGGAGGAGCACGTCCCTCCCTGTCCCCCCACGCCGACAATCCCAGAGCAGCACACTTCTTCTTTAGGCTTAACCCTCCCTTACAGCTCCACCGGGCCTGAGCTTGGCTCTGGCCACTTGCCACCACCCCCTCCCCAGCCCCCTCTAGAACTGACACGACCAGGACGCGGCCCTCCACGTCGAGCTCCTTCTGAATGGACCCTGGGACTTGAAAGTATACAGTCAGCCACTCGTGAGCGATCTCTGCGTCCATGTGCGTTGAGAAATCCACAGTAAGGGTGCTGGTGGAGATATGGTTAAGGCACCATCCACACTACTGATTTCGCCTGTGCGTCAGGCTTCCTCCTCACTGAGACCAGCCTTCACACCCCACCCCCAGGCTTCTCCCCGAGACCACCCCTTAGGCCGTCCACACCTCCCACCCTAAACACTGAGGCCACCCTGGACATCACCACCCCTACCCTCTGGTTTCCCTCAGGTTGGTTTTCCCCACCACCATCCCGTCAGCCCAGACCACCCTTGGCCCATACCCTGCAGCTGCCCAGACTTCCCTCCTTCCACACTTCAGGCCCCACCGCCTGCAGCCCCTCCCCCCAAACCACCTCCAGCCCAGCCCCTGTCCGCCCGGAACACTGGGGCTCCTGAAAACGGTTACCACTGTAGCGCCTGCTGAGCCGCATCTCCACCCCTGCCTGCTGCGTCTGTACGTGGCCCTGCTGCGAGGGGTGCCCACGGGACCTGCACAAGGCCACCGGCTGCGCCACCTGCCTCTCCTGCGACGCCAGGATTGTTAGCGTCTCCAGGGTCGCCAGGATTGACTGGGTCACCAGGGTCACCCTGGTCGCCACGTGCTGCTCCCTCTGCAACGGCCGCGGCGCCTTCGCCTTCGTCTGCTGCCCTCATGGCTCCTCCACCATCTGCCTCAGACTCCATCTAGAACCGCTTCCACCCTCCCGACGAGCTGGGGAAGAACAAAACGCTCCCTTACGAAACTCAACCGTCTAGCGCCCCGAGCTACTCGGGATTCCCAGAGCGCCTGCGCAAACAGACCCCTGGTAACGCCTCCTGACTCGTGATTGGTTCCCACCGACAGAGCCTGCAGGCTCTCCAGCCAACGGGCGCCCCTGTATGAAGCTCCACACCTCAGAGCGCTGTGTAACCCCAATGAGCCTGCACAAACAGACACCCACACGGTCTGGTCCCTCTAACCGGTCTACCTCAGGCCCAGACACCCCGGAAGCGGCTTAGCCATGAGGCCTCCAGGTGACGCTCCTCCCCTTAGTGTGGCTGGGGCTCCCCAGTGCGCATGTCCAAACAGACCCGTGCCCCTCCTCCTAAGGCCTTTGTGTATGTAACTTTCCCTGCCAAGCCTGCAAACCCCAGGCGAGCCCCGTGCACTTCGAAGTCTGTATCAATGCCAGCCTGGCCAACTTCACATGTGACCAGCCTGCTGAGCGCAGGTCCCTGTCATCGACTTCTGCAGGGAGTAGGGCACTTCTGGGCCAGGCCCGGCCAGCCCTCTGGTCTCCCACAGGTAGCTCAAGTCTGCATGTGTGTGTGCATGCACACGCATGCATGTGTGGGCACGTGCACACGCGCGTGTGTCGGGGCCGGCCCTGGGGGCATGAGGCCAGGGATGCAGAGCGGCGGTGCCTGCCCGCCTGGGGAGGGAAGCGGGGAACTGCTGCTGGGCCCACTGAGGTGGCGTGGGGCCGGGCCGCCAGCGGCTCCAAGGCTCCCGGGACACAGACTGCAGCGACTCCAGGCTGCAGGCTTGGCCCGGGCCGGCCAGGTGCACGGGGGAGACCGGCTGGACTCAAGGGTTGTGGCAGGAGGGGCGGGGGGCGCAACCCCAGGGCCACCCCGAGTCTCCTGGCCCTTTGCTGGCACAGCCCTCATGGCCTTTCCCTCCCACAGGAACAAAGTCTTGCAGCTCTCCGGAGGGCTGGAGGTTCCGGGGGCCCTCAACTGGGAGGTGACCCTGTGTCTCCTGGCCCGCTGGGTGCTGGTCTACTTCTGTGTCTGGAAGGGGGTCAAGGCAACAGGAAAGGTACAGCCGGGGTGACGGCAGGCCTGGGGGCAGCACTGCGTGGGGGGCTGTGGGTGTCTGCCAGCGACCACTGCTGCCACGGGAGGAGACTGCACCAGGGCCAGAGCCCGAGGAGGGGCAGGGACTTCAGTCCGGGCCACTTGATCCCCACCCCCCTGGCTGGAGAGTCCTCCCCACCCTGCGCCTCCAGGCCCGGCAGCCTTCCCTCCCGAGTGGAGGGGGAGAGGCCCCGGCAGCGGGTGCCCCTTCCCTGCGGTGGGGGGCATCCCTGGCTCACCTTCCCTCCCTTCCAGTTTCTCTGGGTTCTGGCTCTGAGTCAGTTTTTGACCTTCTCGGTCTGTCTTCCTCACCTGCCTGTCTGCCCTGGGGCACCCAGCAGGGAGCCTGCACACATCCCTCCCTCAGGGGCTCCCTGTCAGGTTGCGGGGACAACTGTGTGAACAGACACAATAAGACAGCGTGCCGACGGTTGCGGGACACGCGGGACACGGCCAGGTCTCTGGAGGGCGGGAGCATTCCAGCAGGGTCCGCAGAGCAGCCGCTTGGCGCTGCTTGGGTGGGAGGCAGAGGCCTTTGCTGTGGTCTTGATCTTGCCTCTGTCTCTGGCTAGCTGAGTTCTAATCCCCGGCACCGAGGACCCCCGCCTCTCTGCAGACGAGGACCTGGAGTCGGCACGGGAGGCGTGGGACCTGCCTGCGGGCTGCGGCCTCGCTCCCTGCCTCTCCCTCCCTCTGCAGCTGACCTGTACTTCTTGCCGTGGGGCTGCTGGTGCCCCAGCCAAACACCCAGCTTCCTTTGGGAGGAGCCGTGGCTCTGATGAGTAGAAGGGGGTGCCGCTGGGTGGCCTCCCTCCTCAGCACTGAGCACACCGGCCAGCTGTGGGGGGGGGTGCGGACGGGGACCGTGGCCTTCCTGGCAGCCCTGCGCAGGCTGAGGGCCCCTAAGGGGGAGGTGGGTGCCACAGGACCCCTCTGAGGGGCCCCGCCCCCCAGGTCGTGTATTTCACCGCTACATTCCCCTACGTGGTCCTGGTTGTGCTGCTCGTGCGGGGAGTGCTGCTGCCTGGAGCCCTGGACGGCATCGTCTACTATCTCAAGCCCGGCTGGTCGAAGCTGGCGTCCCCTCAGGTGAGGTAGAGGTCGGGTCGGGGGACACGGTGCGGGAGCAGGCCGGCCTAGCAGGGCTCCTCACAGCTGCTCTCCCCTCGCTCACCTCCAGGTATGGATAGATGCCGGGACCCAGATTTTCTTTCCTTACGCCATTGGCCTGGGGGCCCTCACGGCCCTGGGCAGCTACAATCGCTTCAACAACAACTGCTACAAGTAGGCACTACGGCCCTGCCACCCCTGCCCTGCCTGCCCGTGGGCAGCAGGCAGTCTCACCAGCCCACATGGTCCCCTCTGCCCCCAGGGATGCCATCATCCTCGCACTTATCAACAGCGGGACCAGCTTCTTTGCTGGCTTCGTGGTCTTCTCCATCCTGGGCTTCATGGCCACAGAGCAGGGCAAAGTGCGGGCTTTCTCTAGTTGTGGCAAGTGGGGGCTACTTTTCGTTGTGGTGTGCAGTCTTCTCATTTCTGTGGCTTCTCTTGTTGCAGAGCGTGGGCTCTAGGTGTGAGAGCTGCAGTAGTTATGGCACGTGGGCTCAGTAGATGGGGCTCGTGGTCTCTAGAGCTCAGACTCAGTAGTTGTGGCGCACGGGCTTAGCTGCTCCGCGGCATGTGGAATCTTCCCGGACCAGGGATCGAACCCGTGTCCCCTGCCTTTGCAGGCGGATCCTTAACCACTGCGCCACCAGGGAAGTCCCTTGCCTTCTACCTTTGGTTGGGCACTACTCTAGGTGTGTTGGCTGCCTCATCTCATTAGCAACTCTGAAGTAAGCAGATGGCATTCTGCCCTTTTTACAAATGGGAAAACTACAGCTCAGAGAGATTAAATAAGCGGCAGAGCTGTGACTTGTCCATGTGACCCCAGGGTCTGTGTTCCTGCCTGTACATGGCCAACATGATCTACCCATTCGTGTTCCAGAGAAATATCAATAAAGAATACAGATGCTTATAAGAGGCCCTCCCCAAGTTAAGTCACATGCTCCCTAAAAGAGGTTTTCTGTGTGATCCTCTCTAGCACATTAATACCCATTTCTGTCAAGTACCATTTATCGGGATGGGGTGATGTCTGCAAAAATATGGACAGAGGGATCCTGATGGGGCTTCAAGGCAAGCTCACGCCTTTTATAAGTAATGCACTTGAGGAGAAAGTGGGATGCGATTTCAAATAGGGTGGCCAGCAAAGCCTGGCTGAGCGGGTGACATTTCAGTAACCCCGGTGAACTCTGGATGAAGAGTTCTAGACAAGAAAAGGCCAGTGCAAAGGCCCTGAGGCAGGAATGAATGGGCCTCGTTTCTCCTAAAGGGCAAAGAGCCCTGTGGGGCTGGATTCAAATAGGCAAGGGGAAAGGGGAAGGGGAAGGGGAAGGGGAAGGGGAAGGGATGAAGCCAGAGAGGATACAGGCTGGATCACGTAGGACTTTTCAGGCCACTGTAAGGCTTTGTTTTCAACTCTGACAGGGAGCCCCTTGGAGGGTTTGGAACTGAGTAGAACAAAAACAATCAAAAATATCCACATTGGCTTAAGCCAAAGGGAGAATTTCTGGGTCTGTGTAACTGAAATGTACAGAGGTAGTTCCTGTCTTCAGGCTTGGCTGGATCCAGGACTCGGTCCTCTGAGATCTGTCTTCTTGCTCTAGCTTCCCCTCTGTCCATTGCCAGCCTGCCTCCCCTGCAGCCCCAAAAGTGTCACTGGTTGGATGGGATCACCACGGCCGCAGGAAAGCAGTGCTCCGATTGGCCAGGCCTGAGCCACATGCCCACCCCCGGAATCAGAGGTGACGTCAACTCTATCAGAACCATAATGGCCGAGAGAAAAGGAAAGGGGAGATTTTCTAGCGTGACATGACGATACCAGTACCAAGAGAAGGGAAACGGATGCTGGGTGACAAAACCCATAGATGTCCTCTACAGTGGTGCAGACTTTTCATCAAATTCAAAATCCATTTCTAATGGTTTTTTTTTTTTTTTTAAAAAGCAAGACTAGGAAAGATTTTTCTCGTAATAGAGCATGTGCCCTGCTACTGGCCCTCCCATCAGCTTCCATCCCCTGACTCTGGGGTTCCACATCCACTTCAGGGGGGTGTCCTCTTCCTAATCCTCCCACACTGACCTTTGCTGGATTAAAGTTTGTTAAGTCAGTGGTTGTAAAGGGGAAAAATGGAGCAGACTATTATTTTCCAAAGGAAAAACATTTCAAAGCTAATAATTCCTTATGAAAATACTTAAACAACATGGAAATCTAAAATCTAAATAGTGAAAGGTTTCTTCCCCAATGCCCAGGGATGACATTGACAGCAGGGGTGGCTCATTCCAGGTGGTGACTCTGCCTTTCCCCACATGCTCATATGGTCCGAATGTATCGAAAAACAGGAATATGCCATGCCCAGAATTCTGCACTTTGCTTTAATCTCTTTCCATATTAGTTCCCAGCTATCTACTTTGCTCTGACTGCCATATGGTACTCCACCAGGACGGACTTGCCGTGACTTACTGAACCTTTCCCCTGTCGATGTACATTCTACCTGTTTTTCACAATGACAAACAATGCTGTAATTAACGCTGTGGTCAATTCTGCCTTGTTCACATACACAAGAGTTTTCCTGTGATAGATTCCCAAAGGTGGGTCAAAGGATAAGTATATCTTAATATTTAAGAGGAAATGCCAATCAAATGTCCAGACAGATTTTACCACCACTCTGATAGTGTATAAGAGTCCTTGTTTCTAACTATAGCCTTCTTGAACACTGAAGATTCCAGTTAATTAAATTAATCCTACACTGAGATTTGCTCTGGTCCCACAAAGCAAATTTTAAAAAGTACGACTCAAGAGGTTCAAACTGTTTCCAAGTAACTTAATAGGATCCCAGAACAAAGCTCAAGAATAAGTTTAGGAATAGAAAAACATCCAGCACCCAAGGGAAATCTTACAATGCCTGGCATCCAATCTAAAATTACCGGGCATGCAAAGAAGCAGGAAAATCCAAACCATTATGAAAGAAATCAGTTAAAATGCATCGATTGGAGAGGAAGAAGTAAATGTGCCTTTATTTACAGACAAAATGATTGTATATGTAGAAAGGCCCATGGGATTTATAAAAAGAGCTATTACTATCAACCAGTGAGTTTAGCAACGTTGCAGAATACAAGCTGTTTTAGAGGGAGCTAATCACCTCACCCCAAACACTTAACCAACTGCCCCAGCACTTTTCTTTGCAGATCTGAAACAAGGTCGGTAAGCCACAAATTCCTACTTAGTATTCTGGCATTATGTGTTAATATAAAAATGTAACTATAAAACTAAGAAAATATTCCAAGATTAACACTGAATGGCAGGACACAATTTTCTTTTTGTCCCATTGTCTTCAATTACGTGTACTACTTGAATAGCTGAATCCCAGACCTCCCCTCCAACCTGAGGACAAATGCAAGAATATTAGGAGGTGCAGAAGCTAAAACTAAACTCAGGCACAGAACAGCAGCTCAGTTGTATTTTCTGCAGTTAACATTTAATCACCAAACAAAATACGTGGACCCTGAGTGCCCAAGGGCCAGTACAGGCAAACGATGAAACGGCAACAACAAAGTGGTGACCACTGAAGAAAGCAATGCCCTAGGGAAGGACGCCAAGGACAGGACACAGAAGTTAGGGTTAGGCCCCTGTGGACTGCTGACGCTGAACTTAAAAGGGGCGCACAGAGCGCTGCAAGATGTGAAGCGCACAGGAAATCTTGTTCACACAGAGCATGATGGAAGTTCGGAGTTGGCCAAAGTCTTCACCACTCAATCGGCTAAAAGGGAGGGAAAAATAAAATTCAGTTTCGTGTGGAGGAGCACGTCCCTCCCTGTCCCCCCACGCCGACAATCCCAGAGCAGCACACTTCTTCTTTAGGCTTAACCCTCCCTTACAGCTCCACCGGGCCTGAGCTTGGCTCTGGCCACTTGCCACCACCCCCTCCCCAGCCCCCTCTAGAACTGACACGACCAGGACGCGGCCCTCCACGTCGAGCTCCTTCTGAATGGACCCTGGGACTTGAAAGTATACAGTCAGCCACTCGTGAGCGATCTCTGCGTCCATGTGCGTTGAGAAATCCACAGTAAGGGTGCTGGTGGAGATATGGTTAAGGCACCATCCACACTACTGATTTCGCCTGTGCGTCAGGCTTCCTCCTCACTGAGACCAGCCTTCACACCCCACCCCCAGGCTTCTCCCCGAGACCACCCCTTAGGCCGTCCACACCTCCCACCCTATACACTGAGGCCACCCTGGACATCACCACCCCTACCCTCTGGTTTCCCTCAGGTTGGTTTTCCCCACCACCATCCCGTCAGCCCAGACCACCCTTGGCCCATACCCTGCAGCTGCCCAGACTTCCCTCCTTCTACACTTCAGGCCCCACCGCCTGCAGCCCCTCCCCCCAAACCACCTCCAGCCCAGCCCCTGTCCGCCCGGAACACTGGGGCTCCTGAAAACGGTTACCACTGTAGCGCCTGCTGAGCCGCATCTCCACCCCTGCCTGCTGCGTCTGTACGTGGCCCTGCTGCGAGGGGTGCCCACGGGACCTGCACAAGGCCACCGGCTGCGCCACCTGCCTCTCCTGCGACGCCAGGATTGTTAGCGTCTCCAGGGTCGCCAGGATTGACTGGGTCACCAGGGTCACCCTGGTCGCCACGTGCTGCTCCCTCTGCAACGGCCGCGGCGCCTTCGCCTTCGTCTGCTGCCCTCATGGCTCCTCCACCATCTGCCTCAGACTCCATCTAGAACCGCTTCCACCCTCCCGACGAGCTGGGGAAGAACAAAACGCTCCCTTACGAAACTCAACCGTCTAGCGCCCCGAGCTACTCGGGATTCCCAGAGCGCCTGCGCAAACAGACCCCTGGTAACGCCTCCTGACTCGTGATTGGTTCCCACCGACAGAGCCTGCAGGCTCTCCAGCCAACGGGCGCCCCTGTATGAAGCTCCACACCTCAGAGCGCTGTGTAACCCCAATGAGCCTGCACAAACAGACACCCACACGGTCTGGTCCCTCTAACCGGTCTACCTCAGGCCCAGACACCCCGGAAGCGGCTTAGCCATGAGGCCTCCAGGTGACGCTCCTCCCCTTAGTGTGGCTGGGGCTCCCCAGTGCGCATGTCCAAACAGACCCGTGCCCCTCCTCCTAAGGCCTTTGTGTATGTAACTTTCCCTGCCAAGCCTGCAAACCCCAGGCGAGCCCCGTGCACTTCGAAGTCTGTATCAATGCCAGCCTGGCCAACTTCACATGTGACCAGCCTGCTGAGCGCAGGTCCCTGTCATCGACTTCTGGAAGGGAGTAGGGCACTTCTGGGCCAGGCCCGGCCAGCCCTCTGGTCTCCCACAGGTAGCTCAAGTCTGCATGTGTGTGTGCATGCACACGCATGCATGTGTGGGCACGTGCACACGCGCGTGTGTCGGGGCCGGCCCTGGGGGCATGAGGCCAGGGATGCAGAGCGGCGGTGCCTGCCCGCCTGGGGAGGGAAGCGGGGAACTGCTGCTGGGCCCACTGAGGTGGCGTGGGGCCGGGCCGCCAGCGGCTCCAAGGCTCCCGGGACACAGACTGCAGCGACTCCAGGCTGCAGGCTTGGCCCGGGCCGGCCAGGTGCACGGGGGAGACCGGCTGGACTCAAGGGTTGTGGCAGGAGGGGCGGGGGGCGCAACCCCAGGGCCACCCCGAGTCTCCTGGCCCTTTGCTGGCACAGCCCTCATGGCCTTTCCCTCCCACAGGAACAAAGTCTTGCAGCTCTCCGGAGGGCTGGAGGTTCCGGGGGCCCTCAACTGGGAGGTGACCCTGTGTCTCCTGGCCCGCTGGGTGCTGGTCTACTTCTGTGTCTGGAAGGGGGTCAAGGCAACAGGAAAGGTACAGCCGGGGTGACGGCAGGCCTGGGGGCAGCACTGCGTGGGGGGCTGTGGGTGTCTGCCAGCGACCACTGCTGCCACGGGAGGAGACTGCACCAGGGCCAGAGCCCGAGGAGGGGCAGGGACTTCAGTCCGGGCCACTTGATCCCCACCCCCCTGGCTGGAGAGTCCTCCCCACCCTGCGCCTCCAGGCCCGGCAGCCTTCCCTCCCGAGTGGAGGGGGAGAGGCCCCGGCAGCGGGTGCCCCTTCCCTGCGGTGGGGGGCATCCCTGGCTCGCCTTCCCTCCCTTCCAGTTTCTCTGGGTTCTGGCTCTGAGTCAGTTTTTGACCTTCTCGGTCTGTCTTCCTCACCTGCCTGTCTGCCCTGGGGCACCCAGCAGGGAGCCTGCACACATCCCTCCCTCAGGGGCTCCCTGTCAGGTTGCGGGGACAACTGTGTGAACAGACACAGTAAGACAGCGTGCCGACGGTTGCGGGACACGCGGGACACGGCCAGGTCTCTGGAGGGCGGGAGCATTCCAGCAGGGTCCGCAGAGCAGCCGCTTGGCGCTGCTTGGGTGGGAGGCAGAGGCCTTTGCTGTGGTCTTGATCTTGCCTCTGTCTCTGGCTAGCTGAGTTCTAATCCCCGGCACCGAGGACCCCCGCCTCTCTGCAGACGAGGACCTGGAGTCGGCACGGGAGGCGTGGGACCTGCCTGCGGGCTGCGGCCTCGCTCCCTGCCTCTCCCTCCCTCTGCAGCTGACCTGTACTTCTTGCCGTGGGGCTGCTGGTGCCCCAGCCAAACACCCAGCTTCCTTTGGGAGGAGCCGTGGCTCTGATGAGTAGAAGGGGGTGCCGCTGGGTGGCCTCCCTCCTCAGCACTGAGCACACCGGCCAGCTGTGGGGGGGGTGCGGACGGGGACCGTGGCCTTCCTGGCAGCCCTGCGCAGGCTGAGGGCCCCTAAGGGGGAGGTGGGTGCCACAGGACCCCTCTGAGGGGCCCCGCCCCCCAGGTCGTGTATTTCACCGCTACATTCCCCTACGTGGTCCTGGTTGTGCTGCTCGTGCGGGGAGTGCTGCTGCCTGGAGCCCTGGACGGCATCGTCTACTATCTCAAGCCCGGCTGGTCGAAGCTGGCGTCCCCTCAGGTGAGGTAGAGGTCGGGTCGGGGGACACGGTGCGGGAGCAGGCCGGCCTAGCAGGGCTCCTCACAGCTGCTCTCCCCTCGCTCACCTCCAGGTATGGATAGATGCCGGGACCCAGATTTTCTTTCCTTACGCCATTGGCCTGGGGGCCCTCACGGCCCTGGGCAGCTACAATCGCTTCAACAACAACTGCTACAAGTAGGCACTACGGCCCTGCCACCCCTGCCCTGCCTGCCCGTGGGCAGCAGGCAGTCTCACCAGCCCACATGGTCCCCTCTGCCCCCAGGGATGCCATCATCCTCGCACTTATCAACAGCGGGACCAGCTTCTTTGCTGGCTTCGTGGTCTTCTCCATCCTGGGCTTCATGGCCACAGAGCAGGGCAAAGTGCGGGCTTTCTCTAGTTGTGGCAAGTGGGGGCTACTTTTCGTTGTGGTGTGCAGTCTTCTCATTTCTGTGGCTTCTCTTGTTGCAGAGCGTGGGCTCTAGGTGTGAGAGCTGCAGTAGTTATGGCACGTGGGCTCAGTAGATGGGGCTCGTGGTCTCTAGAGCTCAGACTCAGTAGTTGTGGCGCACGGGCTTAGCTGCTCCGCGGCATGTGGAATCTTCCCGGACCAGGGATCGAACCCGTGTCCCCTGCCTTTGCAGGCGGATCCTTAACCACTGCGCCACCAGGGAAGTCCCTTGCCTTCTACCTTTGGTTGGGCACTACTCTAGGTGTGTTGGCTGCCTCATCTCATTAGCAACTCTGAAGTAAGCAGATGGCATTCTGCCCTTTTTACAAATGGGAAAACTACAGCTCAGAGAGATTAAATAAGCGGCAGAGCTGTGACTTGTCCATGTGACCCCAGGGTCTGTGTTCCTGCCTGTACATGGCCAACATGATCTACCCATTCGTGTTCCAGAGAAATATCAATAAAGAATACAGATGCTTATAAGAGGCCCTCCCCAAGTTAAGTCACATGCTCCCTAAAAGAGGTTTTCTGTGTGATCATCTCTAGCACATTAATACCCATTTCTGTCAAGTACCATTTATCGGGATGGGGTGATGTCTGCAAAAATATGGACAGAGGGATCCTGATGGGGCTTCAAGGCAAGCTCACGCCTTTTATAAGTAATGCACTTGAGGAGAAAGTGGGATGCGATTTCAAATAGGGTGGCCAGCAAAGCCTGGCTGAGCGGGTGACATTTCAGTAACCCCGGTGAACTCTGGATGAAGAGTTCTAGACAAGAAAAGGCCAGTGCAAAGGCCCTGAGGCAGGAATGAATGGGCCTCGTTTCTCCTAAAGGGCAAAGAGCCCTGTGGGGCTGGATTCAAATAGGCAAGGGGAAAGGGGAAGGGGAAGGGGAAGGGGAAGGGATGAAGCCAGAGAGGATACAGGCTGGATCACGTAGGACTTTTCAGGCCACTGTAAGGCTTTGTTTTCAACTCTGACAGGGAGCCCCTTGGAGGGTTTGGAACTGAGTAGAACAAAAACAATCAAAAATATCCACATTGGCTTAAGCCAAAGGGAGAATTTCTGGGTCTGTGTAACTGAAATGTACAGAGGTAGTTCCTGTCTTCAGGCTTGGCTGGATCCAGGACTCGGTCCTCTGAGATCTGTCTTCTTGCTCTAGCTTCCCCTCTGTCCATTGCCAGCCTGCCTCCCCTGCAGCCCCAAAAGTGTCACTGGTTGGATGGGATCACCACGGCCGCAGGAAAGCAGTGCTCCGATTGGCCAGGCCTGAGCCACATGCCCACCCCCGGAATCAGAGGTGACGTCAACTCTATCAGAACCATAATGGCCGAGAGAAAAGGAAAGGGGAGATTTTCTAGCGTGACATGACGATACCAGTACCAAGAGAAGGGAAACGGATGCTGGGTGACAAAACCCATAGATGTCCTCTACAGTGGTGCAGACTTTTCATCAAATTCATAATCCATTTCTAATGGTTTTTTTTTTTTTAAAAAGCAAGACTAGGAAAGATTCTTCTCGTAATAGAGCATGTGCCCTGCTACTGGCCCTCCCATCAGCTTCCATCCCCTGACTCTGGGGTTCCACATCCACTTCAGGGGGGTGTCCTCTTCCTAATCCTCCCACACTGACCTTTGCTGGATTAAAGTTTGTTAAGTCAGTGGTTGTAAAGGGGAAAAATGGAGCAGACTATTATTTTCCAAAGGAAAAACATTTCAAAGCTAATAATTCCTTATGAAAATACTTAAACAACATGGAAATCTAAAATCTAAATAGTGAAAGGTTTCTTCCCCAATGCCCAGGGATGACATTGACAGCAGGGGTGGCTCATTCCAGGTGGTGACTCTGCCTTTCCCCACATGCTCATATGGTCCGAATGTATCGAAAAACAGGAATATGCCGTGCCCAGAATTCTGCAGTTTGCTTTACTCTCTTTCCATATTAGTTCCCAGCTATCTACTTTGCTCTGACTGCCATATGGTACTCCACCAGGACGGACTTGCCGTGACTTACTGAACCTTTCCCCTGTCGATGTACATTCTACCTGTTTTTCACAATGACAAACAATGCTGTAATTAACGCTGTGGTCAATTCTGCCTTGTTCACATACACAAGAGTTTTCCTGTGATAGATTCCCAAAGGTGGGTCAAAGGATAAGTATATCTTAATATTTAAGAGGAAATGCCAATCAAATGTCCAGACAGATTTTACCACCACTCTGATAGTGTATAAGAGTCCTTGTTTCTAACTATAGCCTTCTTGAACACTGAAGATTCCAGTTAATTAAATTAATCCTACACTGAGATTTGCTCTGGTCCCACAAAGCAAATTTTAAAAAGTATGACTCAAGAGGTTCAAACTGTTTCCAAGTAACTTAATAGGATCCCAGAACAAAGCTCAAGAATAAGTTTAGGAATAGAAAAACATCCAGCACCCAAGGGAAATCTTACAATGCCTGGCATCCAATCTAAAATTACCGGGCATGCAAAGAAGCAGGAAAATCCAAACCATTATGAAAGAAATCAGTTAAAATGCATCGATTGGAGAGGAAGAAGTAAATGTGCCTTTATTTACAGACAAAATGATTGTATATGTAGAAAGGCCCATGGGATTTATAAAAAGAGCTATTACTATCAACCAGTGAGTTTAGCAACATTGCAGAATACAAGCTGTTTTAGAGGGAGCTAATCACCTCACCCCAAACACTTAACCAACTGCCCCAGCACTTTTCTTTGCAGATCTGAAACAAGGTCGGTAAGCCACAAATTCCTACTTAGTATTCTGGCATTATGTGTTAATATAAAAATGTAACTATAAAACTAAGAAAATATTCCAAGATTAACACTGAATGGCAGGACACAATTTTCTTTTTGTCCCATTGTCTTCAATTACGTGTACTACTTGAATAGCTGAATCCCAGACCTCCCCTCCAACCTGAGGACAAATGCAAGAATATTAGGAGGTGCAGAAGCTAAAACTAAACTCAGGCACAGAACAGCAGCTCAGTTGTATTTTCTGCAGTTAACATTTAATCACCAAACAAAATACGTGGACCCTGAGTGCCCAAGGGCCAGTACAGGCAAACAATGAAACGGCAACAACAAAGTGGTGACCACTGAAGAAAGCAATGCCCTAGGGAAGGACGCCAAGGACAGGACACAGAAGTTAGGGTTAGGCCCCTGTGGACTGCTGACGCTGAACTTAAAAGGGGCGCACAGAGCGCTGCAAGATGTGAAGCGCACAGGAAATCTTGTTCACACAGAGCATGATGGAAGTTCGGAGTTGGCCAAAGTCTTCACCACTCAATCGGCTAAAAGGGAGGGAAAAATAAAATTCAGGTTCGTGTGGAGGAGCACGTCCCTCCCTGTCCCCCCACGCCGACAATCCCAGAGCAGCACACTTCTTCTTTAGGCTTAACCCTCCCTTACAGCTCCACCGGGCCTGAGCTTGGCTCTGGCCACTTGCCACCACCCCCTCCCCAGCCCCCTCTAGAACTGACACGACCAGGACGCGGCCCTCCACGTCGAGCTCCTTCTGAATGGACCCTGGGACTTGAAAGTATACAGTCAGCCACTCGTGAGCGATCTCTGCGTCCATGTGCGTTGAGAAATCCACAGTAAGGGTGCTGGTGGAGATATGGTTAAGGCACCATCCACACTACTGATTTCGCCTGTGCGTCAGGCTTCCTCCTCACTGAGACCAGCCTTCACACCCCACCCCCAGGCTTCTCCCCGAGACCACCCCTTAGGCCGTCCACACCTCCCACCCTAAACACTGAGGCCACCCTGGACATCACCACCCCTACCCTCTGGTTTCCCTCAGGTTGGTTTTCCCCACCACCATCCCGTCAGCCCAGACCACCCTTGGCCCATACCCTGCAGCTGCCCAGACTTCCCTCCTTCTACACTTCAGGCCCCACCGCCTGCAGCCCCTCCCCCCAAACCACCTCCAGCCCAGCCCCTGTCCGCCCGGAACACTGGGGCTCCTGAAAACGGATACCACTGTAGCGCCTGCTGAGCCGCATCTCCACCCCTGCCTGCTGCGTCTGTACGTGGCCCTGCTGCGAGGGGTGCCCACGGGACCTGCACAAGGCCACCGGCTGCGCCACCTGCCTCTCCTGCGACGCCAGGATTGTTAGCGTCTCCAGGGTCGCCAGGATTGACTGGGTCACCAGGGTCACCCTGGTCGCCACGTGCTGCTCCCTCTGCAACGGCCGCGGCGCCTTCGCCTTCGTCTGCTGCCCTCATGGCTCCTCCACCATCTGCCTCAGACTCCATCTAGAACCGCTTCCACCCTCCCGACGAGCTGGGGAAGAACAAAACGCTCCCTTACGAAACTCAACCGTCTAGCGCCCCGAGCTACTCGGGATTCCCAGAGCGCCTGCGCAAACAGACCCCTGGTAACGCCTCCTGACTCGTGATTGGTTCCCACCGACAGAGCCTGCAGGCTCTCCAGCCAACGGGCGCCCCTGTATGAAGCTCCACACCTCAGAGCGCTGTGTAACCCCAATGAGCCTGCACAAACAGACACCCACACGGTCTGGTCCCTCTAACCGGTCTACCTCAGGCCCAGACACCCCGGAAGCGGCTTAGCCATGAGGCCTCCAGGTGACGCTCCTCCCCTTAGTGTGGCTGGGGCTCCCCAGTGCGCATGTCCAAACAGACCCGTGCCCCTCCTCCTAAGGCCTTTGTGTATGTAACTTTCCCTGCCAAGCCTGCAAACCCCAGGCGAGCCCCGTGCACTTCGAAGTCTGTATCAATGCCAGCCTGGCCAACTTCACATGTGACCAGCCTGCTGAGCGCAGGTCCCTGTCATCGACTTCTGCAGGGAGTAGGGCACTTCTGGGCCAGGCCCGGCCAGCCCTCTGGTCTCCCACACGTAGCTCAAGTCTGCATGTGTGTGTGCATGCACACGCATGCATGTGTGGGCACGTGCACACGCGCGTGTGTCGGGGCCGGCCCTGGGGGCATGAGGCCAGGGATGCAGAGCGGCGGTGCCTGCCCGCCTGGGGAGGGAAGCGGGGAACTGCTGCTGGGCCCACTGAGGTGGCGTGGGGCCGGGCCGCCAGCGGCTCCAAGGCTCCCGGGACACAGACTGCAGCGACTCCAGGCTGCAGGCTTGGCCCGGGCCGGCCAGGTGCACGGGGGAGACCGGCTGGACTCAAGGGTTGTGGCAGGAGGGGCGGGGGGCGCAACCCCAGGGCCACCCCGAGTCTCCTGGCCCTTTGCTGGCACAGCCCTCATGGCCTTTCCCTCCCACAGGAACAAAGTCTTGCAGCTCTCCGGAGGGCTGGAGGTTCCGGGGGCCCTCAACTGGGAGGTGACCCTGTGTCTCCTGGCCCGCTGGGTGCTGGTCTACTTCTGTGTCTGGAAGGGGGTCAAGGCAACAGGAAAGGTACAGCCGGGGTGACGGCAGGCCTGGGGGCAGCACTGCGTGGGGGGCTGTGGGTGTCTGCCAGCGACCACTGCTGCCACGGGAGGAGACTGCACCAGGGCCAGAGCCCGAGGAGGGGCAGGGACTTCAGTCCGGGCCACTTGATCCCCACCCCCCTGGCTGGAGAGTCCTCCCCACCCTGCGCCTCCAGGCCCGGCAGCCTTCCCTCCCGAGTGGAGGGGGAGAGGCCCCGGCAGCGGGTGCCCCTTCCCTGCGGTGGGGGGCATCCCTGGCTCGCCTTCCCTCCCTTCCAGTTTCTCTGGGTTCTGGCTCTGAGTCAGTTTTTGACCTTCTCGGTCTGTCTTCCTCACCTGCCTGTCTGCCCTGGGGCACCCAGCAGGGAGCCTGCACACATCCCTCCCTCAGGGGCTCCCTGTCAGGTTGCGGGGACAACTGTGTGAACAGACACAATAAGACAGCGTGCCGACGGTTGCGGGACACGCGGGACACGGCCAGGTCTCTGGAGGGCGGGAGCATTCCAGCAGGGTCCGCAGAGCAGCCGCTTGGCGCTGCTTGGGTGGGAGGCAGAGGCCTTTGCTGTGGTCTTGATCTTGCCTCTGTCTCTGGCTAGCTGAGTTCTAATCCCCGGCACCGAGGACCCCCGCCTCTCTGCAGACGAGGACCTGGAGTCGGCACGGGAGGCGTGGGACCTGCCTGCGGGCTGCGGCCTCGCTCCCTGCCTCTCCCTCCCTCTGCAGCTGACCTGTACTTCTTGCCGTGGGGCTGCTGGTGCCCCAGCCAAACACCCAGCTTCCTTTGGGAGGAGCCGTGGCTCTGATGAGTAGAAGGGGGTGCCGCTGGGTGGCCTCCCTCCTCAGCACTGAGCACACCGGCCAGCTGTGGGGGGGGTGCGGACGGGGACCGTGGCCTTCCTGGCAGCCCTGCGCAGGCTGAGGGCCCCTAAGGGGGAGGTGGGTGCCACAGGACCCCTCTGAGGGGCCCCGCCCCCCAGGTCGTGTATTTCACCGCTACATTCCCCTACGTGGTCCTGGTTGTGCTGCTCGTGCGGGGAGTGCTGCTGCCTGGAGCCCTGGACGGCATCGTCTACTATCTCAAGCCCGGCTGGTCGAAGCTGGCGTCCCCTCAGGTGAGGTAGAGGTCGGGTCGGGGGACACGGTGCGGGAGCAGGCCGGCCTAGCAGGGCTCCTCACAGCTGCTCTCCCCTCGCTCACCTCCAGGTATGGATAGATGCCGGGACCCAGATTTTCTTTCCTTACGCCATTGGCCTGGGGGCCCTCACGGCCCTGGGCAGCTACAATCGCTTCAACAACAACTGCTACAAGTAGGCACTACGGCCCTGCCACCCCTGCCCTGCCTGCCCGTGGGCAGCAGGCAGTCTCACCAGCCCACATGGTCCCCTCTGCCCCCAGGGATGCCATCATCCTCGCACTTATCAACAGCGGGACCAGCTTCTTTGCTGGCTTCGTGGTCTTCTCCATCCTGGGCTTCATGGCCACAGAGCAGGGCAAAGTGCGGGCTTTCTCTAGTTGTGGCAAGTGGGGGCTACTTTTCGTTGTGGTGTGCAGTCTTCTCATTTCTGTGGCTTCTCTTGTTGCAGAGCGTGGGCTCTAGGTGTGAGAGCTGCAGTAGTTATGGCACGTGGGCTCAGTAGATGGGGCTCGTGGTCTCTAGAGCTCAGACTCAGTAGTTGTGGCGCACGGGCTTAGCTGCTCCGCGGCATGTGGAATCTTCCCGGACCAGGGATCGAACCCGTGTCCCCTGCCTTTGCAGGCGGATCCTTAACCACTGCGCCACCAGGGAAGTCCCTTGCCTTCTACCTTTGGTTGGGCACTACTCTAGGTGTGTTGGCTGCCTCATCTCATTAGCAACTCTGAAGTAAGCAGATGGCATTCTGCCCTTTTTACAAATGGGAAAACTACAGCTCAGAGAGCTTAAATAAGCGGCAGAGCTGTGACTTGTCCATGTGACCCCAGGGTCTGTGTTCCTGCCTGTACATGGCCAACATGATCTACCCATTCGTGTTCCAGAGAAATATCAATAAAGAATACAAATGCTTATAAGAGGCCCTCCCCAAGTTAAGTCACATGCTCCCTAAAAGAGGTTTTCTGTGTGATCATCTCTAGCACATTAATACCCATTTCTGTCAAGTACCATTTATCGGGATGGGGTGATGTCTGCAAAAATATGGACAGAGGGATCCTGATGGGGCTTCAAGGCAAGCTCACGCCTTTTATAAGTAATGCACTTGAGGAGAAAGTGGGATGCGATTTCAAATAGGGTGGCCAGCAAAGCCTGGCTGAGCGGGTGACATTTCAGTAACCCCGGTGAACTCTGGATGAAGAGTTCTAGACAAGAAAAGGCCAGTGCAAAGGCCCTGAGGCAGGAATGAATGGGCCTCGTTTCTCCTAAAGGGCAAAGAGCCCTGTGGGGCTGGATTCAAATAGGCAAGGGGAAAGGGGAAGGGGAAGGGGAAGGGGAAGGGATGAAGCCAGAGAGGATACAGGCTGGATCACGTAGGACTTTTCAGGCCACTGTAAGGCTTTGTTTTCAACTCTGACAGGGAGCCCCTTGGAGGGTTTGGAACTGAGTAGAACAAAAACAATCAAAAATATCCACATTGGCTTAAGCCAAAGGGAGAATTTCTGGGTCTGTGTAACTGAAATGTACAGAGGTAGTTCCTGTCTTCAGGCTTGGCTGGATCCAGGACTCGGTCCTCTGAGATCTGTCTTCTTGCTCTAGCTTCCCCTCTGTCCATTGCCAGCCTGCCTCCCCTGCAGCCCCAAAAGTGTCACTGGTTGGATGGGATCACCACGGCCGCAGGAAAGCAGTGCTCCGATTGGCCAGGCCTGAGCCACATGCCCACCCCCGGAATCAGAGGTGACGTCAACTCTATCAGAACCATAATGGCCGAGAGAAAAGGAAAGGGGAGATTTTCTAGCGTGACATGACGATACCAGTGCCAAGAGAAGGGAAACGGATGCTGGGTGACAAAACCCATAGATGTCCTCTACAGTGGTGCAGACTTTTCATCAAATTCATAATCCATTTCCAATGTTTTAAAGGAACAAGACTAGGAAAGATTATTCCTTAATCTAATAGAACAGTATTTTTATTTTCCCAAAATAAAAATACTTATGTCAAAAGTAATACATACGTGATGAAAATACTTAAACAATACATACGTGTGAAATTTACAAGGTGGAAGTTTCTTTCCCTAACGCTAATGTCTGGAGATGAGCATTCCTGACAGTGGAGGGGGCTCACTCTAGGTAGTTACTATGCATATCCCCGCACTTTCACACGGTGGCAGCACACTGTGAGAAGAGAACATACCATACCACGCAGAGATTCTCAACTTGTTTTCATCTTTCTTAGTACCCAGCTATCTACCTTGCTCTTTCTCTAACTGCCACACGGTTTTCCACTAGGATGGGCTTATTGTAATTCACTGAATCTTTACTCAGTTGAAGTTTTTTTACTCAATGCTAGAATTAACATTCTGGTTAACTCTGCCTTGTTGGCATATGCAAGACTTTCTCTATGATAGATTCCCAAAGGCGGGCCAAAGGGTAAAAACAGCTTCAACTTCAATATAAAATGCCAAATAAATGTCCCGATAGATTTACTAACACTCCAACTGATGAAGTATAAGAGTCTTTGTTTCTAACAAATATTGGAGGTTGTTAATTAGTTAAATTATTCCTACACTAAAACCTGCCCTGTTCTCACCAAAAGGAAGACTTGAAAGGATCAAATTGGTTCCAAGTAACTTAACAGAGTCCCAGAAACAAGCTCAAGAATATGTTTGGGAACACAAATATCCAGCATCCAAGGTAAAATTTCACAGTGTCTGGCATCCAATATAAAATCACCAGGCATGAAAGCAGCAGGAAAATCCAATCCCATTAGGAGAGAAATCAATCACAAATAGGCATCCCAACTGGAAAGGAAAAGTAAGACTACCTTATCTTCAGACCACCTGATCGTGTATGTAGAAAATATGATGTAATTCACAGAAGAGCTACTAAAACTATAAGCAAATTTAGCGAGGTTGCAGGAAACACTATCCGTTAGAGGGGGCTAACTCCTCCCCCAAAGACTTAATTGTCCCAAAACTTTTCTTCACTCGTCTGAAACAAGGTCAGTAGACCACAAAGGTCCAGTTCCAGTGTTTCTGGGTTGTTTGATCTTCTCCTGCAAACTAAGCTTTTTATTTTGGCAGGAATCAGACCTACTGGTACAAGGTGGTGGGCAAACTAGAATTCTGGTGGGAGGGCACACTTTCTGAGCAGCAACCATGTACCGTACACCAACGGCCTTAAAAAATCAATAGAAAAGTGAACTCTTACCTCAGTACTTCTACCCATTGAAATCGACCTTGAGGACATAACCAGCCAGGCAAATACTTACACAGAAGAATTCCACTGACTCGTTACTTACAATAGGGATAAACAGAAACGTATTAAATGTTTAACACTTATAGTTCTTCTTTTATGCAACGAAGTACATGTTTTTGAAGGAATTTTAGGGGAAAAAAAGCTCCTATGTTAAGTGAAAATAATTCAGGAAAAAAATTAACCATGAACTTGCAAAAATTACATTATATTATTGTTATATGTAAATGAAAGTATACAACTAAGAAGATATCCCAGAATACTGGTAGTAGTTAACGCTGAATGACAGGACATAGTGCATTTTAATGTGCTTCCACTTCCTAAACTGTCTTCAGTTACCTTGTACTACTAGAATATCTGAAGCCCAGAACCTTCCCTTGGAACCAAGGACAAAGCAAGAAACCGTGGAGGCGCAGTACCTGAAAGTATACTCAGACACGGAATAGTAGTTCAGTTTTATTTTCTGCCGTAACAAACATTTCAGCACCCTCCTCCTCCAGCAACAGGGAAGCAACAGGGAAACAACAGGGCCAAGATCTTGTGCCCAAGACCAATGCAAGCAAACAAATAGGGCCCCATAATGAAGTGGCAACTAGTATAGGAGTCAACGCCCTGGGGAGGGACGCCCTGCCTAGGAAGAGACGCTAGGTGAGTCCTACGCCCCCTCTCCTGGCCCGGGCTTAGTGGAAACACGGGACACAAAGTGCTGCATGGTCCGAACCAACGGGGAAGGCTGGGTGAGACCGGAGGTGATGGAAATCTGGAGTCGGCCAGGGTCCTCAGCACTCATTGGGCTAAAAGGGAGAGAGCAAAAGAAAACCAAGGTAAACATGGTAACTGTGAGCGGAACGCTCTGCCCCTCAGCGGGGGGCAGGCTCGGCGCGCAAGTCCACGTCCTCACACCTCGCCTCTGGGGTCTCCAACTCACTCTTAGAACGAGCCCGGCCACCGGCCCCCGGCCAGCGCCCCCCACCGGGGCCCCTCGGAGAACACACACGGCGACGGTGCTGCCGCTCACCGCGAGCTCCTTCCACACCGCCCCTCGGTGGGGCTGCGCATGCGGCGCCGGGGGCTGGCAGGCCCTCTCTGCCTCCACGGGCCACCGGAGGGGCACCGGGAAGGAGCCGGTGGCGGCACAGTCAAGGAACCGTCCGTCGACCTGGCCTGGGCCGCAGGCCTGCGTCCCCTCAGGCCGTTCTCACTTGTCTCGGGCCCCTCCAGGTCTGCTCCCCTCCCTTCTGGTCCCTCAGGCCGTCTCCCCCCACCACCTCTCCCAGCCCCCGCTGACCCCCGGCCCCCCACCAGGCCAGCGCCTCCAACGGTCTTGGTCCCCCTTCCCCCACCCCTTCACATCCCCCGACTGACCCCCTTCTCCCCCCCCTTCCACTGCCTCCCGAAGGCGCATCCACCGGCCTCTCCTCAAACAGAATACAACTGGAGCAATTGGCCTCCGGATCCGCTGCCCACGGGCCCGACAAACTCACCCAGCCCTGAGGCGGCGTTTGCATCTGGTCCCCGCGCAGGGTCTCCACCTGGTCCCCGCGCAGGGTCTCCACCAGGTCCCCCCGCAGCGTCTCCACCAGGTCCCCCCGCAGCGTCTCCACCCTGTCTCATTGCGGCACATCCACCTCGGTTTCCCGGGAGATGGCGACCGGGCCCTGCGATGCCGCGTATGCCCGACCGGCGCAAAGCGTGTCCGTTCGGCCCACGAGCAGGCGGCAGCTGTGCGGCCGGTGGACCTCCACCCTCTTCTGGGACACCTCTGGGGACTTCTCCGCCGCCCTGGACTACACCACCTCGCGCCACGCCGCGGCCAGCGCCTGGGGCTGCCTCCTCCATGCTGCCTCAGGCTTCGCTTCTGCCCTCCACGCCCAGCACGAGCTTCTGAGGAAACGAGGCCGCCACAGGAAGCTCTGCCCCTAGGTGGCTGACGTCACTGGGGCTACCAGAGGAGCGCCTGTGCAAGCAGGCCCCGCCGCCATTCCCCAGATGTCACGTTTGCGAGGCCTCTGGGCACGTGACTGCTTCCCAGCAAACCGGCAAACCCCAGGCGAGCCCGATGCACCTCCAAGTCTGTGCTGGTGCCAGCCGGGCCACCCTCACGTGTGACCAGCTTGCTGAGTGCAGGTCCCTGTCATCAACTTCTGCAGGGAGTCGGGTGCCTCTGGGACAGGCCCGGCCAGCCCTCTCGTCTCCCACACGTAGCTCAAGTCTGCATGTGTGTGTGCATGCACACGCATGCATGTGTGTGCACGTGCACGTGTGTTGGGGCCCGGCCCTGGGGGGCTGAGGCCAGAGACGCAGAGCGGGCGGTGCCTGCCCGTCTGGGGAAGGAAGTGGGGGACTGCTTCTGGGCCTGTTGTGGACGGCGTGGGGCCAGGCCACCAGCGGCTCCAAGGCTCCAGGGACACAGACTGCAGCCACTCCAGGCTGCAGGCTTGGCCCGGGCCGGCCAGGTGCGTGGGGAAAACCGGCTGGACGCAAGGGCTGCGGCAGGAGGGGTGGGGGGCGCAACCCCAGGGCCACCCCGAGTCTCCTGGCCCTTTGCTGGCACAGCCCTCATGGCCTTTCCCTCCCACAGGAACAAAGTCTTGCAGCTCTCCGGAGGGCTGGAGGTTCCGGGGGCCCTCAACTGGGAGGTGACCCTGTGTCTCCTGGCCCGCTGGGTGCTGGTCTACTTCTGTGTCTGGAAGGGGGTCAAGGCAACAGGAAAGGTACAGCCGGGGTGACGGCAGGCCTGGGGGCAGCACTGCGTGGGGGGCTGTGGGTGTCTGCCAGCGACCACTGCTGCCACGGGAGGAGACTGCACCAGGGCCAGAGCCCGAGGAGGGGCAGGGACTTCAGTCCGGGCCACTTGATCCCCACCCCCCTGGCTGGAGAGTCCTCCCCACCCTGCGCCTCCAGGCCCGGCAGCCTTCCCTCCCGAGTGGAGGGGGAGAGGCCCCGGCAGCGGGTGCCCCTTCCCTGCGGTGGGGGGCATCCCTGGCTCGCCTTCCCTCCCTTCCAGTTTCTCTGGGTTCTGGCTCTGAGTCAGTTTTTGACCTTCTCGGTCTGTCTTCCTCACCTGCCTGTCTGCCCTGGGGCACCCAGCAGGGAGCCTGCACACATCCCTCCCTCAGGGGCTCCCTGTCAGGTTGCGGGGACAACTGTGTGAACAGACACAATAAGACAGCGTGCCGACGGTTGCGGGACACGCGGGACACGGCCAGGTCTCTGGAGGGCGGGAGCATTCCAGCAGGGTCCGCAGAGCAGCCGCTTGGCGCTGCTTGGGTGGGAGGCAGAGGCCTTTGCTGTGGTCTTGATCTTGCCTCTGTCTCTGGCTAGCTGAGTTCTAATCCCCGGCACCGAGGACCCCCGCCTCTCTGCAGACGAGGACCTGGAGTCGGCACGGGAGGCGTGGGACCTGCCTGCGGGCTGCGGCCTCGCTCCCTGCCTCTCCCTCCCTCTGCAGCTGACCTGTACTTCTTGCCGTGGGGCTGCTGGTGCCCCAGCCAAACACCCAGCTTCCT
This sequence comes from Mesoplodon bidens, assembly GCF_964165515.1. NCBI lineage: Eukaryota > Metazoa > Chordata > Mammalia > Artiodactyla > Ziphiidae > Mesoplodon > Mesoplodon bidens. Next base: position 141,773 of record NC_138163.1, read on the forward strand.
TTGGGAGGAGCCGTGGCTCTGATGAGTAGAAGGGGGTGCCGCTGGGTGGCCTCCCTCCTCAGCACTGAGCACACCGGCCAGCTGTGGGGGGGGGTGCGGACGGGGACCATGGCCTTCCTGGCAGCCCTGCGCAGGCTGAGGGCCCCTAAGGGGGAGGTGGGTGCCACAGGACCCCTCTGAGGGGCCCCGCCCCCCAGGTCGTGTATTTCACCGCTACATTCCCCTACGTGGTCCTGGTTGTGCTGCTCGTGCGGGGAGTGCTGCTGCCTGGAGCCCTGGACGGCATCGTCTACTATCTCAAGCCCGGCTGGTCGAAGCTGGCGTCCCCTCAGGTGAGGTAGAGGTCGGGTCGGGGGACACGGTGCGGGAGCAGGCCGGCCTAGCAGGGCTCCTCACAGCTGCTCTCCCCTCGCTCACCTCCAGGTATGGATAGATGCCGGGACCCAGATTTTCTTTCCTTACGCCATTGGCCTGGGGGCCCTCACGGCCCTGGGCAGCTACAATCGCTTCAACAACAACTGCTACAAGTAGGCACTACGGCCCTGCCACCCCTGCCCTGCCTGCCCGTGGGCAGCAGGCAGTCTCACCAGCCCACATGGTCCCCTCTGCCCCCAGGGATGCCATCATCCTCGCACTTATCAACAGCGGGACCAGCTTCTTTGCTGGCTTCGTGGTCTTCTCCATCCTGGGCTTCATGGCCACAGAGCAGGGCAAAGTGCGGGCTTTCTCTAGTTGTGGCAAGTGGGGGCTACTTTTCGTTGTGGTGTGCAGTCTTCTCATTTCTGTGGCTTCTCTTGTTGCAGAGCGTGGGCTCTAGGTGTGAGAGCTGCAGTAGTTATGGCACGTGGGCTCAGTAGATGGGGCTCGTGGTCTCTAGAGCTCAGACTCAGTAGTTGTGGCGCACGGGCTTAGCTGCTCCGCGGCATGTGGAATCTTCCCGGACCAGGGATCGAACCCGTGTCCCCTGCCTTTGCAGGCGGATCCTTAACCACTGCGCCACCAGGGAAGTCCCTTGCCTTCTACCTTTGGTTGGGCACTACTCTAGGTGTGTTGGCTGCCTCATCTCATTAGCAACTCTGAAGTAAGCAGATGGCATTCTGCCCTTTTTACAAATGGGAAAACTACAGCTCAGAGAGATTAAATAAGCGGCAGAGCTGTGACTTGTCCATGTGACCCCAGGGTCTGTGTTCCTGCCTGTACATGGCCAACATGATCTACCCATTCGTGTTCCAGAGAAATATCAATAAAGAATACAGATGCTTATAAGAGGCCCTCCCCAAGTTAAGTCACATGCTCCCTAAAAGAGGTTTTCTGTGTGATCATCTCTAGCACATTAATACCCATTTCTGTCAAGTACCATTTATCGGGATGGGGTGATGTCTGCAAAAATATGGACAGAGGGATCCTGATGGGGCTTCAAGGCAAGCTCACGCCTTTTATAAGCAATGCACTTGAGGAGAAAGTGGGATGCGATTTCAAATAGGGTGGCCAGCAAAGCCTGGCTGAGCGGGTGACATTTCAGTAACCCCGGTGAACTCTGGATGAAGAGTTCTAGACAAGAAAAGGCCAGTGCAAAGGCCCTGAGGCAGGAATGAATGGGCCTCGTTTCTCCTAAAGGGCAAAGAGCCCTGTGGGGCTGGATTCAAATAGGCAAGGGGAAAGGGGAAGGGGAAGGGGAAGGGGAAGGGATGAAGCCAGAGAGGATACAGGCTGGATCACGTAGGACTTTTCAGGCCACTGTAAGGCTTTGTTTTCAACTCTGACAGGGAGCCCCTTGGAGGGTTTGGAACTGAGTAGAACAAAAACAATCAAAAATATCCACATTGGCTTAAGCCAAAGGGAGAATTTCTGGGTCTGTGTAACTGAAATGTACAGAGGTAGTTCCTGTCTTCAGGCTTGGCTGGATCCAGGACTCGGTCCTCTGAGATCTGTCTTCTTGCTCTAGCTTCCCCTCTGTCCATTGCCAGCCTGCCTCCCCTGCAGCCCCAAAAGTGTCACTGGTTGGATGGGATCACCACGGCCGCAGGAAAGCAGTGCTCCGATTGGCCAGGCCTGAGCCACATGCCCACCCCCGGAATCAGAGGTGACGTCAACTCTATCAGAACCATAATGGCCGAGAGAAAAGGAAAGGGGAGATTTTCTAGCGTGACATGACGATACCAGTACCAAGAGAAGGGAAACGGATGCTGGGTGACAAAACCCATAGATGTCCTCTACAGTGGTGCAGACTTTTCATCAAATTCATAATCCATTTCTAATGGTTTTTTTTTTTTTAAAAAAGCAAGACTAGGAAAGATTCTTCTCGTAATAGAGCATGTGCCCTGCTACTGGCCCTCCCATCAGCTTCCATCCCCTGACTCTGGGGTTGCACATCCACTTCAGGGGGGTGTCCTCTTCCTAATCCTCCCACACTGACCTTTGCTGGATTAAAGTTTGTTAAGTCAGTGGTTGTAAAGGGGAAAAATGGAGCAGACTATTATTTTCCAAAGGAAAAACATTTCAAAGCTAATAATTCCTTATGAAAATACTTAAACAACATGGAAATCTAAAATCTAAATAGTGAAAGGTTTCTTCCCCAATGCCCAGGGATGACATTGACAGCAGGGGTGGCTCATTCCAGGTGGTGACTCTGCCTTTCCCCACATGCTCATATGGTCCGAATGTATCGAAAAACAGGAATATGCCATGCCCAGAATTCTGCACTTTGCTTTAATCTCTTTCCATATTAGTTCCCAGCTATCTACTTTGCTCTGACTGCCATATGGTACTCCACCAGGACGGACTTGCCGTGACTTACTGAACCTTTCCCCTGTCGATGTACATTCTACCTGTTTTTCACAATGACAAACAATGCTGTAATTAACGCTGTGGTCAATTCTGCCTTGTTCACATACACAAGAGTTTTCCTGTGATAGATTCCCAAAGGTGGGTCAAAGGATAAGTATATCTTAATATTTAAGAGGAAATGCCAATCAAATGTCCAGACAGATTTTACCACCACTCTGATAGTGTATAAGAGTCCTTGTTTCTAACTATAGCCTTCTTGAACACTGAAGATTCCAGTTAATTAAATTAATCCTACACTGAGATTTGCTCTGGTCCCACAAAGCAAATTTTAAAAAGTACGACTCAAGAGGTTCAAACTGTTTCCAAGTAACTTAATAGGATCCCAGAACAAAGCTCAAGAATAAGTTTAGGAATAGAAAAACATCCAGCACCCAAGGGAAATCTTACAATGCCTGGCATCCAATCTAAAATTACCGGGCATGCAAAGAAGCAGGAAAATCCAAACCATTATGAAAGAAATCAGTTAAAATGCATCGATTGGAGAGGAAGAAGTAAATGTGCCTTTATTTACAGACAAAATGATTGTATATGTAGAAAGGCCCATGGGATTTATAAAAAGAGCTATTACTATCAACCAGTGAGTTTAGCAACGTTGCAGAATACAAGCTGTTTTAGAGGGAGCTAATCACCTCACCCCAAACACTTAACCAACTGCCCCAGCACTTTTCTTTGCAGATCTGAAACAAGGTCGGTAAGCCACAAATTCCTATTTAGTATTCTGGCATTATGTGTTAATATAAAAATGTAACTATAAAACTAAGAAAATATTCCAAGATTAACACTGAATGGCAGGACACAATTTTCTTTTTGTCCCATTGTCTTCAATTACGTGTACTACTTGAATAGCTGAATCCCAGACCTCCCCTCCAACCTGAGGACAAATGCAAGAATATTAGGAGGTGCAGAAGCTAAAACTAAACTCAGGCACAGAACAGCAGCTCAGTTGTATTTTCTGCAGTTAACATTTAATCACCAAACAAAATACGTGGACCCTGAGTGCCCAAGGGCCAGTACAGGCAAACGATGAAACGGCAACAACAAAGTGGTGACCACTGAAGAAAGCAATGCCCTAGGGAAGGACGCCAAGGACAGGACACAGAAGTTAGGGTTAGGCCCCTGTGGACTGCTGACGCTGAACTTAAAAGGGGCGCACAGAGCGCTGCAAGATGTGAAGCGCACAGGAAATCTTGTTCACACAGAGCATGATGGAAGTTCGGAGTTGGCCAAAGTCTTCACCACTCAATCGGCTAAAAGGGAGGGAAAAATAAAATTCAGGTTCGTGTGGAGGAGCACGTCCCTCCCTGTCCCCCCACGCCGACAATCCCAGAGCAGCACACTTCTTCTTTAGGCTTAACCCTCCCTTACAGCTCCACCGGGCCTGAGCTTGGCTCTGGCCACTTGCCACCACCCCCTCCCCAGCCCCCTCTAGAACTGACACGACCAGGACGCGGCCCTCCACGTCGAGCTCCTTCTGAATGGACCCTGGGACTTGAAAGTATACAGTCAGCCACTCGTGAGCGATCTCTGCGTCCATGTGCGTTGAGAAATCCACAGTAAGGGTGCTGGTGGAGATATGGTTAAGGCACCATCCACACTACTGATTTCGCCTGTGCGTCAGGCTTCCTCCTCACTGAGACCAGCCTTCACACCCCACCCCCAGGCTTCTCCCCGAGACCACCCCTTAGGCCGTCCACACCTCCCACCCTATACACTGAGGCCACCCTGGACATCACCACCCCTACCCTCTGGTTTCCCTCAGGTTGGTTTTCCCCACCACCATCCCGTCAGCCCAGACCACCCTTGGCCCATACCCTGCAGCTGCCCAGACTTCCCTCCTTCTACACTTCAGGCCCCACCGCCTGCAGCCCCTCCCCCCAAACCACCTCCAGCCCAGCCCCTGTCCGCCCGGAACACTGGGGCTCCTGAAAACGGTTACCACTGTAGCGCCTGCTGAGCCGCATCTCCACCCCTGCCTGCTGCGTCTGTACGTGGCCCTGCTGCGAGGGGTGCCCACGGGACCTGCACAAGGCCACCGGCTGCGCCACCTGCCTCTCCTGCGACGCCAGGATTGTTAGCGTCTCCAGGGTCGCCAGGATTGACTGGGTCACCAGGGTCACCCTGGTCGCCACGTGCTGCTCCCTCTGCAACGGCCGCGGCGCCTTCGCCTTCGTCTGCTGCCCTCATGGCTCCTCCACCATCTGCCTCAGACTCCATCTAGAACCGCTTCCACCCTCCCGACGAGCTGGGGAAGAACAAAACGCTCCCTTACGAAACTCAACCGTCTAGCGCCCCGAGCTACTCGGGATTCCCAGAGCGCCTGCGCAAACAGACCCCTGGTAACGCCTCCTGACTCGTGATTGGTTCCCACCGACAGAGCCTGCAGGCTCTCCAGCCAACGGGCGCCCCTGTATGAAGCTCCACACCTCAGAGCGCTGTGTAACCCCAATGAGCCTGCACAAACAGACACCCACACGGTCTGGTCCCTCTAACCGGTCTACCTCAGGCCCAGACACCCCGGAAGCGGCTTAGCCATGAGGCCTCCAGGTGACGCTCCTCCCCTTAGTGTGGCTGGGGCTCCCCAGTGCGCATGTCCAAACAGACCCGTGCCCCTCCTCCTAAGGCCTTTGTGTATGTAACTTTCCCTGCCAAGCCTGCAAACCCCAGGCGAGCCCCGTGCACTTCGAAGTCTGTATCAATGCCAGCCTGGCCAACTTCACATGTGACCAGCCTGCTGAGCGCAGGTCCCTGTCATCGACTTCTGCAGGGAGTAGGGCACTTCTGGGCCAGGCCCGGCCAGCCCTCTGGTCTCCCACAGGTAGCTCAAGTCTGCATGTGTGTGTGCATGCACACGCATGCGTGTGTGGGCACGTGCACACGCGCGTGTGTCGGGGCCGGCCCTGGGGGCATGAGGCCAGGGATGCAGAGCGGCGGTGCCTGCCCGCCTGGGGAGGGAAGCGGGGAACTGCTGCTGGGCCCACTGAGGTGGCGTGGGGCCGGGCCGCCAGCGGCTCCAAGGCTCCCGGGACACAGACTGCAGCGACTCCAGGCTGCAGGCTTGGCCCGGGCCGGCCAGGTGCACGGGGGAGACCGGTTGGACTCAAGGGTTGTGGCAGGAGGGGCGGGGGGCGCAACCCCAGGGCCACCCCGAGTCTCCTGGCCCTTTGCTGGCACAGCCCTCATGGCCTTTCCCTCCCACAGGAACAAAGTCTTGCAGTTCTCCGGAGGGCTGGAGGTTCCGGGGGCCCTCAACTGGGAGGTGACCCTGTGTCTCCTGGCCCGCTGGGTGCTGGTCTACTTCTGTGTCTGGAAGGGGGTCAAGGCAACAGCAAAGGTACAGCCGGGGTGACGGCAGGCCTGGGGGCAGCACTGCGTGGGGGGCTGTGGGTGTCTGCCAGCGACCACTGCTGCCACGGGAGGAGACTGCACCAGGGCCAGAGCCCGAGGAGGGGCAGGGACTTCAGTCCGGGCCACTTGATCCCCACCCCCCTGGCTGGAGAGTCCTCCCCACCCTGCGCCTCCAGGCCCGGCAGCCTTCCCTCCCGAGTGGAGGGGGAGAGGCCCCGGCAGCGGGTGCCCCTTCCCTGCGGTGGGGGGCATCCCTGGCTCGCCTTCCCTCCCTTCCAGTTTCTCTGGGTTCTGGCTCTGAGTCAGTTTTTGACCTTCTCGGTCTGTCTTCCTCACCTGCCTGTCTGCCCTGGGGCACCCAGCAGGGAGCCTGCACACATCCCTCCCTCAGGGGCTCCCTGTCAGGTTGCGGGGACAACTGTGTGAACAGACACAATAAGACAGCGTGCCGACGGTTGCGGGACACGCGGGACACGGCCAGGTCTCTGGAGGGCGGGAGCATTCCAGCAGGGTCCGCAGAGCAGCCGCTTGGCGCTGCTTGGGTGGGAGGCAGAGGCCTTTGCTGTGGTCTTGATCTTGCCTCTGTCTCTGGCTAGCTGAGTTCTAATCCCCGGCACCGAGGACCCCCGCCTCTCTGCAGACGAGGACCTGGAGTCGGCACGGGAGGCGTGGGACCTGCCTGCGGGCTGCGGCCTCGCTCCCTGCCTCTCCCTCCCTCTGCAGCTGACCTGTACTTCTTGCCGTGGGGCTGCTGGTGCCCCAGCCAAACACCCAGCTTCCTTTGGGAGGAGCCGTGGCTCTGATGAGTAGAAGGGGGTGCCGCTGGGTGGCCTCCCTCCTCAGCACTGAGCACACCGGCCAGCTGTGGGGGGGGTGCGGACGGGGACCGTGGCCTTCCTGGCAGCCCTGCGCAGGCTGAGGGCCCCTAAGGGGGAGGTGGGTGCCACAGGACCCCTCTGAGGGGCCCCGCCCCCCAGGTCGTGTATTTCACCGCTACATTCCCCTACGTGGTCCTGGTTGTGCTGCTCGTGCGGGGAGTGCTGCTGCCTGGAGCCCTGGACGGCATCGTCTACTATCTCAAGCCCGGCTGGTCGAAGCTGGCGTCCCCTCAGGTGAGGTAGAGGTCGGGTCGGGGGACACGGTGCAGGAGCAGGCCGGCCTAGCAGGGCTCCTCACAGCTGCTCTCCCCTCGCTCACCTCCAGGTATGGATAGATGCCGGGACCCAGATTTTCTTTCCTTACGCCATTGGCCTGGGGGCCCTCACGGCCCTGGGCAGCTACAATCGCTTCAACAACAACTGCTACAAGTAGGCACTACGGCCCTGCCACCCCTGCCCTGCCTGCCCGTGGGCAGCAGGCAGTCTCACCAGCCCACATGGTCCCCTCTGCCCCCAGGGATGCCATCATCCTCGCACTTATCAACAGCGGGACCAGCTTCTTTGCTGGCTTCGTGGTCTTCTCCATCCTGGGCTTCATGGCCACAGAGCAGGGCAAAGTGCGGGCTTTCTCTAGTTGTGGCAAGTGGGGGCTACTTTTCGTTGTGGTGTGCAGTCTTCTCATTTCTGTGGCTTCTCTTGTTGCAGAGCGTGGGCTCTAGGTGTGAGAGCTGCAGTAGTTATGGCACGTGGGCTCAGTAGATGGGGCTCGTGGTCTCTAGAGCTCAGACTCAGTAGTTGTGGCGCACGGGCTTAGCTGCTCCGCGGCATGTGGAATCTTCCCGGACCAGGGATCGAACCCGTGTCCCCTGCCTTTGCAGGCGGATCCTTAACCACTGCGCCACCAGGGAAGTCCCTTGCCTTCTACCTTTGGTTGGGCACTACTCTAGGTGTGTTGGCTGCCTCATCTCATTAGCAACTCTGAAGTAAGCAGATGGCATTCTGCCCTTTTTACAAATGGGAAAACTACAGCTCAGAGAGATTAAATAAGCGGCAGAGCTGTGACTTGTCCATGTGACCCCAGGGTCTGTGTTCCTGCCTGTACATGGCCAACATGATCTACCCATTCGTGTTCCAGAGAAATATCAATAAAGAATACAGATGCTTATAAGAGGCCCTCCCCAAGTTAAGTCACATGCTCCCTAAAAGAGGTTTTCTGTGTGATCATCTCTAGCACATTAATACCCATTTCTGTCAAGTACCATTTATCGGGATGGGGTGATGTCTGCAAAAATATGGACAGAGGGATCCTGATGGGGCTTCAAGGCAAGCTCACGCCTTTTATAAGCAATGCACTTGAGGAGAAAGTGGGATGCGATTTCAAATAGGGTGGCCAGCAAAGCCTGGCTGAGCGGGTGACATTTCAGTAACCCCGGTGAACTCTGGATGAAGAGTTCTAGACAAGAAAAGGCCAGTGCAAAGGCCCTGAGGCAGGAATGAATGGGCCTCGTTTCTCCTAAAGGGCAAAGAGCCCTGTGGGGCTGGATTCAAATAGGCAAGGGGAAAGGGGAAGGGGAAGGGGAAGGGGAAGGGATGAAGCCAGAGAGGATACAGGCTGGATCACGTAGGACTTTTCAGGCCACTGTAAGGCTTTGTTTTCAACTCTGACAGGGAGCCCCTTGGAGGGTTTGGAACTGAGTAGAACAAAAACAATCAAAAATATCCACATTGGCTTAAGCCAAAGGGAGAATTTCTGGGTCTGTGTAACTGAAATGTACAGAGGTAGTTCCTGTCTTCAGGCTTGGCTGGATCCAGGACTCGGTCCTCTGAGATCTGTCTTCTTGCTCTAGCTTCCCCTCTGTCCATTGCCAGCCTGCCTCCCCTGCAGCCCCAAAAGTGTCACTGGTTGGATGGGATCACCACGGCCGCAGGAAAGCAGTGCTCCGATTGGCCAGGCCTGAGCCACATGCCCACCCCCGGAATCAGAGGTGACGTCAACTCTATCAGAACCATAATGGCCGAGAGAAAAGGAAAGGGGAGATTTTCTAGCGTGACATGACGATACCAGTGCCAAGAGAAGGGAAACGGATGCTGGGTGACAAAACCCATAGATGTCCTCTACAGTGGTGCAGACTTTTCATCAAATTCATAATCCATTTCCAATGTTTTAAAGGAACAAGACTAGGAAAGATTATTCCTTAATCTAATAGAACAGTATTTTTATTTTCCCAAAATAAAAATACTTATGTCAAAAGTAATACATACGTGATGAAAATACTTAAACAATACATACGTGTGAAATTTACAAGGTGGAAGTTTCTTTCCCTAACGCTAATGTCTGGAGATGAGCATTCCTGACAGTGGAGGGGGCTCACTCTAGGTAGTTACTATGCATATCCCCGCACTTTCACACGGTGGCAGCACACTGTGAGAAGAGAACATACCATACCACGCAGAGATTCTCAACTTGTTTTCATCTTTCTTAGTACCCAGCTATCTACCTTGCTCTTTCTCTAACTGCCACACGGTTTTCCACTAGGATGGGCTTATTGTAATTCACTGAATCTTTACTCAGTTGAAGTTTTTTTACTCAATGCTAGAATTAACATTCTGGTTAACTCTGCCTTGTTGGCATATGCAAGACTTTCTCTATGATAGATTCCCAAAGGCGGGCCAAAGGGTAAAAACAGCTTCAACTTCAATATAAAATGCCAAATAAATGTCCCGATAGATTTACTAACACTCCAACTGATGAAGTATAAGAGTCTTTGTTTCTAACAAATATTGGAGGTTGTTAATTAGTTAAATTATTCCTACACTAAAACCTGCCCTGTTCTCACCAAAAGGAAGACTTGAAAGGATCAAATTGGTTCCAAGTAACTTAACAGAGTCCCAGAAACAAGCTCAAGAATATGTTTGGGAACACAAATATCCAGCATCCAAGGTAAAATTTCACAGTGTCTGGCATCCAATATAAAATCACCAGGCATGAAAGCAGCAGGAAAATCCAATCCCATTAGGAGAGAAATCAATCACAAATAGGCATCCCAACTGGAAAGGAAAAGTAAGACTACCTTATCTTCAGACCACCTGATCGTGTATGTAGAAAATATGATGTAATTCACAGAAGAGCTACTAAAACTATAAGCAAATTTAGCGAGGTTGCAGGAAACACTATCCGTTAGAGGGGGCTAACTCCTCCCCCAAAGACTTAATTGTCCCAAAACTTTTCTTCACTCGTCTGAAACAAGGTCAGTAGACCACAAAGGTCCAGTTCCAGTGTTTCTGGGTTGTTTGATCTTCTCCTGCAAACTAAGCTTTTTATTTTGGCAGGAATCAGACCTACTGGTACAAGGTGGTGGGCAAACTAGAATTCTGGTGGGAGGGCACACTTTCTGAGCAGCAACCATGTACCGTACACCAACGGCCTTAAAAAATCAATAGAAAAGTGAACTCTTACCTCAGTACTTCTACCCATTGAAATCGACCTTGAGGACATAACCAGCCAGGCAAATACTTACACAGAAGAATTCCACTGACTCGTTACTTACAATAGGGATAAACAGAAACGTATTAAATGTTTAACACTTATAGTTCTTCTTTTATGCAACGAAGTACATGTTTTTGAAGGAATTTTAGGGGAAAAAAAGCTCCTATGTTAAGTGAAAATAATTCAGGAAAAAAATTAACCATGAACTTGCAAAAATTACATTATATTATTGTTATATGTAAATGAAAGTATACAACTAAGAAGATATCCCAGAATACTGGTAGTAGTTAACGCTGAATGACAGGACATAGTGCATTTTAATGTGCTTCCACTTCCTAAACTGTCTTCAGTTACCTTGTACTACTAGAATATCTGAAGCCCAGAACCTTCCCTTGGAACCAAGGACAAAGCAAGAAACCGTGGAGGCGCAGTACCTGAAAGTATACTCAGACACGGAATAGTAGTTCAGTTTTATTTTCTGCCGTAACAAACATTTCAGCACCCTCCTCCTCCAGCAACAGGGAAGCAACAGGGAAACAACAGGGCCAAGATCTTGTGCCCAAGACCAATGCAAGCAAACAAATAGGGCCCCATAATGAAGTGGCAACTAGTATAGGAGTCAACGCCCTGGGGAGGGACGCCCTGCCTAGGAAGAGACGCTAGGTGAGTCCTACGCCCCCTCTCCTGGCCCGGGCTTAGTGGAAACACGGGACACAAAGTGCTGCATGGTCCGAACCAACGGGGAAGGCTGGGTGAGACCGGAGGTGATGGAAATCTGGAGTCGGCCAGGGTCCTCAGCACTCATTGGGCTAAAAGGGAGAGAGCAAAAGAAAACCAAGGTAAACATGGTAACTGTGAGCGGAACGCTCTGCCCCTCAGCGGGGGGCAGGCTCGGCGCGCAAGTCCACGTCCTCACACCTCGCCTCTGGGGTCTCCAACTCACTCTTAGAACGAGCCCGGCCACCGGCCCCCGGCCAGCGCCCCCCACCGGGGCCCCTCGGAGAACACACACGGCGACGGTGCTGCCGCTCACCGCGAGCTCCTTCCACACCGCCCCTCGGTGGGGCTGCGCATGCGGCGCCGGGGGCTGGCAGGCCCTCTCTGCCTCCACGGGCCACCGGAGGGGCACCGGGAAGGAGCCGGTGGCGGCACAGTCAAGGAACCGTCCGTCGACCTGGCCTGGGCCGCAGGCCTGCGTCCCCTCAGGCCGTTCTCACTTGTCTCGGGCCCCTCCAGGTCTGCTCCCCTCCCTTCTGGTCCCTCAGGCCGTCTCCCCCCACCACCTCTCCCAGCCCCCGCTGACCCCCGGCCCCCCACCAGGCCAGCGCCTCCAACGGTCTTGGTCCCCCTTCCCCCACCCCTTCACATCCCCCGACTGACCCCCTTCTCCCCCCCCTTCCACTGCCTCCCGAAGGCGCATCCACTGGCCTCTCCTCAAACAGAATACAACTGGAGCAATTGGCCTCCGGATCCGCTGCCCACGGGCCCGACAAACTCACCCAGCCCTGAGGCGGCGTTTGCATCTGGTCCCCGCGCAGGGTCTCCACCTGGTCCCCGCGCAGGGTCTCCACCAGGTCCCCCCGCAGCGTCTCCACCAGGTCCCCCCGCAGCGTCTCCACCCTGTCTCATTGCGGCACATCCACCTCGGTTTCCCGGGAGATGGCGACCGGGCCCTGCGATGCCGCGTATGCCCGACCGGCGCAAAGCGTGTCCGTTCGGCCCACGAGCAGGCGGCAGCTGTGCGGCCGGTGGACCTCCACCCTCTTCTGGGACACCTCTGGGGACTTCTCCGCCGCCCTGGACTACACCACCTCGCGCCACGCCGCGGCCAGCGCCTGGGGCTGCCTCCTCCATGCTGCCTCAGGCTTCGCTTCTGCCCTCCACGCCCAGCACGAGCTTCTGAGGAAACGAGGCCGCCACAGGAAGCTCTGCCCCTAGGTGGCTGACGTCACTGGGGCTACCAGAGGAGCGCCTGTGCAAGCAGGCCCCGCCGCCATTCCCCAGATGTCACGTTTGCGAGGCCTCTGGGCACGTGACTGCTTCCCAGCAAACCGGCAAACCCCAGGCGAGCCCGATGCACCTCCAAGTCTGTGCTGGTGCCAGCCGGGCCACCCTCACGTGTGACCAGCTTGCTGAGTGCAGGTCCCTGTCATCAACTTCTGCAGGGAGTCGGGTGCCTCTGGGACAGGCCCGGCCAGCCCTCTCGTCTCCCACACGTAGCTCAAGTCTGCATGTGTGTGTGCATGCACACGCATGCATGTGTGTGCACGTGCACGTGTGTTGGGGCCCGGCCCTGGGGGGCTGAGGCCAGAGACGCAGAGCGGGCGGTGCCTGCCCGTCTGGGGAAGGAAGTGGGGGACTGCTTCTGGGCCTGTTGTGGACGGCGTGGGGCCAGGCCACCAGCGGCTCCAAGGCTCCAGGGACACAGACTGCAGCCACTCCAGGCTGCAGGCTTGGCCCGGGCCGGCCAGGTGCGTGGGGAAAACCGGCTGGACGCAAGGGCTGCGGCAGGAGGGGTGGGGGGCGCAACCCCAGGGCCACCCCGAGTCTCCTGGCCCTTTGCTGGCACAGCCCTCATGGCCTTTCCCTCCCACAGGAACAAAGTCTTGCAGCTCTCCGGAGGGCTGGAGGTTCCGGGGGCCCTCAACTGGGAGGTGACCCTGTGTCTCCTGGCCCGCTGGGTGCTGGTCTACTTCTGTGTCTGGAAGGGGGTCAAGGCAACAGGAAAGGTACAGCCGGGGTGACGGCAGGCCTGGGGGCAGCACTGCGTGGGGGGCTGTGGGTGTCTGCCAGCGACCACTGCTGCCACGGGAGGAGACTGCACCAGGGCCAGAGCCCGAGGAGGGGCAGGGACTTCAGTCCGGGCCACTTGATCCCCACCCCCCTGGCTGGAGAGTCCTCCCCACCCTGCGCCTCCAGGCCCGGCAGCCTTCCCTCCCGAGTGGAGGGGGAGAGGCCCCGGCAGCGGGTGCCCCTTCCCTGCGGTGGGGGGCATCCCTGGCTTGCCTTCCCTCCCTTCCAGTTTCTCTGGGTTCTGGCTCTGAGTCAGTTTTTGACCTTCTCGGTCTGTCTTCCTCACCTGCCTGTCTGCCCTGGGGCACCCAGCAGGGAGCCTGCACACATCCCTCCCTCAGGGGCTCCCTGTCAGGTTGCGGGGACAACTGTGTGAACAGACACAATAAGACAGCGTGCCGACGGTTGCGGGACACGCGGGACACGGCCAGGTCTCTGGAGGGCGGGAGCATTCCAGCAGGGTCCGCAGAGCAGCCGCTTGGCGCTGCTTGGGTGGGAGGCAGAGGCCTTTGCTGTGGTCTTGATCTTGCCTCTGTCTCTGGCTAGCTGAGTTCTAATCCCCGGCACCGAGGACCCCCGCCTCTCTGCAGACGAGGACCTGGAGTCGGCACGGGAGGCGTGGGACCTGCCTGCGGGCTGCGGCCTCGCTCCCTGCCTCTCCCTCCCTCTGCAGCTGACCTGTACTTCTTGCCGTGGGGCTGCTGGTGCCCCAGCCAAACACCCAGCTTCCTTTGGGAGGAGCCGTGGCTCTGATGAGTAGAAGGGGGTGCCGCTGGGTGGCCTCCCTCCTCAGCACTGAGCACACCGGCCAGCTGTGGGGGGGGTGCGGACGGGGACCGTGGCCTTCCTGGCAGCCCTGCGCAGGCTGAGGGCCCCTAAGGGGGAGGTGGGTGCCACAGGACCCCTCTGAGGGGCCCCGCCCCCCAGGTCGTGTATTTCACCGCTACATTCCCCTACGTGGTCCTGGTTGTGCTGCTCGTGCGGGGAGTGCTGCTGCCTGGAGCCCTGGACGGCATCGTCTACTATCTCAAGCCCGGCTGGTCGAAGCTGGCGTCCCCTCAGGTGAGGTAGAGGTCGGGTCGGGGGACACGGTGCGGGAGCAGGCCGGCCTAGCAGGGCTCCTCACAGCTGCTCTCCCCTCGCTCACCTCCAGGTATGGATAGATGCCGGGACCCAGATTTTCTTTCCTTACGCCATTGGCCTGGGGGCCCTCACGGCCCTGGGCAGCTACAATCGCTTCAACAACAACTGCTACAAGTAGGCACTACGGCCCTGCCACCCCTGCCCTGCCTGCCCGTGGGCAGCAGGCAGTCTCACCAGCCCACATGGTCCCCTCTGCCCCCAGGGATGCCATCATCCTCGCACTTATCAACAGCGGGACCAGCTTCTTTGCTGGCTTCGTGGTCTTCTCCATCCTGGGCTTCATGGCCACAGAGCAGGGCAAAGTGCGGGCTTTCTCTAGTTGTGGCAAGTGGGGGCTACTTTTCGTTGTGGTGTGCAGTCTTCTCATTTCTGTGGCTTCTCTTGTTGCAGAGCGTGGGCTCTAGGTGTGAGAGCTGCAGTAGTTATGGCACGTGGGCTCAGTAGATGGGGCTCGTGGTCTCTAGAGCTCAGACTCAGTAGTTGTCGCCACAACTTAGCTTAGCTGCTCCGCGGCATGTGGAATCTTCCCGGACCAGGGATCGAACCCGTGTCCCCTGCCTTTGCAGGCGGATCCTTAACCACTGCGCCACCAGGGAAGTCCCTTGCCTTCTACCTTTGGTTGGGCACTACTCTAGGTGTGTTGGCTGCCTCATCTCATTAGCAACTCTGAAGTAAGCAGATGGCATTCTGCCCTTTTTACAAATGGGAAAACTACAGCTCAGAGAGATTAAATAAGCGGCAGAGCTGTGACTTGTCCATGTGACCCCAGGGTCTGTGTTCCTGCCTGTACATGGCCAACATGATCTACCCATTCGTGTTCCAGAGAAATATCAATAAAGAATACAGATGCTTATAAGAGGCCCTCCCCAAGTTAAGTCACATGCTCCCTAAAAGAGGTTTTCTGTGTGATCATCTCTAGCACATTAATACCCATTTCTGTCAAGTACCATTTATCGGGATGGGGTGATGTCTGCAAAAATATGGACAGAGGGATCCTGATGGGGCTTCAAGGCAAGCTCACGCCTTTTATAAGTAATGCACTTGAGGAGAAAGTGGGATGCGATTTCAAATAGGGTGGCCAGCAAAGCCTGGCTGAGCGGGTGACATTTCAGTAACCCCGGTGAACTCTGGATGAAGAGTTCTAGACAAGAAAAGGCCAGTGCAAAGGCCCTGAGGCAGGAATGAATGGGCCTCGTTTCTCCTAAAGGGCAAAGAGCCCTGTGGGGCTGGATTCAAATAGGCAAGGGGAAAGGGGAAGGGGAAGGGGAAGGGGAAGGGATGAAGCCAGAGAGGATACAGGCTGGATCACGTAGGACTTTTCAGGCCACTGTAAGGCTTTGTTTTCAACTCTGACAGGGAGCCCCTTGGAGGGTTTGGAACTGAGTAGAACAAAAACAATCAAAAATATCCACATTGGCTTAAGCCAAAGGGAGAATTTCTGGGTCTGTGTAACTGAAATGTACAGAGGTAGTTCCTGTCTTCAGGCTTGGCTGGATCCAGGACTCGGTCCTCTGAGATCTGTCTCCTTGCTCTAGCTTCCCCTCTGTCCATTGCCAGCCTGCCTCCCCTGCAGCCCCAAAAGTGTCACTGGTTGGATGGGATCACCACGGCCGCAGGAAAGCAGTGCTCCGATTGGCCAGGCCTGAGCCACATGCCCACCCCCGGAATCAGAGGTGACGTCAACTCTATCAGAACCATAATGGCCGAGAGAAAAGGAAAGGGGAGATTTTCTAGCGTGACATGACGATACCAGTACCAAGAGAAGGGAAACGGATGCTGGGTGACAAAACCCATAGATGTCCTCTACAGTGGTGCAGACTTTTCATCAAATTCATAATCCATTTCTAATGGTTTTTTTTTTTTTAAAAAAGCAAGACTAGGAAAGATTCTTCTCGTAATAGAGCATGTGCCCTGCTACTGGCCCTCCCATCAGCTTCCATCCCCTGACTCTGGGGTTGCACATCCACTTCAGGGGGGTGTCCTCTTCCTAATCCTCCCACACTGACCTTTGCTGGATTAAAGTTTGTTAAGTCAGTGGTTGTAAAGGGGAAAAATGGAGCAGACTATTATTTTCCAAAGGAAAAACATTTCAAAGCTAATAATTCCTTATGAAAATACTTAAACAACATGGAAATCTAAAATCTAAATAGTGAAAGGTTTCTTCCCCAATGCCCAGGGATGACATTGACAGCAGGGGTGGCTCATTCCAGGTGGTGACTCTGCCTTTCCCCACATGCTCATATGGTCCGAATGTATCGAAAAACAGGAATATGCCGTGCCCAGAATTCTGCAGTTTGCTTTACTCTCTTTCCATATTAGTTCCCAGCTATCTACTTTGCTCTGACTGCCATATGGTACTCCACCAGGACGGACTTGCCGTGACTTACTGAACCTTTCCCCTGTCGATGTACATTCTACCTGTTTTTCACAATGACAAACAATGCTGTAATTAACACTGTGGTCAATTCTGCCTTGTTCACATACACAAGAGTTTTCCTGTGATAGATTCCCAAAGGTGGGTCAAAGGATAAGTATATCTTAATATTTAAGAGGAAATGCCAATCAAATGTCCAGACAGATTTTACCACCACTCTGATAGTGTATAAGAGTCCTTGTTTCTAACTATAGCCTTCTTGAACACTGAAGATTCCAGTTAATTAAATTAATCCTACACTGAGATTTGCTCTGGTCCCACAAAGCAAATTTTAAAAAGTATGACTCAAGAGGTTCAAACTGTTTCCAAGTAACTTAATAGGATCCCAGAACAAAGCTCAAGAATAAGTTTAGGAATAGAAAAACATCCAGCACCCAAGGGAAATCTTACAATGCCTGGCATCCAATCTAAAATTACCGGGCATGCAAAGAAGCAGGAAAATCCAAACCATTATGAAAGAAATCAGTTAAAATGCATCGATTGGAGAGGAAGAAGTAAATGTGCCTTTATTTACAGACAAAATGATTGTATATGTAGAAAGGCCCATGGGATTTATAAAAAGAGCTATTACTATCAACCAGTGAGTTTAGCAACATTGCAGAATACAAGCTGTTTTAGAGGGAGCTAATCACCTCACCCCAAACACTTAACCAACTGCCCCAGCACTTTTCTTTGCAGATCTGAAACAAGGTCGGTAAGCCACAAATTCCTACTTAGTATTCTGGCATTATGTGTTAATATAAAAATGTAACTATAAAACTAAGAAAATATTCCAAGATTAACACTGAATGGCAGGACACAATTTTCTTTTTGTCCCATTGTCTTCAATTACGTGTACTACTTGAATAGCTGAATCCCAGACCTCCCCTCCAACCTGAGGACAAATGCAAGAATATTAGGAGGTGCAGAAGCTAAAACTAAACTCAGGCACAGAACAGCAGCTCAGTTGTATTTTCTGCAGTTAACATTTAATCACCAAACAAAATACGTGGACCCTGAGTGCCCAAGGGCCAGTACAGGCAAACAATGAAACGGCAACAACAAAGTGGTGACCACTGAAGAAAGCAATGCCCTAGGGAAGGACGCCAAGGACAGGACACAGAAGTTAGGGTTAGGCCCCTGTGGACTGCTGACGCTGAACTTAAAAGGGGCGCACAGAGCGCTGCAAGATGTGAAGCGCACAGGAAATCTTGTTCACACAGAGCATGATGGAAGTTCGGAGTTGGCCAAAGTCTTCACCACTCAATCGGCTAAAAGGGAGGGAAAAATAAAATTCAGGTTCGTGTGGAGGAGCACGTCCCTCCCTGTCCCCCCACGCCGACAATCCCAGAGCAGCACACTTCTTCTTTAGGCTTAACCCTCCCTTACAGCTCCACCGGGCCTGAGCTTGGCTCTGGCCACTTGCCACCACCCCCTCCCCAGCCCCCTCTAGAACTGACACGACCAGGACGCGGCCCTCCACGTCGAGCTCCTTCTGAATGGACCCTGGGACTTGAAAGTATACAGTCAGCCACTCGTGAGCGATCTCTGCGTCCATGTGCGTTGAGAAATCCACAGTAAGGGTGCTGGTGGAGATATGGTTAAGGCACCATCCACACTACTGATTTCGCCTGTGCGTCAGGCTTCCTCCTCACTGAGACCAGCCTTCACACCCCACCCCCAGGCTTCTCCCCGAGACCACCCCTTAGGCCGTCCACACCTCCCACCCTAAACACTGAGGCCACCCTGGACATCACCACCCCTACCCTCTGGTTTCCCTCAGGTTGGTTTTCCCCACCACCATCCCGTCAGCCCAGACCACCCTTGGCCCATACCCTGCAGCTGCCCAGACTTCCCTCCTTCTACACTTCAGGCCCCACCGCCTGCAGCCCCTCCCCCCAAACCACCTCCAGCCCAGCCCCTGTCCGCCCGGAACACTGGGGCTCCTGAAAACGGATACCACTGTAGCGCCTGCTGAGCCGCATCTCCACCCCTGCCTGCTGCGTCTGTACGTGGCCCTGCTGCGAGGGGTGCCCACGGGACCTGCACAAGGCCACCGGCTGCGCCACCTGCCTCTCCTGCGACGCCAGGATTGTTAGCGTCTCCAGGGTCGCCAGGATTGACTGGGTCACCAGGGTCACCCTGGTCGCCACGTGCTGCTCCCTCTGCAACGGCCGCGGCGCCTTCGCCTTCGTCTGCTGCCCTCATGGCTCCTCCACCATCTGCCTCAGACTCCATCTAGAACCGCTTCCACCCTCCCGACGAGCTGGGGAAGAACAAAACGCTCCCTTACGAAACTCAACCGTCTAGCGCCCCGAGCTACTCGGGATTCCCAGAGCGCCTGCGCAAACAGACCCCTGGTAACGCCTCCTGACTCGTGATTGGTTCCCACCGACAGAGCCTGCAGGCTCTCCAGCCAACGGGCGCCCCTGTATGAAGCTCCACACCTCAGAGCGCTGTGTAACCCCAATGAGCCTGCACAAACAGACACCCACACGGTCTGGTCCCTCTAACCGGTCTACCTCAGGCCCAGACACCCCGGAAGCGGCTTAGCCATGAGGCCTCCAGGTGACGCTCCTCCCCTTAGTGTGGCTGGGGCTCCCCAGTGCGCATGTCCAAACAGACCCGTGCCCCTCCTCCTAAGGCCTTTGTGTATGTAACTTTCCCTGCCAAGCCTGCAAACCCCAGGCGAGCCCCGTGCACTTCGAAGTCTGTATCAATGCCAGCCTGGCCAACTTCACATGTGACCAGCCTGCTGAGCGCAGGTCCCTGTCATCGACTTCTGCAGGGAGTAGGGCACTTCTGGGCCAGGCCCGGCCAGCCCTCTGGTCTCCCACAGGTAGCTCAAGTCTGCATGTGTGTGTGCATGCACACGCATGCATGTGTGGGCACGTGCACACGCGCGTGTGTCGGGGCCGGCCCTGGGGGCATGAGGCCAGGGATGCAGAGCGGCGGTGCCTGCCCGCCTGGGGAGGGAAGCGGGGAACTGCTGCTGGGCCCACTGAGGTGGCGTGGGGCCGGGCCGCCAGCGGCTCCAAGGCTCCCGGGACACAGACTGCAGCGACTCCAGGCTGCAGGCTTGGCCCGGGCCGGCCAGGTGCACGGGGGAGACCGGCTGGACTCAAGGGTTGTGGCAGGAGGGGCGGGGGGCGCAACCCCAGGGCCACCCCGAGTCTCCTGGCCCTTTGCTGGCACAGCCCTCATGGCCTTTCCCTCCCACAGGAACAAAGTCTTGCAGCTCTCCGGAGGGCTGGAGGTTCCGGGGGCCCTCAACTGGGAGGTGACCCTGTGTCTCCTGGCCCGCTGGGTGCTGGTCTACTTCTGTGTCTGGAAGGGGGTCAAGGCAACAGGAAAGGTACAGCCGGGGTGACGGCAGGCCTGGGGGCAGCACTGCGTGGGGGGCTGTGGGTGTCTGCCAGCGACCACTGCTGCCACGGGAGGAGACTGCACCAGGGCCAGAGCCCGAGGAGGGGCAGGGACTTCAGTCCGGGCCACTTGATCCCCACCCCCCTGGCTGGAGAGTCCTCCCCACCCTGCGCCTCCAGGCCCGGCAGCCTTCCCTCCCGAGTGGAGGGGGAGAGGCCCCGGCAGCGGGTGCCCCTTCCCTGCGGTGGGGGGCATCCCTGGCTCGCCTTCCCTCCCTTCCAGTTTCTCTGGGTTCTGGCTCTGAGTCAGTTTTTGACCTTCTCGGTCTGTCTTCCTCACCTGCCTGTCTGCCCTGGGGCACCCAGCAGGGAGCCTGCACACATCCCTCCCTCAGGGGCTCCCTGTCAGGTTGCGGGGACAACTGTGTGAACAGACACAATAAGACAGCGTGCCGACGGTTGCGGGACACGCGGGACACGGCCAGGTCTCTGGAGGGCGGGAGCATTCCAGCAGGGTCCGCAGAGCAGCCGCTTGGCGCTGCTTGGGTGGGAGGCAGAGGCCTTTGCTGTGGTCTTGATCTTGCCTCTGTCTCTGGCTAGCTGAGTTCTAATCCCCGGCACCGAGGACCCCCGCCTCTCTGCAGACGAGGACCTGGAGTCGGCACGGGAGGCGTGGGACCTGCCTGCGGGCTGCGGCCTCGCTCCCTGCCTCTCCCTCCCTCTGCAGCTGACCTGTACTTCTTGCCGTGGGGCTGCTGGTGCCCCAGCCAAACACCCAGCTTCCTTTGGGAGGAGCCGTGGCTCTGATGAGTAGAAGGGGGTGCCGCTGGGTGGCCTCCCTCCTCAGCACTGAGCACACCGGCCAGCTGTGGGGGGGGTGCGGACGGGGACCGTGGCCTTCCTGGCAGCCCTGCGCAGGCTGAGGGCCCCTAAGGGGGAGGTGGGTGCCACAGGACCCCTCTGAGGGGCCCCGCCCCCCAGGTCGTGTATTTCACCGCTACATTCCCCTACGTGGTCCTGGTTGTGCTGCTCGTGCGGGGAGTGCTGCTGCCTGGAGCCCTGGACGGCATCGTCTACTATCTCAAGCCCGGCTGGTCGAAGCTGGCGTCCCCTCAGGTGAGGTAGAGGTCGGGTCGGGGGACACGGTGCGGGAGCAGGCCGGCCTAGCAGGGCTCCTCACAGCTGCTCTCCCCTCGCTCACCTCCAGGTATGGATAGATGCCGGGACCCAGATTTTCTTTCCTTACGCCATTGGCCTGGGGGCCCTCACGGCCCTGGGCAGCTACAATCGCTTCAACAACAACTGCTACAAGTAGGCACTACGGCCCTGCCACCCCTGCCCTGCCTGCCCGTGGGCAGCAGGCAGTCTCACCAGCCCACATGGTCCCCTCTGCCCCCAGGGATGCCATCATCCTCGCACTTATCAACAGCGGGACCAGCTTCTTTGCTGGCTTCGTGGTCTTCTCCATCCTGGGCTTCATGGCCACAGAGCAGGGCAAAGTGCGGGCTTTCTCTAGTTGTGGCAAGTGGGGGCTACTTTTCGTTGTGGTGTGCAGTCTTCTCATTTCTGTGGCTTCTCTTGTTGCAGAGCGTGGGCTCTAGGTGTGAGAGCTGCAGTAGTTATGGCACGTGGGCTCAGTAGATGGGGCTCGTGGTCTCTAGAGCTCAGACTCAGTAGTTGTGGCGCACGGGCTTAGCTGCTCCGCGGCATGTGGAATCTTCCCGGACCAGGGATCGAACCCGTGTCCCCTGCCTTTGCAGGCGGATCCTTAACCACTGCGCCACCAGGGAAGTCCCTTGCCTTCTACCTTTGGTTGGGCACTACTCTAGGTGTGTTGGCTGCCT
Organism: Mesoplodon bidens; assembly: GCF_964165515.1. Lineage (NCBI taxonomy): Eukaryota > Metazoa > Chordata > Mammalia > Artiodactyla > Ziphiidae > Mesoplodon > Mesoplodon bidens. The sequence continues at coordinate 163,888 of NC_138163.1, forward strand.
CATCTCATTAGCAACTCTGAAGTAAGCAGATGGCATTCTGCCCTTTTTACAAATGGGAAAACTACAGCTCAGAGAGCTTAAATAAGCGGCAGAGCTGTGACTTGTCCATGTGACCCCAGGGTCTGTGTTCCTGCCTGTACATGGCCAACATGATCTACCCATTCGTGTTCCAGAGAAATATCAATAAAGAATACAAATGCTTATAAGAGGCCCTCCCCAAGTTAAGTCACATGCTCCCTAAAAGAGGTTTTCTGTGTGATCATCTCTAGCACATTAATACCCATTTCTGTCAAGTACCATTTATCGGGATGGGGTGATGTCTGCAAAAATATGGACAGAGGGATCCTGATGGGGCTTCAAGGCAAGCTCACGCCTTTTATAAGTAATGCACTTGAGGAGAAAGTGGGATGCGATTTCAAATAGGGTGGCCAGCAAAGCCTGGCTGAGCGGGTGACATTTCAGTAACCCCGGTGAACTCTGGATGAAGAGTTCTAGACAAGAAAAGGCCAGTGCAAAGGCCCTGAGGCAGGAATGAATGGGCCTCGTTTCTCCTAAAGGGCAAAGAGCCCTGTGGGGCTGGATTCAAATAGGCAAGGGGAAAGGGGAAGGGGAAGGGGAAGGGGAAGGGATGAAGCCAGAGAGGATACAGGCTGGATCACGTAGGACTTTTCAGGCCACTGTAAGGCTTTGTTTTCAACTCTGACAGGGAGCCCCTTGGAGGGTTTGGAACTGAGTAGAACAAAAACAATCAAAAATATCCACATTGGCTTAAGCCAAAGGGAGAATTTCTGGGTCTGTGTAACTGAAATGTACAGAGGTAGTTCCTGTCTTCAGGCTTGGCTGGATCCAGGACTCGGTCCTCTGAGATCTGTCTTCTTGCTCTAGCTTCCCCTCTGTCCATTGCCAGCCTGCCTCCCCTGCAGCCCCAAAAGTGTCACTGGTTGGATGGGATCACCACGGCCGCAGGAAAGCAGTGCTCCGATTGGCCAGGCCTGAGCCACATGCCCACCCCCGGAATCAGAGGTGACGTCAACTCTATCAGAACCATAATGGCCGAGAGAAAAGGAAAGGGGAGATTTTCTAGCGTGACATGACGATACCAGTGCCAAGAGAAGGGAAACGGATGCTGGGTGACAAAACCCATAGATGTCCTCTACAGTGGTGCAGACTTTTCATCAAATTCATAATCCATTTCCAATGTTTTAAAGGAACAAGACTAGGAAAGATTATTCCTTAATCTAATAGAACAGTATTTTTATTTTCCCAAAATAAAAATACTTATGTCAAAAGTAATACATACGTGATGAAAATACTTAAACAATACATACGTGTGAAATTTACAAGGTGGAAGTTTCTTTCCCTAACGCTAATGTCTGGAGATGAGCATTCCTGACAGTGGAGGGGGCTCACTCTAGGTAGTTACTATGCATATCCCCGCACTTTCACACGGTGGCAGCACACTGTGAGAAGAGAACATACCATACCACGCAGAGATTCTCAACTTGTTTTCATCTTTCTTAGTACCCAGCTATCTACCTTGCTCTTTCTCTAACTGCCACACGGTTTTCCACTAGGATGGGCTTATTGTAATTCACTGAATCTTTACTCAGTTGAAGTTTTTTTACTCAATGCTAGAATTAACATTCTGGTTAACTCTGCCTTGTTGGCATATGCAAGACTTTCTCTATGATAGATTCCCAAAGGCGGGCCAAAGGGTAAAAACAGCTTCAACTTCAATATAAAATGCCAAATAAATGTCCCGATAGATTTACTAACACTCCAACTGATGAAGTATAAGAGTCTTTGTTTCTAACAAATATTGGAGGTTGTTAATTAGTTAAATTATTCCTACACTAAAACCTGCCCTGTTCTCACCAAAAGGAAGACTTGAAAGGATCAAATTGGTTCCAAGTAACTTAACAGAGTCCCAGAAACAAGCTCAAGAATATGTTTGGGAACACAAATATCCAGCATCCAAGGTAAAATTTCACAGTGTCTGGCATCCAATATAAAATCACCAGGCATGAAAGCAGCAGGAAAATCCAATCCCATTAGGAGAGAAATCAATCACAAATAGGCATCCCAACTGGAAAGGAAAAGTAAGACTACCTTATCTTCAGACCACCTGATCGTGTATGTAGAAAATATGATGTAATTCACAGAAGAGCTACTAAAACTATAAGCAAATTTAGCGAGGTTGCAGGAAACACTATCCGTTAGAGGGGGCTAACTCCTCCCCCAAAGACTTAATTGTCCCAAAACTTTTCTTCACTCGTCTGAAACAAGGTCAGTAGACCACAAAGGTCCAGTTCCAGTGTTTCTGGGTTGTTTGATCTTCTCCTGCAAACTAAGCTTTTTATTTTGGCAGGAATCAGACCTACTGGTACAAGGTGGTGGGCAAACTAGAATTCTGGTGGGAGGGCACACTTTCTGAGCAGCAACCATGTACCGTACACCAACGGCCTTAAAAAATCAATAGAAAAGTGAACTCTTACCTCAGTACTTCTACCCATTGAAATCGACCTTGAGGACATAACCAGCCAGGCAAATACTTACACAGAAGAATTCCACTGACTCGTTACTTACAATAGGGATAAACAGAAACGTATTAAATGTTTAACACTTATAGTTCTTCTTTTATGCAACGAAGTACATGTTTTTGAAGGAATTTTAGGGGAAAAAAAGCTCCTATGTTAAGTGAAAATAATTCAGGAAAAAAATTAACCATGAACTTGCAAAAATTACATTATATTATTGTTATATGTAAATGAAAGTATACAACTAAGAAGATATCCCAGAATACTGGTAGTAGTTAACGCTGAATGACAGGACATAGTGCATTTTAATGTGCTTCCACTTCCTAAACTGTCTTCAGTTACCTTGTACTACTAGAATATCTGAAGCCCAGAACCTTCCCTTGGAACCAAGGACAAAGCAAGAAACCGTGGAGGCGCAGTACCTGAAAGTATACTCAGACACGGAATAGTAGTTCAGTTTTATTTTCTGCCGTAACAAACATTTCAGCACCCTCCTCCTCCAGCAACAGGGAAGCAACAGGGAAACAACAGGGCCAAGATCTTGTGCCCAAGACCAATGCAAGCAAACAAATAGGGCCCCATAATGAAGTGGCAACTAGTATAGGAGTCAACGCCCTGGGGAGGGACGCCCTGCCTAGGAAGAGACGCTAGGTGAGTCCTACGCCCCCTCTCCTGGCCCGGGCTTAGTGGAAACACGGGACACAAAGTGCTGCATGGTCCGAACCAACGGGGAAGGCTGGGTGAGACCGGAGGTGATGGAAATCTGGAGTCGGCCAGGGTCCTCAGCACTCATTGGGCTAAAAGGGAGAGAGCAAAAGAAAACCAAGGTAAACATGGTAACTGTGAGCGGAACGCTCTGCCCCTCAGCGGGGGGCAGGCTCGGCGCGCAAGTCCACGTCCTCACACCTCGCCTCTGGGGTCTCCAACTCACTCTTAGAACGAGCCCGGCCACCGGCCCCCGGCCAGCGCCCCCCACCGGGGCCCCTCGGAGAACACACACGGCGACGGTGCTGCCGCTCACCGCGAGCTCCTTCCACACCGCCCCTCGGTGGGGCTGCGCATGCGGCGCCGGGGGCTGGCAGGCCCTCTCTGCCTCCACGGGCCACCGGAGGGGCACCGGGAAGGAGCCGGTGGCGGCACAGTCAAGGAACCGTCCGTCGACCTGGCCTGGGCCGCAGGCCTGCGTCCCCTCAGGCCGTTCTCACTTGTCTCGGGCCCCTCCAGGTCTGCTCCCCTCCCTTCTGGTCCCTCAGGCCGTCTCCCCCCACCACCTCTCCCAGCCCCCGCTGACCCCCGGCCCCCCACCAGGCCAGCGCCTCCAACGGTCTTGGTCCCCCTTCCCCCACCCCTTCACATCCCCCGACTGACCCCCTTCTCCCCCCCCTTCCACTGCCTCCCGAAGGCGCATCCACTGGCCTCTCCTCAAACAGAATACAACTGGAGCAATTGGCCTCCGGATCCGCTGCCCACGGGCCCGACAAACTCACCCAGCCCTGAGGCGGCGTTTGCATCTGGTCCCCGCGCAGGGTCTCCACCTGGTCCCCGCGCAGGGTCTCCACCAGGTCCCCCCGCAGCGTCTCCACCAGGTCCCCCCGCAGCGTCTCCACCCTGTCTCATTGCGGCACATCCACCTCGGTTTCCCGGGAGATGGCGACCGGGCCCTGCGATGCCGCGTATGCCCGACCGGCGCAAAGCGTGTCCGTTCGGCCCACGAGCAGGCGGCAGCTGTGCGGCCGGTGGACCTCCACCCTCTTCTGGGACACCTCTGGGGACTTCTCCGCCGCCCTGGACTACACCACCTCGCGCCACGCCGCGGCCAGCGCCTGGGGCTGCCTCCTCCATGCTGCCTCAGGCTTCGCTTCTGCCCTCCACGCCCAGCACGAGCTTCTGAGGAAACGAGGCCGCCACAGGAAGCTCTGCCCCTAGGTGGCTGACGTCACTGGGGCTACCAGAGGAGCGCCTGTGCAAGCAGGCCCCGCCGCCATTCCCCAGATGTCACGTTTGCGAGGCCTCTGGGCACGTGACTGCTTCCCAGCAAACCGGCAAACCCCAGGCGAGCCCGATGCACCTCCAAGTCTGTGCTGGTGCCAGCCGGGCCACCCTCACGTGTGACCAGCTTGCTGAGTGCAGGTCCCTGTCATCAACTTCTGCAGGGAGTCGGGTGCCTCTGGGACAGGCCCGGCCAGCCCTCTCGTCTCCCACACGTAGCTCAAGTCTGCATGTGTGTGTGCATGCACACGCATGCATGTGTGTGCACGTGCACGTGTGTTGGGGCCCGGCCCTGGGGGGCTGAGGCCAGAGACGCAGAGCGGGCGGTGCCTGCCCGTCTGGGGAAGGAAGTGGGGGACTGCTTCTGGGCCTGTTGTGGACGGCGTGGGGCCAGGCCACCAGCGGCTCCAAGGCTCCAGGGACACAGACTGCAGCCACTCCAGGCTGCAGGCTTGGCCCGGGCCGGCCAGGTGCGTGGGGAAAACCGGCTGGACGCAAGGGCTGCGGCAGGAGGGGTGGGGGGCGCAACCCCAGGGCCACCCCGAGTCTCCTGGCCCTTTGCTGGCACAGCCCTCATGGCCTTTCCCTCCCACAGGAACAAAGTCTTGCAGCTCTCCGGAGGGCTGGAGGTTCCGGGGGCCCTCAACTGGGAGGTGACCCTGTGTCTCCTGGCCCGCTGGGTGCTGGTCTACTTCTGTGTCTGGAAGGGGGTCAAGGCAACAGGAAAGGTACAGCCGGGGTGACGGCAGGCCTGGGGGCAGCACTGCGTGGGGGGCTGTGGGTGTCTGCCAGCGACCACTGCTGCCACGGGAGGAGACTGCACCAGGGCCAGAGCCCGAGGAGGGGCAGGGACTTCAGTCCGGGCCACTTGATCCCCACCCCCCTGGCTGGAGAGTCCTCCCCACCCTGCGCCTCCAGGCCCGGCAGCCTTCCCTCCCGAGTGGAGGGGGAGAGGCCCCGGCAGCGGGTGCCCCTTCCCTGCGGTGGGGGGCATCCCTGGCTCGCCTTCCCTCCCTTCCAGTTTCTCTGGGTTCTGGCTCTGAGTCAGTTTTTGACCTTCTCGGTCTGTCTTCCTCACCTGCCTGTCTGCCCTGGGGCACCCAGCAGGGAGCCTGCACACATCCCTCCCTCAGGGGCTCCCTGTCAGGTTGCGGGGACAACTGTGTGAACAGACACAATAAGACAGCGTGCCGACGGTTGCGGGACACGCGGGACACGGCCAGGTCTCTGGAGGGCGGGAGCATTCCAGCAGGGTCCGCAGAGCAGCCGCTTGGCGCTGCTTGGGTGGGAGGCAGAGGCCTTTGCTGTGGTCTTGATCTTGCCTCTGTCTCTGGCTAGCTGAGTTCTAATCCCCGGCACCGAGGACCCCCGCCTCTCTGCAGACGAGGACCTGGAGTCGGCACGGGAGGCGTGGGACCTGCCTGCGGGCTGCGGCCTCGCTCCCTGCCTCTCCCTCCCTCTGCAGCTGACCTGTACTTCTTGCCGTGGGGCTGCTGGTGCCCCAGCCAAACACCCAGCTTCCTTTGGGAGGAGCCGTGGCTCTGATGAGTAGAAGGGGGTGCCGCTGGGTGGCCTCCCTCCTCAGCACTGAGCACACCGGCCAGCTGTGGGGGGGGGGGGTGCGGACGGGGACCGTGGCCTTCCTGGCAGCCCTGCGCAGGCTGAGGGCCCCTAAGGGGGAGGTGGGTGCCACAGGACCCCTCTGAGGGGCCCCGCCCCCCAGGTCGTGTATTTCACCGCTACATTCCCCTACGTGGTCCTGGTTGTGCTGCTCGTGCGGGGAGTGCTGCTGCCTGGAGCCCTGGACGGCATCGTCTACTATCTCAAGCCCGGCTGGTCGAAGCTGGCGTCCCCTCAGGTGAGGTAGAGGTCGGGTCGGGGGACACGGTGCGGGAGCAGGCCGGCCTAGCAGGGCTCCTCACAGCTGCTCTCCCCTCGCTCACCTCCAGGTATGGATAGATGCCGGGACCCAGATTTTCTTTCCTTACGCCATTGGCCTGGGGGCCCTCACGGCCCTGGGCAGCTACAATCGCTTCAACAACAACTGCTACAAGTAGGCACTACGGCCCTGCCACCCCTGCCCTGCCTGCCCGTGGGCAGCAGGCAGTCTCACCAGCCCACATGGTCCCCTCTGCCCCCAGGGATGCCATCATCCTCGCACTTATCAACAGCGGGACCAGCTTCTTTGCTGGCTTCGTGGTCTTCTCCATCCTGGGCTTCATGGCCACAGAGCAGGGCAAAGTGCGGGCTTTCTCTAGTTGTGGCAAGTGGGGGCTACTTTTCGTTGTGGTGTGCAGTCTTCTCATTTCTGTGGCTTCTCTTGTTGCAGAGCGTGGGCTCTAGGTGTGAGAGCTGCAGTAGTTATGGCACGTGGGCTCAGTAGATGGGGCTCGTGGTCTCTAGAGCTCAGACTCAGTAGTTGTGGCGCACGGGCTTAGCTGCTCCGCGGCATGTGGAATCTTCCCGGACCAGGGATCGAACCCGTGTCCCCTGCCTTTGCAGGCGGATCCTTAACCACTGCGCCACCAGGGAAGTCCCTTGCCTTCTACCTTTGGTTGGGCACTACTCTAGGTGTGTTGGCTGCCTCATCTCATTAGCAACTCTGAAGTAAGCAGATGGCATTCTGCCCTTTTTACAAATGGGAAAACTACAGCTCAGAGAGATTAAATAAGCGGCAGAGCTGTGACTTGTCCATGTGACCCCAGGGTCTGTGTTCCTGCCTGTACATGGCCAACATGATCTACCCATTCGTGTTCCAGAGAAATATCAATAAAGAATACAGATGCTTATAAGAGGCCCTCCCCAAGTTAAGTCACATGCTCCCTAAAAGAGGTTTTCTGTGTGATCCTCTCTAGCACATTAATACCCATTTCTGTCAAGTACCATTTATCGGGATGGGGTGATGTCTGCAAAAATATGGACAGAGGGATCCTGATGGGGCTTCAAGGCAAGCTCACGCCTTTTATAAGTAATGCACTTGAGGAGAAAGTGGGATGCGATTTCAAATAGGGTGGCCAGCAAAGCCTGGCTGAGCGGGTGACATTTCAGTAACCCCGGTGAACTCTGGATGAAGAGTTCTAGACAAGAAAAGGCCAGTGCAAAGGCCCTGAGGCAGGAATGAATGGGCCTCGTTTCTCCTAAAGGGCAAAGAGCCCTGTGGGGCTGGATTCAAATAGGCAAGGGGAAAGGGGAAGGGGAAGGGGAAGGGGAAGGGATGAAGCCAGAGAGGATACAGGCTGGATCACGTAGGACTTTTCAGGCCACTGTAAGGCTTTGTTTTCAACTCTGACAGGGAGCCCCTTGGAGGGTTTGGAACTGAGTAGAACAAAAACAATCAAAAATATCCACATTGGCTTAAGCCAAAGGGAGAATTTCTGGGTCTGTGTAACTGAAATGTACAGAGGTAGTTCCTGTCTTCAGGCTTGGCTGGATCCAGGACTCGGTCCTCTGAGATCTGTCTCCTTGCTCTAGCTTCCCCTCTGTCCATTGCCAGCCTGCCTCCCCTGCAGCCCCAAAAGTGTCACTGGTTGGATGGGATCACCACGGCCGCAGGAAAGCAGTGCTCCGATTGGCCAGGCCTGAGCCACATGCCCACCCCCGGAATCAGAGGTGACGTCAACTCTATCAGAACCATAATGGCCGAGAGAAAAGGAAAGGGGAGATTTTCTAGCGTGACATGACGATACCAGTGCCAAGAGAAGGGAAACGGATGCTGGGTGACAAAACCCATAGATGTCCTCTACAGTGGTGCAGACTTTTCATCAAATTCATAATCCATTTCCAATGTTTTAAAGGAACAAGACTAGGAAAGATTATTCCTTAATCTAATAGAACAGTATTTTTATTTTCCCAAAATAAAAATACTTATGTCAAAAGTAATACATACGTGATGAAAATACTTAAACAATACATACGTGTGAAATTTACAAGGTGGAAGTTTCTTTCCCTAACGCTAATGTCTGGAGATGAGCATTCCTGACAGTGGAGGGGGCTCACTCTAGGTAGTTACTATGCATATCCCCGCACTTTCACACGGTGGCAGCACACTGTGAGAAGAGAACATACCATACCACGCAGAGATTCTCAACTTGTTTTCATCTTTCTTAGTACCCAGCTATCTACCTTGCTCTTTCTCTAACTGCCACACGGTTTTCCACTAGGATGGGCTTATTGTAATTCACTGAATCTTTACTCAGTTGAAGTTTTTTTACTCAATGCTAGAATTAACATTCTGGTTAACTCTGCCTTGTTGGCATATGCAAGACTTTCTCTATGATAGATTCCCAAAGGCGGGCCAAAGGGTAAAAACAGCTTCAACTTCAATATAAAATGCCAAATAAATGTCCCGATAGATTTACTAACACTCCAACTGATGAAGTATAAGAGTCTTTGTTTCTAACAAATATTGGAGGTTGTTAATTAGTTAAATTATTCCTACACTAAAACCTGCCCTGTTCTCACCAAAAGGAAGACTTGAAAGGATCAAATTGGTTCCAAGTAACTTAACAGAGTCCCAGAAACAAGCTCAAGAATATGTTTGGGAACACAAATATCCAGCATCCAAGGTAAAATTTCACAGTGTCTGGCATCCAATATAAAATCACCAGGCATGAAAGCAGCAGGAAAATCCAATCCCATTAGGAGAGAAATCAATCACAAATAGGCATCCCAACTGGAAAGGAAAAGTAAGACTACCTTATCTTCAGACCACCTGATCGTGTATGTAGAAAATATGATGTAATTCACAGAAGAGCTACTAAAACTATAAGCAAATTTAGCGAGGTTGCAGGAAACACTATCCGTTAGAGGGGGCTAACTCCTCCCCCAAAGACTTAATTGTCCCAAAACTTTTCTTCACTCGTCTGAAACAAGGTCAGTAGACCACAAAGGTCCAGTTCCAGTGTTTCTGGGTTGTTTGATCTTCTCCTGCAAACTAAGCTTTTTATTTTGGCAGGAATCAGACCTACTGGTACAAGGTGGTGGGCAAACTAGAATTCTGGTGGGAGGGCACACTTTCTGAGCAGCAACCATGTACCGTACACCAACGGCCTTAAAAAATCAATAGAAAAGTGAACTCTTACCTCAGTACTTCTACCCATTGAAATCGACCTTGGGGACATAACCAGCCAGGCAAATACTTACACAGAAGAATTCCACTGACTCGTTACTTACAATAGGGATAAACAGAAACGTATTAAATGTTTAACACTTATAGTTCTTCTTTTATGCAACGAAGTACATGTTTTTGAAGGAATTTTAGGGGAAAAAAAGCTCCTATGTTAAGTGAAAATAATTCAGGAAAAAAATTAACCATGAACTTGCAAAAATTACATTATATTATTGTTATATGTAAATGAAAGTATACAACTAAGAAGATATCCCAGAATACTGGTAGTAGTTAACGCTGAATGACAGGACATAGTGCATTTTAATGTGCTTCCACTTCCTAAACTGTCTTCAGTTACCTTGTACTACTAGAATATCTGAAGCCCAGAACCTTCCCTTGGAACCAAGGACAAAGCAAGAAACCGTGGAGGCGCAGTACCTGAAAGTATACTCAGACACGGAATAGTAGTTCAGTTTTATTTTCTGCCGTAACAAACATTTCAGCACCCTCCTCCTCCAGCAACAGGGAAGCAACAGGGAAACAACAGGGCCAAGATCTTGTGCCCAAGACCAATGCAAGCAAACAAATAGGGCCCCATAATGAAGTGGCAACTAGTATAGGAGTCAACGCCCTGGGGAGGGACGCCCTGCCTAGGAAGAGACGCTAGGTGAGTCCTACGCCCCCTCTCCTGGCCCGGGCTTAGTGGAAACACGGGACACAAAGTGCTGCATGGTCCGAACCAACGGGGAAGGCTGGGTGAGACCGGAGGTGATGGAAATCTGGAGTCGGCCAGGGTCCTCAGCACTCATTGGGCTAAAAGGGAGAGAGCAAAAGAAAGCCAAGGTAAACATGGTAACTGTGAGCGGAATGCTCTGCCCCTCAGCGGGGGGCAGGCTCGGCGCGCAAGTCCACGTCCTCACACCTCGCCTCTGGGGTCTCCAACTCACTCTTAGAACGAGCCCGGCCACCGGCCCCCGGCCAGCGCCCCCCACCGGGGCCCCTCGGAGAACACACACGGCGACGGTGCTGCCGCTCACCGCGAGCTCCTTCCACACCGCCCCTCGGTGGGGCTGCGCATGCGGCGCCGGGGGCTGGCAGGCCCTCTCTGCCTCCACGGGCCACCGGAGGGGCACCGGGAAGGAGCCGGTGGCGGCACAGTCAAGGAACCGTCCGTCGACCTGGCCTGGGCCGCAGGCCTGCGTCCCCTCAGGCCGTTCTCACTTGTCTCGGGCCCCTCCAGGTCTGCTCCCCTCCCTTCTGGTCCCTCAGGCCGTCTCCCCCCACCACCTCTCCCAGCCCCCGCTGACCCCCGGCCCCCCACCAGGCCAGCGCCTCCAACGGTCTTGGTCCCCCTTCCCCCACCCCTTCACATCCCCCGACTGACCCCCTTCTCCCCCCCCTTCCACTGCCTCCCGAAGGCGCATCCACCGGCCTCTCCTCAAACAGAATACAACTGGAGCAATTGGCCTCCGGATCCGCTGCCCACGGGCCCGACAAACTCACCCAGCCCTGAGGCGGCGTTTGCATCTGGTCCCCGCGCAGGGTCTCCACCTGGTCCCCGCGCAGGGTCTCCACCAGGTCCCCCCGCAGCGTCTCCACCAGGTCCCCCCGCAGCGTCTCCACCCTGTCTCATTGCGGCACATCCACCTCGGTTTCCCGGGAGATGGCGACCGGGCCCTGCGACGCCGCGTATGCCCGACCGGCGCAAAGCGTGTCCGTTCGGCCCACGAGCAGGCGGCAGCTGTGCGGCCGGTGGACCTCCACCCTCTTCTGGGACACCTCTGGGGACTTCTCCGCCGCCCTGGACTACACCACCTCGCGCCACGCCGCGGCCAGCGCCTGGGGCTGCCTCCTCCATGCTGCCTCAGGCTTCGCTTCTGCCCTCCACGCCCAGCACGAGCTTCTGAGGAAACGAGGCCGCCACAGGAAGCTCTGCCCCTAGGTGGCTGACGTCACTGGGGCTACCAGAGGAGCGCCTGTGCAAGCAGGCCCCGCCGCCATTCCCCAGATGTCACGTTTGCGAGGCCTCTGGGCACGTGACTGCTTCCCAGCAAACCGGCAAACCCCAGGCGAGCCCGATGCACCTCCAAGTCTGTGCTGGTGCCAGCCGGGCCACCCTCACGTGTGACCAGCTTGCTGAGTGCAGGTCCCTGTCATCAACTTCTGCAGGGAGTCGGGTGCCTCTGGGACAGGCCCGGCCAGCCCTCTCGTCTCCCACACGTAGCTCAAGTCTGCATGTGTGTGTGCATGCACACGCATGCATGTGTGTGCACGTGCACGTGTGTTGGGGCCCGGCCCTGGGGGGCTGAGGCCAGAGACGCAGAGCGGGCGGTGCCTGCCCGTCTGGGGAAGGAAGTGGGGGACTGCTTCTGGGCCTGTTGTGGACGGCGTGGGGCCAGGCCACCAGCGGCTCCAAGGCTCCAGGGACACAGACTGCAGCCACTCCAGGCTGCAGGCTTGGCCCGGGCCGGCCAGGTGCGTGGGGAAAACCGGCTGGACGCAAGGGCTGCGGCAGGAGGGGTGGGGGGCGCAACCCCAGGGCCACCCCGAGTCTCCTGGCCCTTTGCTGGCACAGCCCTCATGGCCTTTCCCTCCCACAGGAACAAAGTCTTGCAGCTCTCCGGAGGGCTGGAGGTTCCGGGGGCCCTCAACTGGGAGGTGACCCTGTGTCTCCTGGCCCGCTGGGTGCTGGTCTACTTCTGTGTCTGGAAGGGGGTCAAGGCAACAGGAAAGGTACAGCCGGGGTGACGGCAGGCCTGGGGGCAGCACTGCGTGGGGGGCTGTGGGTGTCTGCCAGCGACCACTGCTGCCACGGGAGGAGACTGCACCAGGGCCAGAGCCCGAGGAGGGGCAGGGACTTCAGTCCGGGCCACTTGATCCCCACCCCCCTGGCTGGAGAGTCCTCCCCACCCTGCGCCTCCAGGCCCGGCAGCCTTCCCTCCCGAGTGGAGGGGGAGAGGCCCCGGCAGCGGGTGCCCCTTCCCTGCGGTGGGGGGCATCCCTGGCTCGCCTTCCCTCCCTTCCAGTTTCTCTGGGTTCTGGCTCTGAGTCAGTTTTTGACCTTCTCGGTCTGTCTTCCTCACCTGCCTGTCTGCCCTGGGGCACCCAGCAGGGAGCCTGCACACATCCCTCCCTCAGGGGCTCCCTGTCAGGTTGCGGGGACAACTGTGTGAACAGACACAATAAGACAGCGTGCCGACGGTTGCGGGACACGCGGGACACGGCCAGGTCTCTGGAGGGCGGGAGCATTCCAGCAGGGTCCGCAGAGCAGCCGCTTGGCGCTGCTTGGGTGGGAGGCAGAGGCCTTTGCTGTGGTCTTGATCTTGCCTCTGTCTCTGGCTAGCTGAGTTCTAATCCCCGGCACCGAGGACCCCCGCCTCTCTGCAGACGAGGACCTGGAGTCGGCACGGGAGGCGTGGGACCTGCCTGCGGGCTGCGGCCTCGCTCCCTGCCTCTCCCTCCCTCTGCAGCTGACCTGTACTTCTTGCCGTGGGGCTGCTGGTGCCCCAGCCAAACACCCAGCTTCCTTTGGGAGGAGCCGTGGCTCTGATGAGTAGAAGGGGGTGCCGCTGGGTGGCCTCCCTCCTCAGCACTGAGCACACCGGCCAGCTGTGGGGGGGGGGGTGCGGACGGGGACCGTGGCCTTCCTGGCAGCCCTGCGCAGGCTGAGGGCCCCTAAGGGGGAGGTGGGTGCCACAGGACCCCTCTGAGGGGCCCCGCCCCCCAGGTCGTGTATTTCACCGCTACATTCCCCTACGTGGTCCTGGTTGTGCTGCTCGTGCGGGGAGTGCTGCTGCCTGGAGCCCTGGACGGCATCGTCTACTATCTCAAGCCCGGCTGGTCGAAGCTGGCGTCCCCTCAGGTGAGGTAGAGGTCGGGTCGGGGGACACGGTGCGGGAGCAGGCCGGCCTAGCAGGGCTCCTCACAGCTGCTCTCCCCTCGCTCACCTCCAGGTATGGATAGATGCCGGGACCCAGATTTTCTTTCCTTACGCCATTGGCCTGGGGGCCCTCACGGCCCTGGGCAGCTACAATCGCTTCAACAACAACTGCTACAAGTAGGCACTACGGCCCTGCCACCCCTGCCCTGCCTGCCCGTGGGCAGCAGGCAGTCTCACCAGCCCACATGGTCCCCTCTGCCCCCAGGGATGCCATCATCCTCGCACTTATCAACAGCGGGACCAGCTTCTTTGCTGGCTTCGTGGTCTTCTCCATCCTGGGCTTCATGGCCACAGAGCAGGGCAAAGTGCGGGCTTTCTCTAGTTGTGGCAAGTGGGGGCTACTTTTCGTTGTGGTGTGCAGTCTTCTCATTTCTGTGGCTTCTCTTGTTGCAGAGCGTGGGCTCTAGGTGTGAGAGCTGCAGTAGTTATGGCACGTGGGCTCAGTAGATGGGGCTCGTGGTCTCTAGAGCTCAGACTCAGTAGTTGTGGCGCACGGGCTTAGCTGCTCCGCGGCATGTGGAATCTTCCCGGACCAGGGATCGAACCCGTGTCCCCTGCCTTTGCAGGCGGATCCTTAACCACTGCGCCACCAGGGAAGTCCCTTGCCTTCTACCTTTGGTTGGGCACTACTCTAGGTGTGTTGGCTGCCTCATCTCATTAGCAACTCTGAAGTAAGCAGATGGCATTCTGCCCTTTTTACAAATGGGAAAACTACAGCTCAGAGAGATTAAATAAGCGGCAGAGCTGTGACTTGTCCATGTGACCCCAGGGTCTGTGTTCCTGCCTGTACATGGCCAACATGATCTACCCATTCGTGTTCCAGAGAAATATCAATAAAGAATACAGATGCTTATAAGAGGCCCTCCCCAAGTTAAGTCACATGCTCCCTAAAAGAGGTTTTCTGTGTGATCATCTCTAGCACATTAATACCCATTTCTGTCAAGTACCATTTATCGGGATGGGGTGATGTCTGCAAAAATATGGACAGAGGGATCCTGATGGGGCTTCAAGGCAAGCTCACGCCTTTTATAAGTAATGCACTTGAGGAGAAAGTGGGATGCGATTTCAAATAGGGTGGCCAGCAAAGCCTGGCTGAGCGGGTGACATTTCAGTAACCCCGGTGAACTCTGGATGAAGAGTTCTAGACAAGAAAAGGCCAGTGCAAAGGCCCTGAGGCAGGAATGAATGGGCCTCGTTTCTCCTAAAGGGCAAAGAGCCCTGTGGGGCTGGATTCAAATAGGCAAGGGGAAAGGGGAAGGGGAAGGGGAAGGGGAAGGGATGAAGCCAGAGAGGATACAGGCTGGATCACGTAGGACTTTTCAGGCCACTGTAAGGCTTTGTTTTCAACTCTGACAGGGAGCCCCTTGGAGGGTTTGGAACTGAGTAGAACAAAAACAATCAAAAATATCCACATTGGCTTAAGCCAAAGGGAGAATTTCTGGGTCTGTGTAACTGAAATGTACAGAGGTAGTTCCTGTCTTCAGGCTTGGCTGGATCCAGGACTCGGTCCTCTGAGATCTGTCTTCTTGCTCTAGCTTCCCCTCTGTCCATTGCCAGCCTGCCTCCCCTGCAGCCCCAAAAGTGTCACTGGTTGGATGGGATCACCACGGCCGCAGGAAAGCAGTGCTCCGATTGGCCAGGCCTGAGCCACATGCCCACCCCCGGAATCAGAGGTGACGTCAACTCTATCAGAACCATAATGGCCGAGAGAAAAGGAAAGGGGAGATTTTCTAGCGTGACATGACGATACCAGTGCCAAGAGAAGGGAAACGGATGCTGGGTGACAAAACCCATAGATGTCCTCTACAGTGGTGCAGACTTTTCATCAAATTCATAATCCATTTCCAATGTTTTAAAGGAACAAGACTAGGAAAGATTATTCCTTAATCTAATAGAACAGTATTTTTATTTTCCCAAAATAAAAATACTTATGTCAAAAGTAATACATACGTGATGAAAATACTTAAACAATACATACGTGTGAAATTTACAAGGTGGAAGTTTCTTTCCCTAACGCTAATGTCTGGAGATGAGCATTCCTGA
Source organism: Mesoplodon bidens (assembly GCF_964165515.1). NCBI lineage: Eukaryota > Metazoa > Chordata > Mammalia > Artiodactyla > Ziphiidae > Mesoplodon > Mesoplodon bidens. Next base: position 179,504 of record NC_138163.1, read on the forward strand.
CAGTGGAGGGGGCTCACTCTAGGTAGTTACTATGCATATCCCCGCACTTTCACACGGTGGCAGCACACTGTGAGAAGAGAACATACCATACCACGCAGAGATTCTCAACTTGTTTTCATCTTTCTTAGTACCCAGCTATCTACCTTGCTCTTTCTCTAACTGCCACACGGTTTTCCACTAGGATGGGCTTATTGTAATTCACTGAATCTTTACTCAGTTGAAGTTTTTTTACTCAATGCTAGAATTAACATTCTGGTTAACTCTGCCTTGTTGGCATATGCAAGACTTTCTCTATGATAGATTCCCAAAGGCGGGCCAAAGGGTAAAAACAGCTTCAACTTCAATATAAAATGCCAAATAAATGTCCCGATAGATTTACTAACACTCCAACTGATGAAGTATAAGAGTCTTTGTTTCTAACAAATATTGGAGGTTGTTAATTAGTTAAATTATTCCTACACTAAAACCTGCCCTGTTCTCACCAAAAGGAAGACTTGAAAGGATCAAATTGGTTCCAAGTAACTTAACAGAGTCCCAGAAACAAGCTCAAGAATATGTTTGGGAACACAAATATCCAGCATCCAAGGTAAAATTTCACAGTGTCTGGCATCCAATATAAAATCACCAGGCATGAAAGCAGCAGGAAAATCCAATCCCATTAGGAGAGAAATCAATCACAAATAGGCATCCCAACTGGAAAGGAAAAGTAAGACTACCTTATCTTCAGACCACCTGATCGTGTATGTAGAAAATATGATGTAATTCACAGAAGAGCTACTAAAACTATAAGCAAATTTAGCGAGGTTGCAGGAAACACTATCCGTTAGAGGGGGCTAACTCCTCCCCCAAAGACTTAATTGTCCCAAAACTTTTCTTCACTCGTCTGAAACAAGGTCAGTAGACCACAAAGGTCCAGTTCCAGTGTTTCTGGGTTGTTTGATCTTCTCCTGCAAACTAAGCTTTTTATTTTGGCAGGAATCAGACCTACTGGTACAAGGTGGTGGGCAAACTAGAATTCTGGTGGGAGGGCACACTTTCTGAGCAGCAACCATGTACCGTACACCAACGGCCTTAAAAAATCAATAGAAAAGTGAACTCTTACCTCAGTACTTCTACCCATTGAAATCGACCTTGGGGACATAACCAGCCAGGCAAATACTTACACAGAAGAATTCCACTGACTCGTTACTTACAATAGGGATAAACAGAAACGTATTAAATGTTTAACACTTATAGTTCTTCTTTTATGCAACGAAGTACATGTTTTTGAAGGAATTTTAGGGGAAAAAAAGCTCCTATGTTAAGTGAAAATAATTCAGGAAAAAAATTAACCATGAACTTGCAAAAATTACATTATATTATTGTTATATGTAAATGAAAGTATACAACTAAGAAGATATCCCAGAATACTGGTAGTAGTTAACGCTGAATGACAGGACATAGTGCATTTTAATGTGCTTCCACTTCCTAAACTGTCTTCAGTTACCTTGTACTACTAGAATATCTGAAGCCCAGAACCTTCCCTTGGAACCAAGGACAAAGCAAGAAACCGTGGAGGCGCAGTACCTGAAAGTATACTCAGACACGGAATAGTAGTTCAGTTTTATTTTCTGCCGTAACAAACATTTCAGCACCCTCCTCCTCCAGCAACAGGGAAGCAACAGGGAAACAACAGGGCCAAGATCTTGTGCCCAAGACCAATGCAAGCAAACAAATAGGGCCCCATAATGAAGTGGCAACTAGTATAGGAGTCAACGCCCTGGGGAGGGACGCCCTGCCTAGGAAGAGACGCTAGGTGAGTCCTACGCCCCCTCTCCTGGCCCGGGCTTAGTGGAAACACGGGACACAAAGTGCTGCATGGTCCGAACCAACGGGGAAGGCTGGGTGAGACCGGAGGTGATGGAAATCTGGAGTCGGCCAGGGTCCTCAGCACTCATTGGGCTAAAAGGGAGAGAGCAAAAGAAAGCCAAGGTAAACATGGTAACTGTGAGCGGAATGCTCTGCCCCTCAGCGGGGGGCAGGCTCGGCGCGCAAGTCCACGTCCTCACACCTCGCCTCTGGGGTCTCCAACTCACTCTTAGAACGAGCCCGGCCACCGGCCCCCGGCCAGCGCCCCCCACCGGGGCCCCTCGGAGAACACACACGGCGACGGTGCTGCCGCTCACCGCGAGCTCCTTCCACACCGCCCCTCGGTGGGGCTGCGCATGCGGCGCCGGGGGCTGGCAGGCCCTCTCTGCCTCCACGGGCCACCGGAGGGGCACCGGGAAGGAGCCGGTGGCGGCACAGTCAAGGAACCGTCCGTCGACCTGGCCTGGGCCGCAGGCCTGCGTCCCCTCAGGCCGTTCTCACTTGTCTCGGGCCCCTCCAGGTCTGCTCCCCTCCCTTCTGGTCCCTCAGGCCGTCTCCCCCCACCACCTCTCCCAGCCCCCGCTGACCCCCGGCCCCCCACCAGGCCAGCGCCTCCAACGGTCTTGGTCCCCCTTCCCCCACCCCTTCACATCCCCCGACTGACCCCCTTCTCCCCCCCCTTCCACTGCCTCCCGAAGGCGCATCCACCGGCCTCTCCTCAAACAGAATACAACTGGAGCAATTGGCCTCCGGATCCGCTGCCCACGGGCCCGACAAACTCACCCAGCCCTGAGGCGGCGTTTGCATCTGGTCCCCGCGCAGGGTCTCCACCTGGTCCCCGCGCAGGGTCTCCACCAGGTCCCCCCGCAGCGTCTCCACCAGGTCCCCCCGCAGCGTCTCCACCCTGTCTCATTGCGGCACATCCACCTCGGTTTCCCGGGAGATGGCGACCGGGCCCTGCGACGCCGCGTATGCCCGACCGGCGCAAAGCGTGTCCGTTCGGCCCACGAGCAGGCGGCAGCTGTGCGGCCGGTGGACCTCCACCCTCTTCTGGGACACCTCTGGGGCCTTCTCCGCCGCCCTGGACTACACCACCTCGCGCCACGCCGCGGCCAGCGCCTGGGGCTGCCTCCTCCATGCTGCCTCAGGCTTCGCTTCTGCCCTCCACGCCCAGCACGAGCTTCTGAGGAAACGAGGCCGCCACAGGAAGCTCTGCCCCTAGGTGGCTGACGTCACTGGGGCTACCAGAGGAGCGCCTGTGCAAGCAGGCCCCGCCGCCATTCCCCAGATGTCACGTTTGCGAGGCCTCTGGGCACGTGACTGCTTCCCAGCAAACCGGCAAACCCCAGGCGAGCCCGATGCACCTCCAAGTCTGTGCTGGTGCCAGCCGGGCCACCCTCACGTGTGACCAGCTTGCTGAGTGCAGGTCCCTGTCATCAACTTCTGCAGGGAGTCGGGTGCCTCTGGGACAGGCCTGGCCAGCCCTCTCGTCTCCCACACGTAGCTCAAGTCTGCATGTGTGTGTGCATGCACACGCATGCATGTGTGTGCACGTGCACGTGTGTTGGGGCCCGGCCCTGGGGGGCTGAGGCCAGAGACGCAGAGCGGGCGGTGCCTGCCCGTCTGGGGAAGGAAGTGGGGGACTGCTTCTGGGCCTGTTGTGGACGGCGTGGGGCCAGGCCACCAGCGGCTCCAAGGCTCCAGGGACACAGACTGCAGCCACTCCAGGCTGCAGGCTTGGCCCGGGCCGGCCAGGTGCATGGGGAAACCCGGCTGGACGCAAGGGCTGCGGCAGGAGGGGTGGGGGGCGCAACCCCAGGGCCACCCCGAGTCTCCTGGCCCTTTGCTGGCACAGCCCTCATGGCCTTTCCCTCCCACAGGAACAAAGTCTTGCAGCTCTCCGGAGGGCTGGAGGTTCCGGGGGCCCTCAACTGGGAGGTGACCCTGTGTCTCCTGGCCCGCTGGGTGCTGGTCTACTTCTGTGTCTGGAAGGGGGTCAAGGCAACAGGAAAGGTACAGCCGGGGTGACGGCAGGCCTGGGGGCAGCACTGCGTGGGGGGCTGTGGGTGTCTGCCAGCGACCACTGCTGCCACGGGAGGAGACTGCACCAGGGCCAGAGCCCGAGGAGGGGCAGGGACTTCAGTCCGGGCCACTTGATCCCCACCCCCCTGGCTGGAGAGTCCTCCCCACCCTGCGCCTCCAGGCCCGGCAGCCTTCCCTCCCGAGTGAAGGGGGAGAGGCCCCGGCAGCGGGTGCCCCTTCCCTGCGGTGGGGGGCATCCCTGGCTCGCCTTCCCTCCCTTCCAGTTTCTCTGGGTTCTGGCTCTGAGTCAGTTTTTGACCTTCTCGGTCTGTCTTCCTCACCTGCCTGTCTGCCCTGGGGCACCCAGCAGGGAGCCTGCACACATCCCTCCCTCAGGGGCTCCCTGTCAGGTTGCGGGGACAACTGTGTGAACAGACACAATAAGACAGCGTGCCGACGGTTGCGGGACACGCGGGACACGGCCAGGTCTCTGGAGGGCGGGAGCATTCCAGCAGGGTCCGCAGAGCAGCCGCTTGGCGCTGCTTGGGTGGGAGGCAGAGGCCTTTGCTGTGGTCTTGATCTTGCCTCTGTCTCTGGCTAGCTGAGTTCTAATCCCCGGCACCGAGGACCCCCGCCTCTCTGCAGACGAGGACCTGGAGTCGGCACGGGAGGCGTGGGACCTGCCTGCGGGCTGCGGCCTCGCTCCCTGCCTCTCCCTCCCTCTGCAGCTGACCTGTACTTCTTGCCGTGGGGCTGCTGGTGCCCCAGCCAAACACCCAGCTTCCTTTGGGAGGAGCCGTGGCTCTGATGAGTAGAAGGGGGTGCCGCTGGGTGGCCTCCCTCCTCAGCACTGAGCACACCGGCCAGCTGTGGGGGGGGGTGCGGACGGGGACCGTGGCCTTCCTGGCAGCCCTGCGCAGGCTGAGGGCCCCTAAGGGGGAGGTGGGTGCCACAGGACCCCTCTGAGGGGCCCCGCCCCCCAGGTCGTGTATTTCACCGCTACATTCCCCTACGTGGTCCTGGTTGTGCTGCTCGTGCGGGGAGTGCTGCTGCCTGGAGCCCTGGACGGCATCGTCTACTATCTCAAGCCCGGCTGGTCGAAGCTGGCGTCCCCTCAGGTGAGGTAGAGGTCGGGTCGGGGGACACGGTGCGGGAGCAGGCCGGCCTAGCAGGGCTCCTCACAGCTGCTCTCCCCTCGCTCACCTCCAGGTATGGATAGATGCCGGGACCCAGATTTTCTTTCCTTACGCCATTGGCCTGGGGGCCCTCACGGCCCTGGGCAGCTACAATCGCTTCAACAACAACTGCTACAAGTAGGCACTACGGCCCTGCCACCCCTGCCCTGCCTGCCCGTGGGCAGCAGGCAGTCTCACCAGCCCACATGGTCCCCTCTGCCCCCAGGGATGCCATCATCCTCGCACTTATCAACAGCGGGACCAGCTTCTTTGCTGGCTTCGTGGTCTTCTCCATCCTGGGCTTCATGGCCACAGAGCAGGGCAAAGTGCGGGCTTTCTCTAGTTGTGGCAAGTGGGGGCTACTTTTCGTTGTGGTGTGCAGTCTTCTCATTTCTGTGGCTTCTCTTGTTGCAGAGCGTGGGCTCTAGGTGTGAGAGCTGCAGTAGTTATGGCACGTGGGCTCAGTAGATGGGGCTCGTGGTCTCTAGAGCTCAGACTCAGTAGTTGTGGCGCACGGGCTTAGCTGCTCCGCGGCATGTGGAATCTTCCCGGACCAGGGATCGAACCCGTGTCCCCTGCCTTTGCAGGCGGATCCTTAACCACTGCGCCACCAGGGAAGTCCCTTGCCTTCTACCTTTGGTTGGGCACTACTCTAGGTGTGTTGGCTGCCTCATCTCATTAGCAACTCTGAAGTAAGCAGATGGCATTCTGCCCTTTTTACAAATGGGAAAACTACAGCTCAGAGAGATTAAATAAGCGGCAGAGCTGTGACTTGTCCATGTGACCCCAGGGTCTGTGTTCCTGCCTGTACATGGCCAACATGATCTACCCATTCGTGTTCCAGAGAAATATCAATAAAGAATACAGATGCTTATAAGAGGCCCTCCCCAAGTTAAGTCACATGCTCCCTAAAAGAGGTTTTCTGTGTGATCATCTCTAGCACATTAATACCCATTTCTGTCAAGTACCATTTATCGGGATGGGGTGATGTCTGCAAAAATATGGACAGAGGGATCCTGATGGGGCTTCAAGGCAAGCTCACGCCTTTTATAAGTAATGCACTTGAGGAGAAAGTGGGATGCGATTTCAAATAGGGTGGCCAGCAAAGCCTGGCTGAGCGGGTGACATTTCAGTAACCCCGGTGAACTCTGGATGAAGAGTTCTAGACAAGAAAAGGCCAGTGCAAAGGCCCTGAGGCAGGAATGAATGGGCCTCGTTTCTCCTAAAGGGCAAAGAGCCCTGTGGGGCTGGATTCAAATAGGCAAGGGGAAAGGGGAAGGGGAAGGGGAAGGGGAAGGGATGAAGCCAGAGAGGATACAGGCTGGATCACGTAGGACTTTTCAGGCCACTGTAAGGCTTTGTTTTCAACTCTGACAGGGAGCCCCTTGGAGGGTTTGGAACTGAGTAGAACAAAAACAATCAAAAATATCCACATTGGCTTAAGCCAAAGGGAGAATTTCTGGGTCTGTGTAACTGAAATGTACAGAGGTAGTTCCTGTCTTCAGGCTTGGCTGGATCCAGGACTCGGTCCTCTGAGATCTGTCTTCTTGCTCTAGCTTCCCCTCTGTCCATTGCCAGCCTGCCTCCCCTGCAGCCCCAAAAGTGTCACTGGTTGGATGGGATCACCACGGCCGCAGGAAAGCAGTGCTCCGATTGGCCAGGCCTGAGCCACATGCCCACCCCCGGAATCAGAGGTGACGTCAACTCTATCAGAACCATAATGGCCGAGAGAAAAGGAAAGGGGAGATTTTCTAGCGTGACATGACGATACCAGTGCCAAGAGAAGGGAAACGGATGCTGGGTGACAAAACCCATAGATGTCCTCTACAGTGGTGCAGACTTTTCATCAAATTCATAATCCATTTCCAATGTTTTAAAGGAACAAGACTAGGAAAGATTATTCCTTAATCTAATAGAACAGTATTTTTATTTTCCCAAAATAAAAATACTTATGTCAAAAGTAATACATACGTGATGAAAATACTTAAACAATACATACGTGTGAAATTTACAAGGTGGAAGTTTCTTTCCCTAACGCTAATGTCTGGAGATGAGCATTCCTGACAGTGGAGGGGGCTCACTCTAGGTAGTTACTATGCATATCCCCGCACTTTCACACGGTGGCAGCACACTGTGAGAAGAGAACATACCATACCACGCAGAGATTCTCAACTTGTTTTCATCTTTCTTAGTACCCAGCTATCTACCTTGCTCTTTCTCTAACTGCCACACGGTTTTCCACTAGGATGGGCTTATTGTAATTCACTGAATCTTTACTCAGTTGAAGTTTTTTTACTCAATGCTAGAATTAACATTCTGGTTAACTCTGCCTTGTTGGCATATGCAAGACTTTCTCTATGATAGATTCCCAAAGGCGGGCCAAAGGGTAAAAACAGCTTCAACTTCAATATAAAATGCCAAATAAATGTCCCGATAGATTTACTAACACTCCAACTGATGAAGTATAAGAGTCTTTGTTTCTAACAAATATTGGAGGTTGTTAATTAGTTAAATTATTCCTACACTAAAACCTGCCCTGTTCTCACCAAAAGGAAGACTTGAAAGGATCAAATTGGTTCCAAGTAACTTAACAGAGTCCCAGAAACAAGCTCAAGAATATGTTTGGGAACACAAATATCCAGCATCCAAGGTAAAATTTCACAGTGTCTGGCATCCAATATAAAATCACCAGGCATGAAAGCAGCAGGAAAATCCAATCCCATTAGGAGAGAAGTCAATCACAAATAGGCATCCCAACAGGAAAGGAAAAGTAAGACTACCTTATCTTCAGACCACCTGATCGTGTATGTAGAAAATATGATGTAATTCACAGAAGAGCTACTAAAACTATAAGCAAATTTAGCGAGGTTGCAGGAAACACTATCCGTTAGAGGGGGCTAACTCCTCCCCCAAAGACTTAATTGTCCCAAAACTTTTCTTCACTCGTCTGAAACAAGGTCAGTAGACCACAAAGGTCCAGTTCCAGTGTTTCTGGGTTGTTTGATCTTCTCCTGCAAACTAAGCTTTTTATTTTGGCAGGAATCAGACCTACTGGTACAAGGTGGTGGGCAAACTAGAATTCTGGTGGGAGGGCACACTTTCTGAGCAGCAACCATGTACCGTACACCAACGGCCTTAAAAAATCAATAGAAAAGTGAACTCTTACCTCAGTACTTCTACCCATTGAAATCGACCTTGAGGACATAACCAGCCAGGCAAATACTTACACAGAAGAATTCCACTGACTCGTTACTTACAATAGGGATAAACAGAAACGTATTAAATGTTTAACACTTATAGTTCTTCTTTTATGCAACGAAGTACATGTTTTTGAAGGAATTTTAGGGGAAAAAAAGCTCCTATGTTAAGTGAAAATAATTCAGGAAAAAAATTAACCATGAACTTGCAAAAATTACATTATATTATTGTTATATGTAAATGAAAGTATACAACTAAGAAGATATCCCAGAATACTGGTAGTAGTTAACGCTGAATGACAGGACATAGTGCATTTTAATGTGCTTCCACTTCCTAAACTGTCTTCAGTTACCTTGTACTACTAGAATATCTGAAGCCCAGAACCTTCCCTTGGAACCAAGGACAAAGCAAGAAACCGTGGAGGCGCAGTACCTGAAAGTATACTCAGACACGGAATAGTAGTTCAGTTTTATTTTCTGCCGTAACAAACATTTCAGCACCCTCCTCCTCCAGCAACAGGGAAGCAACAGGGAAACAACAGGGCCAAGATCTTGTGCCCAAGACCAATGCAAGCAAACAAATAGGGCCCCATAATGAAGTGGCAACTAGTATAGGAGTCAACGCCCTGGGGAGGGACGCCCTGCCTAGGAAGAGACGCTAGGTGAGTCCTACGCCCCCTCTCCTGGCCCGGGCTTAGTGGAAACACGGGACACAAAGTGCTGCATGGTCCGAACCAACGGGGAAGGCTGGGTGAGACCGGAGGTGATGGAAATCTGGAGTCGGCCAGGGTCCTCAGCACTCATTGGGCTAAAAGGGAGAGAGCAAAAGAAAACCAAGGTAAACATGGTAACTGTGAGCGGAACGCTCTGCCCCTCAGCGGGGGGCAGGCTCGGCGCGCAAGTCCACGTCCTCACACCTCGCCTCTGGGGTCTCCAACTCACTCTTAGAACGAGCCCGGCCACCGGCCCCCGGCCAGCGCCCCCCACCGGGGCCCCTCGGAGAACACACACGGCGACGGTGCTGCCGCTCACCGCGAGCTCCTTCCACACCGCCCCTCGGTGGGGCTGCGCATGCGGCGCCGGGGGCTGGCAGGCCCTCTCTGCCTCCACGGGCCACCGGAGGGGCACCGGGAAGGAGCCGGTGGCGGCACAGTCAAGGAACCGTCCGTCGACCTGGCCTGGGCCGCAGGCCTGCGTCCCCTCAGGCCGTTCTCACTTGTCTCGGGCCCCTCCAGGTCTGCTCCCCTCCCTTCTGGTCCCTCAGGCCGTCTCCCCCCACCACCTCTCCCAGCCCCCGCTGACCCCCGGCCCCCCACCAGGCCAGCGCCTCCAACGGTCTTGGTCCCCCTTCCCCCACCCCTTCACATCCCCCGACTGACCCCCTTCTCCCCCCCCTTCCACTGCCTCCCGAAGGCGCATCCACCGGCCTCTCCTCAAACAGAATACAACTGAAGCAATTGGCCTCCGGATCCGCTGCCCACGGGCCCGACAAACTCACCCAGCCCTGAGGCGGCGTTTGCATCTGGTCCCCGCGCAGGGTCTCCACCTGGTCCCCGCGCAGGGTCTCCACCAGGTCCCCCCGCAGCGTCTCCACCAGGTCCCCCCGCAGCGTCTCCACCCTGTCTCATTGCGGCACATCCACCTCGGTTTCCCGGGAGATGGCGACCGGGCCCTGCGACGCCGCGTATGCCCGACCGGCGCAAAGCGTGTCCGTTCGGCCCACGAGCAGGCGGCAGCTGTGCGGCCGGTGGACCTCCACCCTCTTCTGGGACACCTCTGGGGACTTCTCCGCCGCCCTGGACTACACCACCTCGCGCCACGCCGCGGCCAGCGCCTGGGGCTGCCTCCTCCATGCTGCCTCAGGCTTCACTTCTGCCCTCCACGCCCAGCACGAGCTTCTGAGGAAACGAGGCCGCCACAGGAAGCTCTGCCCCTAGGTGGCTGACGTCACTGGGGCTACCAGAGGAGCGCCTGTGCAAGCAGGCCCCGCCGCCATTCCCCAGATGTCACGTTTGCGAGGCCTCTGGGCACGTGACTGCTTCCCAGCAAACCGGCAAACCCCAGGCGAGCCCGATGCACCTCCAAGTCTGTGCTGGTGCCAGCCGGGCCACCCTCACGTGTGACCAGCTTGCTGAGTGCAGGTCCCTGTCATCAACTTCTGCAGGGAGTCGGGTGCCTCTGGGACAGGCCTGGCCAGCCCTCTCGTCTCCCACACGTAGCTCAAGTCTGCATGTGTGTGTGCATGCACACGCATGCATGTGTGTGCACGTGCACGTGTGTCGGGGCCCGGCCCTGGGGGGCTAGGGCCAGGGACGCAGAGCGGGCGGTGCCTGCCCGTCTGGGGAAGGAAGTGGGGGACTGCTTCTGGGCCTGTTGTGGACGGCGTGGGGCCAGGCCACCAGCGGCTCCAAGGCTCCAGGGACACAGACTGCAGCCACTCCAGGCTGCAGGCTTGGCCCGGGCCGGCCAGGTGCGTGGGGAAAACCGGCTGGACGCAAGGGCTGCGGCAGGGGGGGCGCGGAGGGCACAACCCCAGGGCCACCCCGAGTCTCCTGGCCCTTTGCTGGCACAGCCCTCATGGCTTTTCCCTCCCACAGGAACAAAGTCTTGCAGCTCTCCGGAGGGCTGGAGGTTCCGGGGGCCCTCAACTGGGAGGTGACCCTGTGTCTCCTGGCCCGCTGGGTGCTGGTCTACTTCTGTGTCTGGAAGGGGGTCAAGGCAACAGGAAAGGTACAGCCGGGGTGACGGCAGGCCTGGGGGCAGCACTGCGTGGGGGGCTGTGGGTGTCTGCCAGCGACCACTGCTGCCACGGGAGGAGACTGCACCAGGGCCAGAGCCCGAGGAGGGGCAGGGACTTCAGTCCGGGCCACTTGATCCCCACCCCCCTGGCTGGAGAGTCCTCCCCACCCTGCGCCTCCAGGCCCGGCAGCCTTCCCTCCCGAGTGGAGGGGGAGAGGCCCCGGCAGCGGGTGCCCCTTCCCTGCGGTGGGGGGCATCCCTGGCTCGCCTTCCCTCCCTTCCAGTTTCTCTGGGTTCTGGCTCTGAGTCAGTTTTTGACCTTCTCGGTCTGTCTTCCTCACCTGCCTGTCTGCCCTGGGGCACCCAGCAGGGAGCCTGCACACATCCCTCCCTCAGGGGCTCCCTGTCAGGTTGCGGGGACAACTGTGTGAACAGACACAATAAGACAGCGTGCCGACGGTTGCGGGACACGCGGGACACGGCCAGGTCTCTGGAGGGCGGGAGCATTCCAGCAGGGTCCGCAGAGCAGCCGCTTGGCGCTGCTTGGGTGGGAGGCAGAGGCCTTTGCTGTGGTCTTGATCTTGCCTCTGTCTCTGGCTAGCTGAGTTCTAATCCCCGGCACCGAGGACCCCCGCCTCTCTGCAGACGAGGACCTGGAGTCGGCACGGGAGGCGTGGGACCTGCCTGCGGGCTGCGGCCTCGCTCCCTGCCTCTCCCTCCCTCTGCAGCTGACCTGTACTTCTTGCCGTGGGGCTGCTGGTGCCCCAGCCAAACACCCAGCTTCCTTTGGGAGGAGCCGTGGCTCTGATGAGTAGAAGGGGGTGCCGCTGGGTGGCCTCCCTCCTCAGCACTGAGCACACCGGCCAGCTGTGGGGGGGGGGGGGTGCGGACGGGGACCGTGGCCTTCCTGGCAGCCCTGCGCAGGCTGAGGGCCCCTAAGGGGGAGGTGGGTGCCACAGGACCCCTCTGAGGGGCCCCGCCCCCCAGGTCGTGTATTTCACCGCTACATTCCCCTACGTGGTCCTGGTTGTGCTGCTCGTGCGGGGAGTGCTGCTGCCTGGAGCCCTGGACGGCATCGTCTACTATCTCAAGCCCGGCTGGTCGAAGCTGGCGTCCCCTCAGGTGAGGTAGAGGTCGGGTCGGGGGACACGGTGCGGGAGCAGGCCGGCCTAGCAGGGCTCCTCACAGCTGCTCTCCCCTCGCTCACCTCCAGGTATGGATAGATGCCGGGACCCAGATTTTCTTTCCTTACGCCATTGGCCTGGGGGCCCTCACGGCCCTGGGCAGCTACAATCGCTTCAACAACAACTGCTACAAGTAGGCACTACGGCCCTGCCACCCCTGCCCTGCCTGCCCGTGGGCAGCAGGCAGTCTCACCAGCCCACATGGTCCCCTCTGCCCCCAGGGATGCCATCATCCTCGCACTTATCAACAGCGGGACCAGCTTCTTTGCTGGCTTCGTGGTCTTCTCCATCCTGGGCTTCATGGCCACAGAGCAGGGCAAAGTGCGGGCTTTCTCTAGTTGTGGCAAGTGGGGGCTACTTTTCGTTGTGGTGTGCAGTCTTCTCATTTCTGTGGCTTCTCTTGTTGCAGAGCGTGGGCTCTAGGTGTGAGAGCTGCAGTAGTTATGGCACGTGGGCTCAGTAGATGGGGCTCGTGGTCTCTAGAGCTCAGACTCAGTAGTTGTGGCGCACGGGCTTAGCTGCTCCGCGGCATGTGGAATCTTCCCGGACCAGGGATCGAACCCGTGTCCCCTGCCTTTGCAGGCGGATCCTTAACCACTGCGCCACCAGGGAAGTCCCTTGCCTTCTACCTTTGGTTGGGCACTACTCTAGGTGTGTTGGCTGCCTCATCTCATTAGCAACTCTGAAGTAAGCAGATGGCATTCTGCCCTTTTTACAAATGGGAAAACTACAGCTCAGAGAGATTAATTAAGCGGCAGAGCTGTGACTTGTCCATGTGACCCCAGGGTCTGTGTTCCTGCCTGTACATGGCCAACATGATCTACCCATTCGTGTTCCAGAGAAATATCAATAAAGAATACAGATGCTTATAAGAGGCCCTCCCCAAGTTAAGTCACATGCTCCCTAAAAGAGGTTTTCTGTGTGATCCTCTCTAGCACATTAATACCCATTTCTGTCAAGTACCATTTATCGGGATGGGGTGATGTCTGCAAAAATATGGACAGAGGGATCCTGATGGGGCTTCAAGGCAAGCTCACGCCTTTTATAAGTAATGCACTTGAGGAGAAAGTGGGATGCGATTTCAAATAGGGTGGCCAGCAAAGCCTGGCTGAGCGGGTGACATTTCAGTAACCCCGGTGAACTCTGGATGAAGAGTTCTAGACAAGAAAAGGCCAGTGCAAAGGCCCTGAGGCAGGAATGAATGGGCCTCGTTTCTCCTAAAGGGCAAAGAGCCCTGTGGGGCTGGATTCAAATAGGCAAGGGGAAAGGGGAAGGGGAAGGGGAAGGGGAAGGGATGAAGCCAGAGAGGATACAGGCTGGATCACGTAGGACTTTTCAGGCCACTGTAAGGCTTTGTTTTCAACTCTGACAGGGAGCCCCTTGGAGGGTTTGGAACTGAGTAGAACAAAAACAATCAAAAATATCCACATTGGCTTAAGCCAAAGGGAGAATTTCTGGGTCTGTGTAACTGAAATGTACAGAGGTAGTTCCTGTCTTCAGGCTTGGCTGGATCCAGGACTCGGTCCTCTGAGATCTGTCTCCTTGCTCTAGCTTCCCCTCTGTCCATTGCCAGCCTGCCTCCCCTGCAGCCCCAAAAGTGTCACTGGTTGGATGGGATCACCACGGCCGCAGGAAAGCAGTGCTCCGATTGGCCAGGCCTGAGCCACATGCCCACCCCCGGAATCAGAGGTGACGTCAACTCTATCAGAACCATAATGGCCGAGAGAAAAGGAAAGGGGAGATTTTCTAGCGTGACATAACGATACCAGTACCAAGAGAAGGGAAACGGATGCTGGGTGACAAAACCCATAGATGTCCTCTACAGTGGTGCAGACTTTTCATCAAATTCAAAATCCATTTCTAATGGTTTTTTTTTTTTTAAAAAGCAAGACTAGGAAAGATTCTTCTCGTAATAGAGCATGTGCCCTGCTACTGGCCCTCCCATCAGCTTCCATCCCCTGACTCTGGGGTTCCACATCCACTTCAGGGGGGTGTCCTCTTCCTAATCCTCCCACACTGACCTTTGCTGGATTAAAGTTTGTTAAGTCAGTGGTTGTAAAGGGGAAAAATGGAGCAGACTATTATTTTCCAAAGGAAAAACATTTCAAAGCTAATAATTCCTTATGAAAATACTTAAACAACATGGAAATCTAAAATCTAAATAGTGAAAGGTTTCTTCCCCAATGCCCAGGGATGACATTGACAGCAGGGGTGGCTCATTCCAGGTGGTGACTCTGCCTTTCCCCACATGCTCATATGGTCCGAATGTATCGAAAAACAGGAATATGCCGTGCCCAGAATTCTGCAGTTTGCTTTACTCTCTTTCCATATTAGTTCCCAGCTATCTACTTTGCTCTGACTGCCATATGGTACTCCACCAGGACGGAATTGCCGTGACTTACTGAACCTTTCCCCTGTCGATGTACATTCTACCTGTTTTTCACAATGACAAACAATGCTGTAATTAACACTGTGGTCAATTCTGCCTTGTTCACATACACAAGAGTTTTCCTGTGATAGATTCCCAAAGGTGGGTCAAAGGATAAGTATATCTTAATATTTAAGAGGAAATGCCAATCAAATGTCCAGACAGATTTTACCACCACTCTGATAGTGTATAAGAGTCCTTGTTTCTAACTATAGCCTTCTTGAACACTGAAGATTCCAGTTAATTAAATTAATCCTACACTGAGATTTGCTCTGGTCCCACAAAGCAAATTTTAAAAAGTACGACTCAAGAGGTTCAAACTGTTTCCAAGTAACTTAATAGGATCCCAGAACAAAGCTCAAGAATAAGTTTAGGAATAGAAAAACATCCAGCACCCAAGGGAAATCTTACAATGCCTGGCATCCAATCTAAAATTACCGGGCATGCAAAGAAGCAGGAAAATCCAAACCATTATGAAAGAAATCAGTTAAAATGCATCGATTGGAGAGGAAGAAGTAAATGTGCCTTTATTTACAGACAAAATGATTGTATATGTAGAAAGGCCCATGGGATTTATAAAAAGAGCTATTACTATCAACCAGTGAGTTTAGCAACATTGCAGAATACAAGCTGTTTTAGAGGGAGCTAATCACCTCACCCCAAACACTTAACCAACTGCCCCAGCACTTTTCTTTGCAGATCTGAAACAAGGTCGGTAAGCCACAAATTCCTACTTAGTATTCTGGCATTATGTGTTAATATAAAAATGTAACTATAAAACTAAGAAAATATTCCAAGATTAACACTGAATGGCAGGACACAATTTTCTTTTTGTCCCATTGTCTTCAATTACGTGTACTACTTGAATAGCTGAATCCCAGACCTCCCCTCCAACCTGAGGACAAATGCAAGAATATTAGGAGGTGCAGAAGCTAAAACTAAACTCAGGCACAGAACAGCAGCTCAGTTGTATTTTCTGCAGTTAACATTTAATCACCAAACAAAATACGTGGACCCTGAGTGCCCAAGGGCCAGTACAGGCAAACGATGAAACGGCAACAACAAAGTGGTGACCACTGAAGAAAGCAATGCCCTAGGGAAGGACGCCAAGGACAGGACACAGAAGTTAGGGTTAGGCCCCTGTGGACTGCTGACGCTGAACTTAAAAGGGGCGCACAGAGCGCTGCAAGATGTGAAGCGCACAGGAAATCTTGTTCACACAGAGCATGATGGAAGTTCGGAGTTGGCCAAAGTCTTCACCACTCAATCGGCTAAAAGGGAGGGAAAAATAAAATTCAGGTTCGTGTGGAGGAGCACGTCCCTCCCTGTCCCCCCACGCCGACAATCCCAGAGCAGCACACTTCTTCTTTAGGCTTAACCCTCCCTTACAGCTCCACCGGGCCTGAGCTTGGCTCTGGCCACTTGCCACCACCCCCTCCCCAGCCCCCTCTAGAACTGACACGACCAGGACGCGGCCCTCCACGTCGAGCTCCTTCTGAATGGACCCTGGGACTTGAAAGTATACAGTCAGCCACTCGTGAGCGATCTCTGCGTCCATGTGCGTTGAGAAATCCACAGTAAGGGTGCTGGTGGAGATATGGTTAAGGCACCATCCACACTACTGATTTCGCCTGTGCGTCAGGCTTCCTCCTCACTGAGACCAGCCTTCACACCCCACCCCCAGGCTTCTCCCCGAGACCACCCCTTAGGCCGTCCACACCTCCCACCCTATACACTGAGGCCACCCTGGACATCACCACCCCTACCCTCTGGTTTCCCTCAGGTTGGTTTTCCCCACCACCATCCCGTCAGCCCAGACCACCCTTGGCCCATACCCTGCAGCTGCCCAGACTTCCCTCCTTCTACACTTCAGGCCCCACCGCCTGCAGCCCCTCCCCCCAAACCACCTCCAGCCCAGCCCCTGTCCGCCCGGAACACTGGGGCTCCTGAAAACGGTTACCACTGTAGCGCCTGCTGAGCCGCATCTCCACCCCTGCCTGCTGCGTCTGTACGTGGCCCTGCTGCGAGGGGTGCCCACGGGACCTGCACAAGGCCACCGGCTGCGCCACCTGCCTCTCCTGCGACGCCAGGATTGTTAGCGTCTCCAGGGTCGCCAGGATTGACTGGGTCACCAGGGTCACCCTGGTCGCCACGTGCTGCTCCCTCTGCAACGGCCGCGGCGCCTTCGCCTTCGTCTGCTGCCCTCATGGCTCCTCCACCATCTGCCTCAGACTCCATCTAGAACCGCTTCCACCCTCCCGACGAGCTGGGGAAGAACAAAACGCTCCCTTACGAAACTCAACCGTCTAGCGCCCCGAGCTACTCGGGATTCCCAGAGCGCCTGCGCAAACAGACCCCTGGTAACGCCTCCTGACTCGTGATTGGTTCCCACCGACAGAGCCTGCAGGCTCTCCAGCCAACGGGCGCCCCTGTATGAAGCTCCACACCTCAGAGCGCTGTGTAACCCCAATGAGCCTGCACAAACAGACACCCACACGGTCTGGTCCCTCTAACCGGTCTACCTCAGGCCCAGACACCCCGGAAGCGGCTTAGCCATGAGGCCTCCAGGTGACGCTCCTCCCCTTAGTGTGGCTGGGGCTCCCCAGTGCGCATGTCCAAACAGACCCGTGCCCCTCCTCCTAAGGCCTTTGTGTATGTAACTTTCCCTGCCAAGCCTGCAAACCCCAGGCGAGCCCCGTGCACTTCGAAGTCTGTATCAATGCCAGCCTGGCCAACTTCACATGTGACCAGCCTGCTGAGCGCAGGTCCCTGTCATCGAGTTCTGGAAGGGAGTAGGGCACTTCTGGGCCAGGCCCGGCCAGCCCTCTGGTCTCCCACAGGTAGCTCAAGTCTGCATGTGTGTGTGCATGCACACGCATGCATGTGTGGGCACGTGCACACGCGCGTGTGTCGGGGCCGGCCCTGGGGGCATGAGGCCAGGGATGCAGAGCGGCGGTGCCTGCCCGCCTGGGGAGGGAAGCGGGGAACTGCTGCTGGGCCCACTGAGGTGGCGTGGGGCCGGGCCGCCAGCGGCTCCAAGGCTCCCGGGACACAGACTGCAGCGACTCCAGGCTGCAGGCTTGGCCCGGGCCGGCCAGGTGCACGGGGGAGACCGGCTGGACTCAAGGGTTGTGGCAGGAGGGGCGGGGGGCGCAACCCCAGGGCCACCCCGAGTCTCCTGGCCCTTTGCTGGCACAGCCCTCATGGCCTTTCCCTCCCACAGGAACAAAGTCTTGCAGCTCTCCGGAGGGCTGGAGGTTCCGGGGGCCCTCAACTGGGAGGTGACCCTGTGTCTCCTGGCCCGCTGGGTGCTGGTCTACTTCTGTGTCTGGAAGGGGGTCAAGGCAACAGGAAAGGTACAGCCGGGGTGACGGCAGGCCTGGGGGCAGCACTGCGTGGGGTGCTGTGGGTGTCTGCCAGCGACCACTGCTGCCACGGGAGGAGACTGCACCAGGGCCAGAGCCCGAGGAGGGGCAGGGACTTCAGTCCGGGCCACTTGATCCCCACCCCCCTGGCTGGAGAGTCCTCCCCACCCTGCGCCTCCAGGCCCGGCAGCCTTCCCTCCCGAGTGGAGGGGGAGAGGCCCCGGCAGCGGGTGCCCCTTCCCTGCGGTGGGGGGCATCCCTGGCTCGCCTTCCCTCCCTTCCAGTTTCTCTGGGTTCTGGCTCTGAGTCAGTTTTTGACCTTCTCGGTCTGTCTTCCTCACCTGCCTGTCTGCCCTGGGGCACCCAGCAGGGAGCCTGCACACATCCCTCCCTCAGGGGCTCCCTGTCAGGTTGCGGGGACAACTGTGTGAACAGACACAATAAGACAGCGTGCCGACGGTTGCGGGACACGCGGGACACGGCCAGGTCTCTGGAGGGCGGGAGCATTCCAGCAGGGTCCGCAGAGCAGCCGCTTGGCGCTGCTTGGGTGGGAGGCAGAGGCCTTTGCTGTGGTCTTGATCTTGCCTCTGTCTCTGGCTAGCTGAGTTCTAATCCCCGGCACCGAGGACCCCCGCCTCTCTGCAGACGAGGACCTGGAGTCGGCACGGGAGGCGTGGGACCTGCCTGCGGGCTGCGGCCTCGCTCCCTGCCTCTCCCTCCCTCTGCAGCTGACCTGTACTTCTTGCCGTGGGGCTGCTGGTGCCCCAGCCAAACACCCAGCTTCCTTTGGGAGGAGCCGTGGCTCTGATGAGTAGAAGGGGGTGCCGCTGGGTGGCCTCCCTCCTCAGCACTGAGCACACCGGCCAGCTGTGGGGGGGGTGCGGACGGGGACCGTGGCCTTCCTGGCAGCCCTGCGCAGGCTGAGGGCCCCTAAGGGGGAGGTGGGTGCCACAGGACCCCTCTGAGGGGCCCCGCCCCCCAGGTCGTGTATTTCACCGCTACATTCCCCTACGTGGTCCTGGTTGTGCTGCTCGTGCGGGGAGTGCTGCTGCCTGGAGCCCTGGACGGCATCGTTTACTATCTCAAGCCCGGCTGGTCGAAGCTGGCGTCCCCTCAGGTGAGGTAGAGGTCGGGTCGGGGGTCACGGTGCGGGAGCAGGCCGGCCTAGCAGGGCTCCTCACAGCTGCTCTCCCCTCGCTCACCTCCAGGTATGGATAGATGCCGGGACCCAGATTTTCTTTCCTTACGCCATTGGCCTGGGGGCCCTCACGGCCCTGGGCAGCTACAATCGCTTCAACAACAACTGCTACAAGTAGGCACTACGGCCCTGCCACCCCTGCCCTGCCTGCCCGTGGGCAGCAGGCAGTCTCACCAGCCCACATGGTCCCCTCTGCCCCCAGGGATGCCATCATCCTCGCACTTATCAACAGCGGGACCAGCTTCTTTGCTGGCTTCGTGGTCTTCTCCATCCTGGGCTTCATGGCCACAGAGCAGGGCAAAGTGCGGGCTTTCTCTAGTTGTGGCAAGTGGGGGCTACTTTTCGTTGTGGTGTGCAGTCTTCTCATTTCTGTGGCTTCTCTTGTTGCAGAGCGTGGGCTCTAGGTGTGAGAGCTGCAGTAGTTATGGCACGTGGGCTCAGTAGATGGGGCTCGTGGTCTCTAGAGCTCAGACTCAGTAGTTGTGGCGCACGGGCTTAGCTGCTCCGCGGCATGTGGAATCTTCCCGGACCAGGGATCGAACCCGTGTCCCCTGCCTTTGCAGGCGGATCCTTAACCACTGCGCCACCAGGGAAGTCCCTTGCCTTCTACCTTTGGTTGGGCACTACTCTAGGTGTGTTGGCTGCCTCATCTCATTAGCAACTCTGAAGTAAGCAGATGGCATTCTGCCCTTTTTACAAATGGGAAAACTACAGCTCAGAGAGATTAAATAAGCGGCAGAGCTGTGACTTGTCCATGTGACCCCAGGGTCTGTGTTCCTGCCTGTACATGGCCAACATGATCTACCCATTCGTGTTCCAGAGAAATATCAATAAAGAATACAGATGCTTATAAGAGGCCCTCCCCAAGTTAAGTCACATGCTCCCTAAAAGAGGTTTTCTGTGTGATCATCTCTAGCACATTAATACCCATTTCTGTCAAGTACCATTTATCGGGATGGGGTGATGTCTGCAAAAATATGGACAGAGGGATCCTGATGGGGCTTCAAGGCAAGCTCACGCCTTTTATAAGTAATGCACTTGAGGAGAAAGTGGGATGCGATTTCAAATAGGGTGGCCAGCAAAGCCTGGCTGAGCGGGTGACATTTCAGTAACCCCGGTGAACTCTGGATGAAGAGTTCTAGACAAGAAAAGGCCAGTGCAAAGGCCCTGAGGCAGGAATGAATGGGCCTCGTTTCTCCTAAAGGGCAAAGAGCCCTGTGGGGCTGGATTCAAATAGGCAAGGGGAAAGGGGAAGGGGAAGGGGAAGGGGAAGGGATGAAGCCAGAGAGGATACAGGCTGGATCACGTAGGACTTTTCAGGCCACTGTAAGGCTTTGTTTTCAACTCTGACAGGGAGCCCCTTGGAGGGTTTGGAACTGAGTAGAACAAAAACAATCAAAAATATCCACATTGGCTTAAGCCAAAGGGAGAATTTCTGGGTCTGTGTAACTGAAATGTACAGAGGTAGTTCCTGTCTTCAGGCTTGGCTGGATCCAGGACTCGGTCCTCTGAGATCTGTCTTCTTGCTCTAGCTTCCCCTCTGTCCATTGCCAGCCTGCCTCCCCTGCAGCCCCAAAAGTGTCACTGGTTGGATGGGATCACCACGGCCGCAGGAAAGCAGTGCTCCGATTGGCCAGGCCTGAGCCACATGCCCACCCCCGGAATCAGAGGTGACGTCAACTCTATCAGAACCATAATGGCCGAGAGAAAAGGAAAGGGGAGATTTTCTAGCGTGACATGACGATACCAGTGCCAAGAGAAGGGAAACGGATGCTGGGTGACAAAACCCATAGATGTCCTCTACAGTGGTGCAGACTTTTCATCAAATTCATAATCCATTTCCAATGTTTTAAAGGAACAAGACTAGGAAAGATTATTCCTTAATCTAATAGAACAGTATTTTTATTTTCCCAAAATAAAAATACTTATGTCAAAAGTAATACATACGTGATGAAAATACTTAAACAATACATACGTGTGAAATTTACAAGGTGGAAGTTTCTTTCCCTAACGCTAATGTCTGGAGATGAGCATTCCTGACAGTGGAGGGGGCTCACTCTAGGTAGTTACTATGCATATCCCCGCACTTTCACACGGTGGCAGCACACTGTGAGAAGAGAACATACCATACCACGCAGAGATTCTCAACTTGTTTTCATCTTTCTTAGTACCCAGCTATCTACCTTGCTCTTTCTCTAACTGCCACACGGTTTTCCACTAGGATGGGCTTATTGTAATTCACTGAATCTTTACTCAGTTGAAGTTTTTTTACTCAATGCTAGAATTAACATTCTGGTTAACTCTGCCTTGTTGGCATATGCAAGACTTTCTCTATGATAGATTCCCAAAGGCGGGCCAAAGGGTAAAAACAGCTTCAACTTCAATATAAAATGCCAAATAAATGTCCCGATAGATTTACTAACACTCCAACTGATGAAGTATAAGAGTCTTTGTTTCTAACAAATATTGGAGGTTGTTAATTAGTTAAATTATTCCTACACTAAAACCTGCCCTGTTCTCACCAAAAGGAAGACTTGAAAGGATCAAATTGGTTCCAAGTAACTTAACAGAGTCCCAGAAACAAGCTCAAGAATATGTTTGGGAACACAAATATCCAGCATCCAAGGTAAAATTTCACAGTGTCTGGCATCCAATATAAAATCACCAGGCATGAAAGCAGCAGGAAAATCCAATCCCATTAGGAGAGAAATCAATCACAAATAGGCATCCCAACTGGAAAGGAAAAGTAAGACTACCTTATCTTCAGACCACCTGATCGTGTATGTAGAAAATATGATGTAATTCACAGAAGAGCTACTAAAACTATAAGCAAATTTAGCGAGGTTGCAGGAAACACTATCCGTTAGAGGGGGCTAACTCCTCCCCCAAAGACTTAATTGTCCCAAAACTTTTCTTCACTCGTCTGAAACAAGGTCAGTAGACCACAAAGGTCCAGTTCCAGTGTTTCTGGGTTGTTTGATCTTCTCCTGCAAACTAAGCTTTTTATTTTGGCAGGAATCAGACCTACTGGTACAAGGTGGTGGGCAAACTAGAATTCTGGTGGGAGGGCACACTTTCTGAGCAGCAACCATGTACCGTACACCAACGGCCTTAAAAAATCAATAGAAAAGTGAACTCTTACCTCAGTACTTCTACCCATTGAAATCGACCTTGGGGACATAACCAGCCAGGCAAATACTTACACAGAAGAATTCCACTGACTCGTTACTTACAATAGGGATAAACAGAAACGTATTAAATGTTTAACACTTATAGTTCTTCTTTTATGCAACGAAGTACATGTTTTTGAAGGAATTTTAGGGGAAAAAAAGCTCCTATGTTAAGTGAAAATAATTCAGGAAAAAAATTAACCATGAACTTGCAAAAATTACATTATATTATTGTTATATGTAAATGAAAGTATACAACTAAGAAGATATCCCAGAATACTGGTAGTAGTTAACGCTGAATGACAGGACATAGTGCATTTTAATGTGCTTCCACTTCCTAAACTGTCTTCAGTTACCTTGTACTACTAGAATATCTGAAGCCCAGAACCTTCCCTTGGAACCAAGGACAAAGCAAGAAACCGTGGAGGCGCAGTACCTGAAAGTATACTCAGACACGGAATAGTAGTTCAGTTTTATTTTCTGCCGTAACAAACATTTCAGCACCCTCCTCCTCCAGCAACAGGGAAGCAACAGGGAAACAACAGGGCCAAGATCTTGTGCCCAAGACCAATGCAAGCAAACAAATAGGGCCCCATAATGAAGTGGCAACTAGTATAGGAGTCAACGCCCTGGGGAGGGACGCCCTGCCTAGGAAGAGACGCTAGGTGAGTCCTACGCCCCCTCTCCTGGCCCGGGCTTAGTGGAAACACGGGACACAAAGTGCTGCATGGTCCGAACCAACGGGGAAGGCTGGGTGAGACCGGAGGTGATGGAAATCTGGAGTCGGCCAGGGTCCTCAGCACTCATTGGGCTAAAAGGGAGAGAGCAAAAGAAAGCCAAGGTAAACATGGTAACTGTGAGCGGAATGCTCTGCCCCTCAGCGGGGGGCAGGCTCGGCGCGCAAGTCCACGTCCTCACACCTCGCCTCTGGGGTCTCCAACTCACTCTTAGAACGAGCCCGGCCACCGGCCCCCGGCCAGCGCCCCCCACCGGGGCCCCTCGGAGAACACACACGGCGACGGTGCTGCCGCTCACCGCGAGCTCCTTCCACACCGCCCCTCGGTGGGGCTGCGCATGCGGCGCCGGGGGCTGGCAGGCCCTCTCTGCCTCCACGGGCCACCGGAGGGGCACCGGGAAGGAGCCGGTGGCGGCACAGTCAAGGAACCGTCCGTCGACCTGGCCTGGGCCGCAGGCCTGCGTCCCCTCAGGCCGTTCTCACTTGTCTCGGGCCCCTCCAGGTCTGCTCCCCTCCCTTCTGGTCCCTCAGGCCGTCTCCCCCCACCACCTCTCCCAGCCCCCGCTGACCCCCGGCCCCCCACCAGGCCAGCGCCTCCAACGGTCTTGGTCCCCCTTCCCCCACCCCTTCACATCCCCCGACTGACCCCCTTCTCCCCCCCCTTCCACTGCCTCCCGAAGGCGCATCCACCGGCCTCTCCTCAAACAGAATACAACTGGAGCAATTGGCCTCCGGATCCGCTGCCCACGGGCCCGACAAACTCACCCAGCCCTGAGGCGGCGTTTGCATCTGGTCCCCGCGCAGGGTCTCCACCTGGTCCCCGCGCAGGGTCTCCACCAGGTCCCCCCGCAGCGTCTCCACCAGGTCCCCCCGCAGCGTCTCCACCCTGTCTCATTGCGGCACATCCACCTCGGTTTCCCGGGAGATGGCGACCGGGCCCTGCGACGCCGCGTATGCCCGACCGGCGCAAAGCGTGTCCGTTCGGCCCACGAGCAGGCGGCAGCTGTGCGGCCGGTGGACCTCCACCCTCTTCTGGGACACCTCTGGGGCCTTCTCCGCCGCCCTGGACTACACCACCTCGCGCCACGCCGCGGCCAGCGCCTGGGGCTGCCTCCTCCATGCTGCCTCAGGCTTCGCTTCTGCCCTCCACGCCCAGCACGAGCTTCTGAGGAAACGAGGCCGCCACAGGAAGCTCTGCCCCTAGGTGGCTGACGTCACTGGGGCTACCAGAGGAGCGCCTGTGCAAGCAGGCCCCGCCGCCATTCCCCAGATGTCACGTTTGCGAGGCCTCTGGGCACGTGACTGCTTCCCAGCAAACCGGCAAACCCCAGGCGAGCCCGATGCACCTCCAAGTCTGTGCTGGTGCCAGCCGGGCCACCCTCACGTGTGACCAGCTTGCTGAGTGCAGGTCCCTGTCATCAACTTCTGCAGGGAGTCGGGTGCCTCTGGGACAGGCCTGGCCAGCCCTCTCGTCTCCCACACGTAGCTCAAGTCTGCATGTGTGTGTGCATGCACACGCATGCATGTGTGTGCACGTGCACGTGTGTTGGGGCCCGGCCCTGGGGGGCTGAGGCCAGAGACGCAGAGCGGGCGGTGCCTGCCCGTCTGGGGAAGGAAGTGGGGGACTGCTTCTGGGCCTGTTGTGGACGGCGTGGGGCCAGGCCACCAGCGGCTCCAAGGCTCCAGGGACACAGACTGCAGCCACTCCAGGCTGCAGGCTTGGCCCGGGCCGGCCAGGTGCATGGGGAAACCCGGCTGGACGCAAGGGCTGCGGCAGGAGGGGTGGGGGGCGCAACCCCAGGGCCACCCCGAGTCTCCTGGCCCTTTGCTGGCACAGCCCTCATGGCCTTTCCCTCCCACAGGAACAAAGTCTTGCAGCTCTCCGGAGGGCTGGAGGTTCCGGGGGCCCTCAACTGGGAGGTGACCCTGTGTCTCCTGGCCCGCTGGGTGCTGGTCTACTTCTGTGTCTGGAAGGGGGTCAAGGCAACAGGAAAGGTACAGCCGGGGTGACGGCAGGCCTGGGGGCAGCACTGCGTGGGGGGCTGTGGGTGTCTGCCAGCGACCACTGCTGCCACGGGAGGAGACTGCACCAGGGCCAGAGCCCGAGGAGGGGCAGGGACTTCAGTCCGGGCCACTTGATCCCCACCCCCCTGGCTGGAGAGTCCTCCCCACCCTGCGCCTCCAGGCCCGGCAGCCTTCCCTCCCGAGTGGAGGGGGAGAGGCCCCGGCAGCGGGTGCCCCTTCCCTGCGGTGGGGGGCATCCCTGGCTCGCCTTCCCTCCCTTCCAGTTTCTCTGGGTTCTGGCTCTGAGTCAGTTTTTGACCTTCTCGGTCTGTCTTCCTCACCTGCCTGTCTGCCCTGGGGCACCCAGCAGGGAGCCTGCACACATCCCTCCCTCAGGGGCTCCCTGTCAGGTTGCGGGGACAACTGTGTGAACAGACACAATAAGACAGCGTGCCGACGGTTGCGGGACACGCGGGACACGGCCAGGTCTCTGGAGGGCGGGAGCATTCCAGCAGGGTCCGCAGAGCAGCCGCTTGGCGCTGCTTGGGTGGGAGGCAGAGGCCTTTGCTGTGGTCTTGATCTTGCCTCTGTCTCTGGCTAGCTGAGTTCTAATCCCTGGCACCGAGGACCCCCGCCTCTCTGCAGACGAGGACCTGGAGTCGGCACGGGAGGCGTGGGACCTGCCTGCGGGCTGCGGCCTCGCTCCCTGCCTCTCCCTCCCTCTGCAGCTGACCTGTACTTCTTGCCGTGGGGCTGCTGGTGCCCCAGCCAAACACCCAGCTTCCTTTGGGAGGAGCCGTGGCTCTGATGAGTAGAAGGGGGTGCCGCTGGGTGGCCTCCCTCCTCAGCACTGAGCACACCGGCCAGCTGTGGGGGGGGGTGCGGACGGGGACCGTGGCCTTCCTGGCAGCCCTGCGCAGGCTGAGGGCCCCTAAGGGGGAGGTGGGTGCCACAGGACCCCTCTGAGGGGCCCCGCCCCCCAGGTCGTGTATTTCACCGCTACATTCCCCTACGTGGTCCTGGTTGTGCTGCTCGTGCGGGGAGT
The DNA here is from genome assembly GCF_964165515.1 of Mesoplodon bidens. Lineage (NCBI taxonomy): Eukaryota > Metazoa > Chordata > Mammalia > Artiodactyla > Ziphiidae > Mesoplodon > Mesoplodon bidens. Next base: position 205,615 of record NC_138163.1, read on the forward strand.
GCTGCTGCCTGGAGCCCTGGACGGCATCGTCTACTATCTCAAGCCCGGCTGGTCGAAGCTGGCGTCCCCTCAGGTGAGGTAGAGGTCGGGTCGGGGGACACGGTGCGGGAGCAGGCCGGCCTAGCAGGGCTCCTCACAGCTGCTCTCCCCTCGCTCACCTCCAGGTATGGATAGATGCCGGGACCCAGATTTTCTTTCCTTACGCCATTGGCCTGGGGGCCCTCACGGCCCTGGGCAGCTACAATCGCTTCAACAACAACTGCTACAAGTAGGCACTACGGCCCTGCCACCCCTGCCCTGCCTGCCCGTGGGCAGCAGGCAGTCTCACCAGCCCACATGGTCCCCTCTGCCCCCAGGGATGCCATCATCCTCGCACTTATCAACAGCGGGACCAGCTTCTTTGCTGGCTTCGTGGTCTTCTCCATCCTGGGCTTCATGGCCACAGAGCAGGGCAAAGTGCGGGCTTTCTCTAGTTGTGGCAAGTGGGGGCTACTTTTCGTTGTGGTGTGCAGTCTTCTCATTTCTGTGGCTTCTCTTGTTGCAGAGCGTGGGCTCTAGGTGTGAGAGCTGCAGTAGTTATGGCACGTGGGCTCAGTAGATGGGGCTCGTGGTCTCTAGAGCTCAGACTCAGTAGTTGTGGCGCACGGGCTTAGCTGCTCCGCGGCATGTGGAATCTTCCCGGACCAGGGATCGAACCCGTGTCCCCTGCCTTTGCAGGCGGATCCTTAACCACTGCGCCACCAGGGAAGTCCCTTGCCTTCTACCTTTGGTTGGGCACTACTCTAGGTGTGTTGGCTGCCTCATCTCATTAGCAACTCTGAAGTAAGCAGATGGCATTCTGCCCTTTTTACAAATGGGAAAACTACAGCTCAGAGAGATTAAATAAGCGGCAGAGCTGTGACTTGTCCATGTGACCCCAGGGTCTGTGTTCCTGCCTGTACATGGCCAACATGATCTACCCATTCGTGTTCCAGAGAAATATCAATAAAGAATACAGATGCTTATAAGAGGCCCTCCCCAAGTTAAGTCACATGCTCCCTAAAAGAGGTTTTCTGTGTGATCATCTCTAGCACATTAATACCCATTTCTGTCAAGTACCATTTATCGGGATGGGGTGATGTCTGCAAAAATATGGACAGAGGGATCCTGATGGGGCTTCAAGGCAAGCTCACGCCTTTTATAAGTAATGCACTTGAGGAGAAAGTGGGATGCGATTTCAAATAGGGTGGCCAGCAAAGCCTGGCTGAGCGGGTGACATTTCAGTAACCCCGGTGAACTCTGGATGAAGAGTTCTAGACAAGAAAAGGCCAGTGCAAAGGCCCTGAGGCAGGAATGAATGGGCCTCGTTTCTCCTAAAGGGCAAAGAGCCCTGTGGGGCTGGATTCAAATAGGCAAGGGGAAAGGGGAAGGGGAAGGGGAAGGGGAAGGGATGAAGCCAGAGAGGATACAGGCTGGATCACGTAGGACTTTTCAGGCCACTGTAAGGCTTTGTTTTCAACTCTGACAGGGAGCCCCTTGGAGGGTTTGGAACTGAGTAGAACAAAAACAATCAAAAATATCCACATTGGCTTAAGCCAAAGGGAGAATTTCTGGGTCTGTGTAACTGAAATGTACAGAGGTAGTTCCTGTCTTCAGGCTTGGCTGGATCCAGGACTCGGTCCTCTGAGATCTGTCTTCTTGCTCTAGCTTCCCCTCTGTCCATTGCCAGCCTGCCTCCCCTGCAGCCCCAAAAGTGTCACTGGTTGGATGGGATCACCACGGCCGCAGGAAAGCAGTGCTCCGATTGGCCAGGCCTGAGCCACATGCCCACCCCCGGAATCAGAGGTGACGTCAACTCTATCAGAACCATAATGGCCGAGAGAAAAGGAAAGGGGAGATTTTCTAGCGTGACATGACGATACCAGTGCCAAGAGAAGGGAAACGGATGCTGGGTGACAAAACCCATAGATGTCCTCTACAGTGGTGCAGACTTTTCATCAAATTCATAATCCATTTCCAATGTTTTAAAGGAACAAGACTAGGAAAGATTATTCCTTAATCTAATAGAACAGTATTTTTATTTTCCCAAAATAAAAATACTTATGTCAAAAGTAATACATACGTGATGAAAATACTTAAACAATACATACGTGTGAAATTTACAAGGTGGAAGTTTCTTTCCCTAACGCTAATGTCTGGAGATGAGCATTCCTGACAGTGGAGGGGGCTCACTCTAGGTAGTTACTATGCATATCCCCGCACTTTCACACGGTGGCAGCACACTGTGAGAAGAGAACATACCATACCACGCAGAGATTCTCAACTTGTTTTCATCTTTCTTAGTACCCAGCTATCTACCTTGCTCTTTCTCTAACTGCCACACGGTTTTCCACTAGGATGGGCTTATTGTAATTCACTGAATCTTTACTCAGTTGAAGTTTTTTTACTCAATGCTAGAATTAACATTCTGGTTAACTCTGCCTTGTTGGCATATGCAAGACTTTCTCTATGATAGATTCCCAAAGGCGGGCCAAAGGGTAAAAACAGCTTCAACTTCAATATAAAATGCCAAATAAATGTCCCGATAGATTTACTAACACTCCAACTGATGAAGTATAAGAGTCTTTGTTTCTAACAAATATTGGAGGTTGTTAATTAGTTAAATTATTCCTACACTAAAACCTGCCCTGTTCTCACCAAAAGGAAGACTTGAAAGGATCAAATTGGTTCCAAGTAACTTAACAGAGTCCCAGAAACAAGCTCAAGAATATGTTTGGGAACACAAATATCCAGCATCCAAGGTAAAATTTCACAGTGTCTGGCATCCAATATAAAATCACCAGGCATGAAAGCAGCAGGAAAATCCAATCCCATTAGGAGAGAAGTCAATCACAAATAGGCATCCCAACAGGAAAGGAAAAGTAAGACTACCTTATCTTCAGACCACCTGATCGTGTATGTAGAAAATATGATGTAATTCACAGAAGAGCTACTAAAACTATAAGCAAATTTAGCGAGGTTGCAGGAAACACTATCCGTTAGAGGGGGCTAACTCCTCCCCCAAAGACTTAATTGTCCCAAAACTTTTCTTCACTCGTCTGAAACAAGGTCAGTAGACCACAAAGGTCCAGTTCCAGTGTTTCTGGGTTGTTTGATCTTCTCCTGCAAACTAAGCTTTTTATTTTGGCAGGAATCAGACCTACTGGTACAAGGTGGTGGGCAAACTAGAATTCTGGTGGGAGGGCACACTTTCTGAGCAGCAACCATGTACCGTACACCAACGGCCTTAAAAAATCAATAGAAAAGTGAACTCTTACCTCAGTACTTCTACCCATTGAAATCGACCTTGAGGACATAACCAGCCAGGCAAATACTTACACAGAAGAATTCCACTGACTCGTTACTTACAATAGGGATAAACAGAAACGTATTAAATGTTTAACACTTATAGTTCTTCTTTTATGCAACGAAGTACATGTTTTTGAAGGAATTTTAGGGGAAAAAAAGCTCCTATGTTAAGTGAAAATAATTCAGGAAAAAAATTAACCATGAACTTGCAAAAATTACATTATATTATTGTTATATGTAAATGAAAGTATACAACTAAGAAGATATCCCAGAATACTGGTAGTAGTTAACGCTGAATGACAGGACATAGTGCATTTTAATGTGCTTCCACTTCCTAAACTGTCTTCAGTTACCTTGTACTACTAGAATATCTGAAGCCCAGAACCTTCCCTTGGAACCAAGGACAAAGCAAGAAACCGTGGAGGCGCAGTACCTGAAAGTATACTCAGACACGGAATAGTAGTTCAGTTTTATTTTCTGCCGTAACAAACATTTCAGCACCCTCCTCCTCCAGCAACAGGGAAGCAACAGGGAAACAACAGGGCCAAGATCTTGTGCCCAAGACCAATGCAAGCAAACAAATAGGGCCCCATAATGAAGTGGCAACTAGTATAGGAGTCAACGCCCTGGGGAGGGACGCCCTGCCTAGGAAGAGACGCTAGGTGAGTCCTACGCCCCCTCTCCTGGCCCGGGCTTAGTGGAAACACGGGACACAAAGTGCTGCATGGTCCGAACCAACGGGGAAGGCTGGGTGAGACCGGAGGTGATGGAAATCTGGAGTCGGCCAGGGTCCTCAGCACTCATTGGGCTAAAAGGGAGAGAGCAAAAGAAAACCAAGGTAAACATGGTAACTGTGAGCGGAACGCTCTGCCCCTCAGCGGGGGGCAGGCTCGGCGCGCAAGTCCACGTCCTCACACCTCGCCTCTGGGGTCTCCAACTCACTCTTAGAACGAGCCCGGCCACCGGCCCCCGGCCAGCGCCCCCCACCGGGGCCCCTCGGAGAACACACACGGCGACGGTGCTGCCGCTCACCGCGAGCTCCTTCCACACCGCCCCTCGGTGGGGCTGCGCATGCGGCGCCGGGGGCTGGCAGGCCCTCTCTGCCTCCACGGGCCACCGGAGGGGCACCGGGAAGGAGCCGGTGGCGGCACAGTCAAGGAACCGTCCGTCGACCTGGCCTGGGCCGCAGGCCTGCGTCCCCTCAGGCCGTTCTCACTTGTCTCGGGCCCCTCCAGGTCTGCTCCCCTCCCTTCTGGTCCCTCAGGCCGTCTCCCCCCACCACCTCTCCCAGCCCCCGCTGACCCCCGGCCCCCCACCAGGCCAGCGCCTCCAACGGTCTTGGTCCCCCTTCCCCCACCCCTTCACATCCCCCGACTGACCCCCTTCTCCCCCCCCTTCCACTGCCTCCCGAAGGCGCATCCACCGGCCTCTCCTCAAACAGAATACAACTGAAGCAATTGGCCTCCGGATCCGCTGCCCACGGGCCCGACAAACTCACCCAGCCCTGAGGCGGCGTTTGCATCTGGTCCCCGCGCAGGGTCTCCACCTGGTCCCCGCGCAGGGTCTCCACCAGGTCCCCCCGCAGCGTCTCCACCAGGTCCCCCCGCAGCGTCTCCACCCTGTCTCATTGCGGCACATCCACCTCGGTTTCCCGGGAGATGGCGACCGGGCCCTGCGACGCCGCGTATGCCCGACCGGCGCAAAGCGTGTCCGTTCGGCCCACGCGCAGGCGGCAGCTGTGCGGCCGGTGGACCTCCACCCTCTTCTGGGACACCTCTGGGGACTTCTCCGCCGCCCTGGACTACACCACCTCGCGCCACGCCGCGGCCAGCGCCTGGGGCTGCCTCCTCCATGCTGCCTCAGGCTTCACTTCTGCCCTCCACGCCCAGCACGAGCTTCTGAGGAAACGAGGCCGCCACAGGAAGCTCTGCCCCTAGGTGGCTGACGTCACTGGGGCTACCAGAGGAGCGCCTGTGCAAGCAGGCCCCGCCGCCATTCCCCAGATGTCACGTTTGCGAGGCCTCTGGGCACGTGACTGCTTCCCAGCAAACCGGCAAACCCCAGGCGAGCCCGATGCACCTCCAAGTCTGTGCTGGTGCCAGCCGGGCCACCCTCACGTGTGACCAGCTTGCTGAGTGCAGGTCCCTGTCATCAACTTCTGCAGGGAGTCGGGTGCCTCTGGGACAGGCCTGGCCAGCCCTCTCGTCTCCCACACGTAGCTCAAGTCTGCATGTGTGTGTGCATGCACACGCATGCATGTGTGTGCACGTGCACGTGTGTCGGGGCCCGGCCCTGGGGGGCTAGGGCCAGGGACGCAGAGCGGGCGGTGCCTGCCCGTCTGGGGAAGGAAGTGGGGGACTGCTTCTGGGCCTGTTGTGGACGGCGTGGGGCCAGGCCACCAGCGGCTCCAAGGCTCCAGGGACACAGACTGCAGCCACTCCAGGCTGCAGGCTTGGCCCGGGCCGGCCAGGTGCGTGGGGAAAACCGGCTGGACGCAAGGGCTGCGGCAGGGGGGGCGCGGAGGGCACAACCCCAGGGCCACCCCGAGTCTCCTGGCCCTTTGCTGGCACAGCCCTCATGGCTTTTCCCTCCCACAGGAACAAAGTCTTGCAGCTCTCCGGAGGGCTGGAGGTTCCGGGGGCCCTCAACTGGGAGGTGACCCTGTGTCTCCTGGCCCGCTGGGTGCTGGTCTACTTCTGTGTCTGGAAGGGGGTCAAGGCAACAGGAAAGGTACAGCCGGGGTGACGGCAGGCCTGGGGGCAGCACTGCGTGGGGGGCTGTGGGTGTCTGCCAGCGACCACTGCTGCCACGGGAGGAGACTGCACCAGGGCCAGAGCCCGAGGAGGGGCAGGGACTTCAGTCCGGGCCACTTGATCCCCACCCCCCTGGCTGGAGAGTCCTCCCCACCCTGCGCCTCCAGGCCCGGCAGCCTTCCCTCCCGAGTGGAGGGGGAGAGGCCCCGGCAGCGGGTGCCCCTTCCCTGCGGTGGGGGGCATCCCTGGCTCGCCTTCCCTCCCTTCCAGTTTCTCTGGGTTCTGGCTCTGAGTCAGTTTTTGACCTTCTCGGTCTGTCTTCCTCACCTGCCTGTCTGCCCTGGGGCACCCAGCAGGGAGCCTGCACACATCCCTCCCTCAGGGGCTCCCTGTCAGGTTGCGGGGACAACTGTGTGAACAGACACAATAAGACAGCGTGCCGACGGTTGCGGGACACGCGGGACACGGCCAGGTCTCTGGAGGGCGGGAGCATTCCAGCAGGGTCCGCAGAGCAGCCGCTTGGCGCTGCTTGGGTGGGAGGCAGAGGCCTTTGCTGTGGTCTTGATCTTGCCTCTGTCTCTGGCTAGCTGAGTTCTAATCCCCGGCACCGAGGACCCCCGCCTCTCTGCAGACGAGGACCTGGAGTCGGCACGGGAGGCGTGGGACCTGCCTGCGGGCTGCGGCCTCGCTCCCTGCCTCTCCCTCCCTCTGCAGCTGACCTGTACTTCTTGCCGTGGGGCTGCTGGTGCCCCAGCCAAACACCCAGCTTCCTTTGGGAGGAGCCGTGGCTCTGATGAGTAGAAGGGGGTGCCGCTGGGTGGCCTCCCTCCTCAGCACTGAGCACACCGGCCAGCTGTGGGGGGGGGGGGGTGCGGACGGGGACCGTGGCCTTCCTGGCAGCCCTGCGCAGGCTGAGGGCCCCTAAGGGGGAGGTGGGTGCCACAGGACCCCTCTGAGGGGCCCCGCCCCCCAGGTCGTGTATTTCACCGCTACATTCCCCTACGTGGTCCTGGTTGTGCTGCTCGTGCGGGGAGTGCTGCTGCCTGGAGCCCTGGACGGCATCGTCTACTATCTCAAGCCCGGCTGGTCGAAGCTGGCGTCCCCTCAGGTGAGGTAGAGGTCGGGTCGGGGGACACGGTGCGGGAGCAGGCCGGCCTAGCAGGGCTCCTCACAGCTGCTCTCCCCTCGCTCACCTCCAGGTATGGATAGATGCCGGGACCCAGATTTTCTTTCCTTACGCCATTGGCCTGGGGGCCCTCACGGCCCTGGGCAGCTACAATCGCTTCAACAACAACTGCTACAAGTAGGCACTACGGCCCTGCCACCCCTGCCCTGCCTGCCCGTGGGCAGCAGGCAGTCTCACCAGCCCACATGGTCCCCTCTGCCCCCAGGGATGCCATCATCCTCGCACTTATCAACAGCGGGACCAGCTTCTTTGCTGGCTTCGTGGTCTTCTCCATCCTGGGCTTCATGGCCACAGAGCAGGGCAAAGTGCGGGCTTTCTCTAGTTGTGGCAAGTGGGGGCTACTTTTCGTTGTGGTGTGCAGTCTTCTCATTTCTGTGGCTTCTCTTGTTGCAGAGCGTGGGCTCTAGGTGTGAGAGCTGCAGTAGTTATGGCACGTGGGCTCAGTAGATGGGGCTCGTGGTCTCTAGAGCTCAGACTCAGTAGTTGTGGCGCACGGGCTTAGCTGCTCCGCGGCATGTGGAATCTTCCCGGACCAGGGATCGAACCCGTGTCCCCTGCCTTTGCAGGCGGATCCTTAACCACTGCGCCACCAGGGAAGTCCCTTGCCTTCTACCTTTGGTTGGGCACTACTCTAGGTGTGTTGGCTGCCTCATCTCATTAGCAACTCTGAAGTAAGCAGATGGCATTCTGCCCTTTTTACAAATGGGAAAACTACAGCTCAGAGAGATTAAATAAGCGGCAGAGCTGTGACTTGTCCATGTGACCCCAGGGTCTGTGTTCCTGCCTGTACATGGCCAACATGATCTACCCATTCGTGTTCCAGAGAAATATCAATAAAGAATACAGATGCTTATAAGAGGCCCTCCCCAAGTTAAGTCACATGCTCCCTAAAAGAGGTTTTCTGTGTGATCCTCTCTAGCACATTAATACCCATTTCTGTCAAGTACCATTTATCGGGATGGGGTGATGTCTGCAAAAATATGGACAGAGGGATCCTGATGGGGCTTCAAGGCAAGCTCACGCCTTTTATAAGTAATGCACTTGAGGAGAAAGTGGGATGCGATTTCAAATAGGGTGGCCAGCAAAGCCTGGCTGAGCGGGTGACATTTCAGTAACCCCGGTGAACTCTGGATGAAGAGTTCTAGACAAGAAAAGGCCAGTGCAAAGGCCCTGAGGCAGGAATGAATGGGCCTCGTTTCTCCTAAAGGGCAAAGAGCCCTGTGGGGCTGGATTCAAATAGGCAAGGGGAAAGGGGAAGGGGAAGGGGAAGGGGAAGGGGAAGGGATGAAGCCAGAGAGGATACAGGCTGGATCACGTAGGACTTTTCAGGCCACTGTAAGGCTTTGTTTTCAACTCTGACAGGGAGCCCCTTGGAGGGTTTGGAACTGAGTAGAACAAAAACAATCAAAAATATCCACATTGGCTTAAGCCAAAGGGAGAATTTCTGGGTCTGTGTAACTGAAATGTACAGAGGTAGTTCCTGTCTTCAGGCTTGGCTGGATCCAGGACTCGGTCCTCTGAGATCTGTCTTCTTGCTCTAGCTTCCCCTCTGTCCATTGCCAGCCTGCCTCCCCTGCAGCCCCAAAAGTGTCACTGGTTGGATGGGATCACCACGGCCGCAGGAAAGCAGTGTTCCGATTGGCCAGGCCTGAGCCACATGCCCACCCCCGGAATCAGAGGTGACGTCAACTCTATCAGAACCATAATGGCCGAGAGAAAAGGAAAGGGGAGATTTTCTAGCGTGACATGACGATACCAGTACCAAGAGAAGGGAAACGGATGCTGGGTGACAAAACCCATAGATGTCCTCTACAGTGGTGCAGACTTTTCATCAAATTCAAAATCCATTTCTAATGGTTTTTTTTTTTTTTTTAAAAAGCAAGACTAGGAAAGATTTTTCTCGTAATAGAGCATGTGCCCTGCTACTGGCCCTCCCATCAGCTTCCATCCCCTGACTCTGGGGTTCCACATCCACTTCAGGGGGGTGTCCTCTTCCTAATCCTCCCACACTGACCTTTGCTGGATTAAAGTTTGTTAAGTCAGTGGTTGTAAAGGGGAAAAATGGAGCAGACTATTATTTTCCAAAGGAAAAACATTTCAAAGCTAATAATTCCTTATGAAAATACTTAAACAACATGGAAATCTAAAATCTAAATAGTGAAAGGTTTCTTCCCCAATGCCCAGGGATGACATTGACAGCAGGGGTGGCTCATTCCAGGTGGTGACTCTGCCTTTCCCCACATGCTCATATGGTCCGAATGTATCGAAAAACAGGAATATGCCGTGCCCAGAATTCTGCAGTTTGCTTTACTCTCTTTCCATATTAGTTCCCAGCTATCTACTTTGCTCTGACTGCCATATGGTACTCCACCAGGACGGACTTGCCGTGACTTACTGAACCTTTCCCCTGTCGATGTACATTCTACCTGTTTTTCACAATGACAAACAATGCTGTAATTAACACTGTGGTCAATTCTGCCTTGTTCACATACACAAGAGTTTTCCTGTGATAGATTCCCAAAGGTGGGTCAAAGGATAAGTATATCTTAATATTTAAGAGGAAATGCCAATCAAATGTCCAGACAGATTTTACCACCACTCTGATAGTGTATAAGAGTCCTTGTTTCTAACTATAGCCTTCTTGAACACTGAAGATTCCAGTTAATTAAATTAATCCTACACTGAGATTTGCTCTGGTCCCACAAAGCAAATTTTAAAAAGTACGACTCAAGAGGTTCAAACTGTTTCCAAGTAACTTAATAGGATCCCAGAACAAAGCTCAAGAATAAGTTTAGGAATAGAAAAACATCCAGCACCCAAGGGAAATCTTACAATGCCTGGCATCCAATCTAAAATTACCGGGCATGCAAAGAAGCAGGAAAATCCAAACCATTATGAAAGAAATCAGTTAAAATGCATCGATTGGAGAGGAAGAAGTAAATGTGCCTTTATTTACAGACAAAATGATTGTATATGTAGAAAGGCCCATGGGATTTATAAAAAGAGCTATTACTATCAACCAGTGAGTTTAGCAACATTGCAGAATACAAGCTGTTTTAGAGGGAGCTAATCACCTCACCCCAAACACTTAACCAACTGCCCCAGCACTTTTCTTTGCAGATCTGAAACAAGGTCGGTAAGCCACAAATTCCTACTTAGTATTCTGGCATTATGTGTTAATATAAAAATGTAACTATAAAACTAAGAAAATATTCCAAGATTAACACTGAATGGCAGGACACAATTTTCTTTTTGTCCCATTGTCTTCAATTACGTGTACTACTTGAATAGCTGAATCCCAGACCTCCCCTCCAACCTGAGGACAAATGCAAGAATATTAGGAGGTGCAGAAGCTAAAACTAAACTCAGGCACAGAACAGCAGCTCAGTTGTATTTTCTGCAGTTAACATTTAATCACCAAACAAAATACGTGGACCCTGAGTGCCCAAGGGCCAGTACAGGCAAACGATGAAACGGCAACAACAAAGTGGTGACCACTGAAGAAAGCAATGCCCTAGGGAAGGACGCCAAGGACAGGACACAGAAGTTAGGGTTAGGCCCCTGTGGACTGCTGACGCTGAACTTAAAAGGGGCGCACAGAGCGCTGCAAGATGTGAAGCGCACAGGAAATCTTGTTCACACAGAGCATGATGGAAGTTCGGAGTTGGCCAAAGTCTTCACCACTCAATCGGCTAAAAGGGAGGGAAAAATAAAATTCAGGTTCGTGTGGAGGAGCACGTCCCTCCCTGTCCCCCCACGCCGACAATCCCAGAGCAGCACACTTCTTCTTTAGGCTTAACCCTCCCTTACAGCTCCACCGGGCCTGAGCTTGGCTCTGGCCACTTGCCACCACCCCCTCCCCAGCCCCCTCTAGAACTGACACGACCAGGACGCGGCCCTCCACGTCGAGCTCCTTCTGAATGGACCCTGGGACTTGAAAGTATACAGTCAGCCACTCGTGAGCGATCTCTGCGTCCATGTGCGTTGAGAAATCCACAGTAAGGGTGCTGGTGGAGATATGGTTAAGGCACCATCCACACTACTGATTTCGCCTGTGCGTCAGGCTTCCTCCTCACTGAGACCAGCCTTCACACCCCACCCCCAGGCTTCTCCCCGAGACCACCCCTTAGGCCGTCCACACCTCCCACCCTATACACTGAGGCCACCCTGGACATCACCACCCCTACCCTCTGGTTTCCCTCAGGTTGGTTTTCCCCACCACCATCCCGTCAGCCCAGACCACCCTTGGCCCATACCCTGCAGCTGCCCAGACTTCCCTCCTTCTACACTTCAGGCCCCACCGCCTGCAGCCCCTCCCCCCAAACCACCTCCAGCCCAGCCCCTGTCCGCCCGGAACACTGGGGCTCCTGAAAACGGTTACCACTGTAGCGCCTGCTGAGCCGCATCTCCACCCCTGCCTGCTGCGTCTGTACGTGGCCCTGCTGCGAGGGGTGCCCACGGGACCTGCACAAGGCCACCGGCTGCGCCACCTGCCTCTCCTGCGACGCCAGGATTGTTAGCGTCTCCAGGGTCGCCAGGATTGACTGGGTCACCAGGGTCACCCTGGTCGCCACGTGCTGCTCCCTCTGCAACGGCCGCGGCGCCTTCGCCTTCGTCTGCTGCCCTCATGGCTCCTCCACCATCTGCCTCAGACTCCATCTAGAACCGCTTCCACCCTCCCGACGAGCTGGGGAAGAACAAAACGCTCCCTTACGAAACTCAACCGTCTAGCGCCCCGAGCTACTCGGGATTCCCAGAGCGCCTGCGCAAACAGACCCCTGGTAACGCCTCCTGACTCGTGATTGGTTCCCACCGACAGAGCCTGCAGGCTCTCCAGCCAACGGGCGCCCCTGTATGAAGCTCCACACCTCAGAGCGCTGTGTAACCCCAATGAGCCTGCACAAACAGACACCCACACGGTCTGGTCCCTCTAACCGGTCTACCTCAGGCCCAGACACCCCGGAAGCGGCTTAGCCATGAGGCCTCCAGGTGACGCTCCTCCCCTTAGTGTGGCTGGGGCTCCCCAGTGCGCATGTCCAAACAGACCCGTGCCCCTCCTCCTAAGGCCTTTGTGTATGTAACTTTCCCTGCCAAGCCTGCAAACCCCAGGCGAGCCCCGTGCACTTCGAAGTCTGTATCAATGCCAGCCTGGCCAACTTCACATGTGACCAGCCTGCTGAGCGCAGGTCCCTGTCATCGACTTCTGGAAGGGAGTAGGGCACTTCTGGGCCAGGCCCGGCCAGCCCTCTGGTCTCCCACAGGTAGCTCAAGTCTGCATGTGTGTGTGCATGCACACGCATGCATGTGTGGGCACGTGCACACGCGCGTGTGTCGGGGCCGGCCCTGGGGGCATGAGGCCAGGGATGCAGAGCGGCGGTGCCTGCCCGCCTGGGGAGGGAAGCGGGGAACTGCTGCTGGGCCCACTGAGGTGGCGTGGGGCCGGGCCGCCAGCGGCTCCAAGGCTCCCGGGACACAGACTGCAGCGACTCCAGGCTGCAGGCTTGGCCCGGGCCGGCCAGGTGCACGGGGGAGACCGGCTGGACTCAAGGGTTGTGGCAGGAGGGGCGGGGGGCGCAACCCCAGGGCCACCCCGAGTCTCCTGGCCCTTTGCTGGCACAGCCCTCATGGCCTTTCCCTCCCACAGGAACAAAGTCTTGCAGCTCTCCGGAGGGCTGGAGGTTCCGGGGGCCCTCAACTGGGAGGTGACCCTGTGTCTCCTGGCCCGCTGGGTGCTGGTCTACTTCTGTGTCTGGAAGGGGGTCAAGGCAACAGGAAAGGTACAGCCGGGGTGACGGCAGGCCTGGGGGCAGCACTGCGTGGGGTGCTGTGGGTGTCTGCCAGCGACCACTGCTGCCACGGGAGGAGACTGCACCAGGGCCAGAGCCCGAGGAGGGGCAGGGACTTCAGTCCGGGCCACTTGATCCCCACCCCCCTGGCTGGAGAGTCCTCCCCACCCTGCGCCTCCAGGCCCGGCAGCCTTCCCTCCCGAGTGGAGGGGGAGAGGCCCCGGCAGCGGGTGCCCCTTCCCTGCGGTGGGGGGCATCCCTGGCTCGCCTTCCCTCCCTTCCAGTTTCTCTGGGTTCTGGCTCTGAGTCAGTTTTTGACCTTCTCGGTCTGTCTTCCTCACCTGCCTGTCTGCCCTGGGGCACCCAGCAGGGAGCCTGCACACATCCCTCCCTCAGGGGCTCCCTGTCAGGTTGCGGGGACAACTGTGTGAACAGACACAATAAGACAGCGTGCCGACGGTTGCGGGACACGCGGGACACGGCCAGGTCTCTGGAGGGCGGGAGCATTCCAGCAGGGTCCGCAGAGCAGCCGCTTGGCGCTGCTTGGGTGGGAGGCAGAGGCCTTTGCTGTGGTCTTGATCTTGCCTCTGTCTCTGGCTAGCTGAGTTCTAATCCCCGGCACCGAGGACCCCCGCCTCTCTGCAGACGAGGACCTGGAGTCGGCACGGGAGGCGTGGGACCTGCCTGCGGGCTGCGGCCTCGCTCCCTGCCTCTCCCTCCCTCTGCAGCTGACCTGTACTTCTTGCCGTGGGGCTGCTGGTGCCCCAGCCAAACACCCAGCTTCCTTTGGGAGGAGCCGTGGCTCTGATGAGTAGAAGGGGGTGCCGCTGGGTGGCCTCCCTCCTCAGCACTGAGCACACCGGCCAGCTGTGGGGGGGGGTGCGGACGGGGACCGTGGCCTTCCTGGCAGCCCTGCGCAGGCTGAGGGCCCCTAAGGGGGAGGTGGGTGCCACAGGACCCCTCTGAGGGGCCCCGCCCCCCAGGTCGTGTATTTCACCGCTACATTCCCCTACGTGGTCCTGGTTGTGCTGCTCGTGCGGGGAGTGCTGCTGCCTGGAGCCCTGGACGGCATCGTCTACTATCTCAAGCCCGGCTGGTCGAAGCTGGCGTCCCCTCAGGTGAGGTAGAGGTCGGGTCGGGGGACACGGTGCGGGAGCAGGCCGGCCTAGCAGGGCTCCTCACAGCTGCTCTCCCCTCGCTCACCTCCAGGTATGGATAGATGCCGGGACCCAGATTTTCTTTCCTTACGCCATTGGCCTGGGGGCCCTCACGGCCCTGGGCAGCTACAATCGCTTCAACAACAACTGCTACAAGTAGGCACTACGGCCCTGCCACCCCTGCCCTGCCTGCCCGTGGGCAGCAGGCAGTCTCACCAGCCCACATGGTCCCCTCTGCCCCCAGGGATGCCATCATCCTCGCACTTATCAACAGCGGGACCAGCTTCTTTGCTGGCTTCGTGGTCTTCTCCATCCTGGGCTTCATGGCCACAGAGCAGGGCAAAGTGCGGGCTTTCTCTAGTTGTGGCAAGTGGGGGCTACTTTTCGTTGTGGTGTGCAGTCTTCTCATTTCTGTGGCTTCTCTTGTTGCAGAGCGTGGGCTCTAGGTGTGAGAGCTGCAGTAGTTATGGCACGTGGGCTCAGTAGATGGGGCTCGTGGTCTCTAGAGCTCAGACTCAGTAGTTGTGGCGCACGGGCTTAGCTGCTCCGCGGCATGTGGAATCTTCCCGGACCAGGGATCGAACCCGTGTCCCCTGCCTTTGCAGGCGGATCCTTAACCACTGCGCCACCAGGGAAGTCCCTTGCCTTCTACCTTTGGTTGGGCACTACTCTAGGTGTGTTGGCTGCCTCATCTCATTAGCAACTCTGAAGTAAGCAGATGGCATTCTGCCCTTTTTACAAATGGGAAAACTACAGCTCAGAGAGATTAAATAAGCGGCAGAGCTGTGACTTGTCCATGTGACCCCAGGGTCTGTGTTCCTGCCTGTACATGGCCAACATGATCTACCCATTCGTGTTCCAGAGAAATATCAATAAAGAATACAGATGCTTATAAGAGGCCCTCCCCAAGTTAAGTCACATGCTCCCTAAAAGAGGTTTTCTGTGTGATCCTCTCTAGCACATTAATACCCATTTCTGTCAAGTACCATTTATCGGGATGGGGTGATGTCTGCAAAAATATGGACAGAGGGATCCTGATGGGGCTTCAAGGCAAGCTCACGCCTTTTATAAGTAATGCACTTGAGGAGAAAGTGGGATGCGATTTCAAATAGGGTGGCCAGCAAAGCCTGGCTGAGCGGGTGACATTTCAGTAACCCCGGTGAACTCTGGATGAAGAGTTCTAGACAAGAAAAGGCCAGTGCAAAGGCCCTGAGGCAGGAATGAATGGGCCTCGTTTCTCCTAAAGGGCAAAGAGCCCTGTGGGGCTGGATTCAAATAGGCAAGGGGAAAGGGGAAGGGGAAGGGGAAGGGGAAGGGGAAGGGATGAAGCCAGAGAGGATACAGGCTGGATCACGTAGGACTTTTCAGGCCACTGTAAGGCTTTGTTTTCAACTCTGACAGGGAGCCCCTTGGAGGGTTTGGAACTGAGTAGAACAAAAACAATCAAAAATATCCACATTGGCTTAAGCCAAAGGGAGAATTTCTGGGTCTGTGTAACTGAAATGTACAGAGGTAGTTCCTGTCTTCAGGCTTGGCTGGATCCAGGACTCGGTCCTCTGAGATCTGTCTTCTTGCTCTAGCTTCCCCTCTGTCCATTGCCAGCCTGCCTCCCCTGCAGCCCCAAAAGTGTCACTGGTTGGATGGGATCACCACGGCCGCAGGAAAGCAGTGTTCCGATTGGCCAGGCCTGAGCCACATGCCCACCCCCGGAATCAGAGGTGACGTCAACTCTATCAGAACCATAATGGCCGAGAGAAAAGGAAAGGGGAGATTTTCTAGCGTGACATGACGATACCAGTACCAAGAGAAGGGAAACGGATGCTGGGTGACAAAACCCATAGATGTCCTCTACAGTGGTGCAGACTTTTCATCAAATTCAAAATCCATTTCTAATGGTTTTTTTTTTTTTTTTAAAAAGCAAGACTAGGAAAGATTTTTCTCGTAATAGAGCATGTGCCCTGCTACTGGCCCTCCCATCAGCTTCCATCCCCTGACTCTGGGGTTCCACATCCACTTCAGGGGGGTGTCCTCTTCCTAATCCTCCCACACTGACCTTTGCTGGATTAAAGTTTGTTAAGTCAGTGGTTGTAAAGGGGAAAAATGGAGCAGACTATTATTTTCCAAAGGAAAAACATTTCAAAGCTAATAATTCCTTATGAAAATACTTAAACAACATGGAAATCTAAAATCTAAATAGTGAAAGGTTTCTTCCCCAATGCCCAGGGATGACATTGACAGCAGGGGTGGCTCATTCCAGGTGGTGACTCTGCCTTTCCCCACATGCTCATATGGTCCGAATGTATCGAAAAACAGGAATATGCCGTGCCCAGAATTCTGCAGTTTGCTTTACTCTCTTTCCATATTAGTTCCCAGCTATCTACTTTGCTCTGACTGCCATATGGTACTCCACCAGGACGGACTTGCCGTGACTTACTGAACCTTTCCCCTGTCGATGTACATTCTACCTGTTTTTCACAATGACAAACAATGCTGTAATTAACACTGTGGTCAATTCTGCCTTGTTCACATACACAAGAGTTTTCCTGTGATAGATTCCCAAAGGTGGGTCAAAGGATAAGTATATCTTAATATTTAAGAGGAAATGCCAATCAAATGTCCAGACAGATTTTACCACCACTCTGATAGTGTATAAGAGTCCTTGTTTCTAACTATAGCCTTCTTGAACACTGAAGATTCCAGTTAATTAAATTAATCCTACACTGAGATTTGCTCTGGTCCCACAAAGCAAATTTTAAAAAGTACGACTCAAGAGGTTCAAACTGTTTCCAAGTAACTTAATAGGATCCCAGAACAAAGCTCAAGAATAAGTTTAGGAATAGAAAAACATCCAGCACCCAAGGGAAATCTTACAATGCCTGGCATCCAATCTAAAATTACCGGGCATGCAAAGAAGCAGGAAAATCCAAACCATTATGAAAGAAATCAGTTAAAATGCATCGATTGGAGAGGAAGAAGTAAATGTGCCTTTATTTACAGACAAAATGATTGTATATGTAGAAAGGCCCATGGGATTTATAAAAAGAGCTATTACTATCAACCAGTGAGTTTAGCAACATTGCAGAATACAAGCTGTTTTAGAGGGAGCTAATCACCTCACCCCAAACACTTAACCAACTGCCCCAGCACTTTTCTTTGCAGATCTGAAACAAGGTCGGTAAGCCACAAATTCCTACTTAGTATTCTGGCATTATGTGTTAATATAAAAATGTAACTATAAAACTAAGAAAATATTCCAAGATTAACACTGAATGGCAGGACGCAATTTTCTTTTTGTCCCATTGTCTTCAATTACGTGTACTACTTGAATAGCTGAATCCCAGACCTCCCCTCCAACCTGAGGACAAATGCAAGAATATTAGGAGGTGCAGAAGCTAAAACTAAACTCAGGCACAGAACAGCAGCTCAGTTGTATTTTCTGCAGTTAACATTTAATCACCAAACAAAATACGTGGACCCTGAGTGCCCAAGGGCCAGTACAGGCAAACGATGAAACGGCAACAACAAAGTGGTGACCACTGAAGAAAGCAATGCCCTAGGGAAGGACGCCAAGGACAGGACACAGAAGTTAGGGTTAGGCCCCTGTGGACTGCTGACGCTGAACTTAAAAGGGGCGCACAGAGCGCTGCAAGATGTGAAGCGCACAGGAAATCTTGTTCACACAGAGCATGATGGAAGTTCGGAGTTGGCCAAAGTCTTCACCACTCAATCGGCTAAAAGGGAGGGAAAAATAAAATTCAGGTTCGTGTGGAGGAGCACGTCCCTCCCTGTCCCCCCACGCCGACAATCCCAGAGCAGCACACTTCTTCTTTAGGCTTAACCCTCCCTTACAGCTCCACCGGGCCTGAGCTTGGCTCTGGCCACTTGCCACCACCCCCTCCCCAGCCCCCTCTAGAACTGACACGACCAGGACGCGGCCCTCCACGTCGAGCTCCTTCTGAATGGACCCTGGGACTTGAAAGTATACAGTCAGCCACTCGTGAGCGATCTCTGCGTCCATGTGCGTTGAGAAATCCACAGTAAGGGTGCTGGTGGAGATATGGTTAAGGCACCATCCACACTACTGATTTCGCCTGTGCGTCAGGCTTCCTCCTCACTGAGACCAGCCTTCACACCCCACCCCCAGGCTTCTCCCCGAGACCACCCCTTAGGCCGTCCACACCTCCCACCCTATACACTGAGGCCACCCTGGACATCACCACCCCTACCCTCTGGTTTCCCTCAGGTTGGTTTTCCCCACCACCATCCCGTCAGCCCAGACCACCCTTGGCCCATACCCTGCAGCTGCCCAGACTTCCCTCCTTCTACACTTCAGGCCCCACCGCCTGCAGCCCCTCCCCCCAAACCACCTCCAGCCCAGCCCCTGTCCGCCCGGAACACTGGGGCTCCTGAAAACGGTTACCACTGTAGCGCCTGCTGAGCCGCATCTCCACCCCTGCCTGCTGCGTCTGTACGTGGCCCTGCTGCGAGGGGTGCCCACGGGACCTGCACAAGGCCACCGGCTGCGCCACCTGCCTCTCCTGCGACGCCAGGATTGTTAGCGTCTCCAGGGTCGCCAGGATTGACTGGGTCACCAGGGTCACCCTGGTCGCCACGTGCTGCTCCCTCTGCAACGGCCGCGGCGCCTTCGCCTTCGTCTGCTGCCCTCATGGCTCCTCCACCATCTGCCTCAGACTCCATCTAGAACCGCTTCCACCCTCCCGACGAGCTGGGGAAGAACAAAACGCTCCCTTACGAAACTCAACCGTCTAGCGCCCCGAGCTACTCGGGATTCCCAGAGCGCCTGCGCAAACAGACCCCTGGTAACGCCTCCTGACTCGTGATTGGTTCCCACCGACAGAGCCTGCAGGCTCTCCAGCCAACGGGCGCCCCTGTATGAAGCTCCACACCTCAGAGCGCTGTGTAACCCCAATGAGCCTGCACAAACAGACACCCACACGGTCTGGTCCCTCTAACCGGTCTACCTCAGGCCCAGACACCCCGGAAGCGGCTTAGCCATGAGGCCTCCAGGTGACGCTCCTCCCCTTAGTGTGGCTGGGGCTCCCCAGTGCGCATGTCCAAACAGACCCGTGCCCCTCCTCCTAAGGCCTTTGTGTATGTAACTTTCCCTGCCAAGCCTGCAAACCCCAGGCGAGCCCCGTGCACTTCGAAGTCTGTATCAATGCCAGCCTGGCCAACTTCACATGTGACCAGCCTGCTGAGCGCAGGTCCCTGTCATCGACTTCTGGAAGGGAGTAGGGCACTTCTGGGCCAGGCCCGGCCAGCCCTCTGGTCTCCCACAGGTAGCTCAAGTCTGCATGTGTGTGTGCATGCACACGCATGCATGTGTGGGCACGTGCACACGCGCGTGTGTCGGGGCCGGCCCTGGGGGCATGAGGCCAGGGATGCAGAGCGGCGGTGCCTGCCCGCCTGGGGAGGGAAGCGGGGAACTGCTGCTGGGCCCACTGAGGTGGCGTGGGGCCGGGCCGCCAGCGGCTCCAAGGCTCCCGGGACACAGACTGCAGCGACTCCAGGCTGCAGGCTTGGCCCGGGCCGGCCAGGTGCACGGGGGAGACCGGCTGGACTCAAGGGTTGTGGCAGGAGGGGCGGGGGGCGCAACCCCAGGGCCACCCCGAGTCTCCTGGCCCTTTGCTGGCACAGCCCTCATGGCCTTTCCCTCCCACAGGAACAAAGTCTTGCAGCTCTCCGGAGGGCTGGAGGTTCCGGGGGCCCTCAACTGGGAGGTGACCCTGTGTCTCCTGGCCCGCTGGGTGCTGGTCTACTTCTGTGTCTGGAAGGGGGTCAAGGCAACAGGAAAGGTACAGCCGGGGTGACGGCAGGCCTGGGGGCAGCACTGCGTGGGGTGCTGTGGGTGTCTGCCAGCGACCACTGCTGCCACGGGAGGAGACTGCACCAGGGCCAGAGCCCGAGGAGGGGCAGGGACTTCAGTCCGGGCCACTTGATCCCCACCCCCCTGGCTGGAGAGTCCTCCCCACCCTGCGCCTCCAGGCCCGGCAGCCTTCCCTCCCGAGTGGAGGGGGAGAGGCCCCGGCAGCGGGTGCCCCTTCCCTGCGGTGGGGGGCATCCCTGGCTCGCCTTCCCTCCCTTCCAGTTTCTCTGGGTTCTGGCTCTGAGTCAGTTTTTGACCTTCTCGGTCTGTCTTCCTCACCTGCCTGTCTGCCCTGGGGCACCCAGCAGGGAGCCTGCACACATCCCTCCCTCAGGGGCTCCCTGTCAGGTTGCGGGGACAACTGTGTGAACAGACACAATAAGACAGCGTGCCGACGGTTGCGGGACACGCGGGACACGGCCAGGTCTCTGGAGGGCGGGAGCATTCCAGCAGGGTCCGCAGAGCAGCCGCTTGGCGCTGCTTGGGTGGGAGGCAGAGGCCTTTGCTGTGGTCTTGATCTTGCCTCTGTCTCTGGCTAGCTGAGTTCTAATCCCCGGCACCGAGGACCCCCGCCTCTCTGCAGACGAGGACCTGGAGTCGGCACGGGAGGCGTGGGACCTGCCTGCGGGCTGCGGCCTCGCTCCCTGCCTCTCCCTCCCTCTGCAGCTGACCTGTACTTCTTGCCGTGGGGCTGCTGGTGCCCCAGCCAAACACCCAGCTTCCTTTGGGAGGAGCCGTGGCTCTGATGAGTAGAAGGGGGTGCCGCTGGGTGGCCTCCCTCCTCAGCACTGAGCACACCGGCCAGCTGTGGGGGGGGGTGCGGACGGGGACCGTGGCCTTCCTGGCAGCCCTGCGCAGGCTGAGGGCCCCTAAGGGGGAGGTGGGTGCCACAGGACCCCTCTGAGGGGCCCCGCCCCCCAGGTCGTGTATTTCACCGCTACATTCCCCTACGTGGTCCTGGTTGTGCTGCTCGTGCGGGGAGTGCTGCTGCCTGGAGCCCTGGACGGCATCGTCTACTATCTCAAGCCCGGCTGGTCGAAGCTGGCGTCCCCTCAGGTGAGGTAGAGGTCGGGTCGGGGGACACGGTGCGGGAGCAGGCCGGCCTAGCAGGGCTCCTCACAGCTGCTCTCCCCTCGCTCACCTCCAGGTATGGATAGATGCCGGGACCCAGATTTTCTTTCCTTACGCCATTGGCCTGGGGGCCCTCACGGCCCTGGGCAGCTACAATCGCTTCAACAACAACTGCTACAAGTAGGCACTACGGCCCTGCCACCCCTGCCCTGCCTGCCCGTGGGCAGCAGGCAGTCTCACCAGCCCACATGGTCCCCTCTGCCCCCAGGGATGCCATCATCCTCGCACTTATCAACAGCGGGACCAGCTTCTTTGCTGGCTTCGTGGTCTTCTCCATCCTGGGCTTCATGGCCACAGAGCAGGGCAAAGTGCGGGCTTTCTCTAGTTGTGGCAAGTGGGGGCTACTTTTCGTTGTGGTGTGCAGTCTTCTCATTTCTGTGGCTTCTCTTGTTGCAGAGCGTGGGCTCTAGGTGTGAGAGCTGCAGTAGTTATGGCACGTGGGCTCAGTAGATGGGGCTCGTGGTCTCTAGAGCTCAGACTCAGTAGTTGTGGCGCACGGGCTTAGCTGCTCCGCGGCATGTGGAATCTTCCCGGACCAGGGATCGAACCCGTGTCCCCTGCCTTTGCAGGCGGATCCTTAACCACTGCGCCACCAGGGAAGTCCCTTGCCTTCTACCTTTGGTTGGGCACTACTCTAGGTGTGTTGGCTGCCTCATCTCATTAGCAACTCTGAAGTAAGCAGATGGCATTCTGCCCTTTTTACAAATGGGAAAACTACAGCTCAGAGAGCTTAAATAAGCGGCAGAGCTGTGACTTGTCCATGTGACCCCAGGGTCTGTGTTCCTGCCTGTACATGGCCAACATGATCTACCCATTCGTGTTCCAGAGAAATATCAATAAAGAATACAAATGCTTATAAGAGGCCCTCCCCAAGTTAAGTCACATGCTCCCTAAAAGAGGTTTTCTGTGTGATCATCTCTAGCACATTAATACCCATTTCTGTCAAGTACCATTTATCGGGATGGGGTGATGTCTGCAAAAATATGGACAGAGGGATCCTGATGGGGCTTCAAGGCAAGCTCACGCCTTTTATAAGTAATGCACTTGAGGAGAAAGTGGGATGCGATTTCAAATAGGGTGGCCAGCAAAGCCTGGCTGAGCGGGTGACATTTCAGTAACCCCGGTGAACTCTGGATGAAGAGTTCTAGACAAGAAAAGGCCAGTGCAAAGGCCCTGAGGCAGGAATGAATGGGCCTCGTTTCTCCTAAAGGGCAAAGAGCCCTGTGGGGCTGGATTCAAATAGGCAAGGGGAAAGGGGAAGGGGAAGGGGAAGGGGAAGGGATGAAGCCAGAGAGGATACAGGCTGGATCACGTAGGACTTTTCAGGCCACTGTAAGGCTTTGTTTTCAACTCTGACAGGGAGCCCCTTGGAGGGTTTGGAACTGAGTAGAACAAAAACAATCAAAAATATCCACATTGGCTTAAGCCAAAGGGAGAATTTCTGGGTCTGTGTAACTGAAATGTACAGAGGTAGTTCCTGTCTTCAGGCTTGGCTGGATCCAGGACTCGGTCCTCTGAGATCTGTCTTCTTGCTCTAGCTTCCCCTCTGTCCATTGCCAGCCTGCCTCCCCTGCAGCCCCAAAAGTGTCACTGGTTGGATGGGATCACCACGGCCGCAGGAAAGCAGTGCTCCGATTGGCCAGGCCTGAGCCACATGCCCACCCCCGGAATCAGAGGTGACGTCAACTCTATCAGAACCATAATGGCCGAGAGAAAAGGAAAGGGGAGATTTTCTAGCGTGACATGACGATACCAGTACCAAGAGAAGGGAAACGGATGCTGGGTGACAAAACCCATAGATGTCCTCTACAGTGGTGCAGACTTTTCATCAAATTCAAAATCCATTTCTAATTGTTTTTTTTTTTTTAAAAAAGCAAGACTAGGAAAGATTCTTCTCGTAATAGAGCATGTGCCCTGCTACTGGCCCTCCCATCAGCTTCCATCCCCTGACTCTGGGGTTCCACATCCACTTCAGGGGGGTGTCCTCTTCCTAATCCTCCCACACTGACCTTTGCTGGATTAAAGTTTGTTAAGTCAGTGGTTGTAAAGGGGAAAAATGGAGCAGACTATTATTTTCCAAAGGAAAAACATTTCAAAGCTAATAATTCCTTATGAAAATACTTAAACAACATGGAAATCTAAAATCTAAATAGTGAAAGGTTTCTTCCCCAATGCCCAGGGATGACATTGACAGCAGGGGTGGCTCATTCCAGGTGGTGACTCTGCCTTTCCCCACATGCTCATATGGTCCGAATGTATCGAAAAACAGGAATATGCCGTGCCCAGAATTCTGCAGTTTGCTTTACTCTCTTTCCATATTAGTTCCCAGCTATCTACTTTGCTCTGACTGCCATATGGTACTCCACCAGGACGGACTTGCCGTGACTTACTGAACCTTTCCCCTGTCGATGTACATTCTACCTGTTTTTCACAATGACAAACAATGCTGTAATTAACGCTGTGGTCAATTCTGCCTTGTTCACATACACAAGAGTTTTCCTGTGATAGATTCCCAAAGGTGGGTCAAAGGATAAGTATATCTTAATATTTAAGAGGAAATGCCAATCAAATGTCCAGACAGATTTTACCACCACTCTGATAGTGTATAAGAGTCCTTGTTTCTAACTATAGCCTTCTTGAACACTGAAGATTCCAGTTAATTAAATTAATCCTACACTGAGATTTGCTCTGGTCCCACAAAGCAAATTTTAAAAAGTACGACTCAAGAGGTTCAAACTGTTTCCAAGTAACTTAATAGGATCCCAGAACAAAGCTCAAGAATAAGTTTAGGAATAGAAAAACATCCAGCACCCAAGGGAAATCTTACAATGCCTGGCATCCAATCTAAAATTACCGGGCATGCAAAGAAGCAGGAAAATCCAAACCATTATGAAAGAAATCAGTTAAAATGCATCGATTGGAGAGGAAGAAGTAAATGTGCCTTTATTTACAGACAAAATGATTGTATATGTAGAAAGGCCCATGGGATTTATAAAAAGAGCTATTACTATCAACCAGTGAGTTTAGCAACGTTGCAGAATACAAGCTGTTTTAGAGGGAGCTAATCACCTCACCCCAAACACTTAACCAACTGCCCCAGCACTTTTCTTTGCAGATCTGAAACAAGGTCGGTAAGCCACAAATTCCTACTTAGTATTCTGGCATTATGTGTTAATATAAAAATGTAACTATAAAACTAAGAAAATATTCCAAGATTAACACTGAATGGCAGGACGCAATTTTCTTTTTGTCCCATTGTCTTCAATTACGTGTACTACTTGAATAGCTGAATCCCAGACCTCCCCTCCAACCTGAGGACAAATGCAAGAATATTAGGAGGTGCAGAAGCTAAAACTAAACTCAGGCACAGAACAGCAGCTCAGTTGTATTTTCTGCAGTTAACATTTAATCACCAAACAAAATACGTGGACCCTGAGTGCCCAAGGGCCAGTACAGGCAAACGATGAAACGGCAACAACAAAGTGGTGACCACTGAAGAAAGCAATGCCCTAGGGAAGGACGCCAAGGACAGGACACACAAGTTAGGGTTAGGCCCCTGTGGACTGCTGACGCTGAACTTAAAAGGGGCGCACAGAGCGCTGCAAGATGTGAAGCGCACAGGAAATCTTGTTCACACAGAGCATGATGGAAGTTCGGAGTTGGCCAAAGTCTTCACCACTCAATCGGCTAAAAGGGAGGGAAAAATAAAATTCAGGTTCGTGTGGAGGAGCACGTCCCTCCCTGTCCCCCCACGCCGACAATCCCAGAGCAGCACACTTCTTCTTTAGGCTTAACCCTCCCTTACAGCTCCACCGGGCCTGAGCTTGGCTCTGGCCACTTGCCACCACCCCCTCCCCAGCCCCCTCTAGAACTGACACGACCAGGACGCGGCCCTCCACGTCGAGCTCCTTCTGAATGGACCCTGGGACTTGAAAGTATACAGTCAGCAACTTGTGAGCGATCTCTGCGTCCATGTGCGTTGAGAAATCCACAGTAAGGGTGCTGGTGGAGATATGGTTAAGGCACCATCCACACTACTGATTTCGCCTGTGCGTCAGGCTTCCTCCTCACTGAGACCAGCCTTCACACCCCACCCCCAGGCTTCTCCCCGAGACCACCCCTTAGGCCGTCCACACCTCCCACCCTATACACTGAGGCCACCCTGGACATTACCACCCCTACCCTCTGGTTTCCCTCAGGTTGGTTTTCCCCACCACCATCCCGTCAGCCCAGACCACCCTTGGCCCATACCCTGCAGCTGCCCAGACTTCCCTCCTTCTACACTTCAGGCCCCACCGCCTGCAGCCCCTCCCCCCAAACCACCTCCAGCCCAGCCCCTGTCCGCCCGGAACACTGGGGCTCCTGAAAACGGTTACCACTGTAGCGCCTGCTGAGCCGCATCTCCACCCCTGCCTGCTGCGTCTGTACGTGGCCCTGCTGCGAGGGGTGCCCACTGGACCTGCACAAGGCCACCGGCTGCGCCGCCTGCCTCTCCTGCGACGCCAGGATTGTTAGTGTCTCCAGGGTCGCCAGGATTGACTGGGTCACCAGGGTCACCCTGGTCGCCACGTGCTGCTCCCTCTGCAACGGCCGCGGCGCCTTCGCCTTCGTCTGCTGCCCTCATGGCTCCTCCACCATCTGCCTCAGACTCCATCTAGAACCGCTTCCACCCTCCCGACGAGCTGGGGAAGAACAAAACGCTCCCTTACGAAACTCAACCGTCTAGCGCCCCGAGCTACTCGGGATTCCCAGAGCGCCTGCGCAAACAGACCCCTGGTAACGCCTCCTGACTCGTGATTGGTTCCCACCGACAGAGCCTGCAGGCTCTCCAGCCAACAGGCGCCCCTGTATGAAGCTCCACACCTCAGAGCGCTGTGTAACCCCAATGAGCCTGCACAAACAGACACCCACACGGTCTGGTCCCTCTAACCGGTCTACCTCAGGCCCAGACACCCCGGAAGCGGCTTAGCCATGAGGCCTCCAGGTGACGCTCCTCCCCTTAGTGTGGCTGGGGCTCCCCAGTGCGCATGTCCAAACAGACCCGTGCCCCTCCTCCTAAGGCCTTTGTGTATGTAACTTTCCCTGCCAAGCCTGCAAACCCCAGGCGAGCCCCGTGCACTTCGAAGTCTGTATCAATGCCAGCCTGGCCAACTTCACATGTGACCAGCCTGCTGAGCGCAGGTCCCTGTCATCGAGTTCTGGAAGGGAGTAGGGCACTTCTGGGCCAGGCCCGGCCAGCCCTCTGGTCTCCCACAGGTAGCTCAAGTCTGCATGTGTGTGTGCATGCACACGCATGCATGTGTGGGCACGTGCACGCGCGCGTGTGTCGGGGCCGGCCCTGGGGGCATGAGGCCAGGGATGCAGAGCAGCGGTACCTGCCCGCCTGGGGAGGGAAGCGGGGAACTGCTGCTGGGCCCACTGAGGTGGCGTGGGGCCGGGCCGCCAGCGGCTCCAAGGCTCCCGGGACACAGACTGCAGCCACTCCAGGCTGCAGGCTTGGCCCGGGCCGGCCAGGTGCACGGGGGAGACCGGCTGGACTCAAGGGTTGTGGCAGGAGGGGCGGGGGGCGCAACCCCAGGGCCACCCCGAGTCTCCTGGCCCTTTGCTGGCACAGCCCTCATGGCCTTTCCCTCCCCCAGGAACAAAGTCCTGTGGCTCTCCGGGGTGCTGGAGGTTCCAGGGGCCCTCAACTGGGAGGTGACCCTGTGTCTCCTGGCCCGCTGGTTGCTGGTCTACTTCTGTGTCTGGAAGGGATTCAAGTCAATCGGAAAGGTACAGCCTGGGTGACGGCAGGCCTGGGAGCAGCACTGCCTGGGGTCGGGGTGTGTGGGTGTCTGCCAGTGACCACTGCTGCCACGGAAGGAGACTGCACCAGGGCCAGAGCCCGAGGAGGGGCAGGGACTTCAGTCCGGGCCACTTGATCCCCACCCCCTGGCTGGAGAGTCCTCTCCACTCTGCGCCTCCAGGCCCGAGTGGAGGGGCAGAGGCGCCGGCAGCGGGTGCCTCTTCCCTGGGTTGAGGGGCATCCCTGGCTCGCCTTCCCTCCCTTCCAGTTTCTCTCCATTGTGGCTCTGAGTCAGTTTTTGAACGTCTCGGTACACCTGGTCTACGCCTGTCTCTCTCACCTGCCTGTCTGCCCTCGGGGACCCAGCGGGGAGCCTGGACACATGGCTCCCTCAGGGGCTCCCTGTCAGGTTGGGGTGACATATGTAAGAACAGTTGTGCCGTAGAACAGGGCTCACCAGATGAAGGTTGGAGTAGATGGCGAGGGGCCAAGCCACAGAACTCAGCAAGGTCCACCCTCTGGCTACTGGACTCCGTAGTAATAGCTGGCACTTCCTATGTTCCATACGCTGTTTCAAGTGCTTTCCGTGTATTAGTCCATCATGTAGGTTTTCAGACAATATTGCCAACGTCAGTCTCCTGTCTCCCATTTTGCAACTCTCCTCCAAACAGATAAAACACACCCACTCTCTCCCCAACACTAGCGATTCAAAGTCTTACCCTTCTCCAGGGGTTGTCCCTTCCATCTCTAATTCGAGCAGATACATGCACCCCAGTGTTCATAGCAGCACTATTTACAATAGCCAAGACATGGAAGCAACCCAAACGTCCATCAACTTACTTCAGAGTTACGTCCATCTGCTTACTTCAGAGTTGCTAATGAGATGAGGCAGCCAACACACCTAGAGTAGTGCCCAACCAAAGGTAGAAGGCAAGGGACTTCCCTGGTGGCGCAGTGGTTAAGGATCCGCCTGCAAAGGCAGGGGACACGGGTTCGATCCCTGGTCCGGGAAGATTCCACATGCCGCGGAGCAGCTAAGCCCGTGCGCCACAACTACTGAGTCTGAGCTCTAGAGACCACGAGCCCCATCTACTGAGCCCACGTGCCATAACTACTGCAGCTCTCACACCTAGAGCCCACGCTCTGCAACAAGAGAAGCCACAGAAATGAGAAGACTGCACACCACAACGAAAAGTAGCCCCCACTTGCCACAACTAGAGAAAGCCCGCACTTTGCCCTGCTCTGTGGCCATGAAGCCCAGGATGGAGAAGACCACGAAGCCAGCAAAGAAGCTGGTCCCGCTGTTGATAAGTGCGAGGATGATGGCATCCCTGGGGGCAGAGGGGACCATGTGGGCTGGTGAGACTGCCTGCTGCCCACGGGCAGGCAGGGCAGGGGTGGCAGGGCCGTAGTGCCTACTTGTAGCAGTTGTTGTTGAAGCGATTGTAGCTGCCCAGGGCCGTGAGGGCCCCCAGGCCAATGGCGTAAGGAAAGAAAATCTGGGTCCCGGCATCTATCCATACCTGGAGGTGAGCGAGGGGAGAGCAGCTGTGAGGAGCCCTGCTAGGCCGGCCTGCTCCCGCACCGTGTCCCCCGACCCGACCTCTACCTCACCTGAGGGGACGCCAGCTTCGACCAGCCGGGCTTGAGATAGTAGACGATGCCGTCCAGGGCTCCAGGCAGCAGCACTCCCCGCACGAGCAGCACAACCAGGACCACGTAGGGGAATGTAGCGGTGAAATACACGACCTGGGGGGCGGGGCCCCTCAGAGGGGTCCTGTGGCACCCACCTCCCCCTTAGGGGCCCTCAGCCTGCGCAGGGCTGCCAGGAAGGCCACGGTCCCCGTCCGCACCCCCCCCCACAGCTGGCCGGTGTGCTCAGTGCTGAGGAGGGAGGCCACCCAGCGGCACCCCCTTCTACTCATCAGAGCCACGGCTCCTCCCAAAGGAAGCTGGGTGTTTGGCTGGGGCACCAGCAGCCCCACGGCAAGAAGTACAGGTCAGCTGCAGAGGGAGGGAGAGGCAGGGAGCGAGGCCGCAGCCCGCAGGCAGGTCCCACGCCTCCCGTGCCGACTCCAGGTCCTCGTCTGCAGAGAGGCGGGGGTCCTCGGTGCCGGGGATTAGAACTCAGCTAGCCAGAGACAGAGGCAAGATCAAGACCACAGCAAAGGCCTCTGCCTCCCACCCAAGCAGCGCCAAGCGGCTGCTCTGCGGACCCTGCTGGAATGCTCCCGCCCTCCAGAGACCTGGCCATGTCCCGCGTGTCCCGCAACCGTCGGCACGCTGTCTTATTGTGTCTGTTCACACAGTTGTCCCCGCAACCTGACAGGGAGCCCCTGAGGGAGGGATGTGTGCAGGCTCCCTGCTGGGTGCCCCAGGGCAGACAGGCAGGTGAGGAAGACAGACCGAGAAGGTCAAAAACTGACTCAGAGCCAGAACCCAGAGAAACTGGAAGGGAGGGAAGGCGAGCCAGGGATGCCCCCCACCGCAGGGAAGGGGCACCCGCTGCCGGGGCCTCTCCCCCTCCACTCGGGAGGGAAGGCTGCCGGGCCTGGAGGCGCAGGGTGGGGAGGACTCTCCAGCCAGGGGGGTGGGGATCAAGTGGCCCGGACTGAAGTCCCTGCCCCTCCTCGGGCTCTGGCCCTGGTGCAGTCTCCTCCCGTGGCAGCAGTGGTCGCTGGCAGACACCCACAGCCCCCCACGCAGTGCTGCCCCCAGGCCTGCCGTCACCCCGGCTGTACCTTTCCTGTTGCCTTGACCCCCTTCCAGACACAGAAGTAGACCAGCACCCAGCGGGCCAGGAGACACAGGGTCACCTCCCAGTTGAGGGCCCCCGGAACCTCCAGCCCTCCGGAGAGCTGCAAGACTTTGTTCCTGTGGGAGGGAAAGGCCATGAGGGCTGTGCCAGCAAAGGGCCAGGAGACTCGGGGTGGCCCTGGGGTTGCGCCCCCCACCCCTCCTGCCGCAGCCCTTGCGTCCAGCCAGTTTTCCCCATGCACCTGGCCGGCCCGGGCCAAGCCTGCAGCCTGGAGTGGCTGCAGTCTGTGTCCCTGGAGCCTTGGAGCCGCTGGTGGCCTGGCCCCACGCCGTCCACAACAGGCCCAGAAGCAGTCCCCCACTTCCTTCCCCAGACGGGCAGGCACCGCCCGCTCTGCGTCTCTGGCCTCAGCCCCCCAGGGCCGGGCCCCAACACACGTGCACGTGCACACACATGCATGCGTGTGCATGCACACACACATGCAGACTTGAGCTACGTGTGGGAGACGAGAGGGCTGGCCGGGCCTGTCCCAGAGGCACCCGACTCCCTGCAGAAGTTGATGACAGGGACCTGCACTCAGCAAGCTGGTCACACGTGAGGGTGGCCCGGCTGGCACCAGCACAGACTTGGAGGTGCATCGGGCTCGCCTGGGGTTTGCCGGTTTGCTGGGAAGCAGTCACGTGCCCAGAGGCCTCGCAAACGTGACATCTGGGGAATGGCGGCGGGGCCTGCTTGCACAGGCGCTCCTCTGGTAGCCCCAGTGACGTCAGCCACCTAGGGGCAGAGCTTCCTGTGGCGGCCTCGTTTCCTCAGAAGCTCGTGCTGGGCGTGGAGGGCAGAAGCGAAGCCTGAGGCAGCATGGAGGAGGCAGCCCCAGGCGCTGGCCGCGGCGTGGCGCGAGGTGGTGTAGTCCAGGGCGGCGGAGAAGTCCCCAGAGGTGTCCCAGAAGAGGGTGGAGGTCCACCGGCCGCACAGCTGCCGCCTGCTCGTGGGCCGAACGGACACGCTTTGCGCCGGTCGGGCATACGCGGCGTCGCAGGGCCCGGTCGCCATCTCCCGGGAAACCGAGGTGGATGTGCCGCAATGAGACAGGGTGGAGACGCTGCGGGGGGACCTGGTGGAGACGCTGCGGGGGGACCTGGTGGAGACCCTGCGCGGGGACCAGGTGGAGACCCTGCGCGGGGACCAGATGCAAACGCCGCCTCAGGGCTGGGTGAGTTTGTCGGGCCCGTGGGCAGCGGATCCGGAGGCCAATTGCTCCAGTTGTATTCTGTTTGAGGAGAGGCCGGTGGATGCGCCTTCGGGAGGCAGTGGAAGGGGGGGGAGAAGGGGGTCAGTCGGGGGATGTGAAGGGGTGGGGGAAGGGGGACCAAGACCGTTGGAGGCGCTGGCCTGGTGGGGGGCCGGGGGTCAGTGGGGGCTGGGAGAGGTGGTGGGGGGAGACGGCCTGAGGGACCAGAAGGGAGGGGAGCAGACCTGGAGGGGCCCGAGACAAGTGAGAACGGCCTGAGGGGACGCAGGCCTGCGGCCCAGGCCAGGTCGACGGACGGTTCCTTGACTGTGCTGCCACCGGCTCCTTCCCGGTGCCCCTCCGGTGGCCCGTGGAGGCAGAGAGGGCCTGCCAGCCCCCGGTGCTGCATGCGCAGCCCCACCGAGGGGCGGTGTGGAAGGAGCTCGCGGTGAGCGGCAGCACCGTCGCCTTGTGTGTTCTCCGAGGGGCCCCGGTGGGGGGCGCTGGCCGGGGGCCGGTGGCCGGGCTCGTTCTAAGAGTGAGTTGGAGACCCCAGAGGCGAGGTGTGAGGACGTGGACTTGCGCGCCGAGCCTGCCCCCCGCTGAGGGGCAGAGCGTTCCGCTCACAGTTACCATGTTTACCCTGGTTTTCTTTTGCTCTCTCCCTTTTAGCCCAATGAGTGCTGAGGACCCTGGCCGACTCCAGATTTCCATCACCTCCGGTCTCACCCAGCCTTCCCCGTTGGTTCGGACCATGCAGCACTTTGTGTCCCGTGTTTCCACTAAGCCCGGGCCAGGAGAGGGGGCGTAGGACTCACCTAGCGTCTCTTCCTAGGCAGGGCGTCCCTCCCCAGGGCGTTGACTCCTATACTAGTTGCCACTTCATTATGGGGCCCTATTTGTTTGCTTGCATTGGTCTTGGGCACAAGATCTTGGCCCTGTTGTTTCCCTGTTGCTTCCCTGTTGCTGGAGGAGGAGGGTGCTGAAATGTTTGTTACGGCAGAAAATAAAACTGAACTACTATTCCGTGTCTGAGTATACTTTCAGGTACTGCGCCTCCACGGTTTCTTGCTTTGTCCTTGGTTCCAAGGGAAGGTTCTGGGCTTCAGATATTCTAGTAGTACAAGGTAACTGAAGACAGTTTAGGAAGTGGAAGCACATTAAAATGCACTATGTCCTGTCATTCAGCGTTAACTACTACCAGTATTCTGGGATATCTTCTTAGTTGTATACTTTCATTTACATATAACAATAATATAATGTAATTTTTGCAAGTTCATGGTTAATTTTTTTCCTGAATTATTTTCACTTAACATAGGAGCTTTTTTTCCCCTAAAATTCCTTCAAAAACATGTACTTCGTTGCATAAAAGAAGAACTATAAGTGTTAAACATTTAATACGTTTCTGTTTATCCCTATTGTAAGTAACGAGTCAGTGGAATTCTTCTGTGTAAGTATTTGCCTGGCTGGTTATGTCCCCAAGGTCGATTTCAATGGGTAGAAGTACTGAGGTAAGAGTTCACTTTTCTATTGATTTTTTAAGGCCGTTGGTGTACGGTACATGGTTGCTGCTCAGAAAGTGTGCCCTCCCACCAGAATTCTAGTTTGCCCACCACCTTGTACCAGTAGGTCTGATTCCTGCCAAAATAAAAAGCTTAGTTTGCAGGAGAAGATCAAACAACCCAGAAACACTGGAACTGGACCTTTGTGGTCTACTGACCTTGTTTCAGACGAGTGAAGAAAAGTTTTGGGACAATTAAGTCTTTGGGGGAGGAGTTAGCCCCCTCTAACGGATAGTGTTTCCTGCAACCTCGCTAAATTTGCTTATAGTTTTAGTAGCTCTTCTGTGAATTACATCATATTTTCTACATACACGATCAGGTGGTCTGAAGATAAGGTAGTCTTACTTTTCCTTTCCAGTTGGGATGCCTATTTGTGATTGATTTCTCTCCTAATGGGATTGGATTTTCCTGCTGCTTTCATGCCTGGTGATTTTATATTGGATGCCAGACACTGTGAAATTTTACCTTGGATGCTGGATATTTGTGTTCCCAAACATATTCTTGAGCTTGTTTCTGGGACTCTGTTAAGTTACTTGGAACCAATTTGATCCTTTCAAGTCTTCCTTTTGGTGAGAACAGGGCAGGTTTTAGTGTAGGAATAATTTAACTAATTAACAACCTCCAATATTTGTTAGAAACAAAGACTCTTATACTTCATCAGTTGGAGTGTTAGTAAATCTATCGGGACATTTATTTGGCATTTTATATTGAAGTTGAAGCTGTTTTTACCCTTTGGCCCGCCTTTGGGAATCTATCATAGAGAAAGTCTTGCATATGCCAACAAGGCAGAGTTAACCGGAATGTTAACTCTAGCATTGAGTAAAAAAACTTCAACTGAGTATAGATTCAGTGAATTACAGTAAGCCCATCCTAGTGGAAAACCGTGTGGCAGTTAGAGAAAGAGCAAGGTAGATAGCTGGGTACTAAGAAAGATGAAAACAAGTTGAGAATCTCTGCGTGGTATGGTATGTTCTCTTCTCACAGTGTGCTGCCACCGTGTGAAAGTGCGGGGATATGCATAGTAACTACCTAGAGTGAGCCCCCTCCACTGTCAGGAATGCTCATCTCCAGACATTAGCGTTAGGGAAAGAAACTTCCACCTTGTAAATTTCACACGTATGTATTGTTTAAGTATTTTCATCACGTATGTATTACTTTTGACATAAGTATTTTTATTTTGGGAAAATAAAAATACTGTTCTATTAGATTAAGGAATAATCTTTCCTAGTCTTGTTCCTTTAAAGCATTGGAAATGGATTATGAATTTGATGAAAAGTCTGCACCACTGTAGAGGACATCTATGGGTTTTGTCACCCAGCATCCGTTTCCCTTCTCTTGGTACTGGTATCGTCATGTCACGCTAGAAAATCTCCCCTTTCCTTTTCTCTCGGCCATTATGGTTCTGATAGAGTTGATGTCACCTCTGATTCCGGGGGTGGGCATGTGGCTCAGGCCTGGCCAATCGGAGCACTGCTTTCCTGCGGCCGTGGTGATCCCATCCAACCAGTGACACTTTTGGGGCTGCAGGGGAGGCAGGCTGGCAATGGACAGAGGGGAAGCTAGAGCAAGAAGAAGACACATCTCAGAGCACCAAATCCTGGATCCAGCCATGCCTGAAGACAGGAACTACCTGTGTACCTTTCAGTTATACAGACCCAGAAATTCTCGCAGTGGCTTAAGCCAATGTGGATATTTTTGATTGTTTCTGTTCTACTTTTTTTCACTTGCAATAGCAAAGTCTTGACTATTAATGAATTGGGGGAATCATACTTTTATTTATTTAACTACTGTGGTCTGAGGACTTGGCCCTCCTTTAATTACTTCAAGGGAGAAATTGACCTCTTTTCTTGTTAAGGGATTAGCTCCTGGCTGATCAACTCATACTGTGGTAGAAAAGGAGACAAATGAGTCAAAGGAGGGGAGGGACTGCAAGGGGCAGCTGGAGGAAAGGGACAAGGAGAAGGACCATCCCTTTCCAGACAGGGCACCCAAAATTGGCCCAGAAGTGGGCCATATAGTGGATATGGAGAAGCCTGTGCCTTCCACATTATTTTTAATAGCTGTATAATGTTCCACAGAATGTGTATACCCTAGTTATTTTAACCAATCTCTTGTACATAGGCCTTTAGGCTATTTATAATTTTTCAGTATTATAAACCATGCCGAAATTAATACCCTGGTACATTTGTTTTTGTGTAACACATTATGTACAATAGGATTTTAGAAGGAGGGTTGTTGGGTCAAAGAGTAATCTCTTTTTAAAGTGTTTAATATGTATTACCAAGTTGCCCTCCAAAAAGTTTGCATCAATTTAACTCCAACGAATTGTGTATGAAAGTGTCCATTTTCTTACGTCCTACCCTCTATTTGTCAGCTTCGCCTGCCATAATAAAATACCACAGACTAGGTGGCTTAAAAAGCAGAAATTTGTTTTCTCATAGTTCTGGAGACTTGAAGTCCAAGATCAAGGTGCCAGCAGGTTGGTTTCTGATGAGGCTTCCTCCTTGATTTATAGACAGACACCTTCTCGCTGTGTCCTCACGTGTCCTTTGTGTGTGTGTGTGTGTGTGTGTGTGTGTGTGTGTGTAGTGAGAGAGAGAGAGAGAGGTCTTTGGTGTCTTGTTTCTCTTCTTATAAGGACACCAGACCTATTGGATTAGGTACCCACACTTATGACCTGATAAATATAACCTTAATTACCTCTTTAAAGTCCCTATCGCCAAATACTGTCACATTAGAGAATAGGATTTCAACATACGAATTAAGGGGGATACAATTCTGCCCATAATGCACACCAAGCAGGACATTTTCAATCTAACTTTGGTCATAGTTCTTTTCTATATAGAAGGTTTTAAAAAACTTCTAAAATGTAGTTAAGTGATCGATCTTTTCATTATGATTTCTGTAGTTTATGTCCAATAGAAACCTTACCCACTGTAAAAGTGTAAAGTTTGTCACTCATAACGTCTTCTAGTACTTTAAAATTTTAATCCACTAGGAATTTATTTGGGTGCAAAAAATGACATTGATCTAATTTTGTTTTGCCCCCAAAGGTTAGTCAGGTGTTGGAACGCTATTTATTGAATAATCCGTATTTCTCCACTGAGTTGAAATGTCATCGTCACCAAATTTTAACCCCCATCTTTGTTTATTCTTGCAATTTGTTCTTCTAGCTAATTTGGGTTGAGTGATCTGGGATGGCCTCTCTGAAGAAGTGACCTGAAGGATTCAGTACAGAAAGTTGGGCTTGGGGAGGGAGAAGAAAGAGACAGAGGAAGACAGACAGACATTTGATTGGTTCAGCTTAAGTTGCCTTCCCAAGGATGCAGGGAGAAACGTGAGGACAAGAAGGGGATGAGAGAGAGGAGATTAACGCATCAGTGGATTAGAGGACTGTTGAGTTGGGGATACTTGAACATTTGAGTTTTTCTATTTTATACTATTATAAATAATATTGTTGTGAATATTTTGCTTAAAAGGGTTGCATACACACATGTGTAAATATACACGGTCCTAGTTTTAGTGATGAGAGGGTTTTCAGGTTGAGTTCATAACTTTGCAAGAACTATGCATTCCCACATGACATATTTATCCAGGCCTCTGTAATTACAGCATATTACCTGGTTAGGGAATGAGGGAACATTACTCTACCATGTAGTAGGGTGAAGGCTATGTGGAGAAAGGCCAAGATATGTGTCTGCAAAATTGATGTCCAAAATAAAAAACAAGTTCCATATTCTCACGGGAAGGTAGGGTTTATCAGCCAGGATGCCAGCAGTTGTGTCTAAGGGACCAAGCCAGAGATGTGACTGGAGAGAAAATGTAAAATTAAGAGTCAGAAGTCAGAGTGAAACCGAAATTGAAAGAGTACATAAAGAGCAATGGTGAAATTACTTGGATTACACAAGTCAGAAGAAAGCTGGTCTAGACTTTACTTTTTACAGAAAAATTAATTTCCAAAAGAATTAAACTTGAAATGGGAAAAAATGAAAGCATACAATTAAGTAGAAAATATGAAACCATAAAAATGAAAGGAGAAAACATTGAGGAAGACAATTATGCATGATACAAAACCCAGAAGCCATACATGGATAAATATGAATCAATGTCTGAACACAAAGAAATGTGAAACGTATTTATGGAAGAAAACACCGTGAGAGCATCAAATTGGGACTCAATTGGGATAATTCTTTATAAATCACATAGTAAAAAAGGCAGGATACAAAGTGCAGAAGGCAAAAAAATAAAATCAATATCTAATTATACGAAAATGTTAAACTCTGTTATGGAACAAAACACCATAAATAAGATGAAAAGACAAACAAGTTAGGAAAAAAATCAGTGATACAAATAGTAAACTAAAGAAGATATCTTAAAAATGTAAAAAAATAAAAAGCCCTAAAAAACTCCTGGAAATCAATACATAAAAGACAAACAATCCAATAGGGAATTGTACAAATGACAAGAACATGGCATTCATGGAATAAGAATTATAAACAGCCAAATTGGTACTTGATATGATCTTATTTATGTAAAAAAAACTGTAAATGCAGGTTAGCATATCATAGGAAAAAATCTAGAAGGATACCCATAAAACTGCTCATAGTGGTTAGTACAGAGACATTATGAGAAAAAAATTTTTAATTAATTTATTTAATTTTGGCTGCGTTTGGTCTTCGTTGCTGTGTGTTGCACAAGCAGGGGCCACTCTTCGTTGCAGTGCACGGGCTTATTGCGGTGGTTTCTCTTGTTGCAGAGCATGGGCTCTAGGCGCGCGGGCTCAGTACTTGTGGCTTGTGGGCTCTAGAGCGCAGGCTCAGCAGTTGTGGCACATGGGCTTAGTTGCTCCGTGGCATGTGGGATCTTCCCAGACCAGGGCTCATACCCATGTCCACTGCATTGGCAGGCGGACTCTCAACCACTGTGCCACCAGGGAAGCCCCCTATGAGAAATTTTAACTTTCTAGTAATGCACCTTTATGTAAAGCATAAAGGATTTTATTTCATTAGATTTTTTTAACCATTAAAAAAATTGAAGTATAGTTCATTTACAGTGTTGTATTCGTTTCAGGTGTATAGCAAAGTGATTCCATTACACACACACACACACACACACACACACACACACACATATATATATATATTCTTTTTCAGGTTCTTTTCCACTCTAGGTTATTACAAGATATTGAATATAGTTCCCTGTGCTATACAGTAGGTCCTTGTTGTTTATGTATTTTATATATAGTAGTGTGTATATGTTAATCCCAAACTCCTAATTTATCTCTCCCCCTCTCCCTCTGCTATCCTCTTTGGTAACCATAAGTTTGTTTTTTATGGCTGTGAGTCCATTTCTGTTTTGTAAATAAGTTCATTTATATCATTTTTTAAAAGACTCCACATATAAGTGATATCATATGATATTTGTCTTTCTCTGTGTTACTTCACTTAGTATGCTAATCTGTAGGTCCATCCATGTTGCTGCAAACGACATTATTTCATTTTTTATGGCTGAGTAATATTCCATTGTATATATTACCACATCTTCTTTATCTGTTTATCTGTCAATGGACATTTAGGTTGTTTCCATGTCTTGGCTACTGTGAACAGTGCTGCTCTGAACATAGGGGTGCATGTATCTTTTTGAATCATAGTTTTGCCTGGATATATGCCCAGGAGTGGGATTGCTGGATCATATGGTAGTTCGATTTTTAGTTTTTTAAGGAACCTCCATACTGTTCTCCATAGTGGCTGCACCAATTTACATTCCCACCAACAGTGTAGGAGGGTTCCTTTTTCTCCACACCCTCTCCAGCATTTATTATTTGTAGACTCTGTTTTTATTTTTTGCTGCGTTGGGTCTCCATGGCTGTGCGTGGGCTTTCTCTAGTTGCGGCTGTTGGGGGCTACTCTTCGTTGCGGTGCGCGGGCGTCTCATTGCGGTGGCTTCTCTTGTTGTGGAGCACGGGCTTTAGGCGCACAGGCTTCAGTAGTTGTGGCACGCGGGCTCAGTAGTTGTGGTTCACGGGCTTGGTTGCTCTGTGGCATGTGGGATCTTTCCAGACCAGTGATTGAACCTGTGTCCCCTGCATTGGCAGGTGGATTCTCAACCACTGCGCCACTGGGGAAGTCCCTATTATTTGTAGACTTTTTAATGATGGCCATTCTGACTGGTGTGAGGTGATACCTCATTGTAGTTTTGATTTGCATTTCTCTAGTAATTAGCGATATTGAGCATCTTTTCATGGGCCTGTTGGCCATCTGCATGTCTTCTTTGGAGAAATGACTACCTAAATGATTTTATAATAAGCATATATTGTAGTTGAAAAAAATAAAAAATCTCTAAGCGTCCAGAACTGTAAATACACAGTGATTCCAGTTTTGTTTCCCTGCTTTAAATGCACATGCACATACATTGGTAGTTCAAAAAGAAACCTGAAGGAAACCATGAAAATGTTCACAGTGGTTCTCTGTAGGCGGTGAGATTGTGAAGGGTATTTTTTGTGTGTCATTTTATGAGCTTCTGTAACTGCACAACTTATCCGATGACCATGTTTTATTTCTATAAATACAAAAAAAAACAATGTTTTAGAATAAAAAAATGCAACAGAAATATTTGATCTTTGCTGGAATGGAGGAAAGCCTGGCACACAAAATAAGATTCACCAAATGGACCATCTACGCTAAATTTCAGAATCCTATGTAGTTGGATTCACTCCCAAAGCATCAGGTATGTGCCAGCCGCACTGTGGAGGAGTGTGGCCTTGTTTCGCATATGCCGTAGACGATGGGGTTGAGCATAGGAGCGGGGACCACATACAGCACAGAAAGAACCCGGTCTCTCAAGCCAGAGTGTGCAGAGCTGGGAAGGATGCAGCAGAGGACTGGAGTGATGTAGAAAATGCAGACCATGGTGATGTGAGCGCCACGGGCAGAAAAGGCTTTTCTTCGGCCCTCGGCAGAGTGAATCCTGAAAACCGCAGCGACAACATGTATATAGGAGATCACAACCAGGGCACAAGGTGCAAGAGCCACCAGAAAACTGAAGAACAGGGCAAGTTCATTGGCCCACGTGGTGGAGCAAGAGAGTCTGAGCAGTGGAGGGAGGTCACAAAAGAAGTGGGTGATAAGGCGGGGTCCACAGCGCTTGAGGAGAGCTGCAAGAATGGTGTGGGTGAGTGCATTGGCCAAAGCAAGCAGGCAGGAGATTGAAGCCAGTCCTGTCCGAGTCCTTTGGCCCACGAGGACTAGGTAGTGCAGTGGCTGGCAGATGGCTGTGTAGTGGTCATAGGCCATGGCTGTGAGCGGGAAGCACTCCCAGGGAGCCAGGAAGTAGAGAAAGAATATCTGGGTAAGACAAGCATGACAAGGCATGACCCGCACTGGTGCCAGCAGATGAACTAGAACCTGAGGCACCGTGTTGGAGATATAGGCAGTATCCAGCAGCGAGAGGTTGGCCAGGAAGAAATACATGGGAGTGTGGAGTCAGAAGTTCCCAGCCACGGCCACTGTGTAGACCAGCAGAAAGACGGTGAAGGGCAAATGCCTCAACTCCTGTGTCCCATTCCCCAGCTGCATGAAACCACGCCCAGAAACTTGCACCTGTAGAGTCCAGCTCAGAGTCAGATGAGGGTTTTAAGTTTGGAGTTTCAATTTACAAAAGGGAGTGGTGGTGAGGGACAGAGACAAAGAAGGCAGGTTTCAGGCTTAAGGGAATAAAACTCAGAATTGGAAGAATGAAATTAGGCTCAGGAGACCAGCGGTAAAGTAGAGGCCAGGAGAATGGAAACCCCACCAGCCCTCACACCAAGAGGAGGTGCACAGACCTTGAAGTCACAGTGCACGCACAGCCTATGAGAATATCAAAGTCAGTCCCTCAGAAACTTCTACCTAAGTAAGTGGCCCTGCGCCTTGTAATTACCTGAAATTGTCCCATCACCAACCCAACAGAACCCCTACTCAGGACCAGTGATGAGATCAAGATCAGGTCTCTCCTTCTCTTGCGCTGAACCTTTCAGTGCCTCCCATCTCACTCAGAGTCAAAGCCAAAGTCCTCCTCATGGGCTAGCAGACCCTCTGTGATATGCCCTCTCCTTTCCTCTCTGATCATCAGACAAGAGTTTCGTTCGTCAGCATCTTGTCCCATGTCACATCTTCAGACCTACCTACAGCAGCAAGCATCCTTGCCTATTTCCTGCCTTGGCGGAAGAGGGCTCTGCCCTTCTATCCAAGGCTAACTTCTCCAGCTGCTCTTCTTCTCAGTACTTGGCAATCCTTTTACATGTGAATGTACTAAATGCCACTAAATTGTTTACTTTAAAATGGTTTATTTTATGGTGTGTCAATTTTGCCACAATAGAGAAGAAAGCAAATTAAAGACTTCTTTCAGACATATAAAAGCTGAATTATTGTCAGCAGAAAACCTGCACTACAAGAAATGTTAAAGAGAGTTCTCCTCAAGGAAGGATGACACCAGATGGGAATTTGGATCTACGTGAATGAATGACGAGTTCCAGAAATGGAAAATATGTAGGTAAATATAAATTTTTCTCATTTTAATATCTCTTTCAATCATAGTAAACTGTTTAAGCAAAAATATTAACAGCATAGTGTGCGGTTTATAACCAATGTAGACATGAAATGTATGACAACAATAGTACAAAGGACATGAGTGGGTAATTGGAAGTATATTGTTGTAATGTTCTTACATGATACGTGGAATGATTTTAAACCAGTTGAAGGTAGTCAATAATAAGGTAAAATGCGTATCAGAAACCCTAGCTCTAAAAGAAGATATAGTGAGGATAAAATGGAATTCTAAAAATTATTCAACCTAAAAGAAGTCATGAAAAGATAGAACGAGGAACATAGAACACATGGGACAAACAGAAAATAAAGTACAGGATGGTACATTTAAACTGAGCCATATCACTAGCTACATTAATGGTAAATGGTCTTCAGTTAAGAAAATGCTTCAGTTAAAAAGCAGAGAGTGTCAAAGTACATGAAAGGATGCTCAACATCTTTACTCATTAGAGAAATGCAAATCAAAACTACAATGAGATATCATCTCACACCAGTCAGAATGGCCATCATCAAACAATAAATGCTGGAGAGGGTGTGGAAAAAAAGGAACACTCTTGCACTGCTGGTGGGAATGTGAATTGGTACAGCCACTATGGAGAACGGTATGGAGGTTCCTTAAAAAACTAAAAATAGAACTACCATATGACCCAGCAATCCCACTACTGGGCATATACCCCGAGAAAACCATAATTCAAAAAGAGACATGTACCAAAATGTTCATAGCAGCCCTATTTACAATAGCCCGGAGATGGAAACAACCTAAGTGTCCATCATCGGATGAATGGGTAAAGAAGATGTGGTACATATATACAACGGAATATTACTCAGCCATAAAAAGAAACGAAATTGAGCTATTTGTAATGAGGTGGATGGACCTAGAGTCTGTCATACAGAGTGAAGTAAGTCAGAAAGAGAAAGACAAATACTGTATGCTGACACATATATACGGAATTTAAGAAAAAAAAATGTCATGAAGAACATAGGGGTAAGACAGGAATACAGACACAGACCTACTAGAGAATGGACTTGAGGATATGGGGAGGGGGAAGGGTAAGCTGTGACAAAGTGAAAGAGCGGCATGGACATATATACACTACCAAACGTAAGGTAGATAGCTAGTGGGAAGCAGCCGCATAGCACAGGGAGATCAGCTCGGTGCTTTGTGACCGCCTGGAGGGGTGGGATAGGGAGGGTGGGAGGGAGACGCAAAAGGGAGGGGATATGGGAACATATGTATATGTATAACTGATTAAATTTGTTATAAAGCAAAAAATAAAAAAAAAGAGTAGATGGGAGTTTTTTGAGAGGGTCTAGGGATATTAATTTCTTTATGGTTACATGGGGTGCATTTTCTTTCTAAATGTTCATCATTTAAAGTAGTGATCTGTGTACTTATATGTCAATAAAACATTTATTAAATAAAAAAAAGCAGAGAGTGTCAAAGTGGATAAAAAGGCAAAACAAAACATATGCTAAGCATAAGAAACCCACTTTAAACATAAAGATATAGGTCTGGTAACAGTAAAACGATGGATGAAGACATACCGTGCAAACTCGAATAATAAGAGAGTTTGAGTAGCTCTATTAATAGCAGGCAGAGTAGACCTTACGATAAGGAATATGATGGGATGGAGGACATTTGCTAATGATAAAGGGGTTATTTCATGAAGAAGTCATAATAACAGAGCTTCAAAATGTATGAAACAAAACTCACAGAAAAGAAAGAAGTAAAGTAGCAAT
This sequence comes from Mesoplodon bidens, assembly GCF_964165515.1. Lineage (NCBI taxonomy): Eukaryota > Metazoa > Chordata > Mammalia > Artiodactyla > Ziphiidae > Mesoplodon > Mesoplodon bidens. Next base: position 248,500 of record NC_138163.1, read on the forward strand.
CAAGAGGAAACTTATCTTAAGTAACAGAACGATACTGCAGAAAATCAGACATAGAAGAGCAAATTTTGATTAATTGCACCTAAATAAGCAGTAGGAAAGAAATAATGAAGATAAGAGCAGATATGAATAAAATGTAAAATGAGCAAATAAATGATAGAGAAAAATCCATGAAACAGAAAGCTTTTGAAAATACCAATAAAACTGATAAAAAACTGTAACCAGGGAATGTTAGGGAAAATGTTTGTGAATAAATTTGCCAATTTAGATGAGATGGACAAATTCCTTGAATGACACAAATCACCAAAACTAACTCAAGAAGAAGTGGGAAACCTGAATATCCCTAAATCTATGAAAGAAATGGAACAGAAAACTCCAGGCCCATATGACTTTACTAGTGAATACTATGAAATACTTAGAGAAGAAATATTACCAATATTACCAAAGTAGAGGAGGGGAAACACTTCTCAAGTCATTTTATGAGGCCAGCATTACAAAATACCCAAACCAGATGAAGACATTGCACGAAAAGAAAACCATAGACCAATATCCTTCAGTAACTTACACACAAAAAACTTAGTTAAATATGAGCAAGTTTAATCCAGCAATATATAAAGAGGACGATACATTACGACCAAGTGAGATTTATCCAAAGAATGAAAGACTGGTTTTGCATTGAAAAATCAATCAAGAGTTATTCATCATATTAACAAAATAAAGGAGAAAAACCATGTGATCATTTCAATAGATGCAGAAAAAGCATTTGACAACATTCAACAACCACTATGATAAAAACTCTCAGAAAACTAGGACTAGAAAGAAACTTTCTTAATCTGATAAAGGCAATCTACAAAAATCCTACAGCTAAAATGATAATGGAGGAAAATATACTTCCCCACCCCTGAACTTGAGAGTAAGGCATGGATGTTCACCACTTTTAAGTATTGTCCTGGAAATCCTAGGCAGTGCACTAGACAAGAAAGAAAAATAAAAGTTATACAGATTGGAAAAATTATCTTTATCTTTATTCAGAGATGACATGTTTGTGTCTGTAGAAAATCCTAAGCAATCTACAAAGAAAGAAACGTGAAATTTAAAAGTCACTATAATTTATAATAGTATCCTAAAACATGAAATACTTAGTGATGCATTTAATAAAACACGTGCAAAACATTTACAGTGAAAACTAAAACCTATTAACAAGAGAACTTAAAACCTATATTAATGGAGAAATGTATCATGTTCATGGCTTGGAAGACCCGGGATTTTTTTCTTTTACTCACGAAAATTTAACGTTTGAAGATTTCCATCACAAAGCAAGATTACACATAGACAAAAATTAGGAAAGCAAACAAATAGAAAATTTGTTAGCAGAGGAAAGAAAAGTAGTACATATGGCAAAATATTCAATCCCACAAGTTACTTATAAAATGATAATTAAAATAGCAAGTGAATACCATTTTATAACTAGTAAATTAGATGTACTAAAATGAACAGCCAGTGCTGACTAGGTTGTAGTCAATGGGTAGACTATATTGGTGACAGTGTGAATTGATGTAATTCTTTTTGGCAAACAATTTGCAATACATTTGAAAAGAAACATACATCTATTGCATGTGATACTGGACATCCTGTTAACACAGCATCTACAGCTTTGTCTCCTTCTCCTCCCACAGTGGACAGAAATAATTCCATATTCAATCTTTCCAAGGTGCCCCACAGTATCAGTTACTGGGTGTTATCTGACATCCTCAGATATATATGAGGATGAAGGATCAGAAATATTAAACCCAGGCCCAGGAACTATGAGTATATATTAGGAAAAGGATACCACAAAGGAGCGAAGACTCAAGTATTAAGAAGAGATTTGGGGGCTTCCCTGGTGGCGCAGTGGTTAAGAATCCGCCAGCCAATGCAGGGGACACGGGTTCGAGCCCTGGTCCGGAAGATCCCACGTGCCGCGGAGCAACTAAGCCCGTGCGCCACAACTACTGAGCCTGCGTGTCACAACTACTGAAGCCCGCGAGCCACAACTACTGAAGCCCTTGTGCCTAGGGCCCGTGCTCCGCAACAGGAGAAACCACCACAGTGAGAAGCCCGCACACCACAATGAAGAGTAGCCCCCGCTCGCCGCAACTAGAGAAAGCCCGTGCGCAGCAACGAAGACCCAACGCAGCCAAAAATAAATTAATTCATTAAAAAAAAGAATATATTTTTAACATATCCTGCTGGTCATCAAGAAGATAAGAGCAATTCCAATTTTTTTGGAAATGGCCGAACGATATGAATAGGCTAGTTACAGAAAAGGAAATCCCCAAAGGTCGCAAGGCTATAGTAGGAGTGGAGACGGGTACAGCCATAGCAGAGAGCAGCGTGGCATGACTGAATCCAGTGACGTCTGCCCATCCCTAAAGCCCAGCAATTCTGCTCCTGGGAACTTGCCACTGGTCCCCTTAGTGGGTATGTATGAGGCTGTCCATCAGGTATTTTTCGCGGAGGCGGGAGTCAGAGCCCCCTAGACGTCCCACTGACCCTCCTTCTGCCCTTGTTTCAGACCCTCAGGTGGGGCTGGTTAATTCATGAGTTTCCTCTTGTGATATGGACGACAGCAGAAGCCAACAAGCTAGACCCTTGCTCAGTACGTTCTCTGGGCTTTTCCCGCACATGTCCAACCAGTGTCCACGCCTACTCACTACCTACCCACGTGAGTCCAATTCTGCACTGATGGTTTTTTTTTTCCCCCAGTGATGATGATTAAAACCTATTTGCTAAACCTAAAACTAAAAAACTATGAGAATGTCTGCTCACGGCTCCCGCTTTGCAACTCCCACAGGGAAACGTGGGACAGAGAGCTCATTGAGTCTTCCGTAAGTGACTGTGAGGCGTTAATTCCCACCTGGCTTTTGTACAAGACCACGGCTCGGCCTCCCTAGTCCGGCTCCCTACTGCCCATTATTCAGAGAAGCTGGCCTGCTCTCCTTTCCTCGTGTTTATATGTTAGTCTGGTGTGAATTGTAATCACTTCTGTACTCTCTGCTTTCTCCCGAAAAAAGTATGTGGCTTTACAAATTGGACCACGCGAATCATTTCCTCTGCAAGGAGTTCACTGACACCATCCACTCACACCTGCCGCCTGTCCTTTTCCACTCCTTTCAAATAGGTCTAGTTTACCATCTGCAGCCTTTGACACATCTCCCTTGACATGTTTTTCAACCTAAATACCAGCTTTATTACTGATAAAACTGATTGGGGGACTTCCCTGATGGTGCAGTGGTTAAGACTCCATGCTCCCAATGCAGGGGGCCTGGGTTCGATCCCTGGTCAGGGAACAAGATCCCATGTGCATGCCACAACTAAGAGTTCGCATGCCACAACTAAGAAGCCTGTGAGCTGCAACTAAGGAGCCTGCCTGCCACCACTAAGGAGCCCACGTGCCACAACTACAGAGCCCGCCTGCCACAGTCAAGGAACCCGCGAGCCACAACTAAGACCCAGCACAACCAAATAAATAAATAAATGCATTAAAAAACAACAAGAAAAACTAACTCATTGGGGGTACTTCCCTGGTGGTCCAGTGGGTAAGACTGCGAGTTCCCAATGCAGTTCCATCCCTGGTCGGGGAACTGGATCCCATATGCCGCAACTGAGGAGTTCGTATGCCACAACTAAGGAGTCTGCACGCCGCAACTAAGTCCCACATGCCGCGGAGCAACTAAGCCCGTGCGCCACCACTACTGAGCCTGCGTGCTACAGCCCGTGAGCCACAACCACTGAGCCCACGCACAGCAACGAAGACCCAACGCAGCCAATAAAGAAATAAACAAACAAACTGAAAAAATACTTAAAAAAGAAAGCACAGGTGCAGATGTCGAGTAGCCAGAGGGAGGACTCTGGTGGGTTCCGTGGCTTGGCCCCTTGCCACGTACTCCAACCTCGGTCCGGTGAGGCCTCTTCTACCACACGCGCTGGAGAAATGAGAGCTGCGTTTCCCCGGCCCCTTTGGAACTAGCGTCCTGGGCGAGGTCCAGGCGTGGCCAGCTAGTTGCCCTCACGTGTGATGTGGGGGGCAAAGCGAGATGGAAGTCTGCTTCTGGGTGCTCTTCCTGTGAGTCACAGTGACACGGTTTCCGTGTGAGTACTAGCAGAGTGTCCGTGTGTGCTGGGACGCACGGTGCGGCCCTGGGGGTGTGCTGGGCCACCTTGGACCTGCTGGCGACAGCCGAGCAGGAGCGTGTCTTTGCGGCCAGGCACTCAGTGACGTCGTGTTGGCGGCCTGCAGTCAGTCGGCTGTGGTGGGAGTGGGTACAGCGTGGAGATCAGCAGATGCAGCGCCCCTGCTGCATCTGGAGAGCCGTTGTTAAAGCTTCACCAGTGCAGCACTGGCCGCCCGGGCGAGGGCGCCTACTGAGTGAGCGTCCACCTCGGGGCAGCCTCTGGGGCCGAGGGCAGGGCTGCGGAAGGACGGTAACCAGCCCAGCAGGTGGAGGAGTGGCCTGGAAACAGCCGAGAGGAAGCCAGACCGGCCCGTGTCACCTCCTGGCCCTGGGACGCGAGGGACCGGGCCGGCCCAGGGGCAGGAGGGTCCACACCACTGGCAAGGACAGCAGGGAGCACGAGGAGGGGGAGGGGCACCCGAGAGGAGGTGGAGTGAAAGTAGAATTAGCATCCATCACCACAGCGGGTGTCACCGCCACAGCTCCTTTGATTCCAGGCGCGTCCTCAGGGCGCTTGGGGTTGACTGGCGTTAACCCACAGAATCTTCGTTTCCCCGTTTGCGTCCCGGCCCGCAGCTGGGGGACCTGTGAGGCCTTGGCTGGCGCATCTCTCAGGACAGCTGAGGTGGATCATCTCTCCGTCAGGAAAGATGCTGTTTCTGTGTTCGGTCAGGTAAGTCAGTGGCGCCCCGCTAAGAATACTCACGGGAACCTAGCCCGGGTTAGCTGAGCAGTGCTGGCCTATGGCCGGAGCGTCCAGTCCCTGCCCCTCCCCCTCCCCTCCCCCGGTTCACCCATGGAAGCCCTAACCCCCCCATGGGATGGACTTTGGAGGCGGGCCTTTGGGAGGTAATAGGGTCTGGACGAGGTCATGCGGGTGGCGCCTCCATGATGGGGTCAGTGGAGACACCCACCAGCCCTGACCTCCCCACTCAGCGGAGACCCCGCTGCTTGGAGGTCCTACGCTTCCCCTGCTGTTTGTGGTTTACTCTGGGCTTTACCGGGGGGAGGGTCGGGGGGCTATGGGGGTGGGTGGGTGGCCCTTATTGCCTGGGGCAGATGGTTTGGGAGACGGTTCAAGGCCTTGGGAGTGGAAAGGCGTCATTCCTGTCTCGGTGGTGACTCCGTGGGCACTCGGCACCCGCTCCACGCCGCCCAGGCCCCGCCGGGGGGGCCAGTCTGCGCAGGCGCATCCGGGGCGCGCGAAAGGAGCGGGGCTTCACGGCAGAACCGAGTCCGTGCAGCCCAACGGGGTCTCCGGGGCGGCCCGTGGGGGTCAGGGCGGCAGCCAATCGGGTGCCGGGAGGCGACCTCAGGGGTGTGTGCGCAGGCGCCCTGGGCGTCCTTGGGCAGAAGGGGCGTGGCCTCGTGAGGCGCTCAGGCTCTCCTCTGCTCTTAGAGGGACGCACAGCGGCCATGCAGGCCCCGGGGGATGGCGGCGCGGTAGGTGCAGGGGGCCGAGTTGGCCAGCAGAGCTCCGGAACTCCTGGTTACCAGAGTCGGTCGGGTAGCCCTGAAGGCGAGGGTGGTCCTCGGCGCCCGGAAGCCCCCCGTGGGCCTGGCAGAGGAGGAGCAGCGACGGGAGCGGCTGCTGCAGGTCCCCAGGGTGGGCGGGCACCACGTGCCCTAAGAGCTGGTGGAGATGCAGCGTTCGCGGCTGTAGGGCCTGGAAGCAGACGGCTGGTGTTGTATCCTTTCCGTGGAGCCTCCCTGGGCTGGGGCAGCGGTGCGGTGGCAGGGTACATGGCGGCCGCCTGTGGAGGGGACGGAGGGGAGCGCAGGGCGCAGTCAGGGGCAGCAGGGGCGGGCAGCCCTGCAGGAAAGGGGATTGTCAATGCCTGAGGAGCCTGGGGGGTGGGGAAGGACCGAAGGGTTAGGGAGGCAGCTCCGGGCGGTCTCATCCTGGGGCAAAAACGGGCCTCTGAGGTGTGGGCAAGCCCGAGATACCAGCAAATTCAGTGGCGGATGGTGCCTTAACCACGTCTCCCCCAGCAAGCTCATAGTGCTCTTCCGATCCCCGCTGGAGGCACACATGGCCCGCAGAGCTCTGACCCCAGATGCCCAGCGTGACCAAGGCATGATTCGGAAGGAATATAGAGTGAATGGCAATGCCCTAGATATGTGAGTTCTAGAAGAGTCTGCCGTGGGCGGGGGTGGGGTGGGGTGGGGTCGGTGGCAGGTGCTGGGATCTGATCTCTGTCTTAAGAGTGCTGCGATGGGGGCGCTGACGGGCTTGGTATACGGAGGGGCCTGGGGGCTGGTGCCCTGGACCTACATGAGCGATCTCCCCTTTAACCTGATTTTCCTTTCCCCTCACTTGTAGTACGTGGACTGCTGAAGACCTTGAGCTCTTCCAGATTTCCATCAGCTCCTCCCTCGATCAGCTTTCCCTGGTGATTCGGAATATTCAGCACCTTGGGCCCTCGCCTCCCTAAAGGCTACGCGAAGGAAAGGGGGCTGAGGCCTAACCTTGTGTCCCCTACTAGGCAAGGCTTAGGGAATTCAAACTTGAGTAATCACCACTTTGTTATTTGGGTTTAATTTTTTGCCAGTACTGGCCCTTGGTATCTCTTGGTTCACTTGTTTTGTTTCCCTGCGGCTCGAGGAGTGGGATGCTTCAATGTGTATTACTGCAGAAAATAAAACTAGGCCACTGTTTTGTGTCACAGTTTCTTCTCAGCTAATGCATTTCTGGATTTTTTATCTTTGTCCTCGTGTTGGAGGGAAGGTTCTGGAATTCAGATATTCCAGTAGTACAAGGTAATTGAAGACAGTTTAGGAAAATGAAAAGCCCGATGTCCAGCACTAAATACTGTCAACGTTCTAGAACGATTTTTTTAGTTGCACTTGCACAGTAAATGTATAACGGTATGCAATGTAGAAGTCATTAAGGTTAGCATTAAATTTTTTCCTGACTTTTTTTCATTTAACATACTAGCTTTTCCACATTCTAAAAACTCTTCAAAAATATGTTATTGAGTGGAGGTATATAAGATGCACCATAATGTAATCATTGAACATTTAAGTTGTTTTCAATTTTTTCATTACTATGGTTAACGATTCAGTGGAATTCATGTATGTAATTCTTTCCATGAATGATTATTTCCTGAAAGTATATTCCAAAAGTTGGAAATATTGATCTAAATGTTTACTTTTCTATTTCTTTTTTGAGACTCTTGATCACAGGGAATTCCCTGACAGTCCAGTGCTTAGGACTCCGTGCTTCCACTGCAAGGGGCACGGGTTCCATCCCTGGTTGGGGAACTAAGATCCTGTAAGCCACGCGGCATGGAAAAAAAAAAAAAAAGAGCGGGAGAGAGAGGGAGAGGAAACAGACTGTCTTTAAAAAAGGAAAGACTCACAGTTTCTCTTCAGAAAATACACCTACTACCGGATTTCTGGTTTCCCAACATCCTTGTCACAATCGGCTTGGTTTCCTACTAAAATTAAAAACTTAGTTTGCACAAGAAGAGAAAAACCCTAGGCACAGTAAAAGAACAATGTTGTGGCTGACTGGACTTGTTTCAGATCAGTGCAGAAAAGTGCTGGGACAAGAACAATTAGTTGAGCGTTTGGGCAGGTGGAGTTAGCTCCTCTGATATCTTTTATCCTGTGATCTTGCTAAACTCACTGACTAGTTCTCCTCACTCGTGTAGATTGCATTCGGTTTTCTACATAGACAATCATGTTGTCTGCAGATAAAGTTTTACTTCTTCCTTTCCAATTGGGATGTCTTTTATCAATTGATCTGTCTCCTCCTAATGGGTTGGATTTTTCTGAATCTTAGCATACCCTTTTCCTTGGGTGCTGGGTACTTTTCTTCCTAGGTATATTCCAGAACTTCAAAAAATCTAATATTGTTAACTTCCTGGGAAACAGTTTGGTCCTTTTGAGTCTTGCCTTGAGACTTTCTGGGTGGGGGCAGAGCAGCTTTTAGTTTTCCACACGATTGAGACAAGATCCGTCTGAGTACTGTATATGATGTCACCCGAGTTCCGAGTTTCCGCTAGTGGACCCTCCGCCCTTGGGCACGGTTCTGTCCCTGTGCCGCTGTGTCCTCTCCAGTCCTCCACCCGCCAACTCCGGCTGCGTGCGCTCTGCGATCCACCCCCGAGACCCGGGGAGGCGGCTGGACTCGGTCCGGACGGTCCGTGTAGACAGCAAGCTGGGGCAGCTGCACGGCTCACCTCTTTGGGGTCTCAGCTCCCAGAGGTCACTGACGGTCCTCCCTCACCCGAGGCCCAGTTTCTTCACAGCCTGTGTTTCATAACTTTTGGCTGCGTTTAGGGGATTCTTTCAAGCCAGTGCGGGGGAGATCCGGTCCCTGTTCCTGCATGTGCGTGAACGGAGTCCGCCGGCACAGAGCCCAGAGAGCTCTGACAGCGTGGGCTGGAGGGAGGGCGATGCTGGTGCTGGGGATGGTGGCGGTGGGCATGGCGACGACGGTGATGATGGAGCATCTCCCCTGCCAGCACGCAGCAGCTCTGGTGGCTACGCTGATCCTGCCTTTCAAAATAGAAGTCAGATCACGTCTCCCCTGCCTAATTCCCTTCAGGGCTCCATTCTCACCCAGAATATAAGCCAGAGGTCCTTGTAATGGCCAGCAAGTCCCCACATTCTAATCTGTGAATCCCCCATCGCCTCTCTTACCTCCTCTGCTCTCTTGCTCACTCCATGCCAGCCACGCTGGCCTCTTGCCTGTGCCCTCAACGTTCCCGGTTTTCTACTGACTTAGGGCTTTTGCACAGTCTGTTCTCCCTGCCTGGAATGTGCTCTCATCTCCTTCGAGTCTGCCCAGATCTCGTCTTCTCGGCCTACTTCTTCCTGAGGCCACCAACAGCCCATCCTCTTCCTGCTGTTCTTTTCCATACGACTCATCACCTTCTACAACACAGTATAATTTACAAATTGACTTTTTATTTCCTGCCTCTTCCCAATAGAGATAACCACTATTCTGACTTCTACCACCATAGAGTATGAAAGTGAATTAAAAGTCTCATGTTGAAGAACAAAAAAATGGAAATGATTTAAAATTTCAAGACGGATATAAAACAGTTAGGATGCATTTGTTTATACAAAGGTAAACAAAAGATAAAACTCATTGAAATGGAGGATTTGACCATGAAACAAAGACCAGAACAACAGTGCTGGATGGAAGCCAAATGGCTGTGATAAGGCAGAGGGGACGCGTCCCATGGATTGTTCTGCCTTCCCCATGGAGCTCCCCCAGGAACCGATGTCTGTAGGCGGCGGCGGCAGAGTGGGGTCAGGTTCGTCATCATCCTCGTGGGGCTCCAGTGACCTGGCAGCCTTGATTGTCCCCGAGGCTCTCCAGCCCCCCTCTGCCATCGGTGAAGTGCCCGTGGCGCGGAGCCTGCGTCTCAGCTCTGCTGTCTCCCATCGGGCCCCCTGCTGCGGCCAGCACCACTGCCACTCTCTCTCAGTTGCAGAAAATAAAAACTAAATTTATAAAAACAAATGACAATTAAAATAAGGAAATGATAACAATAAATGCAATTTAAGATCAAGGAAAATAAAGAAGTAGAAAGCTGGATACTTAGGGAACTGTCTGGTGAAGTAAAGGGGCCAGAGCACGAGGGGCCTGGGGCTCAGAGACCTTTAGGTCAGGTTTCCCGGCCCCTGCTTCCAGGTTAGCCTAGTGGGCCGACCTGCTCTCCTTTAGGCCAAGGGCTCGGCCTGGAGTGTGTGCCAGGAAAAAGCGTTCATGGTAATCAGCCTCGTACTTGACCAGGGTGAGGAATTTCACGTGGCTTCTCCTCCTCTCTCTCAGCACCAGGACTCCCGTTGGCTGTAGGGTTTCTGCTTTGGGCCTGTTTTCCCCAGACCTGAGCCCCTGCTATTCTGGTTGTCTCTGCCTCACATCGTGGCCTAGAGATGCTGCTGGCCTGGCAGCCAGGGCAACTGGGAGTCTCAGCCATAGGGAAAAGGGAGGTGGTGGCACAAGAGACCCCCTCTGGGGAGAAGCAAGCTGGGCGCTGTTGCTTTTTAATGTCAGTAATGACAACGGTTGTGTTATACGTGGTAACTGGCAGAGCCGGTAAGTTTACTGCCAATTATCGAAGCTAGCTGCTGACCCAGATGTCAAGATGTGGTTTGGCTGAGCAGAAGCAGTACTTCTTACAGCCACCTGCTCCACTGTTTGCAGCAAAGTGACACGGATGTAGGTCATTCCATGTGAGTCAGGTTAAGTCAGCTGTATTTGAAAATGGCAATGAAGTCTATTTCCACTTATTCAGGTTTCAAAACGTGTCCCGTAGTCTTTCAGATGTCATCACTTAAATAAGAGGGCACTTAGGTCACGATTCCTCTCCTTATAAGACTTTTATTAATGCCAGACATGAAATAGTAAAAACATAGTGAATTGTTAAAAATCTGCACGGTTGTGGATACAAAGGTGGTTTGAACGGGGACGGAGGAGGAGGCCTTGAGAGGGGGAAGCCAGGCCTAAGGGGAGCCATCAGTCTCGACCCGGACCCAACGGCCACGATTCAGCTGCTGCTTGCTGCGTGGTGAAGTGGCCTGGACACAGTCCCCAGGGTCACACCATGCCCTTGTAGCCAGGCTGTGTGCTGGGCCTCAGGGCTCCTCCCTCCCCAAGGAAAGCTTAACTCCCAACGTTCCTGGGCCTGTGGATTTAGGCTTGAGTCCCTTCGGTCCCCCTTTCTGCATGGCAAAACGCCTGATCTGGAAGTATTTCCTAATGAAAGGAGACGGAAGGAAACGAAGCCAAAAAGGAGCTACAGAAAATAATGCGAGATTAATTGCTGCACTGTCCTGTTATGTTGATTCCCAAATCTTCTAGAAAGGTGTACTCTGCACAGTGTACAGACATGCCATGTGTACTTGAGTTGGAGTGGTATCTGGGATCATTTCTGTTAAAAAAAAAACCCCACAAAAATCCCTCAGACCCCATCAGAATCATAGCCCTCTATTACACGTGGATTATCTCTGCCGGAAAACAAGATTTGGCCGGCATCGCTGTGATTTACGGTGCCTTTCTCAGGAGCATATGCTGCCGTCAGCTCCAAAACTACCTGTATTTTGTGTCCCTGAATCATTATGCCTTCGTGTAGCCATCCATTAGCAGTTTTTAGCAAAGCAAGACATCATCCCATCCACCCTGGAAATGAGGGTGAAGTCATATTTTTTTAAATCCCTAATCACTTCCAAACAAGTCACACTGCTCAAGTGTCTATTGTTTCGTGCAGTAAGTATGTCCCTGGAAATGTTTTGTAGAAACAGATTTTTGTTTTTTGGTCAACTGGATGACATTTCACTGCCGACAAAATTTCAGCTGCATTTACTATTCCAATCTCTCTTCAATCTGGTGAGGTTCTTGACACTTGGACGTACAATTTTTCTGCACTGGCCTTTGTCAGGCAATCAGTGAGCTAAACACAGGTGGCCCACACATAAGGAAGCCACCATCTACAGGAACTGGCCGTCTGTAGCCCTGGATTCTTGCCTGAGGCTCTGTGACTCCTTGCAAGTCACAGAAGGAAGAAGGCAGCTCTTTACAGGCTCTGGCCGTGGAGCAGGCCGTAGGCTCAGGGAGCCCTCTCGTGGCTCCATCCAAACTCACTAAGGACTCTTAACTCAGTTAAATCCCTTGGCAATTGGCCCCCATCTTGCTCTGGGAAGAAAATGATGTCACCAGACCGTGCTGCTTTGAACATCAAAATTACTTCTTTTATGGTCTGGAAAACCAAGACTTTGGCACTTACCTTCGGAGCAGTTTGAAACCCTGAAACCCTGCAGCAAAGCCTACAGGTGCCCTGCCTAACCCTGGCTGCCGCAGACCTGCCCGCCTATTTGATGCATCCTCGTATATAAGCCACCGTGGCAGAACAGTGGGCCAGAACCTGCCTACTACCCAGTTGGCGAGGTTTGTCTTCTGGCTGCAGGTGCTCAGAAGGATTGGGAATGGGCGTTAAGCAAAACTCCAAGCCCAGTCGAGCCTGTTGTCTGCGTCCCCTGAACCCCAGCGCCCCATAAAGGAAGGAGTGACAAGATGCCTTCATTGCCTGCGGGGAACGTGTGCAGTCTCAGGGGCTCGTCACCACTAAAGCAGAAGGGAAAATTAGCCAGGAAACCTGAGACTTGAAGTCACCGGCGTTTGGTCTGTTTTTTGGCTTTGTTTTGGATCATAACTGTCACTCAGAAGCTTGAGTGCAGCACAGGATGGCCAGGGATAGCTTTCCCCGAGGTGGCAAAGATTCTTCTGCCAGCATTAGCCAGCTCACGGGACACACACGGCAAGGGGACCATGTGAACCAAGAACGGATTTCACACTGACTGTCGGGAGGTGTCTCTAATGGTAACTGCTGATTATGTTAGAGTGCCCTGTTTGAAGACCATACAAAGAAACCCTGGCTCGACAGGCATACCTTTCAAGTATACAAGCACCTGCTCGAGATCCTATGAAAGGGACAGGAGATGATGAGTCATCCCGTGTCTGCACGTGTTTCCCACGCGTCTCCGAAGTTACCCTAAGCGACGGACGCAGCCTTAAGACGGCGGAAGGAGCCTGACTTGCTGTCTCACTCCATGAGTCATCTTGGGTCAAGCGTTCCCCTCTCTGGTGCTTGGTATTGTTTTCCTCAAAGTGGGAGCGGTGATCTCCGCCAAGCCTAGCTTCCGAGGTCTTTGAGGGGAAGAGATGAGACGATGCGTGTGAAAGCATGCCAGGAAAAGGCCAACAGCAGTGGGACGCCCAGCCACAGGTGGCTGCTCAAGCACGCTGTCCTTAGAGCCACCAGTGTCATCTGATAGGCCCATCACGGACCTCGGGACTCAAGGCTCCTGTCACTCGCATTGTCTTTCTGCCACCATCACTAGGCTTGGTGTCTTGCACTGTGTCTTCAGGGGTGAGGACAAGATGGTGTCCAGGCGCATCTCTCCTAGGGTCATTTATGATTCCAGTGGAAGCACAGGAGAGAGATCGAAACTTCAGGCGTTGGAGTCAAAAGATGTCATCCTGTTGGCTCCAATCTGCACGTCAAGGGCTCCACTGGAGAAGATTTCTAATGCCACTTTTGCTTTGATTGTTCCCACCCTGCCCGAATGGAGTCTTCTACATCCCAGTCCACCGGCCTGAGGCTCGGCAGGGGCAAGTGTGGCCGGTGACAAGGGCTGGCCTCCCTCAGAGCCCCCTGCCCGCAGCCCAGCCCCGTCACACTTTGGATTGCCTCTCGTCCGTCCACTCCTGCTTTGTGCTCTGGAGAGCTTGCGTCTTCTGCTCATCCACTTGGACATAGTCTACTCTTTGCTCCTCTGAAAAGAGAAGTTTCTGAAGGGGGAGAAGAAAAAGGTTTCATTCCATCAAATTTAAAAATTCGGCACAACGTCAGTCAGTCTCTGGTGGATTACAGTGTCGAGTATTGGCTGGCCCTCCCCCCTGGGTCGTCACTTGCAGAAACGTCATGCTGCGTGTGGACGTGTGTAAATCTCTCCTCACCTCTGCTCCCTTCAACTTGGCTCTAGCCAGCTGACTCGCCTTGGCCAATATAATGTGCGTGGGGTGACGGGTGCCCCTCCTAAAGAGAAGACAGGCGTCCTGTGATCCTGCACTCTCCCGTTTTCCCCTGCCACGACGCCGGCATGCCTCACGTGGGGACCGTGATGGACTGTCCCACAGGCCACAACTGAGAAGCCTTTGCGGTCGAAAGCCGCAGAGATTCGGGGCTTGTCTTCACTGCACAGCTGACCAGAGCTGACTAATGCACCGTCTGGGCTTATCTGTCTATCCTGCTGACCAGCTTTGCTGGAGTATCATTTTAGGTGTCTGGAATGAAATGAAAGGTAAAGGAGAAGTGGGAGGTCATTCAGCCAAAGGGAAGGGAAGCCCCCCAGACTCTTTTTTTCTCCACACGCACAAAGTGAAATTATACTGTATATTCTGTTCAGCAGGTGATTTTTCTCATCAAACAATACATTGTTAGCGCAGTCTAGACTATGACCATCCCGTGCTAAAAACTATTTAGCTGTCGTCCACTGCTTACCAGCCATTCATTCCATGGCTTCCCCTGGGCAGTGAGTGACACCGGTCAATGGCTAAGGTCCCTGACATGTATTAACTCACTTAATCCTCACGACAGGCTTCAACGTAGGCGTTATTTCTGCTGAGCACTCCACAGACAAGAATGCCGCTCAAAGGAGTCAAAACTGCCCAACCTGGCACTTGAGGCCCTTTACGGAGCTGTTTCAAAGCCAGCTGAGAGCTCCGTCACCACTCCCCAGAGTCTAGCCAAGCGGGACTGTTACTTCTTTCCTCAGCAGGCCCTTCCTATGGCTGGACTACACTCTACCCCACCCTCATCTCTGCCAGAGCAATTTCTCAGCAAACCTTACGGTCCAAGATTTGAAGAGCACGAATACTACATACATTTACACATAGACGTGCAAAGAACCCACCCCCGAGGGAAATACACCAGGACTTCTGGGAGGCAGAATTAGGGCTGATTTTAAGATTCTTCACTGTACGTGTCTGTAGGTTTAAGACTTTGCAAGGAGAACATCCATGGTGGAATCATCCAAACAAAATCCAAACCGAAATGGGATCTCCTGGCAAGTCTCAGACTCAAGAGTACTTCCTACCTGCTGCACAGGGGCTGGTGACGCTGAGTTGAAGTCCAGGGCTAAATAGTCCAGGCTGAATTTCCTCGTCCACGTCAGAGCTCCACTGCTCAGCAAGTTGGCTTCTCCGTGCTCCTCCTAGAAACCAACGTCACAGGATGCGGGTTACCAACTTCTGGCCGGGCTGGCCAGGGGAGGAGCAGCTGCCGTTGGACAACAGCGGCCCGATGAGTCCTGTGCAGCTCAGCCTGCACCTCGGAAGGAGAGCTGGCTTTGAAATACAATACAGCCCATTTGGCCTGCACATGAGGCTATGCCTTCATTCACCATTGAAGCAGTCGGCCAAAATCTGCCCCAAGAAGAAATCATTTTAGGGATCTGACAGGCCCATGATACCTTAGAGACTTTAAATCCTGAAAAGGTCAATCACACTTATGAAAGCTTTAGTAAAGACATCCCAAATGCATTTAAAGATACTTTATACAATACAAACAGTGATAACGTGTGCAACACACACCCATGGCATCACCATCCAGCTTCAGAATATACCACCACTACATGACACACACGGCCCATGCCGAGGGCCCCCTTCTACTGCTGCCTTCTTGCCCCCCAAGGGGGTGAGTGCTATCTTGAACTTGGTGTTTACCACTTTTCTTTTCAAAGATGGTTTTATGAATGTCCTTAAGTGGCCTACTGTTTTGTTTTGCCTGTTTTGAACTTTTATCAGTAGAACCGTATTGTATGCACTTGTGGTGTCTTCAATTTGCGCTCCATTTACATACTTCACATTCACCCATGTCAATGCCCTGTTTCATTCATTTTCCTTAGCATACATGATTCCATTGCATAATTTATTTAACTGTTCTACCAACAACAGACATTTGAGTTGTTTCCAGTTTGGCGGCTCTTACAAGCAATGCTGCTGTGAGCATTCATGCACCTGTGGAAGAACTTCTAGGGTGTCCCTGGGATGTGGGCCCCTTCAACTTGACTATCACCAGCCTGATATGTCGAACATGGTATTTTACTGTGATTTGATTTTCCACGCCCTTGATAATTTAATTAATTGGCCATCCTTTCATATGTTTATGGGTCATTTATTTTTTTCTCTTCTGTGAATTATGTGTTTAGGTTTGTTTTTGTTTTGCTAACTTTTATACTGAAGTGCTTGTATTTTTCTGATTTTCCTCCGTACTTCCTCACACATCTAAGAGACTAATCATTTGTTGGTTATGTGTGTTGCTAATAGCCCATCACAGTCTACAGTGGGTTTTTCTTGGTATTTTTTAAATTAAGAACTGTTCTCGCTTTCAATGTAATATATCAATATTTTCCTGAGGAGCTTGCTCTTGTATTTTGTTTAAAGAATTCTTCCTATGCTGAGGTTGTAATTTGTTTTCCCACATCTTCTTCTAAGTTATAAAGTTTTGTCCTTTACATTTAAGCAATAATCTAGCCTCAACTGATTTTAACATGTGGTGGTGACCCGGGGATACAATTAATTCCCTTTTGTTCTGTTTGTATCCCACATGGGCAACCCTCCTTTCCCCAGTAATGCAGCCTCTGCTCACATATCACGTTCCCATATGTGAATAGGTGGTCAGTTCTACTGAATATTTTTGCTGCATCTGAGACAATCACATCACTTCTCTCCTTTAGCATGTTAATGTGCTTGAGTGACTTGATAGATTCCTTTAATTTATGGTTGTAACAGCTCATCTCTCAGGGAATATTTGTAACAATAGATTTTTTTTCTTATTTATTTATTTATTTTTAGTTTCTGCTTTATAACAAATTTACTCAGTTATACATATACATATGTTCCCATATCCCCTCCCTTTTGCGTCTCCCTCCCACCCTCCCTATCCCACCCCTCCAGGCGGTCACAAAGCACCGAGCTGATCTCCCTGTGCTATGCGGCTGCTTCCCACTAGCTATCTACCTTACGTTCGGTAGTGTATACATGTCCATGCCGCTCTTTCGTTTTGTCACAGCTTACCCTTCCCCCTCCCCATATCCTCAAGTCCATTCTCTAGTAG
Organism: Mesoplodon bidens; assembly: GCF_964165515.1. Taxonomy (NCBI): domain Eukaryota; kingdom Metazoa; phylum Chordata; class Mammalia; order Artiodactyla; family Ziphiidae; genus Mesoplodon; species Mesoplodon bidens. Next base: position 265,349 of record NC_138163.1, read on the forward strand.
GTCTGTGTCTTTATTCCTGTCTTACCCCTATGTTCTGGAGATGGAAGCAACCTAAGTGTCCATCATCGGATGAATGGATAAAGAAGATGTGGCACATATATACAATGGAATATTACTCAGCCATAAAAAGAAACGAAACTGAGCTATTTGTAATGAGGTGGATGGACCTAGAGTCTGTCATACAGAGTGAAGTAAGTCAGAAAGAGAAACACAAATACTGTATGCTGACACATATATATGGAACAATAGATTTTTTTAAAAATGTTTCTCCTTCTGGCATAGTTTTCATTTCCTCCAGTCCGTTTGTTTGGTTTCTGTCTTTATGCTAGAGCTTCCCTGAGATGTCTGACCAAATCATTGGCTGTCTGCTCACATTTAAGTGTGGAAGACCAAAACGCTGATCTGGTGGTGCTTGTCAGCTGTGGGGTTCACTGCAAGGTGACCTAGCTGGACGATTTTCTTGGGGAGCCCCTAATATTATGACCCATGTCTCGCCTCTTGGGCTGCTCAAGTAGGTCAGAGAACTGTCTTCGAATCTCTAGACCCAAGGGTAAAGGTCTGGTTGTCAACATTCTGGGAGAGAGCCACTGGAAAAGGGTTTGGGAAAGGCTCGTGTATCTACTGTGCATATTTACTTACATTGTTTTTAGCCTAGTATTCTTGGTCAGATGTGTCTAGCACCCCACAGGGCAGAGACCCCTTGTTTTACTCTCTCCAGAGACTACACTTCATCTTTTGTGTGGAGTAGGAGAGGGGAAGCCACAGTGGTCAGCCTCCGGGGAGTGGTGCTTAGGCTATTCACATATTTGTGCAATCATCACCTCAATGTTAGATTATTTTCATCACCCCAAAACGAAATCCTGCACCCCTTAGCCATCATCCCCTAGTCCCACTATCTCCCCAAGCTCTAGGCAACCACCACTAATCTAATTTCTGTCTCTATAAATTTGCTATTCTAGACATGTGATACAAATGGAATCATACAATATGTGGTTGTGATACTGTGATTTACAAGAAATATATATTTGGTCATGCAGATGACCAAATATTTATTTCTCATATATAGTTGGTCTTCAGTCCACAATTCCTGGGTCACAGCTCCCAAAACCCTTCGAATTTCCTAAGTGTTGAGAATGACAGAGATGTCTCACTATAGGAACGAGGTGACTTTCAGGTGGCACCTAACAACGTGCCTCCTGCTTGCCAGGAGAGCCAACCATGAGATCACAGGCTTGGAAATTGCAGTCCCACTCCCCGGCTCCCACCCGATCTCCGGGGAGTGGGGAGGTGCTGGAGCTTGACTCAATCACCAACGGCCAATGATTTAACCAGTCATACGGTATCATGAAGCCTCCATAAAACCCAAGAGCACTGGGTTCAGAGAGCTTCTTGGTTGGTGAACACCTGGAGGTGCTGAGAGAGTGGCCCCTGGTGACGGCGTGGAAGCTCTGGGCCCTTTCCTCATGCCTCGGCCTGTGCATCTCTTCCATCTGGATGTTCATCTGTATCCTTTATCATATCCTTTTATAATAAACTAGTAAATGTTAAGTAAGTGCTTCCCTGAATTCTGTGAGCTGCCCTAGCAAATGAGTCAAACCCAAGGAGGGGGACATGGGAACCTCCAATCTGTAGCCAGTCAGTCAGAAGCACAGATAACAACCTGGGATTGTGACTAGCAGCTGAAGTTGGAAGGGGTGGGCAGTCCTGTAGGACTGAACCCTTAACCTGTGGAATCTGATGCTACCTCCTGGTAGAAAGTGTCAGAATTGAGTTGAATCCTTGGACACCCTGCCGGTGTCCGAGAATTGCTTGGTGTTATGTGGGAACCCACCCCAACCAACACACACACACATCCTGGAATTGGGTCCAGAAATCCCAAAGAGTGGTCTTTTGTGACTGGCTTCTTTCACTCAGCGTATTGCTTTCAGGGTTCATCCTTGTTGTTTCATGGATATCTGATTTCATTGTATGGCTGCATAACATTCCACTGTGTAGCCAGACCACATTTTATTTACCCATTCATCACTTGGTGAACATTTCGGTTCCTTTCACTGGTTGTCCATTATGAAAAACGAGGCTATGAACATTCACGTGCAAGATTTGGTTGGACTTATTCTTGCTTAGGATTTTTTAACCTGCATGAATGAGTGAGATTGCTATAAAATTTTCTACTTATGTTAGTGCTATTTGTTTTGGTATCAAGTTATTTTAGCTTTATAAAATAAGCTGGGTAATATTTCCTCTTTTTGCCATTCCCTGGAGGTGCTTATATAAGACTGCAATGATCGCTTCCTTCTGATAGAAAGTTTCTGTAAAGTCTTGGGGGCCTCGTGATCCTTTGTAGTAAAAATTTCCCTACGTATTCAGTTTCCCTAATAATTTGTGTTTTCTGTTTTTACTTGAGTCAGTTTTTGTTTTGGTTTTGGTTTTGGTTTTTGGTTTTGTTTTTGTGGTACACGGGCCTCTCACTGTTGTGGCCTCTCCCGTTGCAGAGCACAGGCTCCGGACGTGCAGGCTCAGCGGCCATGGCTCACGGGCCTAGCCGCCCCGCGGCATGTGGGATCTTCCCCGACCGGGGCAGGAACCCGCGTCCCCTGCATCAGCAGGCAGACTCTCAACCACTGCCCCACTAGGAAAGCCCCCACCTGGTCATTTTTAAATAGTATCTTGTGACTCAGTCCAACTTTCAACTCCTCATCTTATTTTTTAAATATATAAAACATAGTTATTTTATATGTGAAATCTAATATTTCTAATAATGACTTACTTCCTTATGTGATTTTATTTTTTGTAATTCCTACTGATTCTCAAGATTTGCAATTTCTCAATATTTTTGGCCTGAGAGATCCCCTTTCCTTTCTTGGCAGTTGAGTTTTGGATTTAAAAAATACATTTAAAACTATATTCCCGGGCTTCCCTGGTGGCGCAGTGGTTGAGAGTCCGCCTGCCGATGCAGGGCACACGGGTTCGTGCCCCGGTCCGGGAAGATCCCACATGCCGCAGAGCGGATGGGCCTGTGAGCCATGGCCGCTGAGCCTGCGCGTCCGGAGCCTGTGCTCCAAAACAGGAGAGGCCACAACAGTGAGAGTCCCGCGTACCGCAAAAAAAAAAAAAAAAAAAAAAAAAAAAAAAAAAACTATATTCTCTACCATTTTAAGATTATTTTTATATGGTGGTCATGTGGTTTTCACGGTACCTTGCCTACTGAAGTGCTTCATCAAATTTTAAAACATAGAACAGGGACTTCCCTGGTCGTGCAGTGGTTAAGAATCCACCTGCCAATGCAGGGGACACGGGTTCGAGCCCTGGTCCGGGAAGATCCCACGTGCTGCGGAGCAACTAAGCCCGTGCGCCACAACTACTGAGCCTGTGTGTCACAACTACTGAAGCCCGCGAGCCACAACTACTGAAGCCCTTGCACCTAGAGCCCCTGCTCTGCAACAAGATAAACCACTGCAATGAAAAGCCTGCACACCTCAACAAATAGTAGCCCCCGCTCGCTGCAACTAGAGAAAGCCAGGGTGCAGCAAAAAATATATATATAGAAAGAAAGAAAAAGAAGAAGAAAGCTGGAGGAATCACACTCCCTGATTTCAAACTATACTATAATCAAAGTACTGCGGTACTGGCAAAAAAACAGACACATAGGTTAATGGAACAGAATAGACTCCATAAATAAATCCATACTTGTATGGTCGATTAATCTACGACAGAGGAAGCAAGAATATACAATGGAGAAAAGACAGCTTCTTCAATAAATGTTGGGAAAACTGGACAGCTACATGCAAAAGAATCAAACAGGACTACTTTCTCACACCATATACAAAAACAAATTCAAAATGGATGAAAGACAAATACCAGACCTGAAACCATAAAACTCCCAGAAGAAAACACACAGTATATTCTTTGACATGGGTCTTAACAATATTTTTTGGTTATGTCTCCTCAGGCAAGAGAAAGAAAAACAAACAAAAAATAAATAAAAGGGAGCACATCAAATTAAAAAGTTTTTGCACAGCAAAGGGAACTATCAGTAAAACAAAAGGGCAGCCTACTGAATGGGAGAAGATATTTTCAAATGATACATCTGACAAGAGGTTCATAACCAAAATATACAAATAACAAATACAAATCAACATCAAAAAAACAATCTGATTAAAAAATGGGCAGAGGACCTGAATAGACATTTTTCCAAAGAAGACATACCTGTGTCCAACAGATAGATGAAAAGATGCTCAACATCGCTAATCAGCAGGTAAATGCAAATCAGTACCACAATGAGACATCACCTCACACCTGTCAGAATGGCCATCATCAAAAGAACACAAGTAACAAATTTGGTGAGGATGTGGAGAAAAGGGGACCCTCCTAAACTGTTGGTGAGAACCTAAAGTGGTGCAGCTGCTATGGAAAACAGTATGGAGGTTCCTCAATTAAAAATATGATTCAGTAATTTCACTTCTGGGTATTTATCCCCCCCAAATACAAAAACACTAATTCGAAAAGATACATGCACTCCCATGTTCACTGCAGCACTATTTACAATAGCCAAGACATGGAAGCAACCTCAGTGTCCATCAACAGATAAATGGACAAAATGTGGTATACGGATGTGTATATATATATGTGTGTGTGTGTGTATATGTACATTTGCATATATATATATATATATATATATATATATAGAGAGAGAGAGAGAGAGAGAGAGAGAGAGAGACACACACAATGGAATGTTACCCAGTAAAAAAAAAAAATCTTGCCATTATGACAACATGGGTGGATCTAGAGGCTGTTATGCCAAAGTGAAATAAGTCAGAGAAAGACAAACGCTACATGATCTTACTCATACGTGGAATCTAAATAAAACAAATACAAAAACCAAAAAGCAGGGGTTTCCTTGGTGGCACAGTGGCTAAGAATTCACCTGCCAATGCAGGGGACACGGGTTTGAGCCCTGGTCCGGGAAGATCCCACATGCTGCAGAGCAAGTAAGCCCATGCACTACAACTGCTGAGCCTGCGCTCTAGAGCCCACAAGCCAAAACTACTGAGCCCACGAGCCACAACTACTGAGCCCGCAAGCCACAACTACTGAAGCCCATGCACCTAGAGCCCGTGCTCCACAACAAGAGAAGCCACCACAATGAGAAGCCCGTGCACCACAATGAAGAGTAGCCCCCAATCACCGCAACTAGAGAAAGCCCGCGTGCAGCAATGAAGACCCAATGCAGCCAAAACAAAAACAAAAACAAAAACAAAAACAAAAAATGGAAACAGACTCATAGATACAGAGAACAAATGGGTGGTTGCCATAAGGGAGGGGGTGAGGAGTGGGCGGAAAAAGTGAAGGGGATTTGGAGGTACACACCCCCATTATATAACCCATGGGAATGTACTCTACAGTGTAAGGAACAGGATCAATAATATTGTTGTAAGTCATGGAGGGACAAATGCTTACTAGACTTATCATGGTGATCATTTCATTCATGTATGCAAATGTCAATCATTATGTAGTACACCTGAGACAAACAAAATGTTGAACGTCAACCATATTTCATTAAAAAATAAAGTAGCTAAGGAAGAATAGGTGACTTTAATAAAACAAAACTTGTATTTCAGCCCCTAGCCTAAATTTTTACATTCAGATAAGAACTTGTCCTCAAAGAGAAAAAAATTATGCATATGATTATGTGCAAAATCGAAACTGAATTATATTAGTTCTGTCTACCAAATGGGTTGTTTTGTGGAACAAGTGAAATAATGTAAATCAAAGTCATTTGAAAATATCATATTACTGAATTTAAAACACACAATTGAATGAGGTGGGAAGGCTTTAAATTCATTTATGTGGTGGTTCCCTCAGAGCTACCTTCCTTCAGCCAGTTTTCTGGGCTCTTAATCTACTGGGTCATATTGCCTAGTAATGTACAGAGAGAGTCATTAATCAATGACTATATACAGGCAAGAAAGCAATCCTGAATTATGCTGTTAATGAAACACTGGTCTTTCTCACAACCTCAAAGATCAGAAATAACGGTTAGTGTCTGGAATGACTCTGCACTTGCTTCTATGAGGCTATAGATTCACTTCCCTTCTCTGTTCTCTGGAGACAAAGCACAGCTGGGCAGTATCTTTTATAAGAGTGTTTTCTTCTAGAGGTTTCCCAAGGGCCATTACTAAGTGTGAAAAATATTGGGAATACCACAGCAGACTGGATATGAGTCACTTTCCACCTGCATATGGGTACTCACAGAACAATCTGTCAAATAGAAAGGCAAAATGAAGCATTTAATTGCTGCTTCACTGGAGATGACTGTTTTGAGAATTGTAAATGCCTGTTATTGTCACGTATAGGAAGGCAGAGTTCTCTTCTCAAAAGTATATAGTCTCAGTGCCTTGAACACTGTCCTTCTAAGATCTGTTTTTCAAAATTTCATAGTTTAAACAGAGATTCTCTCTAGAGTTCCCTACATTTTAAAGTTCTGGCTAAAGGGCCTGATAATTGCCAGAGGTGCTAAAAGACCCTCTTTCTCTTCAGTAACCCATTCTCAACAGAATCCAAAGTAGAGAGAATGGAAGGGACAACACAGGGCAGGAGGAGAGATTGAACCATAAATCGTTCATCAAAGGATCGAGATATCGGGTCTCTGTGCACTCTGGGCCACAGAAAGACTCTACCAGGAGTCTCCAGAGACTAGACCCATCCATGACCCGGGACACTGGGCCACCCTCCCAACGGGACTCTGATTTATCTTTGGTAAAGGTTCGGAGGCAGTCAGGGCAGGGCTACCCGGTGGTGTGGTGGACGGGAACATCCAATGTGTGAGTTTTCACAGCTTAGACTCTGGACATACAGGGAGCTACAAAGCTACTGCGGTCAAACACGATATCCCAGCCATGGTGAAAAGAACCGCTAGCATTTCCATTTTCCCATTACACGTTGCAGCCCTGGGTACACTTAAAACTGTGGCCTCAAAATGGTACGAGGAGCTGAATATCGCAGGAAAGAAAACCGACTTCATAACAACTTGTTCCCCGTCTGGAAAACATTGTAAGCTGGTATTACAGTCAAGTAATTGTTTTAAGATTGCACGGGACTTTCTGAATGCTATGTTTCCTTTATAGTGAACTGATAAGAATATAGATTGGGGTGAAGAATACGAAGAGTGTGAAAAATATAGGATTACCATTTGCATGTAGCTTTGTTCCTCTTCTCTGGAAACACAATTGGCAAAAAATCTTGCAGAATTAATACCATTTCTTTCTGGAGAGAGAAAGCTGGTTCGATTGCTAAGAACAGAAATATAGATGAGGTCAAAGCAATGTCTTACAGCTGCTCTGAAAGCCAGCCAAGAACTGACATGGCCCCTCTGGGGTTTCGGCCCTCGCCCCCGCTTCCCCATGCAACCTCCTCCTGGCCAAAGCAATTCCTGAACCAGGAGAGAGACTACCCCACAGCTGCCATCCTGCTATGGGGCAAAGGGTTCCCAATTCTCAAAGGCTATTTTTTTCCAGGCCCTCCATGTGACACAGCTCATGAGCTTTCTAGAAAGAGACCAAGGCATCATATCATTTAGAGAAAAACAAAACAGAACAAAAACGCTCCTTTGAGGCTCTCTTCTTTCCATTCAGAGTAACCAGGAAAAGTAAGGAAGTGTGGTCATTCCTTTGATAGGATGAGATCAAGACTACAAATCCACTTTCATCATACTCCCAAGTCAGAAGCAGAGGCCAAGGCTCTGTACTTCTGTCTGGAAATGTAGTTCACTGCAGAATTCTGCTTTACAGAGCCACTGTGTCCTGCGGCATATAGGGTGAACTAAGAAACTCCCAGGCCAGGCTCAGGACTCTGAAATTCCTACAAGGACTCTGAAATTGCTACAAGGTGAGATGAGAGAGCGCAGATACATTTTGGGGTTTGTCTACTGAGCCCATGTGAATTGGGATTGAAAAAGAACTTTCTCTGTTGGTACTAGGGTTGTAGCATGTAAATAAGGATCTAAGGGACAGCTATCTCAGGCCGTGAGGATTGTGCAACAGAGAAGCAGACGTGAGAGACAGGTTCCCAGCAGCACTCTCATTCCCGATTCCATTGTCCTGGGAGACTCACTTATGGTCCTTCCTCTGTGACCTACAAAACACTTCCAGCTCGAGATAATAAATCCCATCCCTTGTTCGGCTTAAGCTAGATCCAGTGGGCTTCGACTACCTTTAACCACCGAGGCCTGAGTAACGCTGGGAGTGCACCAGATGAGGCCCCTATGAGCAATCAAAGACTCACCAAGGCACAGTGCGGGTCCTGGTGAGAGCCGTGTGTTCCCGGATGGTGGAGAGGCTTTTCAGGTCCAGGGGAGGTGACCGTGCTACAAGATAACACATGACAGCCAACATGGTAAGTTCTCAGGGGTTCAAGGCCAGAAACTGAAGAATATAAAACTATGACATTCCATCAGATCCACATTTACTTACAAGCAGTGCTGATGATGAGCATGCTTTGTGCTGTCCTACTCTTCCCTGCCTCACTGGGAGTAGAGGGGACAACCACCGAGCCAGTGGCCACATCATCAGCTGGGCTTACATCCAGTCACTACACACTTATTGAGAACTCACTGTCAGGCATGGTTCTAGGTGTCCCAAACTGAAACTGTACCTTTCTTCCCCATCTGTCTGTCTAGTTAGAGTCATCTTCGGATCTCAGCTCAACATGTCCTGCTTAGGAAGGCCTTCTTTGACCTCCAGGCAAGATAAGGCCCAGCTCATGGGCTCTCATGAGTTCCTGTGCTTACCCTTCACAGCACTCGCCCACTTCGTGATGATACATTCAGCTGTGATGATCTCATTCGGCTCTAGACCGACCACGTTCTGGGAGCACAGGGTTTTCTGGCTTGTTCACTGCAGTAGCCTCGGCATCCCATTCTGCCTTAGCTGCCCGCCTTGCTGAGTTGGTCGTGAGTGTATTCCTCTATTGCTTGGTCTTCTAGCTCTTTCCTCACTAGGCCACACAGGTGGAGAGTGTTTAACTCCGCTCCATATTGCCAGTGACTTCCGTGCTGCTCAATCAGTTTCCCAGGAGCCTCAGACCTGCCAGGTGCTGAGCTGGAAAGGACATATGCGTCGTGTAGTCCCCGGGGAGAAGGTCTCTCCTGGCTGTGATGCACCCTGGCCTTGGCTTCACTGACCAGCCGCCTCCTGGCTTCACCCCCTGCCTCTCTCACTTGGGCCACAGGGTCCATCCCTGGAGCCACACGTGTAAGAACCAGCCCCTCCCGGCCCAGGTGTCCCAATTAATCCACAACCACACGTCCAACCAAAATCTCTGCACCTCCATCACTAGGTCTTTTAGAGCTCTAACATCCAACGTGGTAGCCACTAGCCACATGTGGTTATTGAAATTTAAATACGTTAAAATTAAATGAAATTTAAAAATTCACTTCCTCAGTTGCACTGGCCATGTTTCACTTGTTCAACAGCCACATTTTCTTCATTACAGAAAGTTCTGTTGCACAGCATTGCTACAGAAAAGTCACTGAGCAAAACAACAGTATCTACCTCAAAGTTACAGGTCCCTGTGAAATGGTTTCTGGCCAGCCTGAATGGCTATTTCCTCTAAAGCTCACGAGACAGGGTCTGTTCTCCTATTTAGTACCTATTGAATAACTATTTTTCTTCCAGGTGGTTTGGACATATCTTTCTCCCTGCTTGCTTCCTCATCTGTGCCTCCCCCAGAAATGTGATTTGACTCGAATTGAAGAGAGGGAGGCTGGAGTGGACTGGACATAAGCAGACGACTTAGTTCCAGCTCTGGGCGTGGCCACCTGAAGCAGCAGAGGCGGCGATGGAGCCAATGGACTGTCAGGGGTCACGGTCACGGTACCAGGTATTTCCTTGGAATCGCCCAGCCCTACTGGGCAGGTGACGACGAGCGAAAAAGGAAGTTAGCAAGTTACTCTGACCTGCTTTTGCTCGTCCCCTCTTCGCCCTCCTCCCTGCCGGTTCCGGCTGCTCATCTCCACATGCCCCCGCCCCACACACCTCTTCTGCCAGGCACTAGCAGGGCACTGAGCGACGTGGCATACGACCAGGTCTACATTCAGGAATCAGTGTCAAAGGCCATTCTTGGCTGCCTTACACAAGGTGGACACTGTGATTACATTTAAGTGCTGTCTAAACAAAGAGAGGACAGGTGGGTTCCATTCTCACCCATCCTCACTTATTTCTGGGACTTTGTTAGGGAAGCAGCCAAAGATGAGTCCTCTGGAATGAACTTGGCTTCAGAGGCTGCATTTGCCAGGCCACAGTGATTGCAAGTCCCCCGGTTCCTTTTATCCTTAGGATCTGGGGCAGAAGGGCTCCTCAGCCCTCCCCACTCAATCCCAGCCATTTCTCCCTGCCCTTGTGCTTCCCAGGCCCCTGGGCTGGTTTCTCTAGTGTCCCCTTCCCAGAGACGGTCAGGACGGAAGCTTTTCCACACGGCCACCAGACCTTGCTCCCCAGTCCCGCACAGCAGGCCTGGGGAAGTGACTTACATTTCCTCTGAGGCTTGAGATCTCTATTCACGGGGGGAGGCTCCAGGTCCGCCGGGAGCTCGGGCAATGGGCTGGAGATGCTTCCTGAGCTCATTTGGATGTAGTCGTCAGGGCTGCAGTGGGGTCCGAGAGCAGAGGCGGTGGCCTGGGGGCTCATGGGCATGTAACTGTCCTCAGTGCTGGCAGAACCCGGAAGGGACATCGGGAAGAACCTGCACGGCTGCAAGGGAAAGCACAGAATAGCCATGGAAACTGCTTCCAGTGGGCAGCCTCGGCTGCACATGGCATTTCAGTTGCAGATTATCCAAGAATAACTTTGAATTTTCTTAGGAAAGTCAGACAAGCCTCTAACTCAAGCTCTGCCTCTGGACTTATCATGTGAGGTAGGTGATGATTCGCCTAGATCTCATGCTGGAAGACAGAGGTTAATGAATTTATGCAAATGCTTTAAGTATCATGTGATGACTTCAGCAGGTACCCCAAGTTTGGGGAAGCCTCTGGACCATTAGAACTGGCAGGGTCCTCACAGCACACAAAGTCCAGTAGCTCCCAGACAAGTTTAAGCCTTGATGGGAGACTGGAGGGCTCCTCAGAGATTCACAGTGCTGTCTCAAAAGATATCATGGGAACATAAGTAGGTCAGGGTATTTTTTTGGTAAAAATTGAGGCTGAAAGAAACTCAAGTACCAAACTTACCAAATTTAAACTTAGCCACTTATCTCGGTGTCTTAAAGATTGGCCTTCTACATCACCTGCAAGAAACAAGCAGGGTGGTGAAAAATGCGGACAACATCAGTTGAAACTAGGCTCCAAGTACCTATGCGCCTCAGGGCCCTGTGTGCAGCTCCAGAGAGGGAGGGAGACTTGCTATTGAGTCTAGCTGGGCAGTCAGAACACCTTCCCCCCACAGATGGAAAGCGGACCAGATTTTGAAGAGGTTGCTGTATGACGGCTTCAGTTCTCTCTGTGAACTGGGGAGAGTCAGAGCAAGTAATTAACAAATGCTCGTTGCATTTGTTACATGAATTTTCTGCACTTAGAGATGGTAGAGACAGAGCTGGAGGTTTGAGGAGAGGGGAGCAGGCATGAAATAGCCCTTGTGATGAGCAGGAGCACGGGGTGAATAAAAGCCTTTGCAGAGCAGCAGCGCGAATCGGTGACCATGAACTTCTGAAGCAAGAGTCAGCGCCTCAGGAACAGATCCGGAGAGAGAGGAGAGCTGGATGAATCCAGGATCAGACATTTGTGAGACGGATGTGACATAAACTTAGAATAACTGTTGAACTGAAATAGGAGATGTCCAGAAGGTAGCAAGATATATGGGCCTCGATTCAAATGAGACCTGCTTAGAGATGACAGTCAAAACCTAAGAGTAGAGGAGATGATCTAGGTTGTAAATGTTGAGAAAAGTTTAAATATAAAATCCTAGAGACTCTCAATATTCAAAGAGTAGGAAGATGAGCACTGGCTCATGTTGAGAGAGAGCAAGTGGAGAAGGAGGAAAGTCAGGGGCCCCGGACTGCGAGAGCCCACAGGAGGAGATGGTGGCTGGTGGTGGGGAACACCACCAAAATGGGCCCTCAGCACGTGGGGACCAGAGCAAAATGTCTTCCTAGAACTTAGACATGTGAAAAGCCAGGCTGCCTCTGAGAAACAAACTGAAGAGTCAACATCATCTTAAAGCAAGAGAATAACTCCCAGCTCAGAAAGATGTGATGGAGATTGATGGAATTAAGACCAGACACTATCAAACTCTTAGAGGAAAACATAGGCAGAACACTCTCTGACATAAATCACAGCAAGATCCTTTTTGACCCACCTCCTAGAGAAATGGAAATAAAAACAAACAAATGGGACCTAATGAAACTTAAAAGCTTTTGCACAGCAAAGGCAACCATAAACAAGACGAAAAGACAACCCTCAGAATGGGAGAAAATATTTGCAAACAAAGCAACTGACAAAGGATTAATCTCCAAAATATACAAGCAGCTCATGCAGTTCAATATCAAAAAAAAAAAAAAACCAATAAAAAAATGGGTGGAAGACCTAAATAGACATTTCTCCAAAGAACACATACAGATGGCCAAAAAACATGAAAAGATGCTCAACATCACTAATTATTAGAGAAATGCAAATCAAAACTACAATGAGGTATTACTCACACCGGTCAGAATGGCCATCATTAAAAAGTCTACAAATAACAAACGCTGGAGAGGGTGTGGAGAAAAGGGAACCCTTATGCACAGTTGGTGGGAGTGTAAATTGATACAGCCACTATGGAAAATAGTATGAAGGTTCCTTAAAAAACTAAAATTAGAGCTGCCATGTGACCCAGCACAGCAATCCCACTCCTGGGCATATACCCAGAGAAAAACATAACTCAAAAAGGGGCATGAACCCCAATGTTCATTGCAGCACTATTTACAATAGCCAGGACATGGAAGCAACCTAAATGTCCATCAACAGAGGAATGGATAAAGAAGATGTGGTACATATATACAATGGAATATTAGCCATAAAAAGGAATGAAATTGGATCATTTGTAGAGACATGGATGGACCTAGACAGTGTCATACAGAGAGTGAAGTAAGTCAGAAAGAGAAAGACAAATATCACATATTAACCCATATATGTGGAACCTAGAAAAATGGTATAGATGATCCTATTTGCAAAGCAGAAATACAGACACACATGTAGAGAAGAAACGTATAGACACCAAGGGGGAAGGGGGGTGTGGGATGAACTGGGAGATTGGGATTGACATATATACACTATTGATGTTATGTGTAAAATAGATAACTAATGAGAACCTACTGTATAGCACAGGGTAACCTACTCAATGCACTGTGGTGACGTGAACGGGAAGGGAGTCCAAAAGGGAGGGGGCATATGTATATGTATACAGCTGATTCATTTTGCTGTGCAGTAGAAACTAACACAACATTGTAAAGAACTATTCTCCAATAAAAATTAATTTTACAAAATATTGAAATCATAATCCAAGAAAAGGTCCACAAATAAAGTAACACTTGAATCTAATATTGAAAGGGCCCATCAAGTACCTGGAATAAATAAATGGTCAATTCTACCCAGAATGTAAAATCTATTAAAACATTATATCAATAATAATGACAGAATGAAACAGATGAATTAAATAACCAGCTCAAAGCTAAAAAAGCACAATAGAGAAAATGAAAAGAAATGATAAAATAAAGATAAAAGCAAAAAATAATAGAGTACAGAGAAATAGTGGAATTAATTTTAAAAAATCAAAATCTTGGTTTCCTGGGGAAAAAAATTAACCTAAAGGCAACCGACTAGCCAATCTAATCAATAAAAGAGGGGGGCACAAATATCCAAAATAAGAATTGACAAGGAAAAAATTATCATTGAAACAGAGGAATTTTTTTAAAAGAGACAATTCTGCATGCCTTTACACAAATAAATTTTAAAATCTAGATGAAATGGATAATTTTCCAAAAAATACACTACAGCAAAATTGACACAAAAAATTTCCAAAGAATAAAATAGACAAAGTTACGAAGATCAGATGGTTTCAACAGACAATTTTACCAAAACTTCAAAGACCAGACAGTCCCAATGCTTCACAAATTTGTTCAAGAGTTTAGGAAATCAAGGAATATTTCTAATTCTTTTTATGATGCAAGTATAACTTTGGTAGCTAAACCTGATAAACATAAAATATATCAGAAAAGTACAGACTAATATCACTTATGATTAACAATGCAAAAATCCTAAATAAAATATTAACAAATGTCACACCCTCTTTGAACCATTACTGTAAAACTTCTCACTACCCTCTCCAAGTTGGGACACACAGTTTTAAGGGCATTCGCCTGCTGCAGCTCCCTTTGCCTGGCAAAGCAATAAAGCTATTCTTTTCTACTTCACTCCACAAAAATATTAGCAAACAGAGGAAGGTGGTATTACTGGAATGGCTGAATGAGGAGCTCAGAAAAGCCATTCTCCAAAAAACAATTATACAAGTGTACAAAACTATTTTTAAAAAGTCAAGCACAACTATCTGGGGACTCTGAAAATTTACCAAAAGCATACAACAAAATTGTTGCATATTATACTGGGAAGGATTTATTGAAGAAATGAAAAACAACTACTGGAATCCGGTAAGAACACTGAGAATCTGTGGCATTTTAGCTTGGGGTGCTCCCATACCCCTCACCAGCTCACTCAGAAGTAGTTCTACCAGGGCAAGGCAAGTTGTGAAGACCAGAAGCTTCTTTGCCAAAGGGGTCTAATTTGATTTGGATCAAAGCATATAAAAAACTCCATTCCTCTAGGTACTAGCAAAAGCATACCAACAATTCATTTCATTGGGGTTCCAGGAGAAAAGAGAGAGAAAAGCATTGAAAATGTATTTGCAGAACATATGGCTGAAAACTTCCCAAACCTAAAGAAGGAAACAGATATCCTGTTTCCTTCCTGTACAGTAAGCACAGAGGGTCCCAAACAAAATGAACCCGAACAGACTCACACCAAGACATATCATAATCAAATGGCAAAAGTTAAAGATAAAGAGATAATTCTCAAAGCAGCAAGAGAAAAATAGTCATTTACAAGGAAATCCCCATAAGGCTATATCAGCTGATTTCTCTGCAGAAACTTTGCAGGCCAGAAGAGAGTGGAGTGATAGATTCAAAGTCCTAAAAGGGAAAAACCTGCAACCTAGGATAATCTACCCAGCAAGATCATCATTTAGGATCGAAGGAGAGATAAAGAGCTTCTCAGACAAGCAAAAACTAAAAGAGTTCATCAATACTAAACCTACCCTAAAAGAAATGTTAAAAGGTCTTCTCTAAGCAGAAAAGAAGGAAAAATCTATAGGAAAAGGAAAATCCCACTAGGAAAGGCAAATATATAGTAATGACTAAGGATCAACCACTTAAATAAGCCAGTACAAAGATTACAGTACAAAAAATTATAAAATCAACTATAACTACAATAAAGAGTTAAGGGATAGACATGAAGATGTAAAATATGACGTCAAAAACGCAAAATGTGGGGGAAGGGAGTAAAAAATGTAAATCTTCTAGAATTTGTTTGAATTTAAATGACTATCAGTTTAAAACAAGTAGATACAGTTATAAGTCAACATATATGAACCCAATGATAACCACAAACGAAAAACCTACAATAGATACACAAAGACTAAAAAGAAAGGAACACAAACATAAACTAAAGAAAATCATCAAACCACAAGGGAAGACACAAAAAGAAGAAATGAACAGAGAAGACCTACAAAAACAACCAAAAACAAGCAATAAAATGGAAATAAATACATATCTATCAATAATTACTTTAAATGTCAATGGGCTAAATGCTCCAATCAAAAGACATAGGCTGGGGCTTCCCTGGTGGCACAGTGGTTGAGAGTCTGCCTGCTGAGGTGGGGGACACAGGTTCTTGCCCCGGTCCGGGAAGATCCCACATGCTGTGGAGCGGCTGGGCCCATGAGCCATGGCCACTGAGCCTGCATGTCCAGAGCCTGTGCTCCACAACGGGAGAGGCCAAAGCAGTGAGAGGCCTGCATACCAAAAAAAAAAAAAAAAAAAAAAAAAAAAAAAAGACATAGGCTGGCTGATCAGATTAAAAACAAGATTCTTCAATATGCTACCTACAAGAGACTCACTTCAGGGCTAAAGACACACAAAGACTGAATGTGAAGGGATGGAAAAGAATATTTCATGCCAACAGAAATAACAAAAAAAGTGGGAGTAGCAATACTTCTATCAGACAAAACAGACTTTAAAACAAAAGCTATAACAAAAGACAAAGAAGGACACTATATAATGATAAAGGGATCGATAAAAAAAGAGGATATTACACTCATTAACAAATATGCACCCAATACAGGAGCCCCTAAATATACAAAGCAAATACTAACAGACATAAAGGAAGAAATTGACAGTAACACAAGAATAGTAGGGGACTTTTACATCCCACTGACATCAATGGACAGATCATCCAGACAGAAACTCAGTAAGGCAACAGTGGTCTTAAATGACACAATAGACTGGTTGGACTTAATAGATATCTACAGGACATTCAATCCAAAAACAGCAGAATACACATTTTTTTCAAGTGCACATGGAATGTTCTCCAGGATAAATCACATGCTAGGCCACAGAACAAGTCTCAACAAATTTAAGAGGATAGAAATTATATCAAGTATTTTTCCAACAACAGTATGAAACTAGAAATCAATTATAGAAAGAAAAATAGGAAAAGCACAAATGTGTGGAGACTAACCAATATGCTAATAAAGATCAATGGGTCAATGAAGAAGTCAAAGAGGAAATCAGAAAATAACTTGAGACAAGTTAAAATGGAAACACAACACTCCAAAGTCTATGGAATGCAGCAAAAGCAGTTCTAAGAAGGAAGTTTACAGCAATACAGGCCTTCCTCAAGAAACAAGAAAAATCTCAAATAAACAACCTAACCTACCATCTAAAAGAATTAGAAAAAGAAGAACAAACAAAGGCCAAAGTCAGCAGAAGGAAGGAAATCATAAAGATCAGAGAGGAGATAAATAGAGATCAAAAAACAATAGAAAAGATCAATGAAACCAAGAGCTGCTTTTTTGAAAAGGTAAACAAAATTCATAAACCTTTAGCCAGGCTCACCAAGAAGTAAAGAGAGAGGGCCCAAATTAACAAAATAAATGAAACAAGAGAAATAACAACTGATCCCAGAGAGATTTAAAAAATCATAAAAGAATAGTACAAATAGTTAATGCCAAAGAATTGGAAAACCTAGAAGAAATGGACAAATTTCTAGAAATATACAACCTGCCAAGACTGAAACAAGAAGAAACACACAATTTGAACAGACCAGTCACTAGTAGTGAAAATGAATTTGTATTAAAAAAACCCCAAAACTCCCAGAAAATAAAACTCCAAGGCCAAATGGCTTCACAGGGGAATTCTAACAAACATATAAAGAAGAACTAATACTTATCCTTCTCAAACTATTCCAAATAATTGAAGAGGACAGAACACTCCCAAATTCATTCTACAAGGCCACCATCACCTTGATACCAAAACCAAACAAAGACACTACAAAAAAAGAAAATTACAGGTCAATATCTTTGATGAATATAGATGCAAAAATCCTTAATAAAATATTAGCAAACTAAATCCAACAATATATAACAAGGATCATATACCATCAAAGAATCAAGTTGGATTTATTCCAGAAACACAAGGATGGTTCAATTTTCGCAAATCAATCAATGTGATACACCACATTCACAAAAGGAAGGATAAAAATCACACGATCATCTCAATAGATGCAGAAAAATCATTTGACAAAATTCAACATCCATTCATGATAAAAACTCTCTTCAAGGTGGGTATAGAGGGAACATATCTCAACACAATAAAGGGAATTTATGACAAGCCCACAGCTAACATTATACTTAACGGTGAAAAGTTGAAAACCTTTCCTCTGAATTCAGGAACAAGACAAGGATGCCCACTCTGACCACTTCTGTTTAACAGAGTATTGGAAGTCCTAGCGACAGCAGCCAAACAAGAAATAGAAATAAAAAGCAACCAAATTGGAAAGGAAGAAGTAAAACAGTCAGTATTTGCTGATGACATACTTTATATAGAAAACCCTAAAGTCTCCACAAAAAACTATTAGAACTAATAAATGAATTCAGCAAAGTTGCAGCATACAAGATTAATATACAGAAATCTGTCATATTTCTATACACTAATAATGAACTATCAGAAAGAGAAAGCAAGAAAATGGTCCTGTTTAAAATCACATCAAAAAGAATAAAATAACCAAGAATAAACTTAACCAAGGAGGTGAAAGACCTATACTCTGAAAACTATACAACACTGATGAGGGAAACTGAAGATGATACAAACTAATGAAAAGATATCTTGCGCTCTTGGATTGGAAAAATTAATATTGTTAAAGTGTCCGTAGGACCCAAAGCAATCTACAGATTTAATGCAATCCCTATCAAAATACCCATATTTTTCACAGAACTGGAACAAATAATCCCAAAATTCATATGGATTTTGACCCTGAATGAAACTATGAAAGACCCTGAAATGCCAAAGCAATCCAGAGGAAAAAGAACAAAGCAGGAGGCATAACCCTCCCAGACTTAACACAATGCTACAAAGCTACATTAATCAAAACAGAATGATAGTGCCACAAAAACAGACACATAGATCAATGCAACAGAATAGAGAGCCCAGAAATAAACCCACACACCTATGGTCAATTAATCTACAACAAAGGAGGCAAGAATATACAGTGGAGAAAAGACAGTCTCTTCAATAAGTGGTGCTGGGAAAGCTGGACAGCTACATGTAAAACAGTGAGATTAGAACATTTCCTCACACCATATACAAAAATAAACTCAAAATGGACTAAAGACCTAACTGCAAGACCTGAAACCATAAAACTCCTAGAAGAGAACATAGAACACTCTTTGCCATAAATCATAGCAATATTTTTTGGATCCAACTTCTAAGGAAAAGAAATAAAAGCAAAATAAACAAACAGGACCTAATTAAACTTAAAAATCTTTTGCACAGCAAAGGAAACCACCAACAAAACAAAAAGCAACCTGCAGAATGAGAGAAAATATTTGCACATGATATGACGAACAAGGGTTTAATATTCAAAATATATAAACAGCTCATAAAACTCAATGTCAAAAAAACAAACAACCTGATTTAAAAATGGGCAGAAGAAGTGAATAGACATTTTTCCAAAGAAAACATACAGATAGCCAACAGGCAGATGAAAAGATGCTCCAAATTTCTAATTATTAGAGAAATGCAAATCAAAACCACAATGAGGTATCACCTCATACCTGTCAGAATGGCCATCATCAAAAAGGCAACAAATAACAAAGGCTGGTGAGGACGTGGATAAAAGGGAACCCTTGTACACTGTTGGTGGAAATGTAAATTGGTGTAGTCACTATGGAAAATAGCATGAAGGTTCCTCAGAAAACTAAAACTAGAGCTACCATATGATCCAGCAATCCCACTGCTGGGCAAATATCAGGAAAAAATGAGAACTCTAATTTGAAAAGACACATACACCCCAATGTTCACAGCAGCAGTATTTAAAATAGCCAAGACATGGAAGCAACCTAAGTGTCCATCAACAGAGGAATGGATAAAGAAGATGTGGTACATATGTACAATGGAATATTACTCAGCCATAAAAATGAATGAAATTCTACCATTTGCAGTAATGTGGATGGCTCTTATGCTTAGTGAAATAAGTAAGTCAGACGGAGAAAGACAAATACTGTATGATATCATTTGTATGTGGAATCTAAAAAATAAAACAAATAAATGTATTATAGCAAAACGGAAGCAGACTCACAGATATAGAGAACAAACTAGTGTTTACCACTGGGGAGAGGGAAAGGGGGAGGGGCAAGATAAGGTAGGGGATTAAGAGGTATAAACTACTATGTGTAAAATAGATAAGCAACAAGGATATATTGTACAGCACAGGGAATTATAGCCATTACTTTGGAATAACTTTTTTTTTTTGGCCATGCTGCGCAGATTGCAGGATCTCAGTTCCCCAACCAGGGACTGAACCCGGGCTCCGGCAGTCAGAGCGCCGAGTCCTAACCACTGGGCTGCCAGGGAAGTCCCTGTAATAACTTTTAACAGAGTATAATCTGTAAAAATACTGAATCACTATGCTATACACCTGAAACTAATATAATATTGTAAACCAACTATACTGCAAAAAATAATTGGCCAGTGAAGTTCTTCACGTTAACAGGATAAAGGAGAAAAAAATCACATGATCATAAAATATTTCAATAAATTCAATACCTTTTCATGATTTTAAAAAATAACATTTGGCAAAGTAGGAATATCAGAGAATGTCCTTAATCTAATGAATGGTGTCTATAAAAGTCTGCTGCAAACCACATTAGAATGGTGAAACACTGGAAGCTTTCCATGTGAGATCGGGAATAAGACAAGGGTCCCTGTTATTAATACTACTATTCAAAGATGTCCTGGCCTCCTACCCCAAGCAGTGACGTAAGAAAAAGAAAATGAAAGATATGTTATAAAAGAAAAACAAAGTTATTAGTATTTGCATGTGATATGATTGTATACAAAGAAAATGCAAATAAATATATAGTTTAGAAAAGGTAGATACAAAATCAA
This sequence comes from Mesoplodon bidens, assembly GCF_964165515.1. NCBI lineage: Eukaryota > Metazoa > Chordata > Mammalia > Artiodactyla > Ziphiidae > Mesoplodon > Mesoplodon bidens. Next base: position 286,088 of record NC_138163.1, read on the forward strand.
AATATAAAGCTAATTTATTTGATTGCAACAGCAAAGAAATTATTTAAAGTAAAATACCGTTGGCACTCACGTAAAAAATAACAAATGCATGGGAATACATTAATGAGCTATGCAAGATTTCACTAAAAACCATAAAAATTACAGACAGAAGTAAAATAGGAAGGGGAATTCCCTGGTGGTTCAGTGGTTAGGACTCTGCACTTTCACTCCTAGTTGAGAGTATGGTATTGGGGGAGGGGGAATTGGATGAAGGTCTGAAGGTGGTCAAAAAGTACAAACCTCCAGTTCTAAGATAAATAAGTACTAGGGATGGAGTGCAGGACAAGATAAATATAAATAACAGTGCTGCATGTCATATACGAAAGCTGTTAACAAGAGTAAATCCTAAGAGTTCTCATCAGAAGGAAATATTTTTTCTATTTGTTTAATGTTGTATCTACATGAGATGATAGATGCTCACAAAACTTACTGTGGTCATCATTTCACGATGTGTGTAAGTCAGATCATTCTGTATTCCTTAAACTCATACAGTGCTGTACGTCAATTACATCTCAATAAAACCGGAAGAAAAATAAAAGAAGGATAAGGGATGTAGGCACGATAGATCCCAGTGGGCCTTGCACGCTATGCTAAGAAATTTAGATTTTATCCCAAGTGCGAAGAGAAGTCGTCAGATTGGTTTTTAGCAAGGAACTGACTATCTGATTTACATTTTTTAAGAGACCACTTGACTTCGTGTGGAGAACAGATTAGAGGCAGGCAAGAATGGTGGTGGTGTGATCTCAGGATAACGAGTTGTATTACAGTAAATATATTCAGATTTCATTTATGCTTTAAAAAGAAGAGATAGTATGTATTTCTGTATTGTTTAATTGTTTCCAGAAATTCTTCCTATTCGACATTGTTTGGGCAGAACCAACAAGGTGGCTGAATCCCAAAATCGTCATGAAATCAAGAAATTAAACCATGACGACTTGGAGAGCAAGCAGCTGAATGCAACAGAATGTGTTGCACTTGGAAAAAAGTGACGACTGACAACACAACCCCCGCTTGTGTCATTTCACTGAGACTCATCAGCTGAATAAGAGGTGAGATCCATCAACAAACTGGGTGACGATGACACCAGCTTGTCTCTCTTTGACAAGCACACCTTGGAACACGGTGACAATGAGCCAGCCTCGGGGTGGGGGTGACTTCCTGGTCGCCAAGGCGGGGCATGAATGTCGTGGTTACCTTAACCTTTTCTATAAGTTGTACCAAAGCACCCACTTAAGTTCTTTCATTTCTACTATTCCTTACAATAAAATAATTTAGTAGCCCCTCCCCCCACCAAAAAAAAAAGAGTGGCAGTGGTGCTGGCCGCAGCAGGGGGCCCGATGGGAGACAGCAGAGCTGAGACGCAGGCTCCGCGCCACGGGCACTTCACCGATGGCAGAGGGGGGCTGGAGAGCCTCGGGGACAATCAAGGCTGCCAGGTCACTGGAGCCCCACGAGGATGATGACGAACCTGACCCCACTCTGCCGCCGCCGCCTACAGACATCGGTTCCTGGGGAAGCTCCATGGGGAAGGCAGAACAATCCATGGGACGCGTCCCCTCTGCCTTATCACAGCCATTTGGCTTCCATCCAGCACTGTTGTTCTGGTCTTTGTTTCATGGTCAAAACCTCCATTTCAATGAGTTTTATCTTTTGTTTACCTTTGTATAAACAAATGCATCCTAACTGTTTTATATCCGTCTTGAAATTTTAAATCATTTCCATTTTTTTGTTCTTCAACATGAGACTTTTAATTCACTTTCATACTCTATGGTGGTAGAAGTCAGAATAGTGGTTATCTCTATTGGGAAGAGGCAGGAAATAAAAAGTCAATTTGTAAATTATACTGTGTTGTAGAAGGTGATGAGTCGTATGGAAAAGAACAGCAGGAAGAGGATGGGCTGTTGGTGGCCTCAGGAAGAAGTAGGCCGAGAAGACGAGATCTGGGCAGACTCGAAGGAGATGAGAGCACATTCCAGGCAGGGAGAACAGACTGTGCAAAAGCCCTAAGTCAGTAGAAAACCGGGAACGTTGAGGGCACAGGCAAGAGGCCAGCGTGGCTGGCATGGAGTGAGCAAGAGAGCAGAGGAGGTAAGAGAGGCGATGGGGGATTCACAGATTAGAATGTGGGGACTTGCTGGCCATTACAAGGACCTCTGGCTTATATTCTGGGTGAGAATGGAGCCCTGAAGGGAATTAGGCAGGGGAGACGTGATCTGACTTCTATTTTGAAAGGCAGGATCAGCGTAGCCACCAGAGCTGCTGCGTGCTGGCAGGGGAGATGCTCCATCATCACCGTCGTCGCCATGCCCACCGCCACCATCCCCAGCACCAGCATCGCCCTCCCTCCAGCCCACGCTGTCAGAGCTCTCTGGGCTCTGTGCCGGCGGACTCCGTTCACGCACATGCAGGAACAGGGACCGGATCTCCCCCGCACTGGCTTGAAAGAATCCCCTAAACGCAGCCAAAAGTTATGAAACACAGGCTGTGAAGAAACTGGGCCTCGGGTGAGGGAGGACCGTCAGTGACCTCTGGGAGCTGAGACCCCAAAGAGGTGAGCCGTGCAGCTGCCCCAGCTTGCTGTCTACACGGACCGTCCGGACCGAGTCCAGCCGCCTCCCCGGGTCTCGGGGGTGGATCGCAGAGCGCACGCAGCCGGAGTTGGCGGGTGGAGGACTGGAGAGGACACAGCGGCACAGGGACAGAACCGTGCCCAAGGGCGGAGGGTCCACTAGCGGAAACTCGGAACTCGGGTGACATCATATACAGTACTCAGACGGATCTTGTCTCAATCGTGTGGAAAACTAAAAGCTGCTCTGCCCCCACCCAGAAAGTCTCAAGGCAAGACTCAAAAGGACCAAACTGTTTCCCAGGAAGTTAACAATATTAGATTTTTTGAAGTTCTGGAATATACCTAGGAAGAAAAGTACCCAGCACCCAAGGAAAAGGGTATGCTAAGATTCAGAAAAATCCAACCCATTAGGAGGAGACAGATCAATTGATAAAAGACATCCCAATTGGAAAGGAAGAAGTAAAACTTTATCTGCAGACAACATGATTGTCTATGTAGAAAACCGAATGCAATCTACACGAGTGAGGAGAACTAGTCAGTGAGTTTAGCAAGATCACAGGATAAAAGATATCAGAGGAGCTAACTCCACCTGCCCAAACGCTCAACTAATTGTTCTTGTCCCAGCACTTTTCTGCACTGATCTGAAACAAGTCCAGTCAGCCACAACATTGTTCTTTTACTGTGCCTAGGGTTTTTCTCTTCTTGTGCAAACTAAGTTTTTAATTTTAGTAGGAAACCAAGCCGATTGTGACAAGGATGTTGGGAAACCAGAAATCCGGTAGTAGGTGTATTTTCTGAAGAGAAACTGTGAGTCTTTCCTTTTTTAAAGACAGTCTGTTTCCTCTCCCTCTCTCTCCCGCTCTTTTTTTTTTTTTTTCCATGCCGCGTGGCTTACAGGATCTTAGTTCCCCAACCAGGGATGGAACCCGTGCCCCTTGCAGTGGAAGCACGGAGTCCTAAGCACTGGACTGTCAGGGAATTCCCTGTGATCAAGAGTCTCAAAAAAGAAATAGAAAAGTAAACATTTAGATCAATATTTCCAACTTTTGGAATATACTTTCAGGAAATAATCATTCATGGAAAGAATTACATACATGAATTCCACTGAATCGTTAACCATAGTAATGAAAAAATTGAAAACAACTTAAATGTTCAATGATTACATTATGGTGCATCTTATATACCTCCACTCAATAACATATTTTTGAAGAGTTTTTAGAATGTGGAAAAGCTAGTATGTTAAATGAAAAAAAGTCAGGAAAAAATTTAATGCTAACCTTAATGACTTCTACATTGCATACCGTTATACATTTACTGTGCAAGTGCAACTAAAAAAATCGTTCTAGAACGTTGACAGTATTTAGTGCTGGACATCGGGCTTTTCATTTTCCTAAACTGTCTTCAATTACCTTGTACTACTGGAATATCTGAATTCCAGAACCTTCCCTCCAACACGAGGACAAAGATAAAAAATCCAGAAATGCATTAGCTGAGAAGAAACTGTGACACAAAACAGTGGCCTAGTTTTATTTTCTGCAGTAATACACATTGAAGCATCCCACTCCTCGAGCCGCAGGGAAACAAAACAAGTGAACCAAGAGATACCAAGGGCCAGTACTGGCAAAAAATTAAACCCAAATAACAAAGTGGTGATTACTCAAGTTTGAATTCCCTAAGCCTTGCCTAGTAGGGGACACAAGGTTAGGCCTCAGCCCCCTTTCCTTCGCGTAGCCTTTAGGGAGGCGAGGGCCCAAGGTGCTGAATATTCCGAATCACCAGGGAAAGCTGATCGAGGGAGGAGCTGATGGAAATCTGGAAGAGCTCAAGGTCTTCAGCAGTCCACGTACTACAAGTGAGGGGAAAGGAAAATCAGGTTAAAGGGGAGATCGCTCATGTAGGTCCAGGGCACCAGCCCCCAGGCCCCTCCGTATACCAAGCCCGTCAGCGCCCCCATCGCAGCACTCTTAAGACAGAGATCAGATCCCAGCACCTGCCACCGACCCCACCCCACCCCACCCCCGCCCACGGCAGACTCTTCTAGAACTCACATATCTAGGGCATTGCCATTCACTCTATATTCCTTCCGAATCATGCCTTGGTCACGCTGGGCATCTGGGGTCAGAGCTCTGCGGGCCATGTGTGCCTCCAGCGGGGATCGGAAGAGCACTATGAGCTTGCTGGGGGAGACGTGGTTAAGGCACCATCCGCCACTGAATTTGCTGGTATCTCGGGCTTGCCCACACCTCAGAGGCCCGTTTTTGCCCCAGGATGAGACCGCCCGGAGCTGCCTCCCTAACCCTTCGGTCCTTCCCCACCCCCCAGGCTCCTCAGGCATTGACAATCCCCTTTCCTGCAGGGCTGCCCGCCCCTGCTGCCCCTGACTGCGCCCTGCGCTCCCCTCCGTCCCCTCCACAGGCGGCCGCCATGTACCCTGCCACCGCACCGCTGCCCCAGCCCAGGGAGGCTCCACGGAAAGGATACAACACCAGCCGTCTGCTTCCAGGCCCTACAGCCGCGAACGCTGCATCTCCACCAGCTCTTAGGGCACGTGGTGCCCGCCCACCCTGGGGACCTGCAGCAGCCGCTCCCGTCGCTGCTCCTCCTCTGCCAGGCCCACGGGGGGCTTCCGGGCGCCGAGGACCACCCTCGCCTTCAGGGCTACCCGACCGACTCTGGTAACCAGGAGTTCCGGAGCTCTGCTGGCCAACTCGGCCCCCTGCACCTACCGCGCCGCCATCCCCCGGGGCCTGCATGGCCGCTGTGCGTCCCTCTAAGAGCAGAGGAGAGCCTGAGCGCCTCACGAGGCCACGCCCCTTCTGCCCAAGGACGCCCAGGGCGCCTGCGCACACACCCCTGAGGTCGCCTCCCGGCACCCGATTGGCTGCCGCCCTGACCCCCACGGGCCGCCCCGGAGACCCCGTTGGGCTGCACGGACTCGGTTCTGCCGTGAAGCCCCGCTCCTTTCGCGCGCCCCGGATGCGCCTGCGCAGACTGGCCCCCCCGGCGGGGCCTGGGCGGCGTGGAGCGGGTGCCGAGTGCCCACGGAGTCACCACCGAGACAGGAATGACGCCTTTCCACTCCCAAGGCCTTGAACCGTCTCCCAAACCATCTGCCCCAGGCAATAAGGGCCACCCACCCACCCCCATAGCCCCCCGACCCTCCCCCCGGTAAAGCCCAGAGTAAACCACAAACAGCAGGGGAAGCGTAGGACCTCCAAGCAGCGGGGTCTCCGCTGAGTGGGGAGGTCAGGGCTGGTGGGTGTCTCCACTGACCCCATCATGGAGGCGCCACCCGCATGACCTCGTCCAGACCCTATTACCTCCCAAAGGCCCGCCTCCAAAGTCCATCCCATGGGGGGGTTAGGGCTTCCATGGGTGAACCGGGGGAGGGGAGGGGGAGGGGCAGGGACTGGACGCTCCGGCCATAGGCCAGCACTGCTCAGCTAACCCGGGCTAGGTTCCCGTGAGTATTCTTAGCGGGGCGCCACTGACTTACCTGACCGAACACAGAAACAGCATCTTTCCTGACGGAGAGATGATCCACCTCAGCTGTCCTGAGAGATGCGCCAGCCAAGGCCTCACAGGTCCCCCAGCTGCGGGCCGGGACGCAAACGGGGAAACGAAGATTCTGTGGGTTAACGCCAGTCAACCCCAAGCGCCCTGAGGACGCGCCTGGAATCAAAGGAGCTGTGGCGGTGACACCCGCTGTGGTGATGGATGCTAATTCTACTTTCACTCCACCTCCTCTCGGGTGCCCCTCCCCCTCCTCGTGCTCCCTGCTGTCCTTGCCAGTGGTGTGGACCCTCCTGCCCCTGGGCCGGCCCGGTCCCTCGCGTCCCAGGGCCAGGAGGTGACACGGGCCGGTCTGGCTTCCTCTCGGCTGTTTCCAGGCCACTCCTCCACCTGCTGGGCTGGTTACCGTCCTTCCGCAGCCCTGCCCTCGGCCCCAGAGGCTGCCCCGAGGTGGACGCTCACTCAGTAGGCGCCCTCGCCCGGGCGGCCAGTGCTGCACTGGTGAAGCTTTAACAACGGCTCTCCAGATGCAGCAGGGGCGCTGCATCTGCTGATCTCCACGCTGTACCCACTCCCACCACAGCCGACTGACTGCAGGCCGCCAACACGACGTCACTGAGTGCCTGGCCGCAAAGACACGCTCCTGCTCGGCTGTCGCCAGCAGGTCCAAGGTGGCCCAGCACACCCCCAGGGCCGCACCGTGCGTCCCAGCACACACGGACACTCTGCTAGTACTCACACGGAAACCGTGTCACTGTGACTCACAGGAAGAGCACCCAGAAGCAGACTTCCATCTCGCTTTGCCCCCCACATCACACGTGAGGGCAACTAGCTGGCCACGCCTGGACCTCGCCCAGGACGCTAGTTCCAAAGGGGCCGGGGAAACGCAGCTCTCATTTCTCCAGCGCGTGTGGTAGAAGAGGCCTCACCGGACCGAGGTTGGAGTACGTGGCAAGGGGCCAAGCCACGGAACCCACCAGAGTCCTCCCTCTGGCTACTCGACATCTGCACCTGTGCTTTCTTTTTTAAGTATTTTTTCAGTTTGTTTGTTTATTTCTTTATTGGCTGCGTTGGGTCTTCGTTGCTGTGCGTGGGCTCAGTGGTTGTGGCTCACGGGCTGTAGCACGCAGGCTCAGTAGTGGTGGCGCACGGGCTTAGTTGCTCCGCGGCATGTGGGACTTAGTTGCGGCGTGCAGACTCCTTAGTTGTGGCATACGAACTCCTCAGTTGCGGCATATGGGATCCAGTTCCCCGACCAGGGATGGAACTGCATTGGGAACTCGCAGTCTTACCCACTGGACCACCAGGGAAGTACCCCCAATGAGTTAGTTTTTCTTGTTGTTTTTTAATGCATTTATTTATTTATTTGGTTGTGCTGGGTCTTAGTTGTGGCTCGCGGGTTCCTTGACTGTGGCAGGCGGGCTCTGTAGTTGTGGCACGTGGGCTCCTTAGTGGTGGCAGGCAGGCTCCTTAGTTGCAGCTCACAGGCTTCTTAGTTGTGGCATGCGAACTCTTAGTTGTGGCATGCACATGGGATCTTGTTCCCTGACCAGGGATCGAACCCAGGCCCCCTGCATTGGGAGCATGGAGTCTTAACCACTGCACCATCAGGGAAGTCCCCCAATCAGTTTTATCAGTAATAAAGCTGGTATTTAGGTTGAAAAACATGTCAAGGGAGATGTGTCAAAGGCTGCAGATGGTAAACTAGACCTATTTGAAAGGAGTGGAAAAGGACAGGCGGCAGGTGTGAGTGGATGGTGTCAGTGAACTCCTTGCAGAGGAAATGATTCGCGTGGTCCAATTTGTAAAGCCACATACTTTTTTCGGGAGAAAGCAGAGAGTACAGAAGTGATTACAATTCACACCAGACTAACATATAAACACGAGGAAAGGAGAGCAGGCCAGCTTCTCTGAATAATGGGCAGTAGGGAGCCGGACTAGGGAGGCCGAGCCGTGGTCTTGTACAAAAGCCAGGTGGGAATTAACGCCTCACAGTCACTTACGGAAGACTCAATGAGCTCTCTGTCCCACGTTTCCCTGTGGGAGTTGCAAAGCGGGAGCCGTGAGCAGACATTCTCATAGTTTTTTAGTTTTAGGTTTAGCAAATAGGTTTTAATCATCATCACTGGGGGAAAAAAAAAACCATCAGTGCAGAATTGGACTCACGTGGGTAGGTAGTGAGTAGGCGTGGACACTGGTTGGACATGTGCGGGAAAAGCCCAGAGAACGTACTGAGCAAGGGTCTAGCTTGTTGGCTTCTGCTGTCGTCCATATCACAAGAGGAAACTCATGAATTAACCAGCCCCACCTGAGGGTCTGAAACAAGGGCAGAAGGAGGGTCAGTGGGACGTCTAGGGGGCTCTGACTCCCGCCTCCGCGAAAAATACCTGATGGACAGCCTCATACATACCCACTAAGGGGACCAGTGGCAAGTTCCCAGGAGCAGAATTGCTGGGCTTTAGGGATGGGCAGACGTCACTGGATTCAGTCACGCCACGCTGCTCTCTGCTATGGCTGTACCCGTCTCCACTCCTACTATAGCCTTGCGACCTTTGGGGATTTCCTTTTCTGTAACTAGCCTATTCATATCGTTCGGCCATTTCCAAAAAAATTGGAATTGCTCTTATCTTCTTGATGACCAGCAGGATATGTTAAAAATATATTCTTTTTTTTAATGAATTAATTTATTTTTGGCTGCGTTGGGTCTTCGTTGCTGCGCACGGGCTTTCTCTAGTTGCGGCGAGCGGGGGCTACTCTTCATTGTGGTGTGCGGGCTTCTCACTGTGGTGGTTTCTCCTGTTGCGGAGCACGGGCCCTAGGCACAAGGGCTTCAGTAGTTGTGGCTCGCGGGCTTCAGTAGTTGTGACACGCAGGCTCAGTAGTTGTGGCGCACGGGCTTAGTTGCTCCGCGGCACGTGGGATCTTCCGGACCAGGGCTCGAACCCGTGTCCCCTGCATTGGCTGGCGGATTCTTAACCACTGCGCCACCAGGGAAGCCCCCAAATCTCTTCTTAATACTTGAGTCTTCGCTCCTTTGTGGTATCCTTTTCCTAATATATACTCATAGTTCCTGGGCCTGGGTTTAATATTTCTGATCCTTCATCCTCATATATATCTGAGGATGTCAGATAACACCCAGTAACTGATACTGTGGGGCACCTTGGAAAGATTGAATATGGAATTATTTCTGTCCACTGTGGGAGGAGAAGGAGACAAAGCTGTAGATGCTGTGTTAACAGGATGTCCAGTATCACATGCAATAGATGTATGTTTCTTTTCAAATGTATTGCAAATTGTTTGCCAAAAAGAATTACATCAATTCACACTGTCACCAATATAGTCTACCCATTGACTACAACCTAGTCAGCACTGGCTGTTCATTTTAGTACATCTAATTTACTAGTTATAAAATGGTATTCACTTGCTATTTTAATTATCATTTTATAAGTAACTTGTGGGATTGAATATTTTGCCATATGTACTACTTTTCTTTCCTCTGCTAACAAATTTTCTATTTGTTTGCTTTCCTAATTTTTGTCTATGTGTAATCTTGCTTTGTGATGGAAATCTTCAAACGTTAAATTTTTGTGAGTAAAAGAAAAAAATCCCGGGTCTTCCAAGCCATGAACATGATACATTTCTCCATTAATATAGGTTTTAAGTTCTCTTGTTAATAGGTTTTAGTTTTCACTGTAAATGTTTTGCACGTGTTTTATTAAATGCATCACTAAGTATTTCATGTTTTAGGATACTATTATAAATTATAGTGACTTTTAAATTTCACGTTTCTTTCTTTGTAGATTGCTTAGGATTTTCTACAGACACAAACATGTCATCTCTGAATAAAGATAAAGATAATTTTTCCAATCTGTATAACTTTTATTTTTCTTTCTTGTCTAGTGCACTGCCTAGGATTTCCAGGACAATACTTAAAAGTGGTGAACATCCATGCCTTACTCTCAAGTTCAGGGGTGGGGAAGTATATTTTCCTCCATTATCATTTTAGCTGTAGGATTTTTGTAGATTGCCTTTATCAGATTAAGAAAGTTTCTTTCTAGTCCTAGTTTTCTGAGAGTTTTTATCATAGTGGTTGTTGAATGTTGTCAAATGCTTTTTCTGCATCTATTGAAATGATCACATGGTTTTTCTCCTTTATTTTGTTAATATGATGAATAACTCTTGATTGATTTTTCAATGCAAAACCAGTCTTTCATTCTTTGGATAAATCTCACTTGGTCGTAATGTATCGTCCTCTTTATATATTGCTGGATTAAACTTGCTCATATTTAACTAAGTTTTTTGTGTGTAAGTTACTGAAGGATATTGGTCTATGGTTTTCTTTTCGTGCAATGTCTTCATCTGGTTTGGGTATTTTGTAATGCTGGCCTCATAAAATGACTTGAGAAGTGTTTCCCCTCCTCTACTTTGGTAATATTGGTAATATTTCTTCTCTAAGTATTTCATAGTATTCACTAGTAAAGTCATATGGGCCTGGAGTTTTCTGTTCCATTTCTTTCATAGATTTAGGGATATTCAGGTTTCCCACTTCTTCTTGAGTTAGTTTTGGTGATTTGTGTCATTCAAGGAATTTGTCCATCTCATCTAAATTGGCAAATTTATTCACAAACATTTTCCCTAACATTCCCTGGTTACAGTTTTTTATCAGTTTTATTGGTATTTTCAAAAGCTTTCTGTTTCATGGATTTTTCTCTATCATTTATTTGCTCATTTTACATTTTATTCATATCTGCTCTTATCTTCATTATTTCTTTCCTACTGCTTATTTAGGTGAAATTAATCAAAATTTGCTCTTCTATGTCTGATTTTCTGCAGTATCGTTCTGTTACTTAAGATAAGTTTCCTCTTGATTGCTACTTTACTTCTTTCTTTTCTGTGAGTTTTGTTTCATACATTTTGAAGCTCTGTTATTATGACTTCTTCATGAAATAACCCCTTTATCATTAGCAAATGTCCTCCATCCCATCATATTCCTTATCGTAAGGTCTACTCTGCCTGCTATTAATAGAGCTACTCAAACTCTCTTATTATTCGAGTTTGCACGGTATGTCTTCATCCATCGTTTTACTGTTACCAGACCTATATCTTTATGTTTAAAGTGGGTTTCTTATGCTTAGCATATGTTTTGTTTTGCCTTTTTATCCACTTTGACACTCTCTGCTTTTTTTTTTATTTAATAAATGTTTTATTGACATATAAGTACACAGATCACTACTTTAAATGATGAACATTTAGAAAGAAAATGCACCCCATGTAACCATAAAGAAATTAATATCCCTAGACCCTCTCAAAAAACTCCCATCTACTCTTTTTTTTATTTTTTGCTTTATAACAAATTTAATCAGTTATACATATACATATGTTCCCATATCCCCTCCCTTTTGCGTCTCCCTCCCACCCTCCCTATCCCACCCCTCCAGGCGGTCACAAAGCACCGAGCTGATCTCCCTGTGCTATGCGGCTGCTTCCCACTAGCTATCTACCTTACGTTTGGTAGTGTATATATGTCCATGCCGCTCTTTCACTTTGTCACAGCTTACCCTTCCCCCTCCCCATATCCTCAAGTCCATTCTCTAGTAGGTCTGTGTCTGTATTCCTGTCTTACCCCTATGTTCTTCATGACATTTTTTTTTCTTAAATTCCGTATATATGTGTCAGCATACAGTATTTGTCTTTCTCTTTCTGACTTACTTCACTCTGTATGACAGACTCTAGGTCCATCCACCTCATTACAAATAGCTCAATTTCGTTTCTTTTTATGGCTGAGTAATATTCCGTTGTATATATGTACCACATCTTCTTTACCCATTCATCCGATGATGGACACTTAGGTTGTTTCCATCTCCGGGCTATTGTAAATAGGGCTGCTATGAACATTTTGGTACATGTCTCTTTTTGAATTATGGTTTTCTCGGGGTATATGCCCAGTAGTGGGATTGCTGGGTCATATGGTAGTTCTATTTTTAGTTTTTTAAGGAACCTCCATACCGTTCTCCATAGTGGCTGTACCAATTCACATTCCCACCAGCAGTGCAAGAGTGTTCCTTTTTTTCCACACCCTCTCCAGCATTTATTGTTTGATGATGGCCATTCTGACTGGTGTGAGATGATATCTCATTGTAGTTTTGATTTGCATTTCTCTAATGAGTAAAGATGTTGAGCATCCTTTCATGTACTTTGACACTCTCTGCTTTTTAACTGAAGCATTTTCTTAACTGAAGACCATTTACCATTAATGTAGCTAGTGATATGGCTCAGTTTAAATGTACCATCCTGTACTTTATTTTCTGTTTGTCCCATGTGTTCTATGTTCCTCGTTCTATCTTTTCATGACTTCTTTTAGGTTGAATAATTTTTAGAATTCCATTTTATCCTCACTATATCTTCTTTTAGAGCTAGGGTTTCTGATACGCATTTTACCTTATTATTGACTACCTTCAACTGGTTTAAAATCATTCCACGTATCATGTAAGAACATTACAACAATATACTTCCAATTACCCACTCATGTCCTTTGTACTATTGTTGTCATACATTTCATGTCTACATTGGTTATAAACCGTACACTATGCTGTTAATATTTTTGCTTAAACAGTTTACTATGATTGAAAGAGATATTAAAATGAGAAAAATTTATATTTACCTACATATTTTCCATTTCTGGAACTCGTCATTCATTCACGTAGATCCAAATTCCCATCTGGTGTCATCCTTCCTTGAGGAGAACTCTCTTTAACATTTCTTGTAGTGCAGGTTTTCTGCTGACAATAATTCAGCTTTTATATGTCTGAAAGAAGTCTTTAATTTGCTTTCTTCTCTATTGTGGCAAAATTGACACACCATAAAATAAACCATTTTAAAGTAAACAATTTAGTGGCATTTAGTACATTCACATGTAAAAGGATTGCCAAGTACTGAGAAGAAGAGCAGCTGGAGAAGTTAGCCTTGGATAGAAGGGCAGAGCCCTCTTCCGCCAAGGCAGGAAATAGGCAAGGATGCTTGCTGCTGTAGGTAGGTCTGAAGATGTGACATGGGACAAGATGCTGACGAACGAAACTCTTGTCTGATGATCAGAGAGGAAAGGAGAGGGCATATCACAGAGGGTCTGCTAGCCCATGAGGAGGACTTTGGCTTTGACTCTGAGTGAGATGGGAGGCACTGAAAGGTTCAGCGCAAGAGAAGGAGAGACCTGATCTTGATCTCATCACTGGTCCTGAGTAGGGGTTCTGTTGGGTTGGTGATGGGACAATTTCAGGTAATTACAAGGCGCAGGGCCACTTACTCAGGTAGAAGTTTCTGAGGGACTGACTTTGATATTCTCATAGGCTGTGCGTGCACTGTGACTTCAAGGTCTGTGCACCTCCTCTTGGTGTGAGGGCTGGTGGGGTTTCCATTCTCCTGGCCTCTACTTTACCGCTGGTCTCCTGAGCCTAATTTCATTCTTCCAATTCTGAGTTTTATTCCCTTAAGCCTGAAACCTGCCTTCTTTGTCTCTGTCCCTCACCACCACTCCCTTTTGTAAATTGAAACTCCAAACTTAAAACCCTCATCTGACTCTGAGCTGGACTCTACAGGTGCAAGTTTCTGGGCGTGGTTTCATGCAGCTGGGGAATGGGACACAGGAGTTGAGGCATTTGCCCTTCACCGTCTTTCTGCTGGTCTACACAGTGGCCGTGGCTGGGAACTTCTGACTCCACACTCCCATGTATTTCTTCCTGGCCAACCTCTCGCTGCTGGATACTGCCTATATCTCCAACACGGTGCCTCAGGTTCTAGTTCATCTGCTGGCACCAGTGCGGGTCATGCCTTGTCATGCTTGTCTTACCCAGATATTCTTTCTCTACTTCCTGGCTCCCTGGGAGTGCTTCCCGCTCACAGCCATGGCCTATGACCACTACACAGCCATCTGCCAGCCACTGCACTACCTAGTCCTCGTGGGCCAAAGGACTCGGACAGGACTGGCTTCAATCTCCTGCCTGCTTGCTTTGGCCAATGCACTCACCCACACCATTCTTGCAGCTCTCCTCAAGCGCTGTGGACCCCGCCTTATCACCCACTTCTTTTGTGACCTCCCTCCACTGCTCAGACTCTCTTGCTCCACCACGTGGGCCAATGAACTTGCCCTGTTCTTCAGTTTTCTGGTGGCTCTTGCACCTTGTGCCCTGGTTGTGATCTCCTATATACATGTTGTCGCTGCGGTTTTCAGGATTCACTCTGCCGAGGGCCGAAGAAAAGCCTTTTCTGCCCGTGGCGCTCACATCACCATGGTCTGCATTTTCTACATCACTCCAGTCCTCTGCTGCATCCTTCCCAGCTCTGCACACTCTGGCTTGAGAGACCGGGTTCTTTCTGTGCTGTATGTGGTCCCCGCTCCTATGCTCAACCCCATCGTCTACGGCATATGCGAAACAAGGCCACACTCCTCCACAGTGCGGCTGGCACATACCTGATGCTTTGGGAGTGAATCCAACTACATAGGATTCTGAAATTTAGCGTAGATGGTCCATTTGGTGAATCTTATTTTGTGTGCCAGGCTTTCCTCCATTCCAGCAAAGATCAAATATTTCTGTTGCATTTTTTTATTCTAAAACATTGTTTTTTTTGTATTTATAGAAATAAAACATGGTCATCGGATAAGTTGTGCAGTTACAGAAGCTCATAAAATGACACAAAAAAAATACCCTTCACAATCTCACCGCCTACAGAGAACCACTGTGAACATTTTCATGGTTTCCTTCAGGTTTCTTTTTGAACTACCAATGTATGTGCATGTGCATTTAAAGCAGGGAAACAAAACTGGAATCACTGTGTATTTACAGTTCTGGACGCTTAGAGATCTTTTATTTTTTTCAACTACAATATATGCTTATTATAAAATCATTTAGGTAGTCATTTCTCCAAAGAAGACATGCAGATGGCCAACAGGCCCATGAAAAGATGCTCAATATCGCTAATTACTAGAGAAATGCAAATCAAAACTACAATGAGGTATCACCTCACACCAGTCAGAATGGCCATCATTAAAAAGTCTACAAATAATAGGGACTTCCCCAGTGGCGCAGTGGTTGAGAATCCACCTGCCAATGCAGGGGACACAGGTTCAATCACTGGTCTGGAAAGATCCCACATGCCACAGAGCAACCAAGCCCGTGAACCACAACTACTGA
The DNA here is from genome assembly GCF_964165515.1 of Mesoplodon bidens. Lineage (NCBI taxonomy): Eukaryota > Metazoa > Chordata > Mammalia > Artiodactyla > Ziphiidae > Mesoplodon > Mesoplodon bidens. Next base: position 301,394 of record NC_138163.1, read on the forward strand.
GCCCGCGTGCCACAACTACTGAAGCCTGTGCGCCTAAAGCCCGTGCTCCACAACAAGAGAAGCCACCGCAATGAGACGCCCGCGCACCGCAACGAAGAGTAGCCCCCAACAGCCGCAACTAGAGAAAGCCCACGCACAGCCATGGAGACCCAACGCAGCAAAAAATAAAAACAGAGTCTACAAATAATAAATGCTGGAGAGGGTGTGGAGAAAAAGGAACCCTCCTACACTGTTGGTGGGAATGTAAATTGGTGCAGCCACTATGGAGAACAGTATGGAGGTTCCTTAAAAAACTAAAAATCGAACTACCATATGATCCAGCAATCCCACTCCTGGGCATATATCCAGGCAAAACTATGATTCAAAAAGATACATGCACCCCTATGTTCAGAGCAGCACTGTTCACAGTAGCCAAGACATGGAAACAACCTAAATGTCCATTGACAGATAAACAGATAAAGAAGATGTGGTAATATATACAATGGAATATTACTCAGCCATAAAAAATGAAATAATGTCGTTTGCAGCAACATGGATGGACCTACAGATTAGCATACTAAGTGAAGTAACACAGAGAAAGACAAATATCATATGATATCACTTATATGTGGAGTCTTTTAAAAAATGATATAAATGAACTTATTTACAAAACAGAAATGGACTCACAGCCATAAAAAACAAACTTATGGTTACCAAAGAGGATAGCAGAGGGAGAGGGGGAGAGATAAATTAGGAGTTTGGGATTAACATATACACACTACTATATATAAAATACATAAACAACAAGGACCTACTGCACAGCACAGGGAACTATATTCAATATCTTGTAATAACCTAGAGTGGAAAAGAACCTGAAAAAGAATATATATATATATATATATATATATATATATATGTGTGTGTGTGTGTGTGTGTGTGTGTGTGTGTGTGTGTAATGGAATCACTTTGCTATACACCTGAAACGAATACAACACTGTAAATGAACTATACTTCAATTTTTTTAATGGTTAAAAAAATCTAATGAAATAAAATCCTTTATGCTTTACATAAAGGTGCATTACTAGAAAGTTAAAATTTCTCATAGGGGGCTTCCCTGGTGGCACAGTGGTTGAGAGTCCGCCTGCCAATGCAGTGGACATGGGTATGAGCCCTGGTCTGGGAAGATCCCACATGCCACGGAGCAACTAAGCCCATGTGCCACAACTGCTGAGCCTGCGCTCTAGAGCCCACAAGCCACAAGTACTGAGCCCGCGCGCCTAGAGCCCATGCTCTGCAACAAGAGAAACCACCGCAATAAGCCCGTGCACCGCAACGAAGAGTGGCCCCTGCTTATGCAACACACAGCAACGAAGACCAAACGCAGCCAAAATTAAATAAATTAATTAAAATTTTTATTCTCATAATGTCTCTGTACTAACCACTATGAGCAGTTTTATGGGTATCCTTCTAGATTTTTTCCTATGATATGCTAACCTGCATTTACAGTTTTTTTTTACATAAATAAGATCATATCAAGTACCAATTTGGCTGTTTATAATTCTTATTCCATGAATGCCATGTTCTTGTCATTTGTACAATTCCCTATTGGATTGTTTGTCTTTTATGTATTGATTTCCAGGAGTTTTTTAGGGCTTTTTTTTTTTACATTTTAAAGATATCTTCTTTAGTTTACTATTTGTATCACTGATTTTTTTCCTAACTTGTTTGTCTTTTCATCTTATTTATGGTGTTTTGTTCCATAACAGAGTTTAACATTTTCGTATAATTAGATATTGATTTTATTTTTTTGCCTTCTGCACTTTGTATCCTGCCTTTTTTACTATGTGATTTATAAAGAATTATCCCAATTGAGTCCCAATTTGATGCTCTCACGGTGTTTTCTTCCATAAATACGTTTCACATTTCTTTGTGTTCAGACATTGATTCATATTTATTCATGTATGGCTTCTGGGTTTTGTATCATGCATAATTGTCTTCCTCAATGTTTTCTCCTTTCATTTTTATGGTTTCATATTTTCTACTTAATTGTATGCTTTCATTTTTTCCCATTTCAAGTTTAATTCTTTTGGAAATTAATTTTTCTGTAAAAAGTAAAGTCTAGACCAGCTTTCTTCTGACTTGTGTAATCCAAGTAATTTCACCATTGCTCTTTATGTACTCTTTCAATTTCGGTTTCACTCTGACTTCTGACTCTTAATTTTACATTTTCTCTCCAGTCACATCTCTGGCTTGGTCCCTTAGACACAACTGCTGGCATCCTGGCTGATAAACCCTACCTTCCCGTGAGAATATGGAACTTGTTTTTTATTTTGGACATCAATTTTGCAGACACATATCTTGGCCTTTCTCCACATAGCCTTCACCCTACTACATGGTAGAGTAATGTTCCCTCATTCCCTAACCAGGTAATATGCTGTAATTACAGAGGCCTGGATAAATATGTCATGTGGGAATGCATAGTTCTTGCAAAGTTATGAACTCAACCTGAAAACCCTCTCATCACTAAAACTAGGACCGTGTATATTTACACATGTGTGTATGCAACCCTTTTAAGCAAAATATTCACAACAATATTATTTATAATAGTATAAAATAGAAAAACTCAAATGTTCAAGTATCCCCAACTCAACAGTCCTCTAATCCACTGATGCGTTAATCTCCTCTCTCTCATCCCCTTCTTGTCCTCACGTTTCTCCCTGCATCCTTGGGAAGGCAACTTAAGCTGAACCAATCAAATGTCTGTCTGTCTTCCTCTGTCTCTTTCTTCTCCCTCCCCAAGCCCAACTTTCTGTACTGAATCCTTCAGGTCACTTCTTCAGAGAGGCCATCCCAGATCACTCAACCCAAATTAGCTAGAAGAACAAATTGCAAGAATAAACAAAGATGGGGGTTAAAATTTGGTGACGATGACATTTCAACTCAGTGGAGAAATACGGATTATTCAATAAATAGCGTTCCAACACCTGACTAACCTTTGGGGGCAAAACAAAATTAGATCAATGTCATTTTTTGCACCCAAATAAATTCCTAGTGGATTAAAATTTTAAAGTACTAGAAGACGTTATGAGTGACAAACTTTACACTTTTACAGTGGGTAAGGTTTCTATTGGACATAAACTACAGAAATCATAATGAAAAGATCGATCACTTAAATACATTTTAGAAGTTTTTTAAAACCTTCTATATAGAAAAGAACTATGACCAAAGTTAGATTGAAAATGTCCTGCTTGGTGTGCATTATGGGCAGAATTGTATCCCCCTTAATTCGTATGTTGAAATCCTATTCTCTAATGTGACAGTATTTGGCGATAGGGACTTTAAAGAGGTAATTAAGGTTATATTTATCAGGTCATAAGTGTGGGTACCTAATCCAATAGGTCTGGTGTCCTTATAAGAAGAGAAACAAGACACCAAAGACCTCTCTCTCTCTCTCTCACTACACACACACACACACACACACACACACACACACACACACACACAAAGGACACGTGAGGACACAGCGAGAAGGTGTCTGTCTATAAATCAAGGAGGAAGCCTCATCAGAAACCAACCTGCTGGCACCTTGATCTTGGACTTCAAGTCTCCAGAACTATGAGAAAACAAATTTCTGCTTTTTAAGCCACCTAGTCTGTGGTATTTTATTATGGCAGGCGAAGCTGACAAATAGAGGGTAGGACGTAAGAAAATGGACACTTTCATACACAATTCGTTGGAGTTAAATTGATGCAAACGTTTTGGAGGGCAACTTGGTAATACATATTAAACACTTTAAAAAGAGATTACTCTTTGACCCAACAACCCTCCTTCTAAAATCCTATTGTACATAATGTGTTACACAAAAACAAATGTACCAGGGTATTAATTTCGGCATGGTTTATAATACTGAAAAATTATAAATAGCCTAAAGGCCTATGTACAAGAGATTGGTTAAAATAACTATGGTATACACATTCTGTGGAACATTATACAGCTATTAAAAATAATGTGGAAGGCACAGGCTTCTCCATATCCACTATATGGCCCACTTCTGGGCCAATTTTGGGTGCCCTGTCTGGAAAGGGATGGTCCTTCTCCTTGTCCCTTTCCTCCAGCTGCCCCTTGCAGTCCCTCCCCTCCTTTGACTCATTTGTCTCCTTTTCTACCACAGTATGAGTTGATCAGCCAGGAGCTAATCCCTTAACAAGAAAAGAGGTCAATTTCTCCCTTGAAGTAATTAAAGGAGGGCCAAGCCCTCAGACCACAGTAGTTAAATAAATAAAAGTATGATTCCCCCAATTCATTAATAGTCAAGACATTGCTATTGCAAGTGAAAAAAAGTAGAACAGAAACAATCAAAAATATCCACATTGGCTTAAGCCACTGCGAGAATTTCTGGGTCTGTATAACTGAAAGGTACACAGGTAGTTCCTGTCTTCAGGCATGGCTGGATCCAGGATTTGGTGCTCTGAGATGTGTCTTCTTCTTGCTCTAGCTTCCCCTCTGTCCATTGCCAGCCTGCCTCCCCTGCAGCCCCAAAAGTGTCACTGGTTGGATGGGATCACCACGGCCGCAGGAAAGCAGTGCTCCGATTGGCCAGGCCTGAGCCACATGCCCACCCCCGGAATCAGAGGTGACGTCAACTCTATCAGAACCATAATGGCCGAGAGAAAAGGAAAGGGGAGATTTTCTAGCGTGACATGACGATACCAGTACCAAGAGAAGGGAAACGGATGCTGGGTGACAAAACCCATAGATGTCCTCTACAGTGGTGCAGACTTTTCATCAAATTCATAATCCATTTCCAATGTTTTAAAGGAACAAGACTAGGAAAGATTATTCCTTAATCTAATAGAACAGTATTTTTATTTTCCCAAAATAAAAATACTTATGTCAAAAGTAATACATACGTGATGAAAATACTTAAACAATACATACGTGTGAAATTTACAAGGTGGAAGTTTCTTTCCCTAACGCTAATGTCTGGAGATGAGCATTCCTGACAGTGGAGGGGGCTCACTCTAGGTAGTTACTATGCATATCCCCGCACTTTCACACGGTGGCAGCACACTGTGAGAAGAGAACATACCATACCACGCAGAGATTCTCAACTTGTTTTCATCTTTCTTAGTACCCAGCTATCTACCTTGCTCTTTCTCTAACTGCCACACGGTTTTCCACTAGGATGGGCTTATTGTAATTCACTGAATCTTTACTCAGTTGAAGTTTTTTTACTCAATGCTAGAATTAACATTCTGGTTAACTCTGCCTTGTTGGCATATGCAAGACTTTCTCTATGATAGATTCCCAAAGGCGGGCCAAAGGGTAAAAACAGCTTCAACTTCAATATAAAATGCCAAATAAATGTCCCGATAGATTTACTAACACTCCAACTGATGAAGTATAAGAGTCTTTGTTTCTAACAAATATTGGAGGTTGTTAATTAGTTAAATTATTCCTACACTAAAACCTGCCCTGTTCTCACCAAAAGGAAGACTTGAAAGGATCAAATTGGTTCCAAGTAACTTAACAGAGTCCCAGAAACAAGCTCAAGAATATGTTTGGGAACACAAATATCCAGCATCCAAGGTAAAATTTCACAGTGTCTGGCATCCAATATAAAATCACCAGGCATGAAAGCAGCAGGAAAATCCAATCCCATTAGGAGAGAAATCAATCACAAATAGGCATCCCAACTGGAAAGGAAAAGTAAGACTACCTTATCTTCAGACCACCTGATCGTGTATGTAGAAAATATGATGTAATTCACAGAAGAGCTACTAAAACTATAAGCAAATTTAGCGAGGTTGCAGGAAACACTATCCGTTAGAGGGGGCTAACTCCTCCCCCAAAGACTTAATTGTCCCAAAACTTTTCTTCACTCGTCTGAAACAAGGTCAGTAGACCACAAAGGTCCAGTTCCAGTGTTTCTGGGTTGTTTGATCTTCTCCTGCAAACTAAGCTTTTTATTTTGGCAGGAATCAGACCTACTGGTACAAGGTGGTGGGCAAGCTAGAATTCTGGTGGGAGGGCACACTTTCTGAGCAGCAACCATGTACCGTACACCAACGGCCTTAAAAAATCAATAGAAAAGTGAACTCTTACCTCAGTACTTCTACCCATTGAAATCGACCTTGAGGACATAACCAGCCAGGCAAATACTTACACAGAAGAATTCCACTGACTCGTTACTTACAATAGGGATAAACAGAAACGTATTAAATGTTTAACACTTATAGTTCTTCTTTTATGCAATAAAGTACATGTTTTTGAAGGAATTTTAGGGGAAAAAAAGCTCCTATGTTAAGTGAAAATAATTCAGGAAAAAAATTAACCATGAACTTGCAAAAATTACATTATATTATTGTTATATGTAAATGAAAGTATACAACTAAGAAGATATCCCAGAATACTGGTAGTAGTTAACGCTGAATGACAGGACATAGTGCATTTTAATGTGCTTCCACTTCCTAAACTGTCTTCAGTTACCTTGTACTACTAGAATATCTGAAGCCCAGAACCTTCCCTTGGAACCAAGGACAAAGCAAGAAACCGTGGAGGCGCAGTACCTGAAAGTATACTCAGACACGGAATAGTAGTTCAGTTTTATTTTCTGCCGTAACAAACATTTCAGCACCCTCCTCCTCCAGCAACAGGGAAGCAACAGGGAAACAACAGGGCCAAGATCTTGTGCCCAAGGCCAATGCAAGCAAACAAATAGGGCCCCATAATGAAGTGGCAACTAGTATAGGAGTCAACGCCCTGGGGAGGGACGCCCTGCCTAGGAAGAGACGCTAGGTGAGTCCTACGCCCCCTCTCCTGGCCCGGGCTTAGTGGAAACACGGGACACAAAGTGCTGCATGGTCCGAACCAACGGGGAAGGCTGGGTGAGACCGGAGGTGATGGAAATCTGGAGTCGGCCAGGGTCCTCAGCACTCATTGGGCTAAAAGGGAGAGAGCAAAAGAAAACCAAGGTAAACATGGTAACTGTGAGCGGAACGCTCTGCCCCTCAGCGGGGGGCAGGCTCGGCGCGCAAGTCCACGTCCTCACACCTCGCCTCTGGGGTCTCCAACTCACTCTTAGAACGAGCCCGGCCACCGGCCCCCGGCCAGCGCCCCCCACCGGGGCCCCTCGGAGAACACACACGGCGACGGTGCTGCCGCTCACCGCGAGCTCCTTCCACACCGCCCCTCGGTGGGGCTGCGCATGCGGCGCCGGGGGCTGGCAGGCCCTCTCTGCCTCCACGGGCCACCGGAGGGGCACCGGGAAGGAGCCGGTGGCGGCACAGTCAAGGAACCGTCCGTCGACCTGGCCTGGGCCGCAGGCCTGCGTCCCCTCAGGCCGTTCTCACTTGTCTCGGGCCCCTCCAGGTCTGCTCCCCTCCCTTCTGGTCCCTCAGGCCGTCTCCCCCCACCACCTCTCCCAGCCCCCGCTGACCCCCGGCCCCCCACCAGGCCAGCGCCTCCAACGGTCTTGGTCCCCCTTCCCCCACCCCTTCACATCCCCCGACTGACCCCCTTCTCCCCCCCCTTCCACTGCCTCCCGAAGGCGCATCCACCGGCCTCTCCTCAAACAGAATACAACTGGAGCAATTGGCCTCCGGATCCGCTGCCCACGGGCCCGACAAACTCACCCAGCCCTGAGGCGGCGTTTGCATCTGGTCCCCGCGCAGGGTCTCCACCTGGTCCCCGCGCAGGGTCTCCACCAGGTCCCCCCGCAGCGTCTCCACCAGGTCCCCCCGCAGCGTCTCCACCCTGTCTCATTGCGGCACATCCACCTCGGTTTCCCGGGAGATGGCGACCGGGCCCTGCGACGCCGCGTATGCCCGACCGGCGCAAAGCGTGTCCGTTCGGCCCACGAGCAGGCGGCAGCTGTGCGGCCGGTGGACCTCCACCCTCTTCTGGGACACCTCTGGGGCCTTCGCCGCCGCCCTGGACTACACCACCTCGCGCCACGCCGCGGCCAGCGCCTGGGGCTGCCTCCTCCATGCTGCCTCAGGCTTCGCTTCTGCCCTCCACGCCCAGCACGAGCTTCTGAGGAAACGAGGCCGCCACAGGAAGCTCTGCCCCTAGGTGGCTGACGTCACTGGGGCTACCAGAGGAGCGCCTGTGCAAGCAGGCCCCGCCGCCATTCCCCAGATGTCACGTTTGCGAGGCCTCTGGGCACGTGACTGCTTCCCAGCAAACCGGCAAACCCCAGGCGAGCCCGATGCACCTCCAAGTCTGTGCTGGTGCCAGCCGGGCCACCCTCACGTGTGACCAGCTTGCTGAGTGCAGGTCCCTGTCATCAACTTCTGCAGGGAGTCGGGTGCCTCTGGGACAGGCCCGGCCAGCCCTCTCGTCTCCCACACGTAGCTCAAGTCTGCATGTGTGTGTGCATGCACACGCATGCATGTGTGTGCACGTGCACGTGTGTTGGGGCCCGGCCCTGGGGGGCTGAGGCCAGAGACGCAGAGCGGGCGGTGCCTGCCCGTCTGGGGAAGGAAGTGGGGGACTGCTTCTGGGCCTGTTGTGGACGGCGTGGGGCCAGGCCACCAGCGGCTCCAAGGCTCCAGGGACACAGACTGCAGCCACTCCAGGCTGCAGGCTTGGCCCGGGCCGGCCAGGTGCGTGGGGAAAACCGGCTGGACGCAAGGGCTGCGGCAGGAGGGGTGGGGGGCGCAACCCCAGGGCCACCCCGAGTCTCCTGGCCCTTTGCTGGCACAGCCCTCATGGCCTTTCCCTCCCACAGGAACAAAGTCTTGCAGCTCTCCGGAGGGCTGGAGGTTCCGGGGGCCCTCAACTGGGAGGTGACCCTGTGTCTCCTGGCCCGCTGGGTGCTGGTCTACTTCTGTGTCTGGAAGGGGGTCAAGGCAACAGGAAAGGTACAGCCGGGGTGACGGCAGGCCTGGGGGCAGCACTGCGTGGGGGGCTGTGGGTGTCTGCCAGCGACCACTGCTGCCACGGGAGGAGACTGCACCAGGGCCAGAGCCCGAGGAGGGGCAGGGACTTCAGTCCGGGCCACTTGATCCCCACCCCCCTGGCTGGAGAGTCCTCCCCACCCTGCGCCTCCAGGCCCGGCAGCCTTCCCTCCCGAGTGGAGGGGGAGAGGCCCCGGCAGCGGGTGCCCCTTCCCTGCGGTGGGGGGCATCCCTGGCTCGCCTTCCCTCCCTTCCAGTTTCTCTGGGTTCTGGCTCTGAGTCAGTTTTTGACCTTCTCGGTCTGTCTTCCTCACCTGCCTGTCTGCCCTGGGGCACCCAGCAGGGAGCCTGCACACATCCCTCCCTCAGGGGCTCCCTGTCAGGTTGCGGGGACAACTGTGTGAACAGACACAATAAGACAGCGTGCCGACGGTTGCGGGACACGCGGGACACGGCCAGGTCTCTGGAGGGCGGGAGCATTCCAGCAGGGTCCGCAGAGCAGCCGCTTGGCGCTGCTTGGGTGGGAGGCAGAGGCCTTTGCTGTGGTCTTGATCTTGCCTCTGTCTCTGGCTAGCTGAGTTCTAATCCCCGGCACCGAGGACCCCCGCCTCTCTGCAGACGAGGACCTGGAGTCGGCACGGGAGGCGTGGGACCTGCCTGCGGGCTGCGGCCTCGCTCCCTGCCTCTCCCTCCCTCTGCAGCTGACCTGTACTTCTTGCCGTGGGGCTGCTGGTGCCCCAGCCAAACACCCAGCTTCCTTTGGGAGGAGCCGTGGCTCTGATGAGTAGAAGGGGGTGCCGCTGGGTGGCCTCCCTCCTCAGCACTGAGCACACCGGCCAGCTGTGGGGGGGGGGGGGTGCGGACGGGGACCGTGGCCTTCCTGGCAGCCCTGCGCAGGCTGAGGGCCCCTAAGGGGGAGGTGGGTGCCACAGGACCCCTCTGAGGGGCCCCGCCCCCCAGGTCGTGTATTTCACCGCTACATTCCCCTACGTGGTCCTGGTTGTGCTGCTCGTGCGGGGAGTGCTGCTGCCTGGAGCCCTGGACGGCATCGTCTACTATCTCAAGCCCGGCTGGTCGAAGCTGGCGTCCCCTCAGGTGAGGTAGAGGTCGGGTCGGGGGACACGGTGCGGGAGCAGGCCGGCCTAGCAGGGCTCCTCACAGCTGCTCTCCCCTCGCTCACCTCCAGGTATGGATAGATGCCGGGACCCAGATTTTCTTTCCTTACGCCATTGGCCTGGGGGCCCTCACGGCCCTGGGCAGCTACAATCGCTTCAACAACAACTGCTACAAGTAGGCACTACGGCCCTGCCACCCCTGCCCTGCCTGCCCGTGGGCAGCAGGCAGTCTCACCAGCCCACATGGTCCCCTCTGCCCCCAGGGATGCCATCATCCTCGCACTTATCAACAGCGGGACCAGCTTCTTTGCTGGCTTCGTGGTCTTCTCCATCCTGGGCTTCATGGCCACAGAGCAGGGCAAAGTGCGGGCTTTCTCTAGTTGTGGCAAGTGGGGGCTACTTTTCGTTGTGGTGTGCAGTCTTCTCATTTCTGTGGCTTCTCTTGTTGCAGAGCGTGGGCTCTAGGTGTGAGAGCTGCAGTAGTTATGGCACGTGGGCTCAGTAGATGGGGCTCGTGGTCTCTAGAGCTCAGACTCAGTAGTTGTCGCCACAACTTAGCTTAGCTGCTCCGCGGCATGTGGAATCTTCCCGGACCAGGGATCGAACCCGTGTCCCCTGCCTTTGCAGGCGGATCCTTAACCACTGCGCCACCAGGGAAGTCCCTTGCCTTCTACCTTTGGTTGGGCACTACTCTAGGTGTGTTGGCTGCCTCATCTCATTAGCAACTCTGAAGTAAGCAGATGGCATTCTGCCCTTTTTACAAATGGGAAAACTACAGCTCAGAGAGATTAAATAAGCGGCAGAGCTGTGACTTGTCCATGTGACCCCAGGGTCTGTGTTCCTGCCTGTACATGGCCAACATGATCTACCCATTCGTGTTCCAGAGAAATATCAATAAAGAATACAGATGCTTATAAGAGGCCCTCCCCAAGTTAAGTCACATGCTCCCTAAAAGAGGTTTTCTGTGTGATCATCTCTAGCACATTAATACCCATTTCTGTCAAGTACCATTTATCGGGATGGGGTGATGTCTGCAAAAATATGGACAGAGGGATCCTGATGGGGCTTCAAGGCAAGCTCACGCCTTTTATAAGTAATGCACTTGAGGAGAAAGTGGGATGCGATTTCAAATAGGGTGGCCAGCAAAGCCTGGCTGAGCGGGTGACATTTCAGTAACCCCGGTGAACTCTGGATGAAGAGTTCTAGACAAGAAAAGGCCAGTGCAAAGGCCCTGAGGCAGGAATGAATGGGCCTCGTTTCTCCTAAAGGGCAAAGAGCCCTGTGGGGCTGGATTCAAATAGGCAAGGGGAAAGGGGAAGGGGAAGGGGAAGGGGAAGGGATGAAGCCAGAGAGGATACAGGCTGGATCACGTAGGACTTTTCAGGCCACTGTAAGGCTTTGTTTTCAACTCTGACAGGGAGCCCCTTGGAGGGTTTGGAACTGAGTAGAACAAAAACAATCAAAAATATCCACATTGGCTTAAGCCAAAGGGAGAATTTCTGGGTCTGTGTAACTGAAATGTACAGAGGTAGTTCCTGTCTTCAGGCTTGGCTGGATCCAGGACTCGGTCCTCTGAGATCTGTCTCCTTGCTCTAGCTTCCCCTCTGTCCATTGCCAGCCTGCCTCCCCTGCAGCCCCAAAAGTGTCACTGGTTGGATGGGATCACCACGGCCGCAGGAAAGCAGTGCTCCGATTGGCCAGGCCTGAGCCACATGCCCACCCCCGGAATCAGAGGTGACGTCAACTCTATCAGAACCATAATGGCCGAGAGAAAAGGAAAGGGGAGATTTTCTAGCGTGACATGACGATACCAGTACCAAGAGAAGGGAAACGGATGCTGGGTGACAAAACCCATAGATGTCCTCTACAGTGGTGCAGACTTTTCATCAAATTCATAATCCATTTCCAATGTTTTAAAGGAACAAGACTAGGAAAGATTATTCCTTAATCTAATAGAACAGTATTTTTATTTTCCCAAAATAAAAATACTTATGTCAAAAGTAATACATACGTGATGAAAATACTTAAACAATACATACGTGTGAAATTTACAAGGTGGAAGTTTCTTTCCCTAACGCTAATGTCTGGAGATGAGCATTCCTGACAGTGGAGGGGGCTCACTCTAGGTAGTTACTATGCATATCCCCGCACTTTCACACGGTGGCAGCACACTGTGAGAAGAGAACATACCATACCACGCAGAGATTCTCAACTTGTTTTCATCTTTCTTAGTACCCAGCTATCTACTTTGCTCTTTCTCTAACTGCCACACGGTTTTCCACTAGGATGGGCTTATTGTAATTCACTGAATCTTTACTCAGTTGAAGTTTTTTTACTCAATGCTAGAATTAACATTCTGGTTAACTCTGCCTTGTTGGCATATGCAAGACTTTCTCTATGATAGATTCCCAAAGGCGGGCCAAAGGGTAAAAACAGCTTCAACTTCAATATAAAATGCCAAATAAATGTCCCGATAGATTTACTAACACTCCAACTGATGAAGTATAAGAGTCTTTGTTTCTAACAAATATTGGAGGTTGTTAATTAGTTAAATTATTCCTACACTAAAACCTGCCCTGTTCTCACCAAAAGGAAGACTTGAAAGGATCAAATTGGTTCCAAGTAACTTAACAGAGTCCCAGAAACAAGCTCAAGAATATGTTTGGGAACACAAATATCCAGCATCCAAGGTAAAATTTCACAGTGTCTGGCATCCAATATAAAATCACCAGGCATGAAAGCAGCAGGAAAATCCAATCCCATTAGGAGAGAAATCAATCACAAATAGGCATCCCAACTGGAAAGGAAAAGTAAGACTACCTTATCTTCAGACCACCTGATCGTGTATGTAGAAAATATGATGTAATTCACAGAAGAGCTACTAAAACTATAAGCAAATTTAGCGAGGTTGCAGGAAACACTATCCGTTAGAGGGGGCTAACTCCTCCCCCAAAGACTTAATTGTCCCAAAACTTTTCTTCACTCGTCTGAAACAAGGTCAGTAGACCACAAAGGTCCAGTTCCAGTGTTTCTGGGTTGTTTGATCTTCTCCTGCAAACTAAGCTTTTTATTTTGGCAGGAATCAGACCTACTGGTACAAGGTGGTGGGCAAGCTAGAATTCTGGTGGGAGGGCACACTTTCTGAGCAGCAACCATGTACCGTACACCAACGGCCTTAAAAAATCAATAGAAAAGTGAACTCTTACCTCAGTACTTCTACCCATTGAAATCGACCTTGAGGACATAACCAGCCAGGCAAATACTTACACAGAAGAATTCCACTGACTCGTTACTTACAATAGGGATAAACAGAAACGTATTAAATGTTTAACACTTATAGTTCTTCTTTTATGCAATGAAGTACATGTTTTTGAAGGAATTTTAGGGGAAAAAAAGCTCCTATGTTAAGTGAAAATAATTCAGGAAAAAAATTAACCATGAACTTGCAAAAATTACATTATATTATTGTTATATGTAAATGAAAGTATACAACTAAGAAGATATCCCAGAATACTGGTAGTAGTTAACGCTGAATGACAGGACATAGTGCATTTTAATGTGCTTCCACTTCCTAAACTGTCTTCAGTTACCTTGTACTACTAGAATATCTGAAGCCCAGAACCTTCCCTTGGAACCAAGGACAAAGCAAGAAACCGTGGAGGCGCAGTACCTGAAAGTATACTCAGACACGGAATAGTAGTTCAGTTTTATTTTCTGCCGTAACAAACATTTCAGCACCCTCCTCCTCCAGCAACAGGGAAGCAACAGGGAAACAACAGGGCCAAGATCTTGTGCCCAAGACCAATGCAAGCAAACAAATAGGGCCCCATAATGAAGTGGCAACTAGTATAGGAGTCAACGCCCTGGGGAGGGACGCCCTGCCTAGGAAGAGACGCTAGGTGAGTCCTACGCCCCCTCTCCTGGCCCGGGCTTAGTGGAAACACGGGACACAAAGTGCTGCATGGTCCGAACCAACGGGGAAGGCTGGGTGAGACCGGAGGTGATGGAAATCTGGAGTCGGCCAGGGTCCTCAGCACTCATTGGGCTAAAAGGGAGAGAGCAAAAGAAAACCAAGGTAAACATGGTAACTGTGAGCGGAACGCTCTGCCCCTCAGCGGGGGGCAGGCTCGGCGCGCAAGTCCACGTCCTCACACCTCGCCTCTGGGGTCTCCAACTCACTCTTAGAACGAGCCCGGCCACCGGCCCCCGGCCAGCGCCCCCCACCGGGGCCCCTCGGAGAACACACACGGCGACGGTGCTGCCGCTCACCGCGAGCTCCTTCCACACCGCCCCTCGGTGGGGCTGCGCATGCGGCGCCGGGGGCTGGCAGGCCCTCTCTGCCTGCCCTCTCTGCCTCCACGGGCCACCGGAGGGGCACCGGGAAGGAGCCGGTGGCGGCACAGTCAAGGAACCGTCGACCTGGCCTGGGCCGCAGGCCTGCGTCCCCTCAGGCCGTTCTCACTTGTCTCGGGCCCCTCCAGGTCTGCTCCCCTCCCTTCTGGTCCCTCAGGCCGTCTCCCCCCACCACCTCTCCCAGCCCCCGCTGACCCCCGGCCCCCCACCAGGCCAGCGCCTCCAACGGTCTTGGTCCCCCTTCCCCCACCCCTTCACATCCCCCGACTGACCCCCTTCTCCCCCCCCTTCCACTGCCTCCCGAAGGCGCATCCACCGGCCTCTCCTCAAACAGAATACAACTGGAGCAATTGGCCTCCGGATCCGCTGCCCACGGGCCCGACAAACTCACCCAGCCCTGAGGCGGCGTTTGCATCTGGTCCCCGCGCAGGGTCTCCACCTGGTCCCCGCGCAGGGTCTCCACCAGGTCCCCCCGCAGCGTCTCCACCAGGTCCCCCCGCAGCGTCTCCACCCTGTCTCATTGCGGCACATCCACCTCGGTTTCCCGGGAGATGGCGACCGGGCCCTGCGACGCCGCGTATGCCCGACCGGCGCAAAGCGTGTCCGTTCGGCCCACGAGCAGGCGGCAGCTGTGCGGCCGGTGGACCTCCACCCTCTTCTGGGACACCTCTGGGGCCTTCTCCGCCGCCCTGGACTACACCACCTCGCGCCACGCCGCGGCCAGCGCCTGGGGCTGCCTCCTCCATGCTGCCTCAGGCTTCGCTTCTGCCCTCCACGCCCAGCACGAGCTTCTGAGGAAACGAGGCCGCCACAGGAAGCTCTGCCCCTAGGTGGCTGACGTCACTGGGGCTACCAGAGGAGCGCCTGTGCAAGCAGGCCCCGCCGCCATTCCCCAGATGTCACGTTTGCGAGGCCTCTGGGCACGTGACTGCTTCCCAGCAAACCGGCAAACCCCAGGCGAGCCCGATGCACCTCCAAGTCTGTGCTGGTGCCAGCCGGGCCACCCTCACGTGTGACCAGCTTGCTGAGTGCAGGTCCCTGTCATCAACTTCTGCAGGGAGTCGGGTGCCTCTGGGACAGGCCCGGCCAGCCCTCTCGTCTCCCACACGTAGCTCAAGTCTGCATGTGTGTGTGCATGCACACGCATGCATGTGTGTGCACGTGCACGTGTGTTGGGGCCCGGCCCTGGGGGGCTGAGGCCAGAGACGCAGAGCGGGCGGTGCCTGCCCGTCTGGGGAAGGAAGTGGGGGACTGCTTCTGGGCCTGTTGTGGACGGCGTGGGGCCAGGCCACCAGCGGCTCCAAGGCTCCAGGGACACAGACTGCAGCCACTCCAGGCTGCAGGCTTGGCCCGGGCCGGCCAGGTGCGTGGGGAAAACCGGCTGGACGCAAGGGCTGCGGCAGGAGGGGTGGGGGGCGCAACCCCAGGGCCACCCCGAGTCTCCTGGCCCTTTGCTGGCACAGCCCTCATGGCCTTTCCCTCCCACAGGAACAAAGTCTTGCAGCTCTCCGGAGGGCTGGAGGTTCCGGGGGCCCTCAACTGGGAGGTGACCCTGTGTCTCCTGGCCCGCTGGGTGCTGGTCTACTTCTGTGTCTGGAAGGGGGTCAAGGCAACAGGAAAGGTACAGCCGGGGTGACGGCAGGCCTGGGGGCAGCACTGCGTGGGGGGCTGTGGGTGTCTGCCAGCGACCACTGCTGCCACGGGAGGAGACTGCACCAGGGCCAGAGCCCGAGGAGGGGCAGGGACTTCAGTCCGGGCCACTTGATCCCCACCCCCCTGGCTGGAGAGTCCTCCCCACCCTGCGCCTCCAGGCCCGGCAGCCTTCCCTCCCGAGTGGAGGGGGAGAGGCCCCGGCAGCGGGTGCCCCTTCCCTGCGGTGGGGGGCATCCCTGGCTCGCCTTCCCTCCCTTCCAGTTTCTCTGGGTTCTGGCTCTGAGTCAGTTTTTGACCTTCTCGGTCTGTCTTCCTCACCTGCCTGTCTGCCCTGGGGCACCCAGCAGGGAGCCTGCACACATCCCTCCCTCAGGGGCTCCCTGTCAGGTTGCGGGGACAACTGTGTGAACAGACACAATAAGACAGCGTGCCGACGGTTGCGGGACACGCGGGACACGGCCAGGTCTCTGGAGGGCGGGAGCATTCCAGCAGGGTCCGCAGAGCAGCCGCTTGGCGCTGCTTGGGTGGGAGGCAGAGGCCTTTGCTGTGGTCTTGATCTTGCCTCTGTCTCTGGCTAGCTGAGTTCTAATCCCCGGCACCGAGGACCCCCGCCTCTCTGCAGACGAGGACCTGGAGTCGGCACGG
This sequence comes from Mesoplodon bidens, assembly GCF_964165515.1. Lineage (NCBI taxonomy): Eukaryota > Metazoa > Chordata > Mammalia > Artiodactyla > Ziphiidae > Mesoplodon > Mesoplodon bidens. The sequence goes on from NC_138163.1 coordinate 318,039, forward strand.
GAGGCGTGGGACCTGCCTGCGGGCTGCGGCCTCGCTCCCTGCCTCTCCCTCCCTCTGCAGCTGACCTGTACTTCTTGCCGTGGGGCTGCTGGTGCCCCAGCCAAACACCCAGCTTCCTTTGGGAGGAGCCGTGGCTCTGATGAGTAGAAGGGGGTGCCGCTGGGTGGCCTCCCTCCTCAGCACTGAGCACACCGGCCAGCTGTGGGGGGGGGGGGGTGCGGACGGGGACCGTGGCCTTCCTGGCAGCCCTGCGCAGGCTGAGGGCCCCTAAGGGGGAGGTGGGTGCCACAGGACCCCTCTGAGGGGCCCCGCCCCCCAGGTCGTGTATTTCACCGCTACATTCCCCTACGTGGTCCTGGTTGTGCTGCTCGTGCGGGGAGTGCTGCTGCCTGGAGCCCTGGACGGCATCGTCTACTATCTCAAGCCCGGCTGGTCGAAGCTGGCGTCCCCTCAGGTGAGGTAGAGGTCGGGTCGGGGGACACGGTGCGGGAGCAGGCCGGCCTAGCAGGGCTCCTCACAGCTGCTCTCCCCTCGCTCACCTCCAGGTATGGATAGATGCCGGGACCCAGATTTTCTTTCCTTACGCCATTGGCCTGGGGGCCCTCACGGCCCTGGGCAGCTACAATCGCTTCAACAACAACTGCTACAAGTAGGCACTACGGCCCTGCCACCCCTGCCCTGCCTGCCCGTGGGCAGCAGGCAGTCTCACCAGCCCACATGGTCCCCTCTGCCCCCAGGGATGCCATCATCCTCGCACTTATCAACAGCGGGACCAGCTTCTTTGCTGGCTTCGTGGTCTTCTCCATCCTGGGCTTCATGGCCACAGAGCAGGGCAAAGTGCGGGCTTTCTCTAGTTGTGGCAAGTGGGGGCTACTTTTCGTTGTGGTGTGCAGTCTTCTCATTTCTGTGGCTTCTCTTGTTGCAGAGCGTGGGCTCTAGGTGTGAGAGCTGCAGTAGTTATGGCACGTGGGCTCAGTAGATGGGGCTCGTGGTCTCTAGAGCTCAGACTCAGTAGTTGTCGCCACAACTTAGCTTAGCTGCTCCGCGGCATGTGGAATCTTCCCGGACCAGGGATCGAACCCGTGTCCCCTGCCTTTGCAGGCGGATCCTTAACCACTGCGCCACCAGGGAAGTCCCTTGCCTTCTACCTTTGGTTGGGCACTACTCTAGGTGTGTTGGCTGCCTCATCTCATTAGCAACTCTGAAGTAAGCAGATGGCATTCTGCCCTTTTTACAAATGGGAAAACTACAGCTCAGAGAGATTAAATAAGCGGCAGAGCTGTGACTTGTCCATGTGACCCCAGGGTCTGTGTTCCTGCCTGTACATGGCCAACATGATCTACCCATTCGTGTTCCAGAGAAATATCAATAAAGAATACAGATGCTTATAAGAGGCCCTCCCCAAGTTAAGTCACATGCTCCCTAAAAGAGGTTTTCTGTGTGATCATCTCTAGCACATTAATACCCATTTCTGTCAAGTACCATTTATCGGGATGGGGTGATGTCTGCAAAAATATGGACAGAGGGATCCTGATGGGGCTTCAAGGCAAGCTCACGCCTTTTATAAGTAATGCACTTGAGGAGAAAGTGGGATGCGATTTCAAATAGGGTGGCCAGCAAAGCCTGGCTGAGCGGGTGACATTTCAGTAACCCCGGTGAACTCTGGATGAAGAGTTCTAGACAAGAAAAGGCCAGTGCAAAGGCCCTGAGGCAGGAATGAATGGGCCTCGTTTCTCCTAAAGGGCAAAGAGCCCTGTGGGGCTGGATTCAAATAGGCAAGGGGAAAGGGGAAGGGGAAGGGGAAGGGGAAGGGATGAAGCCAGAGAGGATACAGGCTGGATCACGTAGGACTTTTCAGGCCACTGTAAGGCTTTGTTTTCAACTCTGACAGGGAGCCCCTTGGAGGGTTTGGAACTGAGTAGAACAAAAACAATCAAAAATATCCACATTGGCTTAAGCCAAAGGGAGAATTTCTGGGTCTGTGTAACTGAAATGTACAGAGGTAGTTCCTGTCTTCAGGCTTGGCTGGATCCAGGACTCGGTCCTCTGAGATCTGTCTCCTTGCTCTAGCTTCCCCTCTGTCCATTGCCAGCCTGCCTCCCCTGCAGCCCCAAAAGTGTCACTGGTTGGATGGGATCACCACGGCCGCAGGAAAGCAGTGCTCCGATTGGCCAGGCCTGAGCCACATGCCCACCCCTGGAATCAGAGGTGACGTCAACTCTATCAGAACCATAATGGCCGAGAGAAAAGGAAAGGGGAGATTTTCTAGCGTGACATGACGATACCAGTACCAAGAGAAGGGAAACGGATGCTGGGTGACAAAACCCATAGATGTCCTCTACAGTGGTGCAGACTTTTCATCAAATTCATAATCCATTTCCAATGTTTTAAAGGAACAAGACTAGGAAAGATTATTCCTTAATCTAATAGAACAGTATTTTTATTTTCCCAAAATAAAAATACTTATGTCAAAAGTAATACATACGTGATGAAAATACTTAAACAATACATACGTGTGAAATTTACAAGGTGGAAGTTTCTTTCCCTAACGCTAATGTCTGGAGATGAGCATTCCTGACAGTGGAGGGGGCTCACTCTAGGTAGTTACTATGCATATCCCCGCACTTTCACACGGTGGCAGCACACTGTGAGAAGAGAACATACCATACCACGCAGAGATTCTCAACTTGTTTTCATCTTTCTTAGTACCCAGCTATCTACCTTGCTCTTTCTCTAACTGCCACACGGTTTTCCACTAGGATGGGCTTATTGTAATTCACTGAATCTTTACTCAGTTGAAGTTTTTTTACTCAATGCTAGAATTAACATTCTGGTTAACTCTGCCTTGTTGGCATATGCAAGACTTTCTCTATGATAGATTCCCAAAGGCGGGCCAAAGGGTAAAAACAGCTTCAACTTCAATATAAAATGCCAAATAAATGTCCCGATAGATTTACTAACACTCCAACTGATGAAGTATAAGAGTCTTTGTTTCTAACAAATATTGGAGGTTGTTAATTAGTTAAATTATTCCTACACTAAAACCTGCCCTGTTCTCACCAAAAGGAAGACTTGAAAGGATCAAATTGGTTCCAAGTAACTTAACAGAGTCCCAGAAACAAGCTCAAGAATATGTTTGGGAACACAAATATCCAGCATCCAAGGTAAAATTTCACAGTGTCTGGCATCCAATATAAAATCACCAGGCATGAAAGCAGCAGGAAAATCCAATCCCATTAGGAGAGAAATCAATCACAAATAGGCATCCCAACTGGAAAGGAAAAGTAAGACTACCTTATCTTCAGACCACCTGATCGTGTATGTAGAAAATATGATGTAATTCACAGAAGAGCTACTAAAACTATAAGCAAATTTAGCGAGGTTGCAGGAAACACTATCCGTTAGAGGGGGCTAACTCCTCCCCCAAAGACTTAATTGTCCCAAAACTTTTCTTCACTCGTCTGAAACAAGGTCAGTAGACCACAAAGGTCCAGTTCCAGTGTTTCTGGGTTGTTTGATCTTCTCCTGCAAACTAAGCTTTTTATTTTGGCAGGAATCAGACCTACTGGTACAAGGTGGTGGGCAAGCTAGAATTCTGGTGGGAGGGCACACTTTCTGAGCAGCAACCATGTACCGTACACCAACGGCCTTAAAAAATCAATAGAAAAGTGAACTCTTACCTCAGTACTTCTACCCATTGAAATCGACCTTGAGGACATAACCAGCCAGGCAAATACTTACACAGAAGAATTCCACTGACTCGTTACTTACAATAGGGATAAACAGAAACGTATTAAATGTTTAACACTTATAGTTCTTCTTTTATGCAATAAAGTACATGTTTTTGAAGGAATTTTAGGGGAAAAAAAGCTCCTATGTTAAGTGAAAATAATTCAGGAAAAAAATTAACCATGAACTTGCAAAAATTACATTATATTATTGTTATATGTAAATGAAAGTATACAACTAAGAAGATATCCCAGAATACTGGTAGTAGTTAACGCTGAATGACAGGACATAGTGCATTTTAATGTGCTTCCACTTCCTAAACTGTCTTCAGTTACCTTGTACTACTAGAATATCTGAAGCCCAGAACCTTCCCTTGGAACCAAGGACAAAGCAAGAAACCGTGGAGGCGCAGTACCTGAAAGTATACTCAGACACGGAATAGTAGTTCAGTTTTATTTTCTGCCGTAACAAACATTTCAGCACCCTCCTCCTCCAGCAACAGGGAAGCAACAGGGAAACAACAGGGCCAAGATCTTGTGCCCAAGACCAATGCAAGCAAACAAATAGGGCCCCATAATGAAGTGGCAACTAGTATAGGAGTCAACGCCCTGGGGAGGGACGCCCTGCCTAGGAAGAGACGCTAGGTGAGTCCTACGCCCCCTCTCCTGGCCCGGGCTTAGTGGAAACACGGGACACAAAGTGCTGCATGGTCCGAACCAACGGGGAAGGCTGGGTGAGACCGGAGGTGATGGAAATCTGGAGTCGGCCAGGGTCCTCAGCACTCATTGGGCTAAAAGGGAGAGAGCAAAAGAAAACCAAGGTAAACATGGTAACTGTGAGCGGAACGCTCTGCCCCTCAGCGGGGGGCAGGCTCGGCGCGCAAGTCCACGTCCTCACACCTCGCCTCTGGGGTCTCCAACTCACTCTTAGAACGAGCCCGGCCACCGGCCCCCGGCCAGCGCCCCCCACCGGGGCCCCTCGGAGAACACACACGGCGACGGTGCTGCCGCTCACCGCGAGCTCCTTCCACACCGCCCCTCGGTGGGGCTGCGCATGCGGCGCCGGGGGCTGGCAGGCCCTCTCTGCCTCCACGGGCCACCGGAGGGGCACCGGGAAGGAGCCGGTGGCGGCACAGTCAAGGAACCGTCCGTCGACCTGGCCTGGGCCGCAGGCCTGCGTCCCCTCAGGCCGTTCTCACTTGTCTCGGGCCCCTCCAGGTCTGCTCCCCTCCCTTCTGGTCCCTCAGGCCGTCTCCCCCCACCACCTCTCCCAGCCCCCGCTGACCCCCGGCCCCCCACCAGGCCAGCGCCTCCAACGGTCTTGGTCCCCCTTCCCCCACCCCTTCACATCCCCCGACTGACCCCCTTCTCCCCCCCCTTCCACTGCCTCCCGAAGGCGCATCCACCGGCCTCTCCTCAAACAGAATACAACTGGAGCAATTGGCCTCCGGATCCGCTGCCCACGGGCCCGACAAACTCACCCAGCCCTGAGGCGGCGTTTGCATCTGGTCCCCGCGCAGGGTCTCCACCTGGTCCCCGCGCAGGGTCTCCACCAGGTCCCCCCGCAGCGTCTCCACCAGGTCCCCCCGCAGCGTCTCCACCCTGTCTCATTGCGGCACATCCACCTCGGTTTCCCGGGAGATGGCGACCGGGCCCTGCGACGCCGCGTATGCCCGACCGGCGCAAAGCGTGTCCGTTCGGCCCACGAGCAGGCGGCAGCTGTGCGGCCGGTGGACCTCCACCCTCTTCTGGGACACCTCTGGGGCCTTCTCCGCCGCCCTGGACTACACCACCTCGCGCCACGCCGCGGCCAGCGCCTGGGGCTGCCTCCTCCATGCTGCCTCAGGCTTCGCTTCTGCCCTCCACGCCCAGCACGAGCTTCTGAGGAAACGAGGCCGCCACAGGAAGCTCTGCCCCTAGGTGGCTGACGTCACTGGGGCTACCAGAGGAGCGCCTGTGCAAGCAGGCCCCGCCGCCATTCCCCAGATGTCACGTTTGCGAGGCCTCTGGGCACGTGACTGCTTCCCAGCAAACCGGCAAACCCCAGGCGAGCCCGATGCACCTCCAAGTCTGTGCTGGTGCCAGCCGGGCCACCCTCACGTGTGACCAGCTTGCTGAGTGCAGGTCCCTGTCATCAACTTCTGCAGGGAGTCGGGTGCCTCTGGGACAGGCCCGGCCAGCCCTCTCGTCTCCCACACGTAGCTCAAGTCTGCATGTGTGTGTGCATGCACACGCATGCATGTGTGTGCACGTGCACGTGTGTTGGGGCCCGGCCCTGGGGGGCTGAGGCCAGAGACGCAGAGCGGGCGGTGCCTGCCCGTCTGGGGAAGGAAGTGGGGGACTGCTTCTGGGCCTGTTGTGGACGGCGTGGGGCCAGGCCACCAGCGGCTCCAAGGCTCCAGGGACACAGACTGCAGCCACTCCAGGCTGCAGGCTTGGCCCGGGCCGGCCAGGTGCGTGGGGAAAACCGGCTGGACGCAAGGGCTGCGGCAGGAGGGGTGGGGGGCGCAACCCCAGGGCCACCCCGAGTCTCCTGGCCCTTTGCTGGCACAGCCCTCATGGCCTTTCCCTCCCACAGGAACAAAGTCTTGCAGCTCTCCGGAGGGCTGGAGGTTCCGGGGGCCCTCAACTGGGAGGTGACCCTGTGTCTCCTGGCCCGCTGGGTGCTGGTCTACTTCTGTGTCTGGAAGGGGGTCAAGGCAACAGGAAAGGTACAGCCGGGGTGACGGCAGGCCTGGGGGCAGCACTGCGTGGGGGGCTGTGGGTGTCTGCCAGCGACCACTGCTGCCACGGGAGGAGACTGCACCAGGGCCAGAGCCCGAGGAGGGGCAGGGACTTCAGTCCGGGCCACTTGATCCCCACCCCCCTGGCTGGAGAGTCCTCCCCACCCTGCGCCTCCAGGCCCGGCAGCCTTCCCTCCCGAGTGGAGGGGGAGAGGCCCCGGCAGCGGGTGCCCCTTCCCTGCGGTGGGGGGCATCCCTGGCTCGCCTTCCCTCCCTTCCAGTTTCTCTGGGTTCTGGCTCTGAGTCAGTTTTTGACCTTCTCGGTCTGTCTTCCTCACCTGCCTGTCTGCCCTGGGGCACCCAGCAGGGAGCCTGCACACATCCCTCCCTCAGGGGCTCCCTGTCAGGTTGCGGGGACAACTGTGTGAACAGACACAATAAGACAGCGTGCCGACGGTTGCGGGACACGCGGGACACGGCCAGGTCTCTGGAGGGCGGGAGCATTCCAGCAGGGTCCGCAGAGCAGCCGCTTGGCGCTGCTTGGGTGGGAGGCAGAGGCCTTTGCTGTGGTCTTGATCTTGCCTCTGTCTCTGGCTAGCTGAGTTCTAATCCCCGGCACCGAGGACCCCCGCCTCTCTGCAGACGAGGACCTGGAGTCGGCACGGGAGGCGTGGGACCTGCCTGCGGGCTGCGGCCTCGCTCCCTGCCTCTCCCTCCCTCTGCAGCTGACCTGTACTTCTTGCCGTGGGGCTGCTGGTGCCCCAGCCAAACACCCAGCTTCCTTTGGGAGGAGCCGTGGCTCTGATGAGTAGAAGGGGGTGCCGCTGGGTGGCCTCCCTCCTCAGCACTGAGCACACCGGCCAGCTGTGGGGGGGGGGGGTGCGGACGGGGACCGTGGCCTTCCTGGCAGCCCTGCGCAGGCTGAGGGCCCCTAAGGGGGAGGTGGGTGCCACAGGACCCCTCTGAGGGGCCCCGCCCCCCAGGTCGTGTATTTCACCGCTACATTCCCCTACGTGGTCCTGGTTGTGCTGCTCGTGCGGGGAGTGCTGCTGCCTGGAGCCCTGGACGGCATCGTCTACTATCTCAAGCCCGGCTGGTCGAAGCTGGCGTCCCCTCAGGTGAGGTAGAGGTCGGGTCGGGGGACACGGTGCGGGAGCAGGCCGGCCTAGCAGGGCTCCTCACAGCTGCTCTCCCCTCGCTCACCTCCAGGTATGGATAGATGCCGGGACCCAGATTTTCTTTCCTTACGCCATTGGCCTGGGGGCCCTCACGGCCCTGGGCAGCTACAATCGCTTCAACAACAACTGCTACAAGTAGGCACTACGGCCCTGCCACCCCTGCCCTGCCTGCCCGTGGGCAGCAGGCAGTCTCACCAGCCCACATGGTCCCCTCTGCCCCCAGGGATGCCATCATCCTCGCACTTATCAACAGCGGGACCAGCTTCTTTGCTGGCTTCGTGGTCTTCTCCATCCTGGGCTTCATGGCCACAGAGCAGGGCAAAGTGCGGGCTTTCTCTAGTTGTGGCAAGTGGGGGCTACTTTTCGTTGTGGTGTGCAGTCTTCTCATTTCTGTGGCTTCTCTTGTTGCAGAGCGTGGGCTCTAGGTGTGAGAGCTGCAGTAGTTATGGCACGTGGGCTCAGTAGATGGGGCTCGTGGTCTCTAGAGCTCAGACTCAGTAGTTGTCGCCACAACTTAGCTTAGCTGCTCCGCGGCATGTGGAATCTTCCCGGACCAGGGATCGAACCCGTGTCCCCTGCCTTTGCAGGCGGATCCTTAACCACTGCGCCACCAGGGAAGTCCCTTGCCTTCTACCTTTGGTTGGGCACTACTCTAGGTGTGTTGGCTGCCTCATCTCATTAGCAACTCTGAAGTAAGCAGATGGCATTCTGCCCTTTTTACAAATGGGAAAACTACAGCTCAGAGAGATTAAATAAGCGGCAGAGCTGTGACTTGTCCATGTGACCCCAGGGTCTGTGTTCCTGCCTGTACATGGCCAACATGATCTACCCATTCGTGTTCCAGAGAAATATCAATAAAGAATACAGATGCTTATAAGAGGCCCTCCCCAAGTTAAGTCACATGCTCCCTAAAAGAGGTTTTCTGTGTGATCATCTCTAGCACATTAATACCCATTTCTGTCAAGTACCATTTATCGGGATGGGGTGATGTCTGCAAAAATATGGACAGAGGGATCCTGATGGGGCTTCAAGGCAAGCTCACGCCTTTTATAAGTAATGCACTTGAGGAGAAAGTGGGATGCGATTTCAAATAGGGTGGCCAGCAAAGCCTGGCTGAGCGGGTGACATTTCAGTAACCCCGGTGAACTCTGGATGAAGAGTTCTAGACAAGAAAAGGCCAGTGCAAAGGCCCTGAGGCAGGAATGAATGGGCCTCGTTTCTCCTAAAGGGCAAAGAGCCCTGTGGGGCTGGATTCAAATAGGCAAGGGGAAAGGGGAAGGGGAAGGGGAAGGGATGAAGCCAGAGAGGATACAGGCTGGATCACGTAGGACTTTTCAGGCCACTGTAAGGCTTTGTTTTCAACTCTGACAGGGAGCCCCTTGGAGGGTTTGGAACTGAGTAGAACAAAAACAATCAAAAATATCCACATTGGCTTAAGCCAAAGGGAGAATTTCTGGGTCTGTGTAACTGAAATGTACAGAGGTAGTTCCTGTCTTCAGGCTTGGCTGGATCCAGGACTCGGTCCTCTGAGATCTGTCTCCTTGCTCTAGCTTCCCCTCTGTCCATTGCCAGCCTGCCTCCCCTGCAGCCCCAAAAGTGTCACTGGTTGGATGGGATCACCACGGCCGCAGGAAAGCAGTGCTCCGATTGGCCAGGCCTGAGCCACATGCCCACCCCCGGAATCAGAGGTGACGTCAACTCTATCAGAACCATAATGGCCGAGAGAAAAGGAAAGGGGAGATTTTCTAGCGTGACATGACGATACCAGTACCAAGAGAAGGGAAACGGATGCTGGGTGACAAAACCCATAGATGTCCTCTACAGTGGTGCAGACTTTTCATCAAATTCATAATCCATTTCCAATGTTTTAAAGGAACAAGACTAGGAAAGATTATTCCTTAATCTAATAGAACAGTATTTTTATTTTCCCAAAATAAAAATACTTATGTCAAAAGTAATACATACGTGATGAAAATACTTAAACAATACATACGTGTGAAATTTACAAGGTGGAAGTTTCTTTCCCTAACGCTAATGTCTGGAGATGAGCATTCCTGACAGTGGAGGGGGCTCACTCTAGGTAGTTACTATGCATATCCCCGCACTTTCACACGGTGGCAGCACACTGTGAGAAGAGAACATACCATACCACGCAGAGATTCTCAACTTGTTTTCATCTTTCTTAGTACCCAGCTATCTACCTTGCTCTTTCTCTAACTGCCACACGGTTTTCCACTAGGATGGGCTTATTGTAATTCACTGAATCTTTACTCAGTTGAAGTTTTTTTACTCAATGCTAGAATTAACATTCTGGTTAACTCTGCCTTGTTGGCATATGCAAGACTTTCTCTATGATAGATTCCCAAAGGCGGGCCAAAGGGTAAAAACAGCTTCAACTTCAATATAAAATGCCAAATAAATGTCCCGATAGATTTACTAACACTCCAACTGATGAAGTATAAGAGTCTTTGTTTCTAACAAATATTGGAGGTTGTTAATTAGTTAAATTATTCCTACACTAAAACCTGCCCTGTTCTCACCAAAAGGAAGACTTGAAAGGATCAAATTGGTTCCAAGTAACTTAACAGAGTCCCAGAAACAAGCTCAAGAATATGTTTGGGAACACAAATATCCAGCATCCAAGGTAAAATTTCACAGTGTCTGGCATCCAATATAAAATCACCAGGCATGAAAGCAGCAGGAAAATCCAATCCCATTAGGAGAGAAATCAATCACAAATAGGCATCCCAACTGGAAAGGAAAAGTAAGACTACCTTATCTTCAGACCACCTGATCGTGTATGTAGAAAATATGATGTAATTCACAGAAGAGCTACTAAAACTATAAGCAAATTTAGCGAGGTTGCAGGAAACACTATCCGTTAGAGGGGGCTAACTCCTCCCCCAAAGACTTAATTGTCCCAAAACTTTTCTTCACTCGTCTGAAACAAGGTCAGTAGACCACAAAGGTCCAGTTCCAGTGTTTCTGGGTTGTTTGATCTTCTCCTGCAAACTAAGCTTTTTATTTTGGCAGGAATCAGACCTACTGGTACAAGGTGGTGGGCAAGCTAGAATTCTGGTGGGAGGGCACACTTTCTGAGCAGCAACCATGTACCGTACACCAACGGCCTTAAAAAATCAATAGAAAAGTGAACTCTTACCTCAGTACTTCTACCCATTGAAATCGACCTTGAGGACATAACCAGCCAGGCAAATACTTACACAGAAGAATTCCACTGACTCGTTACTTACAATAGGGATAAACAGAAACGTATTAAATGTTTAACACTTATAGTTCTTCTTTTATGCAATAAAGTACATGTTTTTGAAGGAATTTTAGGGGAAAAAAAGCTCCTATGTTAAGTGAAAATAATTCAGGAAAAAAATTAACCATGAACTTGCAAAAATTACATTATATTATTGTTATATGTAAATGAAAGTATACAACTAAGAAGATATCCCAGAATACTGGTAGTAGTTAACGCTGAATGACAGGACATAGTGCATTTTAATGTGCTTCCACTTCCTAAACTGTCTTCAGTTACCTTGTACTACTAGAATATCTGAAGCCCAGAACCTTCCCTTGGAACCAAGGACAAAGCAAGAAACCGTGGAGGCGCAGTACCTGAAAGTATACTCAGACACGGAATAGTAGTTCAGTTTTATTTTCTGCCGTAACAAACATTTCAGCACCCTCCTCCTCCAGCAACAGGGAAGCAACAGGGAAACAACAGGGCCAAGATCTTGTGCCCAAGACCAATGCAAGCAAACAAATAGGGCCCCATAATGAAGTGGCAACTAGTATAGGAGTCAACGCCCTGGGGAGGGACGCCCTGCCTAGGAAGAGACGCTAGGTGAGTCCTACGCCCCCTCTCCTGGCCCGGGCTTAGTGGAAACACGGGACACAAAGTGCTGCATGGTCCGAACCAACGGGGAAGGCTGGGTGAGACCGGAGGTGATGGAAATCTGGAGTCGGCCAGGGTCCTCAGCACTCATTGGGCTAAAAGGGAGAGAGCAAAAGAAAACCAAGGTAAACATGGTAACTGTGAGCGGAACGCTCTGCCCCTCAGCGGGGGGCAGGCTCGGCGCGCAAGTCCACGTCCTCACACCTCGCCTCTGGGGTCTCCAACTCACTCTTAGAACGAGCCCGGCCACCGGCCCCCGGCCAGCGCCCCCCACCGGGGCCCCTCGGAGAACACACACGGCGACGGTGCTGCCGCTCACCGCGAGCTCCTTCCACACCGCCCCTCGGTGGGGCTGCGCATGCGGCGCCGGGGGCTGGCAGGCCCTCTCTGCCTCCACGGGCCACCGGAGGGGCACCGGGAAGGAGCCGGTGGCGGCACAGTCAAGGAACCGTCCGTCGACCTGGCCTGGGCCGCAGGCCTGCGTCCCCTCAGGCCGTTCTCACTTGTCTCGGGCCCCTCCAGGTCTGCTCCCCTCCCTTCTGGTCCCTCAGGCCGTCTCCCCCCACCACCTCTCCCAGCCCCCGCTGACCCCCGGCCCCCCACCAGGCCAGCGCCTCCAACGGTCTTGGTCCCCCTTCCCCCACCCCTTCACATCCCCCGACTGACCCCCTTCTCCCCCCCCTTCCACTGCCTCCCGAAGGCGCATCCACCGGCCTCTCCTCAAACAGAATACAACTGGAGCAATTGGCCTCCGGATCCGCTGCCCACGGGCCCGACAAACTCACCCAGCCCTGAGGCGGCGTTTGCATCTGGTCCCCGCGCAGGGTCTCCACCTGGTCCCCGCGCAGGGTCTCCACCAGGTCCCCCCGCAGCGTCTCCACCAGGTCCCCCCGCAGCGTCTCCACCCTGTCTCATTGCGGCACATCCACCTCGGTTTCCTGGGAGATGGCGACCGGGCCCTGCGACGCCGCGTATGCCCGACCGGCGCAAAGCGTGTCCGTTCGGCCCACGAGCAGGCGGCAGCTGTGCGGCCGGTGGACCTCCACCCTCTTCTGGGACACCTCTGGGGACTTCTCCGCCGCCCTGGACTACACCACCTCGCGCCACGCCGCGGCCAGCGCCTGGGGCTGCCTCCTCCATGCTGCCTCAGGCTTCGCTTCTGCCCTCCACGCCCAGCACGAGCTTCTGAGGAAACGAGGCCGCCACAGGAAGCTCTGCCCCTAGGTGGCTGACGTCACTGGGGCTACCAGAGGAGCGCCTGTGCAAGCAGGCCCCGCCGCCATTCCCCAGATGTCACGTTTGCGAGGCCTCTGGGCACGTGACTGCTTCCCAGCAAACCGGCAAACCCCAGGCGAGCCCGATGCACCTCCAAGTCTGTGCTGGTGCCAGCCGGGCCACCCTCACGTGTGACCAGCTTGCTGAGTGCAGGTCCCTGTCATCAACTTCTGCAGGGAGTCGGGTGCCTCTGGGACAGGCCCGGCCAGCCCTCTCGTCTCCCACACGTAGCTCAAGTCTGCATGTGTGTGTGCATGCACACGCATGCATGTGTGTGCACGTGCACGTGTGTTGGGGCCCGGCCCTGGGGGGCTGAGGCCAGAGACGCAGAGCGGGCGGTGCCTGCCCGTCTGGGGAAGGAAGTGGGGGACTGCTTCTGGGCCTGTTGTGGACGGCGTGGGGCCAGGCCACCAGCGGCTCCAAGGCTCCAGGGACACAGACTGCAGCCACTCCAGGCTGCAGGCTTGGCCCGGGCCGGCCAGGTGCGTGGGGAAAACCGGCTGGACGCAAGGGCTGCGGCAGGAGGGGTGGGGGGCGCAACCCCAGGGCCACCCCGAGTCTCCTGGCCCTTTGCTGGCACAGCCCTCATGGCCTTTCCCTCCCACAGGAACAAAGTCTTGCAGCTCTCCGGAGGGCTGGAGGTTCCGGGGGCCCTCAACTGGGAGGTGACCCTGTGTCTCCTGGCCCGCTGGGTGCTGGTCTACTTCTGTGTCTGGAAGGGGGTCAAGGCAACAGGAAAGGTACAGCCGGGGTGACGGCAGGCCTGGGGGCAGCACTGCGTGGGGGGCTGTGGGTGTCTGCCAGCGACCACTGCTGCCACGGGAGGAGACTGCACCAGGGCCAGAGCCCGAGGAGGGGCAGGGACTTCAGTCCGGGCCACTTGATCCCCACCCCCCTGGCTGGAGAGTCCTCCCCACCCTGCGCCTCCAGGCCCGGCAGCCTTCCCTCCCGAGTGGAGGGGGAGAGGCCCCGGCAGCGGGTGCCCCTTCCCTGCGGTGGGGGGCATCCCTGGCTCGCCTTCCCTCCCTTCCAGTTTCTCTGGGTTCTGGCTCTGAGTCAGTTTTTGACCTTCTCGGTCTGTCTTCCTCACCTGCCTGTCTGCCCTGGGGCACCCAGCAGGGAGCCTGCACACATCCCTCCCTCAGGGGCTCCCTGTCAGGTTGCGGGGACAACTGTGTGAACAGACACAATAAGACAGCGTGCCGACGGTTGCGGGACACGCGGGACACGGCCAGGTCTCTGGAGGGCGGGAGCATTCCAGCAGGGTCCGCAGAGCAGCCGCTTGGCGCTGCTTGGGTGGGAGGCAGAGGCCTTTGCTGTGGTCTTGATCTTGCCTCTGTCTCTGGCTAGCTGAGTTCTAATCCCCGGCACCGAGGACCCCCGCCTCTCTGCAGACGAGGACCTGGAGTCGGCACGGGAGGCGTGGGACCTGCCTGCGGGCTGCGGCCTCGCTCCCTGCCTCTCCCTCCCTCTGCAGCTGACCTGTACTTCTTGCCGTGGGGCTGCTGGTGCCCCAGCCAAACACCCAGCTTCCTTTGGGAGGAGCCGTGGCTCTGATGAGTAGAAGGGGGTGCCGCTGGGTGGCCTCCCTCCTCAGCACTGAGCACACCGGCCAGCTGTGGGGGGGGGGGTGCGGACGGGGACCGTGGCCTTCCTGGCAGCCCTGCGCAGGCTGAGGGCCCCTAAGGGGGAGGTGGGTGCCACAGGACCCCTCTGAGGGGCCCCGCCCCCCAGGTCGTGTATTTCACCGCTACATTCCCCTACGTGGTCCTGGTTGTGCTGCTCGTGCGGGGAGTGCTGCTGCCTGGAGCCCTGGACGGCATCGTCTACTATCTCAAGCCCGGCTGGTCGAAGCTGGCGTCCCCTCAGGTGAGGTAGAGGTCGGGTCGGGGGACACGGTGCGGGAGCAGGCCGGCCTAGCAGGGCTCCTCACAGCTGCTCTCCCCTCGCTCACCTCCAGGTATGGATAGATGCCGGGACCCAGATTTTCTTTCCTTACGCCATTGGCCTGGGGGCCCTCACGGCCCTGGGCAGCTACAATCGCTTCAACAACAACTGCTACAAGTAGGCACTACGGCCCTGCCACCCCTGCCCTGCCTGCCCGTGGGCAGCAGGCAGTCTCACCAGCCCACATGGTCCCCTCTGCCCCCAGGGATGCCATCATCCTCGCACTTATCAACAGCGGGACCAGCTTCTTTGCTGGCTTCGTGGTCTTCTCCATCCTGGGCTTCATGGCCACAGAGCAGGGCAAAGTGCGGGCTTTCTCTAGTTGTGGCAAGTGGGGGCTACTTTTCGTTGTGGTGTGCAGTCTTCTCATTTCTGTGGCTTCTCTTGTTGCAGAGCGTGGGCTCTAGGTGTGAGAGCTGCAGTAGTTATGGCACGTGGGCTCAGTAGATGGGGCTCGTGGTCTCTAGAGCTCAGACTCAGTAGTTGTCGCCACAACTTAGCTTAGCTGCTCCGCGGCATGTGGAATCTTCCCGGACCAGGGATCGAACCCGTGTCCCCTGCCTTTGCAGGCGGATCCTTAACCACTGCGCCACCAGGGAAGTCCCTTGCCTTCTACCTTTGGTTGGGCACTACTCTAGGTGTGTTGGCTGCCTCATCTCATTAGCAACTCTGAAGTAAGCAGATGGCATTCTGCCCTTTTTACAAATGGGAAAACTACAGCTCAGAGAGATTAAATAAGCGGCAGAGCTGTGACTTGTCCATGTGACCCCAGGGTCTGTGTTCCTGCCTGTACATGGCCAACATGATCTACCCATTCGTGTTCCAGAGAAATATCAATAAAGAATACAGATGCTTATAAGAGGCCCTCCCCAAGTTAAGTCACATGCTCCCTAAAAGAGGTTTTCTGTGTGATCATCTCTAGCACATTAATACCCATTTCTGTCAAGTACCATTTATCGGGATGGGGTGATGTCTGCAAAAATATGGACAGAGGGATCCTGATGGGGCTTCAAGGCAAGCTCACGCCTTTTATAAGTAATGCACTTGAGGAGAAAGTGGGATGCGATTTCAAATAGGGTGGCCAGCAAAGCCTGGCTGAGCGGGTGACATTTCAGTAACCCCGGTGAACTCTGGATGAAGAGTTCTAGACAAGAAAAGGCCAGTGCAAAGGCCCTGAGGCAGGAATGAATGGGCCTCGTTTCTCCTAAAGGGCAAAGAGCCCTGTGGGGCTGGATTCAAATAGGCAAGGGGAAAGGGGAAGGGGAAGGGGAAGGGGAAGGGATGAAGCCAGAGAGGATACAGGCTGGATCACGTAGGACTTTTCAGGCCACTGTAAGGCTTTGTTTTCAACTCTGACAGGGAGCCCCTTGGAGGGTTTGGAACTGAGTAGAACAAAAACAATCAAAAATATCCACATTGGCTTAAGCCAAAGGGAGAATTTCTGGGTCTGTGTAACTGAAATGTACAGAGGTAGTTCCTGTCTTCAGGCTTGGCTGGATCCAGGACTCGGTCCTCTGAGATCTGTCTCCTTGCTCTAGCTTCCCCTCTGTCCATTGCCAGCCTGCCTCCCCTGCAGCCCCAAAAGTGTCACTGGTTGGATGGGATCACCACGGCCGCAGGAAAGCAGTGCTCCGATTGGCCAGGCCTGAGCCACATGCCCACCCCCGGAATCAGAGGTGACGTCAACTCTATCAGAACCATAATGGCCGAGAGAAAAGGAAAGGGGAGATTTTCTAGCGTGACATGACGATACCAGTACCAAGAGAAGGGAAACGGATGCTGGGTGACAAAACCCATAGATGTCCTCTACAGTGGTGCAGACTTTTCATCAAATTCATAATCCATTTCCAATGTTTTAAAGGAACAAGACTAGGAAAGATTATTCCTTAATCTAATAGAACAGTATTTTTATTTTCCCAAAATAAAAATACTTATGTCAAAAGTAATACATACGTGATGAAAATACTTAAACAATACATACGTGTGAAATTTACAAGGTGGAAGTTTCTTTCCCTAACGCTAATGTCTGGAGATGAGCATTCCTGACAGTGGAGGGGGCTCACTCTAGGTAGTTACTATGCATATCCCCGCACTTTCACACGGTGGCAGCACACTGTGAGAAGAGAACATACCATACCACGCAGAGATTCTCAACTTGTTTTCATCTTTCTTAGTACCCAGCTATCTACCTTGCTCTTTCTCTAACTGCCACACGGTTTTCCACTAGGATGGGCTTATTGTAATTCACTGAATCTTTACTCAGTTGAAGTTTTTTTACTCAATGCTAGAATTAACATTCTGGTTAACTCTGCCTTGTTGGCATATGCAAGACTTTCTCTATGATAGATTCCCAAAGGCGGGCCAAAGGGTAAAAACAGCTTCAACTTCAATATAAAATGCCAAATAAATGTCCCGATAGATTTACTAACACTCCAACTGATGAAGTATAAGAGTCTTTGTTTCTAACAAATATTGGAGGTTGTTAATTAGTTAAATTATTCCTACACTAAAACCTGCCCTGTTCTCACCAAAAGGAAGACTTGAAAGGATCAAATTGGTTCCAAGTAACTTAACAGAGTCCCAGAAACAAGCTCAAGAATATGTTTGGGAACACAAATATCCAGCATCCAAGGTAAAATTTCACAGTGTCTGGCATCCAATATAAAATCACCAGGCATGAAAGCAGCAGGAAAATCCAATCCCATTAGGAGAGAAATCAATCACAAATAGGCATCCCAACTGGAAAGGAAAAGTAAGACTACCTTATCTTCAGACCACCTGATCGTGTATGTAGAAAATATGATGTAATTCACAGAAGAGCTACTAAAACTATAAGCAAATTTAGCGAGGTTGCAGGAAACACTATCCGTTAGAGGGGGCTAACTCCTCCCCCAAAGACTTAATTGTCCCCAAACTTTTCTTCACTCGTCTGAAACAAGGTCAGTAGACCACAAAGGTCCAGTTCCAGTGTTTCTGGGTTGTTTGATCTTCTCCTGCAAACTAAGCTTTTTATTTTGGCAGGAATCAGACCTACTGGTACAAGGTGGTGGGCAAGCTAGAATTCTGGTGGGAGGGCACACTTTCTGAGCAGCAACCATGTACCGTACACCAACGGCCTTAAAAAATCAATAGAAAAGTGAACTCTTACCTCAGTACTTCTACCCATTGAAATCGACCTTGAGGACATAACCAGCCAGGCAAATACTTACACAGAAGAATTCCACTGACTCGTTACTTACAATAGGGATAAACAGAAACGTATTAAATGTTTAACACTTATAGTTCTTCTTTTATGCAATGAAGTACATGTTTTTGAAGGAATTTTAGGGGAAAAAAAGCTCCTATGTTAAGTGAAAATAATTCAGGAAAAAAATTAACCATGAACTTGCAAAAATTACATTATATTATTGTTATATGTAAATGAAAGTATACAACTAAGAAGATATCCCAGAATACTGGTAGTAGTTAACGCTGAATGACAGGACATAGTGCATTTTAATGTGCTTCCACTTCCTAAACTGTCTTCAGTTACCTTGTACTACTAGAATATCTGAAGCCCAGAACCTTCCCTTGGAACCAAGGACAAAGCAAGAAACCGTGGAGGCGCAGTACCTGAAAGTATACTCAGACACGGAATAGTAGTTCAGTTTTATTTTCTGCCGTAACAAACATTTCAGCACCCTCCTCCTCCAGCAACAGGGAAGCAACAGGGAAACAACAGGGCCAAGATCTTGTGCCCAAGACCAATGCAAGCAAACAAATAGGGCCCCATAATGAAGTGGCAACTAGTATAGGAGTCAACGCCCTGGGGAGGGACGCCCTGCCTAGGAAGAGACACTAGGTGAGTCCTACGCCCCCTCTCCTGGCCCGGGCTTAGTGGAAACACGGGACACAAAGTGCTGCATGGTCCGAACCAACGGGGAAGGCTGGGTGAGACCGGAGGTGATGGAAATCTGGAGTCGGCCAGGGTCCTCAGCACTCATTGGGCTAAAAGGGAGAGAGCAAAAGAAAACCAAGGTAAACATGGTAACTGTGAGCGGAACGCTCTGCCCCTCAGCGGGGGGCAGGCTCGGCGCGCAAGTCCACGTCCTCACACCTCGCCTCTGGGGTCTCCAACTCACTCTTAGAACGAGCCCGGCCACCGGCCCCCGGCCAGCGCCCCCCACCGGGGCCCCTCGGAGAACACACACGGCGACGGTGCTGCCGCTCACCGCGAGCTCCTTCCACACCGCCCCTCGGTGGGGCTGCGCATGCGGCGCCGGGGGCTGGCAGGCCCTCTCTGCCTCCACGGGCCACCGGAGGGGCACCGGGAAGGAGCCGGTGGCGGCACAGTCAAGGAACCGTCCGTCGACCTGGCCTGGGCCGCAGGCCTGCGTCCCCTCAGGCCGTTCTCACTTGTCTCGGGCCCCTCCAGGTCTGCTCCCCTCCCTTCTGGTCCCTCAGGCCGTCTCCCCCCACCACCTCTCCCAGCCCCCGCTGACCCCCGGCCCCCCACCAGGCCAGCGCCTCCAACGGTCTTGGTCCCCCTTCCCCCACCCCTTCACATCCCCCGACTGACCCCCTTCTCCCCCCCCTTCCACTGCCTCCCGAAGGCGCATCCACCGGCCTCTCCTCAAACAGAATACAACTGGAGCAATTGGCCTCCGGATCCGCTGCCCACGGGCCCGACAAACTCACCCAGCCCTGAGGCGGCGTTTGCATCTGGTCCCCGCGCAGGGTCTCCACCTGGTCCCCGCGCAGGGTCTCCACCAGGTCCCCCCGCAGCGTCTCCACCAGGTCCCCCCGCAGCGTCTCCACCCTGTCTCATTGCGGCACATCCACCTCGGTTTCCCGGGAGATGGCGACCGGGCCCTGCGACGCCGCGTATGCCCGACCGGCGCAAAGCGTGTCCGTTCGGCCCACGAGCAGGCGGCAGCTGTGCGGCCGGTGGACCTCCACCCTCTTCTGGGACACCTCTGGGGCCTTCTCCGCCGCCCTGGACTACACCACCTCGCGCCACGCCGCGGCCAGCGCCTGGGGCTGCCTCCTCCATGCTGCCTCAGGCTTCGCTTCTGCCCTCCACGCCCAGCACGAGCTTCTGAGGAAACGAGGCCGCCACAGGAAGCTCTGCCCCTAGGTGGCTGACGTCACTGGGGCTACCAGAGGAGCGCCTGTGCAAGCAGGCCCCGCCGCCATTCCCCAGATGTCACGTTTGCGAGGCCTCTGGGCACGTGACTGCTTCCCAGCAAACCGGCAAACCCCAGGCGAGCCCGATGCACCTCCAAGTCTGTGCTGGTGCCAGCCGGGCCACCCTCACGTGTGACCAGCTTGCTGAGTGCAGGTCCCTGTCATCAACTTCTGCAGGGAGTCGGGTGCCTCTGGGACAGGCCCGGCCAGCCCTCTCGTCTCCCACACGTAGCTCAAGTCTGCATGTGTGTGTGCATGCACACGCATGCATGTGTGTGCACGTGCACGTGTGTTGGGGCCCGGCCCTGGGGGGCTGAGGCCAGAGACGCAGAGCGGGCGGTGCCTGCCCGTCTGGGGAAGGAAGTGGGGGACTGCTTCTGGGCCTGTTGTGGACGGCGTGGGGCCAGGCCACCAGCGGCTCCAAGGCTCCAGGGACACAGACTGCAGCCACTCCAGGCTGCAGGCTTGGCCCGGGCCGGCCAGGTGCGTGGGGAAAACCGGCTGGACGCAAGGGCTGCGGCAGGAGGGGTGGGGGGCGCAACCCCAGGGCCACCCCGAGTCTCCTGGCCCTTTGCTGGCACAGCCCTCATGGCCTTTCCCTCCCACAGGAACAAAGTCTTGCAGCTCTCCGGAGGGCTGGAGGTTCCGGGGGCCCTCAACTGGGAGGTGACCCTGTGTCTCCTGGCCCGCTGGGTGCTGGTCTACTTCTGTGTCTGGAAGGGGGTCAAGGCAACAGGAAAGGTACAGCCGGGGTGATGGCAGGCCTGGGGGCAGCACTGCGTGGGGGGCTGTGGGTGTCTGCCAGCGACCACTGCTGCCACGGGAGGAGACTGCACCAGGGCCAGAGCCCGAGGAGGGGCAGGGACTTCAGTCCGGGCCACTTGATCCCCACCCCCCTGGCTGGAGAGTCCTCCCCACCCTGCGCCTCCAGGCCCGGCAGCCTTCCCTCCCGAGTGGAGGGGGAGAGGCCCCGGCAGCGGGTGCCCCTTCCCTGCGGTGGGGGGCATCCCTGGCTCGCCTTCCCTCCCTTCCAGTTTCTCTGGGTTCTGGCTCTGAGTCAGTTTTTGACCTTCTCGGTCTGTCTTCCTCACCTGCCTGTCTGCCCTGGGGCACCCAGCAGGGAGCCTGCACACATCCCTCCCTCAGGGGCTCCCTGTCAGGTTGCGGGGACAACTGTGTGAACAGACACAATAAGACAGCGTGCCGACGGTTGCGGGACACGCGGGACACGGCCAGGTCTCTGGAGGGCGGGAGCATTCCAGCAGGGTCCGCAGAGCAGCCGCTTGGCGCTGCTTGGGTGGGAGGCAGAGGCCTTTGCTGTGGTCTTGATCTTGCCTCTGTCTCTGGCTAGCTGAGTTCTAATCCCCGGCACCGAGGACCCCCGCCTCTCTGCAGACGAGGACCTGGAGTCGGCACGGGAGGCGTGGGACCTGCCTGCGGGCTGCGGCCTCGCTCCCTGCCTCTCCCTCCCTCTGCAGCTGACCTGTACTTCTTGCCGTGGGGCTGCTGGTGCCCCAGCCAAACACCCAGCTTCCTTTGGGAGGAGCCGTGGCTCTGATGAGTAGAAGGGGGTGCCGCTGGGTGGCCTCCCTCCTCAGCACTGAGCACACCGGCCAGCTGTGGGGGGGGGGGTGCGGACGGGGACCGTGGCCTTCCTGGCAGCCCTGCGCAGGCTGAGGGCCCCTAAGGGGGAGGTGGGTGCCACAGGACCCCTCTGAGGGGCCCCGCCCCCCAGGTCGTGTATTTCACCGCTACATTCCCCTACGTGGTCCTGGTTGTGCTGCTCGTGCGGGGAGTGCTGCTGCCTGGAGCCCTGGACGGCATCGTCTACTATCTCAAGCCCGGCTGGTCGAAGCTGGCGTCCCCTCAGGTGAGGTAGAGGTCGGGTCGGGGGACACGGTGCGGGAGCAGGCCGGCCTAGCAGGGCTCCTCACAGCTGCTCTCCCCTCGCTCACCTCCAGGTATGGATAGATGCCGGGACCCAGATTTTCTTTCCTTACGCCATTGGCCTGGGGGCCCTCACGGCCCTGGGCGCCTACAATCGCTTCAACAACAACTGCTACAAGTAGGCACTACGGCCCTGCCACCCCTGCCCTGCCTGCCCGTGGGCAGCAGGCAGTCTCACCAGCCCACATGGTCCCCTCTGCCCCCAGGGATGCCATCATCCTCGCACTTATCAACAGCGGGACCAGCTTCTTTGCTGGCTTCGTGGTCTTCTCCATCCTGGGCTTCATGGCCACAGAGCAGGGCAAAGTGCGGGCTTTCTCTAGTTGTGGCAAGTGGGGGCTACTTTTCGTTGTGGTGTGCAGTCTTCTCATTTCTGTGGCTTCTCTTGTTGCAGAGCGTGGGCTCTAGGTGTGAGAGCTGCAGTAGTTATGGCACGTGGGCTCAGTAGATGGGGCTCGTGGTCTCTAGAGCTCAGACTCAGTAGTTGTCGCCACAACTTAGCTTAGCTGCTCCGCGGCATGTGGAATCTTCCCGGACCAGGGATCGAACCCGTGTCCCCTGCCTTTGCAGGCGGATCCTTAACCACTGCGCCACCAGGGAAGTCCCTTGCCTTCTACCTTTGGTTGGGCACTACTCTAGGTGTGTTGGCTGCCTCATCTCATTAGCAACTCTGAAGTAAGCAGATGGCATTCTGCCCTTTTTACAAATGGGAAAACTACAGCTCAGAGAGATTAAATAAGCGGCAGAGCTGTGACTTGTCCATGTGACCCCAGGGTCTGTGTTCCTGCCTGTACATGGCCAACATGATCTACCCATTCGTGTTCCAGAGAAATATCAATAAAGAATACAGATGCTTATAAGAGGCCCTCCCCAAGTTAAGTCACATGCTCCCTAAAAGAGGTTTTCTGTGTGATCATCTCTAGCACATTAATACCCATTTCTGTCAAGTACCATTTATCGGGATGGGGTGATGTCTGCAAAAATATGGACAGAGGGATCCTGATGGGGCTTCAAGGCAAGCTCACGCCTTTTATAAGTAATGCACTTGAGGAGAAAGTGGGATGCGATTTCAAATAGGGTGGCCAGCAAAGCCTGGCTGAGCGGGTGACATTTCAGTAACCCCAGTGAACTCTGGATGAAGAGTTCTAGACAAGAAAAGGCCAGTGCAAAGGCCCTGAGGCAGGAATGAATGGGCCTCGTTTCTCCTAAAGGGCAAAGAGCCCTGTGGGGCTGGATTCAAATAGGCAAGGGGAAAGGGGAAGGGGAAGGGGAAGGGGAAGGGATGAAGCCAGAGAGGATACAGGCTGGATCACGTAGGACTTTTCAGGCCACTGTAAGGCTTTGTTTTCAACTCTGACAGGGAGCCCCTTGGAGGGTTTGGAACTGAGTAGAACAAAAACAATCAAAAATATCCACATTGGCTTAAGCCAAAGGGAGAATTTCTGGGTCTGTGTAACTGAAATGTACAGAGGTAGTTCCTGTCTTCAGGCTTGGCTGGATCCAGGACTCGGTCCTCTGAGATCTGTCTTCTTGCTCTAGCTTCCCCTCTGTCCATTGCCAGCCTGCCTCCCCTGCAGCCCCAAAAGTGTCACTGGTTGGATGGGATCACCACGGCCGCAGGAAAGCAGTGCTCCGATTGGCCAGGCCTGAGCCACATGCCCACCCCCGGAATCAGAGGTGACGTCAACTCTATCAGAACCATAATGGCCGAGAGAAAAGGAAAGGGGAGATTTTCTAGCGTGACATGACGATACCAGTACCAAGAGAAGGGAAACGGATGCTGGGTGACAAAACCCATAGATGTCCTCTACAGTGGTGCAGACTTTTCATCAAATTCATAATCCATTTCCAATGTTTTAAAGGAACAAGACTAGGAAAGATTATTCCTTAATCTAATAGAACAGTATTTTTATTTTCCCAAAATAAAAATACTTATGTCAAAAGTAATACATACGTGATGAAAATACTTAAACAATACATACGTGTGAAATTTACAAGGTGGAAGTTTCTTTCCCTAACGCTAATGTCTGGAGATGAGCATTCCTGACAGTGGAGGGGGCTCACTCTAGGTAGTTACTATGCATATCCCCGCACTTTCACACGGTGGCAGCACACTGTGAGAAGAGAACATACCATACCACGCAGAGATTCTCAACTTGTTTTCATCTTTCTTAGTACCCAGCTATCTACCTTGCTCTTTCTCTAACTGCCACACGGTTTTCCACTAGGATGGGCTTATTGTAATTCACTGAATCTTTACTCAGTTGAAGTTTTTTTACTCAATGCTAGAATTAACATTCTGGTTAACTCTGCCTTGTTGGCATATGCAAGACTTTCTCTATGATAGATTCCCAAAGGCGGGCCAAAGGGTAAAAACAGCTTCAACTTCAATATAAAATGCCAAATAAATGTCCCGATAGATTTACTAACACTCCAACTGATGAAGTATAAGAGTCTTTGTTTCTAACAAATATTGGAGGTTGTTAATTAGTTAAATTATTCCTACACTAAAACCTGCCCTGTTCTCACCAAAAGGAAGACTTGAAAGGATCAAATTGGTTCCAAGTAACTTAACAGAGTCCCAGAAACAAGCTCAAGAATATGTTTGGGAACACAAATATCCAGCATCCAAGGTAAAATTTCACAGTGTCTGGCATCCAATATAAAATCACCAGGCATGAAAGCAGCAGGAAAATCCAATCCCATTAGGAGAGAAATCAATCACAAATAGGCATCCCAACTGGAAAGGAAAAGTAAGACTACCTTATCTTCAGACCACCTGATCGTGTATGTAGAAAATATGATGTAATTCACAGAAGAGCTACTAAAACTATAAGCAAATTTAGCGAGGTTGCAGGAAACACTATCCGTTAGAGGGGGCTAACTCCTCCCCCAAAGACTTAATTGTCCCCAAACTTTTCTTCACTCGTCTGAAACAAGGTCAGTAGACCACAAAGGTCCAGTTCCAGTGTTTCTGGGTTGTTTGATCTTCTCCTGCAAACTAAGCTTTTTATTTTGGCAGGAATCAGACCTACTGGTACAAGGTGGTGGGCAAGCTAGAATTCTGGTGGGAGGGCACACTTTCTGAGCAGCAACCATGTACCGTACACCAACGGCCTTAAAAAATCAATAGAAAAGTGAACTCTTACCTCAGTACTTCTACCCATTGAAATCGACCTTGAGGACATAACCAGCCAGGCAAATACTTACACAGAAGAATTCCACTGACTCGTTACTTACAATAGGGATAAACAGAAACGTATTAAATGTTTAACACTTATAGTTCTTCTTTTATGCAATAAAGTACATGTTTTTGAAGGAATTTTAGGGGAAAAAAAGCTCCTATGTTAAGTGAAAATAATTCAGGAAAAAAATTAACCATGAACTTGCAAAAATTACATTATATTATTGTTATATGTAAATGAAAGTATACAACTAAGAAGATATCCCAGAATACTGGTAGTAGTTAACGCTGAATGACAGGACATAGTGCATTTTAATGTGCTTCCACTTCCTAAACTGTCTTCAGTTACCTTGTACTACTAGAATATCTGAAGCCCAGAACCTTCCCTTGGAACCAAGGACAAAGCAAGAAACCGTGGAGGCGCAGTACCTGAAAGTATACTCAGACACGGAATAGTAGTTCAGTTTTATTTTCTGCCGTAACAAACATTTCAGCACCCTCCTCCTCCAGCAACAGGGAAGCAACAGGGAAACAACAGGGCCAAGATCTTGTGCCCAAGACCAATGCAAGCAAACAAATAGGGCCCCATAATGAAGTGGCAACTAGTATAGGAGTCAACGCCCTGGGGAGGGACGCCCTGCCTAGGAAGAGACGCTAGGTGAGTCCTACGCCCCCTCTCCTGGCCCGGGCTTAGTGGAAACACAGGACACAAAGTGCTGCATGGTCCGAACCAACGGGGAAGGCTGGGTGAGACCGGAGGTGATGGAAATCTGGAGTCGGCCAGGGTCCTCAGCACTCATTGGGCTAAAAGGGAGAGAGCAAAAGAAAACCAAGGTAAACATGGTAACTGTGAGCGGAACGCTCTGCCCCTCAGCGGGGGGCAGGCTCGGCGCGCAAGTCCACGTCCTCACACCTCGCCTCTGGGGTCTCCAACTCACTCTTAGAACGAGCCCGGCCACCGGCCCCCGGCCAGCGCCCCCCACCGGGGCCCCTCGGAGAACACACACGGCGACGGTGCTGCCGCTCACCGCGAGCTCCTTCCACACCGCCCCTCGGTGGGGCTGCGCATGCGGCGCCGGGGGCTGGCAGGCCCTCTCTGCCTCCACGGGCCACCGGAGGGGCACCGGGAAGGAGCCGGTGGCGGCACAGTCAAGGAACCGTCCGTCGACCTGGCCTGGGCCGCAGGCCTGCGTCCCCTCAGGCCGTTCTCACTTGTCTCGGGCCCCTCCAGGTCTGCTCCCCTCCCTTCTGGTCCCTCAGGCCGTCTCCCCCCACCACCTCTCCCAGCCCCCGCTGACCCCCGGCCCCCCACCAGGCCAGCGCCTCCAACGGTCTTGGTCCCCCTTCCCCCACCCCTTCACATCCCCCGACTGACCCCCTTCTCCCCCCCCTTCCACTGCCTCCCGAAGGCGCATCCACCGGCCTCTCCTCAAACAGAATACAACTGGAGCAATTGGCCTCCGGATCCGCTGCCCACGGGCCCGACAAACTCACCCAGCCCTGAGGCGGCGTTTGCATCTGGTCCCCGCGCAGGGTCTCCACCTGGTCCCCGCGCAGGGTCTCCACCAGGTCCCCCCGCAGCGTCTCCACCAGGTCCCCCCGCAGCGTCTCCACCCTGTCTCATTGCGGCACATCCACCTCGGTTTCCCGGGAGATGGCGACCGGGCCCTGCGACGCCGCGTATGCCCGACCGGCGCAAAGCGTGTCCGTTCGGCCCACGAGCAGGCGGCAGCTGTGCGGCCGGTGGACCTCCACCCTCTTCTGGGACACCTCTGGGGCCTTCTCCGCCGCCCTGGACTACACCACCTCGCGCCACGCCGCGGCCAGCGCCTGGGGCTGCCTCCTCCATGCTGCCTCAGGCTTCGCTTCTGCCCTCCACGCCCAGCACGAGCTTCTGAGGAAACGAGGCCGCCACAGGAAGCTCTGCCCCTAGGTGGCTGACGTCACTGGGGCTACCAGAGGAGCGCCTGTGCAAGCAGGCCCCGCCGCCATTCCCCAGATGTCACGTTTGCGAGGCCTCTGGGCACGTGACTGCTTCCCAGCAAACCGGCAAACCCCAGGCGAGCCCGATGCACCTCCAAGTCTGTGCTGGTGCCAGCCGGGCCACCCTCACGTGTGACCAGCTTGCTGAGTGCAGGTCCCTGTCATCAACTTCTGCAGGGAGTCGGGTGCCTCTGGGACAGGCCCGGCCAGCCCTCTCGTCTCCCACACGTAGCTCAAGTCTGCATGTGTGTGTGCATGCACACGCATGCATGTGTGTGCACGTGCACGTGTGTTGGGGCCCGGCCCTGGGGGGCTGAGGCCAGAGACGCAGAGCGGGCGGTGCCTGCCCGTCTGGGGAAGGAAGTGGGGGACTGCTTCTGGGCCTGTTGTGGACGGCGTGGGGCCAGGCCACCAGCGGCTCCAAGGCTCCAGGGACACAGACTGCAGCCACTCCAGGCTGCAGGCTTGGCCCGGGCCGGCCAGGTGCGTGGGGAAAACCGGCTGGACGCAAGGGCTGCGGCAGGAGGGGTGGGGGGCGCAACCCCAGGGCCACCCCGAGTCTCCTGGCCCTTTGCTGGCACAGCCCTCATGGCCTTTCCCTCCCACAGGAACAAAGTCTTGCAGCTCTCCGGAGGGCTGGAGGTTCCGGGGGCCCTCAACTGGGAGGTGACCCTGTGTCTCCTGGCCCGCTGGGTGCTGGTCTACTTCTGTGTCTGGAAGGGGGTCAAGGCAACAGGAAAGGTACAGCCGGGGTGACGGCAGGCCTGGGGGCAGCACTGCGTGGGGGGCTGTGGGTGTCTGCCAGCGACCACTGCTGCCACGGGAGGAGACTGCACCAGGGCCAGAGCCCGAGGAGGGGCAGGGACTTCAGTCCGGGCCACTTGATCCCCACCCCCCTGGCTGGAGAGTCCTCCCCACCCTGCGCCTCCAGGCCCGGCAGCCTTCCCTCCCGAGTGGAGGGGGAGAGGCCCCGGCAGCGGGTGCCCCTTCCCTGCGGTGGGGGGCATCCCTGGCTCGCCTTCCCTCCCTTCCAGTTTCTCTGGGTTCTGGCTCTGAGTCAGTTTTTGACCTTCTCGGTCTGTCTTCCTCACCTGCCTGTCTGCCCTGGGGCACCCAGCAGGGAGCCTGCACACATCCCTCCCTCAGGGGCTCCCTGTCAGGTTGCGGGGACAACTGTGTGAACAGACACAATAAGACAGCGTGCCGACGGTTGCGGGACACGCGGGACACGGCCAGGTCTCTGGAGGGCGGGAGCATTCCAGCAGGGTCCGCAGAGCAGCCGCTTGGCGCTGCTTGGGTGGGAGGCAGAGGCCTTTGCTGTGGTCTTGATCTTGCCTCTGTCTCTGGCTAGCTGAGTTCTAATCCCCGGCACCGAGGACCCCCGCCTCTCTGCAGACGAGGACCTGGAGTCGGCACGGGAGGCGTGGGACCTGCCTGCGGGCTGCGGCCTCGCTCCCTGCCTCTCCCTCCCTCTGCAGCTGACCTGTACTTCTTGCCGTGGGGCTGCTGGTGCCCCAGCCAAACACCCAGCTTCCTTTGGGAGGAGCCGTGGCTCTGATGAGTAGAAGGGGGTGCCGCTGGGTGGCCTCCCTCCTCAGCACTGAGCACACCGGCCAGCTGTGGGGGGGGGGTGCGGACGGGGACCGTGGCCTTCCTGGCAGCCCTGCGCAGGCTGAGGGCCCCTAAGGGGGAGGTGGGTGCCACAGGACCCCTCTGAGGGGCCCCGCCCCCCAGGTCGTGTATTTCACCGCTACATTCCCCTACGTGGTCCTGGTTGTGCTGCTCGTGCGGGGAGTGCTGCTGCCTGGAGCCCTGGACGGCATCGTCTACTATCTCAAGCCCGGCTGGTCGAAGCTGGCGTCCCCTCAGGTGAGGTAGAGGTCGGGTCGGGGGACACGGTGCGGGAGCAGGCCGGCCTAGCAGGGCTCCTCACAGCTGCTCTCCCCTCGCTCACCTCCAGGTATGGATAGATGCCGGGACCCAGATTTTCTTTCCTTACGCCATTGGCCTGGGGGCCCTCACGGCCCTGGGCAGCTACAATCGCTTCAACAACAACTGCTACAAGTAGGCACTACGGCCCTGCCACCCCTGCCCTGCCTGCCCGTGGGCAGCAGGCAGTCTCACCAGCCCACATGGTCCCCTCTGCCCCCAGGGATGCCATCATCCTCGCACTTATCAACAGCGGGACCAGCTTCTTTGCTGGCTTCGTGGTCTTCTCCATCCTGGGCTTCATGGCCACAGAGCAGGGCAAAGTGCGGGCTTTCTCTAGTTGTGGCAAGTGGGGGCTACTTTTCGTTGTGGTGTGCAGTCTTCTCATTTCTGTGGCTTCTCTTGTTGCAGAGCGTGGGCTCTAGGTGTGAGAGCTGCAGTAGTTATGGCACGTGGGCTCAGTAGATGGGGCTCGTGGTCTCTAGAGCTCAGACTCAGTAGTTGTGGCGCACGGGCTTAGCTGCTCCGCGGCATGTGGAATCTTCCCGGACCAGGGATCGAACCCGTGTCCCCTGCCTTTGCAGGCGGATCCTTAACCACTGCGCCACCAGGGAAGTCCCTTGCCTTCTACCTTTGGTTGGGCACTACTCTAGGTGTGTTGGCTGCCTCATCTCATTAGCAACTCTGAAGTAAGCAGATGGCATTCTGCCCTTTTTACAAATGGGAAAACTACAGCTCAGAGAGATTAAATAAGCGGCAGAGCTGTGACTTGTCCATGTGACCCCAGGGTCTGTGTTCCTGCCTGTACATGGCCAACATGATCTACCCATTCGTGTTCCAGAGAAATATCAATAAAGAATACAGATGCTTATAAGAGGCCCTCCCCAAGTTAAGTCACATTCTCCCTAAAAGAGGTTTTCTGTGTGATCATCTCTAGCACATTAATACCCATTTCTGTCAAGTACCATTTATCGGGATGGGGTGATGTCTGCAAAAATATGGACAGAGGGATCCTGATGGGGCTTCAAGGCAAGCTCACGCCTTTTATAAGTAAT
Source organism: Mesoplodon bidens (assembly GCF_964165515.1). Classification (NCBI taxonomy): domain Eukaryota; kingdom Metazoa; phylum Chordata; class Mammalia; order Artiodactyla; family Ziphiidae; genus Mesoplodon; species Mesoplodon bidens. The sequence goes on from NC_138163.1 coordinate 348,058, forward strand.
GCACTTGAGGAGAAAGTGGGATGCGATTTCAAATAGGGTGGCCAGCAAAGCCTGGCTGAGCGGGTGACATTTCAGTAACCCCGGTGAACTCTGGATGAAGAGTTCTAGACAAGAAAAGGCCAGTGCAAAGGCCCTGAGGCAGGAATGAATGGGCCTCGTTTCTCCTAAAGGGCAAAGAGCCCTGTGGGGCTGGATTCAAATAGGCAAGGGGAAAGGGGAAGGGGAAGGGGAAGGGGAAGGGATGAAGCCAGAGAGGATACAGGCTGGATCACGTAGGACTTTTCAGGCCACTGTAAGGCTTTGTTTTCAACTCTGACAGGGAGCCCCTTGGAGGGTTTGGAACTGAGTAGAACAAAAACAATCAAAAATATCCACATTGGCTTAAGCCAAAGGGAGAATTTCTGGGTCTGTGTAACTGAAATGTACAGAGGTAGTTCCTGTCTTCAGGCTTGGCTGGATCCAGGACTCGGTCCTCTGAGATCTGTCTTCTTGCTCTAGCTTCCCCTCTGTCCATTGCCAGCCTGCCTCCCCTGCAGCCCCAAAAGTGTCACTGGTTGGATGGGATCACCACGGCCGCAGGAAAGCAGTGCTCCGATTGGCCAGGCCTGAGCCACATGCCCACCCCCGGAATCAGAGGTGACGTCAACTCTATCAGAACCATAATGGCCGAGAGAAAAGGAAAGGGGAGATTTTCTAGCGTGACATGACGATACCAGTACCAAGAGAAGGGAAACGGATGCTGGGTGACAAAACCCATAGATGTCCTCTACAGTGGTGCAGACTTTTCATCAAATTCAAAATCCATTTCTAATGGTTTTTTTTTTTTTTAAAAAGCAAGACTAGGAAAGATTCTTCTCGTAATAGAGCATGTGCCCTGCTACTGGCCCTCCCATCAGCTTCCATCCCCTGACTCTGGGGTTCCACATCCACTTCAGGGGGGTGTCCTCTTCCTAATCCTCCCACACTGACCTTTGCTGGATTAAAGTTTGTTAAGTCAGTGGTTGTAAAGGGGAAAAATGGAGCAGACTATTATTTTCCAAAGGAAAAACATTTCAAAGCTAATAATTCCTTATGAAAATACTTAAACAACATGGAAATCTAAAATCTAAATAGTGAAAGGTTTCTTCCCCAATGCCCAGGGATGACATTGACAGCAGGGGTGGCTCATTCCAGGTGGTGACTCTGCCTTTCCCCACATGCTCATATGGTCCGAATGTATCGAAAAACAGGAATATGCCGTGCCCAGAATTCTGCAGTTTGCTTTACTCTCTTTCCATATTAGTTCCCAGCTATCTACTTTGCTCTGACTGCCATATGGTACTCCACCAGGACGGACTTGCCGTGACTTACTGAACCTTTCCCCTGTCGATGTACATTCTACCTGTTTTTCACAATGACAAACAATGCTGTAATTAACGCTGTGGTCAATTCTGCCTTGTTCACATACACAAGAGTTTTCCTGTGATAGATTCCCAAAGGTGGGTCAAAGGATAAGTATATCTTAATATTTAAGAGGAAATGCCAATCAAATGTCCAGACAGATTTTACCACCACTCTGATAGTGTATAAGAGTCCTTGTTTCTAACTATAGCCTTCTTGAACACTGAAGATTCCAGTTAATTAAATTAATCCTACACTGAGATTTGCTCTGGTCCCACAAAGCAAATTTTAAAAAGTACGACTCAAGAGGTTCAAACTGTTTCCAAGTAACTTAATAGGATCCCAGAACAAAGCTCAAGAATAAGTTTAGGAATAGAAAAACATCCAGCACCCAAGGGAAATCTTACAATGCCTGGCATCCAATCTAAAATTACCGGGCATGCAAAGAAGCAGGAAAATCCAAACCATTATGAAAGAAATCAGTTAAAATGCATCGATTGGAGAGGAAGAAGTAAATGTGCCTTTATTTACAGACAAAATGATTGTATATGTAGAAAGGCCCATGGGATTTATAAAAAGAGCTATTACTATCAACCAGTGAGTTTAGCAACGTTGCAGAATACAAGCTGTTTTAGAGGGAGCTAATCACCTCACCCCAAACACTTAACCAACTGCCCCAGCACTTTTCTTTGCAGATCTGAAACAAGGTCGGTAAGCCACAAATTCCTACTTAGTATTCTGGCATTATGTGTTAATATAAAAATGTAACTATAAAACTAAGAAAATATTCCAAGATTAACACTGAATGGCAGGACACAATTTTCTTTTTGTCCCATTGTCTTCAATTACGTGTACTACTTGAATAGCTGAATCCCAGACCTCCCCTCCAACCTGAGGACAAATGCAAGAATATTAGGAGGTGCAGAAGCTAAAACTAAACTCAGGCACAGAACAGCAGCTCAGTTGTATTTTCTGCAGTTAACATTTAATCACCAAACAAAATACGTGGACCCTGAGTGCCCAAGGGCCAGTACAGGCAAACGATGAAACGGCAACAACAAAGTGGTGACCACTGAAGAAAGCAATGCCCTAGGGAAGGACGCCAAGGACAGGACACAGAAGTTAGGGTTAGGCCCCTGTGGACTGCTGACGCTGAACTTAAAAGGGGCGCACAGAGCGCTGCAAGATGTGAAGCGCACAGGAAATCTTGTTCACACAGAGCATGATGGAAGTTCGGAGTTGGCCAAAGTCTTCACCACTCAATCGGCTAAAAGGGAGGGAAAAATAAAATTCAGGTTCGTGTGGAGGAGCACGTCCCTCCCTGTCCCCCCACGCCGACAATCCCAGAGCAGCACACTTCTTCTTTAGGCTTAACCCTCCCTTACAGCTCCACCGGGCCTGAGCTTGGCTCTGGCCACTTGCCACCACCCCCTCCCCAGCCCCCTCTAGAACTGACACGACCAGGACGCGGCCCTCCACGTCGAGCTCCTTCTGAATGGACCCTGGGACTTGAAAGTATACAGTCAGCCACTCGTGAGCGATCTCTGCGTCCATGTGCGTTGAGAAATCCACAGTAAGGGTGCTGGTGGAGATATGGTTAAGGCACCATCCACACTACTGATTTCGCCTGTGCGTCAGGCTTCCTCCTCACTGAGACCAGCCTTCACACCCCACCCCCAGGCTTCTCCCCGAGACCACCCCTTAGGCCGTCCACACCTCCCACCCTATACACTGAGGCCACCCTGGACATCACCACCCCTACCCTCTGGTTTCCCTCAGGTTGGTTTTCCCCACCACCATCCCGTCAGCCCAGACCACCCTTGGCCCATACCCTGCAGCTGCCCAGACTTCCCTCCTTCTACACTTCAGGCCCCACCGCCTGCAGCCCCTCCCCCCAAACCACCTCCAGCCCAGCCCCTGTCCGCCCGGAACACTGGGGCTCCTGAAAACGGTTACCACTGTAGCGCCTGCTGAGCCGCATCTCCACCCCTGCCTGCTGCGTCTGTACGTGGCCCTGCTGCGAGGGGTGCCCACGGGACCTGCACAAGGCCACCGGCTGCGCCACCTGCCTCTCCTGCGACGCCAGGATTGTTAGCGTCTCCAGGGTCGCCAGGATTGACTGGGTCACCAGGGTCACCCTGGTCGCCACGTGCTGCTCCCTCTGCAACGGCCGCGGCGCCTTCGCCTTCGTCTGCTGCCCTCATGGCTCCTCCACCATCTGCCTCAGACTCCATCTAGAACCGCTTCCACCCTCCCGACGAGCTGGGGAAGAACAAAACGCTCCCTTACGAAACTCAACCGTCTAGCGCCCCGAGCTACTCGGGATTCCCAGAGCGCCTGCGCAAACAGACCCCTGGTAACGCCTCCTGACTCGTGATTGGTTCCCACCGACAGAGCCTGCAGGCTCTCCAGCCAACGGGCGCCCCTGTATGAAGCTCCACACCTCAGAGCGCTGTGTAACCCCAATGAGCCTGCACAAACAGACACCCACACGGTCTGGTCCCTCTAACCGGTCTACCTCAGGCCCAGACACCCCGGAAGCGGCTTAGCCATGAGGCCTCCAGGTGACGCTCCTCCCCTTAGTGTGGCTGGGGCTCCCCAGTGCGCATGTCCAAACAGACCCGTGCCCCTCCTCCTAAGGCCTTTGTGTATGTAACTTTCCCGGCCAAGCCTGCAAACCCCAGGCGAGCCCCGTGCACTTCGAAGTCTGTATCAATGCCAGCCTGGCCAACTTCACATGTGACCAGCCTGCTGAGCGCAGGTCCCTGTCATCGACTTCTGCAGGGAGTAGGGCACTTCTGGGCCAGGCCCGGCCAGCCCTCTGGTCTCCCACAGGTAGCTCAAGTCTGCATGTGTGTGTGCATGCACACGCATGCATGTGTGGGCACGTGCACGCACGCGTGTGTCGGGGCCGGCCCTGGGGGCATGAGGCCAGGGATGCAGAGCGGCGGTGCCTGCCCGCCTGGGGAGGGAAGCGGGGAACTGCTGCTGGGCCCACTGAGGTGGCGTGGGGCCGGGCCGCCAGCGGCTCCAAGGCTCCCGGGACACAGACTGCAGCGACTCCAGGCTGCAGGCTTGGCCCGGGCCGGCCAGGTGCACGGGGGAGACCGGCTGGACTCAAGGGTTGTGGCAGGAGGGGCGGGGGGCGCAACCCCAGGGCCACCCCGAGTCTCCTGGCCCTTTGCTGGCACAGCCCTCATGGCCTTTCCCTCCCACAGGAACAAAGTCTTGCAGCTCTCCGGAGGGCTGGAGGTTCCGGGGGCCCTCAACTGGGAGGTGACCCTGTGTCTCCTGGCCCGCTGGGTGCTGGTCTACTTCTGTGTCTGGAAGGGGGTCAAGGCAACAGGAAAGGTACAGCCGGGGTGACGGCAGGCCTGGGGGCAGCACTGCGTGGGGGGCTGTGGGTGTCTGCCAGCGACCACTGCTGCCACGGGAGGAGACTGCACCAGGGCCAGAGCCCGAGGAGGGGCAGGGACTTCAGTCCGGGCCACTTGATCCCCACCCCCCTGGCTGGAGAGTCCTCCCCACCCTGCGCCTCCAGGCCCGGCAGCCTTCCCTCCCGAGTGGAGGGGGAGAGGCCCCGGCAGCGGGTGCCCCTTCCCTGCGGTGGGGGGCATCCCTGGCTCGCCTTCCCTCCCTTCCAGTTTCTCTGGGTTCTGGCTCTGAGTCAGTTTTTGACCTTCTCGGTCTGTCTTCCTCACCTGCCTGTCTGCCCTGGGGCACCCAGCAGGGAGCCTGCACACATCCCTCCCTCAGGGGCTCCCTGTCAGGTTGCGGGGACAACTGTGTGAACAGACACAATAAGACAGCGTGCCGACGGTTGCGGGACACGCGGGACACGGCCAGGTCTCTGGAGGGCGGGAGCATTCCAGCAGGGTCCGCAGAGCAGCCGCTTGGCGCTGCTTGGGTGGGAGGCAGAGGCCTTTGCTGTGGTCTTGATCTTGCCTCTGTCTCTGGCTAGCTGAGTTCTAATCCCCGGCACCGAGGACCCCCGCCTCTCTGCAGACGAGGACCTGGAGTCGGCACGGGAGGCGTGGGACCTGCCTGCGGGCTGCGGCCTCGCTCCCTGCCTCTCCCTCCCTCTGCAGCTGACCTGTACTTCTTGCCGTGGGGCTGCTGGTGCCCCAGCCAAACACCCAGCTTCCTTTGGGAGGAGCCGTGGCTCTGATGAGTAGAAGGGGGTGCCGCTGGGTGGCCTCCCTCCTCAGCACTGAGCACACCGGCCAGCTGTGGGGGGGGGGGGGTGCGGACGGGGACCGTGGCCTTCCTGGCAGCCCTGCGCAGGCTGAGGGCCCCTAAGGGGGAGGTGGGTGCCACAGGACCCCTCTGAGGGGCCCCGCCCCCCAGGTCGTGTATTTCACCGCTACATTCCCCTACGTGGTCCTGGTTGTGCTGCTCGTGCGGGGAGTGCTGCTGCCTGGAGCCCTGGACGGCATCGTCTACTATCTCAAGCCCGGCTGGTCGAAGCTGGCGTCCCCTCAGGTGAGGTAGAGGTCGGGTCGGGGGACACGGTGCGGGAGCAGGCCGGCCTAGCAGGGCTCCTCACAGCTGCTCTCCCCTCGCTCACCTCCAGGTATGGATAGATGCCGGGACCCAGATTTTCTTTCCTTACGCCATTGGCCTGGGGGCCCTCACGGCCCTGGGCAGCTACAATCGCTTCAACAACAACTGCTACAAGTAGGCACTACGGCCCTGCCACCCCTGCCCTGCCTGCCCGTGGGCAGCAGGCAGTCTCACCAGCCCACATGGTCCCCTCTGCCCCCAGGGATGCCATCATCCTCGCACTTATCAACAGCGGGACCAGCTTCTTTGCTGGCTTCGTGGTCTTCTCCATCCTGGGCTTCATGGCCACAGAGCAGGGCAAAGTGCGGGCTTTCTCTAGTTGTGGCAAGTGGGGGCTACTTTTCGTTGTGGTGTGCAGTCTTCTCATTTCTGTGGCTTCTCTTGTTGCAGAGCGTGGGCTCTAGGTGTGAGAGCTGCAGTAGTTATGGCACGTGGGCTCAGTAGATGGGGCTCGTGGTCTCTAGAGCTCAGACTCAGTAGTTGTCGCCACAACTTAGCTTAGCTGCTCCGCGGCATGTGGAATCTTCCCGGACCAGGGATCGAACCCGTGTCCCCTGCCTTTGCAGGCGGATCCTTAACCACTGCGCCACCAGGGAAGTCCCTTGCCTTCTACCTTTGGTTGGGCACTACTCTAGGTGTGTTGGCTGCCTCATCTCATTAGCAACTCTGAAGTAAGCAGATGGCATTCTGCCCTTTTTACAAATGGGAAAACTACAGCTCAGAGAGATTAAATAAGCGGCAGAGCTGTGACTTGTCCATGTGACCCCAGGGTCTGTGTTCCTGCCTGTACATGGCCAACATGATCTACCCATTCGTGTTCCAGAGAAATATCAATAAAGAATACAGATGCTTATAAGAGGCCCTCCCCAAGTTAAGTCACATGCTCCCTAAAAGAGGTTTTCTGTGTGATCATCTCTAGCACATTAATACCCATTTCTGTCAAGTACCATTTATCGGGATGGGGTGATGTCTGCAAAAATATGGACAGAGGGATCCTGATGGGGCTTCAAGGCAAGCTCACGCCTTTTATAAGTAATGCACTTGAGGAGAAAGTGGGATGCGATTTCAAATAGGGTGGCCAGCAAAGCCTGGCTGAGCGGGTGACATTTCAGTAACCCCGGTGAACTCCGGATGAAGAGTTCTAGACAAGAAAAGGCCAGTGCAAAGGCCCTGAGGCAGGAATGAATGGGCCTCGTTTCTCCTAAAGGGCAAAGAGCCCTGTGGGGCTGGATTCAAATAGGCAAGGGGAAAGGGGAAGGGGAAGGGGAAGGGGAAGGGATGAAGCCAGAGAGGATACAGGCTGGATCACGTAGGACTTTTAGGCCACTGTAAGGCTTTGTTTTCAACTCTGACAGGGAGCCCCTTGGAGGGTTTGGAACTGAGTAGAACAAAAACAATCAAAAATATCCACATTGGCTTAAGCCAAAGGGAGAATTTCTGGGTCTGTGTAACTGAAATGTACAGAGGTAGTGCCTGTCTTCAGGCTTGGCTGGATCCAGGACTCGGTCCTCTGAGATCTGTCTTCTTGCTCTAGCTTCCCCTCTGTCCATTGCCAGCCTGCCTCCCCTGCAGCCCCAAAAGTGTCACTGGTTGGATGGGATCACCACGGCCGCAGGAAAGCAGTGCTCCGATTGGCCAGGCCTGAGCCACATGCCCACCCCCGGAATCAGAGGTGACGTCAACTCTATCAGAACCATAATGGCCGAGAGAAAAGGAAAGGGGAGATTTTCTAGCGTGACATGACGATACCAGTACCAAGAGAAGGGAAACGGATGCTGGGTGACAAAACCCATAGATGTCCTCTACAGTGGTGCAGACTTTTCATCAAATTCAAAATCCATTTCTAATGGTTTTTTTTTTTTTTTAAAAGCAAGACTAGGAAAGATTCTTCTCGTAATAGAGCATGTGCCCTGCTACTGGCCCTCCCATCAGCTTCCATCCCCTGACTCTGGGGTTCCACATCCACTTCAGGGGGGTGTCCTCTTCCTAATCCTCCCACACTGACCTTTGCTGGATTAAAGTTTGTTAAGTCAGTGGTTGTAAAGGGGAAAAATGGAGCAGACTATTATTTTCCAAAGGAAAAACATTTCAAAGCTAATAATTCCTTATGAAAATACTTAAACAACATGGAAATCTAAAATCTAAATAGTGAAAGGTTTCTTCCCCAATGCCCAGGGATGACATTGACAGCAGGGGTGGCTCATTCCAGGTGGTGACTCTGCCTTTCCCCACATGCTCATATGGTCCGAATGTATCGAAAAACAGGAATATGCCGTGCCCAGAATTCTGCAGTTTGCTTTACTCTCTTTCCATATTAGTTCCCAGCTATCTACTTTGCTCTGACTGCCATATGGTACTCCACCAGGACGGACTTGCCGTGACTTACTGAACCTTTCCCCTGTCGATGTACATTCTACCTGTTTTTCACAATGACAAACAATGCTGTAATTAACGCTGTGGTCAATTCTGCCTTGTTCACATACACAAGAGTTTTCCTGTGATAGATTCCCAAAGGTGGGTCAAAGGATAAGTATATCTTAATATTTAAGAGGAAATGCCAATCAAATGTCCAGACAGATTTTACCACCACTCTGATAGTGTATAAGAGTCCTTGTTTCTAACTATAGCCTTCTTGAACACTGAAGATTCCAGTTAATTAAATTAATCCTACACTGAGATTTGCTCTGGTCCCACAAAGCAAATTTTAAAAAGTACGACTCAAGAGGTTCAAACTGTTTCCAAGTAACTTAATAGGATCCCAGAACAAAGCTCAAGAATAAGTTTAGGAATAGAAAAACATCCAGCACCCAAGGGAAATCTTACAATGCCTGGCATCCAATCTAAAATTACCGGGCATGCAAAGAAGCAGGAAAATCCAAACCATTATGAAAGAAATCAGTTAAAATGCATCGATTGGAGAGGAAGAAGTAAATGTGCCTTTATTTACAGACAAAATGATTGTATATGTAGAAAGGCCCATGGGATTTATAAAAAGAGCTATTACTATCAACCAGTGAGTTTAGCAACGTTGCAGAATACAAGCTGTTTTAGAGGGAGCTAATCACCTCACCCCAAACACTTAACCAACTGCCCCAGCACTTTTCTTTGCAGATCTGAAACAAGGTCGGTAAGCCACAAATTCCTACTTAGTATTCTGGCATTATGTGTTAATATAAAAATGTAACTATAAAACTAAGAAAATATTCCAAGATTAACACTGAATGGCAGGACGCAATTTTCTTTTTGTCCCATTGTCTTCAATTACGTGTACTACTTGAATAGCTGAATCCCAGACCTCCCCTCCAACCTGAGGACAAATGCAAGAATATTAGGAGGTGCAGAAGCTAAAACTAAACTCAGGCACAGAACAGCAGCTCAGTTGTATTTTCTGCAGTTAACATTTAATCACCAAACAAAATACGTGGACCCTGAGTGCCCAAGGGCCAGTACAGGCAAACGATGAAACGGCAACAACAAAGTGGTGACCACTGAAGAAAGCAATGCCCTAGGGAAGGACGCCAAGGACAGGACACAGAAGTTAGGGTTAGGCCCCTGTGGACTGCTGACGCTGAACTTAAAAGGGGCGCACAGAGCGCTGCAAGATGTGAAGCGCACAGGAAATCTTGTTCACACAGAGCATGATGGAAGTTCGGAGTTGGCCAAAGTCTTCACCACTCAATCGGCTAAAAGGGAGGGAAAAATAAAATTCAGGTTCGTGTGGAGGAGCACGTCCCTCCCTGTCCCCCCACGCCGACAATCCCAGAGCAGCACACTTCTTCTTTAGGCTTAACCCTCCCTTACAGCTCCACCGGGCCTGAGCTTGGCTCTGGCCACTTGCCACCACCCCCTCCCCAGCCCCCTCTAGAACTGACACGACCAGGACGCGGCCCTCCACGTCGAGCTCCTTCTGAATGGACCCTGGGACTTGAAAGTATACAGTCAGCCACTCGTGAGCGATCTCTGCGTCCATGTGCGTTGAGAAATCCACAGTAAGGGTGCTGGTGGAGATATGGTTAAGGCACCATCCACACTACTGATTTCGCCTGTGCGTCAGGCTTCCCCCTCACTGAGACCAGCCTTCACACCCCACCCCCAGGCTTCTCCCCGAGACCACCCCTTAGGCCGTCCACACCTCCCACCCTAAACACTGAGGCCACCCTGGACATCACCACCCCTACCCTCTGGTTTCCCTCAGGTTGGTTTTCCCCACCACCATCCCGTCAGCCCAGACCACCCTTGGCCCATACCCTGCAGCTGCCCAGACTTCCCTCCTTCTACACTTCAGGCCCCACCGCCTGCAGCCCCTCCCCCCAAACCACCTCCAGCCCAGCCCCTGTCCGCCCGGAACACTGGGGCTCCTGAAAACGGTTACCACTGTAGCGCCTGCTGAGCCGCATCTCCACCCCTGCCTGCTGCGTCTGTACGTGGCCCTGCTGCGAGGGGTGCCCACGGGACCTGCACAAGGCCACCGGCTGCGCCACCTGCCTCTCCTGCGACGCCAGGATTGTTAGCGTCTCCAGGGTCGCCAGGATTGACTGGGTCACCAGGGTCACCCTGGTCGCCACGTGCTGCTCCCTCTGCAACGGCCGCGGCGCCTTCGCCTTCGTCTGCTGCCCTCATGGCTCCTCCACCATCTGCCTCAGACTCCATCTAGAACCGCTTCCACCCTCCCGACGAGCTGGGGAAGAACAAAACGCTCCCTTACGAAACTCAACCGTCTAGCGCCCCGAGCTACTCGGGATTCCCAGAGCGCCTGCGCAAACAGACCCCTGGTAACGCCTCCTGACTCGTGATTGGTTCCCACCGACAGAGCCTGCAGGCTCTCCAGCCAACGGGCGCCCCTGTATGAAGCTCCACACTTCAGAGCGCTGTGTAACCCCAATGAGCCTGCACAAACAGGCACCCACACGGTCTGTTCCCTCTAACCGGTCTACCTCAGGCCCAGACACCCCGGAAGCGGCTTAGCCATGAGGCCTCCAGGTGACGCTCCTCCCCTTAGTGTGGCTGGGGCTCCCCAGTGCGCATGTCCAAACAGACCCGTGCCCCTCCTCCTAAGGCCTTTGTGTATGTAACTTTCCCGGCCAAGCCTGCAAACCCCAGGCGAGCCCCGTGCACTTCGAAGTCTGTATCAATGCCAGCCTGGCCAACTTCACATGTGACCAGCCTGCTGAGCGCAGGTCCCTGTCATCGAGTTCTGGAAGGGAGTAGGGCACTTCTGGGCCAGGCCCGGCCAGCCCTCTGGTCTCCCACAGGTAGCTCAAGTCGGCACGTGCACGCGCGCGTGTGTCGGGGCCGGCCCTGGGGGCATGAGGCCAGGGATGCAGAGCAGCGGTGCCTGCCCGCCTGGGGAGGGAAGCGGGGAACTGCTGCTGGGCCCACTGAGGTGGCGTGGGGCCGGGCCGCCAGCGGCTCCAAGGCTCCCGGGACACAGACTGCAGCGACTCCAGGCTGCAGGCTTGGCCCGGGCCGGCCAGGTGCACGGGGGAGACCGGCTGGACTCAAGGGTTGTGGCAGGAGGGGCGGGGGGCGCAACCCCAGGGCCACCCCGAGTCTCCTGGCCCTTTGCTGGCACAGCCCTCATGGCCTTTCCCTCCCCCAGGAACAAAGTCCTGTGGCTCTCCGGGGTGCTGGAGGTTCCAGGGGCCCTCAACTGGGAGGTGACCCTGTGTCTGCTGTCCTGCTGGTTGCTGGTCTACTTCTGTGTCTGGAAGGGATTCAAGTCAACCGGAAAGGTACAGCCTGGGTGACGGCAGGCCTGGGAGCAGCACTGCCTGGGGTGGGGGGGTGTGGCTGTCTGCCAGTGACCACTGCTGCCACGGAAGGAGACTGCACCAGGGCCAGAGCCCGAGGAGGGGCAGGGACTTCAGTCCGGGCCACTTGATCCCCACCCCCTGGCTGGAGAGTCCTCTCCACTCTGCGCCTCCAGGCCCGAGTGGAGGGGCAGAGGCGCCGGCAGCGGGTGCCTCTTCCCTGGGTTGAGGGGCATCCCTGGCTCGCCTTCCCTCCCTTCCAGTTTCTCTCCATTGTGGCTCTGAGTCAGTTTTTGAACGTCTCGGTACACCTGGTCTACGCCTGTCTCTCTCACCTGCCTGTCTGCCCTCGGGGACCCAGCGGGGAGCCTGGACACATGGCTCCCTCAGGGGCTCCCTGTCAGGTTGGGGTGACATATGTAAGAACAGTTGTGCCGTAGAACAGGGCTCACCAGATGAAGGTTGGAGTAGATGGCGAGGGGCCAAGCCACAGAACTCAGCAAGGTCCACCCTCTGGCTACTGGACTCCGTAGTAATAGCTGGCACTTCCTATGTTCCATACGCTGTTTCAAGTGCTTTCCGTGTATTAGTCCATCATGTAGGTTTTCAGACAATATTGCCAACGTCAGTCTCCTGTCTCCCATTTTGCAACTCTCCTCCAAACAGATAAAACACACCCACTCTCTCCCCAACACTAGCGATTCAAAGTCTTACCCTTCTCCGGGGGTTGTCCCTTCCATCTCTAATTCGAGCAGATACATGCACCCCAGTGTTCATAGCAGCACTATTTACAATAGCCAAGACATGGAAGCAACCCAAACGTCCATCAACAGTTAATGGATAGGGCTTCCCTGGTGGTGCAGTGGTTGAGAGTCCACCTGCTGATGCAGGGGACGAGGGTTTGTGCCCCGGTCCAGCAGGATCCCACATGCCGTGGAGCGGCTGGGCCCGTGGGCCATGGCTGGTGAGCCTTCACGTCTGGACCTGTGCTGCGCAACGGGAAATGCCACAACGGTGAGAGGCCCGCATACCACACAAAAAAAACACAACAGTTAATGGATAAAGAAGATGTGGTACATATATACAATGGAATATTACTCAGCCATAAAAAAGAATGAAACAATGCCATTTGTAGCAACATGGATGGACCTAGATATTGTCATACTAAGTGTAGTAAGTCAGACACAGAAAGACAAATATCATGATATCACTTATTTGTGGATTCTTAAAAAAATGGTACAAATGAACTCATGTACAAAACAGAAATAGAGTCACAGATGTAGAAAACAAACTTATGGTTACCAGGGGGGCAAGCGGGGGCGGGGGGAAGGGATAAACTTGGAGATTGGGATTGACAGATACACACTACTCTATATAAAATAGATAACTAGTAAGGACATACTGTATAGCACAGGCAACTCTACTCAATACTCTGTAATGACCTATATGGGAAAAGAATCAAAAATGAGTCGATATATGTATATGTATAACCAATTCTCTTTGCTGTACACCTGAAACTAACACAACATTGTAAATCAACTCCGATAAAAATTTTTTGAAAAAACCATCATCGGACATATCATTTGCAAATATTTTCTTCCATTCAGTAGGTGGCCTTTTTGTTTTGATAGTTTTCTTTGCTGTGGAAAATCTTTTAAGTTTGAGTAGGTCCCATTTGTTTATTTTTGCTTTTATTTCAATTTCCTGAGGTGTCTCAGGGCACCTGTCCTGTTCAGGATGCCTTGTGTTATTGAGTGCCTGGTTGTTTTTGAACTGTGTACTGCTCTCTGTCCTTAAGAAGATTTTTGTGGGGATTCTTTGGAACCTAGGATGGCATTCTCCAGAAAAGAACTGATTGCTTTTGCTTGGCATCTAATGGTACTATTATGGGTTGAATTATGCCATAGACTGAATGTTTGTGTCCCCTCAAAATTCATGTGTTGAAATCCTAACCTGCAAAGTGGGGCCTTTGGGAGATGATCTGGGTCATGAGGGTGGAGCCCTCACGAATGGGATTAGTGCCCTTACCAAAGAGACCCCAAAGAGCTCAGTCGCCCCTTCTGCCATGTGAGGACCCAGTGAGAAGATGGCTGTCTACAAAGCACAAGTGGGCCCTCACCAGACACCAAATCTGCCGGCACCTTGATCTTGGACTTCCAACCTGTCTGTTGGCAGCAGACGTTCATCCACGTGGTTCTGAGAAATCAGTCCCCACCTCGCCCCCAGACCCACAATGCTCAGAACCAATGGAACCAGTGGAATTCACAGAACGGTTCCATCCCTGGGTCTCCCTGCTTCCAGACCCGCCAGGACCTACCACACTTGCCCTGCACTCTGCTCCACCAAGGATGTGGTAGCGTCAGCTGCTGCCTGCCCACCCCCGACATGCACACCCCTCTCTGTGGGGGGTTCACCTCTGAATGACTCTAGAGAAAGCAGCCTCTAGGGAAAGGACAGAGTGGGGTCACCTGCATCATGAGACCAAGGCAGACAGTCCCCTGTTCTCTTCCGCCCTGTGGTTAGTGCACATGGCACCACCTGTCCAGTGGTCATCTGTCAAACAGAGCTTTGGGAAAGGTGTAAATGTTTTGCTGTATCTTCGTTTGCATGTTCATAGGAAGCTGCACAGGGCTCTTGGACAACAATTTTTATAAGGCTTTATTGAGATAAACTCACACACCATACAATCCAGCCGTCTAAAGTGCACAGTCAAGCGGGTTTTAGTATATTCATAGATTTTTGCAACCATCACCACAACCAACTTCACAATCTTCTTATCATCCCTGTACCCACTAGCAGTCACTTCCCAATTCCCCCAGCTCCTGCAGCCTAGCAGCCGCCAGGTGACTTTCCTTAAAATTTTAACTTATATTCACAATAGTTATAATCTAAAGGAAAATCCAGTTTTTTGGCATGGCCTGAAATGGAATTGTTTTCACAGTTTTCCCTTCCACCTTTGGTTTTTTCTTGTTTTGTCTTGTTTGGTTTTTTTGGCTGCGTTGGGTCTTCATTGCTGTGCGCGGGCTTCCTCTAGTTGCGGTGGTGAGCGGGGGTTATTCTTCGTTGCGGTGCCCGGGCTTCTCATTGCGGTGGCTTCTCTTGTTGCGGAGCACGGGCTCTAGGCATGAGGGCTTCAGTAGTTGTGGCTCGTAGGCTCAGTAGCTGTGGCTCGCGGGCTCTAGAGCTCAGACTCAGTAGTTGTGGCGCACGGGCTTCGCTGCTCGGCGGCATGTGGAATTTTCCCGGACCAGGGATCGAACCCGTGTCCCCTGCCTTTGCAGGCGGATCCTTAACCACTGCGCCACCAGGGAAGTCCCTTGCCTTCTACCTTTGGTTGGGCACTACTCTAGGTGTGTTGGCTGCCTCATCTCATTAGCAACTCTGAAGTAAGCAGATGGCATTCTGCCCTTTTTACAAATGGGAAAACTACAGCTCAGAGAGATTAATTAAGCGGCAGAGCTGTGACTTGTCCATGTGACCCCAGGGTCTGTGTTCCTGCCTGTACATGGCCAACATGATCTACCCATTCGTGTTCCAGAGAAATATCAATAAAGAATACAGATGCTTATAAGAGGCCCTCCCCAAGTTAAGTCACATGCTCCCTAAAAGAGGTTTTCTGTGTGATCATCTCTAGCACATTAATACCCATTTCTGTCAAGTACCATTTATCGGGATGGGGTGATGTCTGCAAAAATATGGACAGAGGGATCCTGATGGGGCTTCAAGGCAAGCTCACGCCTTCTATATGCACACTGTTCCAGGTGATTCTGCCCTCTACTTGAGGGAGATGTAAAACAAACCAGAAATTATGGGGAATTCAAACAGGTCAATGGATTTAGGATGGAGACTATAGATGGAGAAGGTGATGTTTCAACTTCAAGCTGAGCAACAAAAGAGAAACCAGGCAAAGCAAAGTTTTGGAAAAGGGCATTCCCCACAAGGGGGTGGGGAGGCCAGTAGGGACAAAGGCCTCAAGACACAGTTGAGGAAGGGGAAGAGGGTGACGTTGAGAACTACAAGAACTCTTGGCAGGAACATTCCATTCAACCTCTGGCACTCATGGATGGCAAACACTGTCTGGCTTCTTGCAGCCTAAGGTCACGACTCTGGGCCACCCAGCCCCCTTTTGAGTTCCTGTCTGAGAAAATAGGGCTGGCAAACGAGTGTACTGTTTGCTCCAGCCCACACCTGACCCAGCCCCCCACCATCCTCAGAGCCTTTCCTAAGAGGGCTCCCAACATGTGAATCCTTCCTCTGTCCCCCAGGAGTCTTCCTCGGGGACCTGAGAGCCATTCCTCGGAAACGGAATCCTCAGAAAGGAGAGGGCCTCGGTCTGCCCGTGTCTGCCTGGGATGGAATGCTGACTTCCAGAGCTGACTCCCGGGGTGGACGCCGCTGACCTCACCACACTGACACTGACCCACCCCGCGTGGGTTTTCACTTGAGCCCCTGCTCGCTGCCCCCACCTCACTCTCCCTTCAAATCGCCAGCACCTCTGTGCCCATCAGAAGGGTGCTCAGCGCCTTCCCCTGCTGTCAGTAGTTACCAAGCAAAACCCGTTTTTACCCCTTTACCTAATGGCCGGCTGAGCTGCTCTTTGCATGTCCTACACTGCTGACACAGGAGAGAGATGAGGACTGAGAGGGTTGGAGATGGGGTTAGTGTCTAACGGGGAGAGAGCTGCAGTTTGGGAGAATGAAAAAGTTCCGGGGATGGATGGTGGGGATGGTTGCACAACGCTGTGCAGGTGCTTCATGCCACTGAACTGTGCACTTAAAAATGGTTAAGATGGTAAATCTTACGTGTATTTTACTACAACTTATAAAAACACCCACATCACGAAGTGTTTGGAGAACACCTTTGAAAATAAAATTTTAAAATCAGCTTTTTAAGCTTTCCACAAAATTCAACACCCATTTATGATAAAAACCCTCCAGAAGAAACAACCTAAGTGTCCATCATCGGATGAATGGATAAAGAAGATGTGGTACATATATACAATGGAATATTACTCAGCCATAAAAAGAAATGAAACTGAGCTATTTGTAATGAGGTGGATAGACCTAGAGTCTGTCATACAGAGTGAATGAAGTAAGTCAGAAAGAGAAAGACAAATACCGTATGCTAACACATATATACGGAATTTTAAAAAAAAATGTCATGAAGAACCTAGGGGTAAAACGGGAATAAAGACACAGACCTACTTGAGAATGGACTTGAGGATATGGGGAGGGGGAAGGGTAAGCTGTGACAAAGCGAAAGAGAGGCATGGACATATATACACTACCAAACGTAAGGTAGATAGATAGTGGGAAGCAGCCGCAGAGCACAGGGAGATCAGCTCGGTGCTTTGTGACCGCCTGGAGGGGTGGGATGGGGAGGGTGGGAGGGAGGGAGATGCATGAGGGAAGAGATGTGGGAACAGATGTATATGTATGACTGATTCACTTTGTTATAAAGCAGAAACTAATTTAAAAAAAAAGACAGTATGGTACTGGCACAAAAACAGAAATATAGATCAGTGGAACAGTATAGAAAGCCCAGAGATAAACCCACACACTTATGGTCACCTTCTCTTTGATAAAGGAGGCAAGAGCATACAGTGGAGAAAAGACAACCTCTTCCATAAGTGGTGCTGGGAAAACTGGACAGCTACATGTAAAAGAATGAAATTAAAACACTCCCTAACACCATACACAAAAATAAGCTCCAAATGGATTAAAGACCGAAATGTAAGGCCAGACACTATCAAACTCTTAGAGGAAAACATAGGCAGAACACTGTATGACATAAATCACAGCAAGATCCTTTTTGACCCACCTGTTTTTTTTTTTTAAAGAGGATGTTGGGGGTAGGAGTTTATTAATTTATTTATTTTTGCTGTGTTGGGTCTTCGTTTCTGTGCGCGGGCTTTCTCTAATTGTGGCAAGCAGGGGCCACTCTTCATCGCAGTGAGCGGGCCTCTCACTATCGCGGCCTCTCTTGTTGTGGAGCACAGGCTCCAGATGCGCAGGCTCAGTAATTGTGGCTCACAGGCCCAGCCGCTCCACAGCATGTGGGATCCTCCCAGACCAGGGCTCGAACCCGTGTCCCCTGCATTAGCAGGCAGATTCTCAACCACTGCGCCACCAGGAAAGCCCCTGACCCACCTCTTAGAGAAATGGAAATAAAAACAAAAATAAACAAATGGGACTTAATGGAACTTAAAAGCTTTTGCACAACAAAGGAAACCATAAACAAGATGAGAAGACAACCCTCAGAATGGGAGAAAATATTTGCAAATGAAGCAACTGACAAAGGATTAATCTCCAAAATATACAAGCAGCTCATGCAGCTCAATATCGAAAAAACAAACAACCCAATCCAAAACTGGGTGGAAGACCTAAATAGACATTACTCCAAAGAAGATATACAGATTGCCAATAAACACCTGAAAGGATGCTCAACATCACTAATCCTTAGAGAAATGCAAATCAAAACTGAAATGAGGTATCACCTCACACCAGTCAGAATGGCCATCATCAAAATATCTACAAACAATAAATGCTGGAGAGGGTGTGGAGAAAAGGGAACCCTCTTGCACTGTTGGTGGGAATGTAAATGGATACAGCCACTATGGAGAACAGTATGGAGGTTCCTTAAAAAACTACAAATAGAACTACCATACGACCCAGCAATCTCACTACTGGGCATATACCCTGAGAAAACCATAATTCAAAAAAAAGAGTCATGTACCACAATGTTCATTGCAGCTCTATTTAGCCAGGACATGGAGGCAACGTAAGTGTCCATCAACAGATGAATGGATAAAGAAGATGTGGCACATATAGACAATGGAATATTACTCAGCCATAAAAAGAAACGAAATTGAGTTATTTGTAGTGAGGTGGATGCACCTCGAGTCTGTCATACAGAGTGAAGTAAGTCAGAAAGAGAAAGACAAATACTGTATGCTAACACATATATATGGAATCTAAAAAAAAATGGTTCTGAAGAAACTAGGGGCAGGACAGGAATAAAGACGCAGGACTAGAGAATGGACTTGAGGAAGGGGAAGGTGGGACGAAGTGAGAGAGTGGCATGGACATATACACACTACCAAATGTAAAACAGACAGCTAGTGGGAAGCAGCCGCATAGCCCAGGGAGACCAGCTCGGTGCTTTGTGACCACCTAGGGGGCGGGATGCGGGGGTGGGATAGGGTGGGTGGGAGGGAGATGCAAGAGGGAGGGGATATGGGAATACTTGTGTACGTATACCTGA
The DNA here is from genome assembly GCF_964165515.1 of Mesoplodon bidens. Classification (NCBI taxonomy): domain Eukaryota; kingdom Metazoa; phylum Chordata; class Mammalia; order Artiodactyla; family Ziphiidae; genus Mesoplodon; species Mesoplodon bidens. The sequence goes on from NC_138163.1 coordinate 367,014, forward strand.
TTCACTTTGTTATACAGCAGAAACTAACACAACAAATGTAAAGCAATTATACTGCAATAAAGATGTTAAAAAAATCAGCTTTTTAAAAATGAATTACCAGTTTGGAATTATGTGCTCTTAGGTTTCCAGAATGAGTCTCATTATGTTTGAAGTTGCTTTGGGAGCACAAGTGGACAGCCGTGCAGACACCTCGATGTCTCACTCGGGCAGGCCAGGGATCAAGGAAGAGTTAGCAGTCAGAGTGAGTGAGTGAGTGAGTGAGTGAGTGAGTGAGTGAGTGTGTGTGTGTGTGTGTGTGTGTGTGTGTGTGTCTGGTTTGTTGTGAGCAACACCATGCAGTTGCTGGGGACGTGCTCAGAGAAGCCCAGCTGTTAGGAAGTCAGTGGTTGCCAACAACTGGGTAACAGAAGCACTTATGTAACAAACCCCCGGGTCTGTCAGAAGTTCATAAGCTGTGTTACCACACTCGAGAATAAGGCTTAGATGCATTGTTTACTTCTTCCTGATTTCCTAAGCAGCAGCTCCTCATGCCTGAGTGAAACATGGGGTTGGCCACCCCTGTGGTTAGCAGAGCAGCTAATCCAACCAAGAACACTGGAATCTCTGCCGTGGAGCACCGTGTTTACAACGTCTGTGTCAGCCCAACAGTCCCACTACGTTCTTATGAAATCAGTTTTGCTTCCCACTTAACTGCTCTCAGATGTCAGGGTCAGCGGGAAAGGTACAAGCACGGGTCAGGGTGCAGCTGTCTGTCCGAGCACGTTTACTCATTCCATTTCTGAATATCTACACACTGGTTACTTTGATGGGGCTAGAGGTCTTTTGCAAATAAATGAGGAAACACAGTGAAGGCTCACGACCATGCCCACCTGGCTGACCTCACAGACGTGGCAGTAACATGCTCCCCATTTTACACACCTGGATTTGGTGACATTCCCCCACCCACCCACCCATGGTGCAGTGCGCAGTTTGACTGTAGGCTGAGATGTCTGCTTCAGAGGCTTGTGGTTTGTACCTCAGCCACAGTTCAGCTCTGCCTTGGCCAAGGCTGTTCAAGAGCCACCCTTGCCATGGCTTCACCGCCACGAAGGCATGAGACACTCCAAAAAGTAAGGGAGGAGGTCACAGAAACCATGAAGCAGCCACAGCCCACACTGCCCACCCAGAAAGTGTTGCTACTGCAGTGCTATTTCGTTTCCTCTTCTCCATCCACCATGTACGAACAGTGTGTGAAGGACAACCTGCTCGAATGGAAGTCAATACTTGGATGGTCCCATTTTATGCATGAGGAGCCTGAGGCTCAGAAAGGTAAAATCACCAGGCCACCATCAAACAGCAGGCGGGCCCAGGGAGACATCGTCCGGGCCCATCTCCTGCCCAAGGAGCCGCTGCTGCTCTCTGCTCCTCAGCAAAGCCCGCACAGGGACGTGTCTGCTCTGTCTGTTCAGACGGGCAACGTCCTGCTGTGGCCAAGGGAACCTGCTCAGCCCTGTCCCCTTTCTAACGTGTCAGTGGTTGGCTGGCAACCAAAGGCATCCAGCTCGCGATGCAGGCAGAGCTGCGTTTTCTAACAGAAAATAGCAGACTCATTGCCGTCTCGGGCCTCCTATGAAACGGGGCTGAGTGCCCCACGTGCTATGGGTTGAAATGTGTCCCCCCAAAGAAGATACATGGGGGTCCTCACCCGCAGGACATGAGAATGCCACTGCATTTGGAGACAAGGTCTTTACAGAGGTGATCAAGTTAAAGTGAGGTCACTGGGGTGGGTCCTCATCCAATGGGACTCGTGTCCTTATAAAAAGGGGACATTTGGAGATGCAGACACGCACAGAGGAGAGACGACGTGAAGACACAAGGAGCAGACGGCAACTACAAGCCCAGGAGAGAGGCCTGGAACAGACCCTCCCTCACGGTCCCCAGAAGGAACTGCCCCTGCCCACACCCCTGGATCTTGGCCTCCCGGCCTGCACAACTGGGAGACGATACGTCTCTGTCGTTTGCCCCATCCAGTGTGCGCACGCAGCATGGAAGCATCAAGTCGGCCCTCGCACCATCTGCTGCCAGCCACCCCAGGGCAGTAACATACATCCTCTATGTATCAAACTCATACATGCAGATGATAGGCATCTAGAAAATACATACATCAGGAAAACTTAATCACTGGTAATCCTACCACCACATCCATCCAAATGGTAGCAGGGTGTGCACGGCACCTTTTACTCTTTTATTGGGGGTCGCACTTTATACATAACTGTGTCTATTGGCTTTTTCACACCAAGGTGCTACAGTGTGTTCCAGGTGATGAGGTGTCCACAGCGCTGGCTGCACAGGCCCAAGTCGTCACCCCACCTGACTGGCCCCTACGGAAGGGGGTCCCTGCGCCTTGTCAGCAGGGCACTGGACGTCTTCATTTGTTGCTATTTTGACATCACTTGTTGTGTAGTCTGAGTCTGTGTTGTTTTAGTCTTTCGTGAGGGAGAAAACCTTTCATATGGTGCTTATTTTATGGCTCATCTGGATTCCTCTTAAGCAGGGAATGAAGTGGGGTGTATGGGAATGACAACAGGGATGTGCTTCTGTCTGTCTCTACCTCCCAAACCCAGGGTCATGAGTATCAAGGGGCCACAGCTAATCCTACAGGCAGGCTGCTTCCCTCACGGGAGGAATCCAGCCACTTGTTCCCGAAGCCAGAGAGTGGAAGCCCTGTTTTACAACCCTCGCTCTCTCGGGTCCAGTCGGCCCTACAGGAGGAATCAGGCTCCCTAACTCCAGACTATACTCCAAAGTTACAGTAATCAAGACAGCCTCTGGGAAGAGCAAGTCCCGAAGAGCAGTGGTTCTCGGCCGGCGCCTGGTCCCAGCCCAGCCCCGACTCAGCCGGTCCGGGGCGTGGGCAGCACGTGTGTCAAGCTCTCGCCGCTGCCGCCGTGCTCCCTGCATGGGGGTCACTGCCGAGCCGCAGGCGCACTCCTGGGGGGCAGAACGTCCACCTCGCACCACTCCAGGGTCTCCCCTTCTTTCATCCCCCTTTCAGAAAAGGGAGCTGATCAGAGAAGGGCTCCTGTGCGCCCCTGTCACCCTGTTAGAAGCACGAAGCCAATCCCTCCACAGCCAGGAGCCAGCACAGGTTGCAGGTGGTCCAACGACACTGACCCCTTTTCCCGGCCACATCCGTCGGCCCCAGCAGCGGTGTCCAGCTGGAGACAAGACGTCCTAAGGATCGACAGTCCCCAAGCCTGCAAGGGCCCACCCACCCCCAACTCCAGCTTTCCTCACCACCATCACCCTGGGGAACAAGCCCTCCAACAAAGCTGCAGCTCCTGGAGACGCCTGCCTTTGACTGCGTTTGTCCTAATCTGTGGGCTCCAGAAGATGCCCCTGTGCTGGGCTGAATGGTGGCCAAGAGAGATATACGTGTCCTGACCCCCAGAACTTGCAAGTGTGATCGTATTTGGAAAAAGGGTCCTTGGGGATGTGGTGGAAGTTAAGGATCCACAGATGAGGTCCTCCTGGATGACACAGGTGGGCCCCAAATCCAACGACAAGTATCCTTAGAAGAGAAGAAAGAGGACACAGACAGAAGCGGAGAAGACCACGTAAAGACGGAGGCAGATGCTGGAGAGACGCGTCTACCAGCCAAGGAACACCAAGGACAGCCACCAGGAGCTGGGAGACAGGCCCAGAACCGATGCTCCCTCAGAGGTGCCAGAAGGAGGCAAGCCTGCCCGCACCTGAACCTCAGACTTTGGCCTCCACAACTGGGAAAGAATGAATTCCTGTTGTTTTAAGCCACCAAGTTTGCAGCCATTTGTTACAGCAGCAACAGGAAACTAACACATTCCCCCCAAAACAGAAAGTGCTCTTGTAGAAAAATGGCAGGATGTGGACTGAAACGCAGCACCCATGAGCAGAGAACCTATCTGTGCCTTTAACGTGTTCCCGAAGGACCATCTGCAACTACATACTTGGGCTTCAGGAAGTGGGTCAGCCCCTCCCACCCCTGCAGATGCCAAGAAAGCCCCCAGCCACGGCTTGTTTTTGGAACAGGATGCTGGCTGGGCCATCTTCCAGCAGACTTATACCCCGATCCTAGCCCACCCTGTCACTGCCACATAGCAGGGAGGCCTGGACAAAACCCAGGGACGGATCTGTGACATCCCATTCCCAACCAGGGCAGCCCACAGAGTGCAGGAAGAGGCTGGGCACTGAGGAGTAAACCACAGTTGCAGGGGTAATGCCCACAGCTTTGACATCCTCAGAAATATCCAGAATCTTGCAAAACAACAAGGAAGAGTCCTCTGGTGCTGGTAATCTGCCAAAGATTGCTGAGTGGCTTCTGCTGGCCAGGCCGGGGCATTTGTGGCTGGTGTGGGGAACGGCATCACAAACTTTTGGAATGTGATGACATACAGCCGCCACTGCTCACGCTGGGTGGCAACGCACTTGGGGAGGACAAGAGCGCACTGCAGCATCAGGGCAGGGACAGGGAAAGTGTACATGTGGGACGCGCCCCTCACCAGACCAAGAGGTGGTCACAACAACTCCAAACCCAAAGCCGTGAAGGAACAGTGGATAAATGTGACTACAAAGATGACCAGCTCCAGTCCAAACACACCGGTACCAAGTCAGGAGGAAAAGATAACCGAAATTTCTATCACACACAAGAGCTGATCCCCCTAATGACCAAAGAGCTCCTGTAAGTCAAGGAACAAAAGACTAACAGCCCAATAGAAAAATGGGCAAAAAATACAAACAAGCTGTCTACACCAGAACTGAAAAGGACCCTTCAAGCTCTGAAGAGATGCTCAAGCTCTCTCTTAACAGAGACCGGCTCGCCTGGTGGATGGCACAAGCCCACGGGTTGGACACCCGTCATCTGCGGCAGGGCTACAGGGAGTGAGTGGGGAGTGGGAAAGCATGCCCAGGGTAGGGGAGCGCCGGTACTGTCTACCCCCCTGCTCAGTGGTGCCGCTTCTGCGGGATCCAACCCAAAGGTACATATGATGGATGCACAAGGATTTTCACCGTGGTGTTGTTTATGACAGTAAAAAGACCAGTAACAACCCAAACGTCCACTAGCAGCAGACAAGTTCGATCCACAGTGGTGCAGCCGCCAGTGGAACAGCACACAGCCCATGAGAGCAGCGCCGCACTGGGCCAGGCGGCCGGGACGAAGGGTCCTGCCCGTCTCAGCCTGGGAAGCAACTGTCTGGGAGCCCTGGCCTTGGCTCTTGACTTCCCCAGCACAGGTGGAAGAAGAGCGAACCCCGGAGACAAGCAGTTCAAGCAGACAGAACGAACAAAAAAAGCAGAGCATCGGGCCTATCTGGGGCTCTGTGTGCCCTAAAAGAGGTGAACCAGCGGATGGGGGCGCAGAAGCGTAAGGCCCTGCGGCTAGCTCTCAGGGCTCAGAGAAGGGGCCCACCCTCTGTCACCCAGCCCCTAATTCAGGACCAGGCAGACAGGAGAGGAAAGCAACAGATTGCACTGTCCTGGGCTGGGTGTCGGTAGGCAGTCCTACTGGATGCACTCCATGACGTGTATCTGCAGGGTGTCCATGTCAGGAGCCTGATACTGGCACTTGGGGCAGCAGAAGTTGGGTGGCTCCTCAGGGGGGCTTCTCCTCTGGCTGGGCAGGGCCAGGTGAAAGGAGTGATGAGCTGGAGAAAGAGAAGAGACACGGGTGGGGGCGGGCTTCTTGTGTGTCCCCTTGCACAAACTGCAGGGAAGGGCCAAGGCACAAAGTGCTGAGATACCTTGGTTCCAGTGACCTGGGTCCCCACCGCTAGCGCCTCCCCTTTAGCCCCGCTCCCAGGGGCGGTACCGCTGGGGAGGAGGGGCCAGGGGCCAGTGCGAGCTCCCTGGAGCTCCCTCGCTGGGCTCCAGGATCCTCAGCACCTCCTCCCAGCACCCTGCCCTCCCCAGCCCTCCCCCTGCAGCTCCCTCACCTGGGGCAGGGGCTAAGGGGAGCTGGGAGACCTCTACATGCCGCTTCCTCATGTCTTCGATCCTTTGAGAAAAGAAACTGTCCAATCAATACGTATGAGTCAATCTCTAGCACGTACAAAGCTGATGGAAGGATGAGGCGCGAGGCGGGGAGAGGGAGGCCAGCTCCCCCTAACTTGACAGGCCCAGTACCCGGTGCCACTCCCTGTGGCTCCCGCGCTCCAAGGCCCACCTGGCCGACTCCTGACAGCTGGTCTTCAGCCTGCTGTACTCCCTCTGCAGCTGCTCCAGCTGCTCCTGCAGGAACTCCTTTTTCTCAGCCAGCTTCTCCCGGGCCTGCCTCTCAGCCTGGAAATCCGCCTTGTAGATATCCGCCTGGCAAAGCCAAGACAGGGGCAGTACCCACTCTCCATCAGCCACGCGTTGGACACTCCATGCCAGCCACGGGGGGCTGGAGGAAGGCACAGCCCACTCCTACTCTCCCAGAGCCCATGGCACGAAGACAGTCACCCCAAAGGCACTGAGAGTTCAAGGGACTCGCAGTGCGAGGGACTCAAAGAGCTTCTGAGAAGCCACTGCAAACTGACGCTGGAGACATGCCAGGTCCCAGCGCCAGTGGCCCGGTCCGCTCACCCACACACAGGCCACAGAGGAGAGCCCTCACCTGGGCTTTCAGCACCGGAACCGTCTCCATCACTATCTTGTGCTGCTCGGCCTCTTCCTTCAGTTTGTCGATCAGTTCCTGTTTGGCCACCAGGGCCTCCTCGGCCTGCTTGAGCTGCTGCTTGAGATCTTCCAGCTGCAGTCCCTAGATGTGGGCGACAGGGAACTGACAGAGCCCGATCTGGCTCAGCCTTGGAGCCAGGCTGCCCCCAGGCCGGCTGCTGCTCCAGGAAAGCAGAACCAAGAGGAACAAGAGATTGGGCCCAGCCAGCCCGTGCTGTGCAGGGCCCAGGAAAGGCAGAGGCTGGAGGGGACCTCGAGGTCACCGGGCACAACTGCCGCCCAGGCCGACATTCCCTTCCCAGCTGGACAGTCCTCCAACCCCTCAAAGGACGGGGGCCACACTCCCTCCTGAGGCCACGTGCTCCACACTGAGCCAGTCTCATGCACTAATGCTCCACCACGTGCCCGCTAAGCTGAGGCCCATCGGTCCTTCCACTCTGCCACCTGGTCGAGGGTCTGCTGGTCCCTCACGGATGCCCCGCCCCCCCCACACACACCCACACACAGACGCACACACCACTAAGCCTTCCCTCTGGAGATCAAGGGGACACGCCTTCATAACTAACTCTTCCTCATGTGACCCACTTTCAGGCTTTACCCTTATAAGTCCCTTCCAGGTCTGTTCAGGTTCGACTACATCCTTCCTAAACTGTGATCACTAGAAACTGCACTCAGTATAAGTCTGACGAGGACAAACTAGAAAAGGGGTATCAGCCACCTTCAACACTGGTATGGAAACATTCCCAAGGAAATCTGGGGACGCCTGGAGGGAGGGACCAGCTGCAGAGACAAGCGTGGGCCTGCCCACAGGCGGAGCATCTGGAGGCGCTGCCCAGTCCAACATGGGCTGCAAACAACACAGCCCAAGCGTCCCCGCGTCCCCACTGCCTGTCCTGAGCCATCACCCCACAGCCCTGACAAAGCTCTAGGCCGAATCGAGTATCCCTCTCCAAAGCCAACTCTGTGAGTCTGTTAAGGTAGGGCCTTGAGTTCCAATATCCCTGAATTGAGGGGAGTCAGCCCCAGGCTGACAGCCCAGGAGACGCCGCCACCATATTCACTCGGTTCCGCTCACCGCTCACCATGCTGCTCTTGATGTGGCTGTCATACTCTTGGAAGAGCTGGTGATAGGCCACCTGCAGCTGGGCCAGCTTCCTCCTAAGGAAAAGGAGCTTAGGCTGGAGAAACCACCTTGTCCTGACCCAGCCACAGGTCTTACTGCTTCCAACTCCACCCTCTTCCTTGTCGTCACGGCCACAGATCAGAATGTGGCTTTCAGGGTGCCTGTGTGCCTTGAAGGCCGTCAGCTCTGAGGCAAGCTTTGCTCCCTATTTCGTATCATTTTCCATCAATCTGGCATTTCAAAATGTACACAAAGAAATGTTTATAATAAAACAGAGCTGTCCTGTACTGTTCAAAAAAGTCAAGTTCAAGAAAAACAGAGAAAAGCAGGAGGACTGTTCTAGATTAAAGAAGACTCAAAAGACACGCCAACAAGGAGAAGGTAGGATCCCAGATGGGACACTGTTAACGTGTGGACTGGAGAGCGAATACTGTCACCCTCTGAAAGCCGGATTGTTGGGGTGTGACAACGGTAAGGGACAGCATTGGGCCCTCCCCCGCCGGCCGGCCCCTGGAAGGGCTCCCAGGAGGCAGCGGGCCACTCACTTCTCCTCCGAGGCAGCCTGGCGCTCCATGCGCAGGGCAGCATCCATACTCTGGTTCTGCAGGCGCAGCTGGTCCACCTGCACGCTGTGCTGCTGCTGCAGTGCCTCGCGCTCGTTCTCCAGCTGCCGGGCCTGCTCACTGGCGGCCCGGACCCTGGTGAAGGCATGGGAGGTCACGGAGGGCCCATAGCAGGACCCTCCTGTGCTCCCAGCATTCCCGCCACGCTGTGCAGAGGCAGGGACAAGTCACGGCCCAGTGGGACCAAGGGGGGGCGGACAAGTCACAGAGCAGTGGGACCAAGGGGGTCCTCCAGGCGTCACAGTGGACGCACTATCACTGGAAGCAGGGACAACTGCAGGGCAGCCGAATGGGGGCAGGTTCGGGCTGATGGTGGCCCCCAGAGAAGACCTTTGGAAGGTGAAGGAGGTGGTCCAGGGGAGAGGAGCCCCAGGGAACTGCCCATTGGGTTCTGACACGTGGGTGCTGGGGGCCCTGGCCAGAGCCATCTCAGTGGATGGGCTGGGAGGAAAGCAGGTGGAGACAGCCAGCAAACACAGCCTTTCTGGAAGCCGGAGAGGGAGAAGGTGAGAAATGGGGCAGGGCGGGGGGAGGTGGAGGGGAGGCAGGGTCAGTGCTCAGAGGCTCTTTGCCGACCAGTCACTGCTCCAGAAGTGGTGAGGAGGCTCAGGCCCGTCTGGACCCCGGGGTCCACACCTGCATGAAGAGCCTCGCACCTGCCCACCCAGGAGACGGCAGCAGAGAATCCCCAGTGCTCTGTCCCGTGGCGCAGTGACAGCTCAGCTCTCCTCAGCTACATCCGCCCCAGCCCGCGATCTCCCGACTCCACATCCCTACGTCCACACAGCTGCCTGCGGGGCGACAGTGGCTGCTTCTCGGTGGGGGAGGCTACTGGGGATGGTCTCTGGTCTCACTCACCGTGTGCACACGCCTATCCAAATCTACTGAACGCAGGTCCCCATCTGTGAGCCAACAAAAGTTAGCGGCTGCCACTGTCATCAGCAGATGGAAGTGCTACCTGCCAGGGGCCCGAGGTGACAGGCCAGGGCTCAAAGGGCAGCCATGTGCATTAAGTCTGAGGCCACTTAAATGGCCACGCCGAATGATGTGAGATGCAGGCAGGCTTCCTGCCCCGAGCCGTCCAGCTCAGCATGTACATGCTCAGCCACAGAGACGGGGGCAGGGGACAGGAAAGGAGGGTGCCCAAGAGCCTACAATAGCTGGAGTAACACCCTTGCAGGGTCATTAAGTGACCAAAGTCTGCTTCTTTCATGTGCATAGAAAAAAGATAGGCGGGGGGCTTCCCTGGTGGTGCAGTGGTTGGGGGTCCGCCTGCCGATGCAGGGGATGCGGGTTTGTGCCCCGGTCTGGGAGGATCCCACATGCCGTGGAGCGGCTGGGCCCGTGGGCCATGGCCGCTGGGCCTGCGTGTCCGGAGCCTGTGCTCCGCAAGGGGAGAGGCCATAACAGTGAGAGGCCCGCGTACCGCAAAAAAAAAAAAAAAAAAAAGATAGGCAGGGAAGACCCAAAAGTGCCCTGAAAATTACACGTGCCTTTTTGAAACCCGGAGGGACAGAAGCGTGTACGGGAAACAGCAGAATGCGAAGAGCCCAGGGCCAGGAGGCCCAGCCTTCCACGGCCTCCCTTTCGCTGTCTTCTTTCTAGAGGGCAGCGCGCTCACACGCTGTCACCCCTGCCTGCTCCTCCAGCCTCCTTCACAAAGGCGCCCCCAACACCGTCCAGGGCACCCGGATCACCTCCCGCGCTGGAAGAGCTGGGGCCACCTCTGTCGCCTGGACCTGTCTTTCTGGACGGCAGCGGCCCGGCGGCGTGAGAACCACTGAAACATCGTGCCCTTTGACCCAATGACCCCACTTACAGGAACCTCCCTCTGCAGGAGAGAGCGACTGGCGGACCTGAGGCTGCCAGCTTTGGAAGGGCCGGCTTGCAAGGCTGGCCCTGGGGTGGTGCCCGGGCAGTGGGCTGGTGCGAGTGCCCTGCACTGACAAGACACTTTCCCTACTGATAAGGGTGGTCCCTGTGCCTGGACTCTGGCACCACAGGGTGGTTTAGGGGGCGCACGTGCTTTCCTCTGGGAATTGGGAAGTTTGGCACGTGCCGGGCAGCGACCAGCCCTCAATGAAACCCGGGGTGCTGAGTCTCGAGTGGGCTCCCTGGGTCTCCAGGGAGGCATCTGTCACTGCCGGAGAAGGGAGAGTGCTCGGCTGGCCCCTCAGGGGAGGGAGAGAGGAAGCCGAAGGTGTGGGGTTCTCCACCCCCGACCCGCGTCTTCTGTCCTTGGGGGTGCTGGCGTGTGCCCTTTCCCTGTCATCAACCTCAGCCGGGAGGGCACTGGAGTGCTTTCCTGCAGATCACGGGGGTGCTCTTCCCCGCTGCCCGGCAAATGCCACCTCAGGAAATAATCCAAACTCCAGCAAAAGGTCGGAGAGGCCAGAAATCCCGCTGGGACTCAGGTCCTGGACACCCAGTCCACAGCCCCACCACACACCTGCCCCACGCCCGTGTGCTCCCGTCCATCCTGTCACAGAGGAACTCTCTGGAAGTCCCTGAATGGCCTCATTCTTCTCGGGCACCGTGACAACGGCCTCCAGGCTGGTTTTCCCTCCCTACTCACCTGCCCTCCAAAGCCTGCCGCTCCTTGGTGGCAGCCTCCAAGCGACTCTGGCTCTCCTGCAGCTCCCCCAGCAAGGATGTCACCTGGGCTTTCACTGAGGCCTTGTCCTCGGCCATCTGCTGCATGAAAAAAAAGCCACTTCCTGTCGGCGATGCTTCCTTACCAGCTGCTCACCCCTGGCAGCCCCAAGCCCCAGGGCAGCTGAAAGCACTGAGACGGGTCCCCCGAGGGCTCCCCTCGAGCCCTCAGCACCCCTACTCATCTCACCTCTCACCTCTGGAAGCTTCTCACCCCCAGCGAGGCAACTGAAGCGGTGGAAAGGGATCGAGTCCCATGAGCCCCCACTCCAAGCCCCTCCTCATCCCTGCAGATGGGGCAACGGGAGACCCAGGGACATGGAAGCACAGAGGTGCCTCGAGTCTCACAAGGCTGACAACCAGGCCACGAGGGCTGAGCCCAGCAGGAGTCTGTGTGCCTCCGTCATCAAACTGTCCAGATGCCGGTCCCCTGAGACCTCAGGCTGCTCAGGCCCAGGGTGCAGCCCCGGTCCTCTGCATACCTGGCCCCTCCACAGTAACCCCTCGGTAGGAACCAGCACCCCTGTGCTCCCGGCCACACACACGGCCCCGCCCACCATCCTTCTCCAGCTACACGCGCACGATGACCTGCTCCGTCTCAAGGCTTTCAGTACCCTCCACGGGCTGAGGGCTTCCAGATTCCTCCCTCCAGGAAAGATTTCCCTCCGGCACCGCAGCTTAGCTACCCAACTGCCTGCCCAGCTTCTCCACATTGGGGCCCGGAGGCTGCAGTAAGCTTTCCCCAAAAGGACCACAAAGCAGGGGGCTTAAGACAACAGAAACGGATTGCCTTCTGGAGGCCGGGAGTCCAAGAGTAAGGTGTCGGCGGGGCTGGTTCCTCCTGAGAGCCCTTGGCTGTAGCAGCCTCCATTGTCACGTGACCATCTTCCCTGGGTGTCTGTTTCTCTTCTTTTAGAGATACCAGTCATTGGATTTAGGCCCATCCTAAGCCAGTGTGACCTCATCTTAACTTGATTACATCTGCAAACAACCCATTTCTAAATAAGGTCACATTCTGAGGTCCCAGGGGTTAGGATACGGGCATTTCTTTGGGGGGAACATAATTCAACCCGTAACACCCCCTACACTAGACAGGAATCCAGACAATGTCTCACACTAGCACAGCACCCTCCCACAGTTCCTGTCACACTCAGGATCAAAGCCCAAATCCTTCACTGCCTTACTGATCCCACATGATTAGCCCCACCATGACTCTGCCCTCCTCAGCCCCTATCCACTCTGCCCCAGCCATGTTTGCCTCTTCGGTCTTCCCTGAACATCACAGGCATGCTCCTGCCTCAGGAACTTTGCACATGCTTTCCCCACCTCTACAACAGTCTTCCCCCAGATACCCACATGTATTCCAGTGCTGACTAGATGGCACCCCAGTGAGGCCTTCCCCATCTAGTCCATCCTCCAGTTACCGGCACAAAACCCTGGAGTCTTCTCTGCCTCTCACAGCTCACATCGGATCCATCAGGAAATCCTGTCAAAATGTATCTTAGAATCTATTTGATGACACTAAGCAGGTAATGGTAACTACTTTAGGTGGGACGGTGGTATTGTTCTTATGTTTCTTAGAGATGCACACTGAAATATTTACAGACGAAATTATGCAGTGTCTGGAATTTGGTTCAAAATAATGGGGGAACTCCTAGGTATCTACCTGAAAGAAATGAAAACCCATGTCCACACAGGAATGTTCACAGCAGCATTACTCCTAACAGCCAGAGTGGAAACGACCCAAATGTCCATCAAATGACGACTGGATAAACAAAACATAGTCTCTCCATACACTGGAATATCATCCAGCCATAAAGTGAAATGAGGTACTTGGACAGACTGCAGCGTGGATGAACCTCAAAAATATGGTGCTGGGACTTCCCTGGTGGCGCAGTGGTTAGGACTCTGAAGTCCCAATGCAGGGGGCCCAGGTTCAATCCCTGGTCAGGGAACTAGATCCCACAGGCATGTTGCAAGTAAGAATTCGCATGTCAATAGGGAGGGTGGGAGGGAGGGAGATGCAAGAGGGAAGAGATATGGGGACGTATGTGCATGTATAACTGATTCATTTTGTTATAAAGCAGAAACTAACACACCACTCTAAAGCAATTATACTTCAATAAAGATGTTAAAAAAAAAAGAATTTGCATGCCATGACTAAGGAGCCCACCTGCCACAACTAAGACCTGGTGCAACCAAATAAATAAATAAATAAATAAATTTTATTTTGTAAAAAAACGTGATGCTGAGTGAAAGCAGCCAGACATGAGAGCCACACGGTGGATTCTACTCACAGGAGACGCCCAGAACAGGCAAACACAGACAGGAAGATGGGCAGGTGCCCGGGTGGGGAAGATGGGACTGGGGAGTGCCTGCTCGTGGGGACGGGGTTTCTCCTTGGGATGGTGACAATGCTTTGGGAGCAGATGGAGGTGATGGCTGGACAACTCTATGACTATACTAAAAACTACTGAATTCTACACTTTCAAGGGGTGAATTTCATGGTATGTTGAGTTTTATCCTGGAAAAGCTGTTGGAAAAAACTCCAGCCTGTGGCTCTACCACTTTCTCCAGGGACGGGCACTCAGCTATGCCCAGGTTTTTGCTGGGGTCACCGTCTTATCCCCATCACCTGTTGTCCATGTGCAAGAGTTTCTCCTACGTATACCTGGGGTGCAACTGATGGGTTGGGGGTGACCTAAATTTTCAAGTTGAAGAGAAAATGCCAAATAGTTTTTCAAAGCAGTGGCACCAACTGATGCTGCCACCAGCAACAGGAAGCCATGGCCCCTCCAATACCCGCTACTGTCAGACTTGTCAGCTAGAAATAGGGCTTTGGCAGTGGCTCTGATCGCTACCATGAAGCCAGCATCCCATCATGTGAGCACGGGGCAGGCGGACGCTCTGAAGGCATCCTGAGAACAGCAGCCTTCTCCTTTTCATTTCTGTGCCGAGTACACCAGTTCAGGATTGTAGTGGCTTTGCCGCTGGCCCCAAAGTGACATGGCCACGGCCTAACCCCCAGTACCTGTAAATGGGACCTGATTTAGAGACAGGGTCTCTCCAGATGTGACCAACTTAAGATGAGATTGTACTGGAGGAGGGTGGGCCCCTGATCCAGTGACTGCTGAGAACTACAAAAGACTCGGACACTCGAGCAAACTCTAGAGTGGCTTCTTGCAGCCTAAGGTCACGACCCTGGGCCACCCAGCCCCCTTTTGAGTTCCTGTCTGAGAAAATAGGGCTGGCAAACGAGTGTACTGTTTGCTCCAGCCCACACCTGACCCAGCCCACCACCATCCTCAGAGCCTTTCCTAAGAGGGCTCCCAACATGTGAATCCTTCCTCTGTCCCCCAGGAGTCTTCCTCGGGGACCTGAGAGCCATTCCTCGGAAACGGAATCCTCAGAAAGGAGAGGGCCTCGGTCTGCCCGTGTCTGCCTGGGATGGAATGCTAACTTCCAGAGCTGACTCCCGGGGTGGACGCCGCTGACCTCACCACACTGACACTGACCCACCCCGCGTGGGTTTTCACTTGAGCCCCTGCTCGCTGCCCCCACCTCACTCTCCCTTCAAATCGCCAGCACCTCTGTGCCCATCAGAAGGGTGCTCAGCACCTTCCCCTGCTGTCGGTAGTTACCAAACAAAACCCGTTTTTACCCCTTTACCTAATGGCCGGCTGAGCTGCGCTTTGACACCAGTGTCTTCATAAGAGGAGAAGAGATGCCCAGACACACGGGGAGAAGGCCACGTGACAGTGTGTTTGCAAAGCAAGGAACGCCAAGTCCTGCCCGCCAGCACCCGAGGCTGGGAGAGAGGCCTTGACCAGATCCTGCCCTCACGGTCCTCAGAAGGAACCAACCCTGCCCTCACCTTGATCTTGGACTTCCGGCCTCCAGAACTGGGAGACAATACGTTTCTGTGGCTTAAAACTACCCGGTTTGTGGTACTTTGTTACAGCAGCTCCAGGAACCTAACACACCTCCCCGAGGGCCCCCACCAGGCAGTCTACACCATCAGGGTGATTTGGGGTGGGGCCCCAGGCCACATGTACCAGCTTGACCTGCGGGGCGCAGAGACCCGGTAACTAAGGTCAGTCACGTGGGCGCCCCAGGCCTCCGGGACCGACCCCCACTCAAGTCCCCGGACTGCACCACTCAGGGGAGCTTCCCTGGTGGTGGTACCCGTGCGTGTCATCACACGTGGCCCAGCCTCTCCTGGATCCGCCCTCTGTTCCTTTTATCTTTGCTGATTTCAACCTGCATCCCTCCTGGGTGACTAAGCCTAACGCCATGACCACGAGGACAATGGCTTTTCCCAACTCCGGGAGCCCCCCCCCCCAACCCCGTGACCCCGAGCGCAGTCCCTGCGGGTCCAGGGCGTGCGGCGGTGGCCTGCTACCTGCTGGCATGTCTTGAGGCGCTCCACCTCCTGCAGGGCCTGCTCCCTCTGCCGGTGCAGCTCCCGCTTCTCCAGGCTCAGCCTCTCCACCAGGTCCCGGGCCTCCTGGAACTTCTGCATAAGGAAGGCCTTCTCCTCCCTCTGGCTGCCCTGGAAACGCTGCAGCTCCTCGCAGCGTTCCCGCAGCATCTGGTTGCTCTGGCGGATGGCGTCTGCAGAGGTGGCAGGGGGCAGGTGCACCCGGTGGCCGCGGCCTCCACCACCCCGCGGCCTCCACCACCCTGACAGCTTCCAAACACTCCCTTCACTTCACCAAGCGCTTTCGAAGTCAACTACGCAAATGACGTGCCCCCAGTGTCTCCAAGATATTAACCACGTCAGCTTCACTTAAAAGCATGTGTCCGGGAGTTCCCTGGTGGCCTAGTGGTTAGGATTCCAGGCTTTCACTGTCAGGGCGTGGGTTCAATCCCTGGTCAGGGAACTGAGATCCCACAAGCCGCATGGGGCAGCCAAAAAAAAAAAAGAGAAAAGCACATGTCAAATGCCACTTTCTTTGCAAGTGACTCTGGAACTCATCTGCCCTCTGCGTGGGTCAGAGGCGGGCCGCCCTGGGGCCCTGGATCACTCACTGCCTTTGGGATCAGACTCGGGGGCACAGCCACCAGAACAAACTTGCCCGTGGCACTGCTGGCCACAGACCTGGGGGGGCGGACGAGAAGCCTTGGAGCAGGCCACTTAGCCACCTCTCTGAGCCTCACCATCCTCATGTACGTGTTCAACGGGGACAAGCATACCCATCTCACAGGATGAGGAGGGTAAACAAAAAAGCAGCCAAAATGCCTGGTTTTCAAGACAACCTCAAGAACCAGTCCATCCTCCTTTCCCCAGGCAGTCAGCAGGGCTTAAGGAAAGGACAGCCACACACCTGGGGACGCCCCTGGCAGCAGAAATCCGTTGGGGGTGACAGAACTGACCCGTGGCATGCAAAGGTTCTAGCCACCACAGAGCTGGACAAGAGGGGGGCAGGCAGTAGCTTCAGGCCCCCCTCTGGTCAAAACCCCCAACGAGCTAACTGGTGCCTTCTGATGGAACATTCTTTCACTGGAACCACAGTGGCTCCTGAGCCTGGCTCCAAAGCCACCTTCTGCGCCCCACTGTCACCTGCCTCAGATTCCTCACCAGCCCCCACCAAGGCTCAGCTCAGCTCACACGCAACTTCTGTTTTTAACTGAGGTACAATTCACAGAACACCAAATTCACCATTTTAACTATTTTAAAGTATACAGTCATTCAGTGGCTATAGTATATTCACCAAGATGTGCACCCATCACCTCTATCTAGCTCCAGAACATTTCCATCCTCCAAAAGAAACCTCATATCCACTGGCAGTCACTTCCCCTCTGGCCCCGGACCCTGGCGCCCACTCATGCTTCTCCCTCTACACTCACCTCTCCTGGACACGCCACATCAATGGACTCCTATACCAGGTAGAAGCAACTTCTTCTATGAAGCTTCCCCACAAATACTCCAAGCAAATCCTACGTCCTCCCTCCTGCCCCCTCCTCCATGGACATGATCACAAGCATCACAGGGGCAGACACCTTGGGCCCCGGGGGTTTGGACCAGGGCCTGATACACTGCAGCCGTATAAGCAGAAACGTGCAGAGCCTGAGCTCCCTGGGGGGCAGCTGGGGGTCCATGGTCCCTGTCCGGCCAGCCTGCCACACTCTCACCCCCGAGTCCCCTTTGCCAGAGTGCTGTCCTGGGGATGAGCAGAGACTACGCACATAGCTATGGAGGGTGAGCTGTCTCCCTGCCCCTCAACCTGGCTGCCAGCTCTATGTGGCCCCAACACAGTAGGACATTTGATGACATCTGGGGATATTGCTGCTTGTCTTAACTGAAGGGGTGCTATTGGCACCTCGTGGGTAGAGGCCAGGGATGCTGCTCAACACCCCACAGTGCCCAGAACAACCTCTAGATGTCTGAGAGCTGAGGGGGAGGACCCTGTCCTAAAGCAGGTAGGTCCCAGCCCTCTGTGCATGAATCAGGGCTGTCTCCAAAGCAGGCCAGCGCTCCAAAAGACCAAGCAGCCCCTAAGTGGCCGTTGACCACGCTGGACCCTTTCCATCCTGCAAGAGAAGGCGACTCATCTTCACAGAAGAAGAGACACAAATTCTGGGCACAAGTTTGGTCCCTGCCTGCAGGGCCTCAGCCAGCACCAGTCTCTGAGGCCTACAGGGCATGTGACTCGTCAACACAGGGCCCCATGTGACATCCCATCACACCAGAGGATGCACTGTCCAGCAGACGGGTGGGGGAGTGGCCCCATGACTGTGGCCTCCACTGCTTATGCCAACCTGCCAACCTGCCAACCTGCCCGCCAGCTTGGACAGTGGACGGCTGAGTGAAAACAACCAAGGCCCCGTCCTCTCGGATATGGTGTACACAAAGGCTGCGACCTTTATAAGCCCTGAGTTGCCAACAGGAACCAGGATGAAGCGAAAGTGGCCATGTGCCCCATCACTCCCCGTGACCCACCCGGGGAGTCTGTGCCCCCATCTCCACCTGCAGCTCTGGGCTCGGCAGTGTAGAAGGTCCTCACAGCACAAAACACAAGAGTCTCACTGAGTAAGAAGCAGGGACGCCGCCTGGGCACCTGGGGCTACCATACCCAAGGAGGGGCATGCCAGAGGAGGAGCCCCTGGGGCACGACCACCAAGGGGGGAGGGCTGTCCCACTGGAAGTGGTCAGGAGTGGGTCACACCCCAGGGCAGCCACACCAGCTGAGGGGCGCGATGCGACGGCCCCTGGGGCTTGGAAAAGCTGCCCCCGATGCAGGTGAGGACATGGAGGGTGAGGGAGTGGGGGCTGTGATGGAGATGGGGAGGGGGCGGCCCGGAAAGTACTCGAACCCGGCCACCTGGGGTGTGGGTGCTGCTGGAGGACAGCCCTCAGCTCCGGTATCTTCGAGGAGTGGCCCACCGGGCTCATGCCCCGCCCACAGGGCCTGGATGCCCCTTTTCCAAAGCAGCCCACTGGCCCCTCTCAGGAAGGCCACGCCCATTCCCAGAGCAGACCACAGCCCCTTTCTGGAGCAGGTCACGCTCCCTTCCCAGGATAGTCACGCCCCTCCTGGATAGCCAGTGCTTAATGACTGATCAGTACAGAGACACAGGGGGCCTGGCTGCGTTGGCCCAAGTGGGACAACGCAGAAGGGCCATTCCCGCTCCAGAGCTCCTTGTAGGGCTGGCCTGCACTGCGGCCCAGCTTCTCCCTCCACCCTCCTCTGCTTCTTCACTGCCCTGCCCTGCCCTTCCCCTCCCCAGTGTTACTCCTAAGAGGACTCTAAATAAACGTCCTGCATGCCACTCTGTATCTCAAAGTCCACTTCCAGGGAATCCCACCTGAAACAAAAAGGAAGGGTGGCTGAGCTTGAGTCTCTAAGTGGCCCACCCCAGTCCCAGTCAATGCAGAGGCGCAGGTGAGTGGGATAATCCTTCCCCCAGCAGTGCCGGGTCCCCGGACATTTTACTCCACACACCCGCCATATCCCTCACCTCGGAGCTCTTGATTCTCCTCCAGACAGCGCTGGAAGGTCTCAGGAGCACCCTGCTCTGAAGGCAGGTGGAGCATGGCTGGCTTCCCCAGAGAAGACTCTTCACCCAGCACGTCCTGGTCCCCTGCCGGGCCGCCGCTAGGCTGCACCATCTCACACAGTGGACTCTTCCAGGGGGGCCTGCTCATCCAACACGTCAGGGTCTGAAACAGAGAGCCAGCAGAGGCGTCACATGAGGAGGCCTATGCAGAATTCTCCTACCCTGCAGGCTGGGGAGGAGTTCGGGCACCACACTTTAAGCAGAATGATGAGCACTGTGCCAAGCGGAAAAGGATGCTAAGAGGTGGCACATACTCCCATTCCAAAGGGAGGTACAGGCATTTATGTGGCGCTTGGAAAGGTCACGGTTCAGCACTGGTTGTAAACTGTGCCTAGCACTATCTCCAGGCTGTAACCTGAAGAACTTCACCAGAGAGGGGAAAGCACGGAGATTATTTTTGGAGGGAGGTGTCAGTGTGCCGGGAATCCTACCCCGACACATACACCTCCAAGCACGAGTGGAGGGTGCTGGTCCCTCACCTACTGTACTGAGTGGAATGATGGCCCCCAATAAGGTATGTCCATTCCCTGACGCCCAGAACCTGTGACTGTGACCTGACTTGGCAAAAGGGTCTTTGCAGATGTAATAAAGTTAAGGATCTGAAGATGAGATCATCCGGGATGAGAGTGCCCCTAAATCCAATGGCAGGGTCCTTCTAAGACACGGAAGAGCAGAGACACAGACGCAGAGGAGAAGCCACGTGAAGATGGAGGCAGAGACGGGAGGGATGTGGCCACAAGCCAAGCGGCACCTGGAGCCCCCAGAAGCTGGAAGAGGCAGGAAGAACCCTCCCCTGGAGCCTCCAAAGGAAGCACGGCCCTGCCAACACCTTGATCTCAGGCTTCTGGTCTCCAGAGCTGGGAGAGGATAAATTTCTGTTGTTTTCAGCCCCCTGGCTCGTGGACATCTCCTACAGCAGCCCTAGGAAATCCATACACCAAGTAAGAGGGGCTTCACTCAGAGCCTGATGAGTGTTCCCTGGACCTGAGGGGCCGAGGTGGACATCTAGCATCTGACATGTACTGAAGCATCTGAAAGTGGGAGCTGGGCTCACAGCCGAAGAGAGAGTAGCAGACACAGGCTGAGCTGTTTGCGTTCTCTTGTGAACTAGAGTACAGAGAGGGAGGCTATGCCGGACAGCAGCAGCCTGGAGCCCTTTTAAGTCCTGACCAAGAAGACTGACTACACGGAGGAGGAGGCCAATCCCAACAGAAGTTTCCAGGAGTAGGGCCTGAGCTTCAGCCAGAGACCTGAACACCGTGTGAGCTTGGACGTTTCACTATTACACTGACACTCACCTGAACACCCTCCTGACCCATCAGCAGTATCTGACGGATCGCTGATTCCTGATTCCAGAACAGCCCACTCTCCTGGCTCTCCTCCCACCTCACTGGCTGCTCCTGCTCAGGCTCTTTCACTGGACCATCCTCGTCAGCCCAGTCCTTCACGTGGTGGTGCCCAGGACTCTGTTCTGGGATCTTTTCTCTAACTCCAGTCACTCCAATACTAATTCCATCCAGACTCAAAGCTGTAACCCTCATCTTAATGCTGATGATACCCCAAATCACAACTCTTTCTTGAACTCCAAACTAACACATCAAACTCCACATCTCCACTTGGGTATCTAGTCATCCTCTCAAAACTAACGTCTCTAAAAGTGCACTCCTGACAGTCCCCAGAAGCCAGCTCACCCACGGCCTTCCTTATTAGCAGTTGATGGCAAATCCATCCTCCAGTTAGCAGGGACAAAACCTAGGAGTCCTTCTTGAGTCCTCTCTGCCTCTCGCAGCTCACATCGGATCCATCAAGAAATCCTGTCAAAATGTATCTTAGAATTTATTTGATGATGCTAAGCAAATAATGGTAACTATTTTAAGTGTGATAGTGGTATCGTGGTTATGTTTCTTTCAAAGTCACTTCTTAGAGATGCACACTGAAATATTTATGGACGAAATTACACTATCTGGAATTTGGTTCAAAATAATGGGGGAACTCCTAGGTATCTACCTGAAAGAAATGAAAACCCATGTCCACACACGGATGTTCACAGCAGCATTACTCCTAACAGCCAAAGAGTGGAAATGACCCAAATGTCCATCAACTGATGAATAAACAAAATCTAGTAGGTTCCCACGCTGCAACATTATACAAAGGGAAAGAAACAAGTCACAAAAGACCACATATTATATGATTCCATTTATGTGAAATGTCCAGAATAGGCAAATACATAGAGACTAGTGGATGCTTAGAGCTGGGGTAGATGGGGTGATGGGGGTGATGGCTAAAGTTTATGGGATTTCTTTTTGGAGTGATGAAAATGTTCTGGAATTAATGGTGATGGTTGTGCAAGTCTGTGAATATACCAGCAAATTGTACACTTTAAATGGGTGAATTTTAAGGCATGTGAATTATATGTCAGTAAAGCTATTTTTGAAAATAATAGAATACTGTGAGGGGTATAAATTAAATAAAAGTAGCCACAAGTTGGTAACTGTTGAAGCTGGGAAGTGGATACATTGGATTTACTAGACTATTCTTTCTACTTTTGAACATCTTTGAAATTTTACATAATAAAATGATCAGAGTACCATCGTCTCTCACCTGGATTACTACAATAACCTCCTAACAGGTCACCCTGCTCCTACCCTTGCCCCCTACAGTCTGTTCTCCCCACTGCGCCAGAACAATCAGCCTAAAAGGTGATCCTGATCACATTCCTCTTCTACTCGGATCCCTACCATGGTTCCTCATTGCCCATCGCGTAAAACTCAAAGACCCTACAACCCGCCTACAAGGCCGTGCACTATCTGGTCCCCCATGGCTTCCACTCTAAGTACTCTCCCCTCGCTCACTCTACTCCAGGTATAGTGGCCTCCTTAATGAGTTCCTCGAACACGCCAGGATGGCCCATGCATCCTCAAGTCACAGAAATGATATGAGGTCCGGGAGACAGTCACCTTTTGAAAAGGAGCAAAATGAGGCACATGAGTTAAGATACTTAGCTGCCAAGTTATATTTGAGGCCTTTTTAAAGAACTTAACCTCAAATGCAGTCAAGTTTGATGAACAGAAAATGTCTCCGAACTAGAAGAGTCATTCACAAACTAGGGGTGTGGTCAGACTCCGCCGTGGTGGAGGAAGAAGAGGCAGAAACAGTCCCGCTCGCCGCTAAAGTAACCTGAGTCCTAAATCGGCCGGCCTCGGCCCCTGGTCTAGAAGCTGGCGCCAGAACCCGGCCGGGGCCCAACAGGAGGGGGAAGCCTGGTCGTCCTGGGGGGGGGGGTCTCGGAGGCGGCGGAACACCCACCGATGGTACCCTGTCTTCGGAGAAGAGGACCACACCTGTCAGCAGAGTCGGTCCGACGTGAGAAAGGCGGGAGTGGCGGGCCCCGAGCGCTCCTTGGACCCCGATGCTCCGAGAAAGCCCGGGTTCCGCGGTAGCCCTTCCCTTCTCCTGCTGCCAAATTCCCACTTCCGGCTTCCGGTGTCGTAGCTGTGGGATCCGGAAGTAAAACACTCAGGCCCCGACCCCGGCCGGCCGGCGAGTGGTGTGAGGGAGGCTGCCTCAGACCGAAACCGGAGCCTGGCAGCCTCGGCTGGCCCTCAGGACGTTCCCCAGTAATATGCGTCGCGACCCGCATTCCCCCTTGTCTCTCCGTCGTTGGCATCCAGCCACGGGGCGCTTGGCCGCCCCGCCCCCGTTAGGGGAGGAGCCACGACGAGGCTATCATCTAATAGGGCCGGTTTGACCTGATCCGGCGACAGGTCCGGCGAGGGGACGGGGCTGCTGAAGGCCCCGCCCACAAACAAGGTCGAGGGGCGTGACCACGCGGCCGGCGGAAGTGGAGCCCTTCGGGAGGGCGCGGGACCTCCCAGGGCCCGCGAGAAAGCTGGACTATAGGGGCGGGGTCGGGTCGGGGATGGGCACGCGGGCGAGCAGCGGAGAGCAGCACGCGGACTCTCGAAGCATCGGGGACACGGTGCAGCGGCGGCGGGTAAAGGAGGCGGGTCGCAGCCCGGCGGCCAGCGCAGGTGCTCAAAGGGCAGGGCGGGCCAGGGCTGGGCCCTCGCACGGGGTCTGCGGGGAGGGGCGGGGGGGGGGGGGGGTCGACCTGGGATGCGCGCGCACCTGCCCGCCCCTTGGCCCTCCCCGCCCCTCGAGGGAGGAGCCTGCAGAGGCCCCACCCGCGCGTCTCGCCTGAGGCTGGTCAGCTCAGACCAGGTGCCCGCCCCCGCCGGTTAAATGGGCCGGCGGGGAGTAGCCCCCGGAAACTGCTGGGAACTCCGGGGCTGCGAGCGCGACAGGCGGCAGCGTCGAAGCACAGGTAACTGAGTGGGCGGTCGCGGTGCTGCGAGGCACTTTGATTTCCCATACTTGGGAACGGGGCAAAATCGAGAGGGTCTTAGCCGATCTCACAGTCCCCTGCATCCCCGCCCCCCCACCACACTGGACACGGGACTTGCCGGTGTCTCGCAGCGTGGCAGGAGGAGGGCTGGAGCTACCCTCCATCAGCTGCACAATCTAGCATGCTCCAGCTCATTGTGGAGTTTCCGCCTGAATCCCGGGTGAGATAGTCTTAAGCAGGTCGTACGATGCTCCAGCAGGGTTTTATTCAGTCCCCCAGAGTGGAGGCCCTAGTAGGAACTCACTAATGCTTTGGGTAATTTTGTAACATACACCATGAAAGAAGGTTGCCCAGAGAGTACGGCCAGAGCCCAGGGCCAGCAGTTTCTAACCTCCCAAACATCCTGCTCCCCAGCCATTCACAGTGAGTGATTTCAATAATCAGGCACCAGCTGGGTGAGAGCCCAAAGGACCCCTCCAGAAAGGGGCCAGCTTCTCAATGCTCTTCTGTTCTCCTGCGTTGTTAACGAGTTTTTCTTCCAGCAGAGAGCATCATGGCAGGGCAGGTGGCTCTGAGCCGGACCCAGGTGTGTGGGATCCTGCGGGAAGAGCTGTACCAGGGCGATGCCTTCCATCAGGCTGATACGCATATCTTTATCATCATGGGTGCATCGGTGAGTCTCCCCCAGGCCCCACATCGTAGAAGCAGCAGACTTAGAGCATGACGTTGCTTCAGGTCCCTTCCCTTTAGGTGCCTGGGCTTTCCCAACTGATTGTCGTCGGGTCCCTCGGGCTCTGCTCGGTTGGGCTCTCGCTGTTGCCCTTGCTCATGTGCCACTCCTCCTGCCACCACCCAGTGTACACACACCGCGAGGCATTTCTGAAGTCCGTGTGCAGCCATTGACTGTGGACCTATGTCCTGGAGCTGGGAGGTCCTTAGAGACTGTCTGGTTGGACTTCCTCCTCCACAGGGAAAACTGAGATGCAAACAGGGGAAGTGATTCATTCTGGCAGTATGTTTTCCAAACCTGTTTCTGACTTGACAGATGTCCCACAGTTAGATCCAGAGGTAGGATTCGAGGCCAGATCTCTACCTTATCTCTACCGTCAAGTTCCCTGAGGAAAAACACTCAACCTTTCTTGAAACACCATCTCTTTGCCCCAGCTTCCAAGGCCTGCTGAGGAACTGAGACCAGCCCCATTGTCTAACCAGTGGAACTGCCACTTTGCTCTGATCAGAAAGGCCACAGAGTAGAAGCAAAGGCAGAAGTAAAGCACACTGACCATACGTGATGAGGGTGGGGGAACAGGAGAGGGAGGGGGGGGTCCTCGGAGAGCCATGACCCCTGACTGAAGCACTCTCCCCACGTGCCATGTGGAAACAAGATCTACCCAGTGGTAAGACGTGAGCAGGGGCTGGGGAGCTGTCAGGGTTTCATCTCAAAGTGAAAGTGGTCCCTTTTCTCTTTTCACTTTTCACCGCGGACTTGACCAAGAATCTGCTACCCATGATATGAGCGTTTTTGCTGGTAACTTATTATATAAACCTCAGGCGAGAGTTCTACCCAAACTAGTCAGCTCTTGACGGGGCAGACATTGTCTCTTTGTGACTTCCACACCACTGTCCTCTCAGCTCTGGAGGAACTCGGTTTTTCGTTCATGTGTCGTAACACGCCACCGTGCTTTGCAGAGCCTGCTTCCTGCCAGTTTTGTGATTCTGTTCAGAACTTGGAAAAGCGAGCCAGAATGCAGGGCTCTGCCAGTGGGAGGGAAGGAAGGTCACCCCAAACACTGTCCCCTGACCCCCTGTCACCCAAGACTGGGGGGTGCCCAGGAGGAGCACACGGAGCAGGCCTAGCCCCCACCCTGGCCCCAGCCTTATCCCCTTAGAGGAGCCAGAAACCTTAACACCTGGGACTTTGTCCAAGAAATAGCTTGGGGGAGAAAGGAACTCAGGATTATCTTTCCTCCTTCCCCCCCGCCCCGTCCCCATACCGGCCTGTCACAGGATGCTCCAATAGAGGGTCCCAGGCCTCAGTAAATGGCATATGACCCCAGGCCCTCAACACTTAGATACCTCATTCAGAGCATCCAAGTTTGCTCTGTGGCCTGGGGCAGGTATCTTTCCTTCTCTGAACCTCATTGTCTCCACTTAGCAACTGAGGTCTTTTGAAGCAAGTGCGTAGGGCCCTGGGGCTCTGCGGCTCTGCTGAGCTGATTCTGTGACTCCACTGCCTTCCTGTGGGATGGCCTTGGGCTTAGGCAACTTTGTTTCTTTGCCAACAGTAGGGTTCCCCTTTGCTCTCCTCTGCTGTGGGAGCCATAACCAGAGGCTTCTAGGGCAGAAGTGGGAAGTGCCGCTCCAGCAGGGTGGAGTGGGGGAGGAGGAGGGTCCTTGAGGAAGAGCCCTTGTGTATTTCTCCCTCCTCCTCTTTCGGGTGCGGGGGGTGTCCCTGCATGGGCAGCACCTAGAAGAGCTCCCACCCAGCCCAGCTGGGAGGCTTCCTCCCCCCTCCCTCCCCCCTCCTTCCCCCTCCTTCCCCCTCCTCGTGGGAACTGTGCTGGGGGCCAGAACCCAAGGTGAGTTCATGTGACAGCAGATACTGCCAGGCCTTCATGTTCCCAGGCCACGGAACAGAGCCTTCCTCCCAGAAGGACGAGCGGCCGCAGAGCCCCTGGGGCGGGCTGCGCTGCGGGGCTGTCCTCTGCCCCCTCTTCTCCCTGGGCCGCTTACCCAGCCGTCGCCCACGTGCCCAGCTTCCTTCCTGGGGCGTCCTGAGGCTGGCTCGTGGACTTACCGATGGGCGTTCAGCCACTCTCCTCTCCCTGCTCTGAGACCACTATCTCCCTTCTCAGGACTCCCACCCTCGGCTGGGAAGGGAGTGGAGGTACTTACTGTCCCAGTCCAGAGAGCTCTGGAATGAAAGAGCTCAGTTCCTCCTTATAGACCAGCATTGGGAGAGGAACCTGGGGCCTGGCACGTCGTATGTATCCTCTCCCAGGCTGGAGCCACTTTCCCCCCACAGTGGACGGAGAGAGCAATCGGGGCAAGAGAAAGAGAACAGGACTGGGAGCCCCCTTGGGCAGGGTTGGCTCACTGCACGGTCCTCAGCACGTCCCTCACCTCTCTGGGCCTCGGTTTCCCCACCTGCACCACGAGGGCCGTGGGCTCGATGGGTGCTCAAGTCCCATACCAGTGATGGGCCCGTGCATGGCATGACCTGGCAGCCTCACCCTCCCTCTCCTCGGGGTGTCTCTGGGCTGCCTCCCCTCTCAGGGCGATAAGATTCTTGCTGTGTCATGATGACTCTGGCACTCCCCCAAAGGCCTGATGATTCATGAGCCCCAGGGAGTAGGAGGGAGGCCCTTTTGTTGGTTTTGCAGCCCAGCCTGCCTCAGCAGCCCCAGGGTCTCACCCCAGTGGCTGGGATCCAGCTGGGCCCCAGCAGAGCTGTGCTCCACCCCAGGACCTGGGCGATCCTTGACCTGGGTGGCCCTAGTGGGACAGGGATAGCCCACCCCTCCCTGGCCTCCAGCTGGCAGCTAGCCTCTGCATTCTCTGCTGCGCCCCTCCACCCTAAAAGCCTCCGAGACTGAGACCGAGGGTTTATAAAACTGGAGACTGAGGTCAGACCTGGGCGGTGACGGGCAGGTGGCGGCCCACAGCCCTTTGCTGACAGCTGGAAATGTGAATCAGGTACTGCTTCTCCTGCTACATCACCATGTGTCCCCAGGCACGTCCCTCCCCGCTGTGGTCCTCGGGAGCCCCATCATCACCCCCACTATGCGCAGCATGCTCTCTTCCCACAGTGGTTCTGGCAGGGGAGTCCAGCCCAGGCTGGTGGGGAGGGTGGGCCTCCCCAGGCCCCTGCCCCCCACTGTCCTGGGTCCTACCTTGTCCTTCCGTCGGGTGACCGGAGCCCGACAGGCCACTGGTCGCAGGGCTGAGCTGAGCAGGCGAGCAGGTTCTATCGCTAGTTAATCCCAAAGGGGCCAGCGACAGCAGTGGGGTGCGGGGCGCCGTGAGTCAGGACGCTGGGCCCGGCGGGCAGCCTGCTGGAATTTGATCGGAAGCAAACATTCCACTTGGCCAGGAAGGCGGGAGGTGGCTGTGGGCCGTGGTGCTGGTCGTTTCTCCTGGCCAGTCCCTGACAAGCCCGGGAGCAGGCGGGGCCCATCGAGCCCTGGGAACCAGAGTGGAGTCTCCCACCAGCCCAGTCCCAGTGATGGAGAAGCAGGAAGCAGGCACCGATGGGCCCTAGGAAGAGTGGGGCCGCAGTTGGGGGCTGCTGGGCTCGGGGGCAGCTCGAGGCCCCGGCTGGGGGTCGGAGCCGGACCTTGATGCGCTGCTGTCTCCGTGGCTCCTGTGGAAGGTGGCAGGCACGTGGGGGATCAGTTCTGAGCAGTTGGTAAGACATGGGCAGGGGCTGCAGCACGGGGAGCCCTGGCTTGGGAACCGCCCACTTCGGGCCGTCGGGGTCCCGGTGGAGCCTGGATGTGGTGACCTGGAGTGGAACAGACACCTGGGCTTGTCTGCATGCAGAGGTCAGCTCAGCCCGGGAGTTGGAGGCCGAAGCCAAGGACAGGAGGAACGCGAACGTTTGAGTCTCATAAGTGGCCCGCCCCGACCTCCACCGCCACCCGGGAGCCCCCCAAGTGCCTTCCTAACTTCCTGTCTAGGGGGCAGGGATTTTAATCAGGTTGGAATTGCTTCACTTCTGGTCACACGGCTTCTGTTCTGCACTGGTTCATAGAACCCGTCCAATGGTTACGTGGCTCCTAAGGTCATTTTGCCGTGAAGATTTGGGTCCTTATCCCTGGAGGTGGTTTTCCTGCCCAGGGTGAGTCCAGCACCTCTGCCTAGCGGCCCTGTAATCCCTGATTACAGGGCGGGCGCATGAAAGGGTGGCCTGCTGTGCCCCGCAGGCTTCCTCTGCCCCCCAGGCCATGCCCTCACTGGAAGCCTCTTCCACCTGAGTGGAGAATTCCTTTGTCAGGTCACCAAATTAACACATGTTGCCATGGCTACGGCGACTGAACTGGAGTGGAGAGAAGGGACTTTTTAGTGAGTCTTCTGTCACCTTCGTGGGATGACCATATTGTCGCCCACAGTTGCTGTGTATTCATACCCTCGCTCTTACCTTGGAAAGTTTCACGCGGACACAAGTCAGCAGACGAGTGCTATGAGCAGCCAGCACCCCGCTCCCCAGTCACCTCAGGTTACCCAGGCCCCAGGCTTTTTATTTTTAGGCAAAATTTGTACACGTTGAAAGGTACCCATTTTCACTGTACAATCAGTTACACACCTTTATTAGCAAAGAGGATGTTCCCACCTCCCCAGGAAGTCCTTGGGCGGCAGTCCACCTCCTGCTCTGGAACACCATGGCTGTCATTTCCATCACGGTGCAACCATTTTGCCTTTTCTAAAGCTTCACTTAAATGAACTCAGGGTATTTAGTCTTGTGTCTGGGTCTGGGGCTTAGCATTATGGTTTTGAGATTCACATGTGCTGGGTGGGTCACTGGCTCATCCCTTTTCTTTTTGTTTTTGTTTTTGTTTTGGCCTCGTGCACAGCTTGCAGGATCTTAGTTCCCCGACCAGGGATCGAACCCAGGCCCCCTGAAGTGGAAGCAGGAACCCTAACCCTAACCACTGGCCCGCCAGGGAATTCCCCCGGCTCACCCCTTGATGTTGCTTGTCCATCCCCTGTTGATGGATTTGAGCCTTTGGGTGGATTCATCTTCTTGTTTTTCTTTTTTTCTATTCACCTTCTTAGTAGTGTATTATGGTGAACAGGAGTTTCTAATTTTGCTGAAACCTTCATTTATCCGTTTTTCTGGTTACTACTTTCTGTGTCCTAAGAAGTCTGTTTCTACTCCCATCTGTTGATTTTTTTAAATCTAGCAACCTTGCTAAAATCTCATTAATTGTAATAATTTGCCTGTAGCTTGCTTTGAGGTGGTTTTCTTTTTTTTTTTTTTTTTTTTTTTTGCTGTACACGGGCCTCTCGCTGTTGTGGCCTCTCCCGTTGCGGACGGAGCACAGGCTCCAGACGCGCAGACTCAGCGGCCATGGCTCACGGGCCCAGCCGCTCCGCGGCATGTGGGATCTTCCCGGACCTGGGCACGAACCCACGTCCCCTGCATCGGCAAGCGGACTCTCAACCACTGCGCCACCAGGGAAGCCCGAGGTGGTTTTCTTTTAATGGACAGACTGCCAGCTACAAAGAGGGCCAGCGTGGCTCTTCGTTTCCCGTCCTCGCGTCTTGTCTGCTCCCCGCCTGCCACTGTCAGGGCCTCTGGTGGGGCGTTGAATAAACAGCCAATGGCAGGCACTCTTTTCTTGCTCCTGGCTGTTTAAAGGGGATTATTTCAACATTTCCCCACAATATATGATGTTTATGAGGGTTTTTATAGGTGCTGTTTATCAAGGTAAGGAAGTTCCCTTTTATTCCTAGTTTGGTAAGAGGTCCTATTGTGATAGATGTTGATGTCTGGAACACTTTATCTACATCTGGTGAGTTTAGCAAGGTTGCTAGATTGAAAAATCAAGAGAAGTAGATAGATTTCTTACAGCTTTTTTCCCTTAATCTGTTAATGTGGTGAATTTCAGTGATTTTTTTTTTTTTTTTTTTTTTTTGCTTTTCAGCATCAAACCAACCTTTCGTTTGCAGGATGACCCCAACTTGATTCTGACATATTCCATTTTTGACGTTGCAGGATTGGGTTTGCTGGTATCTTCTGCAGAAATTTTGCATCTGCATCTGTGTACATGGATGAGATGGGCTTGGGGCCTCCTGTGTGCATTTCTCAGAGGTTCCAGCCACAGGGTTCTGGGACCCCATCACATGGCTCAGCAGGTGCTTCCCAGGCAGGCTTTGCCTCAGACTGGTGTTCTCTCTTCCTGGGAGACCCGCTGGCACAGCTTTCTGTGCCAGGATCAGGGCAAGGCTTGTCTTGGTGGGAAGGCTGTGGCTGCACTCCTGTCTCCTTAATAACCATTGCCTGCTCAGGTCCCTTGCTCCCTTTTGGTATATTGGATTTTTCTAGAAATGTGTCCATTTCATGTAAGTTGTCAGACATGCAGTAAGGTTGTTCATAAACCCCTCTTCTGTCTGTCCTGTCGGTAGTTTTTTCCCACTGCACTCCTAATTCTTGGTGCTTGTTTAAAAAGCAGTCTTGGGACTTCCCTGCTGGTGCAGTGTTTAAGAATCCACCTGCCAATGCAGGGGACACGGGTTTGAGCCCTGGTCCAGGAAGATCCCACATGCCGCAGAGCAACTAAGCCCGTGCGCCACAACTACTGAGCCCTCGAGCCACAACTGCTGAAGCCTGTGCTCCACAACAAGAGAAGCCACCGCAATGAGAAGCCCGCGCACAGCAACCAAGAGTAGTCCCCGCTCGCTGCAACTAGAGAAAGCCCATGCACAGCAAGGAAGACCCAACGCAGCCAATAATTATTTATTTATTTATTTATTTTTTAAAAACCAGTCTTGCCAGAAGGCTGTCTGTTTTGATTAGTCTTTTTCAAACACCGACTTTTGGCTTTCTGATCTTTTCTTTTGGTTGGTTTTCCATTTTATTCATTTTTTACTTTTCATTGTTCCCTACCTTGTAATTTGTCTGGCTTTAAAATTCTGCTGTCCTGGGCCTCCCTGGTGGCGCAGTGGTTGAGAGTCCGCCTGCCGATGCAGGGGATACGGGTTCGTGCCCCGGTCCGGGAGGATCCCATATGCCGTGGAGCGGCTGGGCCCATGAGCCATGGCCGCTGAGCCTGCGCATCCGGAGCCTGTGCTCCGCAACGGGAGAGGCCACAACAGTGAGAGGCCTGCATACCGCAAAAAGAAAAAAAAAAAAAATTCTGCTGTCCTTTTTCTAACTTCTTCAATTGAATTCTGAGCTCATCAGCTTCCAGCCGTTCTTTTTTGCTAACCTAAGCATTTAAGGTCATGTCTCAGTTTTGATGTGTGCTACTTCCACTGCCATTTGGTTCCAGGGAATTTACGGTTTCCTTTAGCCCGTGAGCTGTTTAGAAGCGGGCATCTTGTGTTGGCTTTGGTTCTGCCTGCTCGGCCAGAGACTGGGGTCTGTGGATCGTGCAACCAGCGGGTTGGTGGTTGCCTCCTGGCTAGCACGATGTCTGTTTGCCTTGAAGTGCCCCCGGCAGTGTGCGAGCACTATCGGGTCAGGGTCAAGGGCTAGGCTGGGCTCTAGTTCAAGCTGCTCAGGCTATACACGGGGGCAGGACAAGGGTACCTGGGTGTCCTGGGGGGAGATGATCTAGGGCAGGTCCTCAGCTCCTAACCATTCCTGTTTTCTCTGCCACAGGGTGACCTGGCCAAGAAGAAGATCTACCCCACCATCTGGTAAGCTTGTCCCCCCACTGCTCACTGCCCCCCGCAGCCCTCTTGCCCTCGCCCTCGCCACAGCCGTGCTCTGCCCTCAGGTGGCTGTTCCGGGATGGCCTTTTGCCCGAAGACACCTATGTCGTGGGCTACGCCCGCTCCCGCCTCACGGTGGCTGACATCCGCAAGCAGAGCGAGCCCTTCTTCAAGGTGAGTGGCTTCTGGGGTCTCCATACGTGCCATACCCCCCTCCCATCGCATATGCCCTTCCTCCCTCCCCCCAGGCCCAGCCTTTCCCCCCTGTGCCGGGGCCACTTCCTCCCTAGTGATCCTCAGCCTGGCACTCCTCCCCACCTGCTCCCACCGCTTCCTTGATGCCAGCCTGAGACCCCTGTTTCCCAGCCCCCTCTGACTTGGGCTCACCAGGTCCTCCCCACTGTACCCTGCGGCCCCTCCACCATGCAAATGCTGCATGCCTGACTTTTCTCAACATACCGTACTTTGGTGGAATGACTTTGGAGAGAGATCTTTCTCCCACGTCAAAGTTTCCTGAACTCTGGCTTCCGTCTTAGGTCACGCGGCCCCCGCCCCCATGGGTGTGCAAAGCCAACGAGATGGGAGTGAACCCAGTGCAGGGCTAGGATGGCTGACTTCTCAGGAAGCCCACCCTGCCTATGGGATCAGGGAGGGAGGGAGGGGCCGGGCCGACATCCTTGTGTCCGTATTTTCTAGGCTGCCCCGGAGGAGAAGCCCAAACTGGAGGAGTTCTTTGCCCGCAACTCCTACGTGGCCGGCCAGTACAACGATGCAGCCTCCTACGAGCGCCTCAACAGCCACATGAACGCTCTCCACCAGGGGCCACAGGCCAACCGCCTCTTCTACCTGGCCTTGCCCCCCACTGTCTATGAGGCTGTCACCAAGAACATCCACGAAACCTGCATGAGCCAGACGTAAGGCTGCTCTTTCACCCTCCCTTCCTGCCTTCTGGGCCGACCTAGGGAGTCTGAAAAAGATAGATGTCCCGTGTTTGTTCTTGCCATGAATTAGGTCTCCAAAGAAGGGAATGGGAGTAAGAGTAGTTCTCTAACAGCCTTTACTGAAAATGCTACCACGCGTGTTTACTGTCCAAATCCCCCGTATGCAATCCCGTTGTCCCTGGCAGCAGTCCCGGCTAGCACCACAAGGTGGCAGTGTTGCTCCACGAAACTCTTGCTGCCGGTTGCTTACTCTAGCTTTCGGCGTTTCCCAGGGTCCCTTCGACCAGCACCAGAGAGCGGCGTTGGTCCACGGGAACCCTGCTGCCTGTGCCGCAGCAGCTCAGCGCTCTGTTGTTTTTCCAAAGCCACGGCCATGTCGGTTTCACTTTGTCCCACATTAACTCTCCGTGAGGAACAAGGGGTCTTTCCCCACATTAAAACCCACGGAGGGGCTTCCCTGGTGGCGCAGTGGTTGAGAGTCCGCCTGCCGATGCAGGGGACACGGGTTCGTGCCCCGGTCTGGGAAGATCCCACATGCCGCGGAGCGGCTAGGCCCGTGAGCCATGGCCGCTGAGCCTGTGCGTCCGGAGCCTGTGCTCCGCAAGGGGAGAGGCCACAACAGTGAGAGGCCCACGTAACAAAAAAAAAAAAAAAAAAAAAAAAAAAAAAAAAAAAAAAAAAAAAAAACCCACGGAGGTGGCTCTGCTTTTGGCATCCCCTCCCCGTTTTCTCACTAGCTCGCGGCCACTCCTGACCCTCGGGGACCAGGAGGGAGCAGAGCCGACCAGTGGCGCTCCTTCCAGCCACCAGCCAGTCAGCCCGGAAGGCTTCTGAGGAGGCTTTGAGCGTGGCGCTGAGGGCTGGGAAGGAGAGCAGGTGTTCTCCGTGCTGAGGCCGGGGGAGGGCCAGCCCGGCAGATCTTCGCTGGCTCATCTCACCGCAGAGTGGCGGCAGGGAGGCTCTGCCCCCACTCCCTGGGGAAGGGGCTGTGGAAGGGGATGAGGGTCTCGGCCCTGGTCCCCAGGGAGGGTGTGGGAGTGACGCAGCTCTGGCTTCCCGCAGAGGCTGGAATCGCATCATCGTGGAGAAGCCCTTCGGGAGGGACCTGCAGAGCTCCAACCGGCTGTCCAACCACATCGCCTCCCTGTTCCGCGAGGACCAGATCTACCGCATCGACCACTACCTGGGCAAGGAGATGGTCCAGAACCTTATGGTGCTGAGGTGCGAGCGGGGCCAGGGCTGGGCGCTGGGGGGCCCTGCTGCTGCCCCCTCGGACGCCCACCAGCCTTCACCCTGCCCCTCCTGCAGGTTCGCCAACAGGATCTTCGGCCCGATCTGGAACCGGGACAACATCGCCTGCGTCATTCTCACCTTCAAAGAGCCCTTTGGCACTGAGGGTCGTGGGGGCTACTTCGATGAATTTGGGATCATCCGGTGAGAGCCTGGTTCCCCTTCCTGGGAGATCGGGGGGACGGGCATCCCGCCACCCTGCAGGGTTGCCTCTTCCTGTTTTGGCAGCAGGAGTGTCTGAGCAGTCAGGAGTGGTCACGGTCTTCTTCCTTGCCTTAAGGGGACCTGGCAGACACGGGGGATCAGGAAACAAGCCCAGTTTAAGGCCCTGAGCCCCCAGAAGCTGGCCAACAAGGAGGGGCCTTAGCTCACTGTCTGCTCCTTCCTCCCGCCAGGGATGTGATGCAGAACCACCTCCTGCAGATGCTGTGTCTGGTGGCCATGGAGAAGCCCGCCTCCACCCACTCGGATGACGTCCGGGATGAGAAGGTGGGTGGAGCTGTGCCCTCCCA
Source organism: Mesoplodon bidens (assembly GCF_964165515.1). Lineage (NCBI taxonomy): Eukaryota > Metazoa > Chordata > Mammalia > Artiodactyla > Ziphiidae > Mesoplodon > Mesoplodon bidens. The sequence continues at coordinate 401,612 of NC_138163.1, forward strand.
GGCCCCGCCCCCTTCCGCAGCCACCAGTCCTGAGCCCGAGGTGTCTTGTCCCAAAACTGACCTTCTAGGCCTCAGCTTCTCCTTCAGAAACAGTGAGGGTGGGCTGAGGTGGCCCCAGAGGGCCCTTGCGTGACGGAGCCTCCTGACTATCTGGGCCATTCACCCGTCCAGGAAGGCCACCCCTCGGAGTCACATGGTTCCTGGCGCCTGCTGTCCTTGTTACCCAAGGGTCCCCTCTCCCTGGCTCTTTTCCAGGTCAAGGTGTTGAAATGTATCTCAGAGGTGCAGGCGAGCAACGTGGTTCTGGGTCAGTATGTGGGGAACCCCAACGGAGAGGGAGAGGCCACCAAAGGGTACCTGGATGACCCCACAGTGCCCCATGGGTCCACCACGGCCACCTTTGCGGCTGTCGTCCTCTACGTGGAGAACGAGCGGTGGGACGGTAGGTGATGCCGTCAGGCCCGCGGTGCTGGGACCTGGCCCCCTCATCCACCCGAACGGCCCCCCAAGGTTGGCCTTGTCCCCCCAGGGGTGCCCTTCATCCTGCGCTGTGGCAAAGCCCTGAACGAGCGCAAGGCCGAGGTGCGCCTGCAGTTCTGCGACGTGGCCGGGGACATCTTCCGACAGCAGTGCAAGCGCAATGAGCTGGTGATCCGCGTGCAGCCCAACGAGGCCGTGTACACCAAGATGATGACCAAGAAGCCTGGCATGTTCTTCAACCCCGAGGAGTCGGAGCTGGACCTGACCTACGGCAACAGATACAAGGTGGGTGCCCGCCTGCGGGGAGGGGGTGGCGGCCAGGGCTCCAAGGGGCGCGCGCCTCAGTGACTCCCTCCCACCTGTCCGCTGGCAGAACGTGAAGCTCCCCGACGCCTACGAGCGCCTCATCCTGGACGTCTTCTGTGGGAGCCAGATGCACTTCGTGCGCAGGTGAGGGGCGGCCCTCCCTCCCTCCTTCCCCACCTCCTTCCCTCTGGGCCGCCACCCGCCCCATCGCCGCCCCCTGTCCCCTCAGTGACGAGCTGCGGGAGGCCTGGCGTATCTTCACTCCTCTGCTGCACCAGATTGAACGCGAGAAGGCCCAGCCCATCCCCTACGTCTACGGCAGGTGCGGGGGGCGGGCAGGGGGAGGTGATGGGGGTGATGGGGGAGGGAGACTCTGGGGCTCAGGGTTTCTTCACCTCTCCCCTCGACCTGTCCCCCTCCCAGCCGCGGCCCTGTGGAAGCGGACGAGCTGATGAAGAGAGTGGGCTTCCAGTACGAGGGCACCTACAAGTGGGTGAACCCGCACAAGCTCTGAACCTGTGCCGGGCCCACCCCCGCCCCGCCTCTCCGTGCTCCCCCGCTGCCCCCCCCCCGCCCCCGCCTCACCCACCTCGGGAGGACCCGCCTCTGGAGGACTCGGGACCACAGCCCTCAGCCTCACATTCCCGCCCGGGCTCGAGCCACGCCACCCGCCCCTGGGCCCAGTCTCATTCCTCTGCCACCCAGCACTGTGACCGTCCCCGCCTGAGCCAGCCTCTGTCCCCCAGACTGAGCCCCGCTGGAGGAAGGAGAAGGAGGGCTGCAGTTGTGGGCAGCAGGGGGGCAAGGTCCTCGGAGCGCAGGGGAAGGGGGCAGGCGCGGCCCAGTCTCAGTGCCACTTGACATTCCTGGCTCCCCACTGGAAGGGACCTCTGTGCTGGAAGGGCCCAGCAGCGCACCTGTGTCAGGCCTCCCGAATGGCTCTCTGCCCCCGCCAGCTCCCGCGGCCACCCTAACTCAGCACTCCACGGCCGCCCCATCTCACCCCACCCTCAGGTGGTGCCCTCGCCACCGGAAAAGCAGAAGCGGCAGGTGGGATGCCCCAGCTCAGTCCCCTGCCATTAAATCCGCAGACAGGCCTGCCTGTCCCCTGGTTGTTTCTTTCCTGCCACCTGCGACCACGGGCCCCCAGCCCTCGCCTCTCCCCGCCACCCACTCCCCTCTGCCGCTGGCTCGGGCGGGAACGTGGGTATCCTTCAGTCCTGACCAAGCCCGGCCTTCCCCTCCTCTCTGCCCCGCACCCTAGAACTTTGTCACGAGACCACCTTGGGCACAAGAACAAGTCACGTTCATTTCCCTTTCCCTCCCCAGGCAGTGCCCCTGCCCCAGCCTGGGCACTCAGGGGGCACTGCCGGCCCACTGAGGCGACAAGTATTTAGGAAGGAGTGGCTAAGGGATTTGGGAACAGATGCCAAGGGGGAGGGGCAAGTCCAGGGCGCACCCTGGGCACCGCGGAGAGGTGCATAGCTGGCCTCACCAGCCTCCCTCGCGTGTGTTTTCTCGGGCGCCCGTAACAAAGTGCCACACGCAGGGAAGCTTAAGGCAACAGAAAGGTATCCTCTCCCCGTGCCAGAGGCCGGAAGGCTGAGCTCCAGGACCAGCGCCCTCCATGGGCTCAGCTGGCCACGTAGACCCATCACTCCGGTCTCTCTGTGTCTTCATATGACATTCTCCTCCGTGTGTCTGTCTCGCTCTGTTTTCCCTTTACAAGAACACAAGTCATATTAGATTTGGGGCCCAGTCTCCTCCAGGATGACCTCACCTTAACCTGATTACGTCTGCACACACCCCACTACTGAGTAAGAGCGTACTCCCTGGGCGTCTGTCCTGCCCTCCCCCCGGCTCAGCTCTTCACTGAGCTCCGGGGAGCGCAGCGGCAGGCTGTGGAGTCCCTGCTCTCGGCCTGGGTTCTGGTAGGTGCGGCTGACCCAAACCAAACGAACAGACAAAAGACTCAGTTGCTGGTACGTCTTACGGAGGGAAGGAGCCAGCAGCCCGATGCGTGCCCCAGGCAGGCAGACTCCACGCCCCAGGGCCTCACAGCTGGCGGGGCTCAGGGCTCCCGGGTCCGGGGCGGTGGCAGCGGGGCCAGGCCCTCAGGCCATTGGCAAGAACCTGGCCAGTGGCTCCTCCCTTCAGCTGGGCCTGTGGCCCGTCTATCCCCACCCCCACTGTTGAAGGCAACTGTCCAGGGCTTTTCGCTCCCATCACGGAGGCCTCTCCTCAGCCTGACACTGACAACCAGCTCTCCTTAACCCCGCACGGCCCCCGGGGCTGGGGGCAGAGCTGAGGCTCCCACCCAGGACTCTGCAGGAGCGGTAAGTAGACGAGAAGGAACTCGAGTGGGGGCTGGCTGCCTCCTGTCCCGTAAGCTAGGGTGGTGAGTCACACCCTGCACACGGCTGCATCCTCAGGTGCCATCCCCGCTTTCCCCGACCCCTCCTGTAACCAGAGGACGTGCCGCTTCCAGCTTGTGCAGGAGGGAGACCACAGAGTTCACATGGAAGGGAGGGGCTTTCTGGGACAGGGGCGGCTGGAATCCGGATCCTGCGGTGCCTCCTGGCCCAGGTCCACACAGAGCAGCTGAGAAGGCCCCACGTGGACAGGACTACAGGCCAGACTTCAGCCTGGGGGCGGGGGGGCAGTGGCCTTGGTCCTCCTGATGCCTGTGGCCTGGAGAAGGGGCCAGAAGTCGCCCAGGTTCACCAGGAGCTGATGGTGTGGGCCTAGGGACTCACGCGCCCCCTGTAACGCTTTGGCTCCAGCGTGGCTATAGAGGGTCCTGCCCTTGACTCGCTGTGGTGCAGCCACGTGCCCGTGAGGGGCAAATGAGGCTTTGCAAAAGGCCCAGGATGGCGTGAGAGCGCCAGACCCCGAGATGGTGGCCTGGAATTCGATGGAGCGGGTCCTCGGAGCCGCAGCCGGGCCTTTTGCTCGCTGCCAGGGGCGCTGTGCTGCTCCCAGGGAAGGGACGGCTGAGTCCCTGGCCCAGTCCTGGGACCTCAAACCCTCAAAATCCGGGACTGAGGATGACCTCAAACCTTCGGGATAAAAACCAAATAAACGGAGGTGCAGGGGGCCCTTCCTGACCCCGCTGGGGTCTTGGTGCTCAGAGCCCCCTCACAGAGCCCCACAGATGCCTACAGGCTTTTGGGGGACCCAGTAGAGCTGTGTGCTGGGGATAGTCCTCCCAGGACCCAGGACCCTTGGGGAACCTTCTGGCATGGCGTCACCGAGGGGGGCTCTTAGCAGCACAGAAGATCCATGTAGGGGCAGGAGCCTGAAGTGGAGGAGGGACCCAGCTCCTCCTGGGCCCCCAAAATGTGATAACCGCCTGTGAGAAGGGAGGGAGGGGGGACCCTCCCCATCTGTCTGAGTGTCCCCACCATGACAGAGGGCCCAGGCCAGGGCAATCAACGGACACCTCCGATCTGGGTGCTACCCTGTGGCAGTGATGAGAGGGCTCTAGTGAGGATGCCCCACTATCACCTGACACCAGGTGCCTGTGAGTGACAGAGATGAGAGACCTGAGAGGGACAGTAGCTGTGATCTCAGCTCTAGGAGCCTGAAATGAAGAAGCATGAGGTCCCAGGTAAGGACGTTCAGCTGTCACCTCCATTCTGGAGCCACAAGCATGAGGGACCCCGTGAGGACAGTCACTGGTCACCTCATCTCTGACATAGTCCTTAGGGCCTCGCTGAATTGAGACAAATGTCACAGCTCTGGGGCCCTAGGATGGGGAACAGACACAACGGACTGGTGAGGAAAGACACCTGTCACCTAAGCTCTGGGTGGCAACATTGGCTCTGAGGGCTTTCAACTGGCACTGAACCTCTACAGTGGGACAGAGCAGGAGGGCCCGGGCAAGGACAGCCAACAGTCCCCTCAGCCCTGGGTGCCTACACTGGGTGAGAGGCGTTGGGCCCAGGTTTCGACGTTCAACTCACATTTAACTGTGGGATGCCTGGACCAGGGGAGGCTTAAAGGCCCAACCTCAGGTAAAGGCATGAGGGGCAGGTGAGGGCAGACAGGTAGCACTTCAGCGATGGCAGCCACCCTGGGGCAGAGACATGAGGCCCAGCAGGGGGCACTCAAATGCCACTTCACCTCCGTACAGCTCCACACCGCAGAGATGTGAGGGCCAGGTGAGGTGAGTCGACTACAAGCACAAATCTTGGTAGCTACATTGGAACGGAGAGCGAGGGACCATGGAGGTCATTTAACTGTCACCTCGGCTCTGGATTCCTACACTGTGGCAGAGGTGGCCTCAGGTGAGGGCATTCAACTGTCACCGGAGATCCGATTGCCTAACCTAGGGTATAGGCAAGAGGTCCCGCGATAAGACGGTCGCCCGTCACCTCAGCTCTGGGTGCCTACTCGGGTAGAGGTGGGAGGTGCTGGCACAGGGGCATGAGCATGCAGGCCCACGTGAGCACTGTCAAGTGACAACTCCGTGCTCGGTGTCTACACTGAGAGGGGAGCGAGGGGTCAGCTGAGCACGCGGGCTCTGGTGCCTACACTCAGGCAGGGACACAGAGCCAAGGAAGCACAGTGAACTGGCACCGCAGCTGTGGGAACTTCATTCTCTGCCATCTCCCACTGGGTGCCTGCACTGGGGTAGGGCCATGACAAGAGGGTCTCATGCTCTCCAAGTCCCCACTGGAAAACACTTCTGGAGAAACAAAGCTGCCCCTTGAGGCACAGAAGGCTTGGGATGAGTCCCAGGCCTCTGGCCCTCTCGAGGGTGGTGCCCCTGGGGTTGGTGAATGTGCCTCTGGGCCCACAGGGGGCGCTCATTAAACCAGCCTTTCCAAAATGCCTGCTCTGAGCAAGATGTAAACACTGTCCTCTAAGAACTAGCCGTCTGGCCGCTGCCCTGTGCCTGGCAGGAGGTTCGTCTACTGGGCACCACAACTGCCAGCCTTACAAAAGGCACACACTTGAACTTTGAAACAATATCTAATTACGCCCCCAGATCCATCCGCCCCTTCCTAAACTTCAGAAATCCGAGCGCAGGGCACGAGCCTGGGGACGCTGGGCTGTCTCTCCTGAATGAAGTCTCAGAGGAGACCTCGGGGGCGGGGCTGAGTAGGGCCCCTCCCCTTGGCGGCCTGGCAGTCCGGCCCCGCGGCTCCGCCGGAGCGTGCGTCAGGGGCGGGGCAGGCTCGGGCCCCTCCCACGCGATGGCCGGTCGCCCAGCCCCAACCGATGGCGGGGTGGCGCCTGCGGGCCGTGCTACCGCCCTGGGCCGCCATTGCCGGGCCTCTAGCTCCGCGCCGCGGAGCTCCCTCGCCTCGCCGAGCAGAGCGGGGCGGCCAGCCTGACGGGGCTGCCCCTGACCGAGCTCACATCCCCCCCACCGCCAGGCAAGTCTCTGGCCTGCCCGGCCCGCGTCGCCGACCTCCAGGCCCGGGGGGCCGCGGGGGGAGGGGGGCCTGAGCTGGGGCCTCCCACTCCCGCGTCCGGGAGAACCACTTCCACTTCCCAGGCCCAGAGGCTCCCATGGGCACGATCGTGAGCCTCCAGGTTCCCGAGGCCCCTCCGTTCCCAGCCGGGCTTCTCTCCGCCTTCCTGAGGAGCCTGGCCAGGTAGTTGGACGAGCAAGTCGGTGCACCGATCGCGCCCGCCCCACAGCTGGGACCCAGCACGGGCTCATCATCCCTGACCCCCACCCAAGCCTGCTCTTCTGCTTTGTTGCCCCCCAGAGCGCACGGTCCACAAACGCTGCACCTGACGGCTGCCCCACCCCAGCGGGAGAAGTGGCCATGAGGTTGGCAGGTGGGTGGCTTCCACAGTGAACCGGAGAGAGTTGGAAAGGAGACTTGTCTGGAGGCCCAGGTGTCCAGAGGTCTGTCTGGAAGGGCCAGAGGCGGTGGGACCACTGGGTTTGGGGGTTGGTTTTTTTATTATTTATTTTTGGCTATGTTGGGTCTTCCTTGCAGTGTGCGAGCTTCTCATTGCGGTGGCTTCTCTTGTTGCAGAGCACGGGCTCTAGGCGCGCGGGCTTCAGGAGTTGTGGCACGTGGGCTCAGTAGTTGTGGCTCGCAGGCTCTAGAGCACAGGCTTAGTAGCTGTGCTGCATGGGCTTAGTCGCTCCGCGGCATGTGGGATCTCCCCGGACCAGGGCTCGAACCGGTGTCCCCTGCATTGGCAGGCGGATTCTTAACCACGGTGCCACCAGGGAAGTCCCTGGGTTTGGTTTTTGAAACAGAGGACTCTGCAGAAACACTCATTCTATGACCTTGAGCAAATCCTTTCACCTCTGAGGACTTCAGCTCCTAGCTCTCTCTTTTCAGCTGTGAGATGAGGATCATAATAGATTTCTCCCAAATGACATAACTGGCCGCTGTTTGGAAAAAGTTGTGGGAGAGAGCTCCAGGGAGCACGGCGGCTGGGTGGACAGGGAGAGGCAGTGGTCTTAGATGAGAAGCTGACCATAGTGGCCCTGCGGTTGGATGTGAACCTAGTGCCAGCCCTGCTGTCGCCTGGACAGCTACGATGAAGGGGGCTTGGGGATGGATAGGTTGGGGGGTGGACTTCATACCTGCCGAAATTGAAGCATTATGAATGTATCCCGGGGAAGCTGACCCATGAGGAACTGGCTGGGAGAGTGGGGCCTCAAGAGTGGTCAGGGCTGGAGTGGTGAAATACAGTCAGTGCTCGTGAGGGTTAGTTCAAGGCTGGGAGCAGAGCAGGGCGCCTACAGGTAGAGTCGAGGCAGGAGAGGAGACGGGGAGTAGGGTAAAGGCGGAGAGGACGCTGTGGGACAGGAGCTGGGGAAAGTCCAGCTTTTCAGGGGAGGGTCAAGGAGGACGATCTAAGCAAGAAGGATGAGGAGCATCCAGGTGGGGCTCAAGGGTGCCGTCCCAGAAGCCAGCCGAGAAGGGTTTCCGCGGGAGGGCTTCAGCCTGCGCGGCCACCCGAGGGGTCAAGGGACATTAGGGCCAAGAGGTAACCTGGGGCGCTGGCATCAAGAAGGTCCCAGGCGGCCTTGGCCACAAGCCGTCCTGCAGGGGTAATGGAGGCAAGGGCAGAGTGGAGCAGGTTGCGAGATGGGGAAGGAAGTCTGTGGAAGAAGCCAGCGCACAGGACTTTGGAGGAGCCGGCAGGGAGAGGAAGGGAGGGCGCAGAGCCCCGCCGCTGGCTGTGGAGGTGATTCCGAAGGAGGCCTTTCCTCCCGCGTTTTCTGAGGACGGGAGGTGTTGAAAATAGAGGGGAAAGAGGGAGACAAAGTGACCGCTATGCTAAGAAAGCCGAGCAGGGTGGAGAGCTCGGCGCCCAGCTCACAGCGGGGGAAGGGAGGACTGCCTGGCCTTCCAAAGGAGTAGGAACTTCCTCCGTCACCATCACAGGAGAAAGGAGCGCAGGATGGCAGGGACTCAAAGACACTGGTAGCCTCAGAAGCAGCAGATTAGGCGGCCCCTCCACACCGCCAGAGAGAGCCAAGCTGAGCCTTGAACTTGGAGCTCAGCTTCCTCCTTCACCCACCAGGAGCTCCCACCTTCCTGTTCTCCACTTGCTTCTTCCCAAGTGCCTGGGGAGATCCGATCATGAGAGGCCCTGGGGTCGTTCGGGAGCTCGCTGGCATCTGAGGAGGCCTTGCCCGTGTCTGTCATGCCTCTAGGTCCCCTCCGCATCGTGGCCCTGGTCATCACCGTGGGCCTCACCTGGCTCGTAGCCAGCATCCTCCTCGGTGGGCCTGGCGGTGGCTTTCCTCGCATCCAGCAACTCTTTGCCAGTGAGTATGGGACTCTCCCTCACCCCGCTACGAGGTCCCCGGCACGGCCGCCTGGGCCTGCAGCCTGAGGCTCACGGTGGAGGTGGCGGTGGCCTGGGTTTGCTGTCTCTTCCTGGCAGGGCACCTATAGCTGCCCTCGGTCCGCCTCCTGGCATCCGGCACAGCCTTCCCCCTACCTCCCAGTTGCTTCGGCTGGAAACGCCAATCCCCGCTAATTAGAATTCTTTGTTCACTGGGGCCTGCGTGAGGGGCAGGGGGGCTTCTGCTGAACACTGGGGATGACTCCCGAGTTGTTCCCTGCAGGCTTTCTGCTGGGTTCTGAGATGGGGAGGGGACTCGACACCTCATTACTGGTGACACATCACCTAAGTACTTCTTGCAATTCCCGTCTACCCTTTTCCTGGAGCAGAGAGCTCTGCATCTGAACATCATTTAGACTCGAGCAGGAACGCACGTGCCAAGGTCAGCCTGGCTAAGCCCTTGGCCCCTGAACCTGACTGCCCCTCCACCTTGACTTCACAGTGTAGGAGCAGGCTGCCCTGCTGCAGGCCCTGGGAAAGGTCCACACTAACAGAAACAACTCTCTGTACCCACAGGCCCAGAGAACTCAGTGACTGCAGGTAAGGCTCCTGTCACCTCCCTGCTCCTGCCCTGTGCCCACCCCTCTTACCACTTTAGTGACACCCGTGCCTGTCCCCAGCCCTCCAGGGTTTCTCTTCTTCATTCATCCCTCCCCAAACTAGCCGTCACAGCCCACTGGAGCTGCTTGCATGCTGTGAGCCTAGACAACAAGTTACATGCTTCCAGAATACACTAGGGGGACAGGCATAGGATAGACATTCCCATTCCAAAAGGGAGAAATTGGAAGGAATAAAGGGGTCATCAGTCTCAAGCAAGTCCCAAACCCAGCAGGGCAAATCCATTCGATTTCAAAACATAAGAAGAATCCCTGGGCCTTTGGTGGGGGTAGGGGGGATCTGGAACGTAGGGGACGATCCTACCCTCCCTCTGGGCCTGAGCCAACTCTGGCCTCTGCAGCCATTGCTCTGCCCTTGGAATCATCCTTCCTCCCTTCTGTCCTTTCTCTGTCCCTTTCCGTCCAGGCTGGCAGTGTTTCTACTGGTATAAAATTCTCAAAAACTTTGTTGATCTCCTGTGCAATTCATGAGGGTCTAAGCTGTAAGACAAGAGAGTCCTCCAAATCTTTCCTGGATAACCGCATCTCTCCGTTCCTGGCTTCCGCTGACATGCTTGAGTGGGTCCACAGGTCACGCGGCCCAGCTCTTCATGGACACTTGTCCAGCCACACCCTTGGTGTTCTCTCCCGAGCCTGCTTTCTCATTGTTTGCAATATGATTACCCTGAGAATCTTCTAGATCTTCACATTCTGGTTCCTTCATACTTAACAATTACATCCTCAATTCATCAACCTCCAAGTTCAGCATTTACAAGTTCTGCCTTCCACAAAACAGTGGAAAACAATTTGGCCAAGTTCTTTGCCACTTTATGACAAGGATGGCCTTTCCTCCAGTGTCCCATAGCATGTTCCTCATTTCTGTCTGAGAGCTCACCAGAAGCACCTGTAGCATTCACATTTCTATTGACAGTCTGGTCATGATGATATGTGCGTTACCCCGGACCGTAGGAGCTCTCTCTACTACCCTTCTCTCTTCTTTCTGAGCCCTCACCAGAATCACCTATACTGTCCATATTTCTACCAACAGTCTCTTCAAGGCAATCTAGGCCTTTCCTAATATGCACCTCAAAATTCTACAGCCTCTACCCGTTACCCAATTGCAAAGCCACTTCCACATATTTAGGGATTTATTATGGCAGCACCCCACTTCTTGGTATCAGAATCTGTATCAGTTTCCTGGGGCTGCCATAACAAAATAGCACAAACCAGGTGGCTTAAACAACAGAAGTGTATTCTCTCACAGTTCCGGAAGGTAGAAGTCTGAAATCTAGGTGCTGGAAGGCTACACTCCCTCCAGAGGCTCCAGGGAGGACCCTTACTCACCTCTGCCAGCTTCTGGTGGCCTCAGGTGTCCCTGGACTTGTGGCCACCTCCCTCCCATCTCCACCTCCGTCTTCACAAGGACTTCTCCGTGTGTGTGTCTTCTCTTCTGTCTTTTGTAAGAACACGTGTCATTAGATTTAGGTCCCACCCTATTCCAGGATGATCTCATCTTAATGAATTATAACTTCAATGACTCTATTTCCACAAAGGGTCACATTCTGAGGTCCTGGGAGTTGGGACTTGAGAACATCTTTTGTGGGGACACAGGTCACCTCGTAATAGAGACCAACCTCCTCGTGCCCTCTCCACGGGGTCCTTGCACCTGCCCTCCCAGCAGCTTTCCTTCCCTCCTATCCTCTGTTCCCGGTGGGGCCACAGCCCAGGCCAGCCCTCCTGCCTCCTTTCTCTTCTCCCACCAGTGGCCGAAGAGCCTCCCTGGGGTCCCTGTCACCTTGCCCTGAGGCCAGCCCCAGTGGGATACAGAGTGTCCATGGAAGTGTCCCTTCCTTGGCCTGAGCCACATCCCCACCCCACGCCAGTCCCCTGGTCTGTGGTCACTCATTCCTCCCTGTGGGCTGGTCCTGACCTCCCCCTCTCAGATCTCGGGTGCCCCCAGGGCCAGGCCCATGGGTCACCCCTGTTGTCCCTACCCAGAGCCGAGGGCCAGGAAGTACAAATGCGGCCTGCCTCAGCCATGTCCCGAGGAGCACCTGGCCTTCCGCATGGTCAGCGGGGCTGCCAACGTCATTGGACCCAAGATCTGCCTGGAGGACAGGATGTGAGCCCCTCAGGCGGGCAGGGGTGGGGAGGGGAGCTGGGTCTGTGAGGACTGGGCTCGAGCAGGGTAGACGTGCCACTGGAAGGCTCTGTCCCCCTGCTAGGCTCATGAGCAGTGTCAAGGACAACGTGGGCCGGGGACTGAACATCGCCCTGGTGAACGGTGAGTTGCCCACGGAGCAGAGAGGCAAAGCTCAGCCGTGACCTGCCGCCCTCCTTCCACCCCGTCACCAGGGATTCGCAGGGGGGCTTGGGAAAGGGTCTGTGCGAGCTGAAGGCTCCACAGAAGAGGTGACCCAATGGACGAGAGCGTGGCAGCAGTGAAGAACTGGAAGTTTCCAGGAAGTGGGAGTCTGCTTCACGGGGAGTCCCTGGAGAGCCCCCAATGCTGAGCAGAAGCTCCACAGCCTCGGGTGGGTCCCAGCGGTCTGAACGAGGGGCACGGTGGGCGTGAATATGGGGGGAGGTGAAAAGCTTCCAGCAGCACCCATCCTTCCCTCCGACCAGGGGTAAGCGGAGAGCTCATCGAGGCCCGCGCCTTCGACATGTGGGCGGGAGGTGAGTCAAGCCGCGGCCTCCGCCTTCTGACTGTGGGCGGAATGACAGCATCTTCCCCCTGAAAGCTGCTCCCTCTGTCCGCTCGCTGGGGCATCTTGACCACTTCCTTGGGTTCAGAAAAGCCAGGGAGAAGGACAGGTGTACGGTCAGGGCTTCAGCCCTGGTTTCTTATACCATTTGGTCCCTGCATTCACTCAGCAACCCTGGCCGGGGTGTGTCCGTGGCCTGATCACTACTTTAGTTTCCTCATCTGGAGAACGGGTTGGTGAGGGAGGGGTGCTCAGTGGTGCCTGATGCTCCATGGGAACTGTCCCCCCAGATGTCAATGATCTACTGAAGTTTATCCGGCCGCTGCATGAAGGCACCCTGGTGTTTGTGGCTTCCTACGATGACCCAGCCACCAAGTAAGTAATGGCCGAGGCTGGCCGAGGCCTCACCCTTCTGTGGTCACGGCTCATATCTCTTCCTTCTGTGGGGCAGGATGAATGAAGAGACCAGGAAGCTTTTCAGCGATCTGGGCAGCAAGAATGTCAAGGACCTGGCCTTCCGGGACAGCTGGGTGTTTGTAGGGGCCAAGGGTGTGCAGAACAAGAGCCCCTTTGAGCAGGTATGGGGCGCAGGCCCTGGGACCCCCACTGCACGGCGCAGGCCAGTCTGCCCTCCCCTCCTGCCTGCATCCTCTGAGGTCCCCTCTGTTCACACCCAGCACCCACACACACAGCGGCCCACACATCTTTAAGATGCTCCTGAGACTTCCCCGGCAGTCCAGTGTTTGGGACTTTGCGCTTCCACTGCAAGGGGCACAGGTTGAATCCCTGGTCGGGGAACTAAGATCCTGCGTGCCAGGATGCTCAGTCCTGTCCCATCCCCCCAAAACCCAGCACCCCAGTTCACACTGCACACCCTGCTCCCCACAGCAGAACAAGGCAAACAGGCTGTTCCGCCAGTTTCTGGAAGGCTCCGGCTGCCAAAAGAGCAGCTCAGCCCCCAGAGAAGAAACGCCCCCTCTGGCCTCGCTCTTCCTGCAGCTTCCAGCGGCTCCCTGAGGGCTGGGGGAGGGCAGGGTGAGGGCAGGGACACACTCCCCCTCCTTCCCTTCCCAGCGTGTGCCAGGACCACCTAAGTTCAAAGAAGGTGACCCCCCCCACCTGCGAGGGGGCAAGCCAGGGCAGCTGCTGCCATCTTTAGAGGAGAACGCTGAGGCGCTGGGACAGACAGGTGGCGGGTGCCCGAGGCTGCACGCTTGGTTGACCCCAGCACAGGGGGACAGACAATTCTGTCTGGCCCTGGTGCCCGAGGGCTGAACCCGTGCCTTCCTGCCCCCACCGACCCGCAGCACGTGAAGAACAGTAAGCACACCAATAAGTACGAAGGCTGGCCCGAGGCGCTGGAGATGGAAGGCTGCATCCCCAGGAGGACCACAGCCAGCTAGCGGCCAAGCTCGAGAACCAGACTAAGCGAGGCTGCTTGTACCTAGCCAGGAGGAGGCGCCGGCACAGCACTGAGGCCCGACCCCACGCCCAGCCAGGAGCACTCCTGCCCCAGCACGTCAGGGCTCCGAGGCGGTGACCAGTGACCAGATCGTGCCCAGTGGTGGGGCTGCGCTGCGGCCCCATGGCGCTTTGTCCGGGGACCCCAGGTACCCATCTCCTTTTCCTAAAGCTGCTCTGCTGGCCGACACCCACCCAAGTCCCAAGCGCCTGCGGCCCCAAGTCTGGTAGCAGCTGCCTGGCAGGTCGGGGCATCTTCCGGAAGCTATCCGTCCCAGAGTGGCTCGCTGCTCTGCAGGCCAGTCCTGTTTCCAGTGTGGTTCGTTCTGCTGAGCCGAACGTGGTGGCCACTCCCGGCGCCTGGCTGCCTCCTGCCTTGCTCTCACGGGAAGGGGTGACCGCCTGGGAGCCAGGCCGGCCGGGCAGTGAGGTCACCAGCCCGATGGCAGTTCCTAGCACGGTGGGTGGCAGCTCCTGCGGTTTGTCTGTCAGAGGGCCCGCTTTCTAGATGATGTCTTAATAAACTGGTGGCCCCCGATGGAATGAGGTGCATTCAGAGGGGAGTCGGGTGGTCTTGTCCTTGAGATGTGATTCAGGTGGTGAGCAGAGGGGCTCCCCTGCGGGCATCCCTGTAGCCTTGCCCTTAGACACGGCACAGGCCTATAGGGACAGGGATGGGGATTAAAACCAACCCAGGAGCTTCCCCCCTCCCCCCAGCCTCCTGCAAGAGCTAGTGTGTCTCCCCCACAGTGCTCAGTGTTATATGCCTTTGAAATCAGGCCAGCAAGAGGCCGAGTCACATGGGCTATTTGGCATTTCTCACAGACTGCAGTTATATTTCCCTGCAAGGGGTGAGAACCAGCAAGAAACTATAAGGAGTTTTCTGGAAAAGTACATGAGGGTGCAGAAATGGCCTGGGGTCACAAAAAGGAGAGAAGGCGGTTGGGACTTCCCAGATGGAGGAATCGGGGCGCCAGCCAGGTAGGCTCAAGGGGGCCATGGCGGGGGCAGTGGACTTGCGAGTCCCCCCTCTAGGGGTTAGGTGCTGCGAGAGAGTGAACACGGCATCAGGAAATGAAAGTATTTAAGGAGGTGGCAGAAGAGGAGAGAGAGGCGAGGGACGGCCCGGGAGGAGAAGCTGTGGTCGTGAGGCCATAGCCACGGCTGCGAAGCATCAGGAAGTGGAGACGTGAGGACGGCCCGGGTTGCTTACCTGGGAGACGGTGTTCACAGAAGCTGAAACGCAGCCTGACCCTGTGCCAAGAGCTTTATGTGTCTTCATTTTTAAATAGACTCCCTGTTTTAGAGCAGTTTTACGTTCCCAGCAAAGTTGAGCAGAAAGTCCAGAGTTCCCACATACCCAGCCTCTACTGACACGTCATCACCACCCAAAGCCCAGGGTGGACATCAGGGTTCCCTCTTGGTGTCGTACGGTCTGTGCGTTTGACAGTGTTTATAATGACGAATACTTACCACTATAGTATCATATACATGTATTCATTTTTTAAACCTTCTATTATGGACATTTTCAACATCCTCCAAAGTAGAGAGACTAGTCTGATGAATCTAGATGTACCCAGTGGGGCTGCCACAGTGATCATCGTGTGGCCACTGTTTCATTTACACACCCCAGCGAGCAAGTGCTGCTGGTTGCTGGTGAGCCCCGTTTACGGAAGATAAATGGTCCCTGGTGTGCTCAGGAAAGTTTCCCTGGAGCTGGGAGGTTAGAAGCCAGATGAATAGGGCCCCACAAGGTTAGTCGCTTGCCCCAAATGAAACGCATCTCAGCGAAGGGCCGCACCGCAAGGCTGGGAGGTGCCTCTTATACAACTGCTGAGCCAGCTGACCTGCCCCAGACCTTCACTGCGTGTGCCAGAGTCACACAGATGGAAATGGCAGGCCAGCTTTATCCCCCATGTGGCCCAACGCAGGTAGGATGCTGACAGTGGTGTGGGATGCAGCCCGCCCGACCTTCCAAAGCGGAGGTACGTCTTTCTACATCCTACGGTCCTCTTCCGCCAGGGTTTTGTCCCCCAGGCCTACCCTCAGGAGTTAAGACGTCATCAGTTACAAGTGACAGGGTCCCAACGCAACTGGCATATGCAAAGATAAATACATAATGACGGGAGGGAGGCTTAATGTTCCTGTAACAGACCCCAACGCCCATGGGTGATTACAGCTCCAGTAACGTCCTTGGGATACGGGCTCTCCATCTCTTGGCTCCACTTTTCTTTGTGTTTGCATCCTTTTCAAACATGCTGTCTTCCCCAGGCAGGGGGAGTGACAGTAGATGTCCCAGGTTAGCAACCCCAGCAAGAAAAGAGCTCCCACCTTCCAGCCCAAGTCCCCGGGCACTACCTCTCATGGGTCCAGATTGAATTATGGGTTTATCCTTGTCTCAATCTGTGTGGCTCTGATTGGCTACCCCTGGGCCTGTGCCCACCCCAGAGGCCAGTGTTGGGGTCATCCTCATGCAAACCTTGTGTACCGAGAATGGAGGAGGGATGGCCCCCGAAAGAAAACTCGGGGGCCGTGACCTGTTGCTGGGCATGCAAAAACGCCAGTTGTCACTACATTTCCCAGTAAATACCAAATGCATCCCGTACTTGTGCTTGTATAGAATACGCCTTCCATGCGTGCTGATTTATCACACGGTTTACTTGGAGCCCCCTGCCTGGAGAGCAGGAGGTAGGCACACTTTTCAGGGTCATCACTGTGACCCTGTTAGCAGGACGGTGGCAGGTCTCCCATCTGAAGTGCACGGATGTTTTAGCTGTCACTGTCGTTTGTGCCATCTATTCTGTCGGTCCAGATGACTTCTCTTTTGGAACTAGATATCCTTGACTGATTTGTAGAGACCTTCCTTCTCTTCTGGGGTAAATTATTAATCCCCTAAACTAACTACAAACATTCTCTTGTCTTTAATTTAGCCACACCTTTTTTCCTGCAGGGAAGGCCTCTAAATTCCCTCATCTCGGACAGCCCAGCAGCCCACTCTGGCTTTTCAGGGGAGACTGAAAGGACTGACGGTAGTGGGGAGCAGCCTTCTAACTACATTTGCTCCCCTTGACCCCTGGCACCAATTCCCGTCCAGCTGGAATATAAAAACACAGGTTTCCTCAAGAGCGAACACATCTTTTAGGTTTTCCATCCCCCGTTCTTCCAGCTGACCCATCCCCCTTCTCCCTCTGGCCAGTTTTACCCCATCCTCAGGCAGCGACAGCACCACTGCTCTTTTGCAAACTGCAGTCTTCAACACAGCATGTGCCAAGCTCAGCCCTCTCACCTGTGCCAGCCTGCTTCCATCAGGACAGCTCAACCCATTTGAGAGGGACAGTACAGACTTTCTGGGACACCAAGTCCACGCACAAATGGCTTATGAACTGAGGCTAAAGAACAGCCTAGAGCTATAGCCTCAGAATGTTTCTGCATTATTGACATAAATCAAACCCTGAGTGTGTACCCTCACCATGTTTGTGTCTGCTTACATGTCACACGCATGTACTAATCTGAACTTTATAGCACACATACACAAGTAGAATTTTTAAATAAGGCTAGATGAAAATTAATAGGTTTTTATTTAAATGATTACAATTATTTATTGGAAAAATTAAATAGAAGAGATGCTACAGGTCTTTTTGGACATTCTCTACGATGTGTCTTATGCACCTCCTGGGGGCAAGAACCTGCAAGTTTGGGCACCACTGGCCTCCATCACAGCCCTTCAAGAGGTCTTCCAGACCAGTGGGTAGCCATCGTCCCGCTGCCTGACTGCAGTTGCCCAGCAGCCTCTGGGAACGTGCAAATCCCCGTGATTCTATACTTGCTTGCTTACTGTCTGCCCATGTCCACATTCTACATCCTCACCACCTTTTTGCCCTTCCTATGCCATGTGTGTGCATGCCTTTTCCGTGAAGCCTCCGGACCTGGCTGGTGGCCCCAAATAGTTTTGAGAGGTTGAAAAGTTCACTGATATTACACAGTGTGGAAATAGGCGCTCGGTCGAAGCTTGAACGAAGCGAAGGTGGAACAAGGCCGAGCCTGGGACCCGAAATCTGGGTCGGTCGGACTTGGCTCTCGAGCTACAGGGCTGGGCGCCCTGAGCAGGAACGTGGCCTTTACCCTGACCCCGGTCTCCCGCCACTAGCAGCAGCCCTCGGGCGTCCTAGTTCGGCTAACGTCTAAGCCTGTGTCCCAGTGCCCCCAGAGGTCGCAGCGTGTTTGGGAACGACTGGGGTGCCTACCCGGAGCGAGTCGCCCCGGCAGCGACCACAGGAAGCTAGGACCCGCGGCTGGGTGGCCACACGAGTCCGCACCCAGCGCCGACCAACCACCACCCGGAAGGCTGCCAAGCCGGCGCGCGCGCGCCATCTCGTCGCTCCCAGACACGCCACATCCGGTCGGGACCCGCCCCGGCCGCGAGAGGTGAGGAGGCCGCCGCGGGGTAGGCGGGGCGGGGCCTCGTCGGCTCGGGGCGGGGCCCCGGCGGGCCGAGCTCGCAGGCGTCCGCCCGCGCCGAGCTTCGGGGCCGCGGAGGCAGGTGAGGGCCTCGGTCCGGGAAGGGCGGTTGGAAGGCGGCTTCTGGCCCCGGCCGGGGAAGGGCCACCACCGCGCGTTCGTGAGGCCTGGCGCGGCCGCGGGGACCGGGAATGGCGTGAGAGACCCCGGAACCGCCCGGGCGGGTCGCCGGCCTGCCGGCTGCGGGGCTGCAGCGCGAACTCGGCGGCGGCGCGCTCCTCCTCCCCTCCCTCCCCGATTCCTGCCCGAGCTCTGATTGTGCCCCATCCGACAACTTCTGGACTCCCAGGTAGGGAGGAGACCCGGGTCAGCACTGCCAACTGCCCCGACACCGAACGCTTGGCCCGTGTGGAAAAAGCCGCCGGCCCGGGGTTCCCTCGCCTGCCTAGGGGCGCATCTGCCCAAACTGTAGCGGTACCTCAAGCAGAAGTAGTGGGGGTCCGGGCCAGACCCCTCACGCAGTGACTCAGTGACTCAAAGCCGCCAGCGGTACTGGAAGGACGGGGTGGATGGCCCATCGCCTCCGCTCCCTTCTGAACTGGTTCACAGCACCCCGGTGGCTTCAGTACCGGGTGCCTTCATCTTTTCCCTGTGACTCCCTCTGGTTTTCCTGCCTCCCTCTTCGGTGGTGGGACTCAAGGCTGGACCAAGGCCTCCAGGGTAAGTGACGCAAACCCCAGGCAGGAGAGGCCATAGCATCCCAGGGTGGCACAGCGGAACTTCACCACCTACTTCCCCTGCTCCCCCGGCATCGGTGAGGGGGGCGGCCAGGACCCAACCCTGATAGGATCTAGAGAAGCAGGGGCCTCTTCCAAGACTGGGACAGGGCAGGATGTGAGTCAATCAACAGTTATGATGAAAAATCACTGTGTCCTCATCCCAGTTGCTCCAGTTCCTGCAGGTGATGTGGCAATAGGCTGCTGGCTGCCCAAATTGAGAAGTGGAAGGAGACAAACGTCCTCCTTTCCCCCTGAGGCGCCCTGCCCTCCTAGAAACACTCCTCCTCTCACTGGTAGTTCCAGGCTCTGCTAGGGGCACATGTGGGCAGGGGAGGAATCCCTGGACTTTGAGCAGAGCCCCTCAGATGTGGCACAGTGGCTCTAGGAGCTCAAATTCTGGGACTGCCAGGGGAGTGGGAGCTCTGACAGAAGGAGGAGAACCCCCAGTGGACACGTGGCCCTAACTGATCCCTTCCTGCTGCCCCTTCCGGCAACTCCCCTGGGGAGAGGGGACCTGTTCCCTCCCAGAACCCCCATCTCACCCCTGTCAGCAGGAAGGGTAGGCCAGGTGGCCATGCACGGCAACGCCGTTCACGTGTCAATGGTGAACATCAGCCCCTGGGGCCTTTGGCCTGGTGGTCACACACTGCCCCACCCTTTGCTGGCTGCTCTCTGCCTGGCAGATGACACTCAAATGCCCTAACCTGCTCTCAGCGGGCCTGCTTCCTTGGCATCCCTGGGCAGTCCTTCAGAGATTTCGTCCCAGTTGTGGTACTGCTGCAGCTGCGTCTCAAAGCAGGTGGGGCACAGGCTAGTGGTGACAGGATTGAGGGTGGCTCTCCCAGATCCTCTGGTATCGGGACATCTCCAGATGGTCACTGTGGTGGGCAAACCCAGGGGAATCGGTGCTTATCAGCGGGCTGAAGGCGAACTCCGACCTATACGTGGCCCCTCTGGGTGAGGGATGGGAAGCTTGAGGCAGTTGTGACTGCGGAGGGGGCAGCCGAATGGCAGTCAAGGGCCAGCACTAGGCCTCGCGTTTCCATCCCCAGGCTTGCGGCAAGGGGCCCTGCCGAGTCTCTGAACAGTGGGCTTCCAGATCCTGTGCTCCTGGGCTCACAGCCGCTCACCCTCACCAGCCACCTACCACTCTGTGTCCCTTCACTCCTCAGGAAGACCTCTGCCATCAAGAAAGGCAGCACAGGGCCAGGCCTTGCCCATGGACCCTTCTCAGGACAACCCGACGGCACCCGCAGAGCCGCTCTCCTAAGCTGCAGGGGGCCCGGGCTCCCCATCTTTTGGGAGGAGCCATGGTGTTTAGGAGGGGCGGGTGCAGCTCCCTGAGGTGGCCGGGCCCGGGAGGGGGCAGTGTCTGCACAGGCCCCCTAGGCATGCTCAGGGCCAGCCTGCTGCTTGTCAGCCTGCTCTGGGGGGCACGGGGCACAGCCAGCGCCAGTCTTAGCACGGCTGTGGGCCGTACCGTGCCCCTGACAGGGCGCTGCTACTTGAGCATTGGGGATGGCTCCGTGACAGAGTTTGAGTTCCCAGAGGAGAGCGAGGGCATCATCGTGGTCTCAAGCCAGTACCCGGGCCAGGGCAACGGGACAGGGCCTAGCCCCGTGCTGAGGGTCACCTCCCTGGACACAGAGGTGCTGACCATCAAGAACGTGAGTGCCATAGCCTGGGCTGGTGGGGGCGGCTTCGTGGTGAGCATCCACTCGGGCCTGCCTGGGCTAGCGCCACTCCACCTCCAGCTCCTGGACCCCCGTGAGGCCCCATCCACGCTGGTTGAGGAGCGGAGAGATTTCTGCATCAGGGTCTCAGCTGCTGAAGACACGCCTGCCCCCCTTGGCACCGACTTGGCCCACTTCTCGGAGAGCCCAGTACTCTACTTGCTTCTGCCTCTTATCTTTGTCAACAAGTGTTCGTTTGGGTGCAAAGTAGAGCTCGAGGTTCTGAAGGGGCTCCTGCACAGCCCCCAGCCCATGCTGCTGGGCCTCCTGGGCCAGTTTCTGGTTATGCCCTTCTATGCTTTTCTGATGGCTAAGGTCTTCATGCTGCCCAAGGCCCTGGCTCTGGGCCTCATCATCACTTGCTCGTCGCCCGGCGGCGGGGGGAGCTACCTCTTCAGCCTCCTCCTTGGGGGGGACGTCACCCTGGCCATCTCCATGACTTTCATCTCAACAGTGGCTGCCACCGGTTTCCTGCCGCTGTCCTCGGCCATCTACAGCCGCCTGCTCAGCATCCACGAAACACTCCACGTGCCCATTTCCAAGATCCTGGGGACCCTGCTGTTCATCGCCATCCCCATAGCAGCAGGTGTGGTGATCAAGTCCAAGCTCCCCAAGTTCTCGCAGCTGCTGCTGCAGGTCATCAAGCCCTTCAGCTTCGTGCTGCTCCTGGGTGGCCTCTTCCTGGCCTACCACATGGGGGTCTTCATCCTGGCGGGCGTCAGGCTGCCCATTGTGCTGGTGGGCCTCACAGTGCCCCCAGTTGGCCTCCTGGTGGGTTACTGCCTGGCCACGTGCCTGAAGCTGCCAGTGGCCCAGCGTCGGACTGTCAGCATCGAGGTCGGGGTGCAGAACAGCCTGCTGGCCTTGGCCATGCTGCAGCTGTCCCTCCGCCGCCTTCAGGCTGACTATGCCTCCCAGGCCCCCTTCCTTGTGGCACTGAGTGGCACCTCAGAGATGCTGGCCTTAGTTACTGGCCACTTCATCTATAGCAGTGTGTGTGCAGTTCCCTGAGGCGCCCCGGGTCAAGCTTTCGCCACCCCTAGCCCCCAGCCTCCACCCACGGTCCCCACAGTTCTTGTGTACCAAAGGCCTTTAGTTCTCATGCACTATGCACTCAGAAAAATCCAGGCTTATTTTTTTTACTCGTTTTTTATTCTCCAGCTTTCAGTGCCAAAGAGGCCATGCTGAGTTCAGTAGGTGGGCACTGCCTAGAAAATATATTTCAATAAAAGAGAGAAGCAAGCTTGGGTCCCTTCCAGTCTTTGCCCTCTGAGGCCTGCGGGTGGGGGGAAGGAAGGGTGTGGCTGGGTAAGTGTGGGCCAGGGTGGAGGGCTGGCTTGGGTGACACGGTGACCTCTGCCCAGACTTTCTCTCTCAGCCTTCCTTCCCCATGCATCCCCTCTGAGAGTTGGGTCTCTCTGTTCTAGAAGGAGCGGTGGGAAGATGAGAGCGGAGGACTGGCTCCCCCGCCCTCTCCCAGGCTCAGCTGATTTTCCGCAGGCCGACTAGGAAGGAGGCAGCAGGAGGCCCGCGGGCCGCGGGGCGAGCTCTGCAGGGCCGGGTCATCAGCGCACTCCTGAGAGGCAGGGAATCGGCCTCGGCGCTGACCTGTTCCGCCCGCGGGCGGTGAGCGGGGGCGAGCGAACCCCTGGCCCGCCTTCTCCCCCGAGTCCCAGCTCCCCGACTCCGCCGACCGGGCCCGACTAGTTCCTCCACCCCTTCTCAACCCCGCGGGCTTCCCGGCTCAGTCGCCGCGGGGCCCGGGTCCGGGCGGTCCCTGTGCTCCGGGGGGGTGGGGGGCGGGGGAACGCGACGCCGGGCGCGCCCCTCGCGCGACTTCCGGCAACGGCAGCTCGTGGCGCGCGCCCGGAGCGGCGGCGCGCGGCGGGGGTCTGTAGGGCTTCGCGCCGGTTGGAGTGGACGCCGCCGCGGTCGCCATGCAGCTAACAGTGAAGGCGCTCCAGGGCCGCGAGTGCAACCTGCAGGTAGCGTCGCCGGGCCCCGCCGCCGTGTCGGCTCACGCGGTTGGCCCCTGGGCGCAGGGCCGGGCCGAGGGCGGGGACGGACCGGGCGGGCTGGCCTCGCAGGGGAAGCCAGGAGAGCCGCCCTCCGCGGGGGCTGCGGCCTCACCGCCTGCCTCTCATCCTCGGCCCGGCCAGGTGTCGGAGGACGAGCTGGTGTCCACGCTGAAACATCTGGTCTCCGAGAGGCTGAACGTCCCCGTCCGCCAGCAGCGGCTGCTGTTCAAGGGCAAGGCCCTGGCAGGTAACCGGGGAGAGGAGACGCCCGGGGAGCCCCGCGGGAAGTCAGGGGACGGGGAGTCCGGGCCGAGCCCGGGCAGCAGTGGACTGGAGGGGGCTCTGGCCACTTGACCCCCGGGGAGGCTGTATCCTCAGCCGGATGCCGCGGCGCTCCGCCTGGCCTCCCCGAGGCCTTTCCCACCACCGTGGGCCACAGCTCCATCAATCTCTCTCGGGCAGATGGGAAAAGACTCTCGGATTACAGCATTGGGCCCAATTCCAAGCTCAACCTAGTGGTCAAACCTCTGGAGAAGGTGTTACTGGAAGAAAGCAGCGCGCGGATAGTGGCCGAGGCCCCGGCCCCACCCCCGGCCGCCTGGTCTCTAATCTCCAAAGTCCTGGCCCGTCATTTCAGCGCCGCAGATGCCAGCAGGGTCCTGGACCAACTCCAGAGGGTGAGCAGCGTCGCCCGGAACTCCCACGTCCCACCCAGCCGCTCGCAGCCCCTGCCCCTATCCCAGTGTCCCCCCGACCCGCGCCACTGAATCCGCCTGGCCTTCTCTCCTCAGGATTATGAGAGGTCCCTGAGCCGCCTGACGCTGGATGACATGGAACGCTTGGCTGGCCGCTTCCTGCACCCTGAAGTGACTGAAGCTATGGAGAAGGGGTTCTCCAAGTAGGATTCCCGGAGCGTGGGGAGGAGCCGGGCCAGGCCACAAGCTGCATGTAGCATTAAATGTGTTCTAATGTTGCAATTCGGCTCATAATGCTAGCTGGCGGGTACGCGGGTACCTGTATCTGGCTCTTGACCTGGGTTTGCTTCCATGTTTGGCGCTAGTGCTGAAGTGGGAGAGCCACGACCTGAGTCCAGCAGCTTCTAGAAGTGCCTCAGGGTGAGAGGGTTGTTTAGAAGGGTTCTGAGGGGTGGGCTTTGGCTTTCCATGTTCAGCCCACTGAGGAGAAACCCTCGAGCAATACCTTTCCAGGCCTGAAAGGGGAAGCAGCTGGCCCCTGCTGCCCAGTCCTGTCACCTCGCCTCTGGCAGGTCTGACATTGGCAGGTCAAGTGACAGCCAGCCTTGGGCCCCCTCAAGCTGCTGCCACCAGTGTGCACTCGATGAAGGGAAAGCATGTCGGGGGGTCTGGGACGTCACCCAGCTCTGCGGTGTTACTTTAGGCAAGTCCCTGTGTCATGTTGGTCCCCAGCCATTGACTCTGCACAGTGAGGGTCACTCCTTAGACCTCAGTCAGTTTCCTTTACCCACAACCCCCCGGGGTCGGGAGTCTGCAGCCATCCTCCCCCTTGTGTCCCAGATACAAAGTGAGGCCAAAAGCTGAGTGATGGCCCTCAGTGTCACAGCTTTTCTCTGGGCACCCCCTCTGCTTGTCTCCTCCGGGACATGGGCGGTCGTCGACCCTTAGAGATGACAGGTGGTGGGCTCGAGTTTACTCAGCCAGGCCCCTACACCCTGCGCTCACCCACGGCCTGAAAGTAGACCCTTCCCCTGCCGCGTGTGTACAGGGCCTTTCACTGTGCACGCCACTCACTGCCTGACAAGGAACGTCGTGGGGGGCCAGGGAGGGGCAGAAGCCGCTGGCAGGTGGGCCCTAGAGATCATCGAGGCACCTGCTCCTCGGAGCAGGGCGCCTGGGCCGCCCTCCTGCCTGGGCCTCGTGGGGTAAGCGCCGGGTCCCCGGGCTGGGAGGACGGACAGAGGCCTGACGGGCAAAGGCTGTGAAGAACAGATGGAAGGCCCGGGCCCCGCCCAGCAGCAGGGCCCGTGTGATGATAGACTTGCCTACACTCTCATCTCTCTTCCGTCAGGAAGGTTTATACTGACACTGCCAGTCACACTAGAGGTGAATGTGAGACTTTGATCCGAAAGGAACTGTATTAGCTGGGCGGCTTTTGGTTTCCAGTAATTGATTTAACCGTAGAGGAAGTTGGTTTAAGCAATAAAGGAAATGCATTGGTTTACGAAACTGAGAAGTCCAGGGGTATTGGCAGCAGATAAACAGTTTCACCAAATACCCAGTTTCTTCCTACCTCCCCTCTGCACTCTGCAGCGTCTGCTTCATCCCAGGCCTCTGCCTCAGGATCAGAAGATGGTTGCCTGCAGCTTCCACCAAATCCCTTGATCACAGCCAGCAAGGAGCACCTTCCCGACCTGTAGCGTAGCTTCTTTCTCAGACGCCCCCAGCAAATAAACGCTGTCCTTTTGTTGGTCAGAACTGGGTGGTGCCTCCATCGTTTTGGCCGGGGATGGGGTGGGCTTGGGCGGGAGAGGGAGATTCTCAGCGAAAGCCAGGTCCTCGGGGAGGGCTGACCGGTGCAGTGCAAGGGAGTGACACACACAAACGCATGCTGCAGACAGACCCTAGAGGCGGTTGTTAAGTCCCTTGTGCCAGTGCCTCCCGGCTTGGGGGTGACAAAGCCATCTGCTGGGCAGTTGGACAGGGGGGTCAGGAAGTCGGCGGCGGGTAGATCAGGCTGGACAGGGAGACAGGAGTGGAGTCTTCAGGGTGTATGGTAGGCGCCTCGCTGACAGGACTGACTGGGATCCGGACCCGGTCTGATTTCCACAGCCCCGTGCAGCCTTCCATGACGTTCGGGATGTCCTAGATGCCGTGAGGACGGATGAGACGGCTTCCCTGGGAGCATGGTGTAAAAAGAGGGGAGAGGACTGGGCCGTGAGGGACTTCACCAACTGGAGACGCTGTGGAGGCCGCAGGGAGAGCTCGGTGTCAGAGGCCAAGAACGCCCCTCCAGGAAGGTGGGGTGGGTGGCTAGTGCTGCCGAGAAGCACAGGGAGGGCACGGCAGAGCCTCCTCTTGCCTCGGTAGCAAGAAGGTCGTCGGCAGCGCCGTGGGGAAGGGGCCGTGACGGTGACCGCGGACCCCTGCTTCTGGAAGCCTGTCTGCGCAGCAGGGTGTAGCTGTGGAGGGGCAGGGCCGGGGAGGGAACATGGAGAGGGAGGAGATGCTGCCGGCATGAGAGATGGGAGGCCCAGCTGGGAAGGCCCATGCCGTCGTGAGAGGAGATGGGTGACCGCACGTGAAGACGGAATGGCCGCAGGCTGCACCCCGCCTTTGCCCTTAGATTCTCGGGGTGGCCCCATGTACACCACAGGCTCCAAATGCTGAGATCCTTCCACAGGGGCCGGAATGTTTATCGCGGGCACTGTACCCCTTGGGCCAAGTGTCCGCCCCGGAGGTGGGTGCTGACCCACCTGTTACCCCCTGGCCCCTGGCCGCTGTAGGGCCCCGAGACCCGCTGTCCGCTCATGGCGGAGGGGCCTCGAGACAGTCGCTGATCCCCGTGGTGCAGCTCACAGCCCCTGTGGGGGTCACAGTGCCGCTAGGAGACGGCAGGATGAGTGAAGGGCCCAGCTGAAGTGGCCTCTCAGACAGAAATGGTCTGGCACCTGGAATGAGATGCCTGTGGTGCCATTTCCCACGGGCACACAGGAGGAGGGGCAGACGCAGAGGAAAGCAGCGTTTCTTCGGAGCGGGGCTCATGGAGTTGGAAGCGCCCAGGCGACAGATCAGCTGTGCCCACGATTTGCTGGCGCCTCGCAGGCTTTCCCCGCAGGCCTGGACGAGACCAGCTCCAGTAGGTGGGACAGGTGCTGCTCAGCCGCGCCAGGCCCTGCCAGCAGCAGATGCGACAGCCGTGGCGGCCTCAGCCCTCCAGGCCTTGAAAAGCCTGCAGGAGAGACAGTCGCCCCTGTCCCCCTCCAGGGCCCAGCCGGAGCAGCCTCCCCGAGTTCCTGGGGACCTGCCCCTGGCCACCTCTGCTGCCGCCCTGTCCGCTTCCCCTTCCTCTTGGTGGCTCACTCCTCTGTCTCCTTTGCTGGTTCTCCCCCCACACCCCCATCTCTTACTGTCGGGGGGCCCCAAGACTCCGTCCCCGGACCCCTTCTCCATGTCACTCCCTGGGGAGCCTGTCCACCTTCATCTCCATTTCTGTGTTTTGCACCTGTGTCTGTGGCTCATCCCAGCCCTGTCTCTGAGCTTCAGGCCACAACTCTGGGCTGTGACTCTGAGGCCATGCCCGGCTCCCCTGCACAAGCCTTCCTGTCATTCTTTTAGTGCATGTCCCAGTTGATGGCGGCACGGGTACTGGAAGACACAGTTCCCTCCCGCCTGGCACCTGCATCTGCACGTGTGCCCGGCCCTGAAGGGCAGCACCGCCGGCCAGGCTTTTAACGACAGGAAGTGGGAGGCCGACTTTGCTTCTCCCAACCCTCCCTTCTCCACGGGCAATCAGGCAACAGTATTTTTTGAAGAGTTCAGGGCACTCGCCTTGTAGAAAGTCCCAGTATGGATTTGCCCGCTTCCTCCCTGGTTAGATTCAGCTTAGGTGTTTTGAGGACGGCACCGCCCAGGGCAGGCTATGTCTTTCTCCCTCCCCGCACAGGGCGAGGAGGGGCAGGGGACCGGGCTGCCCACCGTTAGGGAGGCTCGGTTTGATCACCTGGTGTCTCCCTTGTAAAGTTGCATTTTCCCTCCCTAATGCACAAGTAATCTGGGTGACACCTTGAGACCCAGTGACTATCTTTTCCCCAACAACCTTTATCTAATGGTTTTACCATCCAAGGATGATCCCCAACTGGATGAATTGCATTGGTGGCTGCAAAATGCCTTAATTTGTTAGAATTCTAGCAGGGACACAGCACTACACGCCAACATGTGACTGGCCCAGTGAATGGCATGCCCCCAGTTGAGGCTGCCTGGACAAGCCATACCGTCCACCCCCAGAACTCTGTGCCCACTCTTTCTGCCCAGGGGCAGGAGCGAGAGAAGGAAGAAGCACAGGAAGCCTTCATCTCAAAGGACTTTTTAGTAGTTTGGGGCTGGTGTGTGTGTCTGGGTACCCATGTGAGCTGCCTGTAGGTTGGTAAGGATGTGTGTGATGGGAAGAGGCTCGGTTAGTTGCACGTAGCCTGGAAGAACAGGTTATGTCCCTTGGGGCCCCACCTGGTCAATTATCCCTGGAAATTGATTTGATAGGTGTGAGATGAGGCCTCCCCCCTCTTATTTGTAATAAACTCACTTCCTAGGGTGATATTGACATAATTTGGGGCTTCACTGATTTATCCCAAGTCCTGAGCGAGGTCCTAGCTACTCAAAGTGTAGTCTGAGGACCAGCAGCATGGACATCCCCCGGGAGGTTGTGAGTAATGCAGAATCCCAGGCCCGACCCTGGACCTGCTCAAGCAGATCCTGCATTTTAACGAGGGCCTCAGGGAAGTTAAAATCGCGTCACACAGTTTGCGAAGGGCCAGGGCTTTGGGAGGGAGCCTCAGTTTCTCTGCGGCCAAGGGAGTCTTGGAGAACGCCCAGCCGGGCCGGTTCCGCGGGAACCCACCTCGCACCCCCTCGGCCTCAGAGGGGCCTGTTTGCGCAGGCGCACGGGGCGGAGTCAGCGCGAGGGGGCGGAGCTTCAGGAAGGAGCCGTTGTCTCTCAGCCGACAGCGGAGAGAGCGGATGGGGAGACCAGCGGCCTGAAGGCAGAGTCGGAGGCGGAGCGCTGCAGCCATGCAGGCGGCAGAGGCGGACACAGGCGCAGGCAGGATGGCGGGCGGCGCTGAAGGCCTGGACAGCCAGGGGGGCAGGGGCGGCCCTCGCAGCGGGGGTGCTGCTGCCGCTGCAAACGACGGAGCTCTGTGTGTCACGCCGGCACAGCACTCTCCGGGGCCGGGCGGACACCCCGCGTCCACGGTCAGAAGGCCGGGAAGCCGGCCACACGTATTGTATCCTACCCGAGGGCAGAGTGGGGAATGGACTGCAGGCTGCCTGCGGTGGGAGGTGGGACAGAGGGGCGCACGAGTCAGGGGCAGCCTGGGAGCGAAGGGGAGAAGGGGGAGTCAGGGGCTGCTGCGGGGTGGTCTTGAGGGGGAGAAATAAGAGCAGAAGGAAACCCGGGGCGCCTGGGGGCGAAGAAATGAGAGCACGGGGCAGCGGGGCGGCTGGGGCGGATTAGGGCCAGGCGTGGTCTGGGGGGCCAGAAGCAGTCCTGAAAGGGGTGAGGCTGGTCAGGATGCCCTGAGACAGGGCCCAAAGCACCAGATCCGTGTGGATGGTGCCTTAACCGAATCTCCATCAGCGCCCTAAGTGTGCCTTTCCCGTCCACCTTGGAGGCGGAGATCGCCCGTGGGTCCCTGGCCCCAGATGCCGAACTGCACCATGGGGCTGTTGGGAAGGAGCTCACAGTAAGCGGCAGCGTCCTGGCAGTGTAAGTTCTAGAAAGGGCTGCTTGGGAGTGGCAGCAGGTGGCCGGGCCAGTCTCCCCCAAGGGCGCTCTATTGGAGACTCGGAGATACTGCAGGGTTGGATCTAGGGAGGTGACACGGTGCACTGGACCCATCTCCGCCCCAGCGGGCACTCCAATGGAGATGGCAGCGGCTTCGGTGTCATAGAGGGGCAGAGCCAGGGACTGGAGGGGTTGCTACCATCACCTTGATTTTCTTTTTCCATCACTTTTAGCCACTGGAGAGCTGAAGATTCCCACCTCCTCCAAATTTCCATCGTCAACTTTCTTGACCAGCTTTCTCTGGTGATACGGACCATGCAGCGCTTTGGGCCCCCTGTTGCACGCTAAGTCAGGGCTAGAGAAAGGGATTAAGGTCTAAACTTGTGTCCCTTCCTAGACAGTGCATCCCTCCCAGGGCAGTGATTCCTGTAGTAGTTGCCACTTTATTATGGGGGCCTCATCTTTTGCCTCTACTGGCCCTTGGGTGCTGAGGGTTCACTTGCTTTGTTTGGTGCTTAAATGTTTCTTAACTACTGAAAATAAAACTGAGCTACGGGGCTTCCCTGGTGGCGCAGTGGTTGAGAATCTGCCTGCTAATGCAGGGGACATGGGTTCGAGCCCTGGTCTGGGAGGATCCCACATGCCGTGGAGCAGCTAGGCCCGTGAGCCACAACTACTGAGCCTGCGCGTCTGGAGCCTGTGCTCCACAACAAGAGAGGCCACGATAGTGAGAGGCCCGCGCACCGCGATGAAGAGTGGCCCCTGCTCGCCACAACTAGAGAAACCCCTCACACAGAAACGAAGACCCAACAAAGCAAAAATAAGTTAATTAATTAATAAAACTCCTACCCACAGCATCTTCTAAGAAAAAATAACTGAGCTACGATGCTGTGTCTGACTTTATTTTCAACTACAGCACCTTTAAATATTCTTTCCTTTGTCCTTAAATTGGAGGGGAGGTTCTGTGATTCAGATATTCAAGTAGTACAACGTAACTGAAGACAGTTTAAGAAATGGAAGAGGATAGGTCCTGTCTGTCATTCAGTATTAACTACTGTCCACATTTTGGAATATTTTCTTAGTTTTATAGTGGTATTTATGTAGTAAATGTGTAACAGCAATAATATTTTGCAAGTTTAGCATTTTTCCTGATATTTTTCATCTAACATGAACCTTTTTCTACAAATTCTTCAAAAGCATTATTGAATGGATACATAAAAGATACATTATTGAATGTTTACATTATTTTCAATTTTTGCCATATTATAGGTAATGATTCAGTGGAATGCTTGTATGTGGAGCTTTGCCTGAATGATTGTTTTCTTAAGATAGACTACAAGAGGTAGAATTGGTTAAATATGTAAAGCTCTCACGCTGCAGTGTGTGAAATTGCTCTCCAAATTGTACAGAAAATGTACCCTCCCACCAGAATGCTGGTTTCCCACATCCTTGTCACTACTGGGTCTCCTTGGTAAAATTTTTTTTAAAAACTGGGTTTGTATGACAAGAGCAAACAACCGAGAAACACTCGAATAGGAGCTTTGTGGCTTACTGGCCTTGTCTCAGATCAATGAAGAAAAAGTGCTAGGACAGTCATTTAAGCCTTTAGTTAGAAGGAGTTTTAGTTTCCTGTAAAAGGTGTTGTATCCTGCAGCCTTTCTCAACTCACTTATATTCTAGTAGCTCTTTGGTAGATGCCATTGGATTTTCATCATTGATCACGTTTTCAGAATAAAGGCACTTTTGCTTCTTCCTTTCCAATCTGCGTGCCTTTCAGTGATGAATTTTTCTCCTGGTTAAGGATTGGATTTGGCTGCTTTGTATCCCTGGTAGTTTCTTCTTCCGTGTCAGACCTTGAGCCTTTTCCCCTGGGTGCTGGGTATCTTTGTATTCCTAGACATATTTTTTGAGCTTTGTTCTGGGATGCTGTTAGATTACTGGGGACAGATCCTTTTGAGTCTTGCTTTGAAGATTTGCTGTGTGGCACCAGAGCAGCTTTCAGTGTAGGGTTCACTTTTTTTTTTTTTTTTTTTTTTGGTTTTTGGCCGCACCCCGTGGCATGTGACATCTCAGTTCCCTGACCAGGGATCAAACCCGCACCTCCTGCATTGGAAGTGCAGAGTCCTAACCACTGGACTGCCGGGGAAGTCCCATAGGATTCATTTTTTTCCCCCACTACTGAAGCGGGGGCCTTCTGAGCCCCCTTCCGGATGCCTTCCCAATCATGAGGTTTGCATTCTGGCCGGTGGGGACAGCCCCCAGTCCGTGTCCTGCTCGAGCGCTGGGCAGAGTTACCTTCCATCCTTTGGGTGGCCCTGTCCCCCGCCTCGCAGAGTTTCCTTCCACGCTGGTGCTGCTCAGTGGTCCTCGGCGCGCTTCAGTGGACCCTCCGCCCTTGGGCACGGTTCTGTCCCTGTGCCGCTGTGTCCTCTCCAGTCCTCCACCCGCCAACTCCGGCTGCGTGCGCTCTGCGATCCACCCCCGAGACCCGGGGAGGCGGCTGGACTCGGTCCGGACGGTCCGTGTAGACAGCAAGCTGGGGCAGCTGCACGGCTCACCTCTTCGGGGTCTCAGCTCCCAGAGGTCACTGACGGTCCTCCCTCACCCGAGGCCCAGTTTCTTCACAGCCTGTGTTTCATAACTTTTGGCTGCGTTTAGGGGATTCTTTCAAGCCAGTGCGGGGGAGATCCGGTCCCTGTTCCTGCATGTGCGTGAACGGAGTCCGCCGGCACAGAGCCCAGAGAGCTCTGACAGCGTGGGCTGGAGGGAGGGCGATGCTGGTGCTGGGGATGGTGGCGGTGGGCATGGCGACGACGGTGATGATGGAGCATCTCCCCTGCCAGCACGCAGCAGCTCTGGTGGCTACAGAAAGGGTCCTTTTCTTTCTTTCCTTTTTAAAAACCATTTTTAGGACTTTAATTATCGATGGGGAGCTGAGAATCGAGCACTTTCACGCCACTGTCCCTCTGCCTCCTCCCCAAATGGTTCTCGTCTACTCACTCCAGAAACTGTGCCCTCCCACCACAATCCTGGTTTCCCCACATCTATGTCACCATTACGTTAGTGTCCCGCAAAAATAAAAACCTCAGTGTGTGTGAGAAGAGCAAACAACCCAGAAACACTAGGCTAGGAATTTTGTAGTTTACTGGCTTTGTTTCAGATCAGTGAAGAAAACTGCTGGCACACCTGGCTCAGGGTCTGGGCAGGGGGAGTTAGCTCCCTCTAAAATATCCTGCGATCTTGGAAGTTTTACTTCTTCCTTTGCAATCTGGTTGCCTTTTATTGATTGCTCTATCTATCTCCTTCTAATGGGCTGGTCTTTACTTACTATTTTCATGCCAAGTGTTTTTGCTTGGATAGCAGACCTTGTATGTTTTACCTTGGGTGCTGGCTATTTTTGTATCCGTAAACATACTTGAACTTTGTTCTCAGGTGCTGCGGTTACTTGGAGACAATTTGATTCTTTAGAATCTTGCTTCTAAGATTTGCTACATGGCACTAGAGCAGCTTCTAGTATAGAATTAATTATTTTCCCGCTACTGAGGCAAGACCCTTCTGAGTGCCCTCCCTCAGGCCTCTTGAATTCTGAGGTTTCCATTCTGGCCAGTGGGGACAGGTGCTCATCCAGGTCCTGCTTGAGCCCTGAGCATAGTTACCTTTAATCCTTCTTGGCAGCCCTTTCCCAGGCCCGGGGCGGTTTCCTCACACACTTGTGCTGATCAGCACCCCCGATACTCCAGGGGGACCCTCTGCAGACCCCCAGGATCCTCTCTGCCGGCAGCTCCTGAGCTACAGTACCCCAGGCTCTAGGGCCCGACGTCAATCTGATTCTCCCTCCCTCACCCAGCAAAGCCCAGAATCAGCCTACTGCCTTGACCTGACAGATGAACTGGTGAAGCTGCCAGGTTGCTTTAAAACATGTCAGATTGCGTCACTCTTCCGTTAAAAAGAATCTCCAAAATGGACTCTTAGGGACAAAGCCAAAGAACTTACAATGGCCTGAAAAACCAGACGTGAGAGACTTCCCTGGTGGCGCAGTGGTTGAGAGTCCACCTGCCAATGCAGGGGACACGGGTTCGATCCCTGGTGCGCGAACATCCCACATGCCACAGAGCAGCTAAGCCCGTGTGCCACAACTACTGAGCCCACGCGCCACAACTACTGAAGTCTGCGCACCTAGAGCCCGAACTCTGCAAGAGAAACCACCGCAATGAAAAGCCCGTGCACTGCAACGAAGAATAGCCTCCACTCGCCACAACTAGAGAAAGCCTGCATGCAGCAACGAAGACCCAACAACGAGGACCCAGTGCAGCCAAAAAAAAAAAAAAAAAAAAAGCCAGATGTGATCCAGCCCGTTTCCTCTCCAATCTTCTCCATTCCCACCTTTCGCTTGCTCATCCTGATTCAGCCTCACTGGCTTCCTTGGCCATTCAAAAATGCCAGGCCGGGGGCTTCCCTGGTGGCTCAGTGGTTAAGAATCTGCCTGCCAATGCCGGGGACATGGGTTCGAGCCCTGGTCCAAGAAGATCGCACGTGCCGCGGGGCAACTAAGCCCGTGCACCACAGCTACTGAGCCTGCGCTCTAGAGCCCGCGAGCCACAACTACTGAAGCCCGCATGCCTAGAGCCTGTGCTCCGCGACCAGAGAAGCCACCGCAATGAGAAGCCCGCGCACCGCAAGGAAGAGTAGCCCCCACTCGCCGCAACTAGAGAAAGGCCGTGCGCAGCAACGAAGACCCAACGCAGCCAAAAATATAAATAAGTTTATTTAAAAAAATAACATGCCAGGCTGGCTCCTGCCTCAAGGCCTTTGCACTGGTTCTCTTCAGTCTGGAACCCTCTTCCTCTGGGGATCCCCCTGGCTCACCCGAAAATCATTCCTGGCTGCTCTATTTAAAATCGGATCCTGCTTTCTCCCCACCCGGCTTACTTGAACAGGTGTGTGGCGTAAGAGGGTAAGAGGTAGGAGGTAGGTAGGAGCACAGTGACTGCAGTGCGCTTGGGACAGTAAAGGGTTGTCAGATATGAAGGCGTTTGGGGGCCATAAAGCCCTGGATGGTTTTGAACAGAGTGGGGACAAGGTCCACCGTGTATGTTAACAGGGTCCCAGTGCCTCCCACGTTGAGAAGAGGCAGAAATGGGTACCCTGGCATCCAGGCAAGCGACAAGGGTGGCTTGGACCAGTCGGGGGCAGTGGAGGTGGGGAGAAGGGGGCGGGTTCTGCATGTGTCTTGAAGGCGGAGCCACCAGGACTCACTGATGGATTGGACGTCGCCCTGGAGCGCCTCAAGTCCTCAGAAACCCTGCAACGAGTCGCCCTTCCCCCCATCAAGGGCGAGCAGCTCATGCAGAGTCCGACAGCCTCCCCACCTGCTTCCACGTTCCGGGGAGCAGCCACCTGCCCCGAGGACAAAGCCACACACTGCGTCCATTTCTCAACATTTAATTAGGAAACAAAAATTACAGGGACAAAGAAAACCTCATGCAAAAAAGAGAAAAAGGGGCCAACTGGGTTTCCAGGAGCGCGGGCTGGGGCCGGATTCCTCTGAGGAGGCAGGACAAAGGAGTAAGGCACTGCTGCCTCTGCCCCTCGGGGCGGGCACAGGACAGGGCAGCGGAGGATGAGGGGTCCGGACGCGCAGACCACACTGAGATGGTTTGGCAGCAGGGCCCAGAGAAGGGGGGTTCGGTGCTCCCAGGCCCAGCTCACGCCCTGGCAGGAGCCTGGTTTGAGCTCTCCAGGCGCTCAGAGAGAACGGGGCCCCGGGAGGGGGTACAGTCCCGGCCCGAGAAGTCTGGAGGGGCTGCTGCAGTGGCCGCAGGGGGACCCCTTGGCTGAGCCACCGTCCGAGGGCAACTTCGGTGCCTCACCCGCCCCAAGGGCTGCTGGTGCCGAGGCCCCATCCTCAGCATGGGTGGGGCCAGCCAGGGCAAGGGGGCGTGGCCAGAGGCTAGGCCAAGGCTGACCATGTCACAAGGGAGCCAGGAGGACTCAAAGAGAGAAGGTGAGTGAGGCTGGCAACCTCCGGGGGGCGGGGGAGGAGGGGGCGCGTATTTACAGATGGAGTCGACGGTGAGGTGGAGATAAATTAAATAAATAGGTGGTTAGGGTATAAATAGCAAGGAGGGCAGGGGCGACCACAACCCCCGGCACGAGGGCAGGAGGGCGGGGGTATTGCTGCTGCCGGGGTGGGGGGCTTAGTCCGGTCACCCCCTCCCCACGCAGGGCCCAAAGCAAGGCACTAATGACTGGAGCCCGGCTGTGCCAGGGGCCTCTTGGCCCGGTGACCTCATGCCACCCGATCCAGGGCTCAGCCCCGGGACCCAGGCAGGAGACGCCCCTCTGCACGGGAGGACGGCTCAGGACTGAGAAGCCCCCTCCTCACGGGGTCCGCCTCCCTTAGCTGTTGCTGGACGCAAGGCCGATGATCTGTTCCAGCTTCTGGCGCAGCTTCTGCTTCCGGCAAGAGGCATCTCGGTCCA
Organism: Mesoplodon bidens; assembly: GCF_964165515.1. Taxonomy (NCBI): domain Eukaryota; kingdom Metazoa; phylum Chordata; class Mammalia; order Artiodactyla; family Ziphiidae; genus Mesoplodon; species Mesoplodon bidens. Next base: position 436,946 of record NC_138163.1, read on the forward strand.
GAGCGGTGAGAACCTGCGGGAAGAGGCCCCGAGCCGGGCTCTTGAGGGGCGGGCTCCTCCTGGCCAAGCCCCACCCCCACTGCCCCCCTTCCCTGACGCCCAGGGCGGGGTTGGGGGGGCCCTCACGCGTGTTCCAGGACCCGTCTGGCACTCGGGGGTCCCTCCCGAGCCTCCTCAGACTCTGCAGCCGGTCCCCCCTCTTCTCTGCCACCTCTTGAGTGTCCCAGGGCCACTCAAGTGCTTGGGCCACGTCTCCCTCTCCAGCTGCCCGTGGCCCCCCCTTGGGGAGCTCATCCAGGTTCGGGGCCCCATCCGGGCCCACCCATTCTCATCTCCAGCCAGGAATCCAACCCTGGAGCCAGCGCACCTGTCTTCCCTGACTCTCCAGCCACAAACCAGGCAGGTGGGCTGACCCCGCCCACCTTTGGCCCCAGCCCGTCATCAACCCAGCCCTCCATGTGCTCCCGGCCCCTAACTTCTGCCGGACCAGAACTTTGCGCTCCAGCCAGTGGCTTCTCTACTGGGTCCCTCAAATCCCAGCATCTACAGAGAGTGTCACCTGTGCCACCTTAAGAGCCTGGTTGGGGGAGGAACTGTGAGGAATCCAAGAGCTGGGCTCGCTGACCCCCACCACGCCCCTGCCTTTGCCACCAGCTGTACCCTCAGAGCCAAAGAGCAGGGGCCTGAGGGGGTGGCACGCACCTCCTGGCGGTACTTGGTAACGTAGAAGTAGAGCTCACTGAGCGCGCTCAGGACGTTGAAGTCACTGGCATGGAGACGGGACTGCTCCACCAGGTACGCGTCCATGTCCTGGTCGCTGATGGACGCCATCTTGGATATGTCCCGGTAGTACCTGTTGGGGCCCCGAGGAGGTCATGCCAGCAGGCGCCACAAAAGCCAAAGTCCCTGCCCCGGCGGCCAGGCCAGCCTCCGGGCCTCCTTCCTGAAGAGGAGCCAGCCCGTGGCGGCGCAGCTCTTGCCCCCTCGCCCAGCAGCCGTGTCCCCTGGGGTCCCGGCCCCGCCTCCCCACACACTGGGGCCCACCTCTCCACCCAGCTCTTATAGCTGGGGATGTCCTTGGCGTAGAGCAGCTTGTTGGAGGGCGAGTCCTTGCCCAGGCGGTGCTCGGACGTCGAGCAGGAGTCCATGAAGGTCTGGGCCACCACCGACAGGCAGGCGTCCGTGATGCTGTTCTTGTGGATGTCGAAGACGAACTGCGGGTTCTTGATCACGTTCACCCAGAAGCGCAGGGGCAGGCTGGACAGAGGGACAGAGGCCCGCAGCTCCCGGTCTCCCCCGCACACCCTCCCGTCCGTGCTCACCTCTGCGGGACCACAGCCGGCAAGACTGTCGCGCTGACAGGCAGCAGCCTGACTTCAAGCAGCGAGAAGTCAGAGTGCACGGCCTTCCGTCCTCAGTGAGTTTCAACGCGCCCCCCTCGCACGGCTAACCCCTGCACCGGGCTTCCGGTTATCTCTGCCCTGTGTCAGCGGTATCACCAGGTGAGCAGCAAGGCCCTGAGGGCCAAGGGCACCTCTGGGCACTGGCCACACTACCCACACCCCACCCGCCCAAAGCCCTGGCAGAGGTCTCTGTGCTCGGCGGCACCATCAGTGCCAGGTCTCCTGCCAGGGTAACCAGCCAAGCCCCCAAGGGCGTCCTGACCGTGGTCCCCGAGCCCCAGCCAAGCCTCCTCACGCCCCCGCCCGCGGGCCGGTGCACGGCAGTACCAGTTGCTCTTCCAGGTGTGGCGCACGTCAGGATCGCTGATCTGCCGCTGGTCGGCCTGCTCGTCCAGGAAATCGAACATGTACTTGATGGCCAGGGGCAGTGCCGAGCCCCGGTGCGCCGTGCTGAAGACACTCTCGAAGAGGTCGTCCACGAACTTCTGCAGCGTGCCCTGCAGGGGCGCAGCAAGGACACCAGCTGACGGGGAGCCAGGGCGGGACGTCCCCACGGCAGGACAGATGGGGACAGAGAGGCGTGACAACGAGCAGGGCTTCTGTGCTTGGCCAGCACCCCTCAGACAAGCTTGGCCTCGACCTCAGGGTGGCAGTTCCCATAGCAAAGGCGTTGAGCAAGTCCCCTGGGATTGGAACAATCCAGTGGCCCCTTCCCCAGGCAGCCCAGGCCAACCCCAGGGCCAAGGCCGGGCTACAAGGCACGTGCACTAACACCAGGGTGGTGCGGGGCAGGCCCACACCTTGGTGGCCAGCAGCCGCGTCAGGTAGATCTCCGAGACCATCTTGCTGCCTCGGTCTCCCTCCCGGTGGTCGGCGTGGTCGTGGTTCTTCACCAGGTGCCACAGCTTGGTGCCCGTCTCCTGGTCGGGCGTGATCATGGGTGCCCGCGAGCGGAGGCTGTCAGGGCTGCTGGCCGTGCGGAGCAAGCTCTCTGGGGCAGAGAGTGGTGTGCCCCTTAGGCCAGCAGGGCCACACCAGCCAGCGCCATGGCTCTCTCTCCCCTCCATCCCGGGAGCCCTGCAGGCTGAGGGGGCCCGTCTGCTCTCACGGGCCCACCGCACTTGTAGGCTCAAAGGAACTAGAGACCTCCTGAGAGCAGGGTCCGGGGGGCCGCCAGAACCAAGCTGGCTGCTCAGACGGGGTGGGGCTGGGGGTTCCCCACGATGGCCGACACAGCCTCACAGGGCATGGGGCCAGCAGAGACCCCACACCGAGGACGCCTACCATAACGGCTGAGAGAGCGGGTGAAGGTGAACGAGTTGGCCATGTTGTAGGCTGACACTTGTTTGGGCACCAGTGCCACCAAGGAACCATCTGTCACCTGCAAATCCCAGAGACAGAGAGGGGGGCAATGTGGGAGGCCGAGAAGCCAAGGGGCCTGAGCCACCGCCTACCCCGGCCCAGCAGGGCACGTGTGGGGCAGCTCCCACGGCTCCCCGAGGGGGGCCTGTGGTGCAGGGGCCAGAGAGGGGAGGGGCCGGGACCCCTACTCCTGTGGCCTCGGGGCAGGGCCATGGCTCCCAAGGGCCCTGGGAGTGAGTGGACCTCCGGATGCTCACCTGGTAGTGGGCCAATGAGTTGACCCTCTTCCAGTCACACTCGATTTTGGTGGTGACATCCTCGTCCTGGAGAATGATGCGGGCCATGCGGCCCTGGCGCCATTCTGCGGGCCACAGGCAGCTCTGAGGTCCCGCTCTGCGTCCCCTGGGACCCTGGGCCCACTGCCCTCAGAGGACAGAGCTCAGGTGGGGAGAGTGAACGCCAGCTAAGGTAACGTGGCCACAGGAGGTGGGGAGCCAGGAGGAGAGGGCCGGGGCCTCACCTAGGTCCATGTCCTCAGCTCTGGGACGCTGAGAGTAGGGGATGCCCTTGTACACAGCATCTAGCAGCTTGTCTTTGGCCTGGGTGACGCTGTCACAGTTGAGAACCTTCACCGGGACCTGAGCGCTGCCCTCGCTCTCCGGGCACACACAGTGCAGGGTCTGAGGGTGAGGGGGACCGCAGGGTGGGTCCTGGGTGAGGCGTCCCCTCAGGCCCGATGCCCTCCCCACCTGGCCCCCTGCTCACCAGCGTCTTGTAGTCAATCTGCTGCCGGATGAGCTTGTCCTCGCTCAGGGAGTAGCGGGCCTCGCCTGTGATGGCGTCAATGGGGCCCTTCTCCATCTGCTGCTTGATGGCGCAGTAGAGCAGGAAGAGTGGCTCCCCGGCGCACTCCTGCAGCCAGGCCGGGACACAGCTTGCCGCCCGCCTGCGGCCAACCGCTTCCTCACATCCCCTCGCCCCCCACTTGCCCTCTGAGCGCACGCACCTTCAGAAACTTATGCAGCAGGAAGGTGAACCAGTTGGTGAGCATCTTCTCAGCCACTGACTCAGTCCTAGGGTGAAAGGGGTGCTGGGGCCCTGGCCGGGCAGGGCTGGGCCTCCCAGGGGAGGGGCAGGACTGGCGCAGGGGGACCCCAGTACCTGCGCAGGAGCAGCTTCGGGTGGTTCTTGCTCTCGAGGTTCTTCTCGATGAGGTCCGCCAGCAGTTGCTTGAGCAGCCCCGTGGCATAATCGAGGCGGCTCTGCAGGGCCACCATAGTGAGCGAGGCCACAGTGCCACGGTCGCGCATGGAGAAGCTGCTCTGAGCCTCCAGAGTGTGGATAAAGGTGAGCACGAAGGCGCGGCTGTGCAGCAGCTGCCCAAAGAGACGCAGGGCCTTCTCGACGTTCGGGGGTGTCTGGGGGCCGGGGGGGGACAGGGCATCTCAGAGGGTGGAGGTGGCCCTGGGGTGGAGGGCATGGGCAGGCAACAGTGGGCACTCACATCCAGCTCCTTGAGCACTGGGTGGGCCTCGATGCCCGGGAAGAGCACACGCACGGCGTAGGTCCGGTAGTCCAGGAAGGGGATCTGCACGCCATCCATGTGGTTTGTCAGCTCATTGATGTCTGTCTGCAGCTCAGCGAAGGCTGGGGAGGGCCGGTGAGGGAGAGTGAGGGGAGAGTGAGCAGCGAGGGAGGAGGGAGCCCCCGCCTCCTGCCCCACCCCCCACCCCCATGCAGGCACCTTCCTTGCATTCCAGGGCCACCCGGGACTCCAAGTTGTCCATCTGCAGCTGGAGGCGCTTGAGCGTGCGGTCGGCGTCCTGAGTCTTGCGTTTGTAGGCGACCAGCACAGCACTGATGGCCAGCAGCAGGAGGCCGCCCCCCACCGCCAGCCCCACCACAGCCTGCAGGCTCAGCGCCCGATCGGCCGTGATGTGCAGGGTGCCCAGCCAGAACTCCAGGCCGCCCACCAGCACCTGCAGGGACAGGCGCCATAAGCTGACCCCGACCCCACGCCAGGCTGCTCTGGCGGCCTCCCTGCCCCCTACCCACCATGACCGGCTGCCGGCCCGTCTGGCTGGGGGAGTCACACAGGAGTTGCGTGTCCGAGACGGTGAGCGTGCATGGCTGGCCCCCGATCAGCACCGTGTAGTTGAGGCGGGAGCTGCCAGCTGCCGCAGGGATCAGATTCTTGCCCTGCAGAAAGAGAGCGCTGCTGGCCAGGGCTCCCCACCACCCCACCCCTCCCGCCCTAGGCGCCCACCACACCGGCACCTTCAGCACCACGTGGGAGCCAGGCTTGACATCCAGGACCCCGGAGGGCCCAAGTGGCTCAAAGCTGGGGTCGGGGTAGTAGGTGAAGGAGGACCGGTTGAGGGAACGGGCTGTCTGCACGTGGTCCAGCAGGAAGCCGAACTCGTCAGGGTGCTCACCCTGCGCCTGTGGCTGGGGCCGCCCCAGGAAGATGCCGGGGGCCTTACACAGCATGGCGGTGTCGTTGATCACCTGGCACGTCTGTGGGGACAAAGGTGGGCAGCCCAGCATGTGAGGCCACAGCAGGCAGGGGGTCAGGGGTGGGATGGCGGCAGCTGGCACTCACGTTGGTGGTCTCGATGCCTCGGTACTTGGCCCGGACCCGGGGCTCCTGGACCGTCAGCAGGTGGGTCCCACTCACGGTGATGGAGGTGCTTCCACTAGGTATGGGGGTGAGGGGCCTCAGGCTTCCTCGCCACCACCCTGGGCCCAGCCCTGGAGCGTTATCGAGGCTGCCATGGAAGCCCAAGGCCTCCCCGACCCTGGGTCACCTGGGCACCAGGCGAGGCCCAGGCCGGGCACTCAAGGACCTGGCCCCCAGCCTCCCCTCTGCCAGCCAGGCCCCATTCTCCCGAGGGCCTTACTTGATGATGCTCCAGGTGGGCTCGAGGCGAGTGACGGTGGGGTCCTGGGTGTAGGTGTAGAGGACACTGGGACTGGAGATGTTGGCGCGGTCGATGGCCAGGGTGATGGGGGCCTGGCTCGGGCCCAGCGTGGAGACAGGCGAGATGCACACGATCGCTTCAGCATCCCTCCTATGTCAGCAAGTGGGGACTTGGAGCGGGCCGCCCAGGGCCGCCACCTGCCGGCCCCGTGGCCCCACCTGCAACACTCACCTCACGAACTGGCACTCGCTGTCTCTCACGGTCACTGTGACTCTGCTGCCGGCGTCCAGAGAATGACCGGAAATGGTGATTCGCGTGCCCCCCGAGGCTGGGCCCCGACTGGGACTCACGCGGTCGAACGTGGGCGTCTATGGGAGAAGCAGCCCTGAGGGGAGCGAGGAGACAGCGGGCACCCAGCAGGGCCGGGCCACAGACCCCGCCAGGAAGGAGTGGGAGAGGGAAGGGGGCGGGCAGCCCACGTACCACGAAACTGTAGAGCTGCTCAGACTGCGTGCGGAAGTCAGCCGAGCAGTCGCTGACGCAGAGCTCTGCGGGCCCCGGTGGCGGGCTGGGCACCAGCGACTCCTCCATCTCACACACGATCCTAGGGGTCAGGTCGGGTGAGAAGTCAGGCCCGGGCGCCTGGCCGCAGGCTGTGGGGAGGCCCAGCGCCCACACAGCCGCACTCACCTCTCGGCACTGACGTACTCGGCGGGGATGGAGTTGCAGCGCACGCCGGCCACCCGCAGGCCCACGTCTCGGGAGGTGAGGCCCAGGTTCTCGCCCATGATGGTGATCCGGGTGCCTCCCTCCTTGGGCCCCATGAGCGGGTGGATCTGCGGAGCAGGAGGGGAGGCGGGAGGGTGAGCCGAGGCAGTGAGTACCCAAAGGGCAGCGGGTGGTGGGGAGGCCGACCTGGGCAATGCGGGGGTGGCTGCAGCGAGCGCCCTTCTGGTTCGGGTGCATCCAGTTGGTCTTGGGGGCCGGGCAGTGGGCCCGCAGCTGGCACCTATGCTCCGAGATGCACCAGCCACAGTTGAAGCGAGGGTCAGCCTTGAGGCAGAGGCCACAGCTGGGCCGCTGTGCCCAGCACTTGTACAGGAGGGCTGTGGGCATAGAGGGCACCGCTGGGGAGCAGCTACGGGCCCTAACGAAGGGTCTCCCTGTGGGCCCGGCCCCAGCACATGCCTTCTCTGCCCCAGGAGGTGAGCTCCTCAGCCCCATCCCGCCGCTCACCTCGGAAGGTAGTGGGCTTGTCGATGGGAAAATCTCCATCCCAGACCACGGAGAAGTCCAGCTCAGTGTCACCATACTCATCACCTTCATAGGAGTACTGGGGGAGAGGGACCCACGTGACCGCAGTGAAGGTGCACAGACTGCCCCTCCCCCAGCTCAGAAATCCCCAGCAGGAGACTCAGAAGGTCCCTTGCCACGGTCAGCTGAGGCTTCTAGAACAGTCTGCTGGGCACAGATCTGCACCATGCCCAGCCCTGCACAGCCTGGACCCCTGAGGGAGGCAGGGCGGATGGGCCTCACCGAGGCATTCTGGCATTGCACGCTGCTGCTGTTGAAGCGGACGGCAGGCACCCGCTGCTGCCGCCCCTGCACCCGGACCACACACTCGTAGTTCTTCTGGCCCGACTGGGGCTGCGGCAGGTTCTTGGCCCGCAGGGTAAGAGGCTGCATGACGCCTGCTGGGATCAGGAGGTCCCCACTGGGCAGGATCTCAGGGCAGCCCTGAGGGGAGAACGGCTATCAGCCAGCTGGGCTGGCACTCGGTTAAGGGCGCTCCAAGAAAACCCCAAGACCGAAGGCAGAAAAGCCAGGGGCCAGCCCGCACGGAGCCCAGCCCCCTCGCGTGTGGCGCCCGCCTCACCTCGGGGCTGTGGACCCTGCCCTCCTGGAAGGAGCATTCATGGGGGTGGCTGGTACACACGTGGCGGTACTTACACCAGTGGCAGGGGTAAGGGCTGCTGACGCAGGACATGCACCTAGAGGGGAGAGGCTTCAGAGATCACGGAGGAGACCGGGCCTGGCCCCTCACTGTCCCACCTGCGGGACACACGGGGAACCAAAGGCAAAAGGCGCCGGGGCCCGCCTGAGGCCCACACGACACCACGAGCAACAGAGACATGGGGACGGGGATCGGGGGGGCCAGTACTCACGACTGGAGGACGCTGCAGTTGTAGAAGACAAAGTCAGCCCCTGCAAACCTCACGCCACTCTCCTTGGAGCGCAGCTGCAGCTGCACGGTGCGCGTGGCCCCTGCAGCGAGCCCAGGGGAGCCACACGTGAGCTGCGGACGGAGAGCACCCCTGCCCCCAGCAGCCCAGCCACTGACCGTGCCCCCGGGTGAGAGCCCGGAGCTCCTGCAGGGAAGGCGAGGGACAGTGTAACTCTCCGGAGGGCAGCAGGACGGCCTCGCTCTCGGTCACCTCCTCGAAGGCACAGCTCACGCCCGCACTGAGGTCTGGCACGTTGCTTATGGCCACGGTCAGCTGGGGAAGCAGAGGGCTCAGAGCCGGGCGCACCCCAACACGTGTGCACGGGCCTCTACAGCCGCACACCCCGCACCGCTCACCTGCACCCCAGGCGATGTCACCGACACGTTGTTGGGCTGGACCCGCACCTGGACACACTTCCTCAGCTCCTTGGCGAAGCCACGCGGGGCCGAGGCGCCTGGACAGGCCCCATGGCGGCAGCATCTGCGCAAGGTCAGGCCAGTCCCGTCCCACAGCTGCCCCAGCAAGGCCCGGAGCGGGAGTGCAGCGGGGCCCTGGGGGGGGGACAAAGGGGACAGCGGCCCAGCCCAGGGCACCAGGCAACCGCATGCCTCGGCCTCATCCCCTGGGGTCCGAGGGATGTCACTCAGGATAGAGGTTCCACTCGCTAGCTGAAGAAAGTAGAAGGGCGGGGCGGGGGGGGGGCCACAGGGCGCAGCTCAGGGGAGTGGGCGGTTCCTCACCTGCGCTGCAGCACGCACCACCCACAGTGCGGGTCCCCCGAGCCCAGGCAGGCTGCGCAGCTCGGGTACTGCTCACAGGTCTCCACCGGGAGCTGGCTCACCTGGGGGCAGCTGTGTCAGCACCCGCCCCACCCCCATCCCACCCCCGCCCCACTACCTGCCGGGCCCACCTGCTTCTCACTCAGGAGGTAGACGTGCCGGTGGTCGGGGCTGAAGAGCAGGTCGCGGAGTATGGGGCTGCCGTCCACCACAGGCACCGTCTCATACAGGTGGGCCTCCTGAGAGCCGTCGACCCGTACCTGGGTCACGAGACCAGCCACCTGACGCCACAGCAGCACCCCACACACCCGGGCATCCTATTCTCGAGCCAGGGACCCAGCCTGCCTGCCGCTCCCTTGTCCCACAGACCAGGGAAGGAGGACACCAAGGCTGCCCCCTGGAGGCCCTTGGGGGTGACACAGCCAATCCAAAAAGGCTCCCAGGACATAGAGACAGAGATGAGCGTTGTCTAGAGTTGGGGGACAGGGAAAGCGTGAGAGCTAAAAGGGAAGGGATTTTTAGGATGATGGCAACATCCTGGAATGAGACAGCGGTTATGCTTGAGTAGCTCTGCAGACTTACTGAAATCACTCAGGTGTGTGCTTTAAACGGGGGGTGTGTGACATGGCAGTTACACCCCAATAAAGCTGTGACAAATGCAAAACGAGGACCAGGAGGGAAGTAGACCAGGCTCAGTGGCTCCCTTCACAAACCTTCCCCCCGCCACCCCAGACCTCCCCCAGGGATAGCCCGGCATCCCCCAGGTGAGCAGCAGGGGAACGTGGCAGTTGTCCTGACTCCTGTCCCTTCAGAACACCCTGGAACAGAAGCAGCTGTGGCCCTGCCGGCACTGCAGCCCCCGTGCCCATGAGGGGACAAGAGGGCAAAGAGGGTTAGGTCCACATTTGTCTCCTCGTTCATTCGACTGAGGACCCAGCAACGACAGCTCCTGCTCTCCCGGCAGGGAGGCCCGGAGATAGGCCCAGTAGGCCCCCAGAGCCACAGGAAGCCAGCGATTCAGGCCACAGGGGGCGGTGGCAGTGCAAGCATGGGTGGCTGAGAGGCCACCTGTGGAGCACAGCTGGGCTCCTGGGACCCAGCCTGGGAAGTCCCCCTTCCCCCAGGGGTCGGGCCCCGTCCAAGGTGCTGCAGGGCTCATCCGCACGTTCTTGAACGCAGCCCTCGCCTGCATCTCAGTCTGCCCGATGCCCACATGCTGAGCGTGCCGGGGCTCACCTTCTTCAGACTACCGCTGCGGGTGCCGATGAAGACCACAGAATGCTGCTGGTAGGTGTAGGCAGCCACACTGGCCATGCCATCAGTGCTGTCAGCGAGCAGGGGCAGCCCCTCGATCACGTGCAGGCCACCCAGCGGCTGGTTCAACACCAGCCCACAGAAGTTTCCATTTATCTGCATGGGCTGGTGAAACAGGAGGAGGACGCATGAGTCAGAGCTTGGGGGCACCAGCTGGACCAAGGCAATGAGAGCCCACATTCTAGGAGGGAGCAGAATCTGCACCTCGCTCCTTACCAGCCAAGACCAACCGTTTGCCCCGGGACCCCACAGGAAATTGGGGGCTGAGGAGGGAGGCGGAGGAAGGCGAGCAGGCGGCAGCAGGGCGAGCAGGCTGGGCTGGGGAGGGGCTGGTCCACACAGAGAGGTGGTGGGAAGGCAGGCCGGGGAGGAAAGACAAGCAGCAGAGGCAGGGAGGGGAGGATGGGGGCGGCGGACCCCGGGCTAAGCTGTCGTTCCCAAGACCGAGCCCAGGCTGGCACACGCGGCGGCCCAGCGGCTGCCGTACGACCGCCTGGGCTGGCCCCACAGACCCAGGAAGGGGCAGAGGGCCCAGCCCGGGGGCAGGGGTGGGGGCGGGTGAGGGCTCACGGTGTTGATACAGGGCAGCTCCTTGTTCAGCAGCCAAGGCAGGGCCAGTGTGCCCTCCCCACGGTAGCAGGACTGGATGCGGCGCCGGATGTGGGCGTTGATGCTGCTGAGGGTAAAGAGGCAGAGGATGGTCTGCCGCGGCGGGCTGGCCCGGTTCTTCTGGCCCTGAGAGAAGATGGTGAAGAGGACGTCCTCGTCGGCCGGCACACCCAGGGCCTGGGCCAGCAGTAGGCCGGGCTTGGCCAGGTGGGCGCTCTGCACCAGGCGGTACTCCACGCCGCGCCAGGAGCAGCCGATGGGGAACTCCACGTACGAGTAGAACTCCGAGTCCCCCGAGCACATGCGCACGATCTTGGACGTGAAGAACTTCTCGCCCGCCGTGTCCAGCAGCGTCTGCTGGGTATCCAGCTGCAGCGTCAGGAAGTACACAAAGGAAGCGCTCACGAAGCCGTACACGTAGTAGATGTCGAAGGCCGGGTACAAGGATAGCGTGTCTGAGGGGATCTTGATCTGAGAGGAGACGAACTCGTCCTGGTACACCTGGGGAGCAGGTGGAGGACACAGCCTGGGACGAGGCCTAGGTCCACCCTCGACCTCCCCAACCACGGCCCCTGGGCCCCCGCCACCCAGCCTGGCCCTGCGCCCACAACAAGGCCCCTGGGGGGCTTCCCTCACAACCTCCGTGCCCCCGACCCACGTGGTCACAGGACCCCAGGCCAGAAAGGCTCCAGAGGGCAGGCTGAGCAGCCCCGTCCCAGGACCCGGCCCGCCCTCCCGTCGTCAGCAGCCTGTCCCCTCTGGGACCAGGGCTCTTCCAGAGGCAGAGGCAGGACAGAGTGAAGGTAGGAGGGCACAGGAGCTGGTTCTTCAGAGGGGTGAGAAGGGAGGGGAGGGGAGGGGTCGGGGGCCGGACAGCCCGCGCGGGAGGCCGAGCAGGTGGGCGGGTCACCCACCAGACTGAACATGTCGGCACCGTCCTCGTCGCCGATGAGCTTTCGGGAGCTCAGGGTGGGGAAGTACTCAGACTTGCCATCCACAGCGGTGCCCACGAACAGCTTGCTGGGCCCCTGGCCCTGCTCCACGATGACGCCCGCCATGGAGTCAGGCTCCTGGGCGCCCGACAGGTAGTGCTCCTTGCGGCGGTGCGGCTCGCCCAGCTTGAAGAGGTCGTCCAGCCGCAGGAACTGGCAGATGCCCTGCCAGATGCTGCCGCAGGCCACCAGGCGGCGGGCTGCATAGTCTATGAGCAACAGCTTGTTCACGTTGTCTACAGGCGCCAGGCGGTGGGCACAGACACGCATGCTGGGGGGTGGGTAGCAGCGAGCGTTGTCCTCGACGGGCCCCGTGACGTGGACCCGCAGCTCGGTCAGGTTGGGGGCCAGCTTGAAGACGCGATTCACCGCACCCACAAACACCTCCCCGGTCACCCGGTGCACGGCCAGGTGGGTGAGCGAGGTGTCCGTCACTGAGAAGGCAGGGAAGGGCATGCTGCCACCCAGGGCCCGCCCCACGGCGAGGAGGAACAGCATGAGGAGGCTGACGGCGGGCATGGCCGGCGGCTGCTCTGGGGGTGGGCCTGAGGAGAGACAGGGAGTGCCGGTCAGAGGCCCCCGGCCCAGGGCGCCCAGCCACCTCCGGCCCTGCCTGGCCTCGGGCCCCCAGCAGGCCAAGAGCCACACCACAGAGGGTGGAGGCCAGTCGCCCACCACCATGCCAGAGCCCCAGATGGCGACCACGGCTGGGAGAGAGGAGGGGCCTCCGCCAGGGCGCACGAGTGAGCAGCGAGCGCAGGCAGGCTTGGGGGCCATCAATCATCCCCCACCCACTGCTGGAAAGGAGCCAGGAGGCCTCGCCTCAGCTGGGCCACACCCAAGGGGGCAGCAGAGCCAGATGCTAGGAAAGGAGAAGCCAAACACCAGATCCCAGAGCTGAGGGTGGCCAGCCGCACACAAGACCAACCCAACCGTGGGCAAGCCAAGGCCACAGACGTGCCTCACACCCTAGCCGGGGAAAGGAGAAAAGGTAGGGAGAGAACAATAGCAAATTGGTGTCAGGACACCACCCCAGGACAGAGGTCTGAGGCATCAAAGGCTGAGACCAGATGGGAACCAGGGCTGCCACTTCCACCTTCCTGGCCCCGGCTGCCTCCTCGCCCCAGGGGCCTCCGTCTGCTGGCTGTCCAGGAGGAGCCTGCCATCCAGGCTACCGGCTGCAACACAAAGCCGAGTCGCCTGCCCCCAGAGCAAAGCACAGAGACAGACATAAGTCAGGCTCTGCTCAGGCACAGCCAGACGGATGCCCAGGCAGCCCTGCGCGGCTCTCCCTCCAAATCCACAGTTAGCTGGGGAAGGGGAGATGCAGGGGGGCCCAAGGAGCCCTATGGAAGAGGAGCAACCTTCTGAAATACAGCTGAGACTTTGGGGAGATGGGGTGGAGGACCACAGGAGCAGTACTGGGCTTGGCTGGGTCTTCACCCCTAGGCCACACCCAGCCCTCGGCCAGCTCCAGGCAGCAAAGACAGCAGAGAAGTGTCGTGGCAGCCAAGGGGGCAGGGCTCAGCGATACCCTCTCAGTGCCCAAGCCCCAAGGGAGACACAAGTTACCCAGCTTGGGGAGGGTGCGGGGAACCAAACCAAGGCAGCAACCAAGGAAAGGGGGGAAAAATGCATTTGCTAGAACAAGGAGAAGACCCAGCTTGGAACTGCAAAGTTTCAGCTCAGGCTGATCATCTCTCTGGGGCTCTTTTGTCAGGTCCGCATCCTGGATCCTTAATGCAAGACCCAGAGAAGAAAGGAAGACGGAGAAGGGAGGCCTCATGCCACCCTCACCTCCTCCACACCACACACGAATACAGGCCTAAGAATGGGGATGGGACACGTCGGGAGGGAGACCTGGAAAGGCAGAATTTGCAGCCCAAGTGCCCATCCGAAACCTCAGCCTGTAACCGGGAGCCTCGGGCATCACGGGCACACCCAGCCTCTCTGCTACGGCCTTGCCAGCAGAGCCCGAGGGTGGGGACAGACCCTCGCAGAGACCCGGCTCTGGCGCCCCCTCCCCAACGCCCCGCGCGGTGCTGCCGGCCCGGCTCGCCCTGCCCCCACCAGGGACACCCCTCCCACCCCGGCAGATCCACGAGGACCCTAGTGGATGGAGGCGCCGCAGCAGTCCTTGCAGGGGCCGCTCCTCCGCCACAAAGGGTCCCCATCGGGTCGGGGGCTAGCCGCGGACGGACCGTCCCTACCGGCGCCGGGCACGAAGGACCAGTCAGGCCGGCGCCCGAGAGACAGGGGCTGGGCCCGACCCCTTAAAGGCCGAGCCGAATCCCCGCGCTGCCGGAGCCCAGGGCCGCCGAGCAGGCCGGCCCCGCACAGGCGGCGGGGGATGGAGGCCACCTACCTGTCCCTCCGCCGCCGCTGGCTCCGGGTGGCCGCCCGCCGGCCACGTGGACGCGCCCTCGAGCCCCACACCGCCCCGCTCGCGCGCCCCCGCCGCCGCACCCCTCGCCTTACAACTCGCGCGCCCGCGCCGCCGCCGCCGCCGCCGCCGCCGCCGCCGCCGCCGCCGCCGCCGCCGCCGCCGCCGCCCACACACTGGGCCGGCCCGCGGCCGCCAGGGCCTTTTAAACCCGGACCGTACCACCGCGCCGGGCGGGGGCGCCCAGGGAGGGCCGAGCGGCAGGGCTCGCGGGCGGGGGCCTCCCCTCCCTGGGGCCGGGAGAGGCCCAGTGCTTAGCCCGGGCCCCCGTGAGCGGCCCGGGTCCCCGCCCAGCGAGCCGACCCCCCTCGCGCAATGGCCGCGTCCTCGGCGCGCGCCTCTCTCCCGCCACCCCCGCCCCGGCCCGCCGCCTCCCGCAACCCTGGGACCCGCGCGCGCCCGCGCCACACACCCCCTAGGGCCCGGGGCGCGCGCAGACCCCGCCCCGGCGCTCGGAGGCGCGCCCGGGGCCACCTGCCGGCGGTGCGCGGCCTCCCGTGTTCCAGCCCTTAGGGCGCACACCAGCCGGGGACTCGCGGTCCTGGCTCAGGACACTCTCCCCCTGACGGTCCTTAATCCAGAGGGCCCGCGGCTAATAACATGCAGATGCCCAGCATGAGGACTTGAGGCTGTCGGCCATTTACACCTGGCCCCTTCCCCAGCCAGCCACCGCGGCCCTGAATCGGAGGTTTTCATTCCCTTGGTTTCCTTTTCCTTTTCTTTTTAAACAGCTTTATTGGCCTATAATTCATCTGTCATGTAAGTCACTCATGTAAAGTGTAACATTCAATGACTTTTAGTATATTCACAAAGTTGTGCAACCATCCCCACTACCAGATTCCAAAACGCTCTCATCAGCCCTGAAGCAAGCCCCCATATACCCCTTAGCAGTCCTCCCAGTCTGCCCCATATGAATTTTAGGATGCGCTTGTCAGTTTCTGCAAAAAAGCCAGCAAGAGTTTGATAGGGATTGACTTGAAGCTGTAAATCAACGGGAGAGCGTCACCATCTTAACAAGATTCTTCCCATCCATGAGCATGAGATGTGACAATTAACTTTATGTGTGTTAACTTCAACTTGGCTAGGCTGTAGTCTGCAGTTGTTTCATCAAACTCTCATCTAAGTGTTGCTGTGAAGGAATTTTGTAGGTGTGGCCAACATCGACAATCGGTTGACTTTAAGGAAAGATTACCCTCCATAATGTGGGTGAGTCTCATCCACTCAGTTGAAGGCCTTATAAGCAAAAACTGAGCTTTCCAGGAGAAATAGATATTCTGCCTCAAGACTGTAATGTAGAAGTCCTGCCTGAGGTTGCAGCTTGCCGACCTGCCCTACAAATTTTAGACTTGCCACCTTGCCAGCCCTCAACAATCTCATGAGCTAATTCCTCAAAATAAATCGTGTGTGTGTGTGTGTGTGTGTGTGTGTGTATCCTGTTCTGTTACTCTGGAGAACCCTAACTAAATAAATATTTTCCCATTTATTCAGGTTTTCTTTATTGTCTTTCAATGACATTGTCTAGCTTACAGTGTACAAGTCTTGCATTCCTACTGTTAAATTCATTTCTAAGTATTTTATTCTTTATAATGCTATTGTAAACAAAATTGTTTATTGCTACGGTATAGAAGTACAATTGATTTTTTTTTGTGTGGTACGCGGGCCTCTCACTGATGTGGCCTCTCCCGTTGCGGAGCACAGATTCCGGACACGCAGGCTCAGCAGCCACGGCTCACGGGCCCAGCCGCTCCGCGGCATGTGGGATCTTCCCGGACCGGGGCACGAACCCGCATCCCCTGCATCGGCAGGCAGACTCTCAACCACTGCGCCACCAGGGAAGCCCTACAATTGACTTTTTTGTGTAATGGTCTTTGTTCCTGCAACTTTGCTGAACTCATTTATTAGCTCTAATATATTTTTTAGAAGATTTATTAGGATTTTGCATATATAAGATTATGTCATCTGAGAATAGAGATAGTTTTACTTCTTCCTTTCCAATCTGGATGCCTTTTATTTCATTGTGTTGCCTAATTGCCCTGGCTACACCCTCCAGTCAATGTTGGATAGAAGCGGTAGCTTTCTTTTTTTTTTTTTTTAAATTTATTTATTTATTTTTGGCTGTGTTGGGTCTTCGTTTCTGTGCGAGGACTTTCTCCAGTTGCAGTGAGCGGGGCCCACTCTTCATCGCGGTGCACGGGCCTCTCACTGTTGCGGCCTCTCGTTGCGGAGCACAGGCTCCAGACCCGCAGGCTCAGTAGTTGTGGCTCACGGGCCCAGTTGCTCCGCGGCATGTGGGATCCTCCCAGACCAGGGCTTGAACCCGTGTCCCCTGCATTAGCAGGCGGATTCTCAACCACTGCACCACCAGGGAAGCCCGGTAGCTTTCTTTTTAACTTTATAATTTGAAATTATTTCAGACTTACAAAAAAGCTGTAAGAATAGTACAGAAAGCTCCCATGTACCCTTAACCCACATTCACCAAGAGTTCATATTTTGTTCCACTTGCTTTCTCATTCTCTCTCTCCCTCTCACTTGTGGGTGCATATGTATTTATTATATATAAAAATAATATTGTTATCAACTATGTGTAAGTAAGTTGCATACAGCTTACCCCTTTACCCCTAAATACTTCACTCTGTATTTCATAACCACAGCATAATTACTGTATAATTATTATAGACTCTTACATAACCAAAGTATAACTGTCAACATCAGAAATGTTCATGTTAATACGATAATATTATTTTATCTAAGGTCTTATTCGAATTTCACCACTTGTCCTCATGATGTTTTTTTCTGATCCAGGATCCAGTCTAGGATCCCAAGTGGCATTCGTTCTCATGTCTCTTTGGTTCCCTTTCATCTGGAACATCCCTCTGCTTTTCTTGGCCTTTCATGACATGGACATTTTTGAAGAGTGCAGGCCAGGTGTTTGGCGGAACATCCTCAGGTTGGATTTGTCCGATGTTTTCTCAGGGTGCGATTTGGCTTGTGTGGTATTGGGTGGCTACCAGGCCCTTTCTGTGCTTCTTTTCAGGAGGCAAGTGTTATTGTTTTGTCCCTTCACTGTCATGTTAACTTTAAGCATTTGGTTAAGGTGGCTACTGCCAGCTTCTCAAGTGGACAGTTATTATTTTTCCCTTTGTAACTAAAAAGTAGGTTGTAGGAAGATACTTTGAAACTAGGTGAATATTCTGTTCTTTATCAAAATGTTACCAGTCATTGGGCTTCCCCGGTGGCGCAGTGGTTAAGAGTCCACCTGCCGAGGCAGGGGACACGGGTTCGTGCCCCGGTCCGGGAAGATCCCACATGCTGCGGAGCGGCCGGACCCGTGAGCCATGGCCGCTGAGCCTGCACGCCTAGAGCCTGTGCTCCGCAACGGGAGAGGCCACAACAGTGAGAGGCCCGCGTACCGCAGGAAGAAAAATGTTACCAGTCATTGATAATTCTTGCCTAAATCAGTGATTACTCTGATGGTTACAAAACAGTGATTCTTTTCCCTCCATGACCCCTCCTACACTTATTCATTGGCATTCTCCTGTCAGGAAGAGCTCCTCTGTTCATCTATCTATATATTCATTATCAGTGTGGACTCGGGGATGTGGATTTTATTCGATGGACTGTAATCCATTATTGTTTTTTTGTTTTGTTTTTGTTTTTTTGGCCGCGCCACGCATGGGATCTTAGTTCCCAGACCAGGGATCGAACCCACATCCCCTGCATTGGAAGATGGATTCTTAACCACTGAACCGCCAGGGAAGTCCCTTGGGTAGCTTTTAAAAAAAATTTCCCTTTATGGGAGTTCCCTGGTGGCCTAGTGGTTAGGCTTTCACTGCCGTGGCCCGGGTTCAATCCCTGGTCGGGGAACTGAGATCCCACAAGCCAAGCAGAGCATGGCCAAAAAAGAAAAATCTTTCCTTTTAATATAGCTATGTTATTCATTTGAAAGGCACTTGGGAGAATTTGTTTGTATTCAGTTTTAGCTTTTCCCCCATCCTGTTGATTTTTTTTTTTTAGTATGTAGAATAGCAACATGTGTCCAGAAATCAAAACTACATCAGAAGAGACATCCAGAGGAGCATCACTCCCTCTCATGTCCCTATCACCCAGTTCCCTCCTACCCCTTTAGGTAACCAGTTTCATTAGTTGCCTTCTTTTCCTTTTTTCTTTTAAAATGAGCTTTATTGGGGTATAATTTACAGACAATAAATGACCCCACTTTAAGGGTACAGTTCAATGAGTTTTGACAAATGCATACCCCTTTTAACCACTCTCCAGTCAAGATACAGGCCATTTCCATCAGCCCAGAGGCCCCTCTGGGTTCCCTCTGCAGCCAGTGCCCCTCCGCGCAGCCCCAGGTGGCTGCCCATCTGCTTGCTGTCACCATGAAGATGGTGAGCATCTTTTCACTTGCTATTGCCGTTATTTTTTTCCTTTTTAAAAAAAAAATTTATTGGAGTATAATTGATTTACAGTGTTGTGTTGCTATTGCCATTCTTTTTCATATTTTGTGACACTGTGTATTCAAATCTTTTGCCTGTTTTTTTGTTTCTCATTCGGCCACATGCACAGGGCATGCAGGATCTTAGTGCCCTGACCAGGGATCGAAACTGCGCCCCCTGGCAGTGGAAGCGCAGAGTCCTAACCACTGGACCACCAGGGAAGTCCCTTTTGCCCGTTTTTTAAAATTAGGATGTTTATCTCATTTTTATTGATTTGCAGGAGCTTACGTGTGTGTGTGTGTGTGTGTGTGCGCGCGCGCGCACACGTGCATGCAAAACATATTCTGGATACAAGCCCTCTGTCATAAAAATATTTTCTTTTCTCCAAGCCAGTGGCTTGTCTTTTCATTTTCATAATGGTATCTTTTAAAGAGCAAAAGTTTGGATTTTTGATGAAGTCTAATTTATCAATTTTTCCTTTTATGATTGTTTTTTGTCTCCTAAGAAAACTTTACATAGACCAAGGTCACAAAGGTTTTCCCCCATGTTTTATTTATATATAGTTTTAGCTTTTACTTTTAGGTCTACAACCCATGTCAAGTTCATTTTTCTGTGTGGTCTAAGTAAGGCGTAGAAGTTTCCTGTGGCTGTTGTAACAAAGTTCCACAAACTGAGTAGCTAAAACAATGGACATTTCTTCTCACCTTTTAAGACGATAAAAATATTCTGGGAGTGGATAGAGGTGATGGTTGCACAACACTGCAAATATACTCAATGCCCCTGAAATGTGCATTTTTAAATGGTTAATGGTTATTTTTATGTTACGTGAATTTTTCCTCAGCTGAAAAAAATTGAAAATAAAAAACAAAATCCCACAGTGAGAGACCACATGTGCCATTTCAGGTTGCATATGTCCCCCACCCCCTTGAGGAGTGACAGTGCACTGTGCGTGAAGCCTGGGAGCCAGGACTCTCACCTGGTGGTAGTGCTGCAAAATGGGAGGGGCCGGGGGGGGAGTCTGCCACTGTCTGGAAAATTAATTATGCCTTCCCTGGCAGTCCAGTGGTTAGGACTTGGCACTTCCACTGCAGGGGCACAGGTTCCATCCCTGGCTGGGGAACTAAGATCCCCCAGGCCACATGGCTCGGCCAAAAAGTTTTAAAAAGATTTAAAACAGAGGAGGCTCTGTATGCACAGATCTGGAGAGACATGTAGGCTACTGGGGGACGTATTGTTAAGCGACGAACGCAGATGCTTTGTTGGGGCAACTGGACCCGGAGGGTGAAGAGCTTGCCCCTGCCCCTCCCGCTCATTCCCGGCACTGCCTCTCTGACCTTTCCTCCCTTCCTCACCTTCCCCTCTCTCCTTCCCTCCCTCCCACCCCACTCACCTCCAGCCTGCCTGCCTGTGTCGCCACACCTGCCCTTCTCACCGCCTAGCCCACACCCCGCAAACACTACTCCCCAGAAGCGTTGGTGACCACTCACTGGCCTCGGTGACCTCGTGTAGTTCTAGAGCATCAGATAATACCTGTCCCAGCAGCCCCCAACTTTCCTCTGCGGCCCCCGGACCTCTCTCCTACACTCCACACTCACATGAGTTCAAGGTCCCGAGGAGAGGGCCCCCAGCACTATAGTGCCCCTCCTGGCAGGAGTGCTGGCCTGCGCTGGCCTCCAGGCTGGAAGTAGGGAGCCCAAGACTGCCAAGCAGAAAGCTGGCCCTGCCGCAGCCCTTTCTTAGGATAAGGGGCTCCTCCCTTGGGCCCCGCCAACCATGGTGTCTTTTCCATCCCTCCACTGGCCACAGGGAAGGGGGTGTCCTCCCCTGACAGTCTCCCTGCCCCCTTGACCCTGACCCCAGACATCTCCCTTCTTCCCAGCCTGACTTCCCAGCAACTTAGGGCTGTTTCTAAAAACCAGCTCCTTCCCTGACAGGACCCAAGATTGGGCCTCAAGGGGCTTGTTTTCCAGAAGCTGCCAGGCCAAAGGCGGCTCCCTCAAATAATGCAGTCCTGGGTGAGCTGGCTGAGGGAGAGGGAGCCTGCTCTTCTGGTGACTTCTCAAAGGGGGCAGGAGGGGGTTGGCGCAGGCCAGAGGATCCCCTCCCCAGGGTTCCCGGAACCCAACAGAAAGCCCCATCGACTTGCTCAGAGTTGTTCCCCACATCCAGGACTTAGGGTCAGGCCTGGCCACCCCTCCGTGCTGTGCCCCAGGTGCCCAGGCCTATTCTACCCTCCTCCCTCCTCCAAGTGACCCTGGATGGCCCCGCCCCAGACACAGGGTAAGGAAGCCCAAGTGACAGCTCCTAGCTGCCAGATGGGCCTCCCCAGGCCACGGCTGAGCAGGACAGAGGGCCCTGCCACAGAGGAAGAAGGCACAAGAGCCTGTGCACCCGGCAAAGCCCACCACCACCGTCAGATCTGCACACTGGCCAGGGAAGTGGGGGCGGACCCAGAGCTGAGACGCTCCCTGCCGACTGGGGTCCGTCCCCTGTCCCCTCTGCCGGGTCTCAGGCAAGAGGAATAAGGGGGGAGCAGGGGTGGTGAGCTTACCTTCCTCAGCCTCCCGGGCTGGGCCCAGGGGAACCAGGGGAGCTGGCCGCCAAGGCGGGGCAGGAGGCAGGAGCGTACACCCCCAAGACAAGTTCCCCCCTTGGGGCCGTGACAGCGACCAGCCCCAGGGCAGCCTGAGCAGAGCTGGCTGTGGGTGGGGTGGGCAAGCAGTGAGTACAGGGCATCCACAGCGGCCTTCCCGTGTCCAGACTGGGGAGAGATGCTGTGACAGGGATACAGGGTGGCTGGGAGCCACAGGACAGCCATGTCCCTTATGGAACGGGCAGCTAGGAGACACAAAGGAGCCCAAAGCCCTGGGCGGGAAGCATGGGGAGGAATGCCCTTCCTACCCACGTAGGTGCCGCGGTGGGGACGAGCTGGGCCTGCTGAGGCCCCCGTGCACGCCAAATACCCCTTCCACCCTTCCACCTGCCAAACACACACTTTCTTGCAAGACAGAGAGCAGAGATATTGTATAATTCTGTTTATGTGAAACTTCCAGAATAGGCAACTTCATACAGACAGAAAGTAAACTAGGGGGTGCGAGGGGCTGGGGGGCGACTGCTAATGGACGTGGGGTCTCCTTTCAGGGTGATTCACAACACTATGAATGTACTAAGTACCCCTGGATGGTACACTTTCAAATGGTCACAACGGTGAATTTTATGTTATGTGAATTTTAGCTCAATAAAAAAAAATCTTTAAAATAAAACGCACAGGAAGATGGCAGAAGAGTAAGACGCGGAGATCACCTTCCTCCCCACAGATACACCAGAAATACAGCTACACGTGGAACAACTCCTACAGAACACCTACTGAACGCTGGCAGAAGACCTCAGACCTCCCAAAAGGCAAGAAACTCCCCACGTACCTGGGTAGGGCAAAGCGGAGAGATTACCACACAGAAGATCGGTGCCAACCGGCACTCACCAGCCCGAGAGGCTTGTCTGCTCGCCCACCGGGGTGGGCGGCGCTGGGAGCTGAGGCTCGGGCTTCAGTCGGAGCGCAGGGAGAGGACTGGGGCTGGCGGCGTGAACACAGCCTGAAGGGGCTAATGTGCCACAGGTAGCGGGGAGGGAGTCCGGGAAAAAGTCTGGACCTGCCGAAGAGGCAAGAGACTTTTTCTTCCCTCTTTGTTTCCTGGTGCACGAGGAGAGGGGATTAAGAGCGCTGCTTAAAGGAGCTCCAGAGACGGGCGTGAGCCGCAGCTAAAAGCGCGGATCCCAGAGACGGGCGTGGGACGCTGGGGCTGCTGCTGCCGCCTCCAAGAGGCCTGTGTGCAAGCGCAGGTCACCGTCCACGCCCCCCTTCCGGGGAGCCTGTGCACCCTGTCACTGCCGGGGTCCCGGGATCCAGGGACGGCTTCCCTGGGAGAACGCACGGCGCGCCTCGGGCTGGTGCAACGTCACGCCGGCCTCTGCCGCTGCAGGCTCGCCCCGCACTCCGTGCCCCTCCCTCCCTCCCAGCCTGAGTGAGCCAGAGTCCCCAAGCGGCTACTCCTTTAACCCTGTCCTGTCTGAGCGAAGAACAGACGCCCTCCAGCGACCTACACGGAGAGGCGGGGCCAAATCCAAAGCTGAGCCCCGGGAGCTGTGAGAACAAAGAAGAGAAAGGGAAATCTCTCCCAGCAGCCTCAGAAGCAGCGGATTAAAGCTCCACAATCAACTTGATGTACCCTGCATCTGTGGAATACATGAATAGACAACGAATCATCCCAAATTGAGGAGCCAGGAGTCAGTGCTGTGCCTCTGAGGTGGGAGAGCCAACTTCAGGACACTGGTCCACAAGAGACCTCCCAGCTCCACATAATATCAAACGGCGAAAATCTTCCAGAGATCTCCATCTCAACACCAGCACCCAGCTTCACTCAACGACCAGCAAGCTACAGTGCTGGCCACCCTATGCCAAACAACTAGCAAGACAGGAACACAACGCCACCCATTAGCAGAAAGGCTGTCTAAAATCATGAAAAGTCCACAGACACCCCAAAACACACCACCAGACGTGGACCTGCCCACCAGAAAGACAAGATCCAGCCTCAACCACCAGAACACAGGCACTAGTCCCCTCCACCAGGAAGCCTACACAACCCACTGAACCAACCTTAGCCACTGGGGACAGACACCAAAAACAACGGGAACTACGAACCTGCAGCCTGCAAAATGGAGACCCCAAACACAGTAAGATAAGCAAAACGAGAAGACAGAAAAACACACAGCAGGAGAAGGAGCAAGATAAAAACCCACCAGACCTAACAAATGAAGAGGAAATAGGCAGTCTACCTGAAAAAGAATTCAGAATAATGATAGTAAAGATGATCCAAAATCTTGGAAATAGAATAGACAAAATGCAAGAAACAGTTAACAAGGACCTAGAAGAACTAAAGATGAATCAAGCAATGATTAAAAACACAGTAAATGAAATGAAAAATACTCTAGATGGGACCAATAGCAGAATAACTGAGGCAGAAGAACGGATAAGTGATGTGGAAGATAAAATAGTGGAAATAACTACTGCAGAGCAGAAGAAAGAAAAAAGAATGAAAAGAACTGAGGACAGTCTCAGAGACCTCTGGGACATTAAACGCACCAACATTCGAATTATAGGGGTTCCAGAAGAAGAAGAGAAAAAGAAAGGCACTGAGAAAATATTTGAAGAGATTATACTTGAAAACTTCCCTAATATGGGAAAGGAGATAGTCAGTCAAGTCCAGGAGGCACAGAGTCCCATACAGGATAAATCCAAGGAGAAATACGCCAAGACACATATTAATCAAACTATCAAAAATTAAATACAAAGAAAACATTAAAAGCAGCAACAAATAACACACAAGGGAATCCCCATAAGGTTAACAGCTGATCTTTCAGCAGAAACTCTGCAAGCCAGAAGGGACTGGCAGGACATATTTAAAGTGATGAAGGAGAAAAACCTGCAACCAAGATTACTCTACCCAGCAAGGATCTCATTCAGATTTGATGGAGAAATTAAAGCCTTTACAGACAAGCAAAAGCTGAGAGAGTTCAGCACCACCAAACCAGCTTTACAACAAATGCTAAAGGAACTTCTCTAGGCAAGAAACACAACAGAAGGAAAAGACCTACAATAACGAACCCAAAACAATTAAGAAAATGGGAATAGGAACATACATATCGATAATTACCTTAAATGTAAATGGACTAAATGCTCCCACCAAAAGACACAGATTGGATGAATGGATACAAAAACAAGACCCGTATATATGCTGTCTACAAGAGACCCACTTCAGACCTAGAGACACATACAGACTGAAAGTAAGGGGATGGAAAAAGATATTCCATGCAAATGGAAACCAAAAGAAAGCTGGAGTAGCAATTCTCATATCAGACAAAATAGACTTTAAAGACTATTAGAAGAGACAAAGAAAGACACTACATAATGATCAAGGGATCGATCCAAGAAGAAGATATAACAATTGTAAATATTTATGCACCCAACACAGGAGCACCTCAATACATAAGGCAAATACTAACAGCCATAAAAGGGGAAATCGGGGCTTCCCTGGTGGCGCAGTGGTTGAGAGTCCGCCTGCCGATGCAGGGGACATGGGTTCGTGCCCCGGTCTGGGAAGATCCCACATGCCACGGAGCGGCTGGGCCCATGAGCCATGGCCGCTGAGCCTGCGCATCCGGAGCCTGTGCTCCGCAACGGGAGAGGCCACAACAGTGAGAGGCCTGCGTACCGCAAAAAAAAAAGGGAAATCGACAGTAACACATTCATAGTAGGGGACTTTAACACCCCACTTTCACCAATGGACAGATCATCCAAAATGAAAATAAATAAGGAAACACAAGCTTTAAATGATACATTAAACAAGATGGACTTAATTGATATTTATAGGACATTCCATCCAAAAACAACAGAATACACATTTTTCTCAAGTGCTCATGGAACATTCTCCAGGATAGATCATATCTTGGGTCACAAATCAAGCCTTGGTAAATTTAAGAAGATTGAAATTGTATCAAGTATCTTTTCCGACCACAATGCTATGAGACTAGATATCAATTACAGGAAAAGATCTGTAAAAAATACAAACGCATGGAGGCTAAATAATACACTACTTAATAACGAAGTGATCACTGAAGAAGTCAAAGAGGAAATTTAAAAGTACCTAGAAACAAATGACAATGGAGACACGACGACCCAAAACCTATGGGATGCAGCAAAAGCAGTTCTAAGAGGGAAGTTTATAGCAATACAATCCCACCTTAAGAAACAGGAAACATCTCGAATAAACAACCTAACCTTGCACCTAAAGCAATTAGAGAAAGAAGAACAAAAACACCCCAAAGTTAGCAGAAGGAAGGAAATCATAAAAATCAGATCAGAAATAAATGAAAAAGAAATGAAGGAAATGATAGCAAAGATCAATAAAAGTAAAAGCTGGTTTTTTGAGAAGATAAACAAAATTGATAAACCATTAGCCAGACTCATCAAGAAAAAAAGGGAGAAGACTCAAATCAATAGAATTAGAAATGAAAAAGGAGAAGTAATAACTGACACTGCAGAAATACAAAAGATCATGAGAGATTACTACAAGCAACTCTATGCCAAAAAAATGGACAACCTGGAAGAAATGGACAAATTCTTAGAAATGCACAACCTGCCAAGACTGAATCAGGAAGAAATAGAAAATATGAACAGACCAATCACAAGCACTGAAATGGAAACTGTGATAAAAAATCTTCCAACAAACAAAAGCCCAGGACCAGATGGCTTCACAGGCGAATTCTATCAAACATTTAGAGAAGAGCTAACACCTATCCTTCTCAAACTCTTCCAAAATATAGCAGAGGGAGGAACACTCCCAAACTCATTCTACGAGGCCACCATCACCGTGATACCAAAACCAGACAAGGATGTCACAAAGAAAGAAAACTACAGGCCAATATCACTGATGAACATAGATGCAAAAATCCTCAACAAAATACTAGCAAACAGAATCCAACAGCACATTAAAAGGATCATACACCATGATCAAGTGGGGTTTATTCCAGGAATGCAAGGATTTTTCAATATACGCAAATCAATCAACGTGATACACCATATTGACAAATTGAAGGAAAAAAACCATATGATCATCTCAATAGATGCAGAGAAAGCTTTTGACAAAATTCAACACCCATTTATGATAAAAACTCTGCAGAAAGTAGGCATAGAGGGAACTTTCCTCAACATCATAAAGGCCATATATGACAAACCCACAGCCAACATCGTCCTCAATGGTGAAAAACTGAAACCATTTCCACTGAGATCAGGAACAAGACAAGGTTGCCCACTCTCACCACTCTTATTCAACCTAGTTTTGGAAGTTTTAGCCACAGCAATCAGAGAAGAAAAGGAAATAAAAGGAATCCAAATTGGAAAAGAAGAAGTAAAGCTGTCACTGTTTGCAGATGACATGATACTATACATAGAGAATCCTAAAGATGCTACCAGAAAACTACTAGAGCTAATCAATGAATTTGGTAAAGTAGCAGGATATAAAATTAATGCACAGAAATCTCTGGCATTCCTATACACTAATGATGAAAAATCTGAAAGTGAAATCAAGAAAACACTCCCATTTACCACTGCAACAAAAAGAATAAAATATCTAGGAATAAACCTACCTAAGGAGACAAAAGACCTGTATGCAGAAAATTATAAGACACTGATGGACGAAATTAAAGATGATACAAATAGATGGAGAGATATACCATGTTCTTGGATTGGAAGAATCAACATTATGAAAATGACTCTACTACCCAAAGCAATCTACAGATTCAATGCAATCCCTATCAAACTACCACTGGCATTTTTCACAGAACTAGAACAAAAAATTTCACAATTTGTATGGAAACACAAAAGACCCCGAATAACCAAAGCAATCTTGAGAATGAAAAATGGAGCTGGAGGAATCAGGCTCCCTGACTTCAGACTATACTACAAAGCTACAGTAATGAAGACAGTATGGTACTGGCACAAAAACAGAAATATAGATCAATGGAACAGGATAGAAAGCCCAGAGATAAACCCACGCACATATGGTCACCTTATCTTTGATAAAGGAGGCAGGAATGTACAGTGGAGAAAGGACAGCCTCTTCAATAAGTGGTGCTGGGAAAACTGGACAGGGACATGTAAAAGTATAAGATTAGACCACTCCCTAACACCATACACAAAAATAAGCTCAAAATGGATTAAAGACCTAAATGTAAGGCCAGACACTATCAAACTCTTAGAGGAAAACATAGGCAGAACACTCTTATGACATAAATCACAGCAAGATCCTTTTTGACCCACCTCCTAGAGAAATGGAAAGAAAGACAAAAATAAACACATGGGAGCTAATGAAACTTAAAAGCTTTTGCACAGCAAAGGAAACCATAAACAAGACCCAAAGACAACCCTTAGAATGGGAGAAAATATTTGCAAATGAAGCAACTGACAAAGGATTAATCTCCAAAATTTATAAGCAGGTTATGCAGCTCAATAACAAAAAAACAAACAACCCAATCCAAAAATGCGCAGAAGACCTAAAGAGACATTTCTCCCCAGAAGATATACAGACTGCCAACAAACACATGAAAGGATGCTCAACATCTTTAATCATTAGAGAAATGCAAATCAAAACTACAATGAGGTATCATGTCACACCAGTGAGAATGGCCATCATCAAAAAATCTAGAAACAATAAATGCTGGAGAGGGTGTGGAGAAAAGGGAACTCTCTTGCACTGCTGGTGGGAATGTGAATTGGTACAGCCAGTACAGAGAACATTATGGAGGTTCCTTAAAAAACTACAAATAGAACTACCATATGACCCAGCAATCCCACTACTGGGCATATACCCAGAGAAAACCATAATTCAAAAAGAGTCATGTACCACCACAGTGTTCATTGTAGCTCTATTTACAATAGCCAGGACATGGAAGCAACCTAAGTGTCCATCAACAGATGAACGGATAAAGAAGATGTGGCGTATATATAGCATGGAATATTACTCAGCCATAAAAAGAAACGAAATTGGGTTATTTCTAGTGCGGTGGATGGACCTAGAGTCTGTCATACAGAGTGAAGTAAGTCAGAAAGAGAAAAACAAATACCGTATGCTAACACATATATATGGAATCTAAAAAAGGAAAATGGTCATGAAGAACCTAGGGGCAAGACGGGAATACAGACACAGACCTACTAGAGAATGGACTTGAGGATATGGGGAGGGGGAAGGGTAAGCTGTGACAAAGCGAGAGAGCGGCATGGACATATATACACTACCAAACGTAAGGTAGACGGCTAGTGGGAAGCAGCTGCATAGCACAGGGAGATCAGCTCGGTGCTTTGTGACCGCCTAGAGGGGTGGGATAGGGCGGGTGGGAGGGAGGGAGACGCAAGAGGGAGGGGATATAGGGATGTATGTATATGTATAACTGATTCATTTTGTTATGAAGCAGAAACTAACACACCATTGTTAAGCAATTATACTCCAATTAAAATAAAAACGCACAACAGGTGCTCCAGCTCTGACGCGTATATCTCTGTCGTAAAAGAAAAAGGCGGTAAACAACAGCGCCAGGGGCGGGGGCCGCGCTGCTGCCACATCACCGGATCGTGTACTTGTCCCACTTCTTCTCAGGGTCGTAGGGCTCCCAGCGGCTGGCAGGGAAGATGTGCTTGTTCTTCTCGTACCAGCTCCGCAGCACCACCTTGCCCGCGTGTGACTGAGGATGGGAGGAGGGCCGGGCGCTGTGGCTCAGGGCTCAGGGCCACGTGGCTGGACCCCTCCTACCCGCACAGCGCCCCTGCCCACCGTACCTCGTCCTTCTCCACGGTGGCGTCGCTGAGCAGCCGCACATCATCGTGAACGTCGAAATTGAAGAGGGGCCCTGCAGGGACAAGGAGACAAGAGGCCAGGCCCCCTCAGCTGCCGCCCTGTGACATGGGCAAGTGGCCGGGGGGCGGGGCCAGGCGCACTCACCGCTCTTCCCTCGCGCCTTGGTGACGATGAAGTCATAGAAGCTGTGGTGCTAGGAACAGAGGGCAGGAAAGCGACGGCAGGTGAGCCATCTCGGCCGCCTGCAAGCTGGGCTCCAGCCCTGCCCACCTGAGCCGAAGACCCAGAGCAGGCAGGGCCCCCCTCGAAGCCCCCGGGTGTGCCACGGCCCGAGACCCTCCCCGCAGCCCCAGGCGGGGCTGCGGGGACAGAGAAGGGACTCACGTGGGGTATGATTAGGTCCTCCTTGATGTACATGAGCTGCTCCACCCCTGCCGACCTGAGGGAGAAAGGACCAGGAAGCAGGTGGCCAAGGACACCGAGGCACCAGAGCCAGGAGGCGGAGGCCTGTGATGCTGGGAGGGGGATGGGAAAGGGGGCCCAGCCCCCTTCTCAGGAGCGCAGCGCCCAGCGTGCCATGAGCAGCAGCTGCCACCTGGGGTCCCGAGCGCCAGGGCTGAGGCTGCAGACTCCGGCGCACCCCGTCGCACGCCCGCACAGCCCCACCTGAGCTCGCTGAAGTCTTTGCGCAGGATCTCGAGGGCCTTCTGCAGGAACTGCTGCATCGTGTTGCCCTTCTTCATCTGTGTGAGTGACCCGAGAAGAGGCGAGAGGGAAACCGTGTGGGGAAACCAACAGAGGAGTTGGGAACGGAGGACGGAAGCCCGGAACCCTCCTCTCTGCTCCCCCCGAACCCCCAGGGGCCACCCATACCAAGGGATTGACAGCTCCTTCCCACCGAGGCCAAAGGAGGCTGGGCCCGAGGGGCGAGGGGCTTGGGGCGCGGGGTGCAGGCCCCGCAGCGTCACCTTGACTGTACGCCGGTGCCCAGAGCCATCCCAGTAACTGAAGGTGATCTCGATCTCCTCGCCTACAAAACAGAATTGCCGCTTGGCCTCCAGACCCCCGTGTCCACACTCCCTGCCAGCTCCCCGGGGCTCGGGGCACTGCCCGGAGCAGCGCCGGCAGGAGAGCGGCTGTGGCTGCCAGCCCCGGCCGCGTGCATCCCGCCCCACGAGTGCTCACTCTTGATCTTCTCCTGCTTGGCTTCCCACTCCTGCCGCAGCTCCTCCCGCAGGCGATTCTCCTCCTCCTGGAAGAGAAAGAGGCCAAGGAGGGAGGCCCAGGGCCGCCCAGGGGGCACGCAGGGCCCCACTTCCTGAGCAAAAGCCTCTGCCAGGGTTGGGGGCAGGCCGCCTTTACCTCCCGGTCTCGGTCAGGCAAGAAGCTCGTGTCCACATCTGGGTTCTTCCCCAGTTTCCTCTTCTTTGTGGTGATCTCTGGAGCAAAAGGAAACACAGGGGTCAGCGGCACGACAGCCCTTGCCTGCGGGGCACCCCAGACCTTTGTCACCCAGGCCTCAGCTCAAACGCAACCTCCTCGGAGGCTTCTTGGACTGTCCTGGCCGGGACGCACGGCCCTCTTCACGGCACCTATGGAAACCTTTATGAAAGGCGCCCTTGCCAAGGGCCTTCACCTCGGTCTCCGCTGCCAGCAGCTGAACAGGAGGCTGGTACCTAATTGTTGCCCCGTCAGCTGTGACCCGGAGCGCCTCAGGGGACTTAAGGCCTCAGTTCCAGCACCAGAGGGAGTGAAGGTCCTTTGCACCAGAGGGGCAGGACATCCACATCTGATGTCTCATCCACTCTTCACGACAGCCTCAAAAGGTTACAACATTCCTTTTTACCAGGAGACAAAGCTGAAGCCCAAAGTCCCATGGCTGCTACTAACAGAACCCGCAGGGAGGAGGGAAGGAGAGGCCCCACTTGGGCTCAGGCCAGGCCTGCCATTTTGGACTCTGCGACTCACTTTCCCCAATTAGGGCACAAATGAACGAGAACAGTGATTCTTCAACTTGCTGGTCTCGGCACGCTGGACACTCTTACAAGTCACCAAGGACCCCAGAGAGCTCTTGTCCCCGGGGGTTGTAACCACTGACAGTCACCAAATTGGAAATTAAGTCTGGGAACTGCCAAAGACTCGAGAACATGAAAACATGCATTCTATCAGCTGTCGGAGGGAGGACGGCATGCCATGTCACGTGACCTCTGGAAAAACCCACTGCACGCTCATGAGAGAACAAGAGTGCAAAAGGCCAAGAACGTCTTAGCACAATTATGAAAACGGCTTTGACCTCGCAGACCTCTCGAAAGGGTCTCGGAGACCCCAGGGGTCCCTGGAGCACTCTTTGAGAGCCACCGACCCAGAAGACAAGCCCATACTCCAGGGCAAGGGTTCCAGCGCCTGGACAAGTTACAAAAATTCCACGCCAGCTACCCATGGCCGGGCCCCGGAAACCAAACATCCAGGGGGAGGGAAGCACCCACAAAGCCCCAGTGACACACAGAGAGGTTGAAAGCCTCCCCCCAGACCCGTGCTGTCCCAAAGGTGGCCTCTGCCATACAGATGCGCAGCTCACACCAAACGCAACTGACCTGCCCGTGGGAATATTTTAGATACCAAATATGACTAGACAGTTACTGTGACTAAATAGTAGTGAGACTACCCCAGGGGTCTCCCCCGGGGGGCTGGCAGCCTCTTCCTCCTGACAGCACCGGCCGCTCCCCTCAGAGCGGTCCCAGTGCCATCCCCTGCCTTGGTTCCCCAACACCGATCCCAGGCCACCACATCCTGGCCATCACGCCTTCTAACCCAGCTCAGGCCCGCACTGCATCCTCCCCGGTCCTCACATGTGTCCACTTCTGCCCGCTCTGCTTCTGGGCACACTCATCTCTTGACTCTACATGCTTCCCCACCCACCTCTCTCTGGGTGCTAATTAGATTCCCCTCACCCTGAAGGCCCAACTCAATTTTCTCCCCTCCCTTGGCCCCGGCGAGACACATGCTTCCCTGTGTGTCTCCTACCAGGACAGGGACAGCGCCCAGCTCCTGTCCGTCTGCCTTGGCCCTGGCCCGGCCGTGAGCGGGTGCCCAGCACGCAGGGGCCCCACGGTGGCCTCAGCCTTCCCGAGTCATTCCTGTGGCCCCTTGTTCCCTTGGGCAAGGCCTGCACTGTCCAGTGAGCAGCCGCTTACTTTCTGAGGTTGGGTCAATTTACACTGAAATTATTCAAACAGAATTAAGTTTGGTGCCCAGCCACACGAGCCCCACACACCTGCCCAGGGACCGCACAGCTGGTTCCCACTCAGTCGGCCACCGAAAGCCAGCCCCCCACTCAACTTTGCCATGGTGAAGGCTTGGCCCTTTCCCTCCTGTCCCAACTTGTGAGGTCCGGGACCCCGAATACGGCGGGTAGTCAAGGCTGTTGGCAGAGGTGCTTCTTCACTTAAGAGCCAGATGCCAGGACAGAGCTCTGCCGGCGGGACCCGTCCCCGCCCCCAGCCCGCCCCCACCTTCCCTCTCCAGCTCCTCGTCGTCCATGGTCGCCTCCTCCTCCTCGTCGCCTGCCTCGTCCTCTTCCTCCAGGATGAAGGACAGGCTGGAGATCTTCCGCTTGGCCTCCTTCTTGCGCTCCTTCTCTCGCAGCTTCTCCAGCTTCCTGCCAAGGCATGGGTGGCTGTCACACATGTCCCCGGCCCAGAGCCAACTGTGTGCTCAGTGCGGGTCCCACTCAGCGCAGGCCCAGAGGAGTCCTACTGGCCCAGGGCACTTCAGGTTCATGGGCAGGGCTCTGATGATGAAAAAGGGTCCCCCTCCCCTTCCACGTGCAGGACCAGCCAGACCCGCCCCCAAGCACGAGCTCCATCCGGAGGGGAAGGCCGCTGGCTGGGAGGAGATGACCCACAGCTGCAGTTCCTTCGACTGCTCCTTCTTGGCCAGCTGCTTCTCCCGCTCCTTCACCAGGGCCTCCTGTTTAGCCTTCATGTCGTTCAGGGTCACAAGACCTGCGAGGTGAGGAGACGCGGGGGCAAGAGGCGGTCACCCAGAGTCAGCCGTGCAGCCGGCCTCAGCCCGGGAGTGGGGACACGAGCGCTTTGCTCACCCACGGTGCTGGACTTGAGCTCCGCCTCCACGGCATCGTAGTGCGCAGAGAACTTCTTGTCAATGTTGGATTTCATTATGTTCTCCTGTCCGGGAGGGAAAGCAGCAGTGAGGGCCACCTGCCACCCCACCATGCAAGTGGGGACCTGGGTTCTAGTCCCAGGTGTGTCCCTAGTCTCACTATGATGTGACCTTGGGAAAGACATGTCCCCTTCCCTTGACTGATGGAAGGTTCCACGGGGCTGTGAGAGGCTCTTCCGGTGCCGCGGGAACCAAGTGGGGTTGTTTCCCCGGGCCATCTGCGCTGCTCCGGCCCCTCCACAGGTCCCGCTGGGAACCAGAGCTCACTCAGTGGTCTGGAGCCGTGGGTCCTCCCTGCCGTTGGTGTTCTTCACGCCCAGCTCTTAAGCTGAAGCTCTGGAGACCCAAGGCAAGGAGTGCCAGGAGGGAGCAGAGAGTGGCTGGCGGCCTGGTCCCTCACCGAGCAATGCTGGTCCCTCCTGGCCCCAGATGTTGCCAACAGAGTCCCACGAGGCCTCCTCACTCCAGCCCAGTCCCATCCCACTTGGTACCAAGTAGGTCCCTCTCTGGCCAGCAGCCTCCACAGGAGGTGGCCAGCAGAGAAATGTACCTCCGTCCCGCCACTGAGTTCGCACTGAGACAGTGGGGCTGGGGCACAAGTGTAAACCGAGGCAGCACTGGGCCGCAGCATGCAGCCACTTCCTTGGGCCCGGCTGCCACAGTACCTAAGGCCTGCCCTCCCCTTGCGCCGAGTCCCTGCTCTTCCACCGACTCTCCCCCAAAGGCCTAAGTGGAGGGCTCCTTCCTTCCTGACGGCCCACTGCCACTGGCCACTCACTGAAGCCCTTAGTGAACCGCAAGCACCCCAGACCTTCCTGCCTGCGTTTGTCCCGTGAAAAGGGCTCCAGAATGAGTCCGGTGGATTGGCTGGGGCCCACCCTTCCTGATATCCATTGGCTCTGAGCCTGACTCTCAGGGCTGAAGGGCCAAAGAATACTCTGTGCCCTCGAGAGTCGCCCCAATGCGAAAAATGTAACCACTGAGTGTGGCTCCTTCCTGCTGGAGGCTTGTCACAACCCACCTCCTCTCAGCCTTCTGCGCCCATTTTACAGATGAACAGACTGTCGCCGGCTCATTTCCGCCCCTTACTAGAGATCAGCGAGCAAGGGTCCCACCCCCACTCGCCGCCCGGGCTCTGCTCCCGCTCCCCGGGGCTCCCCGGGGCCCCGCGCGACCCCGGGCAGCGGGAGCAGAGCGCGGGGGGCGGGCCGCGCGCATGCCCCGAGGCGCCCCGGCCCGGCCCGCACCTCCGCGATCCTCTGCTTCATCTGCTCCATCTGCTCACGCTGCTTCTCCCGCTTCTTCATCAGGTGCATGGCGCGGCCCGCCTCGCTCGCGGCACCCTTGTACTGAGCCATGGCGGCGGCGACAGCGGTCCGGCCGAGTCTCACGGGCTGCGGCGGCTGTGGAAGCGGCCGTGCAATGAACTGACTCCAGCGCCGTGACGTCGGCTACCGGGCGACTCGCTGCCACCGCGCCCCGCCCCCGGCACATGACTGCGCGCCGCCCAGCCCCGTCCCGCTAGCGGCCCCGCCCCGCCGGCCGCCGGAAGCTGGACGCCGGTCCCTTTCTTTATAGGTTCCCCGTCAGTTCCTCAACAATAACCGCCGGTACGATTAGGAAGCAGTCCTGCTTCCCTCTGCTGACCCCAAGGCTGGGCCCCCGGGCCATTCACTTCCTCGATGTTGATCTCAGTCTAAGGGCAGATCCCAATCCCCCCCCCGCTGCCTCCCTGCCTGAGGGCGTCCCGGTTCCCCCTGCTTCCTTGGCTTTGACTCTCCTCCCAAGACTGGGCCCCAGCCCCGCGTTTCCCCAGGCCATGAGGCTGGGCCTGCGCTTCTGCTTCCTCCACTTCAGCCCCCACCCCAGGCCAGACCCCTCTCCCTGGACTCCTCTCACATTGACCCCTTGGGCAGGGTGATGTGACCTGTTTCCTCTGTATAGGCCCTTTCAGTTCAGGGGCTCTGCAATTTCCTGATGAAGAAAGTCACCTCTTATAGCCATCAGGAGCAAAGCTAAGCCACACGCAGTCCCAAGCCTGGGTAGGAGAGCAGGACAGCCCAGGGAGCCAAGGCCCCGCCCCAGATGCAGCTTTGGGGAAATAAAACTAACGATCTGGGCTCAGGTTTCAACACAGTTTTATTGGGAGGTTTTGTTTTCTGTGAAATACACTA
Source organism: Mesoplodon bidens (assembly GCF_964165515.1). Classification (NCBI taxonomy): domain Eukaryota; kingdom Metazoa; phylum Chordata; class Mammalia; order Artiodactyla; family Ziphiidae; genus Mesoplodon; species Mesoplodon bidens. The sequence continues at coordinate 472,195 of NC_138163.1, forward strand.
GAGGTTGGGGAAGGGGACACATTCACTTTGCAAGATAAGGGTTTCCCACCACTAAGGGGAAGGAATAGGGCAGGGCACATGGGGTTTGGATCCATTTTCCCACCTCCTTCTGCTTTGCTCACATGTCTTTTCTCTCTCAGCAAGTACCAGCAGACACAAAGACAAGAAACAAAAACCAAATCAACCTCCAATGGGGCCACACCCAAGCCCTCTTCCTTCCCAGGCTGCACCAGGGTCTCCAGGGTTAGGAAGGCCAGGCCAGGGTAGCTGCTCCACAGCCCCAGGCAGCACCGTGAGGCTGTGGGGCACAGTGCTCCCTTCTCACACAGGGTGGGCCAAAGTTAATAAATTAGAATAAATTACAGGGGTGGGGTAGGGAAAGGACTGCAACTTTGTGCTGGGAGGGCCCCTTCTCTCCAACACACAAGAGCTGGTGGGGGGAGGCAGGGGGCATCTCCAAAGGCCACTAGAGCAGGGGTAAGAGCGGTGGGGGCAGAAGTCAGCTTTTCCTCCACGTTCCTCCCGAACAGAGCAGAAGAATTAGGGGTGGGGGGAGAGACACACACAAGGAGAGGAACCCCCTTCTCCCAGGATAAGGAAGGGCCAAGAAAGAGGATACTAAGCAACCCCCCCCCCCCGTCTCCCAAACCATCACTAAGGTTAAGGATTTGGTCAGTGAATGAATCAATGAGGTGGATGACAGGAATGTGGTGGGGGAAGCAGAAGATGCTGGAAACGGGGTGCCCAGCCACGCCCATCTCCCCAGCCCTTGAGGAAGACAGGCTCAGGTTGGGGCAGAGGGCACCAGGGGCTGCGGCGGGGGTCGGCAATCACTGGTCAGCTTCTCCAAAGACATCGTTCTGTTTGCGCTTCATGTTCTCAAAGTCAAAAGCGGAGCCTGCCATGCGCTTGTAGATGTCTTTGATGTCGTTGCAGGTTGTCTCAAAGTGTGTGGTGGCATCATAGGAGCAGGAACAGAACACCTGGAAACAGCCAGCGCCCGGGGCCTGAGGTGAGTTGGGCTGGGGCCCTGGGCGGGCAGCCAGGAGCCAGGGCCGCGACAGGTGGCTTACCTGGCTCTCGGAACCATCGTCAATGGGCTCGTACAAGTCACTGATGGCCACAAACCTGACGGGCAGATGGAAGGGACGAGACAGGTCTCACAACCAGCCAGCCTTGCCCTCCCTGACGCCCACCCTCCGGCTCCTTGGCTTCCTTTCTCCCCCCAGCTTCAGCCCCAGCCCCCCAGCCCCTCACTTCTGGTCAATGGGCTCCAGCAGCTCCAGGGCCGGCTCAACCTCCTTTTCGGGCTCTGCGGTCTCCACCGTGGTGCTGGCGATGGCAATGTACTTGCCCTGCGCGGCCACGTTGTGTGCGTAGGAGATCATGCACACGTAGATGTCTGCCCACAGGAAGGGCTCCATTAACGCAGGCATGTGGGGGGCCGAGCTCAATTTTGGCCCGCCCACCCTCCCCAGCCCTGCAGAGCAGGCAGCATCCAAGCTGCCACCCTCACAGAGGAGAAGAGGCCAAGCCAGCCAATCCCTAGAACATCAGGTCACGGGGACTGCAGTGTGGGTCCCTGCTCTTCCATGGAGAGATCTGGCAGAGAGCCAGCCCCCAGGCTGAGGGGGAGGGGCACAAGCCACACCAAGGAGAACACGCTGGAGGAAGTCACGTGGGACTTGGCCTACCTGACTTCCTGTTGACCTGGTTCTGGGGGATGATGATTTGGCAGGAGTTGGCATCGTTGGTGTTCTTGATGGGGTGGCTGAGGATACAGATGATACGGATAACCTGGCCAGCCTTCCGCACGCGGTCTGGAACGTAGCTGGGGTCACAGATCAGCTGCTTGCAGCGGGCCACCTATGAAAGCACCAAAAGGCCTTGTCCCTATCCAATCACACCCCTCGGGGTTTCAGGGCCTAGACTCACAATGAGGGCTGGCAGCTCCAGCAGGCAGGACGCTCCCACAACGTGCAGCTTCCTCCTGCACCTCGGGGAGGGGGGCCCTGATACGCAGATGTCTGCCAACAGGATCGGCTACATAGTCTTCTTCTGGAGCCCTGGTCCCCAGCCTGAGACCCTCAGAGCCGAGCAGCAGCAGACCCAGCAGAGCCAGGGTCACTGGGAAGAGCGCCTCTAAGGAGGGGGCGAATCCCGCCCAGACCAGCGTGCCTGCGCGGCGGGGACGGCTCACCTCTCCCTCGGACTTCACGCCCACCACCTTGCCGTTCTCCATGATGATGTCATCCACGGGTTTGTTCAGCATGTAAGTCCCCCCGTAGATGGCACTCAACCTGTGGTGGGGAGAGTGACAGTGAGGGTGCCCTCCCAGGACAAACGGGGACCAGTGACATTGCACCACCTGCCCCTACCAGCACGAGGCTGCAGGGAAGGCGGCCCCAGGCAGGCAGAGCTCAGGAGACCTGGTGGTCCTTCCCAACTTTGTCACTGCCACAAACTCAGGACTGAACCTGGAGTGCTCCTTCTTCTCTGGAGCTTAACGCCAGAATGTTCTGCGAAGGGCTGGCGTGAGGGGGGCTCCTCACGGAAACGTTCTGGGAAACAGAACGAAGGGCTCTGGAGAAGCCGACTCGAGGTTTCCAGGCCCCGTGCCCAGTCCTAGCGCTGCCTGACTCAGGCCAGGCGCCAAGCAGGCCCCATTTGTGGTTCTTCAACTCTGCACGTCAACATCCCGCTGTGGTGCCATCGCCCAAGGATGCTGTGAAATGAACTAGGACCACAGTGGGAAAGTACAAAAGGCTGTGGAGATACCCAAGGGGGCCGTTTCCATCGCTGGCCTCAGTCCTTCTTGGGACCGCCAACCGACCGAAGCCACACCCTTACCTTGCAAAGCCCTGGGGCAGCTCGCCAAGGCCATAGAGTGGGTACAGATACGGGCTCTTGCCATACCGGGCCAGGGACTCGCTGTACAACTTGATGCGGTTGATGGTCTCAAGACAGGGCTGGTCCAGGTAGCTGGGGGGATGGGGTCAGAAGAGGCTCCAACAGCAGGACCTGCAGTTCGGCCCACCCAGGCACCAGGCCAGCCTTCCCACCACCCTCAATGGCCGGGGGAAGACCACGGGTCAAATGTAGGGAAGGGACAGAAAAGGCGACAGGCGAGCGAGCACGAGGCTGAGTACGAGAGGCGTGGGCCAAGAGAACAGCAGGCAGGGGCCGGGAGGGCAGGGTGAGGGCCGGGCGAGGGGGGGTCTGCCATGCCAGTTTCCCCTCACTCATCGGTACGGTAGAGCGCCAGGGCGTGGCCAGTGAAGTCGATGACATCCTGGCCCAAGTCAAACTTCCGGTAGACGTCACGCATGCTGGTGTTCTGGGGGTCAACGCCCTCGAAGGTCTTGGCGTCATTCTCATCAAAGTTTGCCACAAACACCAGGAACTTGCGGAAGCGCCGTTTCTCAAACATGCCCATCAGGTCTGCGCGAGCAACGTGAAAACAATCATTGCACCACAGACAATGAAACTCTCCATCCCACCAAGCAGGCGGAGCAAGCGGGCACCCTAGCTCCCAGCTGAGTTCTCTTGCTGACCCCCACGTAACCTCAGATTAACCCCTCTGTGCTTCTTGGCCTCAGTTTCTCCATATGTACGAAGAGCGAGTCGGGCTGGACAGGCTCTGAGGGCCTCCCGGCTCCGACACTTGGGGACGTTCCACTAACGAGGTGGAGCCCCTTGCGCACACGGACTCCCCTCCTGGCGACCAGCGGGAGGCGTGGCCCAGGGCACAGAGGGATGACAGAGCAAGGGGCTTCTGGTACGGCGTGAGGAATGTGACCTTGGGCAAGGGGCGCCCTGCTCTGGACAGCTGCCCCCCCAACCCGATTCCCTGGCTCAGGGGACCCACACTCACTAGAAGCCAAGGCTTCGGTCTCGGTGGACGGTACTTTGTAGATCTTGCCTCCCTTGTAGACAAAGCTGCCCTCCACCACCTTGAAGTCCAGATAGCGTGTCACCTCTGTATACAGTAGCATCTTCACCAGCTGTCCTGCGAGGTGGTGTGGGCAAGGCAACAGAGTCAGCGTGGCTCACTCCAGAAGCTCTAGCTGGTCTGGCTGCCCTTCTCTGGAGCCTGACCCTCCTCTGGTCATCCCAATCACCCCCCATAATACCTCCTTCATCTCCCTCACCATTGGCCATGAGGAATTTGGGGATCAAGTCAACGTTCCAGTCTCGGCCCCGGCCCATCGTCTCAGGGGGCCCCTCCAGCAACTGAAAACGCTTATACAGCTGCAGGCAGGAGAGAGAGACAGAGATGCACCACAAGGACCCCCCCTCCCGCCCCCACCCCCCACCCAGAAAACCTGGGGAGCTGCTTCGTTCTACACCCCACGCGAGAGGTTAACAAGGATGGGCCTGGGGCCCAAGCACCCTACCTCCTCCAGGGGGGTGATGGAGGAGCTCTCGCCCCCATAGTAGGGGTTCCGGTCCATATGCAGCACCTTCTTCCCGTTCACGGACATGATACCCGACAGGATACATTCCTGGGTGAGGGGCGACGTTCACTGCACTCCTACCTGCCCACATTCCCACCAGCAGCCCTGATGTATTCCCCACCCCAACCCTGAGAGGAGAGCAAAGCTGGAAGGACTGTGCCCCACGGACAGCTCCTTCCATCCGTGGCTGGTCGCCTGGCCTAAAATTGGGGGTGGTGCTTCATTTGACCACGGTTTCCTTTCATAACCTTGCTACGCAAAAAGGTGAACAAGGAAGAGAGTATCCAGCAGACACACGCATGGTCTTCCAGCAACCCAGATACCAAGAAAATCATCTACCTACGTAGAGCCCCACAAAAAACCAGATAAAACACAATGAACCACAGGGAAGGCCTAGCTGCACAGCCAAAGGGACCCAAAAGGGAAGCAAAGAAAGGCTTAGTTAGCGTGGTACTGAAATCCCAGGCCCCACCCTGGGCTGCTCTTTCCTCAAAGAGGAGCCCCTGACCGTGAGCCTTCCCAGCCACGGGAGGGGCTTCTGCACCCGGCTGAAGGGGATGCATCTCTCAAGGCAGCAGTCCGAGGGGGTTTGGGGGAGGGTAAACACCCTCACCAGTCACTGTCACCAGCCCAAGGACAAAGGCTGCAAATACGACTCAGCCTGAGGTCTCCACGGGAAACCGGGGTGGGGTAACGGGAATGTGATCACTGCCCCCACTGCTGCTCCTTCTGGAACATTCCATGGGTCCCCGGGCCCCATAAGAACCCGGGGAGGCGGGATGAGGGCCCATCCTGGGGAGGTCCCCCGACCTCACCGGCGGTCCTAGTACTACTACATCCTCACCAGAATTAGCGCAAGATGGTAGGTGATGCTGGGCTGGCCTTGGGTGGGGGCCGGGTGGGCGGGGTCAGGGAGCAACGGGAGACATGGGGCGAGCGGGGGTGCGCTTTCCGGCCCTGCCGGCCGGAATAGGGAGGACGGGAGGGGCCAGGGGTCGGGGCCCGGGGAGTTGGGGGGGGCGGCCAGAAGAGGGGCCGCTTCTTGGAGATGGGCCATGGCAGTGGGTAGAAGCAACGTCGAGGGGGGATGGGCATGGGGCTGTCTTTTCGGGGACACGAACGCCGGGGGCGGCAGCGCCGCGATGGCAATGATGGAAGGATGGGGCCGAGGGCTGCAGCATCCCGGGGAGGAGAGGGTGATGCGGAGCCCCGGACACCAGAGGCCGCACTTACTGTGAGGCCGGTCCCCAGCACGATCACATCATATTCCTCGTCCATGGTCAGGCCTCGGTGTCAGCGCCCGTCGGCTCCTCCTCCTCCTCCTCCTTCACTACCGCCGCCGGCGCCGTCGTCGCCGCCACCGCCGCCGCCGCCGCACTGGACCAAAGATGGCGGCGCTTCGGCCGTAGCCCGACCCCTCCGCCGCGTCAAAGAGTCCCGGCCCCTCCCCGCCCCAGCCGCGCCGACGGGGGCCACCGCCTCCCCGGGTTGTCTCCCGTGAGGGTTGCTGGGGCCCGGGCCCCAGCACCAGCGCGGCTCTGCGGGCAGCGCCTGCTCGCCAACGGCCCTGAGGGGAGAGCGGCGGGGCGGGGCGGGTGGGGCGGGCGGGGCGGGCGGCGCAACTCGGCTGCCGGTGCTGAGGTCCGCGAGGGATCCGTGCGCGGGAGCCGCACGCGCCCCGCCCCCCAGGAAGCTCAGCGCGGCCCCGCGGGTTGAGTGCGCGCCGCTGCGGCAGCCTGAGGCGGCCCCCTAGGGACGTGGGGGCGGCCATTGTCGCGGCCGTCTCCACCCCCTTCCCGGGCGCTGACCGTCCCCGCCCTCCTTTAGTCGGTTAGGGATGCAGCTTGCTAACAACCCTCCCGGCCTCCCCTGGCCCCCGGAAAAGCAGCCCGCAGGACGGACCCGTGCGAGACCTTCCCGCTTCCCTCTTGGTCGCGCTAGGCTACGGGTACATTCGCACGCCTCTTCCGGCAGCCCTCAGCCAAGCGCATCCTCCCTTGTGCCCAGCGCAGAAATGAGTAACAAGAGGCCCAAGCATGGCGACCCGTCTTTATTAGGAAGGAAACCACGAGCACCCCAGGCTCCTGCCAGGCACCCAGTGATCACACCCAGCCCCCCTGCCATGGAGGTCCCTTCCTTCTCAGGCCAAAAAAAAAAAAAAAAACCCAGTGCACTGCTTATCCCTAGCACAACATCACCAAAAAACAATAACACCAGCCAAGCAGGACAGACAGTCAAATAGTAATTCCACACCCCCCAAACTCAGGGAACTTCCAGCTCCTGGCTGCTACAAGGAGCCCCATAGAGCCTGGGGAGGGAGCACTGGCTACACTAAAGCACTTATAAACAGCAAGGGGCGAAGGTGGAGAAATCAGAATAAATAAGGAGAAAGGGGTAGGAGGACGGGCCCTAGAACTCACGGCCCCTTCCTTCACAATGACCAAGCCTGGGAAATTTGCCTACTATCTACGCAGAATACATACACCTTGGTGACAGAGATGGGGAGTGGGCAGCCCAGGGAAGACCCTCAGCAGGTTGAACAGAGAGCCAGACAGGCTAAGGGGAGCCAGGAGTCATGCTACCGTAGGAAGAAGGGAAGCCCTCCTGTCCAGCATGCCTCTGGTGGGAACGCGACGACCTGGACACCAGCACGCCCTCAACCCCCCACAGACGCAGGGTCACACGATCTGGGTCAAAGCTATGGTGGGGCCCTTGTGGTCGTCAAAGCGGTCCATGGTCTTGAGACTGAGGATCATGTGCAGGCCGTAGGTGAAGATGAAGAGCATGAACAGGGAGGTGAGCAGCCCCATCCAGATGCCCGGGGAGAAGAAGCCTGCACAGTCACTGGCGTAGGAGAACTGCTCCCCCGTCACGTTGAAGGCCTGGATCTGGGGGACAGAAAGCACCGAGTGGCCCCACACAGGGAGGCCCAGTAAGGGCGTGGGAGCACCAAGGGGACAGGACTCTCAACTACATTCCCAAGCCCTAACCCTAACCCAAAGGACACTGAGACTCTTCAGGCCTCTGCTCCCCCAGCCCCTCCCAGTACTGGGCTACCTCCAACCTGGGCTCCCCACCTCCAGGCGCGGTCCCTCCCCCTTCCTACCTGGAAGTCCTGAAAAGTCATCTGCCAGAGAGAGGGCTGTGTGCCGGGCACGAGGAGGTTGCCATTCTTGTTCAGACTGCTGACGTACTCGCAGTGGAAGGAATAGATGCTGGGCCCCGTGACCTGGGAGGCATTGAAGTAGGCGACGGAGCCGTTGCTGTGGATTTCAAGGCGCTCCAGGGTAAACCAGTGTCGGGCGGACACCGGGTAGAAGCGGTTAGCCAGGATGAACCTGGGGGAGGCCGTGGAGGTGTCAGGCATCTGGAGAGGCCAGAGCCGCACGAGCCCACCTGCACCTGCCTCTCGGACTCACCTGAATGTCACTGTGGTACCAAAGAGCTGTTCGTAGGTCAGTGCAAGCCTGCGGAGTCAGAGGAAGAGGTGAGTTTTCACATTCTGGGATGGCCTTGAACATCTTAGAGCAAGTTCCTCAGGTATCCTTCTACCTAAGCTGTACGGGGTCCTCACAGCCACCTGAAGAGGCACTGCCCCCACTTGACAGATAGGAAAACTGAGGCCCCATCACACCCTAAGTCAGGAACCAGCCAGCACACAGGTTCCCCACCTCCAGCTGAGAGCTCCTCCCTCTGGTTCCCCTGAACCCACGGCCACCCCCTTCAGCTCCCCCTTGGGATTGCTGAGGCTGCCCAAGGGGGAAGCAGCAGGATCCAAGGTGTTAACCACCAAGGTCGGGCCAAGGACGAGAAGGCGTGAGGAGGCAGAACTCTGAACAACGCCCACTCAGGAGCCCTCCGCCAGCCTCCCCCCGCCACAATGCCACCTGCATCCCCACAGTGAACAGCCCCCAACACATACCCCCTCAGTGGCATGTACTTCACCCTTACCTGGCAACGGAGTCGTTCCAGAAGGAGCCGGTCAGGTTGAGGTGGTCTTGATCCCCAAAGGTGAGGGAGGTCAGGTCCTTCCAGTGGTCCCTATATGCCACCGAGAAGTTTTGGGCCCAGAAGAGGATCCGGGGGGCAGTGTCGTTGTAACTCACAGGGGAAAAGCTCATAGGCGATGCCGACTGTCTTTGCAGCAGCTGGCGACCCAGACCCCCAGCCACCAAGGCTACATCGCGGGCCACCTGCAGAAAGAGCCCACAAGCCTTCTCTCAACAGCCCTGGCTCTCTCAGCAGGCCCCGAACCGAGCGGCCTGCCTCGCGGTCCCCGCTGCACAGTCTCTCCACCATCTCAAGTCCCACCAGTCACGCTCATACTCAAAGCTTCCTTTGCGAAGCCTTCCCCTGGTGGCCCCTAAGCCTCTGTGATGTTTCTCGTCTCTGCACCTTAGGAACACTTGGACTTATTGTCCGAATACGCCAGCTAGTAAGGCTGTTGGGGTGAGATGGGCAGCGGCCGCCTGGAAGGAGGAAGCAGGACTTCACGGCTCATCCACGCCCCCCACCCCGACATCTGCCCAGAGGAGAAGCCGGCCCCCCTCCAGGCCCCCAGCCACACCTCCCGGAGCCCCGGGCAAGGGCACGTACCCTAGGAGGGTGGACTGCCGTGAGGGCCGCCGTGTACGGAACGTCCTCTGACTTGAGCATGCTCAGCACCTGCCCGATGACCTCATCTGAGGAGCAACGCGGAGAGCAGAGAAGCAAGTCACAGGCAGCCACTCACGGCCACGCTTCCCACTGCCCGAGAACCCGTCTGACTGTCGCCCGGCAGGGGCAAGGCTGAGCCCTTCCATGCCCCCTCCCGGAGCCTTCTCTGGGTGGTGCTCAGTGGGATCACCATGCTGAGGTGGGGAGCACCGGATGTCTGCCCTGTGCAGTCTGCATACGCCGGCAACCGGCACGTCCTCTGGTGGAACGCTGACACCCTCGCAGAGCCGGGTCCCAGCAACCTTCACTAGTGTTCGCTGTTTCCAGCAGACGCTTCTCATCACCCCCCCAGCCCTGGCCTCCCCCCGGCCACCGTGGACCCAGTCACTGAGTCCCTAATGCCACATCCTAACTCAGTGGAAGAGGGAAAGACAGACACAGAAAACTCCAACTCTACCCGTGGAAAGTGTCCAGTGACCTTGCCAGGAGGAATGACTTTCCTTTACAGCCAAAGGAAGACCAGTCCTTGGAACTGTTTTTTGAAATGTTGCTGGTATATTCAAGCCCAAACCCTAGGATTCAGGCCGCCTGAGTGGAAACTGGCTCCAGGCTGCATGCAGGAGGCCCCTGGACATCCAACAGCTCTGCCAGGCTGGGCCCAGCCAGAGAGGGCCAAGGCCTGGGGACCGGCGGGGCCCTGCTCAGCTGGCCAGTTGCTGCCAGGAAGCAGGGGGGCCACCCTGGGAGGGCAGAGGGGCTGAGGAGTGCGGGCCAGCTCCTTGCGGCCAAGGGTGGGATGAGGACAGAAACCGTGCACCGCCCCGACCCCACTCACCATTGCCTGTGAGCACTTCCTTCGGCGCCATCAGACCCGAGCTGGGGAAGAGACAGAACATTAGAGATGCCCAAATCCAAATGGCCTCCGCGGCCCTGGGCCGCCGTCCTTGCCTGGTAGCCCTGCCACCTACCACGCTCGAGCTGGGGGCTCACTCCCACCACCGGTACCTTTGCTCACCTCACAGCCCTGCCTGGAATCCCCCGGCCCTCCTCCCCCAGCTTCGGAGTCCGGCTCAAGTCCCTGCCACCTGCTCCATGTATGGTCCCTGCTAGGTGGGCCGGCTCCCCGCCAGCAAGGCCCACGTCTGCCTTGTCTCAGGAGGCCCGACAGGCTGAGGTCCTTCCCGCCTCTTCTGGCCACACAGGCACCTTCTGGGAGGGCCTCAAGTTGCTAACGGGAGGACCGTTCTCCTTGGCTGAGCTGCGCCACCGGAGCCTAGGCCCTGAGGCTAGAGGCCGGGCCGTACCTGGCTGTGTAGGGCAGGCGGATGAGCAGCAGGGCCGGGAGGCTGGCGTTGAGCTTCAGCTCCCGAAGGGTGGCCAAGTCCACGTTCAGGGGGCTGGCCCCGAGCTTCTCCTGCAGGTAAGTGGTCAGAGTGCTGACCGCATACCAGTCGACGGCAGGAAGCACCAGAGAGGAGGGGGCCAGGTCCAGGGCATTCTGGAGACGGAGGGGCAGGCGAGAGGATGAGTTAGCAAGGGGCCAGTGGACCCGGGCCAGCCTCCCAGACCTCTCTGGAAAGCCACACCCACACCCACACCGGCTCTCATTCCAGGTGACAAAGAAAACACCCCACACCCCTGGCCCTGACACTAAGGCCTTTCTACCTTCAGCCAGCGTCTCTGGCTCCTGAGGGCAGTTCTTGCTGTGCTGGGAGAGGGGGCACAGGATGGCCTCCAGGGCCTGCAGCTGGGAGAGGACCCTTACCTCCAGGTTAGAGAAGGCACTGTCCTGCTTGTTTCCAAACACGCCACCATACGCTGTGAAGTCCTCGATGCTCAGCTAGTAGGGGAGCAGGGAGACGGTCTCAGAACGCTGGGCCAGGGCCAGGGCAGGGGGCAGACACCTTCCCTGTGCATTGGCACGGCCAGCAGAATCTCACTTAGAGTCAAATTTGATCTGGTCCAAGGAGTGAGCGACGGTGCATTTTAGGGGTGGGGTGGGGCAGTGGAAGGTTCTTTTCTCCAGCACCCTCTCGGCAGGGTGAGGGAACAAGGAAGGTGGTCACGGGGTTGGAAGGAAGTCTGTGGGCAGCTGATTCACAGTAACCTCGGGAGTAAGAGTCAGCCGCCCCCCCCCCTCCGCAAGCAGATGGGAGGAGCCGCGGAGGGAAGAGGGGAGCTGTGGGAGGAGCCAGGGGGTGGCCAGGAGCACTGACTGCACGCCCCCCATGGCAGAAGTCAGAGACAAGGAGAGCCTGCGCGCCAGCTGCCACAGGTAGAGCCACGTCCGTCTGGTTTGGATGGAACCATTTGCAAAGGAGGGGGAGAAGTGGCCCTCCCTGCCTGGTTTTGGTGGAAGGGGAGAGAGAGGTGAGGATCTCAGAACATGCTGGGGAAAGCACTGAAGTCTTCTGAGCTCTCTGGACCACAGTAACCCCAACCCCCTCCCTTTTCCTCTGCAACGTAGAGATGTCCTTCAACTTCTGCCCCTCCATCCCAACTCCCAGCTTCCTCTGGCTCTTCCCAGTTAGGCCCAGAGAAGATCACAATCAGCTTCCCTAACCTCATTCTGTTTAGTATACATACTTGCCCGGCCTCCTCTCCCTTCTGGGCAGGAATGTTGACCCTGTCTGGCCACCTAAGCTCTCATTCTGAAAGCCCAGGAACCACCGCTGTGTCCTCATGGCACTCCCTGCTCGAAATCACCGAAGGCTTCCTGCCACATTTAGAACTGCAACCAATGTCTTCCCCCCTTGTCTCCTGGTTCCTTGGCTGACCATCTCCTACCCCTTTCTCTCGCTCACTATACTCCAGCCACACCAGCTCTTCCACGGGCTCACCAGGAGCGCTCCTTGCCCAGGGCCTTTGCACCTGCTGTTACCTCTGTCAGGAATGCCCTTCCCCTCCAGCCACACAGCTCCATCCCTCCCTCCACTTAGGTCTCTGCTCAGATATATCACCTCCACAGTGAGCGCTTGCCTGGTCACCCTTATCTTAAACAGCATTGCCAGTCGCTCTGTCCCCTTAGTCTGCTTCCTTCTTCTCTAAGGACTACAGAACTGACATTATATCATACACCAACTTAGCATTTACCTGTCACCCTCACGAGAATGTCAGCTTCTCCAGGGTAGGGGCTTGGGTTATTCTGCTCACTGCTGTGTCCCCAACACTTAATACCTGGTACACAGTAGGTAGTCCATATTTGACAAATGAATGAATTGAAGGAATGCCATAAGACAGGGTGGGGATGCCAGCTACATGTTTTACATGGACTGTGAGAAATGTTCCTCACAGCCCTCTGATGTCAGTGGTGTCTTCATTTTACAGATGCGGGAAGGGGCATTTGCAGAGTATTTCACGTGTCCAAAGGCCAGTAAGTAGTAGAACTAGAACTGAGTTCCAGTCTGACTACATTATTTACCACCTCCTGGAAAGACTACAGGCCAGCACAGCCACCACCACCTGCCCATAGAACAACAGAGCAAGACCAAAAGGGGAATGAGCCATACAGGCCACCAATGAGGAACAGACAAGCAGAAGCTAGATAACCTCCCAAACGACAATCCTACAGTGCCCTAGAACCTTCTTGTGGTCTACATGCCTGCTTTGGGAGCAGAAAGACCCAGATGGGAGGGTAAACAGTGTGCTGGATATGAGCACAAACCTGGGGTGGAGGGGTGTCCAACAGACTCAGGCTGGAACCAGCTGTGGCTTGCACAAGCCACACAACTTCAGCCAATCCTTCTTTGGCAGTAAAACCGAGATAATGACATCAGCTCAGCATAGTGCAAATGAAGCACTCAGTAAGTGATCATTCTTCGATTCCCTCTCTTATGATGATTACAGTTAGAATCACGACTCTGCCACCCATTAGCTGTATGACCTTGGGCAAGTCATTTGCCATCCTTGGGCATCACTCTTCTGATCTGTAAACAGGGTTCATCATCCCCACCATGTAGAGTAGATCAGATAAGGGTCTGGCACTCACTAGGCATCTGGCCTCTGACCCTTTATTTCCCCCAGTCAGGTGGGTGCCATTTCAAGGCCCTCACCATTCCCACTGAACGTTCTCCTACGTGCCTTCCCAATGGAGTAACCACACCTCCCTAGAGTTGGGACAAGGTCACTGAAGCTTCCCTTGAGGAATGGGCCTCAGTGTCCTGGGGGGGGGGGAAGAGGGCCTGCCTGCCTCCTGATGACCGAGGGAGAGAGGGCTGTGGCAGGCGCACCTTGTCCTGAAGGAAAAGCAGCACGTTGCGGGGGCCCAGCTCCAGGGCGGGGTCTAAGTAGGTAGAGAGCTGCATGTCGCTGGTGATATGGCCCTCGTGGGTGTCGGTCGCAGGACCCCAGAGGTCTCTGGCAGCGGACAGAAAAGGTGCTGTCAAGCGGAGGCTCATGGCTTGAGATCGGAAACCCACGGGCTCCCAGCTTGATGCGTGGGGCCCAGAACTCAGACCCAGCCCACTCGCTACGAAGCCGCCGAGCAAGGGACAGTACCCCTCTGGGCCCCGCCGCCCCTCGCCAAGGACAGCCCCGGAGTCGGGCGAGGGCACCTCAGCCGACGCGGCGCGCAGCGCAGCCCGCCCCGGCCCGCCCCGCTCACCGGTCACTCGACCACAGCACCAGCGGCACCTGCTGCTCCGACGCCACCGCCGCCGCCGCCACCATCACCAGCGGCAGCCATGGCATCTGCCAGAGCGCCGGGGCCCGCCGCATCCCCACCCGCACTCGATACACCGCGGTCGCCGCCATGAAAACCTCTCGGCCTCCACTGCCTGGACCCGCCGCGGCCGCCGCAGATCAGGTGACCGTCGCCCCCGCCCGAGCTCCGCCTCGAGCCGCCATTGGCCCGGGAGCAAGACCGCTTTCCAGACCCTCAGGTGATTGGACGAAGTGGATGCCACTCACAGCCTCTCCTTTTCACTGGTTGGCTGTACGTGTCTCCAGGCGCGCACGCTCCAAGTAAGAAAGGGGGCGGAACCGAGCTCCGCCGGCTCCTACAGCCTCCTGCCCCTCTGCGGACGCCGCGGGTTCCAACCCTGCAGAAGGAACGGGGCGGAGCGGGCTCCGCTTGTTCCCACACGCACAGCTTCCCCTTTCCCTGTTTTAATCTTCTTAATGCTTAAAGTAGCAAGAGTGGTTTCTTTTTCCTGCAGATGGACCCTCCTTTATACAGGTAGGGAGAGAAGAGGACGCCCAGGATAGCGTCCAGAGGAACACCAGCACTTACTGTAGGCAGGGAGGAGGAGGATCCAGAAGAGAGATCGGAGAAGGAGCATCAAAGAGGAGGGGAGAACCCAGGGAAGTTTCAAGCACACCATGGTTAACAACGTCATTCTCGACTGCTGCCAGGAAGCAGGTAAGATGAGGACAGAAAACTTTCTTGTACTTAGCAACACCAGTTTGGTGAGAGCGATGTCAGTGTGAGGAAGTGGAGACACGGTATAGATTGTCCTTTCTCGGAGTTTGCCTTAAAGAGAGGAAAGAGACAGAGTGACAGCTAGAGTCAGAAGATGAGAGACACCACCTCAAATAAATTGGGAGACTTTCATCTTTTTCTGTGCCATTTAAAAAATATATTTAGGGCTTCCCTGGTGGCGCAGTGGTTGAGAGTCCGCCTGCCGATGCAGGGGACACGGGTTCGTGCCCCAGTCCGGGAAGATCCCACATGCCGCGGAGCGGCTGGGCCCGTGAGCCATGGCTGCTGAGCCTGCGCGTCCGGAGCCTGTGCTTCGCAACGGGAGAGACCACAACAATGAGAGGCCCCACATACCGCAAAAAATATATATATATATATTTATTTAGTTATTTAGTTGTGCCAGGCCTTAGTTGCAGCAGGCGTGCTCCTTAGCTGTGGCATGTGAACTCTTAGTTGCGGCATGCATGTGGGATCTAGTTCCCTGACCAGGGATCGAAACCTGGCCCCCTGCATTGGGAGCAAGGAGTCTTACCCACTGCACCACCAGGAAAGTCCCCATCTGTGCCATTTTTTATTTCTCATATTAGTGACCATTGAAATCTAGCAGGTGAGTATATGGGTGTTCACTGTAAGCTTTTTTTTTTTTTTTAATAAATTCTTTTTTTTTTTAATTTTTTTGCGGTACGCGGGCCTCTCACTGCTGTGGCCTCTCCCATTGCGGAGCACCGACTCCGGACGCACAAGCTCCGCTCACAGGCCCAGCCACTCCGTGGCAGCATATGGGATCCTCCCGGACCGGGAGCACGAACCCATGTCCCCTGCATCGGCAGGCGGACTCCCAACCACTGCGCCACCAGGGAAGCCCTGTAAGCTTTTTTTGACCTTGGTACATGTACTGGGTTGAAGAGTATCCCCCTAAAATTCATGTGTATCTAGAACTTGTAAATATCACTTTATTTGGAAACAGGATCTTTGCAGATGTGATCAAAATAAGGTCATGCTGGATTAGGGTGGGCCCTAAATCCAGTGACTACTGTCCTTATAAGAAGAGAGAAATTTAGACACAGACACACAGGGAAGAAGGCCAATTGATGATGGAGACAGAGTTTTGGCAGCTGCCAACTGAGGAACTCCTGGAGCCACCAGAAGCTGGAAGAGGCAAGGAAAGATTCTTCCCTAGAGCTTTCAGAGGGAGCACAGCCCTGTTGACTTTGGACTTCTAGCTTCCAGAACTGGGAGAGAATAAATTTCTGTTGGTTTAAGCCTACCAGTTTGTGGTAATCTGTTATGGCAGCCCTGAGAAACTAACACACTATATGTTTGATATTTTTCATAATAAAACATATAGGGAAGGACTTCCCTGGTGGCGCAGTGGTTAAGAATCCGCCTGCCAATGCAGGGGACACAGGTTCGAGCCCTGGTCCGGGAAGATCCTACATGCCGCGGAGCAACTAAGCCCATGTGCCACAACTACTGAGCCTGCGCTCTAGAGCCCACAAGCCACAACTACCGAGCCCACGTGCCACAGCTACTGAAGCCCATGCGCCTAGAGCCCGTGCTCCACAACAAGAGAAACCACCACAATGAGAAGCCCACGTACCGCAACGAAGAGTAGCCCCCGCTCGCCACAACTAGAGAAAGCCCGCGTGCAGCAACAAAGGCCCAACGCAGCCAAAGATAAATAAATAAATAAATAAATGTATTTAAATATATATATATATATATATTAGAGAGAGAGATGAAAGTTTGATCAGGCCCATTGCTGGCAAGGATGTTAGGAAATAGAATCTTACCTACACAGTGGTGAGAGTATCAATTGGTAGAACTTTTTTGGAGGATAATTTGGCAGCATCTAACAAACTAAAATGTGTATGACCTTTAACCAAGCAGTTTCCCTCTTAGGGATCCATTCAGCAGAAATACTCAGCCAAGCACAAGATGCACATACAAAGAGATCCATTGCAGCGCCATTTGTAGTTGCAAAGGTGTGGGCACTTGTGACTAGACACTGGGACACTGTGCCCCGCCACTGCTGCTGCCGCCGCCCCTGCCCCTCAAACACCATCTCCTTGGCAGGATTCAGTCTGCGTGCAGAACCCTCAACGCAGCACAGGAAGGCACACGAGAAGGGGGACTAGATGCTGGGAGCCACCGCACCGTGTACACAGTGACTCCCACCCAGCCCCGCGGAGGTGACAGAGCATTGATCACCTGCACTTGTCTGAGAAACTGCTTATGAGATTGTAGTCATGCTTGTCACACATGTGGCTTGGACTAAGGCAGTGGCAGTTGAGCTGAAGACAGGAGGTGGGCTTGCCATGGTCCGGGAGGATAGTGGCTGAAGGTGCCTCTTGGATGTCTCTGAGTTGGGGACTGGGAGATGAGATCAGTTGTGGACAGTTAAGTTTGGGTTGTTTGTGGGGCCCCCAACTGGCCATGTCCGGGCCAGCTGAGGGGAGAGGTTTGTGCTGGAGCTTGCTGTGTCCCCAGAGCCCTGGGAGAGGTTGGAAGTCCTAGTGCCCCGATCTGATTTGTATTTGAAAAGGCGGGTCTGGCTGTGGGAGCAGATGACAGGGCTGGGAGCGCCAGCAGAAACCAGGAGGACGCTGTTGCCATCATCTGGGAGAAAGATGATGGGGGCCTGGCCAGGGTGATGGAGGGGCAGAGAGGGAAGGCAAGAGATGCAGAGGTCACTGCCTCAGTGTTGGTGCGGGACTGAGGTTCGACCAGGTTGGCGTGATGGTGGGGCAAGGACCCCAGGAGCATCTGTAGCAAGCGGTTGAAGGCAGGGCAGCCAGCGGGGGGTGGGGAAACCAGCTCCCCTCGTGCTCAAGTTCTTCCCTGGCCTTGCTTGCTCTTGCTCTCACTCGCTGCCCTGGGGGTCAGTTGCATCCCCTCGGTCTGTCATTCCATCACTCACCAAAGTCCTAGAAATCTTGCTCAGCCCAGCACCTGGGGGCGAAAAAATGAGGACCCCCAATTGGGGCATCACAGTAAAGTCAAAGTCCTCCAGGCCCAGGACAGACCCGGCAAGGGACACGTTTTGAGAGGAAAGTTCTATAATGATGCCACAAGAGTGAAAGCTGTCGAGGGAAGGGACACAGGCCCCAGGGATCAGAACAGTGACACAGGGTGACAAGAGGAGCCGATGGGACTTCTGTGGTGGTCCAGTAGCTAAGGCTCTGTGCTCCCAATGCAGGGGGCCCAGGTTCGACCCCGGTCAGGGAACTTGATCCCACAGGCCACAACTAAAGACCCCGCATGCTGCAACTAAAGATCCCACATGCCGCAGCTAAGACCCGATGCAGCCAAATAAATAAATATTTTAAAAAAAAAGAAGAGCCAGTGGCCATGGGCAGACTTAGAAACACAAAGGGCACCATTTAAATAAAGTTTCAAGGCAAAGACTTTCTCAAAAGTGTGACCTGGGCTTCCCTGGTGGCGCAGTGGTTGAGAGTCCGCCTGCCGATGCAGGGGAAACGGGTTCGTGCCCCGGTCTGGGAAGATCCCATATGCCGCGGAGCGGCTGGGCCCGTGAGCCATGGCCGCTGGGCCTGTGCGTCCGGAGCCTGTGCTCCGCAATGGGAGAGGCCACAACAGTGAGAGGCCCACATACCGCAAAAAAAAAAAAAAAAAAAAGTGTGACCTTGCTGGCCAGCAGTCTCTTGCTCACGATCCTTAAGGGAGAAAGTCCCGTGGCTACTTTTCTTCTTCCCTCAGTTCCCGGAGGTCCCTGGAGTGGTGACCCTCAAGGCTTCCTGAAGCGGTTGCTATGGGCCAGGCACTGAGTCAGACTCGGACCCTGCCCCTCAAGTTCACAATCTGATCTGGAGGAGATGCAGAATAGTGGGTCACAACCCAGGGTGATGGATGTTCAAAAGGGGGAGACACAGGGCTGGGAGGGAGGCGCAAAGAGGGGCACCACCTGAGTCTGCTTTGACCACAAGGTGACATCTAAGCTGAGTCACTCACTAAATGTTGATAGCACCCACAAGCACCTTCTGTCCGGTGCTTCATTTTTAGGGTAAAAGCATTTCTTCATTAAAACCCTTCTGGGCCCTCATCACCTCCATGTTTTCTTAAATTGTTTTAATATAATATTGGACACATCCAAAAATATGTGTAATATCTGTGTGCTACGTTACGTAGACACGTGTGGCCTGTGTCTTACACACGTTACACATGATACGTTATTGTATGTGAAATATACAATAAAAGGAGCCCTCATCACCCACCCCGGACTTCACAGAGCGCTGCCAGTTCCTGGGCAAGAATCTGTCTCCCCCAATCCCTTTTTCCTGCCCCACACCCAGAAGTAATGGCTACCCTGAATTTGCTGTTTATCATTCTCTCTTTTTTTCTCTTACAGGTTGACCACTTCAGTATGTCCCCCTAAACAGTCTACTGCTCAGTCTGCTCGTACTTGAGCTTGACGAAATGGCATCGTCCTGCTCGTAGTCCTACGCAGGGGACGCGGGTAGCATCGTGCCATCCTTGCTAGTCTGGTGGTGAGCCTTCCGCGACCCATGGTTTCACTCTCCCCTTGGCAGATGCCAGTGCTCCCTACCATCCCTGTTTGCCGGGAGGCTTTTCATGACCTACGAACGCAAGATGTCTCAGGGGCCGTGGCAGACGGCACCGTCGTTCACAGTGATTCAGTCTCCCCCTTCCCTTAGGAGCACCCCTCCTTGCCCGTTGCCAGGCAGGAGACACACTGGAAGAGACAGGTTCCAGGGCACCCCACCGTAGCTGGGATCCGGGGATCAGGAGACCACCAGGGGCCCTGTGGGAGTGTTACAACACCCGCACAGCAAGTGACTAGGCACTGGAACATTGCTGCTGAAACACTGAACTCCATACTGTGCTGGGTGTGAGACAGGTGAAGGGGTGGGAAGGGTGCCACCGCCTCACCCCTGCATCCCACATCATCTGAAGTGTGTCCCCAGGCAAGGTGGAGTCCACACCCTGAGCCTGCTCACCCAGACCACCGCTCAGCCCTCCCAGGCTTGCCTTCCCCCCACACTCCTTGCCCCCCACCCCTACGCTGGCCAAAAAAAGAAAAGTTGCAAAATCCAGGTGTACAGCGCAATGACTTAACAGAGCAAACACTCCCTTGGCATCATCGAAGTCAAGAACTCAAATGTCTACCTCCCCAAATCCGCTCATCCCCCTCCCATCACTTCCTTCTCCCTTCCACCAAAGTGACCACAAACCTGACTTTTGTGGTAATCTCTTTGGTTTTTATAATTTTACCAATTGTGTCAGTCCGTCCAGGATGCTATGACAAAGTACCACAGACTGTGGCGTTTATAAACAGCAGAAATTTATTGCTCACAGTTCCCGAGGCTGGAAGTCAGAAATTAGGGTACCATCAGGGTGGGGGAAGGCCCTCTTCCAGGTTGCAGACTTATTGTATCCTCACTGGTGGAAGGGGTGAGGGAACTCTCTGGAGCTTCTTTTATAAGGGCACTAATCCCATCATGAGGACCTCACCCCCATGACCTCATGACCTAAGCACCTCCCACAGGCCCCACCTCCTAATACCATTAGGGGATTAGGTTTCAGTGAATTTGTGGGGGGACACAAACATCCAGGCCATCGCATGAGATAAGCAGGCATCCCTCAATATGAGGATTTTGTTTTGTCTGTTTTTGGACTTTATATAAATGGAATTATTCAGTATTACATTTTGTGTCTAGATTCTGTGCTCAAAATTGGGAGGTTAGGGACTTCCCTGGCGGCCCAGTGGGTAAGACTCTGCGTTCCCAGTGCAGGGGGCCCGGGTTTGATCCCTGGTCGGGAAACTAGATCCCACAAGCAACAACTAAGAAGTCTGCATGCTGCAACGAAGATCCTGCGTGCTGCAACTAAGACCCGGCATGGCCAAAATAAACATTAAAAAAAAATTGGGAGGTTAATGTGAGTCATTGCATAACAGTGACATGACTGCTATTCCCCTAGATAGATATTCTGCCAGTCATTGAGCCCTTCTAGTGTTGAGAGACATTTGAGTGGTTTCCCACTTTAGCCAGCACGGCTAGTGGTGCTGCCAATACTTGCGTATGTGGTGCACGTATACGTGCATTTCAATGGGTATATATATCAGGTCATAGAGTGTATGTACTGGGTTGAATAGTGTCCCCGCAAATTCATGTCCACCTGGAACCTCCGAATGTGACTTTATTTGGAAAAAGGATCTTTGTGAGTATAATTAGTTAAGATGAGGTCATAGTGGAGTAGCGAGCCCTAATCCAGCAAATGGTGTCCTTATAAGAGAAAAAGAGACACAGAGACACAGAGAAGAGGCCATACGAAGCTCGAAGCAGAGATTGGAGTGAACTTGTGTCTTCAAGGCAAGGAACACCAAGGACTGCTGGCCACCACTGGAAGCTAGGAGAGGGGCAGATCCCTCCTCAGAGTCCCCAGAGGGAGCCAACCCTGCTGCCCGTTACCTTGACCTTGGACTTCTGACCTCCAGAATTGTGAGAGAATAAATCTTTTGTTGTTTTAACCCTATCAGTTTAGGGTGCTTTGTTACTGCAGTTACAGCAAACTCATACAGTACATGTATTTTCAGCTCTGCCATTGTGTTTCCTCTTGTATGAAATGCCTGCTCACATCAGTCTTCCCATTTTTCTATCCGATTGTTTATCCTTTTACTGATTTATAGGAGTTCTTTATTTATTCTGGGTGTGAGCCGTGCGTTAGTTACGTGTATTACAAATCTTTGGGTTTTGAAGCAAGTCCATTAACCTCGCTCTGCGTCCTTTGCAGAATGAGATTAATCCCTATTTTTGCAAGGTTGTATGGGGAGTATAGACAATGACGGAAGTCTTAGGTGACTGGTACAGACTGAGAGCCCATCTGGTCAAGTACTCTTTTTTTTTTTTTTTTTTTTTTTTGTGGTACGCAGGCCTCTCACTGCTGTGGCCTCTCCCGTTGCGGAGCACAGGCTCCGGACGCGCAGGCTCAGCGGCCATGGCTCACGGGCCCAGCCGCTCCGCGGCATGTGGGATCCTCCCGGACCGGGGCACGAACCCGCATCCCCTGCATCAGCAGGCGGACTCTCAACCACTGCGCCACCAGGGAAGCCCTGGTCAAGTACTCTTGATGTGCCCAGAGCTCTAAGGTCCAGCCTTCCTGTCCAGAGGGTCACCTCCCACCCCCACCCCTACAGAGAGGCCAGATATAAAAGAGCACAACACATATGCTTTATTGTTTATAAAACATGAAAACCCAGGCCCCAGGGGATTCAAGTGATGCCAGGGAGGCGGAAAGGACGGAGAAGTCGGTAGGCCCCAGCATGAGGGCAAGGGGCCGGGTCTTGGGCCCTTGCTGCAGGCTCCATTTGGCTGGGCTCCACTTCTGGAAAAGGGCAGCTCTTCCACCTGCAGCCCAGGGCTGGGCCCTGCCCGAGGGTCCCACGCCTGTGGGGAGCACGGGCAGAAGGAAGACGTGGCTGACGGCCATCCCTGAGGAAGTGGTGAGCAGCTCCTGGATCAGGGCAGGCGGGTAGAAGCCAGGCCTGGCCACGCCCCGCTTCAACTACCCTCCCTCCAGTGCCCGGCCCTGGGAGAGAACACCTTGAAGGCAAGCAGGAAGGAGGCCCCTGCCTAAATGTCTTCCTCCCTGGTGGCCAAGTGGGAGGAGCAGCTGAGACCCTTCTTTCAGCTGAAAAACCACAGAGGAGCTGGAACGTTCACCAACTAGGAGAGGGCACCCATTAAGGGTTCTGAAAAAATCTGTCTAAAAAACCGTATCTGAGCTCAAAGCATCAGTCTATTCCCCAGCCCAGCTCTGTGCAGGGCCAGAACCCAAAGGCGGCACCGATCGCCTGGCAGCTGGGACTCGGGTCCCAGAGCTGCCTCTGTCCCAGGCCTCGCAGCCCCTCCACGCCCCCGCCCCAGTCCAAGAGGAAGCCGGGACGGGGTCTGGGCGGGGTCTGGGCGGGGTGGCGCCTATCTCCCGGCCTGCAGGTGGTTGTGGAGCTGCTCGGCCTGGCTCTTCAGGCGCTGGAATTCCTCCTGGATGAAGTCTGTCAGGGCTTTGCGAATCTCCACCTGAGGGGAAGGACTGGGGCTGGCCTGCAGCCCTCAGGGAGCTTCGCCCAGGGTCCCTGGGAGGCCAAGGGCGCTGGGATGGGCTAGGACAGCGCTGGGATGGCCTGGGGGAGAAACTCACAGCTGACTTGTTCTCTGCCCGGAGCCGCTCGAGCACAGGCAGGGCACTGAAGGGCTTCCCAATCAGCACGGTGATTTTCTGTGTGGAGACGGGCCACCAGTGGGTGACAGGAGCGGGGGGTGCCCACAGCCCCAGCACCCTGGGGAGCCAGAGGCCAAATCCTGTCCCCACCTTGCTGAGTACTCCCTCGGGTCCACTCTAACCTCTTTAAAACGAGGTGGTTGGGCTCAGTGACATCCAAGGTCCATCCCAGTCCCGGGGTCCATGCCCTAGTCATCCCATCCTGTCCTGTCCCAATCCCAAGGCCTGCCCCTGCCCCTGCACCGGCCCCGGCCTTGGTGCCAGGAGGCCCCCCGCCCCGCCCCGCTTCACTCCGTTCCCCCTGCTGCAGCCTCCTGAATCTGGCCTCAGTGGTGCTGAGTGGGAGCCACGGGGCAGATGGCAGACAGACAGACAGACAGACAGACAGACAAGGTCAGCAGCCTTACCCACCTGTCCAAAGCGGGGGAAGTACGGCGGGCTGTTAGGAAGGACGTCGTTCATTCCTGTAGCACAGCAGACAGAAGGCTGGGAAGCAGGTGTGGGGTGGAGCAGGGCAGCCCGGGCACCCCCTCTCTGCCACCCAGAGGAGACCCACCCACCAATACCACCGAGCGAAGCCCCTTTCCCTGGGCCGCAGCCTTGACTCACCGACATGCCACAGCGGCAGAATGACAGGATTGAGATGACATTCGGCGATCAGGCGTCCGATTCCTACCCCAGGGAGAGGCAGAAATGGTGGCATGAGTGGAGCTTCGGTGCCAGCCTACGGCCAGGGCCACTCTTGCCCGCCCCCAGTCAAGAGCAGCTGCCCTGGGCTGGCACCTGCCCTTCCTGCTGCTCCCAACACGCTCCTCTGCCCCGCCTGCCACAGTCCAACCCAAACAGAGACGGCCAGTGGCTCTTACCCCACTTGAAGCGCAGGAACTCGGAGCTCATGTTCACTTTCCCTGTTGAGAGGCAGGATGGAGGTGAGGCTTGGGGGCTGCCGGGCGGCGGCAGGGGCGCAGTCCCACCCATATTCTTGAGAGGGTCACGACCCTGCCAGCCCCACTGACCTTCTGGGAAGATGTGCACCCAGTCCCCGTGGTTGAGCTTCTCCAAAATGAAATCCATTCCCTTCTGGTAGACGCCATCTCCTGCCAAGAGACAGTCCCTCCCTTCTGTCTCCATCCTCCAGGGCCCCTCCTCCACCGTCCCTGGGCGCGAAGCAGCAGCTCCCCAGCCCCCAGCGGGCGTCCCACACGATCACCTTCCAAGGCTGGTCCCTCTCGGGCCTGCTCAGCTGCCTCCCTGATTGGGCTCTTGGAGCTTTAGGATGAGCCACCCTGGGGCGAGCCTACCATTTGCTGCCTCTGGCCCAGTCTGTTCGTGATTTCCAGCCTTACTTGGGCCCCAGATTCTGGACAGCGGCCCTTCCCCGGGGTCTCTGCCAGGCCAGTTCCCACAGCCACTCCTCACAGGCCCCCCAGCCCTTCCTGGGCCCTCAGCCTCTGCTGGCCCCTTCCTTGAAGGGCTCCCCGTGAAAACTAGACTCACCCTCGGCTAGGCCTCTCGGGAACGGGAGAACATTTGACGGAACACAGTGTCACTGAGAGTTGGGGAAAATTCAAACCTGCTACATGGAAAACAGCAGGGTTGAACTGCCCCCAATGCGAGCAACGCTCGCCTTGGAGTTGCCCTGAGACCACGACACTGGACCCAGGTGGCCCAGCGGTCAGCAACAACACAGACATGAATGCCTAATGCCGCGTGCTGGCTCTTGACTTGGAGGCACATGGGGGCAATCTGTACCCAAGCGCAGTTAAGAGCCTCACTCGTCAACCTTGTCCGTAGAGTGGACAGAGACAGAGAACAGGGGGAGGTTGAAGAAGCGGGGTAAATATCCTTATGTTATCAAGTAAGGAATAGAGAGCTGCATCACAAAGAGGGAGAGATACAGAAAGATGGACACCAGGACTATTTGGGCCAATGCACTAAGAAATGGACTTTCATCCGCCTGCCAATGCAGGGGACACAGGTTCGTGCCCTGGTCCGGGAAGATCCCACATGCCGCGGAGCGGCTGGGCCCGTGAGCCATGGCTGCTGAGCCTGCGCGTTGGAGCCTGTGCTCCGCAATGGGAGAGGCCACAACAGTGAGAGGCCCACGTACCGCAAAAAACAAAAGAAATGGACTTTCAACCTGTTCTCTGCAAGGTGGAGTCTTTGGAAGGTGCTAGATAGGGATCCAGGAGTCTCAACTCAACCCAAATGGGAACCCGGCCCGGCAGCTCCCTTAGGGGCTGGAGCTGGGGAGCAGTCACCCACTGCAGTTTCTCAGGGCGTCGCGGCTGAGAGCAGCAGTTTCCCTACCTGGGCTCACATTAGCCGGTAGGGGTGGGCTGCAGGGGCGCAGGCTCCTGATCTACAAAAACCCACTGGTGCAACCGAGCCATCCAGCTTGGAATCAAAATTTACAAATACCGTGCTTTGGGAGCAACACTTCCTAATGTTTAGCTTTTGCAAATGCTACTTCTCACTTGTATAGCTTGTGCAAGATCACTCGGACACTTCACGTCCTATCACAAGGCCTATGCTTGGGGGGAAAGGGGAATTTTCTGGAACACAGAAGCAACATATGCCAGATACTTCCTTTGCTTTGATACGTGTTGTTAGATCTTTGCTGCACATCAAATGCATTTGAGAAACAGCTTGTCCCTGCCCACTTTCTCTCACCAGAAGGTGCTTAGGATTAAGATTTCACTTGCTGCTTTTATTGTGCAATAAAACTTAGATGCGGGTCAAAAAGAAGACTGAGACTAGAAGTGGACATGGAAGGCCTCTGAGGTTGCAGAAAGGAAGAACTGAGACTCAGGGATGGGGTACATGAGCAGAGTCGCCATCTCTCAGAGCAGTGCATGATAGACAATGCCACGGTCACCTGCCATGACACTGTAGCCTCTGCTTGTGTTTTAGTGAAAGGAAGCCACCTCCAAAAGCAGCAAAAAGAGAAAGTGTTCCAGGTGGCTATCTCTGGGGAGTAACTAGGTCTGCGGATCTGGAGGGTGGGTGCTGCAGCTTTTCATTAAAGAATGTTGTTTGTTATTTGAGGTTACTTTATTGGATTTTACCATGTTTTACTTCCACCTACTAGAAATAAGATTTCCCTGAGCTCCAACGCCCTTTGGTTACTTCCTCTTCACAACCCAACCTCTGGGGGGAGTGGCCACCCCACTGTCTACCCCATGCCCTGCCCCGAAGCTCCTGTGGCTGTCAGGCCAGAGAAATGGCTTCTCCAGGGTCCCTGGAGGTTTCCACAGTACCGAGGGGCCCTGCTTTGCTTCTCTCCTCTCTGGCCACTGCCCTCTGCTGTCTTGGTGGCTCGTGTCTCCCTCTGTGCTGAGGTGCTGCCCCTGCTCTCTCCGTGTTCTCCCTGTCTACCACCTCACTTCTGTGTTTGTGACTTTGTTTGCGGTTGAGTTCCCGGTATCTTTATTCCCAAGCGTTCTTTTGAGTTCCAGAGCTGCGCATCTCACTGTCTCTGGACCGTTCCCCCCTCAGGTGACAGGCTCCCCTCAACCACCATGCTGCCTTCCCCTAGTCCCATCCTCCCAGTGGCTCATCGTTACCAGACATCACCTAGTGGCATCTTTGCGCTTTCTTTTCCTCGCCCCCTCCTAAACCCAACCTATCAAGTCCTGTCCACTCCGCCTCCAGAGCTATCCCAAAGCTGTCTCGTCTCTGCCCTCCGTGGTGACCCCCAGAGGCCCAGCTACAATTCTCGACCCCGCTTCTGCCCTCCAGGCACACTGCAGCCAGAGGCTCTCTCTCTAACCACACTCGAAAGCCCTGTCACTACCCAGATGAGAAAGCAGAGCCCAAATTCTTCACATGATTGTTCCAGAACCTTCACTTTCAGCCTGCAATGCACATTTTCTACCTTCATCACGTACCTCTCCAGTGTCTGCTACATGCTTCCCGTGTCTAGGATGCCTTTCCTTTCATACTCTCCCTGGAAAAATCCTGCTTCCCCAGAGGAAAAAGCAACCTGGATTTGCATCCTGGCTTTGCCACCTCTTGCCCTGTGACCTTGGGCCAGCACCTTTATCCCTCTGAGCCCCTTTCTCTGGAGAAGGGGGATGAACATGGGCCCCACCTCCGGAGGCTCTCGAGAGGTGCTGAGTCATCACTCAACGTCACACCCCTCGCCCTACAGCACAGGCCACCACCATCACACGCTGATGACACCACACTGCCGTCACTGAGTCTCTCTCAGCAACGTCCTCAAGGGAAGGAACCGTGGATAACGCCTCGGCCACTTCTAACAGCGGAGCCGGAGGCACACAATCCTCAGGCAGTCGCAGGGAATGGAGTGTTCTGCAGGAAGCCACTGCCACCCCTCCTGCCGCAGGAAGAAGCTGGGCCTCACGCAGGTGAGGCAGCGGCCCCCGGCTCCCTGGCTGCCTGTCCCACCAGGGTCCCTCTCTACTCCCAGCACTGCCAAGCCAGAGGCATGGGCCACCAGTCTCCCGGCCCCAAGGGAGGCCAGAGAAGTCCCCAGAAGCACCTCACCTCGGCACACGGGCACGCACTTGCCCAAGCTGAAGAAGTGGGAGTGCAGCTCCTTGGTGAAGCAGATGTCTGCGGCCGCGGGGGTCCTGGAGCGGGGACAGACGCAGTCACTGCGGCCTCCCCTGCACCCTGCTTCTCTGCCCTGCCCCCAGCATGACGCCTGACATCATGGGCAGTGCAGAATGGAGGCACAGGAGGGCCTGCGGGGCCCCACCTCGTGCCCCGCCTGAACTGCTGGAGGCTCCTCCTGGGCACAGTAGGGGGAGGGCAGACCTGGGCAGAGGTGGGTGAAGCCTGCGGCCCCCACAGGGCCCACTGCTCCTCACCAGCGCATCAGCTTCAGGTTCCAGATGTGGCGGAGTTTCAGGATCCCTGGAGGAGAGGAAAGACTCCATGCCCCAACTTACCTTGTGCCTAGGGGGCGTCGATTTCTGTCATCCTGTTTCGGGGAATGAGGGACATGGACAGCAGCACTACCATTTCCCTATGGCCCAAAGTGGCATCTTCCCGACACTTGGGCTGGACCCCCAAGTTCTCCCTGGCCCCTCCCTCTCTCCCACCCCCTGTGTCTTATTAGTCACCACAGCTGGTCTGCCTACCTCCCCGATACATTCTGACGCTGCCTATTCTTCTACCCATTCCCCCACTGTCACTGCCACCACCCTGGTCCAGGTTACTGGATGGCTCTAGAGCCTCCTTCCTGGTCTCCTGGAATCTGCCTGTGGCACCCTGCAGGCCGTGCTCTGCCCGGCGGCAAGGGTGACCTAAGAAAGGCTCTGATTTGACCAAATGGCTCCCCACGAGCTCTACCTCCTAGTCTATAACCTCCTGAGCTCAACAGTGGGAGCCCCGGGCACCCCTGTACCCAGCCATCTGGGTTACTGGAGCCAAGCCACTCCCTGTGAAGTCAGCAGAGCAGGAACTTCTAGGTGGGGAAGCGGGCTCCCAAACGAGGCTGGTGGAAGGCTACAAACCCAGCCTGGGGCAAACCTGGAAACAAGACACAGGTCTTCCAGCCCCTAGCCCGGAGTTTCCTTGACAGGACACTCTGTGGTCCTCAGATTTGTTCCCAAGGCTCTTTGGAACCGTCAACAGTTTAGAGAATGGAGGGTCTGACACATTGGGCCTGATACATCAGAGTAAAGAAGCTGTCAGACCTTGCCCTGCGGCCCCTCCGTCCAAATATCTGAGGCCCTCTCCAAATTACGCTCCCTAGGAGGATGCTGAAGGGGCTGCAAATCAAACTTTCACCCCTGGGGCAGGACATCCCAGAGGCAGGAGTGCCAGAGCTATGCAAAGCAGCCCGTGAGGAGTGAGTTTGTTCTGCTTGTGTTTGGCCCTGTCCCAGGTTCCCTCCTTGCTTCCCCAAACCCAGCACACTGGCCCGTGTACCCCAGAGGTGAGGGTCATCCATGCAGGACTGGTGATTGGACACCGTGATGAGGGGCGTGGCTGGGCCTCGGTTCTCGATGAGCTCGTACAGCACCTCCTTGTTGTGGACGGTGAGGTGGTTCATATACTCTGGCGGGAGAGCGGAAGGGTCGGGATCTTGGCCTCCTTTCCGGGGAGCCCAGGGCTCCGCCCCCCGGCCAAGCCAGCCCCTGCCAGCGCCCCCAACCCCGAACCCCAACTCTGGTTGGGCGTGGAGACCCGTGGCCAACCCTGCTTCGGCTTTGGGTCCACTCACTGGTCCAGAAGCAGCTGTAGGTGCCCACCAAGCCCATGACGACGCTGCTGGCCAGGGTCCAGGTGAGCGGCGGCACGGCGGGGAACGGCCATTTCACATGTAGGGGCATCTCCCCCCCGCCGACAGAGCTTCCCTCACCGCCCCCGGCGGCCCGGCGCTCCCCCTGCCCTGGGGCAGGCTGTGGGGCTAATCTAGGTCTGTATCCTCAACCGCTCGGGGGATGGGTCCCTAACAGGCCGGCGCCACAGACGGGCGCCGCGGCTCGCCGCGACAGGGGACTCGACCAAGGTCACCTAGTGGGTCAGGCCAGAACCGGGCCCGTCCCCGATCTCTGGCCACACACTAGCCGCCCTGGACCCAGGAGACGGGGTGCGCACTGAGGAACTAGCGCGGACGGGGGCAGCAGCCGCGAGGCCCCCGCACCCGCCGGAAAGCGAGCCTGCGACGGCGCCGGGCTCTACGGCCGTCTGTCGCAAAACGTGCTCGGGCCGCTTGACGGCAGCGGGGGCGGGCCCGCGGGCCGCAGGGCCCCGCCCCGCTCCGGAGCAGCCTGGATTTTTTTTTTTAACATCTTTATTGGCATATGATTGCTTTACAATGGTGTGTTAGTTTCTGCTATATAACAAAGTGAATCAGTATACATATACACATGTTCCCATATCTCTTCCCTCTTGCGTCTTCCTCCCTCCCACCCTGCCTATCCCACCCCTCTAGGTGGTCACAAAGCACCGCGGAGCAGCGCGGATTTGAGGCCGCCCGCCGGCTGCAGGTACGTTTTGTCTCATTAGTTCCTCCCCGGTGAAGTCTCCGTGAGTAACATGGGCTGCGCAGCACGATTACCTGACACCACGCGAAATCGGGGCTGGCTTCCCTGGTGGTGCAGTGGTTAAGAGTCTGCTTGCCAATGCAGGGGATACGGGTTTTAGCCCTGGTCAGGGAAGACCCCACACGCCGCGGAGCAGCTAAGCCCACGTGCTACAACTACTGAAGCCCGCATGCCTAGAGCCCGGGCTCTGCAACAACAGAAGCCACTGCAGTGAGAGAACCGTGCACTGAGCGCAGCAACGAAGACCCAATGCAGCCAAAAATAAATAAATAAAATAAATTTATTTTTTTAAAAAGATCGGGGCTGGCAGAGCACTTTTACTTTAGTTTTTTTCCCCTTTGTTTTCATTAATTTCATATAACGTGGAATTAACCATTTTATAGTATTTTATAGCATTTTATATTACATACATTATTTTATGTATGTAACATATGTAATGTTACATGTTATGTATTGTATATGTTACGTTATGTAATTTTACATAATTAGCTACATACAATTTATTTATTTATTTATTTATTTATTTTTGCGGTATGCGGGCCTCTCACTGTTGCGGCCTCTCCCGTTGCGGAGCACAGGCTCCGGACGTGCAGACTCAGCGGCCATGGCTCACGGGCCTAGCCGCTCCGCGGCACGTGGGATCTTCCCAGACCGGGGCACGAGCCCGTGTCCCCTGCATCGGCAGGCGGACTCTCAACCACTGCGCCACCAGGGAAGCCCTTATTTAATTTTTAAAATTAATTAATTTATTTTTGGCTGCATTGGATCTTCGTTGCTGCACGTGGGCTTTCTCTAGTTGCATGGAGCGGGAGTTACTCTTCTGTTGCAGTGCGCGGGCTTCTCACTGCGGTGGCTTCTTTCGTTGCGGAGCGCGGGCTCTAGGCACTAGGGCTTCAGTAATTGTGGCACGCAAGCTTCAGTAGTTGTGGCTCGCGGGCTCTAGAGCGCAGGCTCAGTAGTTGTGGTGCACGGGCTTAGTTGCTCCGCAGCATGTGAGATCTTCCCGGACCAGGGCTCGAACCCATGTCCCCTGCATTGGCAGGCGATTCTTAACCACTGTACCACCAGGGAAGCCCTACAACTTTATATAATCACAATATTACAGAATTGCACTATACGAATGTATGTATGTAATATAATGTAACGTGATGCAATATGTAATATATAGCAGCATATAACATACAATAGGAAATACTATATATATTACAGTATTTTATATCGTTTAGTACACCCGCAGTGTTGTCAACCACCACCTCTAACTAGGTCCAAACATGTTCATCACCCCAAAAAGAAAGCCCTGTAGTCGTTAAGCAGTCTATTTTTTATTTTTAAAGCAAAGTATAATTTTATTGATTAAAAATATTTTTCCCGGGAATTCCCCGGCGGTCCAGTGGTTAGGACTCGGTGCTCTCACTGCCGAGGGCCTGGGTTCAATCCCTGGTCCGGAACTAAGATCCAGCAAGACGCGGAAAAAAAAAAATTCCCAATCTTCGGCTCATCACCACCCCCAATCCATTAGCACGTAGGTCCTGCCAACGGGGACAATGCCCCGAAGACCGCACTACAACCATCCAGTAAGGACCCATCGCCCGCCCGCAGACACCGCCTGAGTCCCCCACTTGTCCCAGCAGCGACAGTGCAGGACCCCCACGGGGCACTGAGCTGCCAGCGCTCTAATCTCTCAGGTACAGTTTTTTAGTCCGCCCTCGGCTTCCACCACCGTGGCCAGTTCCTGCGCCGACTGTCGCTCGCTTTGGGTATTCAGAACGGTCAGGAGTGCGCAGCCACACCGGGCCCGGCCCGAGGACTTGGAGAGAAGGCTCTTGTCCTCGGGGGCGCCCAGGCTCGCCGTGGGGCTTCCCTTTTTCGGGCACGCGCTCCAGCTCTGGAGTCTTCCCCACCGTATCCTTCCTGCAGGCGGCCGGGGACGGGGGCTGAGCGCCGGGCCTGGGAGAGCGCAGAACAGAGTCTGCGCTCGGGCGCCGGCAGCTCCTCGCCGCGCGCCCTGGGCACGACTCACAGCTCGGTCATCTGCTCAAACCCTCCCCCGCCTCCGCCTCAGCTAGCGCCCTGTCCCACCCGGGCGGGGAAGGCGGGGTCTGGCGGGAAAGTGGGCGGCCAGGTCCGCGCCAGGCCAGCTGTCCAACCTCCCTGCGGCCTCCGGGGCGGAGCCAGGGCCGGACCCGCCCACCTGGAAGGGTGGGGCTGCCGAAGCAGCCTGGACGGGTGGGGAGAGTTGAGAGCCTGTTCCTCTTTTTTCGTCTGTGGTCTCTGCCTAGGCAGACCCTGTGATTCCGTGGGGAGTCGCGATCCGCTCACAGCACAGGAAGGTGGTGTGGAGACGACCCGGTCTGCGCAGGTATGGGAGCCCTCTGGCCAGAGGGAAGGAGGAAGTTGCCCCCAGCCTGTGAGGGAAGGCGAGAGGGGAAGGGAATCCCAGGGCTGGGGCTAAGGGCTGGTGTTGGGAGCCCGGACCGACTTTGGGCTGAGGCCAGGAAGTCTCTAGTTCTTTTCCTCCACCCACCTGGGAGCCCCTGGCCCCAGAGCCTCCAAGCCTGCCCTTGCCAGCCCAGGGCTGCCTAAAGGCCTACATACATCCCAGAATAGATACCAGGGCAGGGGACCCAAAGTAGCATGAATGACAGAGCAGGTGGCTAGGGAGAAACAGGCATGGAGCCCAGGCAGGCAGAAAGTGAAACCAAGGGGTAAGGTGACAAGGCAACAGAGAAAAGCAGGCAGACAGAAGTAGAGGGACTTACGTCGCTGTATGAGGGCAACACCAACAGGGAGTTGAGCAAAGGCCTGAGCCCAAAAGACAGGGCAAAGCCTGGGAGCCTGAGAGAAAGATAAACTGAGAAAGACACTCAGGAAGAGGGGGGCTCCAGCTGGTAAGATGAACAAGTAGGGCTCACCAGTAGTGGAGGGGATGGGGAGAGGGGCTCCATCACACACTGCAGTGTGGTGAGTTGGTGTATCCGAGATCATTCTAAATGCATACGCCCTTGAATCCAACAATTATACTACTGGGAGTTTGTCTTAAGCATAATGTCTGCCAAGTGAGGAGACAGAGATGTACGAAGATGGTCCTTCTAGTTGCTAATGGCGGTGAAAAGTTGGAATCCACTCTAAGGTTGAACCCTTGTGAACTGCTGGTGGGAATGTAAGATGGGGCAGCCACTGTGGAAAATAGTATGGCAATTCCTCAAAAAAATTAAATTTAGGATTACCATATGTTCCAGCAATTTCACTTCTAGGTATCTAACCAAAAGGATTGAAAGCAGGAACTTGAAGAGATATTTGTACACTCATGTTCACAGTAGCACTATTGACAGTAGCCAAAAAGTGGAAGCAACCCAGTGTCCATGGATAGGTGAATAGATGAACAAAATGTGGTCCATCCATACAGTGGAATGTTATTTAGAATTTAAAGGGAAGGACATTCTGACATGGATGAAATGAGCACATTATGATCAGTGAAATCAAACGGTCACAGACAGACAGATGCCGTGTGACTCCACTTGTATGAGCTGCTTAGAGTCAGTCAGATTCCTAGAGACAGGAAGTAGGGTGGGGGGGCACGGGCTGGGGGAGGAGGGGTGGGGATTAGTGTCTAATGGGGGCAGAGTTTCAGTCTGGGAAGATGGAAAAGTTCTGAGGATGGATGGTGGGGATGGTTGCACAACAATGTGAAGGGGCTTCATGCCACTGAACTTAAAGATGGTTAAGATGGTGAACGTGATGCTATGTGTATTTGACCGCAATTAAAAAGAACGAGATTGAACCATACATGCTGATGTTGGAAGGTGTCCACAAGGAAGAAGTCAGGACATGTGTGATGCTGGCAGCTCTGGGAGGCTGGTGCTGGGCAGCAGCAGGATGGCATCACTTTCTCTGTCGCATATTACCATGTCCTTCTGGAACCAGAATTGAGCCCAACTGGGACCTGAACCTGGAGCAACCTGGATTCCTCTGGAGGGTTCCAGAAGCCCATACACGGCCATGCACTGCTCCTGCTCCTCCTCCTGGCTGGTGGGGCTGAGACCTTTCACATCTGTGCTTTTAACACCCAGCGGCTGACACTCAACAAGGTGGCCAGGGAGCCTGTGCTGGACACCTTAGTTCGGGTAGGTTCATCACTGCAGAGAAGCTGTGCCCCCAAGGACCATGGCCCAAAGCCCCTAGCCCTACCTGACCAGGGGCATGTGCCAGAGAAGAGGGGACATCAGGAGACACGGTGTGGAGACATGGAGCACCTTCCTTCCCTGTCGCTGGCCTCAGTCTCCTCCTCTGTAAAGTGGGTGTGGTGGTGGTGGAGATGGCATTCAATCTTCTCCCGGGTCCCTTCTAGCCTCGCTGCTCTGTTGGGCCTGCAGCCAGCGTGTCATGCCACTCTTGGCCGCGCTGGTGCCAGGTCCCCAGGGATACCACCCCTCTCCCAGGGTGGCTGGCACTGAGTGGGGCTGGCCTTCCTGGTGTCCTGCAGATCCTGGCTCGCTGTGACATCACAGTGCTGCAGGAGGTAGTGGACTCTACTGGCAGTGCCATCCCGCTCCTGCTTCGAGAACTCAATCGGTGAGGAGGGCTCTGTGGGTCTAAACTGGGGGCCCCACAGAGCCTCAGAGCTGCTGACCCGAGGTTCCCCTTTCCTGGCAGATTTGATGACTCTGGGCCCTACAGCTTCCTGAGCAGCCTCCTGTTGGGGCGTGGCACGTACAAGGAGAAATACGTGTATATCTACCGGTGAGTGCAGATGGTGACCAGGGCGGTCTGGACACTTGGCCCCGTGTGCGGTGGCACAATAGCCCCAAGGGTGGCCCTCACCTCCGCATCACACTTTTTCTTGTCAGTGGTTTTACCCTGGGGTCTTCTTGTCCTCTACCCCAGACAGCTTTACTGCCCATGTGTCCCTCCAGCAGGTGGCCTTCCTTCTGCAAGTACAGATGTGGGGCCCCCCACCTCTCTCCTGTGGAACCCACAGGGGCTCGGGGTGAGGCTGGCTCCCTCCTTGGGAGTGACTGGTTGCAGCTTCTAGGAAGAGGCTCACCAGGGGCCTGTCGTGGGTCCTGGGCAGACCCAGTTTCCAGAAACAGCCCTAAGTCCCTGGGAGGATAGCCTGGGGGGCGGGGGTCAGGATTGAGAGGGCAAGGGTGGCAGTCAGGGAAGGAGACCTGTTCCTATATATAGATGAAATTACATAATGTCTAGAATTCACTCCAAAATGATGGGGGAACAGAGACATGCCCATACAGCAGTACCGCTCATAACAATCTCAAAGTGGAAATGATCCGAGTGTCCGTCAGCTGATGAACAGATAAACAAAAGGCCGTCTCTCCACGTAGTGGAATATCATTCAGCCTAAGAAGGAAGGAAGTCTGAGCCAGGCTGCAGCTTGGATGAACCTGAAACATGTGCTAAGGGAAAGAACCAGACACAGAAGACTATGTATTATTGGATTCCATTCACATGAAATGTCCAGCAGAGGTGAATGTACAGAGACAGAAGACAGATCAGGGGCTGCCAGGGGCTGGCGGGGAGGGGAACAGGAACTGCTCATGGGCGAGGTTTCTCTGGGGCTATAAGAATGTTCTAAAATGGATTGTGGTGATGGTTGCACAACCTTGTGAATGTACTGAACGCCACTGAATTGTGCATTTTAAACAGGTGAGTTTTACGATGTGCAAATTATATCTCAATCTAAAAGAAGTTCTAGAAAGAAAGGCTAGGCAGGCTGTGCTTACATGAAATGGAGCTGCTGGTGGAGGGCCCCCTCCCTGAGTGCCAGGTCTAATGTGGGCACTTGCAAACCGAAACCAGTGGTCCACCAGGTCACACAAGACGCAGGTCCTGGATTCCTACGTGTACGACGATCAGGATGACCTCTTTGCCCGGGAGCCCTTTGTGTGCCGGTTCTCTCTGCCCAGCAAGGGTAGGTAGGGATGAAGGGTGGCCCGCTATGAGGGAGCAGGAATGGGGGTCTGGTGGGTTCTACGGGGCCTTGGGGGGGACTGGGCAGAGGAGGGCCAGGAGTGGCTGGGAGCCCTCTGTCCCTGGGGCCTTGCAGTCCTTCCCAGCCTGGCGCTGGTCCCACTGCACACCACGCCGAAGGCCGTAGAGATGGAGCTGAACGCCCTGTACCATGTGTTTCTGGACGCCTCCCAGCGCTGGCAGAGTGAGGTAGGGCCGGGCCAATTGTATGGGAGGGAGGGGGACAGGACGGCCAGGTGGCCAGGCCCGACTGCTGCTTCCCTCTCCAGGACGTGATCCTGCTTGGGGACTTCAATGCTGACTGTGCTTCGCTGACCAAAAAGCACCTGGATGACCTAGTCCTTCGGACGCAGGCTGGCTTTCACTGGGCCATCCCTGATGGCGTGGACACCACGGTGCGGGCCAGCACCCACTGCGCCTACGACCGCATAGTGCTACACGGGGAGCATCTCCAGAGCCTGCTGCGTGGCGCAGCAGCCTTCAACTTCCCCCGGAGCTTTGGGCTCACTGAGGAGGAGGTAAAGGGGTGAGGCAGGAACGGGCTCACGGGGAAGCCCCTAGGCCCCGAGACTGATGCTTTGTCCCGCTGCCCACCCCCAGGCCCTCAACATCAGTGATCACTACCCTGTGGAGGTGGAGCTGAGCTGTGCGGTGCACGGGGCCCAGCCCCTCAGCCTGGCCACTCTGTTACTGTCACTGCTGCTGCTCCTGTCCCCCCAGCTGGGCCTGGTGGCCTGAAGCCACTGCATACCAGCTGCCCACAGATGCAAGGACTATGCTGTTTTCTGGACTCAGACCCCCACCCCCCTTCTGTCCTGCCTGCCACTCCTCTACGTGCCTTTGCTTTGGCTCGTGTTCTTTGGTTGGGCCTGTGCTTGGCGTTAGAATGTGGAAGAGGAAGGCAGGGGCCCTGAGGCTGGAACCATGCCACTCTTCCCCCAGCAAGTGTAAGAAGTGAGGACAAGAAGCAGGCTCTGGGGCTGGGGGAGGGGTCGGGGAATCCCCCATGCCACAGGGAAGATCCCACATGTCACAACTAAGACCCCGATGCAGCCAAATAAATAAATTTTTATTGTATGACAAGACCATACATGCTGAGAACAGAAAGCTAGATTGCAGGGATATTACACATGTGTAGCAGACATGGCAAAGGGTCTTTATCATATGTGGGACTCATATGAACCAAGACCCCACTAGATACAAGGACGGAGATAAGCAGTTCACACACACACACCAACAGGAAATGTTTTAAGTTCATTGTAACCCAGCTAGCTGCCCTGGCACCTCTGGTCAAGTCCATGTTCAGAACCACCATGCAGTCTGGCCCCCACCACCCAGGATGCCGTCAGACGGCTAGGACATCAGAGCCATTTAAGCGCAAGTTATGTTTTTATGATTTAGAAGCATCAACTTTAGGTTAAAAGGTGGTTCCTTCCTCCCAGTGTCCAACAATGTTCCCGTCCTGGTCTGGAACCCTTGGGGAAGAGCTTCCACAGCTGCCTGAGACCCTTTTCTATCACCCAGGGTGGGTACTTTACTAAGGAAGTGCTCCACGCACATGCAGGGGGACTTGTGAACCTACCGCCTGGGATCTAAGGCAGGTCCAAGTGCTAGTCCTGGTGCTGGCCCTGCTAAGTGCCAACTGGCCAGCTTAGTTGTCAGCCTTTTTCTGAAGAGAAGGGACAGCAACCCTAGGACTCCCAGAGGCTCCCCACCCCCCATGAATCCAGATGCAAAGACAGGGAAAAGAAAGAGTTTATTGGTGGGCGTGGGTAGGGAGGGGGCAGCGCTCTCAGGAGTGCAGGGCCCGCCACTTGTCCAGGGGGCCACGATTAGGGATGTACTTGACCCCACAGCCATCTGGAATGAGGCGCTTTTCTGCCACCATGTTTTCAAATTCATCTGCATTAAACTTAGTAAATCCCCACTTCTTGGAGATATGGATCTAGAGAGAGACAAACAGCTGAGTCAGGAGGCCTGGGGACAAGAGCAGGGAAAGGTGAGACCAAGGCTGCAGCACTACATACCTTCTGGCGGCCAGGGAACTTGAACTTGGCCCTGCGGAGGGCCTCAATCACATGCTCCTTGTTCTGCAGCTTGGTGCGGATAGACATTATGACCTGGCCAATGTGGACCCTGGCCACTGTGCCCTGGGGCTTTCCAAAGGCACCACGCATACCTGTCTGGAGCCTAGATTGGGGACAGCATGCCAGTCATTAATGTCCACTGGAAAGGGCTGTCTCCAAGGTCCCTTAGGGCAACCCATACAGGCAACAGGCTGCATACACTACCGAGGAGGCTGCTGTTTGCAGCCATTGCACACTGGGCCCCCATGGGGAAAAGAGCACAGTCGGCTTAACTGGCTGCAAAGAACAGAGAACCCCAAAACAGACTAGCTAGAATCCCTGCAAGGCGCTATTGGGCTCATCTGAAAGCCATCCAACCTGTGACCACGCCAGCAACCTGCCTGCCTGCAGGTTATGTCATTAGGCTCAAAGCGGAGCTACTCCGACAGAAGCCCCTCCCTCTACCTGTTCCCAGAGCCATGGTGCCTTTTGTGTTTGTCTCTGGGACTCTGGGTTGTCCACTGAAGTCCACTTGCTAGCCCTTTGGTATGGCTTTGCTATGGGTGGTTGAGTCTTTGTGAGGCCACCTCTTTGCCCTAACTGATGAAAAAACTAATCTAGCCCAGGCTTTAAGATATGGGAGAACATCTGAAAAGGCCAGGAGTCTCAGGACCCAGCTCACCTATCAGCTCCAGCACAGGACAACATCTTGTTGATGCGGATGACGTGGAAGGGGTGGAGCCGCACTCGGATGTGAAAACCATCTTTGCCACAGCTTTTCACCATGTACTTGTTGGCACAAATACGGGCAGCCTCCAGGGCTATTAGGGTGGGGGAGGCAGCAGAGTGAGACAAAATGGCACAGCAGCACTTACCATGGCTCTCTGGGAACATCTGTATTGGCTGGGTGAGCTTAGTAAAGAGGCTCATGATTGGGTGCTCGTGATTAATGACCTGATAATTCCAGTGCAGTGAGCTCTAGGTCTGGCTGGGGGAGCACATACAAGGGACCAGGAATGGTGAACAAGGAAACCTGCCTCACCTTCAGAGGAGAGCTGCTCATACTCATCCGACACCATGTGGCCACAGAGTGGGAACTCATCCACTTTTGCCTTCTTCCGCCCCAGGTCAAAGATGCGGATCTTAGCATCTAAAAAAAAATCTGGTTATTGTGCGGCTGTGCCATAGCAACTGGGTCAGTGCAGCCAAACCAGTTTGGGAGCTTTCGCACCACTTACCAGGGACACCTCGGCAGAAGCGAGACTTTGGGTATGGCTTGTTCTTACAATACCGGTAACTGCGGGGAAGGGGAGGAACCCAAGTTAGCAGGGATTCACAGGTGAACTCCACAATAGGCACTTTGAGTGCTTCCTCAATCTACAACCAAAGGGGCGTTGGGAGAGGGGGAGATGACACATGTCATCTCTAAGCTTGGTCTTCATTCCTGGAAATTGGTGCTAAAGCAAGATGTGGCCAGAAATTAGGACACCTATGCTAGATTATAAAAGTAAAAAAAAAATACCACCCTATATGCCCTGTTGTGTTTTCAACTTCCTATAAGGCTAACATCCTGAAACGGACTTTCTCGATTTAAATACCGCGAAGAGTAACACACTTCAAGCCATCCACCTAAAGTCCTTTGGGCACGTGGCATTAAGTTGGCCTCCAAGTCTCGTGAAGGGCGCCCCCTGCGGGGCACACGAGGCAGCTGAACACGCTTTTCTGGGACTGCCCTTGGTGTCCAAGGAGCCCACACGGCACATCGCCTGGAAATAAGACGGGGATGGCACACAAAGGCCCTGAGGGCGCCGAACCTGAAAAGCAAGCGACTTTTCAGCTCTGAAGGTGGGATGCAAGGCGGATGCCCTAAACTGGGGCTAACAGATGCAGACCTGGGTCAACCGGCCACCAACAAAAAGGGGGAAGCGGTAAACACCAGCATGAATTTATAAAACCAAATGGTACAAACAAAGACCTAAAGCGATCTGCAAGTTCTTGGGGAATACGCGGGGTCCGCTCCCAAGACAGGAAAGCCGCACTGGGGAGACCCCCCCACCCCACGATTGCTTTTAGCAGCCAAATGCAATTCTCCCCCCCTTTCCCCAGCAGCGAAACAGACACTCACCAGCGGGCGGGGCGGCGGCCCATAGCGACACCAAGATCTTCAGTGGCTGCAACAAAACATACAAGATCGGAAGAGCAATCGAAGACAGGCCTCGAACTAGGAGACAGAAATGTCAAAGGCACCGCACGGGCCGCAAGCACCGATTACTCACCGCGCCGAAGGGAAAGAGATGCTCTTACGCCTGCACAGACCTTATATAGGCCATGTAATCTTCATGCGTAGGAACCATAGAGTCCGGGTGAGTGCAGATAGTCACACTTCCGGACCATAGTCGCAGCGACGCTCTGCGTCT
The DNA here is from genome assembly GCF_964165515.1 of Mesoplodon bidens. Lineage (NCBI taxonomy): Eukaryota > Metazoa > Chordata > Mammalia > Artiodactyla > Ziphiidae > Mesoplodon > Mesoplodon bidens. Next base: position 512,479 of record NC_138163.1, read on the forward strand.
GGTACAAGAGTGGCTGGGCACAAGCGCAGAGCGGGGAGGCGGCTGGGTCCCCTACCGCAGGCGGCCAGCTGGCGAATGGGGCTTCGCCACATCGGCGAGAGAAGCCGGCTTCCGGCTGGCGATTTTGGGCGTAGAACTCTTGCCCGAGGCTTTGCCGTAACTATGAAAGACGTATGTTCCTAGAGTTGAAGGAAAATGCCGAATGGGGCTAACGGCGGCCGCGCGCGTGTTCCCAGGCATGGCGGAGCCCGGGACAAGCCCTCTGTACCTTCCCCTGCGCTCCAGAGCCCAGCAGGGAAGCGCCCTGCTGGAAGCTCCGCCCGCGTTCATTTGTCGACGGGGAGGCCGGAGCGGGAGGCCCACCCTCGTCCCGCCTCCGCAGCCCCCCGGCCGTAACCGAAGAGTCCTGAGCCCTCTTGTTTGCGAGCTGTACGCGAAGTCCTTCTTTCCTGGAGACCTGGGGCCTGCATCGGCCCCAGGCGGTCTGCGCCCTCCCGCAAGAAAGGCCAAGAAAAAGCCGACCCCAAGATCCAGGGCTCAGGAGACCCCGTGAGCACCGTTGGGCCCACCCTGACCCGGCAGAGAAAAGAGACGTTGTGCTCCCCAGGGTGACTTGGAGAAGGGGAAGAGGAAGGTGGCGACCCCACCCAGAGGGCAAACGAGCACTGTCACTCCTTGTCCGGCTGGGCCCCAGTCCTGGCCTCTGAGAGCTGCCTTGATCTGTACTCCTGGGAGCTTCCACCCTCCCAGGGCCCAGAGTGTGGCACCCACCCCCACACACAGTTCTTTCCCCGCCCACTCAATTCCAGGCCTCCTGAGTGTGTCTCTGAGATGTTCTAAGATAAAGCACGGATCCTTCCCCCGCCCGCCCGAGAATAGCATCCAGAGAAGTGTCCAGAGCTAGTACCCACACCACCAGGGATCTACGTATCTGCCCGAGGTGCCCACGCTTCTAGAGGTGGGGAGAGCAAGAAGGTAACAAAGTCTTCCCCATGTCACTTGACAGGTGTGACACACCTGTTCTTCTCCAGGACGACCTTTCACTTTAGTGAATGGGTCCTTTAGGAAGGCTTGGGAAGATCTGCGGTGTGCACTTCCAGCAATGCTGCAACAAGGTCCTTCCCAGGGAACACGGCCTCCCCTTCCATCAGGGGGCTCTGGGTCTGCAAACTGGGTGAGAAGGTGTGACTCTCCACGGGGGCAACTCAAGTCAGGTTTTTGCTCCCAGAACTAGAGGATTTAGGGTTATACGCATCAAGCAGTCCTGTAGCAGGCTGCCCAACGATTTCCCTCCTAGAGGCTCGTTTTCTGCGCCTTGCTCACTTGGCTCCAGCCCACCATTCTTGCTTTTCCTGGAACATGCCAGACTGCTCCTGGGGTCGGGGCCTTCGCTTTTGCTGGTCCTTAGTCCTTACGCTAGTGTTCCTGCTCTAATGGCTCTCTCAGCACCTTGCTGAAAAGAGCTGCTTCTGGACCGATCCCTGGAACACAGTTGGGGGATGGAGTGTTCAGGCTAGATACGATGAATCTATTCTGAAATTCCTCTCTCCCTAAGCGTATGGATTCTGTCCTGCACCTCCTGTCAGGGCATTTGTGGCATCAAAACCCATGAAATGCAGGTCAGTAGTAGGTCCAAGCCAAGCATGTGAGGTGCTAGACTACACACACCAGCTGTATGTCCTAATACTTTTTTATTTTTTAATTAATTTATTTATTTATTTTTGGCTGCATTGGGTCTTCGTTGCTGCGCGCGGCCTTTCTCTAGTTGCGGCGAGCGGGGGCTACTCTTTGTTGCGGTGCACGGGCCTCTCATTGCGGTGGCTTCTCTTGTTGCGCAGCACGGGCTCTAGGCATGCGGGCTTCAGTAGTTGTGGTTTGCGGGCTCTAGAGCGCAGGCTCGCGGGCTCTAGAGTTCAGGCTCAGTAGTTGTGGCGCACGGGCTTAGTTGCTCCGTGGCCTGTGGGATCTTCCCGGACCGGGGCTCGAACCCGTGTCCCCTGCATTGGCAGGTGGACTCTTAACCACTGCGCCACCAGGGAAGTCCCTAGGCAGGCAGATTCTTAACCACTGCGCCACCAGGGAAGTCCCTGTCCTAATACTTTTAATCTGGAACCTCTAGTAAATACACTATCAGTTAATCCACCCCATCGAGTGGCCCACCTCACCTACTGAGTCGCACACCCTGAGAACCTACTACCACAAATGTTCAAATACAGTTCACTTGGTAGATATCAGTGAAGTCTGGAAAATATTTTTTTAATATCCTTATGGAAAATATTTATTGACGTATGAGCTGTTTCCTATAGGGTCAGGCTTTGGTCTGTCCCCCCGGATCATGCTGTGATTGGGCCTCAGTTATGGGTCTGATGGCAACAGGGTGTGGTGGCAGAGGGTGTGGAGGACAGTGGGTGTCCCCTTGCAAGGCATCTGTGCCAGGTGAGGTGATGACACAGTCCTCAAGGGAGAGAACAGCTGCCTGCCAGAGATGGGAGGGCAGGCTACCTCCACCCGCAACGGAGGTTCTAGGGGACCGGGGCTTCCCAATTGTCAGCCTCCACCGAGGGCAGCCAGATGTCCCGATTCTAGGCTTCAGGGTCCCGCTCCTCCAGCCAGTGCCGTACCTTTCACACGAGAAACATGGAGAGGCTGGGAATTCAGGTGACTTTGGGATTCTGCAACCCGCACAATGATGCAGGTTTTGTTTGTGTTTGTAGTGTTTGATTTCCAGCACCGTCAGCCCTGCAGGTACAGGAGGAAGAGAATTTTTAGGGCTGCCATGGAAGTGCTCTGGCTGTGTACTGTGCCTTGAGCTGAGAGGTAAGGAATCTGACCTTGTCAGTTTTTTCTCTGGGCACTCCCGGGGACACTCTGGAGTCACCCCACAGCACAGCCTTGATCCCCAGCGTCCCCTCCACGACAGTTCAGGGCAGCAGCCGCTGCGGCTCCCCCGGGCACTTGCTGCACTTGGCCCTTCATCCCAGTCAACCGCAAGGGAGAGCTTGATGAGTGGTGAGGCCCCCGCAGGTCATGGGTGCCTCGAGCCCCACTTGGTTACTCAGGGATCGGAGGGCTGGAGGAACAGAGATGGTACAGGAAGAAGCTGCCCCCCACCCCCAGAGCCTGGGAAAAAGGGAGGGCGTTGACGTCATCTGAAGCCTAGAAGCCAGGATAAGGGGCCTTGAAGAACAGAGGCTGGATCTCTGAGGAGGGGCTGCTGCAGTTTCTCAGGGAAGGAGAAAGCAACAGCATCGGCTAAGAGGGGGAACGGCGCAGGAGGGGCAGGAGGTGTTTTCCGAGGCACCACCTATCTTCCAGGTCACTGGTTCCTTCTTCGGTGGCATCCGATCTGTGGTTTGATTCATCTGTTGAGATTTTTATTTCAAGGACTGTGGCTTTGTTTTTAACTTCCAAAGTTCTTTTTCTTTTTCAAATCGGCCTGGGCTTTTAAAATTAGTCTTATCTTTGTGATTCCTTCCTTGGTATCTTTGTTTTGTGTCTTGGAGGCTGCTGAAGATTTGGGGAGTTGGAGTAGCCTTCTAGCACAATCATGCAACCGACTTGTAAATACCCATGAGAACTGCTCTCTGATCTCAGGAGAATCCAAAGGTAATGTCAGTCTGTGTTTCAAAGCCCCCCCCACCCCGCATTAAGCACAAGAATATAAGGGGTTTCTCTTTCCCACCCTCCTCCCTTTATGGGCTGGCCCAAGGCCAGGGCGGGGATAGTCACCAGGACTCACCTCTGATGCCTTCAGGACAAGCTGATGTGCCACACGCACCAGGGCCCAGGAGCCTCCCTGCGAGGGAGCGATCCAGATGTAGCGCCTAGCCCGCAAAAGGAGGTCAGCCTTAGAGGCCAGTGTCCTTGATCCACACCTCGCCTCGGCCACCTGCTAGCTAGTGATTCAGAACGAGCTACTCAACCCTTCTGTGTCGTGTTGTCCTCATTTGCTCATCTGGAGAATGGGGATGACACGCTCCCAACTTCCTAGGGCCACCGCGAGGGTGGGATGGACGAGTCCAGGCACGGAGCCGACACTCGCAGCCCTCACCGAAAACTATATTACGTGGCCTCTGACAGGGATGCCCTGGGGACAGGACGTTGACAGGGCCAGTCGTCCGATGTTTCATGAGGGTGGGCGGTGTCTTCAATTTGAGATGGCAGACCCATCTTCGGCTGGGCCTCTGGGAGTCCCGAGGGGGAAGCCGGGGGTGAGGTGTCCCCTTCCAGGGAGCGGCTGCTCTTCGGGGAGCCCAGCAGTACTACCACGATGGGGGGCGGTGGGCGTCGTCTCTCTCAGCCTGCGGTTCTCTGAAGCCCCTCTGTCTGCGGCGGGGGAAGGGGAGGCAGCCCCAGCTTGTGGATGATGGGGGCAGGGAGCTCCTCTCCTGCTCACTCAGACCCGTGCTGGGATGGACCCACTGCGTCTTACAGCCCTGTCCTTCCTTGTCACTGCGCAGGTGACCTTTCAGGAGCGCTGGTTTCAGGCGGATTCTCAGTTCTGCTGTCTCACCTTCTGCGGCCCATTAACTCTGAGTCCCTCGGAAAGCCCGCCCGCAGCCCCTCTTGCAGCCCCAGCCTCGGCCCCAGCCACCCCACTGGTTCCATTTGCGGTTTCCCCCACGGATCTCCCTCGCTCCCCTGCGGGCCACCTATGCATTTAAATAATATAGCTAAACTCTTCTTGTTACACATTTCCTTGTCTTCTCCCCAAGTGGACTGGCACCCCTGGAGGGCAGGGGCTGGGTGTCTGAGAGGCACTGTCCCCAATCCCGGTCTACACAGCGTGGGGTCATGTGACAAACACCACCTCCCCCCAATTTGTCCCCGCGCGCGCGCATACCCCCTCGCCCCCCAGAGTGATTGGCCAGCAGGCCGACCTGCCAGCCAGGGTCAATGAGGAATTTGCTGTAGGGACTCAGAAGTCCCCCCCGCCCACCCCCCCACCCCGGCAGTCGCATCACTCTCCTCACACATGGGAGGAGGCCTTTGTGCCCAAGATACATAAGCCAGAAATCATCAACTGAGAGTTTAATACATTTGGTCATATAAAATTGTATCACTTCTTGACAGCCCAAACCAGCCAGCCTAGTCTTTCAAGACAAGAGACAGACTGAGGGAAAATATTTACAACACATAGAACAAAGGACTAACAGCCCCAGTGTATGACAAGCAGGGTCTTTTGGGGAGGCAATTATGTAGTGTCCATTAAAACTGTAAATGCCCATAGGCTTTGACCTGGCAGGTCCACTTAGAGGTAATTGTTCTAGGGTGACATTGACACATGTTCAGAGCAGGTAGCAAAAACAAAGAAAAAGGAGAAGAAGAAGAAGGGAAAAGGTAAAAGTTTATCAGTTGGGGATTTGTTATGTAAATTATAGGACGTGTACTCTATCAAATACCACGTGGCCAGAGAAGAAATGAGCTAGATGTTTCTGTACTGACATGGAAGAATTTCGAAGCTATATTATTGCTAGTTAAAAGAAAATCACAATTGAATGTACAGGGTTTGTGTTTTTTAAAACTGTGTGAGTATAACCATGTTGGTGATTGCATACAAGAACGTAGCTAGAAGTGAGAAACAGAACTGTTAACAGTCTTGCTTAAGATAATGTTTTGTAAACATTTTCAGTTATGTGCTTTAAACATATGTGGGTTGCTAACGTGTAAAATGGTCCAGCCACCGTGGAATGCAAATTGGCAGTTCCTTCCAAGGCTAAACTTCCACCTCCTTAGAACCCAGCAGTTGCACTGTTGGGCAGGCATGCCAAAGCAATGGAAACTTTTGACCACAGGAAAACCTGTACACGAATATTCTGCCCATAGGTGCAGGCCCTCCTCTCCCCGCTCCCCTCCCCACCCCACCAGCCTCCCACCATGCAGCTGGGAAGTGGGTAGGGGCAGGGAGCAGAGAGGGGTGGGCCCCATTGTGAGGGTGCGTGAGGGTGCAGGCTGGCGAGCCCCTTGTCCTCAGTGACCATGCCAGGTAGCCCTGGGCTGGGCTGTGATGGCTCAGCAGTGGCAGGTGCCAGCCCGGGGTGGCAGCCGAGTGTCCCTTTGGTCCCAGGAAGGGGCTCCCACTGTGGCCAAGGGAGAGGTGCCCGCCGCATCCTTCTTGCCTGGGACTCGGACGTGACTCCCTGATGACACGCTTGGTGGCTCTGAAGTTGTCACGCAGGTTCTGGGGGCGGTGAGTGCCTTTCCTGTTGGGTCTCGCTGCTGGGCAACGCCAGGGCCCTTGGCGACAGCTCCCTGGCCCCGTCCGAGGCCGCCATGCACTTCTTGAACCCCAGGACCGTGGGTGTCGGGAGAGCCGGGCTCTCTGTCTCCGTCCCAGGAGCAGAGGCCGAGGCCGAGGCCGTGCTTGCTGGGCCCGGCCTCGTGGCTGTGGTGGTGGCTGCCGGGGACACCCTCGGGCCGGGATGTGGGGCCGCAGGGTCCTGGGGCTCCGGGAGATGCTCGGGCCCGCTGCAGCCCCACACTCCTGGGCCATCTGACTGTCCCCCTAAGTAGAGCCACCTTCCAGTCCCTCAGCCCTGGGCAGAAGGCACGACAAGGCGGGCCCGGCTTCCCTGCAGTCTTCCCTCTGAGGCGGCCTGCCCATGGGGGCCCAGGGCACTGCGTGGGCGCTGGTCCTCCCTTGCCCGGGGGAGCTCTTCCTAGCAGCCCGCTCTGTGATGGGCATAATCAGGGCAGCAGCCAGGCCCTGTCCCCATCCAGCCGCCCGCCACCTGCAGTGCTCATCCTTGGCCCTCACCCTCTCCGCCCGCCCGAGGACTTGGGTGCCTCCCCCACTGAGCACGGGCGTCTGTACCTGGCCCGTCCTCAGTAGGTGCTCTGACCCAAGGGCAGTCCCCCAGTCCCGCCCATTGTCTAGCGCTTTCCTCAGTCCTGCTCCCCTGGCTGAGGCCTCTCTGGGCTTGTGGGGACCTTCCAGACACAGACACACAGACACACACACACACACACACACACTCCCATCACTGCCTTCATCAGGGTTCCTGGGGGGTGTGGAGGTGGCTGCCCTGGAGCGCCCTGGCCCTGTGCCCTGGAGTTGGGTGAGGCCGCCTGTGCTGGGGACCTGCACGGGAATTCCAAGGGTCTTCAGACTACTGTCTCCCTTGTTGAAGAGCTGGGGCTCCCTCACTGTCGGGTGGGCGGCAGTCCCATCCTGAGGGGCCGGTGCTCCCCTTTCCTCAGCCGGGTCCCTCCCATCCTCCTGGGGGAGCGGGCAGCAGGGAGGGTTGGGTGCAGAGGTGTGGCCAGAGCGGGGGTGGAGGCTGGCCGTGGGGTGTGGGTGGTCAGCTCCACCATCCCCCTGCCCTGCCCTGCCCGCAGCTGGACCTGCAGGATGGGGGGCTGCTCCCAACTGGGGCGACCAGCCACCCCCTCCCCAGACTTAGGTGAGATGGGGCCAGCCTGGGGGACGGCGTGTGGCTGGGACCTCATCTCTGCTCCTGGCACCTGCTGGTGAGCGGGGCTCGGGCGTGGGCGTGGGGCCTGTTGGAGCTGGGCCACCACCCCTGCTGGCTCTGGGTGGGTGGCCTGGGCTGGACATCCTGCGTGTGAACCTGGCTGAGGCCCAGGCCTCGCACTTCCCTGTCTCCTAGCAGCTGGGGCGTCCTCTGGGGGATTTGCTCAATGGGGCCAGGTCCCAAGCCATTCGCCCCCAGCAGGATGGGGTCTCGGTGATCCTTTTCCTGGTGCCGTCTGCCTGTTCCCCCCCCCCAGAAGCCCTGGCAGGGATGGCGCCCCGGTCTCGCTCCCTCCTGACCCCTCCCTGGGCGGGCCTCAGGCTCAGGCCTGGTCTGTCCCGCGGCCTCTGTCCTCAGGGCTGTCGTCAGGGTCCTGTTTCCCCCCTCCAGGGTGCATCTTTCCCCCCCCCCCCGCTGCCGCCTAGCGTGCCTCATGGCTGCCTGGGTGTGATGAGGAGTCCGGGGTGGGGACGGAGCCTGCTGGTTAAGCTCAGCCTGGCTCTGGGGCCATTCTCCCATGCGGGCCCGTCCAGCAGGCGGGGTTCGGAAAGGATGGGAGACAGGACTGTCTCCTTCTAGCGGACTGGTACGGGGAGCAGGCAGGAGGCTCTGGGCGAGTCAGCGGGAGGGGCACCTGGTGGGCCGAGGGGAGAAGGCGGTGCCTTGGGGGGACCTCTATCCCCCCAACTGGGGCTGGACTTCTCTGGGCCTGCATCTGCCCCTTCTCCACCTGAGCAGCTTCTAGATGTCTCCAGGGACTGGCCGCAGGCCAGCCCAGGGGCAGTAACGGTGGGGACCATGCCCCTTTCCTGCAGATCAGTGGCTGCCCCTGCTCTGCCTGCCCCCTGCATGCTGGGGATGAGGGGCTGGAGGCTGGGGGAGCCCTGGGTCTGGGCGTTGGGGAGGTGCTGCTGGCCCCTGCCTGCTCCTCTTCCTCTCCCTTCCCGAGTTCATGCTGTTTTTACTGGGCTGTGGCTGGGAAGCAACTGTGATCTGAATCCGGGCTCATGGTGGCCCAAAAGTACTTCCAGAAGGGGGGCATGGCCAGCATGTTTTCAGCTGCCCAGTTGGGAGAGGAGGCCTGAAAGCTTGAGCCTTGGCTGGCTTTACGGCCCTTCCCTACATCCGGGGGGTGAAGCTGGCTGCCACCCAGGGGAGGAGCAGGGTGGCTGTGCGGCCGCAGGAGGGACATCAGAGTTGTGTGCAGAGGGCGGAAAAGTGTGGATTGCTCAGGGTGGGGCACTGGGCACAGAGGTGAGGGAGGCTCTGAACAGGGCTGCAGAGCAACAGTGACCTGAGTGGCTGGGATTGCCCTTGCACGCCGAAGGCAAGAGGGACCCATGGCAGGGCCCACGCAGGGAGGTGGAGTGGGGATGGGGCAGGACAGGCGCAGACGCCTGCCACTGGAGTGGGGATGGGGCAGACTCTGTGGCCAATGCCTTGAATGCGTCCACCTGCTGCCACCTGCCCACTGAGGGGCCTGGAGACCCACAGCCTGCCCCCCCAGGGCGGGGGGCCTGGTGACAGTCCCTCCTCAGGGGATGGTGGCACGTTTAAGCTGTCTGCGGGATGGCCAGGGCTTGCTGTGATTTCAGGTCCTGCTTATCTGGTCCTCCCACCCAGCACTTTACCTCCTGTAGCCTGGCCATGGCCTGGCCTTCCCCCGGGACAGCATCTGTTGCTGGTGGGGTCTGGGATAAGCACACTAGCATCAGGCCCTGTTCTGGGGGCACGACACACCCCTTGCCCCACATTGGTCTGAACTAAGGGAGGCAGAGAGGAGGCCAGTGCAGATGGGACCCGAGTCGGGACCCCCTGGGTGCCAGGGCAGTGGGAGGGGGCCGGGCCTGGAGATCCAGCAGCCTGTGGTCTGGGCCCGTGCTTCCATCCAGCCTGTCTACAGTGTCAGCACCCTTGCCAGAAAGTTCGAGCCACCCTCAGGAGAATGGAAGCAGAACTTTATTCCTCTTGGCTAGAGAAGAGAACTAGCGGGTGGTTGTGCACAAGACCCCCACCCCTCACCCCTCCCAGGAGCAAAGAAGACAGGCAGGCTGCCTCTGCTCGCCCCTCTCCTTTGCCCAAGTGGAGGCAGGGGAGCGCAGCACAGGGCAGGGTCGGCTGCGGTGACAGGGTGGCCAGGGCTGGCCAGGGCTGGGGCGGGTGCTGCTCGGGTGGCGGAGGGCGGGCGCAGGGGCACTTCTCATCCTGGGAGCCGCTGGCTGGCTCGGACATGGAACTCAGGGCACCAGGACGCGGTAGGGGCTGCCTGGGATGTGCTCGTCCCCCCATTTCACCACCAGCGTGTACTCCCCCTTGTCCTTGAGCAGGTAGGAGACGCTGTAGAGCCTGCTGCCCACGTGCTTCACCAGGATCTCCTCGCAGGGTGTCCGGGGCCCGTGTACCCCCACCAGCAGCATGTTGTTGCCTGGGGGGGTGGGAAGGGGCCTCAGTGCCAGGCCCCAAGTCCCCCACCTCAGCTGTGACTGCGCTGACTCCCTTCTCCTGTCTTGTATCCTCCCCTTCCCACCTCGTCGCCTGTTTTGGGGTGACAGCCCTTCCTAAAGAGCTGCGAGCAACCCCCCACGCCCCCAGCAAGACCAGCAAAGGAAACTCCAGCTCCTCCAGGGCACTTTCCTGAAGGGTAGAGGAGATGGCAGGGAGGCCCAGGCTGGAAGTGGCCCGCTCCCAAAGGCATTCCCACCCGCCTCATTCCCCTCCCCATGTTCCCAGACATTGGCTCTCTGCTCTTATTTCTAGCCTCATCTTCTGGAACCAGGCTAGGGCCTGGACACCCACCTGCTTTGCTGCAGTCCACCGTGAAGCTACTCTTCTGGCCCATGTAGGCCTTGCTCAGCCCCACGCCCTTGGCCAGCACCTTGCTGGCGTCGGTGGAACCTGGGCCTGGGGCCCCATGCTGGGGGGCACTGGCAGTCTTGGTCAGGGAGTCCACAAACACTGATGATGTCTCATGGAGGCTGTGGTTGCTGACCAGACGGTGACCTGCAGGGCAGAGCACGAGAGGCTTAGAGGTGGCCAGAGTGTCACGCGCTGGGTTGGGTAGGGGCAGTCTGGTACGAGGCTCACCTGTAACTCTGGCCTTGAAGGGGCTGCCCCCAATGTGGTAGGGGCCGCCGTACTTGATGGAGATGAGGTAGCTGCCAGGTGCCATGGGGGTGTAGGTGACGCGGTAGCCCTCAGGGCACTCCTGGCAATCCATCTTCACCTTGGAGGGCCCGTCGATTGTGACCGATAGGGCACCAGCGCCCGCATTGCTTGTGTTCACAATGAACTCAGCTGGGCTCCCTGGGGAGGGTGGGCAGAGCTGGCCTGGCCTGTTTCCCCACCGCAGCCCCCCAGTGTAGCCTTGTCACCTCCGCACGCCTCCTGTTGTCACTGAGAGCTCGGAGGGGGGGCCCGAGCAGTTGTGTTCACACACCGGAAGCTGCACCCACTGACCTACCTGTGACGCCGCCTTCCAGGCCAGCTCCGTAAGCGGACACCAGGCCTGGGTCCCCTCCGTGCCCAGGCTCCCCAACTCGGATCTTGAAGGGGCTTCCAGGGATGTGGGTGCCATTGAACTTGACATCAATCAGGTAGATGCCATTCTCCCGTGGGATAAAGCGCACGGCGTACTTATCTGAGGGGCAGAGGAACATGCCGTGGGCCTGGGGTCTCTCCTCCCAAACTGACCAACTGGCATCGGCGAGGGGCTTCCCTTGCCTGCCAGCGTTGAGTCCAGCAGGTCTAGGGGGCCCACTCAGCTTTTTTCGGAGACCGTGCTGGGCACCCACACCCCACTGCACAGACCTCCTGAAGCCTGCGGGGCGAAGCTTTAGATGCCCAAGCTACTGCTAGGACTCATTCGAACTGGAATCTCTTGTAGGCAAAATGCCCGCCTCGATGCCTCCTTCTCCAAAGGTTACCATGGGTGCCTTACCCCCCACGTGTTCACTGGGGCCCAGAGACAGGCAGGAACTTGCTTGAGGTCACGCAGCTGGGAAGGGGCAGGATGAGGCTGTGAACTAGTGAAATTGGGCCAAGCAGCTCCTCCCACACCCGGGGCTGGCCCCAAGTTCCAGGCCTTGGCCAAAGATCTGGGCAGCCCCCATCACTGGACTTTGGGTCTCTCCCTCAAGAGACTGCACTATACGGCCTGCAGAAGGCGTTTTCCTTCCTAGCAGCATGGCTGCTGAGCTAGGTACCCCAAGGGCTTGGGTCACAAGTTGGGGAAGCGCCGCCCGGCTGAAGGAGCCCAGGCCTCTGGGCCCTGTCTCAGCTGCTTCCGGAGTCCGTGCCTTCCCTTTGTACTCTCAGCCTGCTTCCAGCCAGTGGGCCAGGCCCGGGGGAGGCCCACTGCTCCCAGTGGGGCCAGGGCAGACGGCTGGGTGGCCGGGAAGGGACAGGGCCTCACCTTGGTCGATCTCTGTGACATAGCACTCCTCCAGGGCTCCTGAGGGGCTGTGCACCTTGGCATCGATCGCCCCCTTGGCCCCGTTCAGGCTGACTGCAAAAGAGGCTGGCTGGTTGACCTTTAGCCCTGACTCCTGGAAGCACAGCAGACGCGGTTAGGGGCTGGGGCGGGGCAAGGAAAGGCAGGGCTCCAGAAGCAGGAGGCCCACGGGGTTGCACTTACCCATCTGGCGTCCAGCTTGGTTTAAAGAGGGAGAGCCATTGATTCTCGAGGGGCAGCAAGCTACAGGCACACACCCCCGCTCCCAGACCCACGCTCTACAATCACACACCGGGCGGCAGGAAGGGGGGTGGCCCCGCCCTGCGGGCAGCACTCAGCGCTGGCAGGCTGTCCCTCTTTAAACCTCAGCCCTGGTGCTCAAGGGGCACAGGCTTCTGTTCAAAGCCTTTAGAGCTGAGACACGAGAAAAACTCCACGCGATGGTCAGGGGTACTTCCTCCGACCCCAAGCGTGGGCTGCACCCGGCCAGAGCAGAAGCCCGGCGCCCCGAGCTGGGCTGGGCGGGTCACTCGACACGGGGCCAAGGCCTGCTCTGTGCGGCGGCTCTGGTCTGGCCGGGCCCAGGAGCCCCAGGCGGGCGGTTTCTCTCGGTGCCTCACCTGAAGACTAGAAACAGTAAGGCGGCGGGCGTCACCAGACGGAGAAGCCACAGGCACCACAAAAGGGCTATCGGGGATGTGCTCCTCGTTGAACTTGACTGAGACCTCGTAGTCACCTGAGCAGGGAGAGAGAACAGAGGGCGTGCCGGGAGGTCCCCACCTGTCAGCATTCGAGCCTGCCACCTCCCACAAACAGCCCGAGTGGCCCTGGGACCTCCAGGTGGAGGGTGGGAGCCGGGCAGGGCTGTCCGCATAGACCCAGCCCAGCACCCAAACCCGAATGCTGCCTCCCAGCCCCAGCCACGTCTCAGTACCTGGCTCCTGGACCACATAGGCCACGCCACAGGAGCCATCCTTGCGGTCCTCGAAGGAGATCTCGGCCTTGCTGGGGCCCTCGACAGCAATGGCCAGGCCCCCGGCACCAGCTTCCCGGGTCCAAATGCTGAATTCAGCTGTGGGAAGGTACAGTGTGTCCTCACGGAGGGCTGCTCCCCTGGCATCGGCTCCCGCCCAGCATGGCTGCTAGCCCCCTCCTGCCCCCCAGCCCCCGCCCAGGCATGGCAAGAGCCCCGCAGGAAGCAGGCCTACCTGGCACTCCAGCTTCAGCCCTTTCCAGGCCAGGGCCCCCGGCGCGGACCTTGTGGGCTCCCCCTTCCCCCAGGGGCCCTACAGTGAACTGGAAAGGGCTCCCAGGCACGTGCTGGCCCTTATACTTGACGCTGACAGTGTGCATGCCCATCTCAGCGGGCACGAAGCGGATGCAGTAGGTATGGTTCTCCCCTTCCACGATCTCGGCCTCATGGCTCTTGCCTGATGGGCTAGTCACCTGGGCTGTCATGTCCTGGATGCTAATTTCTGTAGGTGGGGGAGAGCCTGGTGAGCAGGAGACCGAGGGCCCACCCCTGTTTGGGACCACCTCGGGCCGGCACATAGGACTCCCTGGGACCCTCCCTGGCGCCTGTAGCTCCTACCAGGGATCTTCAGGCTCAGGTCACAATGACTGCCAACGTTAGCCACCGAAGGGGCCCGTCGCCTGCGTGTGATGCTCTCTTTCACCCGGCCCTCGCCTGTCACCTTCACGGAGAAGGGGCTGCCTGCAGGAAGAAAGCACAACCCACAACCCACACAAGTTACCTTCTGCAGGTGGACCCTGGGGTGTGGCGAGGAGGGTTGCCCAGCCATGGGGAAGGTGCGTGGGTGCCTCACTCACCAGGCACGTGCTGGTCAGCGAACTTGATGTTGATGATATAGTTTCCAGGCTCCGTGGGGCAGTAGGTGACCCTGCATGTGCCATCCTCCAGGTCCTCTGTGTTGATGTCCACCTTGCTGGGACCCTCGATGGACAGGCTGAGCCCACCATAGCCTGCGGGAGGGACACCCCTGAGCCAGGGGGCCAAGTACAGTGGTCTCACCCCAGCTTCCAGGCCACCACTGCCTACCTGCATCACGGGTGTCGATGATAAACTCTGCAGGCTCAAAGGTGTGGCCTTCGTGGAGGCCCTGGCCTGAGACCCGCACGCGGCTGGCATCCCCAATCTCCGACTGGCTGATCACCACGGGGATGGGGCTGCTCGCCACGTGCTGGCCATTCTTCTTCACGTGCACCAGGTGCTCCCCGGTCTCCTTGGGCACGAAGGAGATCCCTGGACACGGGGAGGGGCTGTCAGCTGGGGAAAGGCGTGCCCCCACCCCCTGCCTCCCTCCTTTCCAGAAGGCCCTGCTCCCCAGCCTCTTACCCACGTGGCCATTGCGCAGCCGCTTCAGCAGACAGGGCTCCTCCCGGCCCGAGGGCGGCACCACCGTGGCTGTGAGCAGGCTGAGGTCCGTCTCCGAGATATTGATGGGGATGTCAGCGGCAGAGCCCACCTTCAGGTGGGACATGCGCATCGAGTCGTCACCTGGCAGGGGACGGTCACTGTGTGTCCAGGCACAGAGGGAGACTGCACCCACCCTGCCACCTGCCTCCTTTTGTCACTGCTCTGGGTATCACCTACCTGTGACCCTGGCAGTGAAGGGGCTGCCCGGGATGTGCTGCTCATTGTACTTGACCAGGATGCTGTAGTCACCAGGCAGCACGGGCAGGTAGGAGACGCTGCACGTCCCGTCCTGGTTGTCAGTGCAGCTGATTTCTGCTTTGGATGGGCCCTCGATGGCCAGGGACAAGCCCCCTGGAGAGAGTAGTGGGTGAGGGTGGGAACTGTGCTGAGGGACACTGCGCCAATGAGGAGAAGCCCCAACGGGCAAGCAGAGTCTGGGGGTGGGGCAGGGAGCCTCATCTGGGGAGCATCTCCAGTGTCCAGCTCCCCACCGGATGACAGTAGCCCGTGACACACAGGCAGGTCAAGACGAGAGCTGCCGCTCACCCTCTCCTGCATCCTTGGTGTTGACGGTGAAGACAGCAGGCTTGTTCACCACCCCGTGGGTGAGGCCAGGCCCGTAGGCTGTGACGTGGCCGCAGTTCACATAATCCACGTAGAACTGTAGGGGGCTTCCTGAGGCAGGAAGAGGGACCACGTGGAATGGGGGCCTCGTGTTGTCCCCAAGCCCTTCCCCCAGCCCCACGACCCTGTAAGGTGGTGGTGGCATGCTGAGGGGCGCACCTGGGATGTGCATGTTGTCATAGCGGATGTCCATCTCATGCAGGCCGGCCTCGCTGGGTGCGTAGCGCACGGTCACGGTGCCATCCTTGTTGTCGGTGATGGCCGGCTGCGCCACCTTGCCCGAGGGCATCCGCACCTCCCCTACAGGGCAGTGGGGCCCGGGTCAGGGCAGCCCGTTGGCACACTCTGGCCTCTGTGGCTCCCTAGCTCCTTCCCGCCCCCGCTCACCAGTGATCTCGCCCTTCTTGATGGTGAAGGGGATGACAAGGTCGAAGGGCCTCAGGCTGGTCACATCCAGCCCATTGACACCCACCAAGGGTCTTTCTGGGGCCTGCAGTGGAGACAGAGGGCCTGAGTGAGGAGCTGCAGGAGGGCCGGGGGTCCCGCGTGGGAGGATCTGGGGCCCCTCCCAACCAGCGGCAGAACAGGGCCTCACGGGACACCCAGCTGGCTGGTCCCCGAGTGTCCCCTAGGGCTGGGAGGAGGTGGGCCAGGCCATACCCAGGTCTGCTGGCCGCCCTGGGCGTAGGTGTATGGTGGGGCCAGCTGCTGAGGCCGTAGTGGGGGCTGCGCCGCGGGCTGGTCTCCGGCCAGAGCCTGCAGGGCAACGCACGAGAGCTGGAGACCCTGTCACCACAGATGAGCCCCGCCCGGACGCCTCACCCCTGACCCCTCCTGACCGTCACTTGGAAGGGGCTGTTGGGCACGTGTTCGCCACCGAAGCGCACGCAGATGACGTATTTGCCCGGCTGGGGGGCCGTATAGAAGATGTCAAAGGTGCCGTCCTCGTTCTCTACCACGTCCACGTCCACCTCGGAGCCGTCGGGTGTGCACACGGTGCAGGTCACCTTGCCTTTGCCCGCCGCCTTGGTGTCCACGGTGATCACCGTCTCCTCCCCAATCTGGATGGTGGGGCCGATGCCAGCGCCTGGTGGGGTAGGGTGGGTCCCCAAAGGGGGGGGCCGGTGCATGAGCGCGGCGCTCGGGCCACTCCTGTCCACCTGCCGCCCACCCAGGCCTTACTGCCACCACCAAGCACAGCCAGGCCTCCCGCCCCCGCCCCGCCAAGCTGGGATGGTGAGTGATTTCTCAGAAGGCAGGAAAGGTTCCCCTGAGCCACCTCAAGCCTGGGAGTCCTGTCTCGGGGGAGTCCCCCACATGGGAAAGGCCCAACGGGCAGCACCCAGGAGTCTGAGACGAAGGAAGGGCCGGGAAGCCCACGAGGCCACCGCCGCCATCAGGGCACAAGCATTTGCTGCCACCGCCCCCGCCCACTTGGCTTCAGCCTGTGCCGTGGACCACGCTGAGCAGCGCCAGCGCTCCGGCTGGGCCCACGGCTGCCTTCGCCCCTGTGGCCTGGCCCCGGCCCCCAGTGCCGTGTGCGGACGCAGTGAGGCGGAGTCCTGCTGCAGCGTGGGGGACGTGACACTCGCCCCCCGCCCCCCGGGCCTGAAGGTGAAATTGGAGTTTCCTGACAACTGAGAATGCTCGCTCGACCGGAGGCTTGCAGAGAGGGGCAGCTGGGCGTGGCCCGGCGCAGGCAGGGAGCTGGGAGCAGGGAAGCAGGTAGGCAGCAGGGTTAGCACCCAGGAAGCACAGCGCAGCAGGCAGTGGCATCGCCCAGGGGGAAGGGGGGCAGGAGGCCCAAGCCAGAGCCACGGCCGCGGGGCGGCGAGAGCGGAGAAGCTGAGCAGCCTCCAGGGCCCCAGAGCGGCCGAGGAGAGGGGAGGGCAGTGACGTTATGATCTGGGCTCAGCCGCGGAGGCTCGGGGGGCTGTGGGCTGGGAGGCCTGGCAGCGAGTGCTTTCTGGAGCCCGGCCCCTGCCAGGGAAGCAGCTGGGAGC
The DNA here is from genome assembly GCF_964165515.1 of Mesoplodon bidens. Lineage (NCBI taxonomy): Eukaryota > Metazoa > Chordata > Mammalia > Artiodactyla > Ziphiidae > Mesoplodon > Mesoplodon bidens. The sequence continues at coordinate 529,468 of NC_138163.1, forward strand.
ACCGGACCAACTCGAGGGCTGAGTGCAAGGGGGCCCCCTGGCCAGCCTGCCACCGGACTCTCCTGTCCGTCGAGGGCTCCCACTTGGCGCAAGGGCTCCATGCTGGCCTTCCGCGGCTCTCCTGAGCTCTACACCCGGCCCCCCCTGCTGCCGCCCCTGCCCTGGGAGGCCTCACCTCACACATAGCCACACCTGGTCTCCCTGGCTCGGAACCTGGACCCGCCAACTAGCTAGTAGCTCAGGCCCCAACCTCACAGTCAGCCCCGACTCCCCGCTTTCCCGGCCCAGCACCCAGCCCCTCAGCTGCTCCATCCTCAAAGTACCCGCCCTGTTTGGCTCCCCCTCAAGCCCCACCACCAGCAGCCTAGCCCAAGCCACCCCTCCAACAGGTCCAGAGGTGACTTCGGTTCCCCAGCTGGGCACCCTGTCTCCATTCTGCACGCGGTGGCCAGGTAAACCGAGACCACTCCCTCAGCCCAGCCCTGCCCCTGCCTCTGCCCCCCCAGGCCCTACCCCCTGCCCTAGGCACGCAGGGCTGGCGTCTCAGACCCCGAGGCCTGCTGTCCAAAGTCATCGAGCCCCTGCCGTGGAGCCCCAGCCACCCTCTAACTTTCTCCCTGGCTGCCTTGGCCAAGGTCCAGGCCGACAGCCCTGAGGCTCCCGTGTAGTCGTTGCCTCTTCTTGGTGTCCCTGGCTGGGGCTGGCTCTCCCCTCCCATGCCTGAGCAGGAGAACCTCCGTGCCTGGTTGGGGACCATCTGAATAACGTCACTGCTTGGGGAATAGGGGGAGGGAGGGAGTGGGGGAGGGGGGGCCACCGAGTGCACTTTGGGGCTCTGAGGCCGGGCCGGGCCCCGCCATGCTGGCCGCCCAAGCAGTCGACGCTGGTGCTACGGCACTACCAGCCAGCCCCACCCACTCATGCAGCCTGCACCTCCCCCGGCCTGGGACGCAGAGGCCCCCGGGAGGTGGGGATGGGGGTCTGTGGATCCGGCAGGGGCTGGGGACTCCCACTGCTTGGGGGAGACCCCACGCGAGCGCCCTGGACGCGGAAAGAGGAAGCGAAAAGCAAGGGCCTGCTGCCCGCCCCCGGGACTTTCCCAGGAAGCCAAGATCCCCAGACCCCAGAGCCTCCAGGGGGGTGCCTCTCAGGATGCACCTCACCCCAAAGCTCTCAGCTGCAACCCAACTTCTCAGATGGGGAAATGGAGGCCCAGAGAGGGGGAGGGCCGGAGCACTCATGCTCAGCTCCGGAGGCCTCCCTGGGCCCTAACCCCCCAGTTCCCCTCTCTGTCCCTGCCAAGAGCTGCAGCTGGAACTGTCCTGGGAATCAGCATGGAAGAGGAAAGGAAGCTGCCCTCTGGGCAGGAGGAGCATTGGGAGTGGCCCCAGCAAGCAGCTTACCTAGCCCGTGACCTCCGATTGACACTGAGGTGAGAGGGCAGAGAGCAAGGAGAAAGGTCAGGTGAGTCACTCAAGGGGGCGGCCCCCACTCCCACACGCCGCCCCAAGCAGCGAGCCCTTGCACACAGGCATACCCAAGCCCCGTGCTGAGCGCCGTGGCCGCTGGCGGGCTGGCTCACCTGTGACGGTGCACTTGCTGGCATCCCCCGTGGGCACGGCCCGAACGCGGTACGGGGAGAAGGGGATCTCATCACCACCATACTTGATGAGGATGGTGTAGCGGCCCGTCACGTCTGGCACGTAGGCCACCGTGTACGTGCCGTCGTGGTTGTCTTGGATGTGCGTCTTCTTGGGCTTGCCCTCAGGGTCCTGTGTGGCAGAGCACAGGGGAGGCGGTTGGCCCAAGCCCAGCCAGGCCCGGGGTCCCCTCAGGCCCTCTCAAAGGACTAAGCGTCAAGCACCACTGCTGCAGGGACAGCCTCTGAGCCGCTCAACCACCATGGCCCAAGACGGCTGCCTATCCACCACTGTCCTTTACTTCCCCACGGACAAGGTCCAGAAGGGAAGCACCAAAATGCCCAGTGCCCCCGTCCCCTGCACCCTGCGTGACAACAGGCAGGGCCAGGGACTTGGCGCTCATCCTGCTTTACCCCCACGAGGGCCTCTCAGCTCCCATCCTCTACCCCAGGGCCTGCCCTAGCACCAGGACAAGTTCCCCCGAAGATCTCAGAGTCCTAGCCTTATACCTGGCCCCAGAGAATGTTACAGGCAGAAAAGCTGAGGCACTAAGGGCTTTGGTGACATCAGAAGTGAGCAAGTGCGTGCGTGGGGAAGCCTGTGTCTGTCACCACCATCCTAGAGGCGGGGGGCCTGCCCTGGCTGGCACGGCTCCTTAGGGAGACCAGAGAGCCGGACTGGCCCATCTGCCCCAGGCCGCGGACCCCGCACTGCACCCCGCTCCGGCCTGGGCCCCTCCCCTCCCTCGCCTTCCCTGTGCCCGGAGCTGCAAAACAGCAGGACCAGGCGGCCACCCGTGCGGCCGGCTCACCGTGATCTGGACCGCCAGCAGGCCCTCCCCTGCATCCTTTGCGTCAATGGTGAACTCCACAGGCAGGCTGGCGGGCACGCCAGTGGTGTTGAGCCCGGGGCCGCTGGCCTTTACCTTGCTGGCATCATGTGTAGGCAGCACCTTGACCTTGAAGGGGCTGTTAGCCCAGGATGCTGTGAGCGGTCAGGAAGGCTCTTGGTGCCCAGCCCAGGCCCCTCCCCACGGGCAGAGGGCCCAGCCTCTTACCTTCGGGGCACCTCTTCTTCCCCGTACAGCACCGAGATGCTGTAGGGCCCCTCACGGCTGGGCACATAGTTCACGGTCTGGGTGCCATCGGCATTGTCCACCACATCCACCGGCTCCACCAGGCCTGGCCCCCCAGACAGAGCTTTAGCCGGTGCCCTGGGCCCCTAGTCCCACCGCACTAGAAAGCCGAGTCTGGGCCACGCACCCAGCCCTCACCCCAGGGGGGCTCGACTTGCCCTCACCTGCCCGTCCCCAGAACAACCCTGAGCCCCTGTGACATCTCAGACCCTTGCCCGCTCTACCTCCCTCCCGCCTGCCACATCTGCTCAGTGGCCGAGTCCTGTCTGTTCTGCTTCCTTTTGGTCCCCTGCCCCAGGGCACTGGCTCTGGGGTCAACTGCCTGCCCACCGGCCCCGCCCCCCCGCCCCCCGCCGTGTGCTGGGTCCCCTCCCTCAGAGGACCACACTCTCCTGAGCTGACCCCCACTCCCAGGCACAGGAACACTCTCACCTTTGGGCCCCTGCACTTTGACCTGCAGCGGGGCCACGCCGGCCTTGCTCGTGTCCACCTGGAAGGACTGAGGGAGGTTGGCACGGACCATGCCTGGGCTCAGGCCAGGCCCAGAGCACTTGACCTTGGACGCGTCCGTCACATCGTGCACAGGGACCTTGAAAGGACTGCCTGGAGGCGGGCAGAGGGATGGCAGCTGTGTGAGACAGAGTGGAGGGCGGACAGGTGGTCCCAGCCCGGCCCCAGCTGACCTGCCTCCTCACCTGGCACTTGATGGCCGCCGTAGGTGACATTAAGGCTGTAGGTGCCAGCCTCGTAGGGGACGTACTCGACCGAGCAGCTGCCGTCCTTGTTGTCCATGCAGGACATCTTGGCCTCGGAGGGGCCCTCTACAGCCAGGCCCAGGCCCCCTGTGCCAGCTCCCCTGGTCCAGAGAGACAGCCCGTTATCCCCTGGGTTCCAAGGCGCACTGCAGCCCCTGCTTCTGGGGCCCTCGCTCACCTGGTCTCCACGGTGAACTTGTTGGGCTTGTTGGTGGTGCCGCTTTGGATGCCCGGCCCATGGACGCGCACTCGGGAGGGGTCACAGCCCTCGGTCACAGGCACCTGAAAGGGGCTGCTGGGCACAGGGCTGCCGTCGTAGGTCACATCCACAGAGTGGAGTCCTGCAGGAGGGCAGGCTGGGTCAGAAGGAGCCCAGGTCGCCCTGCCCCCACCCCCAGCCCATCCCTCCAGCGCCCCAGCACGCACCCTCCTCGTAAGGCGTGTACTCCACTTTGTACGTGCCGTCGCCACAGTCCTGCACGTAGGTCTCGGTCAGGTTGCCCGAGGGGTTGGCCACGCGAGCCTTGACGTGCGGCCCTCCGGTCTGCGTCAGAGCCCGGGCATCCACACTGAACTCAGTGGTGGCTTCTCGGAAGACGCCTGCAGGGGGGCAGGGAGAGGAAGAATGGGGCTCCAGGGGCCCCGGCTCCCCCTGCTCCCGTGCCCTGTGGTGGGAGGCCTCTCACCTTGGCCCTCAATCCCGGGCCCATAGCACTGGACGCCTGAGGTGTCCACTGCGGGCTCCACCTGTAGCTTGCTGGGGAAGTTGGGCACAGGCTGGCCGCCGTACTTGATGGTGACAGTGTAGGCCCCGGGGCACAGGGGGATGTAGGTGATGGTGTGCGTGCCGTCACCGTGGTCCTGGATGTGTACCTCGGCTGGCAGCCCCGCCTCGGAGCGGATCTCAATGGTCAGCTCTGCGCTGCCTGCGCTCGAGCAGTCCACGTGGAACTGGCCTGCCTCACCGGCGGTGGCCCGCTCCAGCCCAGGGCCCGAGCACTTGACCTTGGATGGGTCAAAGCAGGGAACCACGTGGGCCTTGAACGGGGAGCCGGGGATGTGGGTGTCAGCGAAGAGGATGTTGATGTTGTAGTCCCCGGGCTCCGTAGGCACGTAGGACACAGAGCACGTGCCGTCCCCGTTGTCCAGGCACTCAAGCTGGGCCTCACAGGGGCCCTCCACTGTCAGGCCCAGGCCGCCTGTGCCGGCGCCCTTGGTGTCGATGGTGAAGCGGGCAGGGGAGCCTGCACTGCCCCCCTGCAGCCCCGGCCCAAAGGCTTTCACCTGAGGGAGGAGGGGCAGGTCAGGAGCCAAAGCCACGCCACCTCCCTGACCCTTGACCCTCAGACCCCCAGCCTGACTCTGTCTGCCTCCTCTCGTTCTGGCTCCCCTCCCCCACCAGACGGGCACAGGCAGGCCTGAGCAGGGCCACCACTCAAAAGGACAAAAATGAGAAGGGGTGAGGGCGAGTCTGGAGAAGAGAGGGGGTGGCGCCTACACCCCAGTTACCTTGCTAGGCTTGGTGGGGGGCACAGCTTCGAGAGAAAAGGGGCTGCCAGGCACAGGCACGCCATCGTAGGTCACCTCGACCTCGTAGGGCCCCTCTTCACGGGGCACAAAACGCACCACGCTGTTGTCAGCCCCTAGGCCTGGCTCCACCTTGCAGGGCACTGCTGTCCCCGAGGGGCCCACAATCTTGGACACCACTTTGCCTTGGCCACCGGCACCCTTCGACTTGACTGTGAACTCCTGGTCTTTGCCAACATCCACCTCTGTTGACATGATGAAAGGAAGGAGAGAACTGTGACACGGGCCCAGGCAGCCCCGGGGCACGCTCAGTGGCTGGCTGTGACAGGCCCCAACTACTTACTCTCTCCCAGGCCGGACACCTTGATCTTGCTGAGGTCCAGGCTTGGAGACACCGCCACCGAGAAGGGGCTCTTGGGGATAGGATCCCCTCCATAAGTGACACTGACACCCACTGGGCCCTGGGAAGGGTACAGAAGGGCAGGGTCATGGGTCATGGCCCTGGTCCCCCTGGCCTGTGGCTTCCCAACTTGGGCATGGGGAGGGGGCTTCAGAGACAATGGCTTCTCTCTGCCACTGCACCCCCTGGACTTCCATGCCCGCTCTCTCCCAGGTGGGAAACGAGAGTGGGCGGGAAGCCCCCTGGAGCTGCCCACCCAGCCCACCACATGAGGGGGCGCACGGGCTCAGCAGGTGTATGGACAGGCGCAGCCACGGGGGGTCAAGGTAGCTACCTGCTGCACAGGAGTGTACTTGACGGTATAGGTATTGTCATGGTGGTCAACGAGGTCCACATCACGTACCGCGTCCCCCTTGGCCAGCCCCGAGAACTGGACATCCAGCTTGCCTTTGCCGGCGGCTTTGGCATTGACCGTGAAGTGGGTGGGTTTGCCAAGCTCGACACCTAAGGAGACACAGCTACCCTGTAGGGGCACCTTGCCCCACGCCCCCTCGGGGCTCCCCAACCTCCCCATGGGGTACTCGTCCTCACCGGTACGACTGAGGCCAGGGCCCTCGGCCTTCACCTTGCTGGCATCATGGGAGGGGTCCACCTTGACCCGGATGGGGCTGGTGGGCGTGGCCTGCAGGGGGCGGGAGGAGAAGGGCTGAGAGGAGAGCAGCACCCCAACACCCAGCAGCATTAGGGGCCGGGAGCGGCAGCACCCACCTGGTCAGCAAAGAGGACCATGATGGTGTAGCTGCCAGCCCCACGGGGTGTGTACTTGACTGTGAACGTGTCGTTGTCATTGCGGATGATGTCGAAGTCAATGTCGGCCTCAGCGGGGCCCACCACACCGGGGGCACACTTGATGCCAATGCTGACGTCACCTGTGGGGGAGGAGGGAGTGGAGGCTGGGACCTCACGGGGACACCTCACCCACTCGCCCACCCGCGCTCTCGAGGCAGGGCCTTACCCTGGCCGGCCTCCGTGCAGTCCACAGTGAAGTAGGTGGGCTCGTGAGCCTTGAGTCCCGTCTTGGCCACTCCTGGGCCGTACACCTTGACCTTGTTTGGGTGGCTGCCGGCTCCCACATTCACCTGCAGGGCACGGGGGCAAGTGCAGGGGCATGACCAGTCTGGAGGAGGGGCAAAATGGCGCGACCACCCTGGGGAGTCACCTGGTGGCTCCTTGAACACTGACATGTAAAGCAACCATATGATGCTGCAGTGCCACCACCCTTCGCTATCTATCCACCCAGAGCAATGAGATCGCTCGTCTGCACTGACACCTGTACTGGAACATTCACGGCAGCCAAAAGGTGAAAAAACCCCAAACGCCCATCAACAAATGACTGGACACCTAACACGTGGTCTATCCATACGATGGCGCATCATTCAGCCATAAAAAGGCAGGAAGCACTGACTCATGCTGTGCTGTGGGTGAACTAACGCGAACACGGTGTTGAGTGAAAGCAGCCAGACATAAAAAGCCACAGGGCCTGGGAGTCCATCCCCAGTAAATGTCTAGAGAAGGTAAACCGCACAGCCAGAAAGCGGGTGAGCGGCTGCTTAGGGGCCGAGGGCAGTTGAGGCGTAGAGGAGTTTCTCATCCTCGATTGTGGTGATGGCCGCACGACTCCGAACTTACTCACAACCACCGAGTTGTTTAATTGAACGGGGTAGGCTGTACGGTATGCGAGTTTCATCGAAGAGGGCCGTAGCAAAGCAAAGCAGGCGCCCAGGGAAGTGGGCTAAAGGCCTGTCTGAGGCCTGCAGAGGGCAGGCTCACCCGGAAGGGGCTGCTGGGGATGCTGACGCCTCCCCAGGACACCATGGCCGTGTGCTTCACCGGCTTCCGGGGCACGTAGGAGCAGCTGTAAGTGCCGTTGCCGTTGTCCTTGACCACTGCCTCCACGGGGCAGCCCTCGTTGTCCTGGAAAGTGGGCGGGAGCGGGCGGCCTCCTGGTCAGTGCCCGGGTCTGGGCACCTGCCCACCCTGTCCCCACCACAGATTGGCACCCCACCTGGACTTGGACCCTGAGAGGAGCCTTCCCGCCGTGCTTGGCATCCACCGTGAACTCTGCCGGCTTGTTGACAGCCACACCCGTCTTCTCCAATCCAGGCCCACGTGCCTTCACCTAATGGGAGGCCACACAGATCTCAGGGGACCAAGTGCTGGCCTCCAAAGACAGAGTGGCAGGAGCACGCTGCCGGCGACGCCAGCCCAGGGCCCCAAAGCCCAGAGACCCAGCCCAGCAGCCCGCGCCCTTTACCCTGTCGGGATGGAAATCCTGGGGCGCCTCGCGGATGTCGGCCATGAAGGGGCTGAGGCGGATGTCTTCACTATTGCACAGCACGTGCACGGCGTACTCGCCAGCCTCCTGGGGCCAGTAGCGCACATCACAGGAGCCATCGCCCTTGTCATCACATTCGATCTTGGCCTGCGACGGGCCCTCCACCGAGAAGCCTGACGACAGCCGCCAGCTCCGTCAGTGCCCTGGAGCCTCAGGAGGGTGGCCCTTACCAGCCTCTGCCCCCAGGTGCCCACATCACAGTCTCCAACTTACCCAGGGTGCCCACATCGTCCCCAATGGCCTCCACCACAAAGTCTGCGGACTTGCCGACGACGCCGCCCTCCAGCCCGGGGCCCCAAGCCCGCACCTTCTGATTGCCACACTCGGTGCCCACCTTCACCTCGAAGGGACTGCAACGAGAGAGCCACCCAGGGGAGTGCCAAGGGGCCCCGTCTTGGAGGGGGGCCAGCCCAAACCCAGCAGAGGGAGGAGCGCGCCACCTCTGAGCTCAGCCCGGGGCCTCACCTGCGCCCGATGTTCTGGCCGCCCCACGTGATGGTGACAGTGTATGTGCCGGGGACCGTGGGGTAATACTCGAAGCCATAGACACCATCCCCCAGGTCCTTTTGTTTCACGCGCTCTTCGCCCTCTGCCGGAGACAAGGGAGGGCCTCAGGCCTGCCCAGCAGTGGCCGGGGACTCGCACCGCCCACCCCAGCCCAGCCACAGGCCAACTTACTGGGACCCTTCACGGTGACCTTCAGCTCCCCACTGCCCGCGCCCTTCGTGTACACCTTGAAGTCGGCAGTCTCCTTCACTCGCACACCCTTCGGCTGGAGGCCCCGGCCGATGGCGCGGCAGGCCCCTGGGTTACAAGCTGTGAGCAGAAGGCTGGCTGAGCTGCTGGGAGCTGGCGCTGGGCGACCCCTCCCTTGCTCCCATAAGGCTGGGCCATCGGGCCACATGGGCCAGTAAGGGATGCGTAAGAAAGAACTGGAAGGGACCGTGACCCTAGGATCTGTGTGGCCCAGGCCAGGACACGGCAGGCCTCCTCCCACCTGCTCCAGCCACGCCAGCCCCCCGCCTAGCCCCCCCCTAGGAAGACAGATCCAAGTACCGTTGACCCTGTGGGCAGAGCAGAGAGCAGCAGGTTTCTAGACAGCTGGAGCGAGCTCTTCCGAAGGTGAGAGCGTGGAGAGAGAGAGAGAGATGGAGAGGGCAAGAGGAGGAGGAGGAGGAGGGTCCCAGCCGCGCCAGAAAGAGTGCCCCGCACAGTGCAAGTACAGAAGCCCCGGGAGCCGGGCCGGGGGCTGGAACGGGACCTGCCCGGCTGCCCCGCTCCGAGACCGCAGGGCTGGAGCCGTGCCCAGCGGGGGGCGGCCGGGACTGGCCTACCTTGGCCAACAGTGACAGTGTAGGGGCTGCGAGGGATGGGCACACCAGCGAAGGTGACATGCACCGTGTGGACGCCCTCCACGGTGGGCTGGTAGCTGCAGCGATACGTGCTGTCGCCCCGGGCCTCCAGCTGAGGCTCCACGGTACCCTTCCGTCCTGTGGGGTCCTGGATCACCACTTCCACCTCGCCTGTCCCCGCTCCTGCCAGGAGGCATCGGCTCAGATCCCGGAGCCTCCAGGCCGCTCCTGGCACCACCCCCAGCTCTTCCCACAGACCTGCCAGCCTCGGCACCCTCCCCTCACCCGCCGTGAAGATCTCAAAGTAGGTGGTCTTGTTGGCAATGTTGCCGCTGGGCTCCAGGCCAGGGCCCTGGGCCGTCACTTTGCTGGCATCTCCCTGGGACTTGTCCACATACACCTCGAAGGGGCTCTTGGCGATGTGCTGGCCGGCAAAGAGCACGGTGACCTGTTCCCAGGAGGGGTGCAGCGTGAGGGCAGGGTTGGTGTGCCCTCGCCACTGCCCTCGCCACTGGCCTCCCCTTGGGATGAGGGCTCACCTTGTGAGTCCCCGTCACCTCGGGGACATACCAGACAGAGAAGGTACGGTTCTTGTCGTTATTGGCGATCACCTTTGCCTAGGGTGGGAAGGAGTCCGTGAGCCGTGGCTCACAGCGGCCCCTCCACGCGGGGGCCCGGCAGCGCCCTGCCCTGCCTGCCGGCCGCCCTACCTCCTCCTGGTGCCCGGCTGGATCCTCCACATACACCAGCACCTCTCCCTGCCCGGCGCTTCTGGTCTCCACGGTGAACTCTGCCCGCTTCTTCACCATGTTGCCTGTGGGCTCGATGCCTGCCCAGGGATGGGGGGGGAAGCCACAGGCTGGCTGTGAGGGCTGGCGCACCCCCGCCGCAGCCCCATCAGGCCGTTCGGAACAGGGTGAGTCAGTTCGGTGTACACCCCAGCGCGCAGAACCTGGCCTTCAGCCCCAGCTGTGCTCCTGCCGTGGGACAGGCCTGGGCCTGTTTTCTAGAACGCTGGCTTGAGTTTGCCTCGGGCTGGTGTGGTGGGGAGAACACAGAGCCAGTGGCCAGTTTTGACCAGCCCTGACCCACTCCTGTCTGACTCACGGAGGGGCATTTGATCACCTGGCAGCCACGTGACTGAACACTCCCCGGGAGCTCACGTTCAGGGAGGAGGTCACCTTGCAGAAAGACCCCCCGCCTGGCTCTCTCACCTGGCCCGTAGGCTCGGGCTTTCTTAGGGTTCAGTTTGGGCCGCAGGGGAGCCCCTGGTTTCAGCTTGGCCTTGGGAAACTGGGACAGGTAGGTCATGACGGAGTGCTCATCCACATTGGGGTCCACGATCTCCTCAGGGGTGATCACCTGTCACGCGCAGAAAAAGGAGCCACTTGGCCTCCAAGCCTCAGGGTCCTGGGACGCGCCACCTCTCCGCACTGGGACCTCGGCCCCCAGACGGCCCCGGTTGGCCCGGCGGAGCGTACCTGAGGGATGCCCAGCCAGTCGTCGGCCTGCTGCATGGCTTCCCTCGCGTTGTTCACGGGCTTGCTGGCATCCCAGGAATCCCAGTCAGGGCACAGGCCTGCGGGGCAAGGAAGGCCATGAGTTTGGGGGGCCATGAGACCTGGCTTCAGGCCATCCCCTCCACCCCCCTACAGGTGGCCCCGCCCCCCCGATGCCCCTCACCTGGGGCACAGCTGTCGACAAGGGCGCCCAGGGCCCTGCCACTCTGCCAGTCCCGGCTGAAGTTGGTGATGGGCAGCTGCGGCAGCTTGTTCTGGATCCAGCCCAGGAGCCTCTGCTTGGGTGTCTGTTTCTTGGCCTCCTCGTCCTCCTCCTCATCCCACATGGGCATGGAGATGGAGTAGTGCAGGATCAGGGTCCAGATGAGGCCCAAGATCAGCTTGAGGTTCCCGTCCACAATGGCCTTACTGTCTGTAAGGGGAACGAGTGGCAGCGTTGGGCGGGCAGGGCCGACCTGGGAGTCCCCGTGCATGCGCGCACACACACACACACACACACACACACACGTGGGTTTGGGGGTGGCACGCATTCAGGGTGTCAGGCCACTCCCAGGCACTGGGGAACGTGGCAGCACAGCAGGCCCCAGAGAGGAGGCAGAGGCCCCCGTGGGGCAGGGTGGGGTGTGGGTCGGGGCCCTTTCTGCCCAGGGCCCCTTTGGGGGTGTGAAGGAGGTTCGGAGGCAAAACACCTGTAGACACATGGTGACAATAGAGCACAATGAGGGGGCACTGCTGGAAGCCCTGGGGCCATGGGGACCCAGAGGAAGGACAGGACACAGACCTAGGCAGCAGACAGGGCCAGGGGAGGCCTAGGGAGGAGCCCCCTTCCCCAAAGGTGGCTCTGGAGAGTGAGTGGGATGAGTGCTTTGCAGGGGCCCACCGCCCATCCCCAGGGATCTCCAGGAAAGGGCCCCTGACCTGCACTGACAAAGAGGAAGGCAGGCAGGCGGAGAGGTTGGGAAATATGGCTGCTGCCCTGGGGTCGCGGGGGCGGGTGGATGGCATGAGGCCGGGGAAGCAGAAGTGGAGGCGTTGGGCAAGGACCCTTTGGGTGGAGGGTGTGAGCCCCGCCCCCCCACTGCCTTAGTGCTCCCCCTCCCCCAACAGAGCCAGGCTGGGAGTTGGGCAGCAGCCCTGGCACGGGGGAGGGGCTGGGAGCCCCAAGGAACCAGTGGTTGGGCTGCATGGCCCTGACTCACTGGGGCCCGGCAGGGATGGCCTGCCAGCCAGGATGACGGGCAGGACACATTCCAGGGGCCCCCTCACCCAGCCCGAAGGGGGAGGGTGGAGTCAGTGAGCCTGGGTTGGGCGCTCAGGGCCCAGCTTGGGAGCCTGGGTGGCAGAGGTCATGGGTAGGGTCCCCAAGTCCTGCTGTCTCAGCAGAGCCTGCTCAGCTGCTGCCTGCCCTCCTCGCCACCTAACGGGCCACTGGGCTACAGGCTGGTGGCCGCCAAGCTCACCACAGGGGAAGTGGTTAGGGCGGGCACCCTGCACCCCATCCCCATGGCAATCCCTCTGGGCTCTGAGCCCCACCCAAGGCCCTTCTGGGTCTCAGCCTTCTCAAGCAATCAGTGGAGGGGCCGGGGGGGCTCTGAGAACTTTGGAATCCCTGCTGGCGTGTTCCACCTACCCTTCCCCAACAATCAGTAGAAAATACTTGTCTAGTGAGTCAACTTGGGGGTGGGGAGAAGGGGATGGATGCCACCAAAAGGGTCATCAATGGCAGGTAGCCTCTGAATCCAGCGGGCGGCATCTTGCAGACCAGCTCAATGCCATTCAAAACAGAGCGGCCTTCCTGCTCCTAGACTGGGGCTGGTCCCGGTCCCTCACCACTGCCTTGCACTGTCCCCAAATGGCAGCTAGGAGGGTGGAGTGGGGGCTTCAGGCTAGGGGTGACTGGAAGGTTCAGAGAAGACCAAGGGCACAGGAGCAGCCGGGACTTCCCGTCAGGCTCCCACCCGCAGAATCCCGAGTCTAGCACAAGCCCTCAGCAGGCCCGAGGTCCACTATGACCCACGAGGGGAAACACAAGGCCAAGCTCATCAGCCATCATCGGGCTGGGCCCTCCCCACCCACCCCCGGTCCATAGGAGGCTGGCCTAGGCCCTCCCATCCACCTCACAAAAGAGGGTGGGAAGGACCGGGCTCAGAGTTGAGAGACTGACTGGTTGGATGGCCCCGCCCCATCCCACCCCCTTTCCCCAGCCCCCCGGGCCAGCCTGCCCCCTCCCTCCCCTAATCACTGCTGCTTTCCAACATTTTTTTGCCTTATATGGCAAAGCTCTGGGAACTAGGCCTGCTCCAGCCAGCTCACAAGAGGAGGAGAAGGAGGGAGGGGGGAGGAGGAGACCCCCCCCAGACAATTGGGGTGTGGCCCGCCTCCCCACATCCGGTTGCCCCCCCACCCAAGGCTCAGAGATGACTCAGCTTGGCTAGACTGAGGCTGGGACTGGGGGGTGGGCCTCGGCCTCGACTTGCATTCCAGAGAAAGAGGTGGGGCCCTTGAGACCTGCCCTGAGTGGTTGGGGGCACCTGAGTCTCGGTCCCTCCTTTTCCCAGGCTCAGCATGGACCGGGCCAGGGCTGTAGGGACAACTGGAAGGCCTCTTTTGATTGTGAAGAAAAGAAAGCTCGTGCCCCTTCTCTCCCTGTCGCATCTTCCCGCCCCCCACCCCCAGTCACCAGTTCTGTCCCTGTGTGGCTCTCATCTCCGAAGTCCCTGGGATGATGCAGTAGGCCCGATCAATGCCAGCCTCACCAGCCCGGTGACACGAACACTGGGCTGGCAGCGAGCCCAGCACATGCTGGAGTACCTCCCAAACAACTCCTGCATATTCTAGATGCAGGAAAGCAAGTCCTACATGGAGGCAGGAGTTTGGCACAAGCTCGACAGTAACCGGGTATCTAAGTGACGACAAGCCAGCTCGCTTCACTGGCCAGCGCCCAAACCCATCTCAGGTGCTGTTTTGCTAGCTATGGCCCTCTCTGGCCCCCTAGTTCCCGAAAAGAGACCTAAACTTGGGGTATGAGCCATCCTCACTGGGGGGCACTAGACAATGGGACCCACAAGCTCCAACCCCCTGTTTAAGGAACCACACGGGTGCCTGAAGCCCAGAGGGCCCTCTCCAAACTGCTGTAGGGGATGGAGAGCCCCGGCCTCCCCCTCGTTAGAGATGGGGCGCTAGGCGCACAGCCAGAGCTTGGCCAGTGCCTGCCCCCCCAGGCCCTCTCCCACCGCGGGCGCAGCGGCGGGGGCGCGGCCTGTGGAGGATGTGAGCTCAGCCTGGGCGTGGGCCAGCCGGGGACCGGCGGGCGGGGGCGCGTAGCGGTCCGCACGCACCGCCGGCCTGCGAGCCTTTGTTCTCGAGGCCCACACGGAGCTGGGCGGCCCCGGGGTCTCCAGGGGCGGCGCCACAGCTTAAGGGGGTGTCTGCGAGGGGTCGGCCCGGAGAAGGTGGGAGGACGCGCGGAGCCCCCTCCCTCGCCGCCCCGCGCCGCCGGGCGGCCCGCCGCGCCCTCACCGATGGACACGAGCTTGATGCTCTCGCGCTCCAGGAACTCGAGCGCCACCGACACGTTCTCGAGCTGCATCTGGCGGAAGGTGGGCCTCTGGTTGTGCTTGCGGTGCATCTTCTTCTGGCTGAGCACCTCGAGCAGCGCGATAAGCCGCAGCCCGTCGCTCAGGTCCTTCTGTAGGTTGGCGATGCGCTTGCTCACGCACTTGAGGTGCTCGTTGCACCAACGCGTGAATGTGTTCTGCTGGATCTTCTTCCACGGCGCATCCTCCGCCAGGTCCTTCTCGGTGGCCGGCATCTCTGCGTCTCGCGTGTCGGCACCACTGCCCGGAGCCGCGCCCGCAGCGCTCTGGCCCGCCCGGGAGTGGGAGCTACTCATTTTGAGGCGCGAGGAGCCGAGGGGCGGTGCTGCAGCCCAAGCGAGGGGACGGCCCTTTAATTAAAGTCGCAGGCACCTCAGCGAGCGCGGGGCGATGCAGACAGCAGAGGTTGCGCTGCGGAGAGAGCGAGCCCTTTAAATGCGGGGCGGGGGCGGGGCGGGGAGGCGGAGTCACATAGGGGCGTGGCCTTGGGTGGGGTTTCGGGGCTGTGCCCGCCCCGCCCCACCCCACCCGTTGGAATGCCCCCCTGAGTCCCCCCGCCCAGGCGACTTCGACCCGACCCCCAGGCTCCGGGAAGGGTCGTTGGGCCCCGTAGCGGGCAAGGATGCGCTCAAGTCCTGCGATCTCTCTCCTGCGCTACAGGAAACGCTGCAGCTAGGAAAGGCTGAGCAGCGTCTGGCGCTGGACCTCTTGGCTTCCAGCGGGCACACCATACAAGGGACTTTCCTTCCCCAAGGCCCCTGCGGGGGGTGGGGTGGCTCGCCCTCCCTGCGTCACGTGGACTCCGCTCGGTCCCCGCAGCCCCCCGTCGTCTCCTCTCCCCCCGAGCTCCGGCGCTTGGGGTTCCCTGGACGCGCCCCAGCCGGCGGCCCCGGCAGCAGCAGCAGCAGGAGCAGCAGCAGCGGGAAGGGGCCCTATCTGAAGGGCGAGCCCTTGGAGAGCGCAGGTCTGGGCCAGGCGCTGCTGGCAGCGCTTTGCGCGCGTGCGCCACGCCAGGGAAGCCTGTAGCGCCCGAACCCTAGGCCACCCCCCCATACCCCCTGCCCCATCCCGCCTTCCCGCTCTGCAGGGCCTGGCCTGCGCACCTGCGCCCCGCCGGTCCCCACCGCCTCCCTCCCTCCCCGCTCCACCCGGGAGGAAATGAGGCACTGGGCCAGGAGGCCACCGGCACTCCAGGAGCCAGCAGCCTTGGAAGGGGCCCGGGCGTGCCATTGCGCACTGGCACAGGGCGCCGTGTGATGCATGCAGAGACAGCGAGTGCCCGCCTCACCCACCAGCTGTCTACCTGGGGCGGGAGAGGCTTCCTCTCCTGCCGGAATGGCCCCTGAGCCCGGTGTGACCGGCGGCCAGGCAGCGGCACGGGGCGGGGGTGGGGGCTTCCAGACTCAGAGGGACCTGCTCCGGGGTTCCAGTAAGACTTGGTGGGCTCTGAGCACCTGGGTCTCGGTGGGCTTCAGGGCCGTGGTAGTGCAGAGCGGGCCCCCAGGACAGGGGGGCCAGGGGACCGAAGGGGGCAAACCACGGAAGGCTGCCAAGGCCTGCTGGGGAGCCGGGATGGTGTCTCCAGGGCAATGGGGAGCTATTTGCTCAAAATTAATTTTCTGGTAGATAACTGGAGACTGTGGGAGGTCACTGTGTGGAGACGTTGACCGGCAAAGGCACAGGGTCAAGAGGCCTGTTGGGACATTCACTGCCACCCTCTTCAGTGAAGAGAAGCCAGCCTACTCATGGCTTTGTCACCAGAGTGGACTCACTTCCCCCAGTCCTGTGTACCTCCCCTCTCCAGGATGTTCCCTTCTTTACATCTTTTTTTCCAGAAAGGCATGTCTCTGTCCCTCCTGCTTGATTCTTAGATTGACCAGCAGACTAGCAGTAATTAAGTTATCTGCTAAAGACCAGTGGGAGAGGAGGCCCTGGGTCAGCCAGCACGTCATGCCCAAATATGGTTGACTCTTACACAGCCCTGGTGTCTGCATCACCCGCAGTGGGGCTGCAGTCCCCACCGGCATCTCCCGTGCCCTCCAGCATGCTCGCTTAGGGGCTGCCTGTCACCCCACTGGTTTTTCCTCACCAGTGGTGATGGTATGGGGTCTAAATGATGTTTTTCAGTCTGAGGCTCACCTCCTGTGCACTGTGCACTCCTGACCACTTTCAGACACATGTGCACAAAACTCCACACTGCGGTGTCTGGGAACTGGGATGGAGGTGGGAGAGAGAGCTGTAGAGGGGGACCTGTGTGGACCCCTCCCTACCAGGCCCCATTCAAGAGGAGGTGAGAGTTGTTCTTCTGATTCCCCTGCCCCACTGGAAAGCAAGTTCCCAAGGACAGAATTACACCAAGAATTGATTTTCACTCCATAACTGACATTCAATTGGGTCATCAGTGTTCATTCCCTAATCTTCAGAGAGCAGGGAAACTGAGTCTGAGTAAGCGACCAGAAGCTGGCTCCAGCAGAAAGGGGGACAGAAGCTGGGTGCCCTGGCTTCCAGCCCTAGGCTTTCCCTATTTGGGGGTGATAAGTGATGGGGGTGTAGAGGGTTCTTGTCCCTAGGGGACATAGTATCACCACCAGGTGGCGCCCCATCCCAAAGCCCCCAGATCGGGCAGTCCTTGGAAGCCCAAATCCAGCTCTTTCATATTTTCCCTTATTTGGAGTAGATTCTTGGATGTTAGACACACCCCGCCTTCCACCCCACTCCTGCCCTCAGACCCCAGGCCAGGCCCTCCCACAGGGGTGCTTCGGCTGATGAAGAAAGCCAAAGAGTGGCAGGAGGGGCTGCTCAGGCAAGTCCAGGTGCAGCAGGTGACAGCACTCAAGTCCTGAGTTCCCACTTCGACAGTGCTGCCTGGAGCACACGCAGGTGGGTCTGCCAGCGGACTTCACCTGCTTCTCCTGGACCAGGTGGCATGGGAATCTGGGGACCCTGCCGCTCACATCCTGGCTCGTGTGAACATCTAGCTCAGAGCCAACCTGGGACAGGGCACAGCCTGAGAATCTGGCCTGGCCACCCTCCCACCCGGGTCCCCTTGGAGCACAGCAGCCCAGGAGCCAGCCCCCATGTACCCAAGGCAGTTGGTGCCCAGAGGACTGGTGTCACAGGTACCCACTGTCGCCCTCCCAGGGGGCATACTGCCTGCGAAGTGTCCTTCCAGGTGGTCACTCGCGCTCAGCCCACACAATGTCCTGCTTTCAGGGCCTTGCCTTCCTGGACAGTCATGCAGTGACCCGCTCACGGGCACCCACGAGAGCCCATATCCTGCCAAACGCTCAGACACCCTCTCTCTCAGGGACCCCCGTGGCTTTCGGCTCCCCCACTCCTGGGCACACACATAGGTTCCCGGGGAAACCCGGGAAGGCGGCTGCGCTCACGCACCTGGCTGCACCTGGCCCTGGGCTCCCGCTCCGCGAGGAGCTCGGTGACCGTTCCACTCGGTGCCCGCCTCGGAGGCCTCACCTGCTGTCCCTGCGGGCGGCCGGCGACCGCGGGGTGGCGCCTGGCCGGTCCTAGAGCCCGCGCCGAGCGCCTCGGGGCTCCGCTGGCGTCCGCTGCGCGCCGCGCGCCTCCACGCGAATGGGCCGCCGCCGCCCGCCTTCTTGTTTGCCGCACCCCCGCCCCGCGCCCGGCCCGGCCCGGCGAGAAAGCCTTAATTGGTAAAATCACCCAGGAGCGGGGGTGGCGGGGCGCCGCAGGGGCGCGCCGTGAGCTCAGGCGCCCGGGCCGCCGGCGACGCCCCCCCACCCCCGATGAGCTCACCGTCCAGCGAGGGGAGGGGCGCGCCCAAGGGGTCTGCAGGGCCTGCGTCTCAGCCCAGCAGCAAAAGCCACCTCCTCCAGGGAGCCGCCCACAGTCACGGCCCCCCGCCTTTGCCCCGAGCCTGGGCTGTCCAGACAAGTTTGATTCTGCCCTTGGGGGTGGGGGGCGACAGGCCCTTGCAGGTGCTCCCTGAGTGCCTACCACCCGGAAGTCCGCACTGGGGCAGGGACCCGAGCCCCGTAATGAGCCAGCGTCCTGGCTGCCACTGATTTGGCCCCTGATGGGTGCCAGGCCTGGCCTGGGGGCGAGCAGTAGAAATGTTCTGGATTCTCAGGAGCATGATTAGGTGCAGTGCTGAGCTCTGGGCGTGTACAGTGGGGTGCCACCGAGGGGCCAAGTGTCTGTGAACTGGGCGGGCACAGCCATGCCCCGGCGCTGCCAGGCTCCCTCTTCCTCTTCTACGTGCCCATTGCCTGGTAGCTTCATATACAGCTCAAATGTTACTTCCTTGATGAAGGCCACATAAAGCAGTGTCTTAATATTTTGCCCACAACCCTCAATAAGAACTACATTTTACATCCTGAGCCAGTACCTGCACGCACACACAGATCGACACAAATAACTGAAACAAACGTTCCACCAAATGAGACTTTTTTCCCTTACTGCCTGAAAACACTCTGATATTTCCTATTCTATTCTACTTCATAAAAAGAGAGAAAGAGAAGAAGGAAGGGGGCTTCCCTGGTGGTGCAGTCATTAAGAATCCACCTGCCAATGCAGGGGACATGTGTTCAAGCCCTGGTTCGGGAAGATCCCACATGCCATGGAGCAACTAAGCCCGTGCGCCACAGCTACTGAGCCCGCGTGCCACAACTACTGAAGCCCGCGCGCCTAGAGCCTGTGCTCTGCAACAAGAGAAGCCACCGCAGTGAGAAGCCCACGCACCGCAACGAAGAGTAGCCCCCACTCGCTGCAACTAGAGAAAGCCCGTGCGCAGCAACGAAGACCCACCGTGGCCAAAAATAAGTAAATAAATATTTAAAAATACCTTTAAAAAAAAAGAAAAGAAGGAAGGGAGGAAGGTAAAAAGGGAGAAGGAGGGAGGAAGGGAGGAAGAAGTTTGGTCACACCTGCTAAAATGCTGGCTCTGCTGGCAATGACCTTTCCACCTTGACCCATGGTGGGATCTCCTCACAGTACCTCGGCCTTTGTCTCTCCCTGCTCCATCTGCTGGGACCCTGTCCCCACAGCACTGGCTTATCCTCACTTGATAGATGAGTGGCCTGAGTTTAGATCCATGAGGTGGCTGTGTTGGAGCTCATGGCCAAGGCTGTCCTTCAAGGAGGGAAACCCACCTACCACAGGCATTGCAGTCGGAGCCAGGGGTACAGTAGGTGGGGTAGCAGGAAGGAGACACCTTCATTTAAATGTTCTCTTTACACTACTACCTCCCTCCCCTCCCCCCACACCCCTGAGACACACACATCTCGGGGTCTCTACTTCTTCCAGGTCTGGGGGAACGAAGGTTTGTACAGCACCAGCTCTTCCCTGGTAAAGACCATAATATAGACTTTTTCTCCTTGTGTTGAAGTTTCCTGAAAAGCACTAGAACCAGCTCCATTCCCACTGCCAAGGCAAGCTGACTCTCCAGCTAGTCGTGCCAAGAGTCCCAAGGTGGACGGATGTGTTCTAGGGCTGGAACACAAGGTGTTAATTGAGAGGCTTTTGGTCAGCTAACCATTCCCTGCTGTATATTGACTGTAACAATCTTCCACATGTTAATTTTCACAATAATCACCATCTTACGACTTTTGTTACTATCTGAGCAATGTTTTAAAGTATTTGATTGCCAGGCAAAACTCATTGGATGTTTAACATCCTTGAAGAGAAAAACTAAGTTTTGTATTGTACCAAAGTATTAAGGTTCTGATCTTTTTTAAAAAATATTTATTTGGTAACACTTTATTTGGTTGCACTGGGTCTTAGCTGCAGCAGGCAGGCTCCTTAGTTGTGGCATGCATGTGGGATCTAGATCGAAACCGGGCTCCCTGCGTTGGGAGTGCAGAGTCTTAACCACTGCACCACCAGGGAAGTCACCTTGATGTTCTTATCTTAAAGAAAACGTTAATAGCTCAGTGAATAATAGTCTCCTTGGACCTGACTGTTGAGAAATGTATTCATGTTGATATTACTTTTCCTTATAATTTTTGATGTTGCTGGGATTACAAGTTATATAATATACTGCTTAGAATCCATTCCCCATTCTCAAAGGAGAAACTGTCTTCTTGTTCTTGACTTGGAATCGGTGGCTTCCAAGCCCGCTCTTCCCAGCAAGACTGCCCTCAAGGCCCCAGATTTCCCCTAACAGCTCCTCTGCTGACTCAGAACCGCCGCTGGGCCACACTGTCCAGGTTAGGACCTCGAGGGCTAGGTACTGGCTGGGGGAACATCCATGAATGAATTGCACTCAGGGCCCTTGCGCAAGTCTCCTCCCTCTCTGAGTCCCCAATTCCTCCTCTATGTGACAGGGGTGGTGCCGAGGGCCTCTCAGCTCTGACGGTCAAGGGCTCGCCTGGTTTCTGGTGGTCTGGGACGGGTCTGCCTGCAATGGGGCTGGACTTGGACTCCAGGTGGGCTTGTGCGCAGGGGACCATCACAAGTCAGACTGGTGCCATCCATGGTGGGACCTCATAGCAGGGCAACTAGGGGAGAGGGAAATAAAAGGCAGAGGGCCAAGGCAGGTGCCGGGGGAGGGGTTGTTCCTAGAGGAGAAGGCAAACTTAGAATTCCTTGACCTCATAAGGAAACAGCTTGGGTCTCTATGGGGAGGGGTGGCATGGGGAGGACAGCCTCTGGGACAGGGGCCAGCACTGCAGAAGGCTTGGAGAGGTACTGGGGAATCTGATCTTGCCAAAACTCCAAATTCCAGGAGGCCAACTCTGAGCGGCCCAGAGCCCAAACGCCATCTCCCTCCCTGCTCTGAGATAAGCAGCAAGACCCTGCCCTGCCCAGGGCTCTGCCCCCTCGTACTGCCATGCGTGTCTGGGGCCCTCATATTTTGGGAGACAGAGCAGGCCTCATCTTTACTCTAAAACCCGGCCTACAGCGACTTTTCTGAGGGTCTTTGTGTGTGGTCAAACCAGGGCCCTATCTTCTCTCCACCCCACGAGCGAACCTCCATGGAGAACTGGTCTGTGACCCTCACCAGCTGGGCCAGCCTTCCTGCCTGGTCTTCTTCCAGGTAGCAGCCGTCATCTATGAGAACCTCCTCCCAGGCTCCCAGTTCCGGGAGGAGCACTTCAGTTCCCCCACACTCCATCAGCCGCCTTTGTTTAGAACGGGATTGTCATCTCCTTCCCAATTTCCACAGGGCAGCTCTCTACTGACCAAGCCCCTCACCAACTCCTAGTGACAGTCCCGGCTCCCCAGCAGGCCTTGGCAGCCTTCCTTGGTTTGCCCCCTTCGGTCCCCTGGCCCCCCTGTCCTGGGGGCCCGCTCTGCACTACCACGGCCCTGAAGCCCACCGAGACCCAGGTGCTCAGAGCCCACCAAGTCTTACTGGAACCCCGGAGCAGGTCCCTCTGAGTCTGGAAGCCCCCACCCCCGCCCCGTGCCGCTGCCTGGCCGCCGGTCACACCGGGCTCAGGGGCCATTCCGACAGGAGAGGAAGCCTCTCCCGCCCCAGGTAGACAGCTGGTGGGTGAGGCGGGCACTCGCTGTCTCTGCATGCATCACACGGCGCCCTGTGCCAGTGCGCAATGGCACGCCCGGGCCCCTTCCAAGGCTGCTGGCTCCTGGAGTGCCGGTGGCCTCCTGGCCCAGTGCCTCATTTCCTCCCGGGTGGAGCGGGGAGGGAGGGAGGCGGTGGGGACCGGCGGGGCGCAGGTGTGCAGGCCAGGCCCTGCAGAGCGGGAAGGTGGGCTGGGGCTGTGGGTCTGGGGGGTCTGGGGGGGGCGGCCTAGGGTCCGGGCCCAGACCCGCGCTCTCCAAGGTCTCGCCCTTCAGATCGGGGCCCTCTCCCGCTGCTGCTGCTGCCGAGGCAGCCGGCTGGGGCGCGGCCGGGGAACCCCAAGCGCTGGAGCTCAGCGGAGGGTGGGCGGCAGGGGGGCTGCTGGGACCGAGCGGAGTCCAAGAGACTCAGGGAGGGCGAGCCCCGCCCAGCGCGCGGCCCCGCCCCACTTCCATGTCCTGGCCGGTTTCTGCCGGTTCCACGGCCACAGGCCCCGCCCCTCTTCACTTCGGGCCGGAACAGGCCAGCGGGTGAAGTCTTGGCTCGCCGACCCCGCCCCGCTCCCAGGTCCCGGCGGGTCTAAGCTCGTCCCCTTCGCGCGCAGGCCCCGCCCCTCGTTCCTGTCTAGCCCAAACTTGCCAGCGTGTGACGTCTGTGGGCTCGCAGGCCCCCCCACCGGACGCACAGCCCCGCCCTCTTCCACGGCCCGACCGGTCCGCGGCTCTTCGGCTCTAGCGCGCCCTACATCCCTCTTTCGCCTCTAGCCAATCCCGTCAGTTTGTGACGTCTGGGCTCGCCAGCCCCGCCCCGCCCGTTCCCAGGGCCCGACCGCTCTGCGCCGGGGGCTCCCCGTGTTCTGGCTCCGCCCCTCACAGCGCGCGCGGCCCGCAGGCACCGCGGTTGGACGCGATTGCAACGCAGGCGTGACGCGGGCGTAGCCATTCCCGAGGCGCTCGCGCTGCCCCTGTCGCGCTCTGAGGCAGTCGTATCTCGGCCCGTATCGCCAGGCCCGGGCCACCCCCAGGCCTCTGCCGCCTGCTGCCCGCCATGGACGACTACGCGGTCCTGTCGGACGCCGAGCTGGCTGCTGTGCTGCGCCAGTACAACATCCCGCACGGGCCCGTCGTGGGTACGCGGCGGCGGCGGGCCCCCTCCCCGCGCTTCGCCCCGCGCCCCCTTCCTTAACCCCTCTCCGCGCCGCCCCCGGTCTCGCGGCCCGCGCCCTGACCGCCCTGTGCCCCTTGTCTGGCCAGGTTCCACTCGCAAGCTCTACGAAAAGAAAATCTTCGAGTATGAGACCCAGAGGCGGAGGCTGTCGCCCCCGAACTCGTCCGCATCCTCTTTCTCCTATCGGTTCTCGGGTGAGGCCCCCGCCCCACGGCTCCACCTGGCCGCCCTCGGGGACAGGGTTTGGGAGGAAGGGGTCGCGAGGGTGTGGCAGGGGCGCTGGCCGGGAGGGGCACAGGGGAAAGGGGAGGTGAGCCTTGGAGGCAAATGGCCCTGGCCCCTCCCCCATTCAGACTTAGATTCAGCGTCCGTGGACTCGGATATGTACGATCTGCCCAAGAAAGAGGACGCCTTACTTTACCAGAGCAAGGGTAAGGCAGGGGTGGGGTGGGCACCCTGACACCTTCGTTCCAGTGTCAGGGAGAACCTGAGATCTCAACCCCCGCCGTCCTGCAGTAGTCCTGGAGGGGAGAAACAGAGTCACAGGCCCCCAAATGGGATTCAGATTAGGGCCATGTGGCCAGGTGGGGACTCCGTTGCTCCCTCTGCTACCGCTGCCCCCCCTTCCCAAGGCTATAATGATGACTACTATGAGGAGAGTTACTTGACCACCAGGACTTCCGGGGAGCCTGAGTCTGTGGGCGCTTCCAAGGGCTTCCGCCAGCCCTCGGCTTCACCCTCACATGCTGACACCTTTCACCACCAGGTGAGCTGGCTGTCGGGCACCCTGTACTTGGGTACAACCTGAGGGGGTGATTGCGGGGTTTGGATAAATCAAGGGGGCCACCGGGTGCAAATGGTGGCTCCCAGAGCCTCCAGGGAGAGGTGGGGTCAGCAGACACCTGCCAGGTCAGGGCTTTTTTGGGGGGGGCTGTCAGAACTGTTTGACTAGAGTGCCCGGTACATGCCCCGCACCCTTGCCTGGGATCTAGGTTTGAACTCTTTCTGACAATCCTGGGGCAGAAAGTAGGGTGTAGGCAGCTGGCACAGTCACTTAGCAAGTGGCAAGGCCCCACAGACATAAGGCCGGGAACCAAGAAGGGTGCTGGAGGGTGGCAAGGCCCAGGCCTTGAAGCAGTGTTCAGAATAGGCTGGGCAGGGAAGTTTGGACTGAGGGGTATGACAGGGCCACGCTGACCCTGCCAGCCAGTATCCTTACCCTGATTCACTTCTACAGGTTCGCGATGACAATCTTTTCTCTTCTGAAGTGGAGGGCAAGGATAGGTGAGTAGTAGGGAGGGCCAGGGACTGGGGCTGATTCTGGGCTCAGGCCTTCCTGGCCTATCTGCTCCCCTCTTTGCCTCAGGGAACGCCCCGTGTATGGCCGGGACAGTGCCTACCAGAGCATCGCACACTACCGCCCTGTTTCCAACGTCTCCAGAAGCTCCCTGGGCCTGTCCTATTACCCCACCTCCTCCTCCACCTCTGCCGTGTCCTCACCTTCATCTCCTCCTCCTTCGTGGCTCACCCGCCATGCTATCCGGCCAGAAAAGCAGGCCCCTGGGGCTGGTCTGGGCCAGGATCGCCAGGTCCCACTCTGGGGCCAGATGCTCCTGTTCCTGGTCTTTGCTGCCTTCCTGCTTTTTGTTTACTACTCCATGCAGGCCGAGGATAGCGACCCCTTCTGGGCGGAGCCCTGACGGTCTGGCTTTGCGGCTTGGAAGTCCTGGCTGACTGCCTTAGCAGTGTTTTCTGGGGGAGGGGGGTTGGGGCTTTTCTGTGTGTTCTAGCCTGGGGGTACTGGGACAGGGGCAATGTTTGCTTCCCCTGCCTTGTCCTGCCAGGGAGGCAGCAGGCCTGGGCCTCTGCAGCATGGTGGGCCTGGGCAGGTGTTCCTCTGGAGCCTCCTGGCCCTACTTGCCTCTGACCCTTAGGGCCTAGGAGGGCAAGACCCTTCTCCTGGAGAGGAGAACATGGCTGTCGTCATTGCATGCCTCCTGTTCATCGTCACCTCATTGGGGGTATTAACCAAAGGCCACCCTGACTTTGTTTTCGTGGACAATAAAAAGGCCGTTTATTTTTAACGTGTGGGCTCTTCCCTTTAATGTGGGGAGGGGTTGGGCTGCCCCCTGCTAAGGCCCTCCAGGCCTTGGGCCTCCAGAATTGTCATCTGGCTTTGTTGGTTCTTCTTTTCTTCCTTTGCGCTTGGGGTAGGGATCACGTGCTACCCATGGACATATTTGTGCTTTGCTTTTGGGGTCCACTCCCTGACTCGTTACCCAAAGCTCTTGTAACTACTCATAAAAATAACTGTCACACGGAGAACCCACTTGGAAATGCAGGCGAGGCTGCTTGCACAATGTCAGGGGTGTTTAACTTTCCAGCAGACGCCAATCTTGGTGTCCAAGGCTGGGGGGATGAAGAGGAAACGAGGCATCTGCTTGGTGGGCCATTTCTGCTGGAAAGCTGATTGTTTAATACTACAGGGGAAGGCTCCCAGTACTCTGGAATGCTCCATCACCTTTCGGTAAACCAGTTCCTTACCTGGCTATATTCTTTTTTTTTTTTTTGCGGTACGTGGGCCTCTCACTGTTGTGGCCTCTCCCATTGCGGAGCACAGGCTCCGGACACGCAGGCTCAGCGGCCATGGCTCACGGGCCCAGCCACTCCGCGGCATGTGGGACCCTCCCGGACCGAGGCACGAACCCGTGTCCACTGCATCGGCAGGCGGACTCTCAACCACTGCGCCACCAGGGAAGCCCACTATATTCTTTCTTATTGCCGGGTGTTCTGCTGTGGGTATTTCATAATTTTCAAAGAAGGAAACCTAGGGTAGACTGCCACAAGAGGCCGTGCATCCTGGCTCTGCACTGCCAGTAGAGGGCAGTAAAGCGTGGAGAGGCTGGCTCCGTGTAAACAAGTGGGAATCAGAGGCACCACAAGGGCTACCTCGTTGGGTGGGGCCCTAGCATCAGTCCCTCTCACGTATGACCGGCTCCTTGCTACAGGTGGCAGGACTTGGCAGGGCCTGGCCTCTCACCTGCATGTACACCATGGGCTCCTGAGCCTTTGGGGGCTCTTGGCTGTCTATGGCTGCATGGTGAGCTTTGGTCACGGCTGGGACTGGAACCATCCTACCAAAGCTCCTGGACATTTCTTTTTGATGCATCCTAGTCTCCCCACTTTTTTTTCGGGGGGGGGCGGGTGTTTTCTTAAAAATAACACATACTTTTTTGCGCATTTAAAATAAACAAAAAAGAATGATGGGACTTCCCTGGTGGTCCAGTGGTAAAGAGTACACCTTCTGGGACTTCCCTGGTGGTGCAGTGGTTAAGAATCCGCCTGCCAATGCAGGGGACACGGGTTCGATACCTGCTGGGGGAAACTAAGTTCCCACATGCCGTGGGGCAACTAAGCCCATGTGCCACAGCTACTGAGCTTATGTGCCTCAACGAGACAGCCCACGCGCCCTGAAGCCCACGCCACAACTAGAGAAAAACCCGCACGCCGCAATGAAGAGCCTGAGCATCACAATGAAAGATCTGTACAGCAACTAAGACCTGACGCAGCCAAAAAATATATATATTTTAAAAATATTTTAAAATATATACAAAAAAGGGTGAAAAAATTGCTTCTAATGTTCTCACCCCTCCCACAGGCTCAGCCTCGTTTGTTTGCTGCAAGCCCCTCCCACCTGGCTCCCCCAGCACCCAGCCAACTGTGGCATGGACTCCCCAGGCCTCCAGCTTCTCCCCCTTGCCATCCCAGTGCAAGAGCTGAGACTTGTTTGCTTCATGGTGGGTGGTGGGCATGGGCAGGGGGTGCTGCCTTCTCATTGGTGACAGTAAGGCCTGATGGTCACATAAATGAGCCTGAATGGGGGTGGGGGTGCAGAAGAGGTAGTCGGGTTGCCAGTGCACCAGAACTTCAGGGCGGCATGGTGAGACATCTTGCTTCAGTAGCGGATCCCAAATCAAGTATGTTGGGAAGAGGGACCGAGCCTGTGAATACAGCTCCCCCACAGGCTCTCACTACCTGAGACTGCTGTTCAGCTGCAGTCCCACCAGGTCTGGGCGGAGAGGCAAGTGGAGCCTAGGGGCGTGGTAAGGTTGACATGCTGATACTCTGTGGAGCAGCTGGGGCAGAGAGGGACAGCATGGGAGCAAGGGGAGCTGGGCTTGGGCCCTCCCAAGGAAGGGGAGAGAGATGGCATGGCCTCTGGGTGGAATGGTCCTCTCCAGGCCACAGGTCCTTAATCTGTTCCAGGAAAGGGGGAGGCTAGGTGTGCTTGGCAACCACTGTGGTGTCTGAGAGAAGAGAGAAGAGTCCCCACCCAGGTGACATAGTCTCTCTGTTCTCATTCATTTACTCCCCAAGGGCAACCACATCCACTGATCACCATGCAGCAGAGGGAGGGTTGCTGTGGGCTCCTGAGTGGCTTCAAGCTTCCTGCCCCAGGGCTCTTAGACACCCCCCTCCCAAAGAGTTGTAGCTCCCAAGGGCTCTGGACCGCCCCCAGCACTCCCCTTCAGGCTTGGCCCCACTTCCCAGGGCTCTTGAGACTACCTCCCTGAGAGCTCTGAGGGGCCCAGCTGCCTTAAAGTCCCCCGAGGGCTCTGGAGTTCCATCACAGGGCAACTGAGGACTTCCATTCCCCCGGGCTGACGCCATCCTCCCTTCCCCCACCAAGGGCTCCAGTGGTGCTGGGAACACAGCAGGGGGCAGCAGCTGCCCAAGGTTAAGGGGACAGTGACTCCACTGCTGTGTAGGTGCCAGCAGAACAGAGCGGGGAGGGAATGGTGGTGGTGGTGGTCCTGCCAGGCAGGGAGGAAAGATGATGCAATGGAGCTGGTTGCAATGGACCTGGATGCCTGGCTACTGCCAGAGGTCTGAGCCTCATCCCTGGTGGAGCACAGAAAGGAGGGCCCTGTGGGTGGGGCAGGGGGTGGAGCCAGGAATCCTAGCTCAGGATCCCACCCTTGACCTCCACCCCCCTGTCAGGTCCAGGGTAAGTAGCAGACAGTGTTGGGCAGACCTAGGTCCACCCCTACCTTGACCCCCACCCTGTGCTGGAGCTAGAGATGGTGGCTACTGGGCTGGTCCCCGCACTGCAGAGGACAGTCCACCCAAGAGAACAGACCAAGGGGGGCACAGCCTGTGGATCCATGACGATGGACCACCCCAGGCCCCCAGGGTCTAAAGGACAGGAAAGTGCCACTGTTACTACCCCGGGGGTTGGCCAGTTGCCCTAGGTTCAGGGTGGCCATCGTTGGAGACTCTACCCCTCCCCCCAGGGCAGGCAGGACTCTGAAAAAAGTCAGGTCCCGCCCCCTGGCCCACCACTTCTGAGGCCATGCCTGCTGCATGGGGGGTGAGGGGGGCAGGCACACTCTGGAGGCTTCTGGCAGCTGCTCAGCTGGAGAAGGCCAGCCCCAGTTGGGGGGATAGAGGTCCCCCCCAGGCACCGCCTTCTCCCTTCGGCCCACCAGGCACCCCTCCCGCCGACTCACCCAGAGCCTCCTGCCTGCTCCCCGTACCAGTCCACCAGGAGGAGACAGTCCTGTCTCCCATCCTTTCCGAACCCCGCCTGCTGGACGGGCCCCCATGGGAGAATGGCCCCAGAGCCAGGCTGAGCTTAACCAGCAGGCTCCGTCCCCGCCCCGGACTCCTCATCACACCCAGGCAGCCATGAGGCACGCTAGGCGGCAGCGGGGGGTGGGGGGGAAAGATGCACCCTGGAGGGGGGAAACAGGACCCTGATGACAGCCCTGAGGACAGAGGCCGCGGGACAGACCAGGCCTGAGCCTGAGGCCCGCCCAGGGAGGGGTCAGGAGGGAGCGAGACCGGGGCGCCATCCCTGCCAGGGCTTCTGGGGGGGGAACAGGCAGACGGCACCAGGAAAAGGATCACCGAGACCCCATCCTGCTGGGGGCAAATGGCTTGGGACCTGGCCCCATTGAGCAAATCCCCCAGAGGACGCCCCAGCTGCTAGGAGACAGGGAAGTGCGAGGCCTGGGCCTCAGCCAGGTTCACACGCAGGATGTCCAGCCCAGGCCACCCACCCAGAGCCAGCAGGGGTGGTGGCCCAGCTCCAACAGGCCCCACGCCCACGCCCGAGCCCCGCTCACCAGCAGGTGCCAGGAGCAGAGATGAGGTCCCAGCCACACGCCGTCCCCCAGGCTGGCCCCATCTCACCTAAGTCTGGGGAGGGGGTGGCTGGTCGCCCCAGTTGGGAGCAGCCCCCCATCCTGCAGGTCCAGCTGCGGGCAGGGCAGGGCAGGGGGATGGTGGAGCTGACCACCCACACCCCACGGCCAGCCTCCACCCCCGCTCTGGCCACACCTCTGCACCCAACCCTCCCTGCTGCCCGCTCCCCCAGGAGGATGGGAGGGACCCGGCTGAGGAAAGGGGAGCACCGGCCCCTCAGGATGGGACTGCCGCCCACCCGACAGTGAGGGAGCCCCAGCTCTTCAACAAGGGAGACAGTAGTCTGAAGACCCTTGGAATTCCCGTGCAGGTCCCCAGCACAGGCGGCCTCACCCAACTCCAGGGCACAGGGCCAGGGCGCTCCAGGGCAGCCACCTCCACACCCCCCAGGAACCCTGATGAAGGCAGTGATGGGAGTGTGTGTGTGTGTGTGTGTCTGTGTGTCTGTGTCTGGAAGGTCCCCACAAGCCCAGAGAGGCCTCAGCCAGGGGAGCAGGACTGAGGAAAGCGCTAGACAATGGGCGGGACTGGGGGACTGCCCTTGGGTCAGAGCACCTACTGAGGACGGGCCAGGTACAGACGCCCGTGCTCAGTGGGGGAGGCACCCAAGTCCTCGGGCGGGCGGAGAGGGTGAGGGCCAAGGATGAGCACTGCAGGTGGCGGGCGGCTGGATGGGGACAGGGCCTGGCTGCTGCCCTGATTATGCCCATCACAGAGCGGGCTGCTAGGAAGAGCTCCCCCGGGCAAGGGAGGACCAGCGCCCACGCAGTGCCCTGGGCCCCCATGGGCAGGCCGCCTCAGAGGGAAGACTGCAGGGAAGCCGGGCCCGCCTTGTCGTGCCTTCTGCCCAGGGCTGAGGGACTGGAAGGTGGCTCTACTTAGGGGGACAGTCAGATGGCCCAGGAGTGTGGGGCTGCAGCGGGCCCGAGCATCTCCCGGAGCCCCAGGACCCTGCGGCCCCACATCCCGGCCCGAGGGTGTCCCCGGCAGCCACCACCACAGCCACGAGGCCGGGCCCAGCAAGCACGGCCTCGGCCTCGGCCTCTGCTCCTGGGACGGAGACAGAGAGCCCGGCTCTCCCGACACCCACGGTCCTGGGGTTCAAGAAGTGCATGGCGGCCTCGGACGGGGCCAGGGAGCTGTCGCCAAGGGCCCTGGCGTTGCCCAGCAGCGAGACCCAACAGGAAAGGCACTCACCGCCCCCAGAACCTGCGTGACAACTTCAGAGCCACCAAGCGTGTCATCAGGGAGTCACGTCCGAGTCCCAGGCAAGAAGGATGCGGCGGGCACCTCTCCCTTGGCCACAGTGGGAGCCCCTTCCTGGGACCAAAGGGACACTCGGCTGCCACCCCGGGCTGGCACCTGCCACTGCTGAGCCATCACAGCCCAGCCCAGGGCTACCTGGCATGGTCACTGAGGACAAGGGGCTCGCCAGCCTGCACCCTCACAATGGGGCCCACCCCTCTCTGCTCCCTGCCCCTACCCACTTCCCAGCTGCATGGTGGGAGGCTGGTGGGGTGGGGAGGGGAGCGGGGAGAGGAGGGCCTGCACCTATGGGCACAGAGAGGCCACCCCAGCAAGGTAGCTGCCCCCACCCCCACCCCACTGAGAAGGAGAAGGGGTGGGGACCTTGGAGGTCGGAGAGCACTGGGGCCCAGGCCTGTGTGAGCACTTGCGTGGCCCTGGCAGTGGATGGGCTGCTGTGATGAGAAAGTGCTTCCGGCCCCCGCGCCTACGGCAGCGCAACTAGCCGGGACTCCCACCAGGGCTGCAAACTGCTGGGCAGAGGGCACGCACTGCTGGCTTTGTGGGCCACGCTGGGGTCCTGTCACATGTTCTTTCTTTCCTCTGGCTTTTTTAAAAATTTTTTTAAAAATTTTTATTTATTTTTGGCTGTGGTGGGTCTACGTCGCTGTGCGTGGGCTTTCTCTACTTGCGGTGCGCGGGCTTCCAATTGCGGTGGCTTCTCTCGTTGCAGAACACGGGCTCTAGGTGCGCGGGCTTCACTAGTTCAGGCTCGCGGGCTCAGTAGTTGTGGGTCCTGGGCTCAGTAGTTGTGGGTCGTGGACTCAAGAGCGCAGGCTCAGTAGTTGTGGCGCATGGGATTCGCTGCTCCGCGGCACGTGGGATCTTCCTGGACCAGGCTCGAACCCGTGTCCCCTGCATTGGCAGGCAGATTCTTAACCACTGCGCCACCAGGGAAGTCCCTCTTTCTCTGGCTTTTTGTATGTTTCGTCTGCAACTGTTTAAAGGTGAAAAGCCACTCTGCCCTTACAAACACAGCCCTGCCTATCTCGGTCCTGGGCAGGAACCTGTCACCCCCGCTCAGACAAAGGACGCATTCCCAAGGGGCCTGTGCGGACCAGGAGTCCCACCCCCAGATTCAGGAGTGAGGACACTCCTTGGAGCCTTCCCATCCACCATGAATGCGAACAAGCTACGCCCTAGCGGGTACCGTCCCCTCCTCCACTGTTCCTGGGTTGACCCGTGTGAGCCATAAAAATACAGCAGAGGTGAGGGTTGTCACTTCGAGGTGAAGTTCTTAGAGAAACACTGCGGCCTTGATCTCGGGGCTGCTCTGTCCTAGGTCATGGGCTCTGGTGAAGCCCCTCCCTGAGCGGCCCTAGGGACAGGCCTGGTGGGGAGGCCCGAGGCCCCACCACAGCCAGGAGCCATGTTGGAAGCAGAGCTGCCCCCGCCCATCCCCACACCCTAGGCAGACCAGGGGGCTGTGGCCCCAGCGGAGGCCTCGACTGCAGCCTGTGATGGACCCCAACCCAGAAGCCCCCAGACAAGCCTTCTAGAATCCTGTCCTTCACACATGCAGGAGATTACGACGGTTGGCTGTGTTAAGGTGCTACGATTGGGGTAATCTGTTATGCAGCAACGGGTAACTAAATACACGATGATTTTAAATGGAGAACACCACTCCAAGTCAGTCTGAAGCAAACAAACCGACGAGCATCCCCAGAAGCCATTAGGAGAAGCCTGGAAAGTCTGATGACACAAACATTAAAATCGTATGCCTGGCCAAACACAAAGCCCAAACCACAAAGTCAAGACACAAGTGACGGGCTTCCCTGGTGGCGCAGTGGTTGAGAGTCCGCCTGCTGATGCAGGGGACACGGGTTCGTGCCCCAGTCCGGGAAGATCCCACATGCCGCGGAGCAGCTGGACCCGTGAGCCATGGCCGCTGAGCCTGCACGTCCGAAGCCTGTGCTCCACAACGGGAGAGGCCACAACAGTGAGAGGCCCACGTACCGCAAAAAAAAAAAAAAAAGACACAAGTGACAAAGCGGGGCAAAAAAACAGTAGCAAGACGTGACTCAGGGCTCATACCGTTAACGCATAGAGAGCTTGAACCTGTCAACAAGGAAAAAAGCCCAACGACGCAAGGGAAAAGGGGTTGCAGGAGGGGACCGCGGAAAATGCAGGCCAAAGGTTACCACCCCCCCATCTGATCCCACAGCCAGAACGTGCTCGGGTGTTGGGGTCCCAGAGCTGCTGGTTCCGGGCACACATGGTGGATGGTGACTGGCACTGCATTTGCTCTGCGGCTCCAACTAGAAGGCGGGCCATCCTGGAGCCGAACAAAGACCAGCCACCGCAAAGACTGGCCAAAGGTGGGTGGTGGCGCTGGGAGTTGAGCCGGTCTGGGCAGCATCACCCAGGAGCTGGGAGACCCTCTTGGTGAGGAACGTTTGGCAGGAAAGGCGGTGGCGGCGGCTGGAGAGGGCTGGCCACGCCCACAGACCAGACAACTGTCGGGGCCGGGGCAGCTCCCGGGCAGACAACCCCCTTTCTGGCCTCCACGCTCCCCCAAATCCACACTCTTGGTCTCAGGGCCCGTGCTCCTTTCCCACCTCTGAGCTCGGCGGTCAGGTCTTTTTCCTCTGCCTCATCAGAGAGTTCTTCCCATCCCCACGCCTAGGCCTCCGCCCCTCCCTCCTAAGTGTCCAGATGTTATCAGCCCCAGTCGGGGAACTGCTGAGCACCTGTACAAACCTGACAGCTGATCCTGCCGGGGGCGCGGGGGGGGGGGCGGGGCGGGGCGCTGTGGACTACATCCTCAGGCAGGGAAGGGTGAAGGCTGCTCAACGGGAAGCCCCAGATCTCGCGAGAGACAGCACCCTCCGGACGCTTCCCAGGCCCGTGGGGACCCTGCAGAGGAGCCAGTCTGGGGTAGGGCAGGGGGCACACACCTAGGAGTCTCAGCCCTCTAGAGCAGTGCTTCTCACAGTGGGGTCCCTGGCCAGCAGCGGCATCACCCAGGATTGCTGGACTAGCAAATTCGCAGGCCCCGCCCCAGGTGTGCAAGATCAGAGCCTCTGGGGTGGGGCCCTGCAGCCCAGGTTTGAACGCGCCCTCCAGGTGTTCTTAGGCGCCTCTCAGCGTGAGAACCACCACCGGGATGGACGGTTCCTGATCGCACCCTCTTGTAGAGAAGCCATGTGCTTTCTCTCTCTGCGGGGCTCACCTTGACCTCCCAGGTGAGAGGCAGGCAGGCAGGCACCCACAGGTTGTCCTGTTGAACAGCCATGCTTGGGCAGGACTCCTTCCCAGCAGGCAACACGTGTCAAGTGACATGGGGAAGACTTTGTTACTTCGTGCCGTCCCCCGCCTCCAGCAGCATGGACAGACACCCCTGGCCGACACCACGTTTCCGGACACGGCCGCAGCTCTGCCCACCTCTCCCTGGATACCACGTGTGTGTGGAGGGGGGCGGATCCGTGCTTCACAGGGAACCGTCCGAATCACACTCAGGGGCGCTGGAACACAGTGGGCCAGGCAAGGGGTGGGGTGGCGGGAGGGTGGAAGTTCCCAGGATCGCGGAGCCAAGGCCGCCCTCAGAGGCCAGGACTGGGGGGAGGGGCCGCAGACGGAGTGACCGTGCCCTTTGCCATCCCGGTGGGGTCACCGGCCTCCCTTCCCCCCTCACCAGGCCCCTGGGGACCCCCAATACACTGTCCCTGGACATCTCGAGCGCCAGACGCCCTCAGGACAGTGCGGGGAATCCTGGCGGGAGGGGCGCCCGACGGAGCCCCCGAGGTCTCCAGGGGCCTGGACTCGGTGGAGGCTTCTCCTCGGCCTCTCCCCGGGAGAGGGCGTAGGTCCCCGGGGACTGTGGGAACGGGGACTCTGGCCAGGCCCAGGACCCAGAGGGGCGGGGGACGGAGTCAGGGGAAGGTGGGCGGTGACCACAGGCCGGGGCGTTGTCCCGGCGCGTCGAGCCCCGCCCTGACCGCCCCCGCACCGGTCTCCTCACTTCTCCTCAGCGCGCCCACCGTAAGCCGCGGAGCACCGCCTCTCTGCCCACCCCTTCCAGCTGGCTCCGCCAGTCACCAAGCTCGACTCGTGACGAGACCCGCCCCCAGGAAGCCCGGTCCCTCTTGTGTGACGGGCACCGCCGTTGCCCAATCAAAACAAGCCGAACCCCTGCGCGCCCCTCTCGGATCTGCCCCGCCGCGGTGTTTCCTCAGCCGCCGATCGGGTCGGCTGCGGGTCTCTAGGTGTCCCTGCCGGGAGAGTAGGGACTCTCCGTGCAGAGTCGCGCGAGTGGTCCGATGTGTACACGCTAAGCCCTGCTTGTGTGCTTTTGGTGTGAACTTGTATTCTGAAGGAATTAAGTTCACAGGAAGTTACACGGAAACGTCCAAGAGGCCGGAGCACCTCCCGCAGTTCCCCCAGCGTCAGCCTGTTGCACAGCTAGTGGGACCGCACACCAGGAAAGGGCATTGGTGCCAGCGGAGAGCTGCTCCGGGTTTTATCCCCGTGTGTGTGTGTGTGGACTCAGGTGACCACCACTGCCATCAGTATCCAGCCTGTCCCCTCACAAGGACCCCTCCTGTAGACCTTTCGTAGCCACAGCCCCTTCCCTCCTCCTCCCAACCCATGGCAACCGGATTGTATTCTCAGCTCTGTAATTTTGTCATTTGAAGACATTACATAAGGACTTCCCTGGCGGTCCAGTGGTTAGGAGTCCCCGCTCTCACTGCCAAGGGCGGAGGTTCCATCCCTGCTCCGGGCCGGAGCTAGGATCCCGCGAGCCACCCAGGGCTTTTTTTCACTCACACACTGCTCTTGAGATCCATCCATCGGAATTGTTGCAGGTATCAATAGTTAGTTCTTCCTTTGTATTGCCAGCTGTCGTCCTTGGTGTGGATCAGCCACAGTTTGTTCAGGCCTTCACCCACTGAGGGACATGTTGCCGATTCCCACTTTTAGGCTTCCACAAATAAATCTGCTATGAATATTCGTGTATAGGTTTTCCTGTGGTCAGAAGTTTCCATTTCTTTGGCATGCCTGCCCAACAATGCAACTGCTGGGTTCTAAGGAGATGGAAGTTTAGCCTTGGAAGGAACTGCCAATTTGCATTCCACGGTGGCTGGACCATTTTACACGTTAGCAACCCACATATGTTTAAAGCACATAACTGAAAATGTTTACAAAACATTATCTTAAGCAAGACTGTTAACAGTTCTGTTTCTCACTTCTAGCTACGTTCTTGTATGCAATCACCAACATGGTTATACTCACACAGTTTTAAAAAACACAAACCCTGTACATTCAATTGTGATTTTCTTTTAACTAGCAATAATATAGCTTCGAAATTCTTCCATGTCAGTACAGAAACATCTAGCTCATTTCTTCTCTGGCCACGTGGTATTTGATAGAGTACACGTCCTATAATTTACATAACAAATCCCCAACTGATAAACTTTTACCTTTTCCCTTCTTCTTCTTCTCCTTTTTCTTTGTTTTTGCTACCTGCTCTGAACATGTGTCAATGTCACCCTAGAACAATTACCTCTAAGTGGACCTGCCAGGTCAAAGCCTATGGGCATTTACAGTTTTAATGGACACTACATAATTGCCTCCCCAAAAGACCCTGCTTGTCATACACTGGGGCTGTTAGTCCTTTGTTCTATGTGTTGTAAATATTTTCCCTCAGTCTGTCTCTTGTCTTGAAAGACTAGGCTGGCTGGTTTGGGCTGTCAAGAAGTGATACAATTTTATATGACCAAATGTATTAAACTCTCAGTTGATGATTTCTGGCTTATGTATCTTGGGCACAAAGGCCTCCTCCCATGTGTGAGGAGAGTGATGCGACTGCCGGGGTGGGGGGGTGGGCGGGGGGGACTTCTGAGTCCCTACAGCAAATTCCTCATTGACCCTGGCTGGCAGGTCGGCCTGCTGGCCAATCACTCTGGGGGGCGAGGGGGTATGCGCGCGCGCGGGGACAAATTGGGGGGAGGTGGTGTTTGTCACATGACCCCACGCTGTGTAGACCGGGATTGGGGACAGTGCCTCTCAGACACCCAGCCCCTGCCCTCCAGGGGTGCCAGTCCACTTGGGGAGAAGACAAGGAAATGTGTAACAAGAAGAGTTTAGCTATATTATTTAAATGCATAGGTGGCCCGCAGGGGAGCGAGGGAGATCCGTGGGGGAAACCGCAAATGGAACCAGTGGGGTGGCTGGGGCCGAGGCTGGGGCTGCAAGAGGGGCTGCGGGCGGGCTTTCCGAGGGACTCAGAGTTAATGGGCCGCAGAAGGTGAGACAGCAGAACTGAGAATCCGCCTGAAACCAGCGCTCCTGAAAGGTCACCTGCGCAGTGACAAGGAAGGACAGGGCTGTAAGACGCAGTGGGTCCATCCCAGCACGGGTCTGAGTGAGCAGGAGAGGAGCTCCCTGCCCCCATCATCCACAAGCTGGGGCTGCCTCCCCTTCCCCCGCCGCAGACAGAGGGGCTTCAGAGAACCGCAGGCTGAGAGAGACGACGCCCACCGCCCCCCATCGTGGTAGTACTGCTGGGCTCCCCGAAGAGCAGCCGCTCCCTGGAAGGGGACACCTCACCCCCGGCTTCCCCCTCGGGACTCCCAGAGGCCCAGCCGAAGATGGGTCTGCCATCTCAAATTGAAGACACCGCCCACCCTCATGAAACATCGGACGACTGGCCCTGTCAACGTCCTGTCCCCAGGGCATCCCTGTCAGAGGCCACGTAATATAGTTTTCGGTGAGGGCTGCGAGTGTCGGCTCCGTGCCTGGACTCGTCCATCCCACCCTCGCGGTGGCCCTAGGAAGTTGGGAGCGTGTCATCCCCATTCTCCAGATGAGCAAATGAGGACAACACGACACAGAAGGGTTGAGTAGCTCGTTCTGAATCACTAGCTAGCAGGTGGCCGAGGCGAGGTGTGGATCAAGGACACTGGCCTCTAAGGCTGACCTCCTTTTGCGGGCTAGGCGCTACATCTGGATCGCTCCCTCGCAGGGAGGCTCCTGGGCCCTGGTGCGTGTGGCACATCAGCTTGTCCTGAAGGCATCAGAGGTGAGTCCTGGTGACTATCCCCGCCCTGGCCTTGGGCCAGCCCATAAAGGGAGGAGGGTGGGAAAGAGAAACCCCTTATA
Organism: Mesoplodon bidens; assembly: GCF_964165515.1. Taxonomy (NCBI): domain Eukaryota; kingdom Metazoa; phylum Chordata; class Mammalia; order Artiodactyla; family Ziphiidae; genus Mesoplodon; species Mesoplodon bidens. Next base: position 567,072 of record NC_138163.1, read on the forward strand.
TTCTTGTGCTTAATGCGGGGTGGGGGGGGCTTTGAAACACAGACTGACATTACCTTTGGATTCTCCTGAGATCAGAGAGCAGTTCTCATGGGTATTTACAAGTCGGTTGCATGATTGTGCTAGAAGGCTACTCCAACTCCCCAAATCTTCAGCAGCCTCCAAGACACAAAACAAAGATACCAAGGAAGGAATCACAAAGATAAGACTAATTTTAAAAGCCCAGGCCGATTTGAAAAAGAAAAAGAACTTTGGAAGTTAAAAACAAAGCCACAGTCCTTGAAATAAAAATCTCAACAGATGAATCAAACCACAGATCGGATGCCACCGAAGAAGGAACCAGTGACCTGGAAGATAGGTGGTGCCTCGGAAAACACCTCCTGCCCCTCCTGCGCCGTTCCCCCTCTTAGCCGATGCTGTTGCTTTCTCCTTCCCTGAGAAACTGCAGCAGCCCCTCCTCAGAGATCCAGCCTCTGTTCTTCAAGGCCCCTTATCCTGGCTTCTAGGCTTCAGATGACGTCAACGCCCTCCCTTTTTCCCAGGCTCTGGGGGTGGGGGGCAGCTTCTTCCTGTACCATCTCTGTTCCTCCAGCCCTCCGATCCCTGAGTAACCAAGTGGGGCTCGAGGCACCCATGACCTGCGGGGGCCTCACCACTCATCAAGCTCTCCCTTGCGGTTGACTGGGATGAAGGGCCAAGTGCAGCAAGTGCCCGGGGGAGCCGCAGCGGCTGCTGCCCTGAACTGTCGTGGAGGGGACGCTGGGGATCAAGGCTGTGCTGTGGGGTGACTCCAGAGTGTCCCCGGGAGTGCCCAGAGAAAAAACTGACAAGGTCAGATTCCTTACCTCTCAGCTCAAGGCACAGTACACAGCCAGAGCACTTCCATGGCAGCCCTAAAAATTCTCTTCCTCCTGTACCTGCAGGGCTGACGGTGCTGGAAATCAAACACTACAAACACAAACAAAACCTGCATCATTGTGCGGGTTGCAGAATCCCAAAGTCACCTGAATTCCCAGCCTCTCCATGTTTCTCGTGTGAAAGGTACGGCACTGGCTGGAGGAGCGGGACCCTGAAGCCTAGAATCGGGACATCTGGCTGCCCTCGGTGGAGGCTGACAATTGGGAAGCCCCGGTCCCCTAGAACCTCCGTTGCGGGTGGAGGTAGCCTGCCCTCCCATCTCTGGCAGGCAGCTGTTCTCTCCCTTGAGGACTGTGTCATCACCTCACCTGGCACAGATGCCTTGCAAGGGGACACCCACTGTCCTCCACACCCTCTGCCACCACACCCTGTTGCCATCAGACCCATAACTGAGGCCCAATCACAGCATGATCCGGGGGGACAGACCAAAGCCTGACCCTATAGGAAACAGCTCATACGTCAATAAATATTTTCCATAAGGATATTAAAAAAATATTTTCCAGACTTCACTGATATCTACCAAGTGAACTGTATTTGAACATTTGTGGTAGTAGGTTCTCAGGGTGTGCGACTCAGTAGGTGAGGTGGGCCACTCGATGGGGTGGATTAACTGATAGTGTATTTACTAGAGGTTCCAGATTAAAAGTATTAGGACAGGGACTTCCCTGGTGGCGCAGTGGTTAAGAATCTGCCTGCCTAGGGACTTCCCTGGTGGCGCAGTGGTTAAGAGTCCACCTGCCAATGCAGGGGACACGGGTTCGAGCCCCGGTCCGGGAAGATCCCACAGGCCACGGAGCAACTAAGCCCGTGCGCCACAACTACTGAGCCTGAACTCTAGAGCCCGCGAGCCTGCGCTCTAGAGCCCGCAAACCACAACTACTGAAGCCCGCATGCCTAGAGCCCGTGCTGCGCAACAAGAGAAGCCACCGCAATGAGAGGCCCGTGCACCGCAACAAAGAGTAGCCCCCGCTCGCCGCAACTAGAGAAAGGCCGCGCGCAGCAACGAAGACCCAATGCAGCCAAAAATAAATAAATAAATTAATTAAAAAATAAAAAAGTATTAGGACATACAGCTGGTGTGTGTAGTCTAGCACCTCACATGCTTGGCTTGGACCTACTACTGACCTGCATTTCATGGGTTTTGATGCCACAAATGCCCTGACAGGAGGTGCAGGACAGAATCCATACGCTTAGGGAGAGAGGAATTTCAGAATAGATTCATCGTATCTAGCCTGAACACTCCATCCCCCAACTGTGTTCCAGGGATCGGTCCAGAAGCAGCTCTTTTCAGCAAGGCGCTGAGAGAGCCATTAGAGCAGGAACACTAGCGTAAGGACTAAGGACCAGCAAAAGCGAAGGCCCCGACCCCAGGAGCAGTCTGGCATGTTCCAGGAAAAGCAAGAATGGTGGGCTGGAGCCAAGTGAGCAAGGCGCAGAAAACGAGCCTCTAGGAGGGAAATCGTTGGGCAGCCTGCTACAGGACTGCTTGATGCGTATAACCCTAAATCCTCTAGTTCTGGGAGCAAAAACCTGACTTGAGTTGCCCCCGTGGAGAGTCACACCTTCTCACCCAGTTTGCAGACCCAGAGCCCCCTGATGGAAGGGGAGGCCGTGTTCCCTGGGAAGGACCTTGTTGCAGCATTGCTGGAAGTGCACACCGCAGATCTTCCCAAGCCTTCCTAAAGGACCCATTCACTAAAGTGAAAGGTCGTCCTGGAGAAGAACAGGTGTGTCACACCTGTCAAGTGACATGGGGAAGACTTTGTTACCTTCTTGCTCTCCCCACCTCTAGAAGCGTGGGCACCTCGGGCAGATACGTAGATCCCTGGTGGTGTGGGTACTAGCTCTGGACACTTCTCTGGATGCTATTCTCGGGCGGGCGGGGGAAGGATCCGTGCTTTATCTTAGAACATCTCAGAGACACACTCAGGAGGCCTGGAATTGAGTGGGCGGGGAAAGAACTGTGTGTGGGGGTGGGTGCCACACTCTGGGCCCTGGGAGGGTGGAAGCTCCCAGGAGTACAGATCAAGGCAGCTCTCAGAGGCCAGGACTGGGGCCCAGCCGGACAAGGAGTGACAGTGCTCGTTTGCCCTCTGGGTGGGGTCGCCACCTTCCTCTTCCCCTTCTCCAAGTCACCCTGGGGAGCACAACGTCTCTTTTCTCTGCCGGGTCAGGGTGGGCCCAACGGTGCTCACGGGGTCTCCTGAGCCCTGGATCTTGGGGTCGGCTTTTTCTTGGCCTTTCTTGCGGGAGGGCGCAGACCGCCTGGGGCCGATGCAGGCCCCAGGTCTCCAGGAAAGGAGGACTTCGCGTACACCTCGCAAACAAGAGGGCTCAGGACTCTTCGGTTATGGCGGGGGTGGTGGTGGCCTGCGGAGGCGGGGCCTATCTTTAATTTAATTTACCTGGCAGGTATTTTCTTTTTGTATTCCAGCCACATGGTTTACATTCTCAGAGTGAAATTAAGGAGTCAGCTCAGGGCTGGCTTTTCAGGCTGTATACTGTCCTCTAGTGGTGCATCTCCTGCCTGGTACCATTTCCAGGGCTTGTTAGGAGACATGGCTCTCTGCTGGTTTAGATAACAGCTCCTTCCTCACTTAGGATTTTATCAAGGAGAAACCAAATCACAGACACAAGGCACAAATGCAATAAAGCAGGTAGCCTGTTTTTAATTGCTTTATTAACATTAACCCTAACTAGCATGCTTAGCAGATGAGTACAGCTGAGATAACAGTTTGGTTTGCTCACTAGGCAAATGAGACATTTCTGAGATCTCATAGGAGAGTGCAGTGTGGAGACTAGAACGAGTTGTGTCCTCTCTTCACAGAACTGTCACCGCAAGCAGCACAGGACATACTAGGAGCTTTCCCTGCTGCTCCACAGCCTCCTCACAGAATAGGGGAGATGAAGGCAAACACCAGAGGAAATTTCAGGGCAACTGCAGTCACACAGTACCTGGGAGGCCACAGGCAGGACGGCAGCAGGTGAACTGGACTGGGACAGCAGTGCGCAGCGTGGTGTATAGTGCTGCCAAACCTGGGCAATGGCGGGCTACAACTCAATTCGCATTTTCTTTACTTATGACACACATTTAAGAAACTGTTACCTTATGTTGGTCCTCAGCCCAGTTATCTGTAGTCTCATCAGAAAATTTATTAGGTGGTTGTTTTGTTAGCTATTCTGTCACTTAAAACCTTATCTTATAACCCATATTTATGAGTCAAAGGTGAAAGTTACTCTTGTATACGTAGTTATGGCTTAACAGGAAAGTAGTTAACTGGCTTTGCTTTTAAAAAGAATAAAGCGCAACAGTATAGATTTAAGTAATGGTTTGGCAATAAGCATAAATGAAAGGTAAAGAGGCCAGTCTTTACCTGACCGAAGCCAACAGCTATTTTAATTCATTAAAATACACTTCACAGCCACTGTGATGTTTCTGGCACTGATTCCAAACATACTGAGCAGCTCACTCGGGCTTCCGCTCTGAGGCACTACTGGCACTGCCAGGTGGTAGACCTGGATGTCAGGCTCCATGGATACCGCTGCACAAACAGCCTCCCCGATGCCACCTGGAGAAGCAAGGGACATTAGGCCTGCTCTGGAAACAGCTGGTCAGCCTTAAACCCCCTCACATAGACGAGGCCTTTGGATTTGTGGTTCCCATTGATTCATAAACAACCATCCCCTGACTGCCCAGAAGCATCTCGTTCAAAAGTGCGAGTCTCCAAGTTGCTCCCAGCCTCCCTTATGGCAGGGGCTCTGTCCACTGGGGCTCCATGGATGCAGGCGTCTGTGGAACTCAGATTCTCAAAGCTCTCAGGAACCTACGAACTGGATGCCGGCTTCGGAAGGGCCGGCTTGCAAGGCTGGCCCTGGGGTGGTGCCCGGGCAGTGGGCCGGTGCGAGTGCCCTGCATCGACAAGACACTTTCCCTACTGATAAGGGTGGTCCCTGTGCCTGGACTCTTGGCACCACAGGGTGGTTTAGGGGGCGCATGTGCTTTCCCCTGGGAATCGGGAAGTTTGGCACGGGCCGGGCAGTGACCAGCCCTCAATGAAACCCGGGGTGCTGAGCCTCAAGTGGGCTCCCTGGGTCTCCAGGGAGGCATCTGTCACTGCCGGAGAAGGGAGAGTGCTCGGCTGGCCCCTCAGGGGAGGGAGAGAGGGGAAGCTGAAGGTGTGGGGTTCTCCACCCCCGACCCGCGTCTTCTGTCCTTGGGGGTGCTGGCGTGTGCCCTTTCCCTGTCATCAACCTCAGCCGGGAGGGCACTGGAGTGCTTTCCTGCAGATCACTGGGGTGCTCTTGGGGCCCCTGACATGCGAACACATGAAGCTCCCCACTCCCTCCTCTGCCTCACCTGACCTTCCCTAGCCAAACACTGCCCAGCCCCCTCTCCCTGGCCACACTTTTCCTGCTTTTGCTGTGTTCTCTGCTTGCAAGGCACTATTGCCATTTTTTTGTGGGGGGCAAACTATTAATCATTCAATACTCAAGAGCAACTGTGAAGCTTCTTATGACGCCTCCCCTCACAATGCCAAGTTAGACACTCCTCTGCACTGCCACTGAGCCAGCTACCCGGGGACCAGGCAGTGCACACTGTGCTGAGCACACACAAACGAGGATGGGCACGGCTCCACCCTCAGCCAGCCAGTGTAGGCGGGCGTCACAAAGAGCAAGTAATACAGGTTGCTGGGTGAGTGGTTGGCTGGAGGTGCTGCCCACGATCATGGCACACCTCTGGTCAAGGAAAACAAAAACACGCTGCACCAAAGCAGACTTTCAAAGTGGTCCCCAAGGCCTGCACACACCTTCTAAAGAGTGATCCTCCACTGTGATAACCTGGCCACCTGTGGCTTTTGCGTTGGAGATGATGGTGGCTGCATCCAGGGGTTTAACAGTAAACAGGTCGATGACGCGGATAGAAATATCTGGAGAACAGAGATAACCAGATTGGTGTATGAAGCAGACTTAGAATAAAAGACAGACTGGGGCACAGAGGCAGCCCAAGTCCTACCACTCCCAGCTTGAACTTCAGCATTCAGCAACAACCAACTGACCTTGCTTAGAAAGATCATCGGCGGCTGCTAAGGCTTCATGCAAAGTCACTCCAGCTCCAACAACTGTGATCCTGTCGTTGACACCATTGCGGACGACCTGGTGTTGCACCCACAAAACAAAAATGCTGTGCTTACTCCACACAGAGTGCGTCTCGAAGCGGAGGACACGCTACACTGCTCTCCGGAGCCTCTACCAATTTCACTCCTTAATAGCTCACTATGAAAGAGGCCGAGTCAGCACACTGACCAACAAGGACATGTTCTTTTTAATAAGCCCCACTTCATGTTTGTTTAACAAATTCACCTACTTTTCCTCTGGATTCAAGACGCCAAATTACTAAGTTCTTTTACAATACGTATGCAAAATGACCCTTTAGCAAAGCAGGTGGATTTCCAACTGGGATGTGAAAGGCTGAAGGCCAGAAGCGAGTTGTACAGCCCATCTGCTCCAGAGCATGGACTCACACCCACCAAGGGGTCTGAAAAGGCACCACCTCTGGACTGCTTGCATGTCTTGCTGGGGCACTGACACAGAATGGACTCTGATCATGAACATGCTAATGGGGACCATTTGGGGGCATTTTTGAGGTGCTGCCCAAGTGCCCTGTGAAGCCCGTGCATTAGTGGGCCCCTTCTGTGGCTGTGGAAAGCAAATCTCAGAGCAGGAGGAACTCGCCCAGGGAAGGGCTAAGACCAGCAGCCAGGCCCATCTGCCTTCAAAGCCCATGCTCCCAACCACTCGCTATTCTGTAAGCAGACAGGGTTCTCTGCTCTTTTTTTCATCGTTTTGTTTCCTCCAAAGTCACCCAACCAAAGGCATCTGGAAGTCTGCATTGCATTCCTCTGTATAGCTTTTCCTGTAGCTTAAGAACCACTGCTGATTACGGATATTCAGGGCTTCAAACCACCCATCCCCATTCTTCGAGAATGTTCTAGCGTTTTCACACACACACACACACACACACACACACATATACAATGTATAGATACATACATATACACATATATACATACACACACCTACGTCCCCCTTTGCAAACCCAGCCCTTGAATTATCCATGGCATGCATATTACCACACACGTTTTAACTCACATCAGGAAGTTTACTTCATTTTGTCAGGACAGGACAAACATGGGGGGGGCGCAGAAGAGAGATATGAGAAAGCTTTGAAAACCATATGACTATCACCAAGACACACTCCCCACCACCCCCGGAGGCAAACATATAGCTTTGAGTTAGACGTGGGAGTCCAGGGAACAATAGTGTGAACGTGTAGCTCACACTGAAGTGAACAGTACAGCTTTTCCATTCGGCAGAACGGAACTATGGGGGACTGTTAAGTGCTCTGGGTACAGCTGCCCTACTGTGGCGCTCAAGGCATCCAGCGCTCATCCACTCGTTCTGAGCACTGGCCACTGTGAATTGTGGAGCAGCCTAGCCCTTAGCAATCAAGTTGGGAGTCACCTATTGCTCTTCAGGAGTGGCTACCAGTCTTTCACATACTTAAGGGGAGTATTAATGACGTTCTAAAAGGCTTATAAGATAAAGACAGGACATAAAACTTTCCTATGCAGTATGATCTCAACTAAGATATACACATATATATACGTGTATATAGAAAAAGCCAGGAAGAAAACGCGCCCAAATGTCTGTAAGCACTACTGCTCTCTAGGTGGTGGGCAGTCACTTATTTTCTCCACAGACGCTGCTGGTTTTCTGCACGCACAGCTGCGACAGGCAGGCGCACAGACGCCAGGGTGCCGTGGGGGCTTGAATCCTGGGCTTCCTGAACACCTTCTCTGGCCCTCTACAAAACATGGCTGGTTGCTAACAATCTGTGCTTCTAGGGCTTTCTCAAGGATACAGGAGATAGGAGGCACCTTGCAATGCCAGCCTTTTATCAGCAGGCCTGGGGGTGAGGCCACAATCCATGTGCAAAACCAACCTCAGGGTCACACAATGGCCAGAGGCAAGATGGTTCATATTTGTTTGTTGTATTCCTGGCCTTGGACCTGCAAAACCAGGACCTAACAGATATACTATTCATCTGAAATGGGTTGTATCATTTTGTTTAGCTTGAGGCTGTGATAAGGTACAGCAAAGCAAATCAAAAGCCTTCAAGTTGTTACCAGCTTATCTTTAAGGGCGCAACAAAGAGGCTCCTTTCAGAAAGGAGAAAAGTTCAGTTCAGGCTGATACTGGCAGAATGTTCCTTCCTGAAGAAAAGCAGGCAAAGGTCATGAATTTTTTTTAAACTAGTGCAAAGAAAGAATGAAGCGTCAACTGTGGATGTCTCTAGCGCTGGCTTTAAGAACAGTGCTCTCCACATGAACTGATACTGGAAGACACTGGAGAACTTGAGGCCTTACCTTGGCCTGTCCAATCTCAAAGGTTTCTTGTGGGGTGTAAATAACTGCAGTTTCTGGCCAACTGATCCGAATGTAGCACATCTCCTATAGGGTGTAAATGAGCACCAGAGCCACAGTTTAGAAAATCAAACTAAATTTCCAACTAATAAACCTCAAAAAGAAGCGGGGGAGGACCTAACAATTCTTTGTACTAAAAACAAAATGTGCCTTTTGGAGTGAGGGCCAGCTGTCACGGGGTCAGGTTACTACGAAGGACCCTGCTGGGGGCCCTGTGACGAGCTCTCCACACTGCCCTGGCTCACCCATGTAGGAAAGCTTTCTCAAATATAAATCGATCTGTTGTGTCTCCACAGAACATAAACGTGGGGCAGGAACACTGACTCACCTTGAATAGAAAGCCTATAACACATGGGAAACAACTTTTGTCACAACAGCTTGTAATGCTCCATCCTTAGAAGTACCTTAGACACCGGAATATAAAATGACTATTTCTCCAACAAAAAGATGTAAATATGTTTTTTTATCACCTTGAACATATAAACAGGAATGTAAATGAATACTCCAATGTCCAGAGTATTTGTTAATTTACATACATATTTAAATCATACATGATAAACCAATACATTAATTTAGGAACACTGATTCCTTTTGTTCATTTACATGTTATGAACTAGTTCCATTTGGTGTATTTTTACGAGGTAAAATTTACTTAAGTGGAGCACGCACCGAATTCTGATAAGTTATACACCATGTAACCATCTCCTGAGTCTGGATAGCATTTGCACCTGCCCAGAAAGTTCCCTCATGCCTCTCTCCTGTCACTCTCCCCACCCAAGAAGCAACCTCTATTCCGATTTCCATCACCACAGCTTTGTCTCTTTTGAACTGCCCACAAATAAGATCCTGCAGCACACGAGATTGCACTGTACATGCAAGGACATAAAACAATGTCTAGGATATAGCAAGTAGAAAAATCCAGGACTATGTGTGAGGCCACTTAGGTTTAAAGGAAAAAAGTCAAAGAAACTCATGTCTCTAACACGTTGGAAACGCTTGGAATGGAACCCGCACAACCCACCCCAAGTGTGCCCAGGGTTGCCTGTGCAGGGGCATGGGTGCGTGCAGGGCTGGAGGGTGAGGTGAGTCTGGTGGCCGCTAGCTAGAGTGGTTAGAAAGATAAAGATTCTGTCCCCTAACCTCTGCTGCAGGTGGGTTCTGGACAGGAGTTAGGTTGTGTCCATCTGATGCCCTTGGGTGAGACTTCAGGAGGGGCAGGCAGGGCAGAAGCCAGACTTGTACCCTTCTAAGCTGTTTCTGAGGGCGGGACAGGGCTGGGGACCCCAGGGTTTGTCTGCAGTGGCCTCCCACTGGCAATTGTCCAGTTTTCTGATATCACGAGGGGGCAGCTGCACGGGCTGTGTCTAAGGCAGCACATGATGGCTTGTCGCTGGAGCCCACTTCCGTGGCCCTGCCAAGGGCTCCCTGTCTCAGAGCCCCAGAGCACCCCCTCTTCTTGACCCAAGTCCCACCCGATACAGGTCGTCAGGGGTTCGAAATTCTTCTGCACTGTTTTTTACAATGCACATGTATTCATGTTCTTCGTGGTTCATCACCTTTTTTGGGGGTAATGGTTCTACTTTTAAAAGGAATCCTACAACCAAATTTCCTATAAGGAATATCTATTTTCTTTATGCTGACAAAAAAATGGGGGGAAAAATCAAACCATCAGTATCAAACTAGCATCAGAGCCCAGAACCATTTTCTGCCTGCACCAATGTCCCCTTAAAAATACCTTGGTATTGGCCGCCAGGAACACAGCATGCTCCGTTGAGATGGCATCGCTTGGATAGAAAATAGTGCAGTTCGGAATCGCTCGGAACATGGCCAGATCCTCCAGGACCATCTGGGAGGGGCCGTCTTTACCTGAGAAAGCAAAGCCATCGCCCAACAAAAAGATGAGCCTGCTCTCTGTCAGTCAAGCAAGCGTGCTGCCATGGCGGCCACCATCGCAGCACACGTCACCGCCACACTCCACGTGAGGCTCCTAACTGACATCGCGAGCAACATGGCATAGGCCTCCTCTTGGCCCCAAGCCTCGCCAACACCTGGCACACGGTCATAGTGCTGCTGCCCTAAGTGACCCAACACTCCTCCCTGAGCACCAGGTCTTTGGCCCTGTTCTCTTCTCCCTAGGAGGGCCCCCTCAGACTCTGTCATTTCTTCTCTGCTCTTCTACCTTCTCCATCAAGACTACAGTTTTCAGACTCAAATGGTCTCATTCATTTCTCATGGCCTTCAAAGTAGCTGAGCATTACAGAACATAACCTTTGGGGTGCCCTTGGGGTGCTGCTGGAACTCAGGGGGCCTTCGTGTGTGGGGGAAAGAAACTCTGTGGAAAGACAAAGCCCAATGTACACCAGGGTGGCCTAGCTCTTCCAGCTAGGAAGGGAAATGTCACCATGTACACTGCCTGGCCTGGGACCGCTGTCTCTCCTCAGAACCCCAGCTCCTCTGGGCTGCACCTGGAGCCACTTCTCCGCTTAGCTGAGTTTACAACTTACTCCTCACCCAGCCCCAGGCAGAGACCCCAGACCTCTGTCCAGGCCCTCCTGTCTCCTTGCTCTCTTCCCCTGCATCTGGCCCATCCAGAGACTTCTTAGCCAGTCGTGCTCTCCCAGGAAGTCCCCAAGACGACACCCAAACATGCACTTCCAGCTCTCCCCTCCAGCATTCTGGTGTAAGCCGTCACATCTACCTTGACCTGCCCCGCCACAGGAATGTCAGATGCCCCATCTTTCTAGACTCCCCATTTCTGTCATCCACGAACACGACTCCTGGATGTTTCCCAGGCAAGAAACCCCTGGGGGCTGGGGTTTTGCTGTTCTTGCAGCCTGAGACTCCTCCTTCTGTCAGCAATGTTGAAATCTTTCTTCAGGTTCTCACAAATTTGCCCGATTTTCTATCCACTGCTAACACACACCTCGGTCCTCCTCCTGGCTCCCGCGTTTCCCACAGTCTCCATGTAGTCCATCCACGGTTAGTGCCCACGTGTTGGGCCCCTTGAGGTCTCCCCTTCTGTCCAAGCAGGCTTCTCGTCCCCACTTAGACTAAGGCAACCAGAGAGCAGTAAACAATTCGGTGATGCCAGGGTGACCCAATCCCTACCTAGTATGTGGCTTGACAGAGAAGAGGCGCTCAGGACAGATAATTATTTCTCTGTGACAGAAAAAATGGGCACTTTTCAGTAATACCAAGAGATCGGCTCAAAAGTTACCCAGAATGTCTGGAACTTCTAAAACATGACATGGCTTTTTTCAAAAAGGAGGTACGATAATTAAACATTATGGAACCTTAAGTACGCTGGCAGTTCAACCTCTTACAGGCTAATCTTTCTCTGTAAAGGAGGAAGGCGATTAAGATGACTGCACCGAGGACTCATACCTATGGATACACCGCAGTGGGACCCAATAAGGTTGATGCTGGTTTGAGAGATGGCTCCCAGCCGGATCTGATCAAACGCTCGGGTCAAAAAGGCAGCGAAGGTGCAAACAAAAGTAACCGTCCGACCACGGGTGGCGCATCCAAGTGCCACGCTCACCTGCCACACAAAGAAGGTGAATCAGAACACTCCCGGACCCCACCGCCCCTTCCGCTCCCCAGCACAGAGTGTGGGGATCTCAGGGAAATCTTGACTCTGCACCCTCTCACCTTGCCACTCCTCCCCCAGGCACCTACCTGGGAAACCCCCAAACCTGGCACATCCACGGTGTCCCCTGAATGCTGCCAGAAAAGAGAGGAACTGCAGTGCTAACCCTGCTCCTTCAAATCCAAGATGTGGAAGCTTGGGACACTCAAGGCCGCCCTGCAGTCCCCGTGGGTCAACTTCCTATTCTCTTCCCCTACCTTCTGTCCCCTCTCTCCCTGCCCCTTTGCATGCTTCCCCTGGGCACTTCCGGGGAAGAGAGGTGAACAACGGAGGTTCTCCCATCCCATCCCCACGTCCCCAGCGTGTCATTAGCAGACCGGTACCTACCTGAGGCCCACCTGCCCACCCAACTGATCCTCATCCTTCTCTTGCTTTCTCAAGGGCATCTCTGACTGTGCAATTATGCCCGCCCCCATGTTCCCTCAGTTTTTCCCTCTCTGATCACTGAAGTGTGTGCTAGTATCTTCCATCTTCCCCCCTCACTTTCACCTTGTCCTCCCGCTCCAGGTGCTGCCCTTCGTCTATGTTCTCCTTCACAAGAAACTTCGCACACTTCCTCATTTCCCACTTTCTGCCCGTTTCCCTTCATCTAGGCTGCCATTCCCTGTGAGGGACCCAGAAGCTGCCAGATGCAGAGGTCACCTGACCCTGTCTGCATCATATCTGACCTCTCAGGAGCCTCCAGCACTACAGATCACCCGTCTCACTGGACGCTGCTGCTCCTGCCCAGGCTGGTTCTGCTGGGCGGTGCACCTAGACTGAGTCCTGGGGCTCGGGCCACACTCCTCCCCAACTGCCCCCTCCACGGGGAACCAGCATATGGTCCCATTGTGTCACTCTGATGTGCTTGATGCTAACCACCCCTCTCTCTCTCTATTCTTCACCTCCCCTGGAACGCCAGGCTCACGTACCCTGACAGGTTTCAAACTAGAAGATGAACATCTTGGGGGTAAACAAAGACCGTCCAAGGGGCACATGGCTGTGGCTGGTCTCAACGTCAAGATCCTTGACCCCCACGTCTGTCGGCCAGCAAAAGGGCCCAGGGCCTGCTTCCTGCCGTCCCCCCAATAATCGCCTCCCAGTCACTGACTGGCAAAAGGCGCCCTCTCACCCACACCGGGTCCTTCAGTCGGGCAACATCCTGGAGTGTAAGAGCTCCGGATCAAAACAGAAAGGACAATTCGAAATAATCATAGCAGCCTTGAGAAACTACAGAACTCAAAAGATTGGATAACAAATTCTTTTTTAAGTCAGGGGTTTTCCAATTCTTTTAACAAAACTGAAAGAGAACCTAATGCAACTGTCAACCCTTTACAAATAATTTTCCACCAACAACTTTACATGAAAGATCACTGTGTGGTTTTGGCCTATAACAGGGAAGGAATTCAGATGAATTGAATGATGTTGCCACAACCAAACTCTTTCCCTTCCCATCACCTTATTTATGTAAACAAGGTTTCTTGGCACTTACATCATTAAAATACGAATAGATTTTGTTCTGAAACTTGTCTCATTCTAGCTTTAAGTGTACTTAACCAATGCTACACAAGCTAATAATTATAACTGTAGCTCAATCCAGAAGAAAAAAAATTGTAATGCTCCAAGGCCTGTGGACATAGGAAAATTTTTAAAAACTATCAGTGTATATACATATTTTTATTGCAGAAAAGAACTGTCAATAAAAGGCTTTCATGCATAAATATATTTGGGGAAGCAGAACGGAAATAAGAATTCAAGTAGAAAAACGGATTTAATTTCTGACAAAGAGAGCCTTCATGTAATTGGATGATTTGAGTATTAAAGTGTCACAAATTTCAATATATGGGAAATTATATCCTTTGCATCTACTTAAATCTGTGATGAAAAATTTAGATGTTAACTTAAAGCTAGGCAGAAAAGGATCTAGTTTAGAAAAACACATTCAGCAGTTTGGAAAGCAAACACATCTGGAGATAAATGACCTATCCTCTAACCTACCTGGCGCCCCCATCCCCAGTCTAACAGGTACCCTGACCCCCTACCCCAGGGTGCAAAGAGAGCTCCGTTCCTCCCCCAGTCTTGTCCACGTCAGGAAGCGACACTCCTCTGCTCCCAGGTGCTCTGGCCTATGCCCTAGTGCCAGCCTTGGTTCCTGCCCTGACACCTGCCCCGTGGCATCCTGCCGACTCTCCTGTCAAAGCAGATTCTGGATGAGTCTGCTTCTCTCCAACCCCACAGCTACTGTCCTGGTCCAAGTCGCCATCTCCTGTCACCTCCCCCACTTCCCCCAACAAACTATTCTCCACACCGGCCCTTCCTTTTGCTCCCTAAACAGCTCAGATTTGGGCATGCCACAGAGCTAGCTGGGCCCTCTGCTGGGAATACCGTCCTCCGAAGATCTACGCATGACTGACTCCTTGTCACTTAAGTCTCAGCTTAAATGTCTCGGCCTCTGAGACCTTGCTCCTGACTGCCCTAGTCACGCTATCACTGTAGTCACCAGTTGCACCTGGTAGCACTGGATAGCACCCACTTGCTGGCTGCTTCTTTATTCGTTTTTTTCAGTTGCTGACTGAAAGAATCAATGAGTTAGGAAGCAAGCTTTTTGATAGGCGGCTCAATTCAGAAAATTATGAATTGTATTTTTTTCCATTCAAAATGGAAACAGCTTAGCTTAATGAGACGCACAGAAAAATGTACATATTCTTACAATTGCAATGACCTACTTTACTGAACAGGGGGGCTTAAATTCCAACACTGACAGGGCCAGGGAAGCACCGTGAACAAATGAGCGGGCCAGCAGGAGGCAGGGACATGGTGAGCTGGCTGTGGATCCCCATCTAAATGGGGCCCCTGCTTGGCCCCAGCTAACTGGTGGCAGGAAGGAAGGAATGTCGTCCCAATGCTGCCAGATCTTCCCAATCTTCAAGAGAATCCAGAAATCTGGATTCCATATAAAATTTCCTGACTTTTAAAAGCTGGCAGCTGGGACTTCCCTGGTGGTCCAGTGGTTAAGACTCCGTGTTTCCAACGCAGGGGGCGCGGGTTCGATCCCTGGTCGGGGAACTAAGACCCCACATGCCACATGGTACAGGCAAAAAAAAAAAAAAAAAAAAAAAAAAAAAACGACAACTAATTTAAAATATTTGTAAATACTACTTGTTCCAAATACAGTATCTCTGGTGGTCACGTAAGGCCTACTGGCCCATAGATTTCTGGCCAGTGCTGTTTTTGGCCTCTACGATGTGAAGGTACATGTGCGCTGGCCTCTGCACTGGCACAGAGCTTTACAAGTCAAGGCGTTTACTTGCACAAACTCCTTTCTCTCTCTTGAGGGGAGTGTGTGTGGATATGTGCATGCATAAGAGACTCCTGCATTAATGTCATCCTGGGAACAGACTGAAGCACAGATAAACAGAACAGCTCTACCTAAGGCCACAGCACTGCTGACATTCTTGAGGCTGCAATTAGGGCAACACTTGAATATCTAGGATATATTAGGCCCCATGCAACAAGGTGGAGAGAAAAACCACAGTCCCTTGTAGCTTTCAATCTACTGGCCTCTGGGATGTTGTAGGATTGCCTGGTTGTGGGATGGGCAGGGCAGGAAGAGTGGGGTCACCTAGAGCTACCAGGGAGCTGGGCATGCTTTAGGCCTGGAGACCTGAGGGCAGATGGCTGGAGCCCCTCCCTGCAGTCCTGGAAGTCACCCCTCAGACTCTGCCTGGCTGCTCTGTACTTGTTTCCCCCGACACTTTTTCCCTCCAGTTCCTTTGCTTTTATAAGTGGAAAGAAAAACTGTAACACAGCACAGGCCTCCTATGTCTGTCAATGAGAAGCCTCAAGGTGGGTCCCCAGCATACATACCATGTTTTGCTCAGCAGCAGAACACTCAATGAAGCGCTCAGGGTGCTCCTTCTTGAATATATCAGAGCAGGTGGAGTTCTTGCTGTCACTGTCCAGCACAACGACTCTGTCATTTGCACGGCCCAGCTTAGCCAGAGCCAAACCACATGCTTTCCAAGTAGCTACCTGGAAGTTAAACAGTAGAGTTTCTTAGAATGGGTTTAGAAGGAAGGTGAATTAGTAGAATTATAAATTGTCATCTACCTTAATGAAGAAAGCAAATTTGTGATTCACCAATAATCTCCTTTGGGGTCATAAAAAAGGACTGCTAGCCAATTTTAAATCCATACTTGGCTCACTGGGTATCAATTTCCCCCAAATAAATTTATTCTTCTGTCTCATTCCTATAGTTGATTTAAAAATTTAAATTTCCCAAAATGCAAATGCCTCTGTGAGTGTTTAACTATAAAACTGATGATACTCACTGTAAATATTAAAATGTAGAACTTCAGAAACATAATACAAATAAACAATTCCATTAGGAAATTGTTTGAGATTGGACTCAACCTATGGATTAATTTAGGGGAGAACTGACATCCTTACAATATTGAGTTTTTATATTAAAAAAAAACAAGGTTTGGCATTTCCTCAAAGAGTTAAACAGAATTACTACGACCCAGCAATTCTACTCCTATAGGTATATACCCAAGAGAAAAACACATCTATACGAAACGTTGTACACAAATGTTCATTGCAGCATCATTCACAATAGCCAAAAGGTAGAAACAACCCAAATGTCCAGCAACAGATGAATGGATAAATAAAACATAAGATACACCCATAAAATGGAGCACTGCCACCACATGGATGAACCTCGAGAACACAGTGCTAAGTGAAATAAGCCAGACTCAAAACTTTGCATATTATATGATCCCATTTACATGAAATGTCTGGAATAGGCAAATCCACAGACACAGAAAGTAGATTAGCAGTTACTAGGGGTTGGGTGGGAATGGAGAGTAACTGCTAATGGGTATAGGGTTTGTCTTTGGGATGACGGAAATGTTGTAAGATTGAGTGTGGTGATGGTTGCACAACTCTTGTCATTCAATGCTAAAAACCATTGAATTGTACATTTCAAATGGGTAGATTATATAGAAATCCATAGCTTTATATATCTTTATTATCTCAATAAAGCTGTTATTTAAAAAAACAAGGTTTTCCTCCTCATTAATTTGTCTTTGTTCATTCATCTAAACACTCTTAAAAATATTTTTTAAAACAGGCAATTCATGTAGATGAGTACAAAAGTCAAGTTATGAAAGAATATCGAGTGAAAAGGCAATCTTCCTCCCACTCTCCCAGTTCCTCTCCCCCGATGTAAGGGAAATGACAGGTTTGTGTAGCATCCTTTTGGCAATGGTCTACTCACAAATACTTGGTAAGCATCTCATGCATACAAGGCATGTGAGCTTCTTTTAGGGCTATAGTTTTATAAGTATCTTAACATGGACCTTATATACTTAAGTTTATTTTTAGTTATTTTAGTTTTTATTGCCATTGTAAAAGGGATAATCTCTCCATTTTATTAATATAAGAATCAATCTTTGGATATTAGTTTTGCTACAAGCTCTCTTTCTGGACTCCTCTTATTTCTAACCATTTTCTGTCGATTCTCTTGGGCTTTCCAGACATACGACTCTACCACCTGCAAATAGGCTTGCCTTTTCATTGTCAGGACTGAGTCTTTTATTGTTAATGATCATAATTCCCCCCTCCTGATACTGGTGAACGATATGCATTACTAATTTGAACTTCACTGATTCATATACTTCTTTAAGGTACTGAGTTGAGACCAGCGAACATTTTATTTAGAATTTTTACATCAGTATTCATAAGTGAGGTTGGCCTGTAGTTTTTTCCTTTGGGCCAGCATTATAACATTTTGGCTTCATAAATGGCTTTTTCCATAGTCAAGCAGGTTTGAAATAGCCTAGGAATTAACCCATTCCTTGAAGGTTAAAATTAAGTCACTCTTGCAACTTAGTGAGCCTGGAACTTTGGAGGTATAACTCTTGGACAGTTTTCTCAAGTTTTTCTATGGCTGTTGATCTCCTTAAGTGTTTTGTGTCTTTTTAGTCAATTTTGGTATTTTATGTATTCCTAAAAGAGGTCCATTTTTTTTACAGGTTTTCATACCAATTAGCATAGTTTTCTCAAAATTCTGTTTTCTGCATCTGTGGTTATCTCCTCTAGTGACTAATTTTATTCATTTATGATTTTCATCTCTTTAAGTAGGCTAGATAATGGTTTGTCTACTGTATTAGTAATTCAAAGAGCCAACTCTTTGATTTGTGTATTCATGTGACTTCTTGTTCTTTAATTCATTAACTTTTTACGAACTGGCCTGTTTCCTTAATTTTTCCTATTAGTAAAATATATACACTTCTTTCAAAAAATGAAAAGCTTCCATAATCCCACCTACCTTCCAGACATAAACACTTCATCATAATCAATGGTGCAATTGACATTCATTCTATTCTGCACACTTGCACAGGTGTTTCTGTAGGATAAGTTCCTGTGAGTTGCACTGCTAGTTTTGAAGGGTATGAACAGCTAAAGTGTTAACACATATTACCAAAGTAGCCTCTGTTTATATGTACTTTTCCCTTATTAAGAGCATTCTTCTGCTTTTAAATTTGTTTTCTAATTTCCCAAATAGTCAATTCATTTATTTTAAACCCATATTACCAGGCTAAGAAAACGTAGGTAACACTCAAAATGTCCCCAAATAAATAAATATTTCCTTCCTCCCAGTCTTGCCACCTTATTTCCTTAGGTTGTGAAGACCCTGCATACTTTGAATACAAAAGTGGTAACAAAAAGCAGAAAGGCTTTATGTTCAGGGTTTCACGCCTAATTTGTTTCCTTTTCGAAGAACTGGTCTTTGATGAATTGGCGTGTTTCCTTGTGTAATCCAGGGGTTAAGCCCAACAGATCAATCCAGCCAGGCCCCCATCCTTTGAGTAGACACAGAAGCAAGCAAAAGTTGCACAGCACTGAACACAAATAAGCAGCGACTGACTGGTAAGAAAATTCAGACCTGAGTTAAGTTTGAAATCAAAGAATAAATATCAGAAACAGTAAAGGAGAAGGTAATCCATATTTATTGCTTATAATCTTTAGTTAAATATCACATCACCTAACAATTTGTTCATTCCTGGAGATCAGAGTAAACAGAGTCCTCTGTATTTAGGAAAAGCAGAGAAAAAAGCAGTTTGCCTACCATGTCACCAACAGCGTAAGCAGGTGGAGAGGTCATTTCTATATCTGTGATGTTGATTTGAGGCGAGTCTTCAACAGGGGGTTTTGGGTTAAGCTTCTTCTTGGTCTGTATCTGGCTCTCAATTAGTTTGATAATTGCATCCACTCTTTCTTTTGGCATTGGCCTTTCATGCCAATTTTCTGCATCCTCAACAGCTGCAACCCAATGGATAAAACACATTAATTCCCTAAGTATCTAATGAGCTCCTATTTGGTCATCTGAAAGACATCCAGATGGAGAAGATGTCAGCCACAGAGTAAAAACCTGGCACAGGGGGCCTGACATAGTACTACAGTCGCAGGAGACGGCCTTGACAAAGGCCGAGAGGCTCTTGAGGGGGCCACTGGCCCATGTGCTGGTGAATGGAGGGGAGAGAGGGAGATGAGGCTGGACAGGCAGAGCAGACCATGGAGGATCCTATGGGTATAAGGAGTTTGAGTTCTGTCCAAAGCAAGATGGGAAACCACTGACGGGTTTGGAAGGGGGATGGTGACTGATCAGATCCATGTTGTAGCAAGATCACCATGGCAGTCATGTGGGGGCTGGCTTGGGGAGACTGCAGTTAGGGAGAGATGACTGGGCCTGGGCAAGAGAGATGGAGAGGAGCAAACAGACTTGAGACGTACGTCAGGAGCAGAATCAATCAGAATCGATGATAGACTGGGTGTGTGGGTAGGGGGCACATAAGGGAGAGGTGGAGGCAAGGACAATACCCAGGTTTCTGCCAGGAGCAAACTGGTCCAGTCGACATTTACTGAACGGGGGTACCAGAATAAGACTGTATTTTGAGAAGGAGTCATAGAAGAGTTTTATTCTAAAACGTCAACACTAAAAACACACCAGGGATCACACCTACTGCAACTATTTATACTTGAGATGAACAACTTCAGATGTCCCCTTTGAAAGCTGCAAGAAGTTAAGACTTTCAAAACCCCCTCCCTTCCCCGACCCTCAGTTCCACAGTTACCTTTCCCAGAGGCGCTGCTTTACTAGTGATCTGTGTGTCCTCCTAGGTAGCGTGGGAACAGACTAGGGCGCTTGCAGGCACGTACACTCACGTTTACGTATCTGCTCACGCTCAGCCCCCCTCTGGCTCTGCACTCCCGTGGTGATGGCTCCCTGCTGGTCCTCTGATGGACTATCCTCTCAGCCACTCCCTTGCGCTCGCTTGCTGGGGGTCTGGGCTTCCTCCCTCTTGCCTTAACCAGATCTACTATCTACAAGCATGAAAAAGAGCAAAAGCGCTGGGCGCACGTCACAGGCGTAATCACCGTGCATGAAGTCAGCTGTCTGCCCAGCTAGACTAAGCCTCTCTCCACCTCATATGCTAGGCAGGTTTTTGACAACCACAAGCAGAAAAGCAACACTTCCTTACGTGACATGCCGTGGCCCCTGAAGGTCTTGGCAACTACAGCAGTGGGCTTGCTCTTCACTTGAGCCGCCTGCTGGAACACGTCGCACAGTGCCTCCACATTGCGGCCATCCACCGTGAAAGTACTCCACCTGTCAACAGAGAAGTGGGCCAGGTTAGAAGGCGAAGGGGGGATGGGGCGGAAAGAAGGTGCCACAAAACAGGACAGTTACCCAAAGGCTTCACAGCGCTTCTGAAACAGGTCTATGCAGTGCTTGAGGGGCAGGGTGCCGCTGTGGCACACGCGATTCACGTCAAAGATGGCCACGAGATTGTCCAGACTGTAGTGGGAAGCAAAGGCCATGGCCTCCCAGACGGAGCCTTCCGAGGACTCGCCATGTCCAATGAGGCAGAAAACCCGGTAGCTGGGGCAAGCCAAGAGATGTTAGGACCCTGCCTGGGGCTCCTCTGGGCAGCTCGAGCAAATATATTTCATGGAGAGAAACAAAGGAGGAGACTGAAGCAGCTGCTTCAGACCTAAGACAATTTTCCTTGTCAACGCTGCCCAAATTCCACAGCTGAGGAAACGCAGCTTTAAAAGCTTGGGCCTCACGACATGGGCTGCACCTTTGGCTAGTCTTCTCATTCTAGCTGTAAAAGTAATTTCTACGTTCTTCTGCCACTTCTCTGAGCCCAACGAATAAGAATGGATGGGGAGAAGGCAGCTCCCTTAAATGCCCAAACATTTACATATATGGTTTCTTGATAAGCTCCATGTTAAGCACTGCCACCTTCTATTTCTGATCTTACAAATTTATATACAATAATAACAATCAAAACATCTGACCTCAGGAGCATTTGTTCTGTTATAAATATTAAACTCCTCCGCAGCAGAAACATGAAATGCTTAAACCACTAAAACACAACCCAGACCCCACAAAAATGCTATAAATGAAGTATAAAAAAAGTGATTAACCACAGGATAGGGACTAACAGAGAAAACAGTGAGAGATGAAAAGGTCAACTGTGGAGGAAGCACAACAAAGTGCCTCCAGAGGGGCCACCTGGGCTGGAACCTGGGACGGGGGGGCTGCAGACTCAGGCACCCTGGGTAAACCGTGGGAGTAGGACATGCACACCATCATGGCCAACCCTGAGCCCCCCAGGATCCCCCATCTTGCTGTTCCTACATCAGCAGCACCTGGGCACACACCCCTGCAAGAAAGGCATGGATCTGTCTGTCTTCAGGAAGGTGGACCATTCCAGAAAAAGAGACCTTTGATTAACATGTAGGGGTCCCCAATGGAAAGGCAAATACACCATCTGTTCACTCTATAGTGAACCTCACTGAGATATGGGAAACAGGAAGATGTCTCTTAGTAAAAACTTGAATCCTAGGACTTCCCTGGTGGTCCAATGGTTAAGACTCCATGCTCCCAATGCAGGGGGCTTGGGTTCGATCCCTGGTCAGGGAACTAGATCCCACAATGCTGCAGCTAAGACCTTGCATACCGCAACTAAAGATCTCGCATGCCGCAACTAAGACGCGGCGCAGCTAGCTAAATAAACAAACAAACAATAAATAAACTGTTTTCTTTCTTTTTTAAAACATTTATTTATTTATTTTGGCTGTGCTGGGTCTTAGTTGCAACATGCGGGATCCTACAGTTGTGGCATGTGGGCTCATAGTTGCAGCATGCGGGCTTCTTACTTGTGGCATGCATGTGGGATCTAGTTCTCTGAACAGGGATCGAACCTGGGCCCCCTGCATTGGAAGTGCAGAGTCTTACCCACTGGACCACCAGGGAAGTCCCTAATGAACTGATTTCTATACTGCAGGCAGCACTTAGGACCCAACAGGAGATGCTAGAACGGCTTCATGAAATATGATTTCTTTTTACTCCTTGAGTACTTGGTAACCTGAACTTTTAACACAATCACTGTCTTCCCAAACTAATATGTGATAAATAAAGCCAAAGTGCTGGGGGAGGGGGTGGGGGGAACAGTTAAGTGGTTTCTGGGTAAACGCTTTACCTGGCCTTGTCAAAGTACTTGCCAGTATATGCCATCCCACATGCGATCCCCAGTCCTTGCCCCAGCCATCCAGTTGCCACATTAACAAACGACAGTCTCTGTAAGAGAAGGGACCAAATGAATCTACACACCCTCGTGCACCCCAAAGTGTCAGATCAACGTCACAAAGCCAACAGAGTCACAGGTAATCCAGCTGGTGAGGGCAACTGGAGCTCTGACAACATAGAAGTGGGAAGCTTCTGCACACAGCAGCCTAAACAGAGCCCAAGAGCAAAGCAGAAAAAAACATAAGCACAAGTCTTGCCATTTCCACAAGACCTTTTATCTAGTTGTATACAGACCAGATGTTCAATGTTTTTGGAGAATATAGACTCTTAAATAGAAGCTAGAAACACTGGAGAAGATTTCAATTTCCGTGGTTTGTAAAACTCAAGTCAACTGAGATTTGAGAAGTGGTGATGTAGGAGGTTATGCTAGAAATAAATCACTTTCTACCACTGCTCCATTTATCCCCACTGACCTGCTTGTACGCACAGGCTATCACTGTCCCACGGAGAGAATGTGGCCCTCTGAGGGCCACAAGGTGGTGCCAATGCCAAAGGTCTGCTGCGCTGAGGCCTCACTCACTCCCAAGCTTCTGAAGAGATATCAAACTTATTCAACACTTCCGCTGCCACCATCTTGGCCTAGCCACAAACATCTCTTGCCTCTGTCAGAGCAGTGGCCTCCCTGCTTCCCTCCACAGTCATTCTCAACACAGCCACCAGGCGGAGCACGATAAAACCGAAGTCCGTCCCCTCAGTCGCTGCGGAGAACTGTCCAAGGTCTTGTCATCTAACGTCAAGTAGAGCTCAAGTTCTTGCAGTGGCCTGTTCACTCCAGACCCCCATCACCTCCCACTGCTCCGGGTGCCTGGCCTCCTGGCTGTCCTTTGAGCACACCACGCACATGCCTGCCTCAGGGCTTTAGCACCTGTGGCTCTCTCTCCCCCAAGTGCTCAGTGCTTGTGCCTAAATAAGGGCACAGCTTACTCCCTCACACCATCCAAGTCTCTGCTCAAATGACAACACCAAGGCTTTCCTGGACCATCTCCTTCACCTAGTACCTGCCCTCCACTTCCCTTGGATCTAGGATACTCAGCTCCATCTGACATGCTATTTCTGGGTTTGCCCCTTGTCTGCCCCCTCCCTCCATTCAGATGTCAGCTCCATTCAGAGGCTGGTTTGTGTTGTCACTACCACGGATGAGTGTACAGTAGCTGTTAGTCTCAGATCCCTCTCCTGTCTTGCTCCACCCTACTGTTCTGCTCTTCCTGGGGCTCCTGAGCTTCCTGAACTTTCTCTACGTGCTTTGTGCCCTCACAGATTCCTGTTTTGCATCTCTAGCCCCGAGAACTGTCCCACTGAAGTCTCTCTTGACAACATCGCTAGCTTAGTCTTTCTCCCTACAGCTCCTATTTTACTCCTGTAACAAGCTCTGGCTCCCA
Organism: Mesoplodon bidens; assembly: GCF_964165515.1. NCBI lineage: Eukaryota > Metazoa > Chordata > Mammalia > Artiodactyla > Ziphiidae > Mesoplodon > Mesoplodon bidens. The sequence continues at coordinate 591,141 of NC_138163.1, forward strand.
GGTGCCTTATGCGCCCTTGGAGCGAGCCTGCGCTCTACACTCAGACCAACTCCACTTCCCCCCAGCTTTAACGCAGGGGACAAGTAAGCCCACTTCCATAAGGCTTTGCTCTCTGGGTATGATGGTGAGGAAAGCCCCGTTCAGGAAGCAAGAGGCTGTAGGATTAATTGAGAAGATTAATGGGGCATCAGCATGATGTCTGGCATGGTGGAAGCATGCCCACATGGGTTCCCTTTCCTTTCCCAAGAATCCTTTCGCTGTGGGGGGGACACTCACAACTGAGGGGCCAAGAATAAAGATGCACACAAGCTGCTGAGGGCACCCAGGAAAGAAAGCTTTCTCGTCCAGGTGGTACTTCTCATCTTTGTTCTGACACAAAGTGTGCTTCAAGAACAAATTTACAAGAAGGCTTTTTGGTTACTTCCCAGGCCTCCTTGGCTAAAGAAAACAAAAGAGCTGATAAAATAAAAACTAAGGCCTGGGTGGTGGACGGAGAGATCATGAGCACCTCAGTCAGTGCCATGGCCAGGCCTTAGCAAGCGGCCTCCTCATGCAGCTGTCTACATAGATACTCCTGCCCTGGGAGCACAGATTATGGAGACCCTGGCTTCTTGGCCTCTAGCAAATCCATTTACTCCATTCCCAACCAGAGCCAAGATGGACTATGCTCCTGAGTGTTTTCTTTTTTAAAAAAACTAAATTTATTTATTTTATTTATTTTTGGCTGCGCTGGGTCTTCCTTGTTGCGTGCGGGCTTTCTCTAGTTGTGTTGCACGGGCTTCTCATTGCAGCGGCTTCTCGTTGCGGAGCACAGGCTCTAGGCGCATGGGCTTCAGTAGTTGTGGCTCGCGGGCTCTAGAGCGCAGGCTCCGTAGTTGTGGCGCACGGGCTCAGTTGCTCCGCGGCATGTGGGATCTTCCCGGACCAGGGCTCGAACCCGTGTCCCGTGCATTGGCAGGCGGATTCTTAACCACTGTGCCACCAAGGAAGTCCCCTGAGTGTTTTCTCTTGTCTTCAAACTTTATCTGCTGCGTAAGTCTGATGAACACACAAATCTGGCAAATGAGTAGTGCCCAGCCTGAGGCTACACGTCAGAAAGTCTCTCTATCCCTCTAAGGCCAATGACTCTGATTATATGATAGCAGCAATTACGGGATAGTCTAGGCATCTTTTTTTTTTTTTTTTGGGCTGTGTCGTGCGGCTTGTGGAATCTTGGTTCCCTGACCAGGGATTGAACCCAGGCTCCCAACAGTGAAAGCGTGGAGTCCTAACCACTGGACCACCAGGGAATTCCCACATCTTTCTCTTTTTTTTAAAGTAAAGCTCTAAACACCCATACTTTGTTTGTATACCTACAGTTATTCAGTTTTTATGATGAAGGAAATTCAAGCTTACAGAAAAGTTGTACGAATAGTACAATGAAGTTCCATATACTCTTTACCTAAATTCGTTGACTATTACTAATGGACTTCGTTTGCTTCATCTCTCTTCCTCTACACACACGTTTTATTTATCCTTTGCCAAACCTCATTTGAGATTGTGTTTTAGACACCAAGACAAGGATCACAACTACGGCTCCAGGTACTCTGCCTATACTCTGCCTTTGTCTTTACTTCCCGCTGCCCAGATCTGGGGTTTCTATTTGCACATGTCATTCTACCAGTTGAGCTTTAAATGCTTTGCTCAGAACACAGCAAACTTTCACACGGCATCAAAAGAGCTGCTTGTTCTTCTAGATTGACCTTGCTTTTAATATTTCTTTTCTTTCCTGTCCCCCAATGTCATGAGGTATCTCGTACTATAGCTAGCCTAATGAGAAACTCCTTATTGGTATCAGGTCAGATACACAGAGAAATGGAAGAGAAAGCTGACTGATGGGTGGGATGTCCCTCCAAATCAAGCTCAACGCTCCTCGAGCTCAACAAGTTGGATTCACTCACGTGGCCCTCCTCTATCCAGGTGGCAGAGGATCGGAGCAGCATGACCCTGACAAGGGGGGCTTTACTGGGGTAAAGTGAGGCACCATCAAAGGAAAAGAAGGACTGCCAGCTGCCGCAAGTCTTCCTTCCCAGCACGCAGTCCTCACTAGAACACCTTTAGACCTTTATGAGGTGCCGTGGTCTGAATGTGTGTGCCCCCTCCCCAAAATCCATTATGTTGACAACCTAATGCCCAAGGTGATAGTATTAGGAGGTGGCGGTCTTTGGTTAGTGATTAGGTCATGAGGGCAGGATCCTGAAGAGGGGGGTTAATGCCCTTATAAAAGAGAGACCATTTCTCCTTACATCACACGAGGATACAGTGAGAAGTCTGCCACCAGGAACAGGGCCCTCACCAGAACATGACCATGCTGGTGCCTTGATCTTAGACTTCTAACCTCCAGAACTGTGAGAAATAAATTTCTATTGTTTATAAGCCACCCAGTCTCTGGTATTTTATTATATCAGCCTGAACAGATGAAGACATGAGGCAAAGAGAGAAGCACCAAAAGGATAAACAGAGGCCATTTCAGGTCTTGTTGCCACATGGTGGCTTTTAAAATGAGTTCAGGAACCAAGTGTCTGAGCATGGGTTCCTACGCCAGCTTACCTTGGAGAGGATGAATCTGTCATTGTTCGGGTTCTCCGGGTCCATCTGTTTATACCTCATGATGTAGAACAACAGCACGGACATGATCTCAGAAGCACTGCTGCACAATGTGGGGTGGCTGAAAGACATGGCACAGGTCGTTTCTCACAGGCAAGTGACTCACCAGGGACACACACAGTGCATGAGGAGGCCTTTCAGCACATGGTCTCCTCAAACTGGAAGCAGCAGTCATTTCTCCCAGCCCTGAAAGAATCCAGCCAAGGGAAGGGGATGCTGGGCCACTGCCCACCAGGTTCACAGCTTTTAAGGATGCTTTGAGGCCCAGGAACCTCACAACTCCTCTCCCTGTAGGGAGCAAGACCTCACAGACCAGCCCCCTTCTATCAGTGGAGCACTGGCATACTTGGGGAAGTTCGCCTGGTGACTCTGTAGGCATTTGAGTGTCATTTCACTTGTATGAATTCATCTGTGATATCATTAATCAGAAATTTCACAAAGCAGAAATAAACCCACACGTATGTGGTCAACTAATTTTTGATGAGGGAGCCAAGAATACTCAACGCAGAAAAAACAGTCTCTTCAACAAGTGATACAGGAAAAATTGGATATTCACATGTAAAAAAATGAAACTGGACACCTATCTTACACCACTCACAGAAATTAACTTGAAATGGATTAAAACTTAAACCTAAGACCAGAAATCATAAAACTCCTAGAAGAAAAACATAGGCACTATGCTACTTGACCTGAGTCTTCGCGAGGATTCTTTGAATCGGACACTAAAAGCAAAAGCAAAAGCAAAAGCAAAAAAAAGCAACAAAAACAACAAACAAACAAAAACCAAGTGGGACTGAACCAAACTCTTCATGGCAAAGGAAACCATCAACAAAATGTAAAAGCAACCTACTGAATAGGAGAAAGTATTTGCAAATCACATATCTGATAATGTGTTTACATGGAAAATATATAAAGAACTCACACAATTCCATAACAAAACAACAAAAAATCCACTTAAAATGGGCAAAGGATCTGAATAGGCATTTTCCCTAAGAAGACATAACAACAGGCACATGAAAAGGTGTTCAACATCACTGATCATCAGGGAAATTGCAAGTCAAAACCACAATGAGATATCCCCTCACACCTATCAGAACGGCTGTCATCAAAAAGATGAGTTAACAAATCTGGCAAAGATGTGGAGAAAAGAGAACCCTTGTGCACTGTTGGTGGGAATGTAAATTAGAGGAGCCACTACGGAAAACAATATGGAGGATCTTAAAAAAAAACCCAGCATATGATCCAGCAATTCCACTACTGGGAGTATATCTGAAGAAAATGAAAACACTATGGGGAAGAGATATCTTCACCCCTACGTTCACAGCAGCACTATATACAATAGCCAAGCTATGGAAACAACTGAAGTGTCTGATAGATGAACGGACAAAGGAGATGTGGTACAGATATATGATGGAACATAATTCAGGCACAAAAAGGAAATTCTGCCATTTATGACAACATGGATGGGCCTTGAGAACATTATGCTAGATGAAATAACTCACAGAAAAAGAAATACTGTATTATTACACTGTGGAATCTAAAAAAAACCCCAAACCCAAACTCATAGAAAAAGAGATTACCAGATTTGTGGTTACCAAAGGTGGGGGTTGAGGGGAGGAGGAACTGGATGGAGGTGTCGAAAGTTACAAACTTCCAGATATAAAATAAATAAATACAGGGTTTCCCTGGTGGCGCAGTGGTTAAGAATCTGCCTGCCAATGCAGGTGACATGGATTCGAGCCCTGGTCCAGGAAGAGTCCACATGCCGCAGAGCAACTAAGCCCATGAGTTACAACTACTGAGCCTGTGCTCTAGAGCCCGTGCTCTGCAACAAGTGAAGCCACAACAATGAGAAGCCTGAACACTACAATAAAGCCCCCACTCGCCACAACTAGAGAAAGCCAGCGTGCAGCAACGAAGACCCAACACAGCCAAACAAACAAACAAACCCACAAAACTCCACAAATAAGTAAATAAATTTTAAAAATAAATAAATACTTGGGATGTAATATATAACAAAATGACTATAATTAACACTGCTGTATGACATATTTGAAAGTTGTTAACTAGATCCTAAGAATTCTCATTGCAGGGAAAAAACATTTTTCCATTTTTTGGTATCTATGAGATGATGGGTGATAAATAAACTTATTGTATTTATCATTTTACAATATATGTAAGTCAAATCATTATGCTGTATACGTTAGATAGTGCTGTGTGCTCAATTACATCTCAATAAAACTGGGAAAGAAAATTTTAAAAAAATCCAACAAGAAAAACGCATTCTATTTCCTAAAATGAATTTCTTTTAGGAAGTGAATGGTCAGACTGAGAAGTTTCTCGTTGTGGTGTAACTTGAGGCCCTTATAGAATGAAGTAACTGCTGCTCTTAGAAAGCAGCCTGCATGGGAGTCCAGGCAGTCTGCCATTAATTAAGAAGGGGAGGAGGTGGCAGGGCAGAGGACAAAACCAACTCCCTAGAGCCCTGCCATGCCCCAAAAGTCAGAAGAGTAACATTTTAAGCCCAGCTCATGTGTATTAATAATCTCCCCTTTCAAGTTTCACAATACAGAAAATGGAGAGTTAAACCTCTTGCCTTTGCAAGTATCCCAAGTGGATAATTTGGATTTAAAAGCTGTTACAGATCTCTTGAGAAAATGCAAACTGTTATTAATTTTGAAGGTGAAGGGAGCAAAATGAAAATGTAAAAAAAAAAAAATCCAAAACCATGCAGGTCTTAAACTCATTGACATTGCCTTTTTAATGTTATAGCACAGGCTGGAGAACAAAACTTAAAAAAGATAACACGCAAACTATTTTATCTGACCAGGACAGGGTGAAGTTAGAAGTCAATAATAGAAAGAAAATGGTAAAATTCACACATTTGTGGGAATTAAACAACACACTTATAATAACTTTAAATGGGGTATAATATGTAAAAACATTAAATCACTATATTGTACATGTGACACTAATGTAAGAGTCGACTACACTTCGATTAAAAAAGAAAACAACCTTCCCCCACAATGCACTTAAACGAACAATGGGTCAAAGAAACTTCAAGAGAGTTTTAAAGTATTGAGGCAAATGAAGAAGAAAACATAAGATACCAAAATTTATGGGATGTGGCAAAAGCAGTGACAAGAGATAAGTTTATAGCTGTAAACGCTTGCATTAAAAAAGAATGATCTCTGGGAATTCCCTGGTGGTCCAGTGGTTCGGACTCGGCGCTTTCACTGCCGTGGACTCAGGTTCGATCCTTGGTTGGGGACCTAAGATTGCGGCAACGAAGACCCAACGCAGCCAAAACAAAAACAAAAACAAAAGCCTTTAGCTAAACTAAGGAAAAAAGAGAAAATTACTGAATTTACTAAATCCAATTTGAAATTACTAATTACATTTCAGGAATGAAAGTACGGATATAACCACCAATTCTACAGACATTAAAAAGGACTATAAAGGACTGTGAACAATTGTACGCCAACAAATCAGTTAACCTAGAAGAAATTTTTAGAAATAGAAAATCTGAATAAACCTACAATAAGGAGATTGAATCAGTAGTCGAAAAGCTCTGTGACAAAAAAAAAAACTTTGAACCTGATGGCCTCACTGGTGAATCCTCAATCCTCCTCCAACTTTCCCCCCAAAACTGAAGGGAACACATTGAAAACTCACTCTGGGAATTGCCTCCATACTAAAGGCAGACAAATACCTTCGGGGAAAGCTAATGGCTAACATCTCTTACGAATGCTGACGCAAACATCCTCGACGAAATACCAGCAGAACCAACAGTCCCCTTTTGCTCCGATTCTTACTCGCCTATTACTTTCTTTTAGGCTTTATTTCCTGGAACTCCTCGTCCTGGGCTGGGACCCTGGCGTCGAGGACAACCACTTACACGGAAAATGCTGGGCCGCTCCCACTCCCAGTCTAGCCAGTCGGACGCAGGCACTCCGCCAGCCGGCCCGCGTCCTGGCTTCTCTTCGCTAGCAGGAGAGGCCAGAGGCCCTGGGCCGCCACTGTTGGCCGGCCGCAGGCCAGTGAGGGGCGGCTGCCTGAGTACGTGGCCAGCGGTGGCCATGAGTCTGTGGGTGGCTGCCAAGCCCTGAGGGCCTGAAATGCGGTCACTAAATAATGGAGCCCACCCCGCCCCCGACGGCTCCGTTCAACTCTCTCCCCGGTCGTCGCCGCAGGGCCGGCCGCTCAACGACCGGAGCTTCGACCAGGGCGCCTTACCCAGAGTCTGAGGCACAGAGGGACCTGATGGCGTGGAGGCGCAGGCGACTAGCCATGTCCTGGAGCACCTGCAAGATGTCCTCGTCAATCTTGGCTTCTTCCGCCATCACTCCGCTCGCCTCCCCGTCAGCCATAGCTGAGATCTCGCCCATGTCTGAGGAGCAAATGGTGAGAAGCCTCCTCAGCTGGCCGCATGCGTGACACCCCCTCCGCGTGCGCCCCCTCCGCGTGACGCCCCCGCCACGCGACGCCCCCTCTGCGCTACGCTCCCCCCGTGCGACGCATCTGAGGAGCAAATGGCGCAAAGCCGCCTCAGCTGGCCGCATGCGTGACGCTCCCTCCGCACGCCCTCCAACTCCATGGATTTTGAACAATTGTTATTCATATGTTGCACATTATTCGAATTAATTTAATTCTTTTATATCTGCCCTCGTCCTATCAATTCAAAGAGGGCTGCCTCCACGCAGGACCAGGTCTACTTTTGGGGTGATAAAAAAAATTCTGGAACTAGATGGTGTGATAGTTGTGCGACGTGGTAACTGTAGTAAAGGAGGGCCGATGCATTTACAGGCTTTAAAAGAGTTATTGATACAATAGTGCAGTTTGTTTTGCGCACTTCCTCACACTATAAAAAAAAAGCCACGCTGGAATCTTCCCCTTTGCAGCCGCCTCCTTCCAGCCCCTTAGCAGCCCAGCCCCGGGCAGTGGGGCTGGGAGGTCTTCACAGCAGATGAGGAGGCCTGAGCGTTCTGAGGCAGTGTGGCAGTCTCTGCGCGGACCTTCTTTCTCTTTCTAGAACTTTCTGGATGGCCAGCCCCGCCTTACCGTTGAGGTGGCGTGAGCCCAATGCTAGGCTACAGCTTTTCCGGGAAGCCTGACTTGAGTGGGCTTCCATTAACTTTCAGTCTGAAAGCCCCCATCACCAAGGCCACAGTGTAGTGTCGGAGCTCATCCCTCCGACCCTGAGATGCTTTTCCAATGTCCCAGTGGCACCGTCCCGCAACTCCACACCCTCACTTCAGCCACTGGGGAGTTTCTTAGTTCAAAGCTGTCGCCCTCCCGAGAGACCCCCAGCTGACCTGAAGTTGGCCGGGGGCCCACGTTCTCGCCGGGTTAAAGGCTTCGTGCATTGACAACGGCGCAACGAAACCCCGAACCTCTGTGTCCTCCTACCGCAGATATGTGAGTGAGCCTTTCCCCACGTCCTCATCACCACCCGATGTTAGTCTTTTTAATGTGTGGCATTCTGATGTATGAGAACATCTTTTTTTTTTTTTTGCGGTACGTGGGCCCCTCACTGCCGTGGCCTCTCCCGTTGCGGAGCACAGGCTTCGGACACGCAGGCTCAGTGGCCATGGCTCACGGGCCCAGCCGCTCCACGGCATGTGGGATCCTCCTGGACTGGGGCACGAACCCGCGTCCCCTGCATCGGCAGGCGGACTCTCAACCACTGCGCCACCAGGGAAGCCCGAGAACATCTTTTTTAATCATTTGATTTATGTCTGCCTGATTTCCTTGCAGTTGCACATTTTTTGTATGTTTACTGGTATTCATAGTTCATCCTTTCTGAACTGTCTGTTACTACCCTTTACTGTTTTTATGTTTGATGATTTGTTTTTAGCTTCCTAACTTGTAGGAGTTCTTTATATATTATGTTGATTAGCCTTTTATCTCTTAGAGATAATTGCAAATCTTTTTTTCTTATTCTGTTGCTCTTTAAAAATGTTAATGGAGATACTTTATTTTTAAGAAGAAGCAAGTGTTTGAACCAAAACTGAAATGTTGATTCTTAACTTTATGCTTCCTTCACCATAAGAAGGTTTAAAGATTTTTTTAACTGTAGTACAATATGTAAATCTTTTCCTTTATGGCATTTTGGTTTGAGACTTGTTCAAAAAGGTGTTCTCCACAGAGAGATTATAAAAACATTTCCTATTGTGTCCTTCTGATACCTTTAGAGTTTCATATTTATGTTTAGTTCTCTATTCTATCAAGACTTTATTATTGTATATGATGTAAAGTAGCACTCTAACTTAGTTTTTATTCAGATAGCCAAGTATCCCAAGACCATATTTATTTTTCATTCCCAAAATTTCTTAGCTATTTTTTGCATTTTGGAATTAGCTAATCTAACATTCATAAGACATTCCCATTGGGTTTTTCACTGTTATTTCATTGAATTTATAAGTTAATATGTAGAGGGCTGACATATTTACAGTATTGAGTCTTCTTAAGAACATTGTATATAGCCATTGATAATCACATCTTATTGCCATCCTATTTTGTATTTTCTACTTAACCTGATATCTCATTTCTTTTTGTTCCTCCTTTCCTTCCCTTTTTCGGATTAATCAAGTTCCTTTTTTTCTGCCCTTGATTATTTGGATGTTATCTACCTGGCTTTTTTCTACTGGTTGCCTTGAATTTTTTTTTCACCAACATATTCTTCTGTCAGTTTTGAGTTTTATATGATATCTATAAAATTCCTCAATAGAACAAGTCATTAGCAAATTTTAACTTTCCCTATTAACTACTTTCTTTAAAAATACTTAGTTCTTTCATTTATCAGTGCTATGTATGAACATTGTTTAAAGCAGGGGTCAGCAAACTGTTTCTGTAAAGGGCCGTATAGTAAATATTTGATGCCACATGTTCTCTGTTGTAGCTGCTCAACTAGACCTTTGTTGTGGCACAAAGGTAGCCATACACTATATGTAAATGAATCAGTGTGGCTGTGTGGCAGTCACACTTTGTGGACACTGAAATTTGAATCTCATATAATTTTCACATGCCACAAAATATCCTTCTTCTTCTGATTTTTTTCAACCATTTAAACATGTAAAAACCATTCTTAGCTCACACCTGTACAAAACCAGTCCATAGTTTGCTAACCCCTGGTTCAAAGAGTTAAATGGTTCTACAAGGTTTATTACAAAAAATAGCAATCTCTACAGGACTTCCCTGGTGGTCCAGTGGCTAAGGCTCTGCACTCCCAATGCAGCGGGCCCGGGTTCGATCCTTGGTCAGGGAACTAGATCCCACATGCCGCAACTAAGAGATCGCATGCTGCAACTAAAGATCCTGCATGCTGCAACTAAAGATCCTGCATGCTGTAACTAAAACCTGGCACAGCCAAATAAATACATATTTAAAAAAAATAGCAATCTCTTGCTTCCACCCACAGTCCTCTATCCATTCCCCAGAATCAACTACATTCAGCCCTTTTAGCTGTTTCTTTTGGCATTTACCTCTAGTTCTGTAAATAAATTGTTTATAGTGCTGTTTCTTTATTTTTTAGATTTTGGGAATTATTGATTGACTTCTCAGAGTAAAAGATGATGATGTAGCTCTTTCACCACCCCCATCCTTCCAGTATAGTATACAATCATCTGCATTAGATTTTTCTTTGGTGTTCACGTTATCCAGTCTATGGCAACTCTGATGACTTTTCCTTTCTCTCCCGATGTTTTGTTTTCCTTAGAGTTAACACTTGTCTCTCCCCACTCCGTGTTGCTTGTTCTCTACTACTTATTATAGGTCAGCACTTCCCCAAACTGGCTATATCTCCTCTCCAGCTGCTGAAAGATGTCCTGAATATTTCATTCACTTGGAGCACTCTCTCCTGGAGCCTTTTGTCTTGCCCTCCAGGCCCACTGCCCAGCTGCCAGCCTGGGTCCCCTTCCATCATCCTGGAGATTGTACTTGCCTTTCTTCTAGCTTGGGGCTCCAGTTTCATAAATCCCATCTCTACCTCTGTCTTAGGTTCCTCTCTGGTTTTGGTGGCATGTCTTCTCTAGTAGCTTCCAGAAAAAGAATGCAGAGGAAGTAAACTATTTGAGTTCTTTCATGTTAGAAAACGCCTTTAACCTAAAAATTGACAGTTTGGTTATAGAATTCTAGGTGAGAAAATAGTTTTTAACCCAAATTTGGAAGGCATTACTTCACTGTTTTCTAATTCTTAGTGCGTCACTGAAAAGGCTGAAGACATTCTGGCTTCTGATTCTTTGAATGTGACCTTTTTTTTTTTCTCTCTCTGACAGTTATTCTCTTGGCATATTGAAGATATCATTCAACTCTTCTGGATTTCATTGATGCCTTAGAGAAGGCAGCTTTTAGTCTAAAAGTCATGGTTTTAAAGGTAATCAGCTTTTACAATCTTGGTGCTTCTAAGATCTGTGTCTAGGTGTGGATCTATTTCCGTTTTATCCTGTTTGGGATATCTTGGGCTTCTTCTTTTTTTTAATTAATTAATTTATTTATTTTTTGCTGCATTGGGACTTCATTGCTGTGCATGGGCTTTCTCTTGTTGCAGCAAGCAGGGGCTACTCTTTGTTGCAGTATGCGGGCTTCTCACTGCGGTGGCTTCCCTTGTTGTGGAGCATGGGCTCTAGGCACGCAGGCCTCAGTAATTGTGGCTCACGGGCTCTAGCGCACAGGCTCAGTAGTTGTGGCACACAGGCTTATTTGCTCCGCAGCGTGTGGGATCTTCCCGAACCAGGGATCGAACCCATGTCCCCTGCATTGGCAGGAGGATTCTTAACCACTGCACCACCAGGGGAGTCCCTTGGGCTTCTTGAATTTGTGGATTTATGTCTGTCATCAGTTCTGGAAAATTCTTAGTGACTATCTCTTAAAACCTTGCTGTTACCTTAGTCTGTCTTCCTGTGGCATGACAGTTAGATTTTTTGTTAGACTTTCTCATTCTATCTTCTGTGTCTCCTATTTTTCAAGTTTTTCAAATTTTATATTTCTTTGTGCCTCTGTGCTGCATTCTGGATGCTTTCTTCAGCTCTGTTTTACAATTTACTAATTCTCCAGCCATTTCTTACCTTCTTATCTTATCAAGAGATGGATTAAAACCATCTCTTGAACATTTAAAAACTTTTAAAAGTTGTGAAATCCATGCAGAGAAAGCTTTCAACAAAATTCAACACCCATTTATGATAAAAACCCTGCAGAAAGTAGGCATAGAGGGAACTTTCCTCAACATCATAAAGGCCATATATGACAAACCCACAGCCAACATCATCCTCAATGGTGAAAAACTGAAACCATTTCCACTAAGATCAGGAACAAGACAAGGTTGCCCACTCTCACCACTCTTATTCAACCTAGTTTTGGAAGTTTTAGCCACAGCAATCAGAGAAGAAAAGGAAATAAAAGGAATCCAAATCGGAAAAGAAGAAGTAAAGCTGTCACTGTTTGCAGATGACATGATACTATACATAGAGAATCCTAAAGATGCTACCAGAAAACTACTAGAGCTAATCAATGAATTTGGTAAAGTAGCAGGATACAAAATTAACGCACAGAAATCTCTGGCATTCCTATACACTAACGATGAAAAATCTGAAAGTGAAATTAAGAAAACACTCCCATTTACCACTGCAACAAAAAGAATAAAATATCTAGGAATAAACCTACCTAAGGAGACAAAAGACCTGTATGCAGAAAATTATAAGACACTGATGAAAGAAATTAAAGATGATACAAATAGATGGAGAGATATACCATGTTCTTGGATTGGAAGAATCAACATTGTAAAAATGACTCTACTACCCAAAGCAATCTACAGATTCAATGCAATCCCTATCAAACTACCACTAGCATTTTTCACAGAACTAGAACAAAAAATTTCACAATTTGTATGGAAACACAAAAGACCCCAAATAACCAAAGCAATCTTGAGAAAGAAAAACAGAGCTGCAGGGATCAAGGTCCCTGACTTCAGACTATACTACAAAGCTACAGTAATCAAGACAGTATGGTACTGGCACAAAAACAGAAATATAGATCAATGGAACAGTATAGAAAGCCCAGAGATAAACTCACACACATAAGGTCACCTTATCTTTGATAAAGGAGGCAAGAATATGCAGTGGAGAAAAGACAGCGTCTTCAATAAGTGGTGCTGGGAAAACTGGACAGGTACATGTAATAGTATGAAATTAGAACACTCCCTAACACCATACACAAAAATAAACTCAAAATGGATTAAAGGCCTAAATGTAAGGCCAGACACTGTCAAAGTCTTAGAGGAAAACATAGGCAGAACACTCTATGACATAAATCACAGCAAGGTCCTTTTTGACCCACCTCCTAGAGAAATGGAAATAAAAACAAAAATAAACGAATGGGACCTAATGAAACGTAAAAGCTTTTGCACAGCAAAGGAAACCATAAACAAGACGAAAAGAGAACCCTCAGAATGGGAGAAAATATTTGCAAATGAAGAAACTGACAAAGGATTAATCTCCAAAATTTACAAGCAGCTCATGCAGCTCAATATGAAAAAAACAAAAAACCCAATCCAAAAATGGGCAGAAGACCTAAATAGACATTTCTCCAAAGAAGATATACAGATTGCCAACAAACACATGAAAGAATGCTCATCATCATTAATCATTAGAGAAATGCAAATCAAAACTATGAGATATCATCTCACATCAGTCAGAATGGCCATCATCAAAAAATCTACAAACATTAAATGCTGGAGAGGGTGTGGAGAAAAGGGAACCCTCTTGCATTGTTGGTGGGAATGTAAACTGATACAGCCACTATGGAGAACATTTTGGAGGTTCCTTAAAAAACTAAAAATAGAACTACCATACGACCCAGCAATCCCACTACTGGGCATACACCCTGAGAAAACCATAATTCAGAAAGAGTCATTTACCAAAATGTTCATTGCAGCTCTATTTACCATACCCGGGACATGGAAGCAACCTAAGTGTCCATCAACAGATGAATGGATAAAGAAGATGTGGCACATATATACAATGGACTATTACTCCGCCATAAAAAGAAAGGAAATTGAGTTATTTGTAGTGAGGTGGATGGACCTAGAGTCTGTCATACAGAGTGAAGTAAGTCAGAAAGAGAAAAACAAATACCGTATGCTAACACATATATATAGAATCTAAGAAAAAAAAAGAAAAAAGGTCATGAAGAACCTAGGGGCAAGATGGGAATGAAGACACAGACCAACTAGAGAATGGACTTGAGGATATGGGGAGGGGGAATAGTAAGCTGGGACAAAGTGAGAGAGTGGCATGGACACATATACACTGCCAAACGTAAAATAGATAGCTAGTGGGAAGCAGCCGCATAGCACAGGGAGATCAGCTCAGTGGTTTGTGACCACCTAGAGGGGTGGGATATGGAGGGTTGGAGGGAGGGAGACACAAGAGGGAAGAGATATGGGAACATGTGTATATGTATAACTGATTCACTTTGTTATAAAGCAGAAACTAACACACCATTGTAAAGCAATTATACTCCAATAAAGATGTTAAAAAAATTGTGAAATCCGGCATATGCATATAAAGGTGCAGAAAACATCAATTTTTAGTTTAGGAAGTAATGATAATGTAAACACACATTTAACTGCTATTCAGATCAAGTACACTAGCTTCCTCATGTCTCCCCAGTCACCATCCCCTTCTCCCACTCTAGTGGGAACCACTATCGATATTTATGCTACTGAAGCCCGTGCTTTTCTTTCTTTTTTTAAAATTAATTAATTAATTTATTTTTGGCTGTGTTGGGTCTTCATCGCTGCGAGTGGGCTTTCTCTAGTTGCGGCAAGTGGGGACTGCTCTTCGTTGCAGTGCACAGCCTTCTCATTGTGGTGGCTTCTCTTGTTGCAGAGCATGGGCTCTAGGCACGCAGGCTTCAGTACTTGTGGCACACAGGCTCAGTAGTTGTGGCTTGTGGGCTCTAGAGTGCAGGCTCAGTAGTTGTGGCACACGGGCTTAGTTGCTCTGTGGCACGTGGGATCTTCCCAGACCAGGGCTCGAACCTGTGTCCCCTGCATTGGCAGGCAGATTCTTAACCACTGTGCCACCAGGGAAGTCCCCATGCTTTTCTTTACAGCTTTACTTCCTGTGTATGCATCCCTAAACAACATCATTTCATTTTGCCTGCTTTTGAACTTTATATGAGTAGAACCATATATAGTATGGATTCTTCTGTGTTTGGCTTCTTTTGTTCAACATTATGCTTGTTCATTCATGTTTTCAAGGCTGTGGTTTATTTTTATTGTTGTATAGCAGTAAACTGTTGAATATATTACAGTTCACTTACACATTCTATGATGATAGGCCAAGTGGGTTGTTTCTAGCAGTTGGTTATTGAGAGTATTATTGTACCTGCCTTTCAAGGATATATCTAGGAATGCAGTTACTGGGCCATTCAGTATGGATGTCTTCAACTTTATGATATTACCAAATGCGTTCCCAAAATATTTGTACCAATTACTCTCCCACCAGGAGTGATTGAGGGTTCCTGTTGCTCCATATCCTTTCTGAGATTTATTATAGTTTAAGTTTTGGCAATCTGCTAGGTGCATAGTGGTATCACATGTTTTTTTAAATATCAAGGAATAATTTGCATAGAATAAAATACACAGAATCAAAATATCTATTACACTATAATCACTCCTTGCTTCCCACTGGAAGAGCATTTTCAGATTGAAAACAGTAATGAAGGGCTTCCCTGGTGGCGCAGTGGTTGAGAATCCACCTGCCAATGCAAGGGACATGGGTGCGAGCCCTGGTCCAGGAAGATCCCACGTGCCGCGGAGCAACTAGGCCCGTGTACCACAACTACTGAGCCTGCACTGTAGCGCCCGTGAGCCACAGCTACTGAGCCCACGTGCCACAACTACTGAAGCTGGCGCGCCTAGAGCCCGTGCTCCACCAGAGAAGCCATGACAATGAGAAGCCCGCGCACCGCAACGAAGAGTAGCCCCCGCTCACCACAACTAGAGAAAGCACGTGTGCAGCAACAAAGACCCAATGCAGCCAAAAATAAATAAATAAGTTAATTAATTTAAAAAAACAGTCATGAAGGTGCTTTTAGTTAAAAAGTAGAAACAACAGAGGCTCCACCTGTCCTGACCTCACCTACCTCTCCTACCTCATCCTTGTCCACTCTACCGTGGTCTCTGGTGTTCCAGTGAGGCTGCTATGTCCATCTTTATTTTAGAGATGAGAAAACCGACCGTCTGAGCGGTTTATTAACTTACTCAGGGTCTCAAGAGTGGTAGAGTCAGGATTTGAACTGGGCTCTATCTCCAAGGCAGTGCTTACACCAGGCCCCCAGTGTCTCTGAGACCTGGAGGTGGAAGTCAGAACTCCTTGCCAAGTGCTCATTCCGTCCCGGGACTGCCCAGGGCTGATGGCAGGGGCGGGGATCAGTGGGGTCCCCTCTGTCCTCATTCAGAGTCCTCAGCTTGAGCCCTGGCAGGTCCAGGGATGCCCCCTGTGTTCACCTGAGGCCAGACCCTCACACCAAGGCTTTCACTGTCCCGAGACCCCCAGGGGGAATCTATGCACAACACATCAGGCCACCAAGCCCAGGGCTTCTCAGGGCTGAGATGATCCGGCGGGGGTCCCTCAGCGCTCCCTCGGTCCTCACTTTCCCACCCAGCTGGTCTGGGCGCCTCCCTCTTCCCAACTGCCTTTGGTCCCCTGAGACCCAGGCCCTCCCCTGCCAGGACCCCTGAGAGGGAAGCGGGGGTCGCGGGTGGCACTTATACCCACAGCCCTGCCGGGGGTCTCTCAGGGCTGACAGCAGGGCCGACCTGGATGCCTTGCAGCCTCCGATTCCCCCTCACGGTTGTACCTTGACTCCTGGTGGGGCTGGGCTCCTTCCCTCTGCCGACCTGGCCCCGGCCTCCCTGACCCAGGCCCTCGCCTCCCCCTCCCAGAGGGATCAGTGCACGTCCCATCTGGACAGCATGCCGGGGGGCTCCCAGGGCTGTCGGGAGGGCTGCAGATGCACCCCCTGGGGGCCCGCAGTCCTCCTCTGGTCCTCATCTCGACTCCAGGCAGCACTTGGGCCCCTCCCTCTGCCCACCTGAGACTGTGCCTCTCAGACCGAGCCTCTGACCCCCCGAGATCCCTGAGGAGTTGGGGGCGGCGGGCGGGGATGGGCAGCCTCACAGCCCGGCCCGGGGTGCCCCAGGAGTCCCAGTACGGGTGGAGTTGCATGCTGGGGGACCCTCTTTTCTGGGCCTGCTGGACCCCTCCTTCCTCACTCAGGAGGGTCCTCCTCAACCCCTCAGAGAAAGGCTGCAGTCCCAGCACAGATGCTGGACGGGGGGCTGCCGCGCCCATGACCATGGGGGGAGCACAGAGAACCACACACCTTCCCCTCGGGGCTCCTCACCAGCCACCAGACTTTGGAAACCTGTTTTAAGAAAGGTTTAGTTTTAGCTGAAGAGGCCTGAGCAGTGGCAGGTGATTTAGGGGAACGCTTGGTTTGATGATTAGATCGTATTACCTGTTGGAGTTACGTGATTGTCACTTTTTCATCGTGATTCATAGTGAGTAATACATTTTACATGTCTGTGTAGTGTAGTGTGTGTCCTATCTATATATCTATATATCTATATATCTATAACGTGTGTGTAGAATATATGTGTTTATATACACATGCATCGACACACCACATGTATGTATAGGGAATGCGTCATGTATGTTCCAGTACCCACACTGAGGTCATCCACAGGGCCCTGAAGGACACAGACACGCCCCATGGGGATGCTGAGAGTCCTCCAGCCCGGCCGTCCCCGTGCTTTGAATGCAGGCTTGCCACCTGCCTGACAGCCAGTGTGCCCGGGGAAGTGAGCCTGCAGGAGAACGTGGGGCCACCACGCCGCTGGGAGAGAAGGAAACAGAGTGGGCAGTGGAAGGAGAGAGCAGGGCCCAAGCCTGAGCATAAGAGCCGCCTTCAGAGGGCCTTGCCTCAGACCCCCACGTCCAGGACCCTTCTCCATCCTCACGCCCTCAGTCCTAGACCCTCACCCTCTTCCCTGGCCCTCGTGTCCATGTCACGAGAGATGGTGACCTGATGGGTCTGGGGAGGCCACGGAGGAGAGAACCAGGAAAATGTCACCAGACACCGGACCCGCAGAGAAAAGCAGACCTCAATCCTGCTGTCCAGACACCAGAGAGCACCCCCAAACTGAACACCCACAGGCCCCTGGCAGGGACCGTCACCTCCACACCTGTGTGTCTCAGGACAGTAAGGGCTCTTTTCAGGCCTCTGACCTGGGCGTCTGAGGGGCTTCACCGGGTGTCTGCTAGGTGCCCGCACTGTGCCGGGGGTGGGCTGTCTCCTGTCATCGTTTCCTGCTGAGGGGACTCAACTGCTCAGCCAGGCCCAGGACGGAGGCGCCAAACACGTGTTGGGCGGAACATCGCTCTCGTGTCCCCACGCTCTTTATTGCCCTGCAAGGTTCTGACCGCGTTACCACCTCCATGTGTCTGCAGGGTCTGCCTGGTCAGGGTCTTCTGTGGGCCGCCCGGAGGGGCCGGTATTCCAGGAAACAGCGGGAGCCCTCGTAGTAGCGGCAGAAGGGGCTCAGGGGACGAGGGATCAAGGTCAGGGGAGGTGGCAGGCCTGGCGGCCACCACGGTCATCAAGCGTGCGCGAGAGGCAGCGCCGCGGCCACCGGGAGCCACGCGGGGGGGCTGGCTGAGGAGCTGGGGGGGCGCGGCGGCCAGGCCCAGCACGGGCCAGGGAGGACGCATGTGGGTGGGAGGCCAGGTGCAGCAGAGCCAGGGGACCTCGGCGGGCTGGGCCACCTCTGCCAGGACAGGGACTAGAGGGACTACAGGGACCAGAGCCGATGCATCGGGATCCGGCGCAGGGGGCTCGGCTGCTGTCCGAGGAGGGGCCGGAGGGACAGAGTCAGTCCTGGCCAGGGCGGAGGCATGGTCGAGTTCCGGGTCGCTCGGGGTCCCCTGGATGTCCTCAGCATAGGGTGGGAGGCCGTCCTGCGGCTCCGAGGTGCTGGGCGGCGGGAGGTACCCCAGGGCTGCCGGCTTGCCGTCCACCTGCCCGGATGCTGGCTTAGTGTGCTCCCTCCTCTTCATCCTC
Organism: Mesoplodon bidens; assembly: GCF_964165515.1. NCBI lineage: Eukaryota > Metazoa > Chordata > Mammalia > Artiodactyla > Ziphiidae > Mesoplodon > Mesoplodon bidens. The sequence goes on from NC_138163.1 coordinate 609,912, forward strand.
ACGAGGAGGTGCGGGCAGTCTCTCTTAAACAGGGGACTGCGGTAGAAGTGTAACTGAGGTCGCAGTTGAGAGAGAAAAGGAAACCCCGAGTCACAAAAGAGTTGCTCGCAAGCAGCAGCCGCCTGGCTGGGCCCCTGACCGCCCTCTCCCAGCCGACCCAAGGCCTCTTTGGAGAAAGGGGACCCGGTCGAGCAGGACGCTGTGCCCCAGTTTTTACATCCCCGAGACTTGCTCACTCACCATCCCCTTTCGCCCTTGGAAAATGACTGAAAATGCCCCCTCAGTATGAGTACAAGGCCCACGAAAGGGGACTTGGCGTTTGCAGATACGAGACTGCAAGAAGGTTCGGTAGCTTTCTAAGGAAGTGTCAGAATCGCCCCCTGGCCAGCACCTCCTGGGGCGAGACTGGGGACACTGACTGCTTCCCAGGAAAGGACCTGCGCCCCCACTTAAGTGATGCTCTGGAGCTATGGGAGTCAAGGGGGCACAGAAACCTCCCCCCTCCCCCCGCCGGGCCACTTGTCCCCGAGCAGGAGGACAGGAAGGGCCAGCATTTCAGCAGTGTCCTCTTGTCCCCTGGTGTGACTGCGATGTCAGGGACGAGCAGCACTGCCCACGTGTCAGGAGGACAGGATGACGCCTTGCCCCCGTGTACTGTGAAATGATCACCACAGGGGGGTCAGTTCACATGCATCATCTCACACAGACACACCAAAGGGAGAAAGAGGAGGAAGAGAAGTGACGTCCTTGTGCTGAGAACGCTTCGGGTCCCCCCGTAACAACGTCCCAACACAGCGCACGGCACTGCCAGCTCCAGCCATCACGCCGGTCCCCAAGTACCACCTTTAAAGGAAGCTCTCCCGACACGCCTGCCGCCGTCCCAGGTGGCCCCGGGGTTGGCACCCGCCCCCACCCCACCTCCACCCCCGGGCCCAGCAGCTCAGCCCCTGGAGAGGGCTCCTTCCCCGCCGTCCCCCACCCTCCTTACCTTGCTCAGGACGTCGGCGGGCCGCTCATTCGTGGAGAGGTTGTTCAGGCAGAGGGACATGTGCTTGTCCTGGCGCACTTTCCTAAATCCATAGACATTGAGCTGGCCGATGAAGCTACTCATATAGTAAGTCTTGAACACCTTGTCCAGGCTGTCCCTGTCCAAAACCTCCTTTTGAAACAGCTGCGTGTTAAAGCCTATGCAAGTCCCGTCTTCATTCCACAAAATAGATGTAAAGCGACTGCTATTGACAAGTATCCACAGCTTCCTGGGAAAGGGGAGGAAGAGGAGTCTGCCTTCCCACATGGCCTCGCAGGTGGAGCAAGGCCTTTCCAACAAAGGCTCTTCGGTCAAATCCTGGAAAGCAGCTTCTCCAGGCAGCAGCCTGAGGTTGGGGTGCCCCGCGGGCACGGGCTGGGCCAGGGCGAGGGACTGCGGGGTGCAGCTCCCTGAGCCGAGGGCCAGAGCCGCTGTGTCGGGAGGAAGAGGTGCCTCACCAAAACCAGGCACCCTGCCCAGGGCGGGGCCCTTCTCATCTGCAGCCATGTGGAGGGCGGTGCATCCCTCTGTCACGTGAACGGGACAGTGCAGCGCAGCTGGCAGCACCCTGGGTTCACACTCCCGCTCAGCCGCTCACAGAAGTGCTCTGGTTTCTCGGGGGTGACATCACTGCCCAGCCAGGAAGTGACATCATAAAGGGCAGGCCCTTTATGATGTCAGCCTCCTGCTTCACGCCTGTCAGAGCCACAGGCCGAGCACTCGTGCAAACCGGGCACGGCCTTCTGGTCCCAGAGCCCCCGGGCCAGGCAGATGTGCACGGACCCACGTGTGACCCACGAGATCAGAGATCCTCCTGTCTGTCCACTGGCCTTCAGGGCCTTGCACAGCACCCATGCTTTCAAGCATGAGCAACGTCTGGGACAGGGCCCACGGTCAAGGGCACTAAAACTTTACAATTCACCTATGAAATGGAAGAAAAGCCCTCACCATGTGTCGGTCTGCAAAGTGCCTACCCTACCCTTTAGCTGGAGAGGTGTCCCATGGGTGCTGAGCAGGAATCCGACTCTGGACCCCCGCCCTCACCCGCAGCAGCCCTTTCCCTCCATTGCCCACAGCAGAGGCCACACTCAGCTGAAAATTTCAGGGAAATTTATTAAGAGGAACATTGACTGAAACCATTGAACAGAGGGCATGATAACACAGAGAGGAACTTCTAACAGCCACCAGAGCCCACGGGTCCTGGCCCCCCGCCCAGGGTACTCAACAAGGTGCCTCCGCTACACCCCATCCGGCGGCCCTCCATCCCCCCACAGTCTCCCTTCCTGAGGGCCCCACGGGTGGCCTCTCACCAGGAAGATGGGCGCCGGCAATGCTCGCTCCCCTGGGGCAGCCCCTCCCCCTCTGGCCCACATGCCCGGGGCCTACAGGACAGTCCCACAGCAGGGCGTGCACCACCAAGCCGAGGATGTGGAGTCCCGAGGAACAACGGGGTGGTACAGCCGAACACAAGCCCTGGGGGGCCTCCCGCAGACCTCCTGCAGCCGCGGTCCAGGTCTTCCTTTCCAAGGTCCCAGGTGGGCTCCCAGGTCCTGGGGTGGGCGCTGGCTGTGACCGCGTCCATGCCGTCCTCTCCACCGGCTCTTGAGACTGGGCTCAGGGTCTCCGTGCCGGGACCGGGGTGGGGCGAACTGCTCAGAGGAGAACACATGCACATTTCCACAACAACAAGCGGTGCTGGGCCTGAATCTTAGCCCAGAAAGCACAGGTAGAGCTCATGACACTGGCCCACAGAGACCAGAGCCTTGGCTGGCACGTGGCGCACCTCAGGGCTCTGCGGGGGGACGATGGCTAGGGTGTGTGCACTGGGGGGAGGGGAGCGGGGACTGGGGGGTTCCTTGACACCTGGGTCCCTCTGGGGCCTAAAGGGACACATTTGGGCTTGCCAGTTCAGGGAGCAGCCTGCCCCAGGGGATGATGAATAGGGGTCCCCTCTCAGGAGGGCGGCTCAGGAACCTTGAGTGGCCCCTAATATGGGGCCAGTAGGCTGCGAGGCCTGGCCTCCCCCTGCCTCCAAGCCTGGGGGCCTCAGGGCCTGCTGAGCCTACTGGCCCGAGGTGGACCCCGGGGGGCTCATCTCTGCAGCCCCGTCCTCATTTCCCGACTCTTCTGGGATGGGCTTGAGCCCCTCCTCAGGGGTCTCCTCGGCTTCCTGGCCTCCTGCCTGGGCGAGGCCCTCTGGCTCCCAGCCAGGACCTCCTGGGGCCACCGGGAAAGCACTGCCCATCCGGCCAGGCATGGGGACTCTGGGGACATCTGAGGGTCCTGCCTGACCTAGGCCCGCAGGGGCGGGAGCACTTCCATCTTCCTGAGTGGCTGCGGAGGCCTTGCTGGTCTCCCCAGGGCTAGGGGCTGCCCTGGCAGCACCATGGTCTTCAGGGGCCGCCTCGCCAGCCTTGGCGTTGTCGGCAACTGCCGCACTGGCCTCTTCATGTGCCGGGTGGTCCTCGGCACTACCTTCCTTGGAACGGGCGGCCTGGGTGGTGGTATCTTCCCCGGCCGGGGAGGGCTTGGTGTCATATGCAGTGGTGCCTGCGGTGATGGCCTCATGGGCCGGGGCGGCCTGGGCAGCTGCTGCCAGGACTCCAACGTCCACACGGGCCTCTTCTTCCCCTGGGAACTGCTCCCTGCTAGCCGGGTCGGCCTCCCAGGCCTTGGTCTTCTGGGTGAGCCGCAGCATCCCCACAAAGCTGGGAGGCCTCCTCATCAGCTGAATCCTGCTCAGCTTCTTCTGGAGCGTGTCGTTCAGCCGGGCCCCCATCAGCACATGCCGGGCGCTCACCTGGTCCACCATGGCCGGGTGCATGGCCCCCTTCTCCAGGGCCGACTGCAGCAGGCCTTCCAGGCGCATCACGTACGCAGAGAGACTCTCCTGGGGCTGCTGGGCACAGGTCACGAACTTCAGCCGAGCGCTCCCCCGGGGGTCCTTGTTCCCAAACGCCTGCACCAGCATGGCCAGGCAGTCCTGGGCAGCCAGCTCGGGATCTTCCGCCAGGAGGCCGCACAGGAGGTCCAGCACGGGGCCGCGCAAGCTCTCCACCAGCCTCCTCCTCCTCTCCCTCTCAGACACATGGCGCCACAGGTGCAGCGTGTCGTTGGCCTGCTCCAGCCAGCTCTCAAAGGACTCTTCCCCGGGGCCCGGCTCTTCCATCCCAGAGAAGGGTTCCAGCTCCTGGTAGGCCGTATTGTCTAGCACGGGCTGCAAGGCCTGCCTCCACTGCTGGGTCCAGGGCCCTGCCTCATCCATGGGGCCCACCGCTCTCACAGCTGCTGCCTCAGCTGCAGTCATTGCGTCGCCCGCGGGTCCTGCCATACCCAGAAGTCCTGCCACGCCTGCAACATTTCTGTCACGTGCAGCTCCTTCCTCATCTGACACTCCTGCTCCACCTTCAGTTCCTGCTTGACCCTCAGCTCCTTCCCCACCTGCAGCTCCTGCCTCACCTGGAGCTCCTGCCTCACCTACAGCTCCCTCCTCCCCTGCAGCTCCTTACTCACCTCCAGCTCCTGCCTCACCTGCAGCTCCTGCCTCATCTGCAGTTCCTGCCTCACATGCAGCTCCTGCCTCATCTGCAGCTCCTGCCTCACCTGCAGCTCCTTTCTCATCTGCAGCTCCTGCTTCACCTGCAGCTCCTGTCTCACCTCCAGCTCCTCCCTCACCTGCAGCTCCTGCCTCACCTGGAGCTCCTGTCTCATCTGCAGCTCCTGCCTCACCTGCAGCTCCTGTCTCATCTGCAGCTCCTGCTTCACCTGCAGCTCCTGTCTCACCTCCAGCTCCTTCCTCACCGCCAGCCCCTGCCTCACCAGAGGCTCCCTCCTCACCTCCAGCTCCTGCCTCACCTGCCCTGCCAACCACTGCTTGACTCTGGGGCTGCACAGGGAAATTGGGTCTATCCTGTGACTCAGCATCAGGGGCCTGGGGCAGGCAGACCACCGCCCAGGGCCCCCCCTTGCCTGGTATTTGACGGGGGAGCAAGCTTCGATTTAAATACTCAGCAAACTCGACCAGGGCAACACTCGACCCCAGCTCCTTTCTGTAGACCTTGCCCAGCACTCGGTACCTGCCCAGGGAACGCAGGGCAGCCTGCACAGCCTCCTGGAATTCCTGGTCTTTGCGGTCATCTGGGATGCCCAGGATGAGCAGAGATCGCTGAGCATTCATGCCCATCGACCTGTACCATTCCCACAGTATCGCCAGAGCCATCGCCATCTTCGAGGACCTGAGGGTGGGGGGAAGCAATCAAACAGGCTGTTGAAGTGTGGGAATCGGCCTGTGGGTGCAAAGAGGAGAGAATCATGTTTGTGCCACACAGCCCACCCTAGTGCCCCTCACAGCAGCCACCTGGAGCACCAACCTGCTCTGTTTGGTTTGTTTGACTTTAGGAAACTTTTTTTATAAATTAAATTTATTTACAAGATAGAAGGCTAGGGACTTCCCTGGTGGCGCAGTGGTTAAGAATCCTCCTGCCAGTGCAGGGGACACAGGTTCGATCCCTGGTCCGGTAAGATCCCACAAGCCGCAGAGCAACTAACGCTGCATGCTGCAACCACTGATCTAGCGCTCTAGAGCCCACGAACCACAACTACTGAGCCCACATGACACAACCACTGAAGCCCACATGCCTGGAGCCCGTGCTCCACAACAAGAGAAGCCACCGTAATGAGAGGCCCGCACACTGCAACGAAGAGTAGCCCCCGCTCGCCGCACCTAGGGAAAGCCCGCGCGCAGTAACGAAGACCCAACGCAGCCAAAAGTAAAAATAAATTTAAAAAATAATAACAAAAGAGCACTTGCTGTGTACAACTCAAGAAACAATAATAAAATAAAATAAAATAATTTTTTAAAAAGATAAATAGAAGGCTCGTCACCTTTTCTACATTTCTGGCCTCGGTTTGAGGAAGCTGCCTTTTTCCCAAGGAATTTTTCAAGTCTTCCAATTTTTTAGCATAAACATGTCCATAATATCCCTATATCCTCTTTTTTAATGTACATCTGATCCGTAATGTTGGCCCTCTTTCATTCCTGATATTGGTGATTAGCATTCTTTCTATTTTTCCTTGATTCATCGTTCTAGCACTTTCTCAGTTTTCTTGCTCTTTTGAAAAAAGAGCATGGCTTTGTTCAGCGTGTCCATAATTTGCTTTCTATCACTGATTTCCTCTCTTAGCTCTCTTATTACTTCATTTTATGTTTCCTTTGCTCTTCTTCTTCTAGCATCTCTAAACGGACTGTTAGCTCACTGATTTTATGTCCTGACTCTTTTCTCTTGTGGACAGCATATATATGGGTCTTGTTTTTGTATCCATTCAGCGAGCCTGTGTCTTTTGGTTGGAGCATTTAATCCATTCACGTTTAAGGTAATTATCGATACGTATGTTCCTATTACCATTTTCTTAATTGTTTTGGGTTTGTTTTTGTAGGTCCTTTTCTTCTCTTGTGTTTTCCGCTTAGAGAAGTTCCTTTAGCCTTCGTTGTAGAGCTGGTTTGGTGGCGCTGAATTCTCTTAGCTTTTGCTTGCCTGAAAAGCTTTTGATTTCTCCTTCGAATCTGAATGAGATCCTTGCTGGGTAGAGTAGTCTTGGTTGTAGATTCTTCCCTTTCATCACTTTAAATATGTTGTGGCACTCCCTTCTGGCTTGTAGAGTTTCTGCTGAGAAATCAGCTGTTAACCTTATGGGAGTTCCCTTGTATGTTATTTGTCGTTTTTCCCTTGCTGCTTTCAACAATTTTTCTTTGTCTTTAATTTTTGCCAATTTGATTACTGTGTGTCTCGGCGTGTTTCTCCTTGGGTTTATCCTGCACGGGACTCTCTGCACTTCCTGGAGTTGCGTGGCTATTTCTTTTCCCATGTTAGGGAAGTTTTTGACTATAATCTCTTCAAGTATTTTCTCGGGTCCTTTCTCTCTCTCTCCTCCTTCTGGGACCCCTATAATGCGAATGTTGTTGCGTTTAATGTTGTCCCAGAGGTCTCTTAGGCTGTCTTCATTTCTTTTCATTCTTTTTTCTTTATTCTGTTCTGCAGCAGTGAATTCCACCATTCTGTCTTCTAGGTCACTTATCCATTCTTCTGCCTCAGTTATTCTGCTATTTATTCCTTCTAGTGTAGTTTTCATTTCAGTTATTGTATTGTTCATCTCTGTGTGTTTGTTCTTTAATTCTTCTAGGTCTTTGTTAAGCATTTCTTGCATCTTCTCAATCTTTGCCTCCATTCTTTTTCCAAGGTCCTGGATCATTTTCACTATCATTATTCTGAATTCTTTTTCTGGAAGGTTTCCTATCTCCACTTCATTTAGTTGTTTTTCTGTGGTTTTATCTTGTTCCTTCATCTGGTACATAGTCCTCTGCCTTTTCATCTTGTCTATCTTTCTGTGAATGTGGTTTTTGTTCCACAGGCTGCAGGATTGTAGTAGTTCTTGCTTCTGCTGTCTACACTCTGGTCAACGTGAATTCTTTCAGAGCCCTGAGCAGTGGGAGCTGCAGCCCTGACTCCAGCAGAGGCCTGAGGCCCAGTTGGTCCTCAGCAGGGAGTGGCAGGATAGGCACCGGGGGCTCCTGAGCACCTTTAGCACCGTCTGTGGCCTCAGGTTGAGGAGCAGTAACCTCGGGAGCTGGAGCAGTCCATTCACTGTGAAATTCCTCCTCATTTGTGGCCTTTTCTGCAGCCCCTGCCCTTCCTTTCCAATCTCTTCAGGACCTGTGGAGGTGATTTTCATAGGACACTACAATCAAATTGGAAATCTTGGGATTCCTAAAAGCCCCTTTGTCCAAATAAGATTTCCAAGGACAGATTTATATAAAGTAAGACCAGGGCTCGATGGCTGTTATGAATATTCTCATACTTTTCTATACTGCCCAGGCCAATGGGACTGTTGTGCTCTAGTAAGTTCTTAACCTGTAGCAAATCAGCAGCTGCCAGCCGTGCAGGGGAGCAGAGAGACCTACTTCCCTACAAGACTCTGCATGAATTCTGCAAGCGTGCACTTCTAAGCCACCACCCTCCTCACACATCACCACCACCAGCAGCATTGGACTGACTGTGGTGGGAGTGTGAAATAAGCTTTCATCGTCTTCAGCCACAGACATTTTCTGGTCGTTGGCTACAGCAGTTAGCCTACCCTGATTAATATACATTACAAACAAAAGAGCAGGTCTGTACGACTCAGATTTACCAGGAGAAATGGAGAATGGGCTGAAGAAGACTTAATGTAGTAACAGTGACAACAGGGAGCGTGTAGCATTGATCACCTGTAGTGTTCAATGCCCACTTTACAGACAGGGAAACAGAGTTTCAGCTCAATGAAGTGTCACCCAGTGTCCACAAGTGTGTGGTCACTACCCAGGTCCCTGCAATTGTCATGTCTCCTCTGGTGTGTCACAAACTGAGGTTTCAAAATGAAAAGTTCTGTGACACTTCTTACACGTTATATCTGTTGGCTTTCAAGAGGGCTTTTTAATTTTTCAATTGAGACAAAATTCACAGAACATAAAATTATTCATTTTAAAGTCTACAGTGGCATTTAGTGCATTCACAGTGTTGTGCAACCACCACCCTATCTAGTTCCAGAACATTTTCATCACTCTAGAAGGAGACCCTGCCACTCCCCTTTCGCCTTCCCTCAGCCCCTGGTAACCACCAATCTGTTTTCTGTCTCTCTGGATTTGTCTATACTGGGACATTTCATGTAAATGGAAGCATATATTATATAGGCCTTTGTGTCTTACTTCTTTAACCCAGTGTAATGATTTTGAGATTCATCCACATTGCACACAGGAACAATTCATTCCTTCTTGCTCAGCAGTGCTCTGTGGTGTGAATGCAGTGCATTACCCATTCATCTGCTGCCAGTTGGGGCTGTTATGAATAGAGATGCTATGAACATTGTTCTACACGTCTTTTTGTAAACATATGCTTTCATATGTGGAATTGCTGGATAATAGGGTAGACGTATGGTCAACATTTTTTTAATTTTTAAAATTTTATTTATTTATTTTTGGGTGTGTTGGGTCTTCATTTGCTACACGTGGGCTTTCTCTAGTTGTGGCAAGCAGGTTCTACTCTTCATTGTGGTGCGTGGGCTTCTCACTGTGGTGGCTTCTCTTATTGCGTAGCACAGGCTCTAGGCACGCGGGCTTCAGTAGTTCCGGCACACAGGCTCAGTAGTTGTGGCGTGCAGGCTCAGTAGTTGTGGTGGATGGGCTTAGTTGTTCCTCAGCATGTGGGATCCTCCCGGACCGGGGCACAAACCCGTGTCCCCTGCATCTGCAGGCGGACTCTCAACCACTGCGCCACAAGGGAAGCCCTGGTCAACCTTTAAAGAAGCTGTTTTCCAACATGGTTGTACCATTTTATGTTCCCACCAGGAGTGTGTGAGAGTTCTGGTTGCTCCACGCTCTTGCCAACACTTGGTATGGTCAGTCTTTGAAACTTTAGCCACTTAAATTCAGGCGTCACTTGGTGGCCCTAAACTCCAGATAGTGTCACCATAGCCCAGATTTTCTCAACCTCTACACTACTGACATTTTTGACCAGATGATTCTCTGTTGTAGGAGGCCGTCCTGTGCATTGCAGGATATTTAGCAGTGTCCCTGGTCTCTACACACTAGATGCCAGTAGCACACTGGAGGGATTTCGTCTGGCTGTCCTAACAAGGTATCCCAAACTTGGTGGCTGTGAACAACAGAAATTTATTCTGTCATGGTTCTGGAGTTCAGCAGTCTGAAATCAGTTTTCCTTTGGCAAAGTGTGTCAGCAGGACTGTATCCCTGTGGAAACTCTAGGGGACATTCTGTTCCTGGCCTCTTCCAGCTTCTAGGGGCTGCTGGCTTCCTTAGCCTGTGGCCTTGTCACTCCAGTCTTCAAGGGCAGCATCTCCCCCCTCCCTCTGCTCTATCTTCACGTGCCTGTTCCATCTTCTAAGGATGCGTGTGGTAGCACACGTGCTCAGGAGGAACTGCTCAGTTCCTGCCATGTTACCCCATCTGACCCACGCTGCCTCACCCCTCGTACCTCTTTCTCCACCTCAGACTTCTCCTCCAAGTTTCAGGCTGTTAGGTTCTAGCTCAGTTTGTCAAAGCCCATCCTCAGATGTGAACAAGAATATAGTCTTCTTCAACAACAATAACCTTTGAGACCACTTGTATTGGAGAGGGTGGCCTTAACCGCTTTGGAAGATTTGGGGGGCATTTTGGTTGACTGACCATGATTTTGTCTTTGTAAGAGCATTTTCCACAGTGGTGCATTTGCCTCCATGGCTGTAGGAGATGGACAGAGAGGAGTCCTTGACCAAGGGAGGGACAAGAGAGGAGAGTCAGCCGTGTCACAAGCCAGGACGTTGCTGCTGCCTTGCAGGGGGCGAGGAGGCTGGGCGCCAGAGAGAAGAGGAGATGGAGGGAATAGCCTTATAAATTAACATCTTCTTAGTTAGGAATCCCTTCAAGTATGTGTTTAAGAGTATAGTCATGGGACTTCCCTGGTGGTCCAGTGGTTGAGAATCTGCCTTTCAATGCAGGGGATGTGGGTTCGAGCCCTGGTCGGGAAACTAAGATCCCACATGCCGCGCAGCAACTAAGCCCGTGGGCCGCAACTACTGAGCTTGTGTGCCTCAACTAGAGAGCCTGCGTGCTGCAAACTACAGAGCCCACGTGCTCTGGAGCCCTGGAGCCCACGCACCACAACTAGAGAGAAGCCCGCGTGCCACAACAAAGATCCCGCATGCCACAACTAAGCCCCGACACAGCCAAATAAATAATAAATCAATTTTTAAAAAAATAATAAAATTTTAGAAAAGAGTATAGTCATACATTCTTATAAATATATATTAATGAAGAATCTACGTGTTGACTTCATACTTGTGAAGAATATATTCATGAATATACACTTGGACATGGTTGGTATCTTGAACGTCCTTGCAGCTCCATCCTTCATGTAAATGGAAGGACAGCCATGGGGAATCTGCTTTCGGGGTGGACACCCCACCATCTCCGCCTCTTTGTGGGTGGTAGCCTCGGCCACATTGTCAGACCAATCTCTTCTCAACAGGGAACAAGGCAGAGACTAATGGAATAGTCCTTGAAATACCATCACGAACTGGCTCCTGATTAATTGGCTTCAACAAATGCGTGTTCAGCTTCTCAGCTGCCTGGGGGCATCTCCATGTGGTGCCAGTCAAGTCCTTGAAGTAGAGCCTAGCTGACCCGCTCACCTCCCATTCCCTGTCCGTCCCTGTGCTTCTCCACAGGGCCCCGGGCCCCAGCCGTTCTCCAGCCTCACCACCCCTGGCTCGGGTCAGGCCTTCCTTGGCTCTTCCCTAAAGAGCTAGAAGCTGCTGTTTGGAAATATTCCAAACCCAGGGAAAACAGAGAAGAACATGATGAAGGTTATATGACCGCCCCCAGCTTTCTCAAGTCTTAATATATTTGCTTCAAAATTTTTTTTAAGAAATAAAAGTTTAAAAGATGATTTGCTTGAAACTCTCACATTCCCCTTCCCCCTTTCTGCCCACCTAGCTATCCTCACTAGGCACTTAGCTCTTCCAGGCATGTTTTTAGACTTTTACTACTTACATATGTGGCCATAAACAACAGGTAGTGATGTTTTATTTGTGTGTTTTTTTTTTTCAGTACGCAGGCCTCTCACTGTTGTGGCCTCTTCCATTGTGGACGGGCCTCTCACTGTTGTGGCCTCTCCCATTGTGGAGCACAGGCTCCGGACATGCAGGCCCAGCGGCCATGGCTCATGGGCCCAGCCGCTCCGCGGCATGTGGGATCTTCCCAGACCGGGGCATGAACCCGTGTCCCCTGCATCAGCAGGCGGACTCTCAACCACTGCGCCACCAGGGAAGCCCTTCTCTGTGTTTTTTTTTTTTTTTTTTTTTTTTTTTTTTTGCTGTACGCAGGCCTCTCACTGCTGTGGCCTCTCCCGTTGCGGAGCACAGGCTCCGGACACACAGGCTCCGCGGCCATGGCTCGCGGGCCCAGCCGCTCCGCGGCATGTGGGATCCTCCGGGATAGGGGCACGAACCCGTGTCCCCTGCATCGGCAGGCGGACTCTCAACCACTGCGCCACCAGGGAAGCCCTCTCTGTGTTTTTTTAACAGGTCTACTGAGATATAATTTATGTGCCATAAAATGCACCATTTTAACTGTTTCAATGATCTTTAGTAAATTTACTGAGTTGTGCAGTTGTTACCACAGTCCAATTTTGGTTTTTGTTTTAAACAGCTTTATTGAGCTACAATTCACATCCCATACAATTCAGCCATTTAAGGTGTAAAGCTCAGTGTTTCTCATGTATTCACAGAGCAGTGTCAGTCCAGAACACTGTCATCGCTTCCAAAAGAAATTCCATCCCCGCTAGCAGTAAATCCCCGCCTCCTACCCCGTCCAGCCCCCAGCAACCACAGATTTATTTCTGTCTTTATGGATTGGCCTATTCTGGACATTTCTTATAAAAGGAATCATACAATATGTGGTCTTTTGTGACTGCTCCATCCCTATAATCAACAGACTTTTATGGAAGAACTACTGCATACCAGACACTGGTGTGGGGCTATGTATGGAACTTAACAGCACACACGGACAGTTTAGATCTCGATTTGTGCAACTTCTAGTTTATTGCTATTTTTGTAAAGCCGTTACAAAAGAGTGACTATATATAAAAGATACATGAATATCAGTGTGGGTGTGTTGCTGACATGCACCTGGGGTGTTCTGAGGCAGCCCTGGAGGAGGAGGAGGAAGGTGGATTCTGAACCCAAGTCTAGTCCTGAGGGAGGACCGCTCAGCCCCAGAACAACCTTGGGGCCGGGCGCTCAGGCAGTGTTACTTTCTCTTTTGCTCCCAAGACAAGTGCAGCTGGAAGGACAGGTGAATGAGCACCTACAGGGGCACCTGGACAAGGTTTACCACTTCAAACAGAATCTGGCCTGCACCGAGGAGAGAATGGCCTATCTGTCCTACGAGACAGCCAAGGAGATATGGGTGAGAACCTCACAGGGGGACCTTGTGAGAAGCGGCCAGTGAGAAGGCCGTGGGGACGAGAGAAGCAGAAGATGAGTGAATCCGCTCTGACACCCTTGAACCGAGGGAAGAGGCAGATCCTCAAGCTGTGCCCCACAGCATCCCGTGTTCCCGTTCCTGCTGCCCTTTCCCCGGTTCCGGCTCCGGCCTAGCTGCTCTGGGAGCTCGCACACTGAGGCTCCAGTACCCCCGGGTGGCAGGGGATTGGAGTGACAGCGGATCGGGGTGACAGCGTCACTCTCTTCCTCCTGCAGGAGGTTCTGGACACGTTCAAGAGCCGTGTAGCCAAGCTGGAGGCTCTGCAGCAGGTGACCCAACTGGAGGTGACAGAGAGCGTGCGTAGCCGGCCCCAGGGCTTCCTGTGCCGCCGGGCAAGCCTGCTGCTCCCGCTGGCCACCGTCCTCCGGGTCCTGGTCTCCAGGACCGGGCGTGCGCCTGCCCAGTGGCTCTGCTGAACTCGCGCCTGTGCACAGGCACCGCGCTCCTGCTCGTCGGGCTGGGCGCCCTGGCCTGGCAGAGGCAGCATGCCATTCCCGCCGCAGACTGGCAGGCCTGGGTCCCCTCCAGATGGAGACTGTGTTCCGGGGATTCCAAGCCTCTACCAGAGGGGACTTAAAGGGCCTGGCTTCACTAGCTCCTCCCGCCTCCCCACACAGCTGCTTCTTGGCTCTCCCTTTCTTGTTCCATCACCAGCAGCCCAATGAGAGGTACATGGACGCCCGCCCACCTCGAGCTCACCTTTCTTGCGATCCTTCTATCCCGTCTGTACACATGAGGCTTAGAAAAGATGAGCAACTCCAAAGTACGGTGCTGTGCCCCGCTTTCCCCCACATGCTCTGTCACGACCCAGTGACCCAGCGCTCAGAGGCTCGGGTGCCCCAAAACTGCAGTGGCAGCCTCTATGACTCGGTTGCTTTCGGCAAAGAGAAACTACATTTATTTCACAGGGATGGAGAAAAGGGGCAGGGGCGGGGTGGCCAAAGCCCCGGAAGGTGGGACCGGTTACGTTTTCCAGTGGGAGACAGACGACTCAGGCAGGTGACACCGAAGAGACAGATGAGGCCTCTGTTTTGGAAACGCTGGAGAGTTCAGAGCTATCACCCACCTTCTTCCCAAAAAGCTGCAAGATGCAGTTTCGAAACTGGCAGGACAGAAAGTGTTATTGAGCAGAGCAGGCAGGGCCAGCGTGCTAGGCTAAATGTAATGCTGGGGCACCCTGAGCAAAGCGCTCATTCAGGGTCACCTTGATGGCTTACACACTCACAGTCTACGAGGAGAATGGAGGAAGCCTCCAGTTACTCCTTGCACATGGGGATGGTCTATTCCTGAGTGTTCGATTATCTAAGTCATCTCATTTAGCAGTTGACGGTGACTATTGTGGGCCCGGTTGTGTTCCCCCAGAGACATGTTCAAGCCCTGACCCCTGGAGCCTGTGGCTGTGACCTTCTTTGGAAATAGAGTCTCTGCAGATGTGATTAAGATGTATATTATCCTGAGGTCAGGCTGGAGTAGGGTGGGCACTGATCCAATGCCTGGTGTCCTCATGAAAACAAGGGAATTTGGAATCAGACACAGAGGGGAGGTAAAGGCAGAGATTGGGGAGACTCGTCTACAAGCCAAGGAACACCAAAGGTTACGGGTACCTGTCAGGACCTAGGAGAGGGGCCTGGAACAGACTCTCCCTCAGAAACAACCAACACTGCCCACACCTTGAGCTCAGATTTCTTGCCACCAGAACGATCATCTCTTCAGCCAAGAGAGTCTTCTGGCATCAGGAGGGCTCTGCTCTTTACCACTCCACCCCTAAAGGCATGTGGGCTGTATTCACTTCTCAGATTGTATCTCCTGTCGTCACTGAGTTAAGAACAATGCCTTGAGAATACAAAGCAGAGGCATTTGCTGTATATTTCAGGCCTCTTCTCAACTACATCCAGCTACTCCAACATCAAAACTCTTTTAAAAAAAAACATAATTGCTGAAATCAATAACATTGGGCTGGACAGCAGAATTGACTCAGCTGAAGAGCTGGCAGATGAGGCTGAGGAATTCAGCTCTGCAGCTGAGTCAGTTCTGCTGTCCAGCCCCATTCTTACATTATTGATTTCAGCAATTATGGGTTTTTTAAAGAGTTTTGATGTTGGAGTAGCTGGATGTAGTCGAGAAGAGGCCCGAAATATACAGCAAATGCCTCTGGTTTGTATTCTCAAAGCATTGTTCTTAACTCAATGATGATAGGAGATATAATCTACATACTGGGCGCCCACTCTGTACTAGACTGTGTCCTCGGGGCATCAGCAGCAAACCAAAAAGAGCAAAATTCCATGTCTTTGTGGAGCTCAATTCCAGAAAATTCTCTCTGAATGCAACAGGAAGGGATAACAGTGTGGAAAGGGTGAAAGCAAAATTCGGAAGTCTGGAGAGGCTGGAAGTGCAAACGACCGTAGAGGAGGGGGAGTTCCAGAAAGAGAGAATGGAAAGGCTCAAGTAAAGACAATACTTGGCAAGATGGCCTAGGATTCCACAACCAAAAGCCAGACCTAAAAAGAGACCCACGTGAAAGACAGGAAAGAGTGGTCAGCTGTAGAGCTATGCTCTGGGTGTTGAGGTGCCAACAGTGGAGTCCCGGGGACTCCTTTGGGGTGCCGGTCCTACTTGATACTTAAATGTTACCATGGTGAGATGGCACGCCCCTGAGGGAGTGGTATTTCTGACCCACAGGCCTTGCTGGTCATCATCAAGTCACATCACAGCTGCACCTTAGTGAAGTGGATATGATGAATTCAAGGACGAATAAGGCAAATTGCACTTGGAAGATGATGAGCCTCAATCACCTGTAACCTACTAAGAGGCCTAGGACTTGTGGGCTGCTATCTAGCAGGACCGCAGCATGTGTGCCTGAACTAACCCATAAAGTCACAACAGCCAAAGATCAGCACAGGCAAGAAGGGCCTCTTTGTGTCCTGGTCACTGTTACGGTTTGAAGATGGAAAGGTTAAGTTCAAGAGAAGAGTTGTGTCTATGAAGTCAAGAAGGGCATGCCTAGGGGACATATAGACACGATCTGGCAATCTTAGGCTGTGTGAGCTCCGGGCTCGCCCAAAGGCCAGCAGAGGGGAAGGGCACACAGCACACAGTGCACTGCAGGAAATGCCCACCCTCAGGCCCAGATCATAAAGGGATCCAGAGGGAGGGCTGGCTGGGGCTGGGTCGCATGCTGAGCCTCCCCTGGTTATTGTCCTGGAGGTCATTGTCAGCCTTCCCACAGACACGCTTCCAGGTGGGAGCCATCACTGGGCTCTTCCAGGGTCCATTTCCAGTTTGCTCTGTCAACTGCGTGACTTACCTGCCGGTTCATAAAGACATAGATAATGGGGTTGTAGATAGTGGCACTTTTGGCGAAGTAGGCTGGCAGGGCGGCCACCAGAGGGTGGAAGGCATAGCCAGGGTGGGCAGCGGCGAAGCATGCAAAGAATGTGTAGGGCCCCCAGCAGAGGCAGTACGCGAAGATCATCACCATCACCATGCGGGTTACCTCCTTCTCCGCCTTCTGGGTGGACTCGGATTCTTTCTGCTGCTTCGCCACCTGGGGGAGACAGAGAGTCGCCCCGGGGACAGTTAGTGGGAGAACCCCTCAGGGCTCTGTACCCCAGGGGATTCCGTGTTGCTGCTGCTTGGGTAGCTAGTCAGGGAGGGTAATGGGGAGAAGCAGATGGGCCCAGCTGTGCAGTACCCGGGCCACCCGAGTGGGGCCAGCCTTGTGGGAGCTCTTACAGGCTTGGAGGTGGCACAGCTGGGCTTGGCTAAGACAGCCCTGAGCTGCGCCCGCCGAGCTCTTGGCTTAGCTTGTTTCCCGTTAGGAGTCTGTGAAGGAGGTAAGGAGGCTGTGTGTAGCCTCACCTGGTCCCTTACCAGAGTGTCCCCTCCCACGGTCAGGTCTGAGGGGCCAGCCAGGAGAAGACACAGGGGCAGCGGCAGACAGCTGAATGGGGGTGAGGGGTGGCTGAGGGCTGGGTGAGGGGAGCGAGAAGGTGGCACAGGTCACACACTGAAGGCAGTGAGGGCAGCAGAGCTTATCTCCAGCCCGTGGCCTCCACTCATAAGCACATGCTGATCCGATTGTGCGCACAAGCAGCTTCATAGAGAAAAGGTGCCGCCCCAGAGGCCTCTTATTCCCTGTGCCAGGCAGGAGCCCAACAGGGACAGATGGCACCTTCAGATCAAGCTGATTGTAGGTAAGCTGATTGACAAAGGGACAACGTACGCACGGTGTTCAGGACCCTGATCTCATTCTCCTGCTTCGCTCTGATTTCCCACACCAGGGGATCACCTTCCCGGGGGGAGGGTGGAGTACAGGTCTGGGGGGCAGATGGCATGTGAACGGGACGCGAGCACTCCGGTAGCAGCCTTTTCAAAACACCCCTTGATTGGCAAATTTAGCCTTTGGATCTGGCCGGTCGTGATCCACTCCATGGCAGAGGCTGGCTTTCCACCCCCCGGGATCAGGAAGAAATGCAGTTGTGTTCCCTTATTTGGTCCCTCCACGAGGAGGCGGGCAGTCCCTTCCCACCCTGTAGGGGCGAGGCCGAGGGAGCCAGGGCTGCACCTGCCACCTCGAAGGCATTGGCAGATTCTGGCAATTCCAGATATCTGGTTTTGGGGCTGGAGAGCGGACTGGGCGGTCCTCTGTGCCAGCCTAGACCTCCCTGGCGTTCACGATCCTGCCTGCAGGGGTGAAGCTGGGAGGGTGTGGGGCTCACCGCTCGGATGGCCAGCCACACTTGCAGGTAGCAGAGCACGATAACGCTGAGCGGGGTGAAGCAGCAGGTGACCATGAGCACGAGCATGTAAGACTGCACCCCAGGGTGAGCGCTGAACACGTCCGGGCCGCACGATGTCTTCAGGCCATGGGGCCAGTACCTGGGGAGAAGGGCCGGCAGCCCGTCCTGAAGTGGGCAGCGACCCGAACCCCTGCCCACCCCAGCACACCACTGACTTGGGTAAGGTTGTTGGGCTTTTTTATTGAGGTGAAATGCACATTACATGAATTAACCTTTTTTTTTTTTTTGCAGTACGCGGGCCTCCCACCGCTACGGCCCCTCCCGTTGCGGAGCACAGGATCCGGACGCGCAGGCCCAGCAGCCACGGCTCACGGACCCAGCCGCTCCGCGGCATGCGGGATCCTCCCGGACCGGGGCACGAACCCGCGTCCCCTGCATCGGCAGGCGGACTCTCAACCACTGCGCCACCAGGGAAGCCTGAATTAACCATTTTTGAAGTGAACAATTCAGAGGCATTTAGTACATTCACAATGGTACAACTGCCACCTCTGTCTAGTTCCAGAACATTCTCATCACCCCCAAAGGAAGCCCTGCAGAAGGATTTTAGTAAATCCTTGTCCATCTCTGGTCTCATATTCCCTTCTTTGTTTATTGAGGTAAAATACACATAACATAATTATGAGGTTTGGTACATTCACAGTGTTGTGCATCCATCACCACTATCTGGTTCCACAACATTTTCATAACCCCAATCACATCCCCTTTTTACAAAGGGAAGGCGAGGCACCCTCTTGTCTTAACACCTGTGAACCCCAGAGGATTCAATGAGCACGTGTTTCTCGCACTGATGGAAGCTTCCCAAAGAAAGACCACACCCTCTCCAGACACCACAAGGACTTGTTCACGGGCTTGCAGTGGAAGATACAAATGCAACGGCCTTGTCCCGTCCAGCCCCCTCAAACACCTGAGCCGTTTCCTTGGAAATTCGGGACTTCCCCCAAAGGATCCACCTGGAGAGGACACTGGTAACCAACAGCCCAGGTGTACCTACCACCCAAGGAGCCTCGGAAAGGGGGCCCCTCAGCAGGTGCAAGAAAGAGGCCTGGGGCAGAGTGGGCAAGAGGGCTCTGGAATCCAAACGTGCCTGTGGCCTCAGCCGGCAGCGTTTCTCTATGTGTTCTCCAGAGCTGCTCCTGTTTGGGAGAAACAGACCCTTTCCAGAGGCTTGGAGACCACAGGGCCCGTTTCCACGTTGCAGCCAGGCAGATTCACGCATTCACAGACAGTGCACGCTCCAAGGGGTCTCAGGGAGAGTCAGGTCCATCCTCCCTTTACTCGTGGAGCCACAAAGGCCCAGGGACAGGAAATGATTTGCCCCAAGGTCACAAAGGGAATCACGAGTTTGACCCTCCCTGCTCCGCTCTAAACTAATCGCCTTCCTGGCACCCTGGCATCCTTACCTGCTCCAACCAAAGATGGGTGGAGCTGTCCACACAGCAGCCCAGATCCAGGAGAAGGCAATGCCCGCAATGGCCAACTTGGCATCAAATCTCACGTTGCCAAAGGGCTTGCACACCACCATCCACCTCTCCCAGGAAATGATGGCCAAGGACCAGAGACCCGTGATCCCTGCGGGGGGAGGAGCAGACAGAGGAGGGCTTTGAGTCAACGCTTTTCAAGATCAAGAGGACACCCCCCAGCTACCTGCAAAACCTAATTCTCCAAAAAGTGTTTTCCGGTCCGGGGAGCAGCGGGTCTCTTGGTCAGTTTCTTTCTCTAACCCCTGCTTTCCCGGCTCCTTCCCCATTGGGTCTGCACCCGCCTCCCCTTGCCTTCTCTGATTTGGCCTCATGGCCCACCTCGCTTCCCATCTCTCTTTTACTCGGCCACCAGCCTTCCCTGCGATGCTGTCAGTGAAACTCCTGACAGCCACGTACACACCTGAGGCCACACTGAGGTACTTCAGTCCCAGCCCAGAGCAAGGAAACAGGACGTGTGCAGTAAGCTGTGCCCTCCTGCTGGTGGGCAGGCCTCCCCTCAGCCCAGGCCTCTCAGCACCACCCAGCATGCAGCGGTCTGTGGATGGAATCCGGGGCACCATGAACTGGGGTGGGGAAAATGATGTCTTTGTTTCCACTAAGGTCTACTGGACACTTGGCCTTCTTTACTTCCATTACGAGTGTGGTAGCATTAGCAGTGCCTGTGACTTGGTCACTTTACAGGAGTGGCAGACATTTCCCAATATGACTATATTCATTACTACTTTGACATTTCAGTGGCTGTCTGGCCAGATACAGTTATTTGATACCTTAATAAAGAATGGCATCACAAATACTTCTAAAAATACTGTTAATACTAATACTTTTAATGAAGGAGTATGTCACTAGTGTTTAACACTTGGATAACTATACTTCAGTATCATTGGCTTCCTTTGTAATCCTATGGATCTCATTGTGCACATTTGCCAACGTTCCTCTAAGAAGGGGTCCATGGGCTTCCCCAGAGGGCTGAGGGTGCCTGTGGCCCCAAAACTGGTGACCCGAGAGCGGACCTCAAGCAGTTACAAAGGCAAGACAGGCGTAAGCGAGGAGCCACCCAGGGGGGCCAGGCACCAGCTACCGAGGTGCATGGAGTGTTGGAACTTGGGATGGACTTTCTCTGCCTAACCTTCCCTGGTAAAGTAACTTGGTGGAGCTGACACCACTAGTAATTCAAGTCATTGACCAGGTCCCCGCTCTCCTGTCCCTCTAATACTAGTGTCTTTCTGTCATTCGTCTCCTCAGAATCTGAATTGGAGATCACTTCAGGTGGCAGCAAGACAAACCCAAGTTAGACGTGGGAGCTAAGGACCCAGGCATTGTGACCAGGTCGCCCTGGGAAACTTGAAAAATGGGAAGGCAGCTGCAAGCCTTCGCTGCTTTGATGGCCGGGGGCCTGGAGACAGGCTGCACGTGGTGAGTGCTGTGGCCCTTGGGCTCCCTGTCATCTCGGGTGGACGCCAAGCTACAACCCCACAGCCCTTGGTTCTGTCCTGGGGACGTGGTGCAAGGGCCTCTGAGACGTCCTTGGCCTTGTCAGGCCTGCCGGTGTGCTTCTTCTTCATGGGCCCTTGGCAAGGAAGCCCCGCCACCCTGGCCTTGACTGGCACCCAGTGCAGACCCACACCCTGCTCTGCCTGGCTCAACCCTTGCTCCCTCGTTCAGCCTCCCCAACGTCAGCCAGCTTCCTCCTGGTCTCCCCATGGGGTCCCCTCCTCCCCACTCCTCAGCCTGCCGTCCTGGGCCTATCGCCGCCCGCTATCTGCTCACACGCGCTCTGGCCACCCAGCCACCCCAGCTGTCTGCGCCCCTTCCTGTCCCGCTGAGTCGACATCCGGCTCCCTCACCGCCTCCTCCTCCGAGTCACGCTCCTCTGAGGGTACTGGTGATGCCACGTGCTCACTGTCTGGATGGGAGCCCCTCAGGCCTCGGACCCTGTGTGCAGCATCCTAGATGCCTTACAGCATGGAGCCGGGAGCGCAGGTGCTTCTGGCCAAAGTTGACGTGAACAGGGTCACAACCCACGGAGATATTAGCAGTGGGGCTGGTAGGATCTAGTTTCAATATCTCGGAGGCCTCCCCTCCCACACTGTTCTGAGATTATGAGGATCTGTCTGTCCCCGTTCAGAGATGTGCCTCGAACACGCCCCAGAGGCACACCTATGGATTTTGCCACATGAGTGTTTCCTTTACGCACGGGAGGCTGTGGCCAGGCCTGTGCCCAGGCCCCGGCTGGCTTACCACACAAGGAGACAGTGTAGCCCTCCATGATGCACAAGGGGTGGCCCAGCACAAAGTAGCCGTACATCTGGTTCACAACGCTGATGGTGCTTGCTGGCAATGATCGTCTCTGCCAGGTCAGCGATGGCCAAGTTCACCAGAATCCAGTTCAGAGGGTGGCGCAGCTTCTTGAACTTCATGGTGGCTGCCAGCACGAGCCCATTCGTGAAGATGGACGCGATGACCACAAAGACCATCCAGACGCTGGTGAGGTGGTACACCCATCTGGGAGCGATGTGGTAATTGGGGCCGTCGAAGGCGTCTGGAGGCAGGAGACACAGAGTGCACAGCTACATCTGTGCCGCCCCCCTCACCCCATCAGAATCTCCCCTCAGCCCTCCTGCCTTCTGCCCGCCGCACTCACCTTTGCGACTGGTCTTCCCCTCTAGCTTTGCCCATCTGCAGACAACCTTCCCTCCATTCTGTCTCTCAAGCTCGAGGCCATGGCCTGCTAGATGCCCGCACGGGCATCCTTGAACTTAACAAGTCGGATGTGCGCCCCGCCATATGCCACGTCGGCCTCCTGGACTGTGGTTGGCTGGCTTGCTCGTCTCCCCTGAGCCCTTCTGTGCCTGGGCCTCATTCGCCCCTCCCACAGGGAGCTCCCAGAAACCTACCGACAATATCTGCAACCACGCTAGATACCACAGGCCCCCAAGGAACAGGCCTTTGACTACTTAACACCTGTGTGGTGCCAGTTTCTGCACAAAAGGGAGCAGAGGGGAAGCACTGGGGTTGCTGATGGGCCCGAGAACAGCAACCCCCCAAATTGCCAGCAGATCTGACCCAGAAAGTCCAATGGGTTAGTGTGAGAAAAGCATCTGGAACTAGGAGTTGTGTGGAATGCTCCGGCTTGCAGACAAGTGAGAGGGGCTGGGACGGTTTCAAAACAAGGCAGCCTGACCGTCCTTCCTGGACAGCCCATGAAGTCTGAATCAGGCAGGGACGATGGCCGTGTGTGGCATGGAAGGGACAGGAGCACTCCAAGCGTGGGAAGCAAAAACGGGGCTTCCAGCAGTGCAACAAGAGCAGGCGCACCGGCCTGCCCCCTTCTCCTGAAAGTTTCAGGTCTAATTTTTTGAAGAAATGAGCACGAGAAGGGTGTCACAGTCAACTCCCAGGTAAGGGTCTCCTGAGAAATACAGGGTGGGAGGGAATTGGGTATGGGGGCTGGCAGGAAGCAAGATTTCTTCCAGTATACCTTGTTTTCTAGATTTTAATTTGGAGCCTTGTAAATATTTCATTCCATAATTATAAAACAACATTAAATTTTAAAAAGCAATCCCTGAAAAATCAAAAATAAAACAAATGGACCTGACCGCATATGCACTCGGTGGCATGGTCACATAGAGAGGGGCTACTCTGAGGGTCTCAAGAAGACGCTAGTTTGCCCATTCGAGCCTAGTGGCATGTTCCCAAAGGATGAAAACACCTGTCCAAAGGTTAAGCTTTGGGTAATCATGTTGTTGGCGATAGTGTTGGCGTCATCATTCTGAGACCATTTTGAGTGTGTTTGAGATAAAGCAAATGAGCAACGAAATGATATTCTAATTCCAACTCTACCCACAGCCCTTAAGAACGCGATTCTTAGTGGGAGAGAAAGGAGACGCAGAGGTCAAACCCAACTGGCTCCACTGGGGAACCAAGTCACTATTTGGAACTGGGCGAAATAGGAGACTCAAGCATCTCTTCTGCCTTTCCCACGCACACCGTATCCCTGGGGAACCCGATAGCACGTGAGAGCCTGTTTCTCTTTAGCAAAGTAGTGAAGCTAACAAATGAAGACAGGGTCAGAAGAATCCCAATGTCACCATTTCGAAATCCCCAGTGGTTTGATGGGTCCTGGCATTGAGTGTCAGCAGCTGCCAACACTGTGGAAAAAGGGACACCCTCCTAATGGAGCGGGCTTGCCCAAACACCTGACACATCTGCCTGGCTGCCCGGCAGACCTTCAGCTCGACAGCTAGTTGACGGAAACAGGCGTGGCAGAAGGGTGTGGGGAGCCATCAGCAAAGTCTGAAGTGGGTGAGTCTGGGGACAACACACTCGCTTTCTTCAACAAATAAATTGCAAGGAGGTTGAGGGGGAACCTCTAAAAGTATGACCTTGTGGTTGTGTCTTTAAAGAGTGCTTTCCTCTTACAGGAACCGAAGATTGACAGAGGAAATGATGTGATGTCTTGCATCTGCTTCCAGAAATCGGCAGGAGTGGTTAGTGGAGGGGGTTAGAGATGAAATAAGACAAGTGATGGATACCCGGGGGCCATTATACTCTCCCCTCTACTTTGGTAGACACTTGAACTTCTGAAAAAATTTTACAATAGGGAATCTTGTGCATCGATGAAGCCCCATGGGCCTCCAGGGAGAGCATTGTTGTGTCTACATCCAGGACATTCTGGGGTGCAAACAGTCAGGTCAAGGTGAACTTCACAGTTCTCAACCAATTCGGTTTGGGAACCCTGTTGCTGGTCCTGCTCTGGCTGTCAAGGAGCTGGTGTGGCTTCTGGAAACTGCAGCAAGTGAGACATTCTTAAAGGAACTGAAGGTCTTTGGTTTGAAGAAGGGACCTAGGCGGGGGGGCCAGGGGCAGAGGGTCATTACAGTGTCCTCAGGTCTCTGATGGGCTGGCATGTCCAGGGCAGAACTCAGGCTGCCTCGATGGAGTTTTCGGCTTTCTTTTGGGCTGAAGCCCTCTCTAGTGGGACAGCTCGGAGCAGAACAGCTGCCCCGGGAGCCGAGCTAGCCTCTTCCCTAGCATGTACCGCCAGAGGCCATGGGCTCTGGGCATGAACTTGGACAAGATGGCCACCACAGTCTCTTCTACCCTTAGGCTCTCGAAGTCACTCACCCTCCTCCGGGCCAACCCAGCCTCTCACTCCTGCTGGTGGTCTCCATTTGGCTTTGGGAGATGCAAAGATGAGTCAGGCCCAGTTCCCTCCCTGGAAGCTCAGGGATGAGTGTAATGAGCGCTCACTAGCAGTCTGGGGCCACACGGGAAGAGTTCATGAACTTTCCTGGGACAGGAATTCTCAAAGGGTCTGGGAAGCCCATGTGGTTTGAAAATGGGTATTCGATATTACGGTGTCCTTTTATATTCAGAGAGGACCCCCCATTCATGTTATCA
Organism: Mesoplodon bidens; assembly: GCF_964165515.1. Lineage (NCBI taxonomy): Eukaryota > Metazoa > Chordata > Mammalia > Artiodactyla > Ziphiidae > Mesoplodon > Mesoplodon bidens. Next base: position 634,692 of record NC_138163.1, read on the forward strand.
TAAAGGCTAAGAAGGCCACTCGGGCCTGTGTCCCAGGAGGGCCGTTCTAGCCAGCATGACCCAGCCTTCGCACCTCTTCGCTCACCTCTGGTGGAGTTGCTGTTGGTGTAGGTGAAGACGCTCCCCTGGGTGCTGTCCTCAAAGCTGGTCTGTGGCTGCCCACCTGCAAACCTTTGAGGGCCCCACTGCTGGGCCATGGCTCTGGAAAGCCCTGTCCCCGATGCCTGCCAGCCCTGGCGCTGCCCGGCGGTCACGGCGCTTTATACCAGCCTGCGGGATCAGCCCAGTCCTCCTCACCTTAAAAGCTCCCAAACCTTTCACCATCTGATCTCTTAATTGGGCCTGGGACTTAGACCTCCTACTTCCCCACCCGTGGGCCTCCTGGATCCTAAGGTGAGCCCACGAGGGCGGCTCAGAGGGATTTGCTGGGAGCCAGACTCAGAGCCAGGGTGGCTGTGGAGGCTGCTGTGGGCCCTCGCTGCTGTTTCCCTGTCCTCTCTTCCCGTCTACTGTCCAGCGTCTGCTCCCAGGCCGGGCAGGCACAAGTGTCAGGCTTTTCAGCCCGAAGCCCAGACCCACCTTTCCCAGCGGCTGCTCCCCAAGTGACTTCGTGGGGCCGAGGCCTGGAACTGGAGCCTCCCTGTGGGTCAGACCACCTCAGGGGCCCAGATGGATGCAAGTTGTGCCAGTCAGTGGGGCTCCTTCCCTGGGAAGGGATGGACAGGCCTGGGGTGGGAGAGACTCCGCCGTGCATCTTGCTTCTCCCTCACCCCACCACCTTGCTCCCCGTGAGCTGCAGCTCGTGCTGTCACCAGGGAGCTCAGCCAGGCCCTCCCAGCAGCCCTCCCGAAGCAGCTGAGGGTGCCCAGAAGCCCTCAGACCCCACCTCAACTCTCCCTCCCCTGAGTTGACAACCTTTCCTTGGCCTGCCCGTGACTACAGCCTCCCTCTAGACCTGCCTTCAAAAGCAAAGCTCTCAACAGAGTGTTCCAGGCAGGCTGCCTTCACTGTCCCTCTTGACACACTGCGGTCTGGCTGCTGGCACTGCTTACCTGCTAATTGCCCAATTCTGCAGCCTTGCATGTTTCTACACAAGAAGGCGAATAGGAATGCTCAGAGCAGCATTATTCACAAAAGGTCAAAAGGTAGAAACAGTCCAAAAGTGAGTCGACAGCTGAATGGATAAACAAAATGTTGTCTATCCATGCAATGGAATATTATTCAGCCATAACAAGGAATGGAATTCTGACACATGTTCCAACATGAGTGAATCTTGAAAACGTGATGCTAAGTGCAAGGACCTCATACTGTATGATTCCCTTTATATGAAATGTCCAGAATAGATAAATCCACAGAGACAGAAAGCAGCTTGGTGGTGCCAGGGGCTGGGTGGGGGGGGGTGATGGAGAGTGACTGCTAACAGGGATGGGGATGCCTTTGGTGGTGATGAAACTATTCTAAAATTAGATGGTGATGGTGCAGCCACTGTGGAAAACAGTTTGGCAATCCAAAGATTGAAAAATAGAATTACCACGTGATTCAGCAATTCTCCTTCTAGGTATGTAACCAAAAGAACTGAAAGGGGTTTTGAGGGGCTCACAATGCGAACATAGCATGTTTGATGGCACTTGATGTCACAAGGTCAGATGCCTAGAGCTCAACCCTAGGTTCTTCTGACTTCCAAGGCCATGCTTTTCCCTCTTCCTGGACCCCCAGGAGCTCTGCCTGTCCCCCCACCACCAGAGTCCAAGAATCAGCACATCTGAGAATGTGAGAGCCGGAGGTGGGTCCCTCTGAGGTCACCTGCTCAACCTGGTCCCTTCTGAGCACTGGCTGCAGGCCTGCCTCTTCCCAGCACTGCCATGGACTGGCCAGGTGGCCTTGAGTGGGGTGACCCCTCCCTCTCAGGCCAGGTTCACCTTCTGTCTAAAGGGAGAGGACCCATCCTGCCTGCCCCTGCCTAACCGCCCCCTCCCGGGGCTGCCGCGGGCCCTTTGGAAGCCCTTTGTGAAGCCTCCAGCCGGAGCTGGCCCACCGCTTGCCCAGCCTGCCCCTGTCCATCATGGCACCAATGACTGAGCTCACCGGCAGGGCTGCCCCAAGACCCTGGGGAACGAGGGGACAGGGCAAAGGTGGGAGGAGGTGGCGATGGCAGTGAGTCCTGGACCCTCCCCTGGACCGTCTGCAGAGTGGGGTGCTAATTGATGATTAGGGTTAACAGAAGATCAAGTCCAGTTTTAGCCAAAAGCAGATTACTGCCCTGGAAAGTCCCCTGGCACCTGGGCGCACACGTGTGCTTCCCGAGGCCCAGCAAAAGCTCACTGGGGTCCCGAACTCTGGCAAAGGGTAGAGAAAAAGGGAGGGGCTCTCGAGAGGGAGATGAAGAAAAGTGGGTGGGGCCAAAATGTGAGTGAGGAGCGGGAGGAGAAATAGGATGGGGGAGGGGGGAGAAAGGGCCAAGCCCGGAGGCTAGCGTGCTTCAGGAAACGGCCCCCTGGGCAAAGGCCAGGCCCTCCACTCGGCCCTGGGTCACCCGCCCTCGCCCCAGCTGGGGCGCCCTGGCCAGGCTGGAAGATGAGATGCCAGCCTTGTGTCTAATTGAACTACTCCGAAGTTACTCAACATGGGGGTGCTGATTAGGAGCCCTGGGAGCTGACTGTCACCTTGATTCAGCTCTTGGCTCTGGCCCCTAGACCAGGGGCTTTGTCTTTAATAGCCGGTGGCTGCTACAGCTACAGGGCAAGGAATCCTTTGGCCATTTGCCTTTGACCTTTTTTCTTTTTTGCAGTACGCGGGCCTCTCACTGCTGTGGCCTCTCCCGTTGCAGAGCACAGGCTCTGTACACGCAGGCTCAGCGGCCATGGCTCATGGGCCCAGCCGCTCCACGGCATGTGGGATTTTCCTGGACCGGGGCACGAACCCGCGTCCCCTGCATCGGCCGGCAGGCGGACTCTCAACCACTGCGCCACCAGGGAAGCCCTGACCTTTTTTTTTAATGTGACAAAATATACATAACATCAAGTTTACCAGGTTAACCATTTTTCAGCACCCAGCTGGGCGGCATTAAGTACGTTCAGGTTGGTGTGCAGCTATCCCCACCATCCATCTCTAGAAGTGTTCATCTTCCCCAATGGAAAATCTGTCCCCATTAGACACTAGCCCCCTCCCCCTCCCCCAGCCCATTCCCCCCCATCCTAGTTTCTGTCTCTAGGAATCTGACGGTTCTAAGCAGCTTATACCAGTGGAGTCATACAGTATCCGTCCCTTGTGTCTGGCTTATCTCACTTAACACAGTATTTTCAAGGATCATCCATTGCCTTTGACTTTGTGTTTGGAAAAGATTTATATACATTGAATTTTCATTTTTATGTGGTCAAATATGACTCCAGTTCCCTTTTGGTTTCTGTTGGGAAAGTTCTCCCAGCTTAAGCTCCTCAGAGATCTATAAACAGGCACCACAGATATGAAGTCCAAAGACAAGGGGTGGGCTGTTTCCCCGTTTCTGTGGTGGTCCCACCAAGTCCCCGATCGCTCACCTCAGAATTGACAAGCATCAGATTTTCCTCACCCGTCCAGGTGGCTGATCCCCCAAACTGGCTGAGAGATCCTCCTCAGTCTAGTCTGCAGACACTCACCTTAGGCTCACACTTTCACCCCATCCATCTGCTGTGGGCCTCCTGAAGTGCTGCCCCTGCCGCCCTCTGTGACCTTGAGCAAGTCAGCCACCATCTCTGGGGTGTGTGTCCTCGTCGGGAAGATGGGGATAACACTTACTTGCTGTAAAGCTTGAATGAGGTCATCCTTGAAAAGTTCTAGCGATTCATTCCCTAGCGACCCAGCAAAGCACCTACTGTGGCCAGGCCGTGTTCCAGGCTCCAGGTGAGCAAACAGATGGAGACCCTGCCTTCTTGCAGCTGCCATTCTAGCTGGGGGCGGGGAGAATACAACATGGACACTAGACATAATAAATAAGCTGTGATAAGTAGGATGGAGAATGAGAGAAAGAGAACGGGTTGTGGAGGTCGGGGAGGGAATGGATGCCCATTTTCATAGGGCAGCCTGGTGGGCCTCTCCGAGAAAGGGACATATGAGCAAAGACTCAAAGGAGGGAGGGAGCCATGCGGAGAACTGAGGAGGGCATCCCAGGAGAGGGCCCATCAAGTAGTGCAAAGGCCCTGGGGCAGGAGTGTGCCTGGCATGTTAGAGGAACAGTAAGGAGACCAGGGGAGCTGTGCCGAGTGAGCCAGTGGAGACTAAGAAAGGGAAGGTCAGAGAGGGGATGAGGGCCAGAGACTGTGTGTCCGGAGGCCGTTTTCAGCATTACCTTTCACTGTGAATGAAATGGAGAGCATTTTATGATTTTGAGTGCAAAGTGACACGGTGTGATTTAGATGCTAACAAACTCCTTCTGGTTGCTGTTCTGAGAGTGGTGGGGGCCAGCGAGGAAGCAGCGGTATCGGTATCGGGTGGCAGGCCCCTTGGGCATCCAGGTGAAAGAGCCTAAAGTCTCCCAGCAGGGAGGGGCCCCAGGCCTGGCAACGGTTTGGATTGGGGGATAGCTTGGGAACTGAGCAACTAGAGGGATGGAGTTGTCTGCAGCCCAGAAGTCAGGGCAATGGGGGTGTGGCTGGTGGAGGGAAGGTGTGAGTGTCAGGAATTCAAGCATAAATGTCCAATGTGAGGAATGAGAAGGAGCCGGCACCTCAACCCAAGTTATTCCAAAGAGGACGTGCTGATCACTTGATTCAAATCAATGTGAAAATTTGGATGGAATGGACAAGCTCCTAGAGAAACACAAAGTAACCAAATGAGCCTGAGAAGAAATAGAAAATCTGAAGGGCTCTGTATCTATGAAGACATTGAAGCCCTAGCTTCAAAGCTGCCCGCAAGGACTGCCTCTGTTCTGTTTCTCCTCCCCACAAGGCTTCAGATGATTTTCGGCCGGACTATGACTTTTTTGTATCATCTTCATCAGTAATTCCCACATCTTTGCAGCTCATCCCCAGAAGTCTTTATTCCTGCCCCAACATCAGAATTAACAAGTGATAGCTTAAAACGTTTGGTGCAAATATCCGAAATTTGAATGGATTAAAAGTTGTCATGCCTCCGCCCCCCAATTCTGCTTGCTGTGGTTGCCATATGATCACCACTGAGAAGAAACAGAGTTTTGTTCGTTTTCAACATTATGAAATTTTACTCTAGAAAAACCTGTTGGGCTTTTGTTGCTTTCTCTTTCTTTGTTTCTTCTTCCTTGTGTTTTAAATTTTATTGTTCTTCTTTTTACTTGGAAAAATGTGTTTTCTTTCCAATTTGATCCATAGTTATAATCCAGTTCAGAGCCAAGTCTTAAACTGTACAGAATTTCCACTGTAATTAAACTATCTATTTTGGAATAGAAAGAGCCTTCAAAGAGGGATATTCTCCAAAGCCAGTTACAAAAGGACAGAGAAAGTAGGGGGGTAGGGGCCAGGGGCTGGGGTAAGGGAGATGTAGAGTTAATGTTTCATGGAGACCGAGTTTCAGTTTTGCTTCATGAAAACTTTCTGGAGCCTGGCTACACAAAGTGTAACACTACTGAACTGTACATCTAGAAATGATTGAGTTTAAGTGTGTGATGCAAATACAATTTAAAAATATATTTATATTTCCCATGACACTGTCAGTGACATCACATCCATGGTGAATGTATGTTCCTGCACGACAAAATTAAAATGGCAAAAGTCACCTTTGGCAACAGTGTACCCCATCGGTCCCTGCGACTAAAAAAACCACGAAGAAGTTGTTAAACGGTTGGCACTGAAGTCTCTGTTAGGGGAACGTCTGGGTCTATGACAGCGGTGTTGCCCCTTCGCAAGTAATGGTGTCCACTCCAAACAGGCCAACCACGCATTTGGCTTTGAGCTTGAAGCTGCATTGGGCCAGGGCCAGTCACTTCTTAAGCGCCTGGGGTTTCTGGGAGCCGCCCCTGCACACCTGAGGCACCATCTGGTCTGTAGGAACCTCCCGTGGGAGGGGGATCCACACTGCAGCACGTGCGGCGATATGGGACGCTGAGCCGAGGTAGGCTCCGCTGGGAGGGGACCGGCTAGAGGACATGGGAGCCAGCTTGAGGGGCTGCCCCCGGCCAAACTCGCGACACACTGAGCATCGAACAGAACTTCTGGCAGCAGTGGAGTGTGTGCAAGCCTCTGAGTCCATGCTGGCGTGCAAAGTGTTTCGCTGCGAGTGAAACGACTCGGGTTTTCCTAACCGCCAGCTCTCGGCGCGGGGACCCTGAGCGGGCGGGGCAGGGAAGGGACTCCGCTGGGGCCCGCGCGCCGGCTCTCGGGCGCCCTCTCCTGGCTTCGTCGTGCCGCGCGCCCAGCTAGCCCTCGCCCCGCGGCCGCCGAGGCCGCTTCCGCTCTCTGAGCCTCCTCCATCCCTCCACCCGCACCGCCTCGGTCGTGAGCCCCTTCAGATCTGCCCACCGCTGTCCCCGCGTGGCAGTGGGCCGTGTCCCGAGGGGCTGGATCCCAGCCGGTGCGTCCTAGGGACGCCTGGGACCCTTCCTGCCGCCCTGCTGCCCCGTCACACTCTAGTGGCTTCTGGTCGTACAGATGCTTCTGCTTGCCAGTTGTCTGTGCTTTCTGGTTCCCCGAAACACGTGAATTGGGGGTGGAGGGAGTTTCATGTGTTTTTATGTTTCTGTGCTTTTAGAAGTGGGGGAGTTCGGATTTTTTGCTGCTCCCTACTCCTACCTGAACCCAGAAATCTCTTCATTATCCTTTTTAAAAAATTAGGTTTTAAATTGTGGTAAAACACATAACAAAATTAACCATCGTAAACATTTCTAAGTGTACAATTAAGTGGCATTAGTACATTAGCACTGTCTTCATTGTCATTTTTGTATTAAGATCATTTAAATTTTTTTTAAAATTTTATTTTTGGCTGCGTTGGGTCTTCGTCGCTGCGCGTGGGCTTTCTCTAGTTGCGGCGAGCGGGGGCTTCTCATTGTGGTGGCTTCTTTTGTTGCAGAGTGCTGGCTCTAGGCGCGCGGGCTTCAGTAATTGCAGCAAGCAGGATCAGTAGTAGTTGTGGCGCAAGGGCTGTTGCTCCGCGGCATGTGGGATCTTCCCGGACCAGGGCTCGAGCCCGTGTGCCCTGCATTGGCAGTCGGATTCTTAACCACTGTGCCACCGGGAAAGTCTTATATTAAGATCATTAATTGTTTGTGGTCCAGTTAATTATTTTTTTTTAATTTTCACTATCACAAACAGTGGAAATCAGACAAAAGCTTACCCAATATATATGCAATTAAATTATCAACAAGATGTGCATATACAATATGACTCCCTTTAATTGCCCACCATGGTTAGGGAAGAAATTCCAAACAGAAGCCTAGGGAGAATCCGTTTTTTAACAGTAGTATTTGCTGTAGCTAAGGGCTCCATGTTTTTATTGTGTGTATTCACATTATCTTTTACTGTGTGTGTTCCTTTTGACTGTCCTGCCTTTTATACACAGTTCAACAAGAGATATGCTGCTTTGTTTCCATAGTTCTAGAAAGTTTTTTTTACTGTCTTGATTCAGGGAGCCAAGGACAGAGGCTCGTCCCCATGGGGTCCAATTGCAGGGCGCCCCTCTTTCTCTAGGGGAGTCACCTGCTTGCTTCTCTGTAAAGCTGTGACCTTCCACGTCGTTAGGGGACTCCCCAGGCCATTTTCTGCAAGGTTGACTCGTGCTTTCTTCTCTAAGGCTGGGTGTCTGAATCCGATAAGATGCGCTTTACCTTTATAAGTGACATTTCTGGTGAAGTTGTGATTAGAAATTCAATTTACCCACAAGCCCGACGCGGATGGACTGATGCAAATGACTGCTTTGCTCTGAAGCCCAGTGTGGCCGCACAGTGCTTGGGGATGAGCCAACGGCCTTCGGCCAAGGTCTCCATTGACTTGTTATAAACTTCACCTGAGGTTACTTATCAATGTATTATGATCTTGCTATGACCTGAATGTCTGTGTCCTCCCCAAATTTATATATTGAAATCCAAATGGCCAATGTGCTGGTATTAGGAGGTGAGTGATAAACAGTGATAAAACCTCTGAACAGTGATAAAATGATAAGGGCAGAACCCTTGTGAATGAGATTGTGCCCTCGTAAAAGAGGCCTGAGAGAGACTCCCTCTGCTTCTGCCATGTGAGGATACAACGAGAAGTCTGAGACCCCGAAGAGGGCCCCCATCTGACCATGCTCACACTCTCATCTCCAACTTCCAGCTCCCAGCACTGTGCAAAATCACTGTTTGTGGTTTACAAGCTACTCTAGTCTCTGATATTTTGTCACAGTGGCCCGAAGTGACTAAGACAGGAACTTGGTACCGAATAGCGGGAGTGCTGCTGTAATGAGTATGGAAAAATGTGGAAGCAGCTTTGGAACCCCGTCATGAGGAGAGGCTGAAAGAGTTTAGAAGCGAGTTTGATGTGGACCCAGAAGGTAAAGAGGAGCGCCTCAGTCTTCTCAGAGAATGCCTAAGTGGTCGTGAGCAGAACGTTGGTAGAAGTGTGGATGGTAAAGGCCATTCTGATGAGGTTGCAGATGGAAATGAGGAAGAAAGGCCATCTTTGTTATAAAATGGCAAAGAACTTGTCTAAATTGTGTTCATGTTCTTCTAGTGTTTTGTAGAAGGTAGAATTTGTGAGCAATGAAATTGGCTATTTGGTTGAGGAAATACCTAAGTAAAGTGGTGAAGGTGTGGCTTGGCTTCTCTGGAATGCTCACAGTAAAATTCAAGAACAGAGAAATTACTTAAAGATGGAACGATTAATCAGAAGGGAAGCAGAACTTAAAATTTTGGAAAATTCTCAGCCTGTCCGTCTTGCAAAAAATGAGAAAGCGTGTTCGGAAGAGAACGCTAAGGGTGTGGCCGAGCGAGCCTTTGATGAGGAGACTAGCGTGGCTGTGAGCTGAGGATTTCATCAGCCACCTCAGCAGGAAAGCTGCCAACTGGAACCGAAGGGGACGGAGACAGGAAGGAGTGAAGGGAGGCTATTCAGAGATATCAGCGCTGCCTCCTCTTTTTCAAAGCGGGGGGGCGGGTATTGTCTGGGTTTCATCAGGCCAGAAGATCCCCACCCAAAACTGTGGAACAGCACCTCCCAGAGCTCTTGGGGCGTGGCTCCCTCCACCTGGGTTTTGAAGGATGGAGGGCACCTGGTGCTGCAGGCGTGAGACCCAGGCAGAGAGCCTCGGCTTGGGCAACACCCAGTGGAGCCGTGGGGCTGGCACTACCCCCGGAGCCCAAGACTGGTCGAACCACGGGCATGTGACTGGAGCCCGGGTGGGCTGCGGGCGCCCAACTCCGGTCCCTGAGAGCTGCTGTGTGGGCTGTGCCCAGCAAAGCCCCAGGGACAGGGACGCCCCAGTTGTCTGGAAGGCAGGACTCCTGTTCCACTGGGTCTGGAGGGCAGAGCATCGGGTTAAAGAAGCTGATACTCAAGCCTTTGTGTTTGATGTTTTGCACTTGCTTGGGACTTTCTTTCTGATTTCTCCCTTTTGAAATGGGAGCGTTCACCCTCTGCCTGTCCCGCTGTTGTATTTTGGAAGCACAGAACTTGTTTGATTTACAGGTTTATAGCTGGAGAGGACTTTGCCTCAGGATGGATTGGACGTCAAGTCTGACCCATATCTGATTTAGATGATACTTAGATGAGACTTTGGACTGTAGACTTTTGAGTCAATGCTGGGACTGCTTAAGACTTTGAGGGCTGTTGGGATGGAATGAATGTATTTTGCATGTGAGAAGGACATGACTTTGTGTGTTGGGGGGGGATCCAGGGGCAGAAGGCTAAGACAAATGTGAATGAATAAAAGTCAAGGTTAATGTACTGTCAAATTCCTCTATCAAAAGACAGTTGTGGGCTTTCAAATCCATTTGTGATACAGTGGATCTGCATCTCGCTCTGTACTCATCATCTTCAGGTTTTCTGGAGCATTTTCTGCATTTCAGTGCTTCCCATTTGCATGGTGGCATCAGGAAAATCTAACGTGATCCTGGCGTCAGTGGGCTGTGTAGTACAGTCTGCATAGGTGTAACCTGTTAAATGGAGAGCTAGAGAAAGAGCGAGAAGAAAAGGTTTCTTTTTTAAAATTAATTTATTTCCTTTTGGTTGCATTGGGCCTTTGTTGCTGCGCGCGGGCTTTCTCTAGTTGCGACAAGCGAGGGCTACTCTTTGTTGCGGTGCGCGGGCTTCTCATTGCAGTGGCTTCTCTTGTTGCGGAGCACGGGCTGTAGGCGCACAGGCTTCAGTAGTTGTGGCACGTGGGCTTCAGTAGTTGTGGCTCACGGGCTTAGTTGCTCCGTGGCATGTGGGATCTTCCCGGACCAGGGCTCGAACCCGTGGCCCCTGCATTGACAGGCAGGTTCTTAACCACTGCGCCACCAGGGAAGCCCCTGAAGAAAAGGTTTCATTGTGTGACTATTAGAAAATGGGACACTAAGGACAATGCCCCCAAAATGCCAGGACAGATCATGATAGCTGGCTCTCCCTCATCAATTTCACTTGTTCCCTGAACGTTTCTGGTAATTACATCTTGCTCACTGGTCTTTGGCCAGCAGCCCACCCCAGGAAGTCACCTACTTCTGGTCAGGGTTGATCCTCGGAATCTTGAGCTTTCGTCCTCTACAGGTTGACGTGGGTTCTTCAGGTAGATTCAGGCTGTTCTCAGGTGTATCTGCTGCTTACCAGGCCACCCTAAAAGCACAGTGATTTGTTATTTCTTATGAGTTGATGTGTTGGCTAAGCTCTGGGGGGGGGTGGTCTTTGCTCCACACGGTATTGGTTGGGGTCCCTCTTGTGACTTCATTCAATTGGGTACATAGCTGAGGGGGCTGGAACATTCTAGACAGCCTCAATCCCGTGTCTGGCAGTTGGTGCTGGCTGTTAGCTAGGTTCTATTATTCTCTTCCACGTGGCATCTCATCCTCCAGGGTCTTTCTCCCTGCAGGGCCTCTCAAGCAAAACAGCCCCAATTTTTTTTCCATGGGACTGGATTCCAAGAGGGCAAGTACAGAAACTGCAAAGCCTCTTCTGCTTAGGCCTGGAAGTCACCCAGTGTCACTTCTGCCACAGTTGATTAGTCAAAGCAAGTTGCAGGGCCAGACCTGGTCAAGAGAAGGGGAAATAGACTCCACCTCTTGTTGGGAGGAGGGGTGGCCCAGGCGTATTGCAGAAGGACATGCAGAATGGGAGCCACTGTAGTGGCCATCTGTGGAAACAGTCCGCCCATCTGGTGAGGGGTGCTGCCAGCCCCCACATCTGAGAGAAAACCCAAGAGACAGGAAGACGTTGTTAAAAGTTGGCACTGAGGTCTCTGATAGGGGAACATGTGGTTAAGCAACAGCAGCACTGCCCCTTCCTAAGTATCGGTGCCTGTGTTGTCACCACTTGATAAGGCTTAGTGTGGATGAAGTAGCCAGGCTGCCCACCATGATACTGTCCTGTGGGGCCATGTGTTTCCAGCCACCTTGGGCCTGACAATCTGTCCATTTTGTGTGTCCCTAAAGCTATTAATAAACAAGGGGATCTTAAACCTTGGAATATGATCTTGCAGTAGGTGTAAAAGTCATTGTGCGGGGCTTCCCTGGTGGCTCAGTGTTTGGGAGTCCACCTGCCTGTGCAGGGGACACGGGTTCGGGCCCTGGTCCGGGAGGATCCCACATGCCGTGGAGCAGCTGGGCCCGTGCGCCACAACTACTTAGCCTGCGCTCTAGAGCCTGCAAGCCACAACTACTGAGCTTGCATACTACAACTACTGAAGCCCGTGTGCCTAGAGCCCATGCTCTGCAACAAGAGAAGCCACTGCAATGAGAGGCTCGCGCACCGGAACGAAGAGTAGCCCCCGCTCGCAGCAGGGAAGACCCAACGCAGCCAAAAATAAATAAATAATAAATTAAAAAAAGAAAGTCATTGTGCTGAGAGGGCTTGTGTTAGCTCCTGCATAAAAATGGGAGCATTTAAACATTTATCCTAAGAAGTTATACAATTGCCAAAACATATTTTAACTGTTTTTATTGAAGTGAAATTCACATAACACAAAATTAACCATCTTAAAATGTGTACAGTTCAGTGCCATTTAGTACCTTTGCAATGTTGTACAACTATCACTGCTGTCTAATTCCAGAACCCTTTCACCACCCCAAACAGAAACCCTGCTCCCGTTGGCAGTCACCCGCCATTCCCTGCTCCCCTCAGCCCTTGGCAACCCCCCAATCTGCTTTCCGTCTCTATGGGTTTGCCTGTTCTGGACATTCCATATAACTGGAATCATGCAATATGTAGCCTTTTGTGTCTGGCTTCTTTCATGGAGCATCGTGTTTTTGAGATTCATCCAAAATATAGCATGGATCAGTACTTCATTCCATTTTATCAAAACATATTTAAATTAATAACATCTAAATAAATGTACAGGGTAGCTTTTATAATCCCATTGAGCGATTTTTAATAACTATGTTGCATTCTTTTTTAAATTAACCCTTTTTTTAGATAAATTTACTTATTTATTTATTAATTTATCGTTCCGTTGGGTCTTCGTTGCTGTGCGTGGGCTTTCTCTAGGTGCGGCGAGCAGGCTCCTCATTGAGGTGGCTTCTCTTATTTCAGAGCATGGGCTCTAGGTGTGCGGGCTTCAGTAGTTGTGGCACACGGGCTTCAGTAGTTGTGGCTCGCAGACTCTAGAGCACAGGCTCAGTAGTTGTGGCACACAGGCTTAGTTGCTCTGAGGCATGTGGGGTCTTCTTGGACCAGGGATTCAACCCATGTCCCCTGCATTGGCAGGCAGATTCTTAACCACTGTGCCATCAGGGAAGTCAAAACTAACCCTTTTTTGTTGAAGTATGGTTAATTTACAATGTTGTGTTAGCTTCAGGTGTACAGCAAAGTGATTCAGCTTTATATATATATATATATATATATATATATATATATATATATATATATATATATGTTCTTTTTCAGATTCTTTCCCATTATTGGTTATTATAAGTCATTGAATATAGTTCCCTGTGCTGTAGAGTAGGACCTTGTTGTTTATCTATTTTATATAAAGTAGTGTGTATCTGTTAATCCCAAACTCCTAATTTATCCCCCCCTCGCTATTGCCTTTGGTAACCATGTCTGTTTAACCAGTTTTTAGGGTTTTTAAAAAAATTTTATTGGAGTAAAGTTTATTTGCAATGTTGTGTTAGTTTCAGGTACACAGCAAAGTGATTCAGTTATACATATACATATATCAATTCTTTTTCAGATTCTTTACCTATACAAGTTGTTACAGAATATTGAGTAGAATAACCAGCTTTTAGTTTCATTGATCTTTCCTATTGTTTTTTTAGTCTCTATTTCATTTATTTTCTGCTCTGATCTGTATGATTTATTTCCTTCTACTAACTTTGGGTTTTGTTTGCTCTTCTTTCTCTAGGTGCTTTACACATAAGGTTAGGTTGTTTATTTGAGACTTTTCTTGTTTCCTGAGGTAAACTGGTATCGCTATAAACTCCTCTTAGAACTGCTTTTGCTGTGTCCCATAGGTTTTGGATTGTCATGTTTTTGTTGTCATTTGTTTCTAGGTATTTTTTGATTTCCTCTTTGATTTCTTCAGTGATCCATTGGTTGTTTAGTGGCATATTATTTAGCCTCCACATGTTTGTGTTTTTTGCAGGTTTTTTCTTTTAGTTGATTTCTAGCTTCATAACGTTGCGGCCAGAAAAGATGCTCGACATGATTTCAGTTTTCTTAAATTTACCGAGGCTTGCTTTGTGGCCCAGCATGTGATCTATGCTGGAGAACATTCCACGTGCACTTGAAAAGAATGGGTATTCTGCTGCTTTCAGATGGAATGTCCTATAGATATCAATTAAGTCCATCTGATCTAATGTGTCATCAAAGGCCTGTGTTTCCTTATTGATTTTCTGTCTGGATGATCTATCCATTGATGAAAGTGGGGGTGTTAAAATCCCCCACTATTTTTTTTTGTGGTACGCGGGTCTCTCACTGTTGTGGCCTCTCCCGTTGCAGAGCACAGGCTCCAGACGCGCAGGCTCAGCGGCCATGGCTCACGGGCCCAGCCGCTCCACGGCATGTGGGATCTTCCCGGACGGGGACGTGAACCCGCATCCCCTGCATCGGCAGGCAGACTCTCAACCACTGCGCCACCAGGGAAGCCCCCAAATCCCCCACTATTATTGTGTTACTGATGATTTCTCCTTTTATGTCTGTTAACATTTGCCTTATATATTGAGGTGCTCCTATGTTCAGTACATATATATTTACAGTTGTTATATCTTCTTCTTGGATTGATCCCTTAATCATTATGTAGTGTCCTTCTTTGTCTCTTGTGACCGTCTTTATTTTACAGTCTATTTTGTCTGATATAAGTATTGCTACTCTGGCTTTCTTTTGATTTCCATTTGCATAGAATACCTTTTTCCATTCCCTCACTTTCAGTCTGTATGTGTTTCTAGATTTGAAGTGAGTCTCTTGTAGGCAGCATATATATGGGTCCTGTTTTTATATCCATTCAGCCAATCTATGTGTTTTGGTTGGAGCATTTAGTCCATTTACATTTAAGGTAATGTAGTGGAAATCGCTGCCGCCAAACAGAAAAGAGAATGAAAAGAAATGAGGACAGTTTAAGAGACCTCTAGCAGAACATCAAGTACACTAATATTCACATTATGGGGGTCCCAGAAGAAGAAGAGAAAGGAAAACGGCCTGAGAAAAAATTTGAAGAGATTATAGTTGAAAAGTTCCCTAACCTGGGAAAGGAAGTAGTCACCCAAGTCCAGGAAGTCCTATATAGGATTAACACAAAAAGGAACACACCAAAACACATTGTAATCAAAATGATGAAAATTAAAGATAAAGAGAGAATATTAAAAGCAGCAAGGGGGCTTCCCTGGTGGCGTAGTGGTTGAGAGTCCTCCTGCCGGTGCAGGGGACATGGGTTCGTGCCCCGGTCCGGGAAGATCCCACATGCCGCAGAGCAGCTGGGCCCATGAGCCATGGCCACTGAGTCTGTGCGTCTGGAGCCTGTGTTCCACAACGGGAGAGGCCACAGCAGTGAGAGGCCCACATACCGCAAAAAGAAGAAAAAAAAAGCAGCAAGGGAGGGACTTCCCTGGTGGTGCAGTGGTTAAGACTCCGTGCTCCCAATGCAGAGGGCCTGAGTTCAATCCCTGATCAGAGAACTAGATCCCACATGCATGCCACAACTAAGAGCTCACATGCCACAACTAAGGAGCCCACGTGCCACAACCAAGACCTGGTGCAACCAAATAAATAAATAAATAAATATTTTTTAAAAAAAAGCAGCAAGGGAAAAGAAACAAATAACATACAAGGGAACTCCCAAAAGGCTATCAGCTGATTTTTCAGCAGAAACTCTGCAGGCCAGAAGGGAGTGAAATGATATAGTTAAAGTGAAGAATGGGGAAAACCTACAACCAAGAATACTCTACACTGCCAGGCTCTTGTTCAGATTTGATGGAGAAATCAAAAGCTTTATAGACCAGCAAAAGCTAAAAGAATTCAGCACCACCAAACCAGCTTTATGGCCGATGTTAAAGGAACTTCTCTAGGTGAAAAAGAAAAGACCACAACCAGAAAGAAGAAAATTATGAAATGGAAAAGCTCACTGGTAAAGTCAAACATACAGTAAAGGTAGGAAATAATCCACACACAAAGCTAGTTGGGAGGTTAGAAGACAAAAGTAGTAAAATGACCTGTATCCAAAATACGCAGTTAAGGGATACACAAAACAATTAGATGTACAATACGATATCAAAAACAATCATCATGGGGACTTCCCTAGTGGCACAGTGGTTAAGAATCCGCCTACCAATGCATGGGACACGGGTTCGAGCCCTGGTCCAGAAAGATCCCACATGCCGCGGAGCAACTAGCCAGTGCACCACAACTACTGAGCCTGCACTCTAGAGCCCATGAGCCACAACTAATGAGCCCATGTGCCACAACTACTGAAGCCTGTGTGCCTAGAGCCCATGCTCCACAACAAGAGAAGCCACTGCAATGAGAAGCCCACGCACCACAAGCAAGAGTAGCCCCTGCTCACGGCAACTAGAGAAAGCCTGCGTGCAGCAACAGAGACCCAATGCAGCTGAAAATAAACAAATAAATAAATTAATTAAAAAAAAACAGTCATCATGAGGGGAGGAGAGTACAAATACATTTGAAATTAAGAGATCAGCAACTTAAAACAATCACATATGTAGAGAGAGTGCTATACAAAAACCTCACAGTAGCTGCAAAAAAAAATCTATAATAGATACACACACAAAAAAGAAAAAAGTATCCAAACATAACACTAAAGATGGTCATCAAATCACAAGACAAGGGAACAAAAGATGAGGGAAGAGAGACCTACAAAAACAGATCCAAAACAATTAACAAAATGGCAAGGGGAACATACCTATGGTGCATTCTGATCATGCCTCATTATTCCTGACCCGCCCCCTTTATTCACATGCACTGTACAGTGGGTCACCCAAGCCAGACAAAGGGGCAAACCTTGCTGCTATTAAGCAGCCATCTACCAAGGATGGTGGCATGGAGAAGACCCTCATCAGCACTGTTATTAATTTGAGGACTGACCTTGGAGAAGACCAGTACCAAAGAGCATTGTGAGAGGAGAGTTGTCAACTGCTTGATAAGAGCAGAGATACCCTAGAACCAGAAATGCCTGTGGCCTTGACAGTGTAACAAGAGTCACAATATTTGATAACAACCCACACGAGAAAGTAACACAATAACCAGTAAGAATTTTAGCTCCTCCATTAAGGAAGGTCCTTTGCTACTTATTTTGTTTGCTTGTTTATTTTCCTACAATTGGCCTCAGTTGTGAAATAACCATACCAAGGGGCAGCAGGAAAGCACCTCTGTTAACGGAATTCTGAGCTGTCAGTTCCTACTAGGGTGAGAAAAAAACCTCTGCCTTCTGGGTAGAATACCTGTGCTGAAAAGACATTGATTACTTAAAGACCTCTTTTCTTCTGAGTGCCCAGGCCTCTCTACTGTATTATACATAAGTTTTTAAAACATTTATTGACTTAATACACCTTTACATATATTATGCAAATTTACACTTACATACAGTGACAGTGAAAGGTGTTCAGGTGGCAATGTTATTTAAAGTGTTAAGATTTTAAGTTTTCAAATACAACTAAAACCACCAGGCAGAGCACAAAGCAATGGTTATGCTACAGTAATTTTCTGAATTTGACTGTTATGAGGGGCAATTTTGTTTATACACAGACAAGATTGTATCAGGAAAAAGTGATCATGTACTTCTGGGGACTTCCCTGGTGGTCCAGTGGTTAAGACTCTACACTCCCAATTCAGGGGGCCCAGGTTCGATCCTTAATCAGGGAACTAGATCCCACATGGCGCCAAGAAAAGATCCCACACGCGGCAACGAAGATCCCGCATGCCGCAGCTAAGACCCCGCACAGCCAAAAAAAATGTGATCATGTACTTCTGTATTCTCTGCCTCTATGAATTTTAATTCTTTTGGAGATTGTCCAGGTAAAGATTATTTGCTAATTACCTCAATGTATTATTCACCCAAGGTCTCAAAGTCAATGGATTAGGGAATCTTAGAAATTATAGTGGGTCGAGATAGAAGAAAAATACAATCACAGTTGATGAATGAGAATTACTCATTTTACAAACTGGAGTAGCTTTGTAGAGCTACATAATTACTGCTATTGTTGGAAATTTAAAAGGATCAATTTTTAAAATAAAAACATTAATTATGGGACTTCCCTGGTGGCGCAGTGGTTAAGAATCCGCCTGCCAATGCAGGGGACACAGGTTCGAACCCTGGTCAGGAAAATCCCACATGTCATGGAGCAACTAAGCCTGTGCACCACAACTACTGAGCCTGCACTCTAGACCTCGCGAGCCACAACTACTGAAGCCCGTGTGCTACAACTACTGAAGCCTGTGTGCCTAGGGCCCGTGCTCCACAACAAGAGAAGCCACCGCAATGAGAAGTCCATGCACCGCAACGAAGAGTAGCCCCCGCTTGCCGCAACTAGAGAAAGCCCACGTGCAGCAACGAAGACCCAACGCAGCCAAAAATTAATTAATTAATTTAAGAAAATGCACTATTTTAACTCAATTTAGTTCAACTCATGTGTTTACATTTACATAACCATAGATATTTAGTGTAAGAAGTGATAACGTATCTGATCTATAACTATCATGAGTTTAGGAAGTTACATTCAATAAAGTTTCTTGTAAAAAATTAATAATAAATACATCTCAAATCTTGCAAAAACCCACATGTAGTGTTTGCATGATATTTTATATTGTGATAAAACTGGGGAGAAGACAGAGCTATCTTTTAAATGAAAATTAACAAAATAATTTATGGAAGGGTTTACCTTGCATAGAAATAGTGAAGGAACTTGGAGTTTTAGATTACTACCTTGGTTTTATTTCATCAAATGGAGTACAACTAAGGTCATGACTTGATAAGTGGGGTTCAAAAATTTTAATCACAAAAAATGAAGGGTTGTGTCATTTGGAGATGAATGCAGTGACCGGGGCCTTTGCAACCCAAGGCCACCCAGTTTCCAGCTTACATGGCCCTAGAATCCCGTGACTGGTGGGGACTTGAGAAGCCTCCCAAGTGTTGGCACCCATGCCTCAGCCCTGGAGGTGTGTGGAGCAGACAAACTTCAAGGCTCAGGGCCTTCCTCTTGGCTTTCCCATTCCCGTTGGGCTTGCAGGCCACTGCCCCATTTATCTCTCTTACGTTGTTAAAGCCCTTGACATATTGGTGAGAGTGTTTGATACGGAAGGGGTTCCTGAAGCTTCTTTATAACTGCTAACGTTTGGCCTGATAGCAATATATGTTTCCTTTCCCTTATTCTGTAACTTAGCAACCAGGATATTGCGACAATTACAGAAAAAAATCCAGTTTTCCATTTTCTCTCCTCCAAAAACTTTTTTTAGAGAGAGAAAGAATGTATTGAGGAAAGAGGACTACTGCTCAGACTTTTACTATAGTAGCCTAGTTGGTTTTATATGGTTATTTATATATTTTTTAAAACTTATTAGAGTATAATAACCTCAAGTTCTATGATTTTATTGATTAATTTTTCTCTTTTCCTTTTTGATCATTTAGAAATTACCTCTGTGCCCAGAAAAAAACCCATGATGTGATATTGTCCCCACAAGATCAATTTCTTTAATTTGTTTAAATATCTGAATAGGTATACTGACTGGAGGGCAGTTCCACATTGTGTGGGTTCTGAAGTTTAAACAATCTGGGTCCTTCTTCAAGAAAAAGATACAAATTTAGTTCCAAAAGTGTATATTTATTTAGGAAAAGAAAAGAAATCCCAACAAATTACAAATTTTAAAAAGTTGACAAGTACCACAAAAATAGCAAAATTCTACTATTGTTGTATTATAATTTCAACTTCAGCTGACTGTATTATCTTTTTCTCCCTTCGTTTTGGCTGCATGCTCTGATCACATCTTTATAGGACAATGATTGTGAAACAGGATTTTCTTTTTTTGTACGTGGGCCTCCCACCGCTGTGGCCTCTCCCGTTGCGGAGCACAGGCTCTGTACGCGCAGGCTCAGCGGCCATGGCTCACAGGCCCAGCCGCTCCGCACGGCATGTGGGATCTTCCCGGACGGGGGTACGAACCCATGTCCCCTGCATCGGCAGGCGGACTCTCAACCACTGCGCCACCAGGGAAGCCCAGGATTTTCTTTTAAGGGAATAGAACAGTAAGTAAAGCTGTCTTCCTCCCAGCCTGCTTGATGGAAACGGCCTACTGTGGATGGTTCAGAACAGTCTGCTTCCATTTCACTGGTCCTTGTCAGAAAAGCAACCTCAGGAGCTTCCTCTGAGGTTTTTTGCTCAGAGACCCAGCCCTTGGGGTGAGCTGTGGGTGTGAGCGTGGCCCAGACCCTGCCAGTGCTCTAAGCCAGCCTGGGGTTTCTTCTGTGTCCTCACCTTGAGGGACCAGGACTTTTACAGCATCAGAGGTGTGGGCTTAACACTTCCAAAGGTTTTCCTCCTGGGGGTCTTTGAGACCAATGAGAACAGGAGTTCTCTGGGCTTTGAGAACTTCAGTATCTTTGCTTGTTCATTTCTTCCGGAAGTGGGCAAAAGTAGCTTTCCAAGGAAACTCCTCCCACTGATATGCATATGGAGGAAAAGGCCTCGCTGTCACCCAGCAGAAGCATCTTCTTGAACTCACTGGCATGCTGGAGACTGTCAAGGAGTCCCCGCACTGCACCTGTGCCCCAAGTGGGGGTCCTCGTTGGGTGCGGGGTCGATAGGGTCAGGAACTCCTGGGTGTGAACTGGCAGGTGGAATGGAGCACCCGCATTTCCTGGAACCTTCCCACAACTTCTCCTGCTGTCCTGCCACGTGGGTCTATTCCTGGGATTCCTCTGCTTCTTCAGAGGGGAAGAAAGACAGAAAGCCGACAATAAAACACCATGACACATGCACCAGATTGGCAAGAATTAACAGTCCCAACTCGGACAGCACCAAGTCGGCAAGGGACACGAAGTCTCAGGAGCCCTCGGGCATTGCTGCTGGGACCGCAACTTGGCGCACGTGCTGGGAGAAAGTCTGCTCAGCGTGACCATGCACATGCCCTTGGCCCCAAGCGGTCACTCCCAGGTGTGTGTTTGTGCCCAGCAGAGAGGCATGCTGCGCACAGGCTCCCAGACGAACTTTCGTAGCAGAATGTTTGACTCTTTGTCATGAGCAAGAACCGGAAACCACATAAATGCCCATTAGCAGTAGAACAGAGAAATAAACTGTGCTATAGTCACACATCGAAAGATCATACAGGAGTGACAATTAAGTATAGCTGTATTGAATAACACACGTAAATCTCATAACAGTGAGTGAAAGAAGAGAGACACCAACTAACCTATACTGCGTTACTCCATTCACATAAAGTCCCAAAATAGGCCAAAGGAGACTCTTGTTTGGGGAAGCTTCTTCAGGGGGCAACACTCTAAAGAAAAATGAGGACGTGATTATTGCAAAAGTGAAGACAGGAGCGCCAGCTGGCTGTGGGAAGAGGAGGACTGCGGCTAAGAAGTGGTGACACAGGTGTTCGCTTCGGAATTGTTCTTTAAACTGTACAGTATATTTCATGCGCTTTATTTCAAACAGCTTTATTTAGGTATAACTTACATACAACAAAGTATATTGTTTAAAGTGCACAATGTGGCACGTTCTGACACATATATACACCTGAAAAACCACCACAATCAAAATGATGAGCATAGCCATCACTCCAGAAAGTTCCTTGCACCCCCTGTAAATCCTCTCCCCGCAGCACTCCTCATAGACCAATCCCTGGGCAACTCCGATCTACTTTCTATCACTATATGTTAGCTTGCATTTTCTAGAGTCTTATATCAATGGACTCACAGTATATACACTTTTTCTGTCAGCTTCTTTCTCTCAGCACGATTACTTCGAGGTTCATCCAGGTGGCTGCATGTTTCGATACTTCCTTCTTTTTTGTTGTTGAGCAGTATTCCCTTGGTAGGTGGACCGCAGACTGGTCCCCATTTATACTCTGAAGGACATTTGAGTTGTTTCCAGTTGGAACTATTACAAATAGAGCCGCTCTGAACATAAAAATGCAGAGAGTTTAATTCCAGGTTGAGATAACAGATTGAACATCTGTGTCTAATTTTGCCCTTCAGTAAAGCTACAGTCAAGAGGCTTTTGAGAGAAAAAACAACATAAATCTCTGAAAGGGGAGGGCAGAGGCTGCGACCGCAGCAACACTGTTTCAGGAGCCGAGAAAACAGGTAGGTGAGTGGAAACTGACTTAGCCGACCAGAAAGTCAGAGGACAAAACAAGGAGTCAATGGGCTGTGAAATTCTACCTGGACAGGGCAGAGAGCCTTTCCTCTGCACCCAGATGGAGGCCTCCAGGCAGGGTGTTACAAGTGTCTTCTCTGGGGAGTCCAGGTGGGACTGAGCTTCCAGTCACTCTCCCAGAATTGCAGGACAGGAGCTGCCAGATTGAGAGAAGGCCCAGCGCTTGGAGGAAAACAGAGCCTGATGCTTTCTTTAGAGCACTGAGGACGAAGGGAAGAGTCAACAAGTTTCCAGAGAGAGGGGCCAGAATTCAGGAGAAAGAGTCAGGATTCAGGAGGGCAACCTCTGAAACCAGAGCTAATGCACCAATTCCTTCTAGATGCTGGAGGAGAATCATTTCCAACCCAGCATTCTGTAAGTAGCCAAATTATCACTGGGTTCTCACAAGTGTCTCTCCTGCTTACTTTTCTCAGGGAACTGAAGGCACTCATGACCTTGCCCATCTCTGGGGAGCCTGGACCCTACAGTGATGATCTGACAAAGATGCTAGTTCCTCTTGACACTGATAATAAAGGCGACAGAGATGCAGGTGTGTCCTGAGAATGTCTCTGTTAGGTCAACTGACATTTGAGTGCCAAGGATGGGTGGAGAACAAGGTGTGCAGCTGCGATTTCACGTGTTGTGGTTCAGAGGGCTTCGCGGAGCCGGGACACTTGAGCAATTGCTTCCGATTTCCTTTGAAGCATATTCTGTGACCACTTTTTGTAAATTTCTCGTTGGAACCAGAAAACATGTATTCCTGTAGTATACACAGCTTGATACATAGAAAACCAATGCCATGGATTATAGTTTTGGCCAGCTGTACTGTACTGTAAATATTTAAAATGTCTCTGTATATTATGATGTTTTGACATTCTGGCTGCGGAGAGACTGCCCTTCCCAGGGCTAGCCAATTCTTCGAGATAGCAAAGGGCCCAGCCGGGAGTATGTCTTGGATGTGAAAACCAATCCAGTGCCAGGCCTCCTCCATCTGCCCTGACAGCCTGGGAGGCAATACTCCTCCACCTTCATCATCCAAAGGCCAGGTGCCAGGCGACTAGAGACACCCCCAGAGCCCAAAGCCCACGAGAGTGTTCAAACCAGCCAATCCTAAACTGTTCACCCTGTCCCACCTGGCCTTTCCCTCAGAAACCCCAATAAAGGCCTTAGCCTAAAGCTTCCCCTCACTCCTGTTCTCTGACTCCTGACCATCCCGGGGCTTCCCCATGTGGCCCTGCAGGGGAAGCATCCTGTCTCTAGGACCTGGGAAGGGAAGGCACTTTGTTTTCCTGAGACTCTCCTCTGTCTCCTCTTGCGGCCGCACCTGATGGATCATCCTTTAAAAGAATACGAAACAGCACTCAGAGCCTTCTCTTTGTTTTGCCCCAAGAATAACACTATTATATTTCTGCCCATTTCTTCTTCGCGTATTTCTAGCAAATTGTGCTTCTCTGCTTCAGTGAAATGCCGTTCATAAAGATTCATTACAGTGACTTCTTTATGGTAAAGTACTCTCCTTATTGACATAAAATGATACTTTTGGGGTACCATTTAATATTCTTTGAATTCTCCTTTGTCAGACACTAATATTGCTTTTTCCGTTAATTTACGAAGGAGGCACATCTAAGGGACAAACCAGCGCGCCTTGGCTTGGAGTGGTGGGTCCACGGGGTGTAGGGAGGCTGGGGGGCATCTTTGGTAACTGGTTCAGGGGTAATCATCCCATTTTGGAAATGAGTGATTATCTGAAAGGAAACATTCTGAAAAATGACGGTGAGCATGAAATCCATGAAGACTGGGAGCTGTGGAGCTGCTGTCCCCAAACACAACATACATGTCTGGAAGCGTGAGTTTACAGAAATAATAGTTCAGAGAATGCAATCAGGGCTGGAGGGAGAAGAAGTAGGAGAAAGCTCCAGTGGGCTGACTTCCTTATTTTTTGATAACAGCTATTGCCCAGTGTTGTTCAATCAAGTAGTAAAGGTTTGACTATATTATTTAAAGGTATAAATGAAACCACGAGAAAATCTAAAAGTAATAATATAAACGGAAAGTTTGGAGGAGCAGAGGGCAGGGAGGGAGGGAGGTGGCAAGGAGGATGCGTGTGTTAATTTCCTAGTCTTTTAAAGTACAGAATTCATTGATGGGCCTGCCCCAGGCCTGTTTGGCCTCACATCCATGCCTCTGCTGGGCACCATGGCAGAGGGGAATGACAGACAAACCAGTGACCAAATATTAAGCCAGAAAGGATCCTGAAGAAATTTCAAAAAATAGAAAAGAAAGTAATCCAGAACACATTCTTGGCATAAAACATTAACAACAAAAGCAGAAAAGAAAAGAAAACAAAAACCTACCTATAGAATTTAGAACACCCTTAAAAAACATCTTCGGTTAAAAAAAAAAAAAGCCAAAAAAAATTGCAGAATATCTAGAAAACAGGAATTATGAGAACAGAAAGTACTGAGTTGGAACACAGAGAAATCAGATAACTAATAAATCAATCCCAAAACTGGTTTTTTGAGAACACAAAAACAAGGCAAAAAGATAAAATAGTAGCCAACCTAAGCAAGGTCAAAAAACAAAGCAAAGTTAAAAACCCAAACTAGGAAATAACAACACATACTGATGAAGTCTCTAAACTCCCAAAACCTCACAGAAGTGGCTATAATCCACCCTAGGGCCACAGGCACCTTGTGATCAAGGCAACAGAAAAAAGTAGGTATGGCAGGGGAACCCTTAACCACAGAAAAAGTTCTTATAAAGAGACCTCTGAGGCCTGACTGAGCTACCGCCACCATTTCAGTTGCCACCTTCAGGCTCAACCCAGTCCAAGCGGAGCAGAGGGGCTGAGGCCTCCCAGAAGCCCCTGAAGGGTTTGCCTGAACTTCTCATTGGCCGGAACTAGGTCACGGGCCACCACAGTTCCTTGCAGCAGGATTTCTTCCTGATTCACACAAGAAAAGAGTGGGATTCAGAATCTAAGCAGAGGGACTTCCCCGGGGGTCCAGTGGTTAAGACTCCACACTGCCAATGCAGAATCTAAGCAGAGCTCTACCGACGAGGCAGAAAGGGGATCTGCCCTGACTATGTCTGGGTCTCTTCAGGGCTCTGCTCAGTCCCGTTGATCATTTGTCTCTTTCAGCACGAAAGCTGCACTATTTCCCTCAGTGTCATTTCCACGTGTGTTTGGATAGCTGGTAAGGCAAGTCTTCCCCTGAGTCAACATTTTCTTTACCCATCTTGTGCATTTACTCTGATGAACCTTAGAATCATATTGTCACGTTCTATGACACTCAGGTAGGAAAAAATGGGTATCATTTCTTGGGCACCTTCAAACCCCAATATGCTTTTGTTTCCCGAACTTCCTCCAGTCTCCTACCTCCCCCTTAGTGATTATCTTTTCATCTTTATCAGGATGGTATGTAAATGTTAACTCTGACAGTATACAAGTAAAGTGTAGCTGATACCAAGTGGTCAAAGATACATGGCTATTGCAAGTTAAGGGAACAAGAGATCTGAGTGTATTATTCAAGCTTACAAGGAACTAAAGATAACAGTGTGAATATCAAATATGGTGTGTCAGGAGTTCCCAAGACCACCCTCAGGAACACCCAGGCCTGCCAAGTTAACCCTTTACTACACCTGAGGGGAAGAGGCCTGTGTCCCACCCTGTAACAAAACCTATGCCTCCATGTTTTGTGCACAGGTTGACTCTAAAAGTTGAAAAGCCGAAGGCAAAAATTCACATTATGATGTTTCTGTAAATATTTTAAAATGCCAGATCAAGAAGATGCATAACTAGGATTACATTTCCTTCTTATAAATCTAATTTGATGATGATGACCCCCATTTGAAAAGAGAAGTTTCTTAGCAACAAGGGCCAATGGATTCTCTTTTCTTAAACATCATCAACTGGTAGAATTATATTTTACTTTCCTTCTTATTCTGATGATAACTTGCTATTACAGTTCTTTTTTCCCTGCTGTTTCTAATTGGTTTCCTTATTTTCTTGAACTAATTACCATCATCATATTTAATTTTCTTCAAACTCCCGATCACACTATCTAATATGTTGAGTTCACATACATACACTTTAAAAAATAAAATAAAATAATTTTTCCTCTCTCCCAGAGCCTGCCATTCTCATATTCCAACCTGGGCTGATTGCCAGTCAGGCCTTCTGCCCAGTTGGCATCCCTGGTATTTCCTGTCACTGCTCTCCTAGATTAGATCCACTGTCTTGTGGATCCCACATCTTCCTTTTTCTTGGCTTGCACCCTCATTTTGCTGGAGAACATCCTTAAGTAGCTTCCTAAGAAAATATATTTGAGAGGTAAATTTTCTTAGGTATTGCATATTTTTAAATATTTTTATTTCATTTCACACTTGATGGATATCTTGGCTGGTGTAGAATTCTAAATTGAAAATCATTTTCTCTTGGAAGTTTGAAAGCATTGCCCTATTATCACTTTTTAATTGTTGCCCTATTATCTTTTCTTAATTGTTGCCCTGTTATCTTTTATCATCCAGTGTTATTATGAGGTCTGATTCCTATTCCTTTTTCTTGGTTTTATCTTGTGAAAATTATTGTTAGTTGCTTGCTGAACTTCCTAGATCTCTTGCAAAGTCCTTATATTTTCTCTATTTTTTGTCTGTGTTGTTCTGTTCTATTTTCTAGGAGACTTCTTCAGTTTTATCTTTCAATATTTCTATTAGAGGGACTTCCCTGGTGGTCCAGTGGGTAAGACTCCGAGCTCCCAATGCAGGGGGCCTAGGTTCAATCCTTGGTCGGGGAACTAGATCCCACATGCATGCCGCAGCTAAGTCTGCATGCCACAACTAAGAAGTCCACATGCTGCAGTGAAGATCCTGAATGCCGCAACTAAGACCCAGAGCAGCCTAAATTAATTAATTAATTAATTAAATATTTTAAAAAATATTTCTATTGGAATTTTAACTTCAATAATCACATTTAATTTCCAAGAATTATTTCTTGTCCTCTACTCCTTTTACATAATATTCTGTTCTTGTTCTGTGGATACAGTCTTTTCTTAGTTCTTTGAATATGCTAATTAAATTTTTAAAATTTCCTATATTTTCCTCTGCATTTTCTGGGATTCTTCCAAGTTGATTTTTCCCCTATAGTTTATACTTGACTATTTTTCATGTTGAAGTCTTTCTTCAAATTTCTGATGATGCTTTGTGGTTTAGTAAAGAAGGGCTGGATAGCTTTTGCAGATTTAATCGGCTTTAGGGCAATGGGTCAACTCTCCTGTTATGACTCCCCTGTGTAAAACAGGGAGCTGAGGAACAGAGTTGCCCACATCCATGCTGGAAGCCCTAGTTCTCTACAGACATTTCATTTAATTTCTTTAGAGAACTGTCAGGTATTTTCCCTGCAGGCCTGCACCAGCTGCTAGCTCAGCTGTCTGGTGGAGGAAAGGAAGTCTCAAATGATGCAGTCATTCTGTATTGGGGCCTTCAATTAATCCCCATGTGTTCAGACCCATTTAATTCTGTTGCTTCCACCACGTGCCTGCTGATTCTGAGCCTACTCTCTGGTGTTATATCTGGCTCCACCTCCTCTGTAGTTCCTTTGTCAAATATTCTAGGCTGGATTTTTCCTTCTTACTTTATTATTCAACTAATTCCCATCTGCTTTCCAAAAAACTGTTGAAATGTGTCAATTGAGGATAACCTCCCATCCTCACCACATTCTCTTCACTCTGATGAGTTTATTCCTTTCTGTTCCTAGATACTTTTCTTGTAGTGAGCATCTAAGGGTAAAGAAAGAAAATTCCCTGTGTGTGTGTGCGTGGGTGTGCACGCATAAATGTGAGCATGATGTGCAAGAATCAATTCATTTCTTATCTATTTTCCTCTTTTTAGTCAGTCAAATATTTCTTTCTTTATTTACTATTATTTATTTATTAAATAAGTTATTTATTAAATTGAAGTATAGTTGATTTACTATGTTGTGTTAATTTCTGCTGTATGGCAAAGTGACTCAGTTATACACATATATATATATATATATATATATATATATATATATACATTCTTTTTCATAAACTTTTCTATGATGGTTTACCACAGGATATTGAATATAGTTCCGTGTGCTATACAGTAGGACCTTGTTGTTTATCCATACTATATATACTAGTTTGCATCTGCTAACCCCAAACTCGCAATTGTTCCCTCCCCCATATTTTCTTCTTTTCTAATACATGTAGTTACGGTTATTAATTTTTCTAGATGATCACTTTGGCCACACAGCATAGGTTTTAATATGTATGGCTCTCATTGTTGGTCATATCTGAAGAGTTTATAATTTCAGTTTATGTCTCCCCTTTAACCAAAGAATTATTTTGAAGCCTGTTTTAAAACTTCCAAGTAGAGAGTGATTTTTTTGTTTTGTTTTGTTTTACTTTTGCCCATTCTTTTGTTCTTAAGTTTTAATTTTATTGTATTGTTGCCAGAGACTGAAATGCATGATTTCTATGTTTTGGAATTTACTGAGATTTTTTTTTTGAGAGGTCTAATTCATAAGCAACTTGAGGAAATGTTCCATAGAGTTTGAAACATATTTGTGTGTTTTATGTTTTGTGGTATCATCTGGGATGTTAGTTCTAAAATTTTGAACTGTTTTACCCTTCTCATTTTCTGTTGTCATTTTGGATTTGCTCTAAATATATATATATTTTTTCTATCAGTTCGAGGGATTTAGAAAGACAGAGTGGAAGTTTGGGCTCTGTCTGCCATATAGATAAAATCCCTCAGGTTGTGGCTTTTCTGTCAATTGCTATCTATACTATATTTTTCTTCTTTTTATCTTCTATAGACCCATTTTCAAGGGGATGCATTTAAAAATTGTTATAGTAGTCCCATTTTTTAAAATGTCCCATTTTAAATTCTACTAGTAAATACTTTAAACTCTACTATATTTTTCTACTTTTCAGTGGCAAGAGTGAAATTGTATCACTTAAGTTCCGTTTATTCAAACTAAGGAATTTGGCAAGACCCTCGCCATTGGTTTTCTCTTTCGAAAATGTCTTGACATCTAGTCTTGTACACCTACTCTTCTCGCCTAGATTTTGACTCAGGCAAAGAATTTCCAGATTAATTTATGAAGAATTGACATCTTTATTATGTCAACTCTTCCTTTCCAGGATTGTGGTAGTTTCTATTTTTTTTCAGGTCTTCTTTTATGTTTTTCAGTAAAGTTTTACAGTTTTTTTTTTTTTTTTTTTTTTTGCTGTACGCGGGCCTCTCACTGCTGTGGCCTCTCCCGTTGCGGAGCACAGGCTCCGGACACACAGGCTCCGCGGCCATGGCTCGCGGGCCCAGCCGCTCCGCGGCACGTGGGATCTTCCGGGATCGGGGCGCGAACCCGTGTCCCCTGCATCGGCAGGCGGACTCTCAACCACTGCGCCACCAGGGAAGCCCCTACAGTTTTTTAATATAGTATTTTGGCATTTTTTATTAAGTTTATTCCCAGCTGTTTTATAATTTTTGTAGAGTGAGTTGAATCTTTTTTTTCCCATTACTTTTCCAGCTTTTTGTTACTGGCTGGATCTGTATGCCTGTGTCCTAACAGCAAGGGAATCCATTTGGGATTAATGGGTCTTTCTCCTCACGATGAAACTCCAAGGATAAGGTTTAAAAGAGAATGGGAGGTGAAGGATGTGTGTTTTATTTTACATGAATGATGTTGCACCATAGATCTTGTTCTATTTCTTGCTTTGTTCCCCATTAACACCATTAAATGTGACCTTTCCTTTAAGTTTTTTTAACAGGTACCTTTCATCAGATTAAGGAAATTCCCTTCTATTCATAGTTCTCTGAGTTGCTGCTGGGTTTTTTTTTTTTTTTATCATAAGCCGGTGTTGAATTTTATCAAAGGCTTTTCCTGAATCTATTGACATGATCACATAATTTGTTCCCCTTAAATCTGTTAAGTTTGATTTTCTAATTTTAAACCATCCTTGCATTCTTAGAATAAAACTCAGCTTGGTTAGGATATATCAATATATACTGCTGGGTTCAGTATATTTGTCTAGAATTTTTACATCTATTTCCATATCCTGTGTCTTCCTTTCATTGGTTTGTTATAGTAATTATATTAGTCTCACAAAACAAGTTTGGGGAGATTTCTTTCTTTTTTGTTTATGATTGGAATTACCCAATCATTAAAAAGTTGGTAGATGTCATCTGTAAAGTTCTCTGAGCTTTTTTGGAGGGAGGGGTAGATTTTTTAAAAAACATAGTCAATTGCTTTGTGGTCATAGAGGGTCTATCTAGACTTTCTGTTTCTAGAATCAGTTCTGGTAAGCTGTGCTTTTCTAGTAACTTTTATTCATTTTGCTTATGTTTTCCAATTATGATATACAGTTGTTTATAATACCTTTTTAGAAAATTTATCTGTTTTATCTATTGTATAATCGATTGTATCTATGGTTATGTTTCCTTTTCATTTCTAATATAATTTACTTGTGTCTTCTCTTTCTCTATCTAAGAAGGCTGGCTTTTGTTTCCAGTTTTTCAAACCATCAGCTTTTGATGTTCTCAGTCTTCTCAATCGGTTGTTTCTGTTTAATCAAATTCTGCTCATCCTTATTTTTCTTCCTTCTGTTTCCTCCAGGTTTACTTTGCTGTTCCTTTTATAGTTTCTTGAGTTAGATGTTGAGCTTGGTGACTTGTTGACTCAACCACCTACTCAACATCTTGTCTCAACATTGCACGCCTAATAGGCACCCCAAGCTTAACATGGCCAAAACAGAATTCTTGATCTGTACCTCCCCAAATGTGCTTTTCCTACAGTTTTCCCCATCATGGTGAAATCACCCATTCACTCAGTTGCTCAGGCCAAAAACTCAGGGCCCCTCTTTGTTTTTTCTCTTTCTCTGTATGCTACATCCAATACGTTCTGCTCAATTTTGAAAATACAGCTTGAATTTCACAACTTCTCAGAACCTCCACTGCTACCACCCTAGTTAAAAACCACTCTCACCTCTCCTAGACTACTGTCAGGGCCTCCTGACTGGGTTGTTGCTCCTTTTGTCTCACCACAGATCTCCACACTGCACCTGCAACATACATCTGATGATGTCAGCTCCCGTTCAAAATCTTCCAAAGGCTTCTCATCTCAGAATAAGCTCCCAATTCTCCAACCGCATACCTTACCACCCTGTAGCCACATAAACTTCCTTGTTACGCCCCAACGTACCAGGCATAGTCTCTCCTCAGGGCTTTTGAACTTGTGTGGAATCTTCTTCTCTCCTCAGATAACCATATGGGGGAATAAAATGAGAGCAAAAGCCTGTGGATATCTAAGTAGCACCCCCTTCACCCTTGCTTTATCTATCTCAAAATTCTTATCATTATGTGACATTATATTATATACTTATTTGTATGTTTACTATGAATCTTCCCCCACGAGAATGTTAGACTGCTGTCTTGTTCAGTACTGTGCATCCAGAGCCTGGAACAGTGCCTGGCACATAACAGGGATCTAATAAATGAATGGGGGTTGGGGAGTGACATCAGAGTCAGAGGGTTCCTTGTCAAGCATGGAACTAGCACAAAGAGCATTGGATGAATTGGATGACAGCTGGAATCAGAGTAAGGTCGCCTTGACAAACAGTCCTATCCTGAACACTCCATTAGCTAAAACTTTTCTCATACTCTTAAATATTTTTCCATACCAGCGTTGCTGGATCTTAGGTCCCAAATCATGTCTTCCAGGCAGACCTAAGTGCTGCTTCCTTTGTGCTCCCACTACCCCTTCTGCCCACCCACACCAAACCGTCTCATCCAACAATGATAGGTCTCATGCAACCTTGGCATGCACCCTCTCCCCCCCACCAGAGTTTCAAGAAGGCCAGGGCTGTGATTCGTTGTTCAGTTTATTCCCTGCCCCTGTGAGAGTGTGGCACAAGGCAGGCTCAGATGAAAGAATGCATTGGGTAGGCCTCTTAAAGCAAGGTCCCTCGGCTGGAACAGTGTCAGGCAACTTTGCTGCTTGTACTGAAGGTGGTGATGTTGAGAAAACGTGGGTGCTGTGAAAGGCTTGTGGCAACATACTTTGTGTGTTTGTGGACAGCGGGTCAAGGGCCCGGGATGGCCGCAAAAACAGGCGTCCCGAGCACAGGCCTTCACTTGCCCCAGCATCCCATTAATCCTTAATATTCAAATTCCGCCCACTAAACCAGCCCCTCGGAACCCAAGCCGCCTCTTTTCCCCAAATGACGGCCGTCGGCAGCCAATCGGCAGCTAGACGGGGCGTCCGCCCCTTTTTCCTTTGCCGGAATGGACACGAACTCCCGCCAATTGGAGGCGTCGCCGCCGAGGCTCCGCCCTGCCCCGGCCGCTGCACCCAATGGCGGGCCGGCTGGCAGCGGCGCCGGGGGCGGGGCGCGGGCGCGCAGGTGCAGCAGCGCACAGGCCGACCGGGAGGGCGGGGCACGACGTCGGCCGTGCGGGGTCTCGGCGTCGGCGGCGCGCGCGCTCCCTCCTCTCGGAGAGAGGGCTGTGGTAAAAGCCGTCCGGAAAATGGCCGCCGCCGCCGCTGCCGCGCCGAGCGGAGGAGGAGGAGGAGGCGAGGAGGAGAGACTGTGAGTGGGACCGCCGCGGCCGCGGGCGGGGACCCTTGCTGGGGGGCGGAGGGTAGGGGCGGGACGTGGCGCGGGAGGGGCCCGCGGGGTCGGGCGACACGGCTGGCGGATGGCGTCCCTCCTCTCTACCCTCCCCCTCCCGCTGGTGACGGCGCCCCCCCCTCGGCCCGTTACCCGCACTTGCGGGTGACCGTCCTCGGCGCGGCCTCCCAGGGCTGCCTTCGCCTGGTTCCCCCCGCCCTCCCGCCTCCGGCGCGCATGCCGGCCCCCGGCCCCGCGGGCACCCCTGTCGCCGGGGTTTCGCCTGTCGGGGCTGCGCGCGCGCGTCGTGCCCTTCGCGGGGCTTCGGGCCCGAGGCGCCGTCGCGCGCCCGCGGCCCCGGCCTCTCCCTGGATCGCGCTTTCCCGTCTCCCTCCCTCGCGCGCCCCCTCTCCCGTTACTCGGCCCCCCCACTGGCGCGCGTGCGCAGTCCGCCTCCCGTCGGGAGAGTGCGCCACAAGGGCTCCTGCGCTTTCACCCCCATCTCCAGGCTTTGCCTCCCCCTCCTTCTCGCCCATTCCATGACTTTCTGCCCCCACTGCGAGCGAGTTTCTTTCGCATCTACCAGGAACAAGTAGGTGGGAATTATTGTCCACCCACAAAAGGTACTAGACATTGTGTTCCTGACCCCACAGCTCATCAGAAAGAGGCGGTTATAGTTGCCATCAGGAGCCGTGGGTAGGGGACTGTGTCCGGCAGCACCTGAGGCTCTTCGGTGGGAGCGCGCCCCCAGGGCCTTTGGGGGTGCCGTGGCCTCAGAATACGAGCGCCCTCCCATCCTCCCCCCCTTCGCCGGCGATCTTCAGTTACATAAGTGGAGAGTGGGACATAGTATGTGACGGGCTTCCATAGTCCTGGAGCGTGCCCTGCTCAAGATCATCAGTACCAGATGGGGCAAGTTCACCGCATCGCTGTGGCTCCTGTCAGTTGGTCCCTGAAAGTTTATTTTCTTTTTAGTTTGGTTCTGAGTCACGCAAACTGAAACTCAGGTGACTTATTCGTGGCATGGCAATGTTTTTGTGGTTTTGCACTGAAGACTTAAGGTCATTGTGAAGAGTCTAAAGATTGCTCTTACAGAGGAGACCGTTCATGGCATTGCTGAGTGTGGATCCAAGGGGGAAAAGCTGTCTCTGGAATACACCTGTGAGGCCGTCGCTTCTATTGTGAGTGTGTTCGGTGTGGATTGGTCACAGCAGAAATGGGCTCCACCACAAAATTGATATTCCTGACTCATGGTCAGGCAGATGTGTGCTTCTGGTTTTTCCAGGAACCAGGAACAGGCTCTGCAGAGCCATTCACACGTTGTGTCTCTGCTGTGCGGGATCAGTGCCCCAAATTGTAAGATGGTAGGATCAAATTCAGGGGGTGGTTGGTGATTGTGGAACCGAACCTACTGGCCTGGGAGGCTGAGTGGCTTACACTTTGTAGGACTCTGGCAAGTTTTAGGCATTTTGTTATATTACAAAAATGAAGCATATTTGGGCCTTGGTAGTAAAATTCATTGTTAATAGGCAGTTACTATACAGGAGAAGTTGAGGTTTCATGGCCGGAATTTTCATCTGCATCTGAGTGATTTCAGCTAACAATGAGATTAACCTCTCCTCTTGGGTCCTTTGAAATATGCTGGATCTTTATTTTTTAAAAAAAAAAAATCTGGATTTTTTTAGGTCTTTTGGGAATTTCCACCAGGGATTTACGGAAATAGGCTTATTTATGGATTTTTTAGGACTTCTACTTCAAATCCTAGTCACGGAGCCTAGGAAACATTTGCTTTTATTTTCTTACCCAGACATATCAGAACCTTAAAGGGCACAATCAATCTAGTAGAAGTACAGTTGATTAAATAAGTTGCCACAGAGTACCCATTCATGACATGTCAGCCAGGTGGCCGGCCGATCACTGCGGTGCATTCCAGTCTGCACACACAGATAACACAAGCTCACTTGACGAAGATTCCAAGGGTTGTACGTCTTAAGCCTGAGACGTGACAGGACAAGGGCTCTGCTTTGTTTTGCATCATTGGCAGTGCATTAGCCTCCTTGGGGGCCCCTCCAGTCAGTTGTTCCATCATATCCCTATCCCTTTAAACTGCACAGACAGCTTCCAGAATATAGTTTCTCTGCAAAGTGATTGGTGGCATCTGAAGTCATCGTGTCCTAACAGCCTGAAGAAACCTTCTGTGGCTTTCTTGCCAGTACTGGCCTATCACACCATGCTCTTTTTGTGTTGTTACAGATTTGCCTGGAATGCTTTAAACCTAGACTCCCGGGTCTTTGTTTCACTTGATAGAGCATGATGCAGTCCAACCGTACTCCAACTTTTGCACTGCGCTGCTTATGTTTCAGGAGGGTTAGAATACAGTTTTGCATTCTATTTGCAATTTCCAGCCACAGCCATTGTTTCCCTGCCTGCCCTGCCTCTCTGTGTGGCTGAATCTAGTGGGGTGGGGAGGCAAGCTGTGGAATTTGACAGAAGTGGCTGGATGAGTCCAGTATGATGTTATCCCACCTGAATACCCCTTCCCCCGTGTGGAGATGGCATGAGAAGCTCGTTTCTTGAACCTAGAATAAAGAAGAGCAGACGGAAAAGTGTCAGTTCCTTACTGGAGGGCGGTTTCCACCACTAATACACCTGCCCGGGACTGTTTACATTATAAATGCTGTCTCCTGGAACCTGTAATCTTTTCTTTATTTTTTTAAAAACATCTATTTACTTATTTATTTATTTATTTTTGGCTGCGTTGGGTCTTCATTGCTGCGCGCTGGCTTTCTCTAGGTGCGGCGAGCGGGGGCTACTCTTGGTTGCGGTGCAAGGGCTTCTCATTGCAGTGGCTTCTCTTGTTGTGGAGCACTGGCTCTAGGCGCGCGGGCTCAGTACTTGGCTCGTGGGCTCTAGAGCGCAGGCTCAGTAGCTGTAGCGCACGGGCTCAGTTGCTCTGCAGTATGTGGGATCTTCCCGGACCAGGGCTCGAACCCGTGTCCCCTGCATTGGCAGGTGGATTCTTAACCACTGTGCCACCAGGGAAGCCCTGTAATCTTTTATAAAGGTGAATAACAGTGAAAAGCTTTTAATTGGCTAAGAGCAGTTTGTGGCCAGCCTGCCCAAGTTATCTATGAGAAGAAGAGAAGCACAGAAAATGTTTGGCATTTGTAGTAACTAGTGTTTTAAGTGCAGAAGTGGTAAAGCATTGGTCCTAGACTGGTGGTTCAAGGGAGTGTGGAAGGACACCTGCTTGTTCTCACCACCCTCTGCTCTGGTGACATGCATGCAGACCAGCCTCGTGTGGCCGGCAGACGCAACCTTTTTTCTTGGGGAGAGCATTACTGCCGCTCCAATGGAAGGACCTTGTCCTCAGTGCTTCTGTACCAGCCCTCTCCAGTCAAACTGCCATTGTCACCTCTGTGCCTTTACCTCATTTCGGGTAGGATGGATGTAAATGAGTTCCTCTTCCTTGGACTCACTGACACAGAAGTTGTGCTCTTCTGCCTTTACCCTGGTCTCTTTTGCCTTTCTCTGGCAAGGAACCTCTTCTTATTGAAAGCTTGATTTGCATGCCATTGCTTAAATACCTGGTTCCACCCCTTTGATGGTAGGTATGGTGTGTGTGGGAACTGAGTGGGAATGGGAATTGGGGGGCTGGCAGGGCATGCCTACTCCCATGTTTAAGGGGGGTTGTGACCGTTCCATTACAGAATAAAGCCTTGGCCTTTTTCGCTTCTTCAAGGCACACTTATGTTGGTTCTGCTGGTGTATGAATGTGTCTTTAGCATAGCTGTTTTACAGTACTGCAGAGGTCTGGACTCTTGGGAGCAATCCTTAGGAAGGGTTCAGTTGGCTTCTGTGCCTAAGAGCTGGGGGCACTATGTATATGGACCTGCAAATCATTGCTTTATTGGGTCTTCACCTAAGTGCTCTCATTTGCTGGCTCTTTTTTTTCGCCATGGAATCCTGAGTTATCAGAGATCTTAAAATTTCAGAGCTAGAAGGAACCTTAGTCTAGCTCCCTCAGTTTACAAATAAAAATGCAGTTTACCAAAAAACAAATGCAGCTGTGAGAAGATGTGGCTGTTCCGGGGCCTCCCAGCCAGGGTGCCAGTTTGATTTTTATTATATAGCTAACTGAGTAATACTGTAACCTTGACTTCTGGGATTTCAAAGTGTCCTATGGCTCGAATGTTTAAGGGAATTATAAGGTCTCACTGCACCTCAACAGATAATTCCAGGTACCATCCTGGTAGTTACAGACCAGCAGTAAAAGACTTGGTTGGTGTTGCCCTTCCTCTGGGTTTGATTGCATGAGTAATTGTTTGAAGAGTCTCTAAGTTTTACACTCTAGGCTTTTTTTAGTCTAAAGATAAAAGTGCTACTCTTGGGCCAGCAAGGTATCAGAAATTAGCTAATATGGGGCAGTTTAGGTTTAACAAGGAAATGATGGTTATCTTGATAAAAAATAGAGTGACAAAAGACCTTTTTTGAACATGTGTTCAAAAGCAAAATAGAAACTATCAAGCTATTAACCCAGTTTGTTGAACATTTTGATTTTCTGATCTGAGAAGCTTAAAAGTGATTGCTCTAAAACAGACTTGTGTATTTTTGAGGATAGCTTTGGATCTCCCAGGGCACTTGGTTTCTGTTGGTGCTGCCTTTTTTCTCTCACGGTTAAAGCCCCTTCATGTGATGTTACAGCAGCTTGTTGCAACTTCAGCTGCTTTAAAATGAAGGGAGACTTTGCCTCTGGATTTCATGTGTTCTTCTTGGGATGACATTTTGATGTTGCACGTTCTCTTGAACATGTCTTCTCTCCCTGAGTATTTCTGTATGACATGTTGCAAGAAATACTAACTAGAGATCGCTACTAACGGTATGCTTTATAGTGTCAAAATTTCCCTCAGAGGTGACAAGACCTGTGATAGTGTCGGTTCTAACATGCATGAGTCTTTCCTTTATTTTAGCACAGTGTGTTATATGTCAGTAAATTGCAGTTTATTCTTTGTTTCTAGCTAGGTAAGCCGGGAGATAGCATAGTACTTTGTCTGTATGTTTATCTTCAAAATGTCCCAAATAGCCCTGGGAAAAAGGTCGTGGAGCACAATGGGGGCTTTCAACTTACGATTTTCTTTGTTTTAGGCTCCATAAAAATACAGACTCACCAGTTCCTGCTTTGATGTGACATGTGACTCCCCAGAATACATCTTGCTTCTGTAGACCAGCTCCAACAAGATTCCATGGTAGCTGGAATGTTAGGGCTCAGGTAAGTAACCTTCCTTTTTTTTTTTTTAGTATATGTCCTGGTTTGGCCATCTGTTTTTAAAAAAAAAAAGGAATAAAACAAGTTATACTACTCTTGGACAGTATAAAAGTACCCCAAAGACTAAAGACATAACTGTGCCAAACTGTGCCATATAATAAAAAAAAGTCACTTCCCTGAGCCCTGAAAGGTCAGTTTGGGTAGGGCTACTTGGTAGCCACAGTGTGATCTGGGGGCGGGTGTCAGATTAGAGCCGGAACTGGTGACCTGCACCTTCAGTTCACCTTCAAGCAGGTCAGCTGAGCTGAGAGCACTTTGACTGAGCTCTTCACTTGCCGCTACTGCTGTCGCCTAGCGGCCTTCAGCACTGTGCTTTGTTTGCTTTGGTAAATGACTTCCTGGTCAACATTAGTGAGTGGCGGTAATGCGTTTTCAGACGTGGGAACTGGTGTGTGGTCCCCTAGAAGGATGACATCCTGAAAGCTGTTGCCAGACAGCGGAGCCCATGGCTAATGGCGTGTGCTTGCCGCACTCCTCCCACGGGGACTGCAGAGAACACCCAGATACACTTCTGGCTCTTGAGACTCTAGAGCAGAATGAATGCCTTTTGAAAAGCTGGGAAGCTAAGTCATTTGAGTCTGACACTTAGAGGCTCTATCAGCCGCGCTTTGGGCTACTTTGGCGCCACTGCGTGGACTTTAATTTCGTAAAAATGAGTGGTTCCCTAATTTCTCAACTGTCTGGCTCAATATCTTAAGCTTTTTTAGAGTAGGGGTCACTCCACATTTGATGTTTTGACATCCGGATTTCAAACATTCCATGTGGTAAGACAGAACGTTCTAATTTGATTTTTCCATTTCTTTTCCTAAGAAAAAATGTGAGTTTACACATATGCTGCCATTGTGATTCCAGCTGAGACCCTCAAGTAGCACTTTGCTGTATCTCTCTAGTGGTTTCTGACGCCTCAGTGTAAAGCCGTGTGGACATCCGTAACAGATCGCCCATTTCGGGGCTGTGCAAGGGGCAGAGTTTGGGTGGCAGAGAATAAAAGGTGTAGAAGGAAGTGAAGAGCATCACACTGCCTCCAAGTCCCAAGTTCGGTTTCACTCCTGATCCTGTGACTCAAATTGTCATTCCCATTTACCGCTGCGGGCTGTGCCCTGGGCCCTGCCGACAGGGCGTTCTTTGTACGCCACGTATTTATGCTGGTGGGAGTTCTGTGGCTGGCGCTTTGTGCATTGTCTCAGAAATTGGGTGGACTAAATGTAATATAGGCAGTGAATGGGTTTCTTCTGATAGATATTAGGCCTAAGGGGGTGATTTATGTGTTTAATAGTCTTTTTCTCAGATTACGAATGGATTTTAGAAGACAGTGGTGACTCTGTACAGTTTCTTCTAAGAAATGTAGAAAGGAAGAGATGTTTTTAAAAATATTTCTTATTACTTATGAATGGGAAAGACACGGCCATTTGAGCTTCAAGGAACTTTGAAGGTAATTCTCAAAGGACAGAACCTGTTTTTAATAGATAAGTGCTTGATATCTTGCTATTTTTCTCTTCCTTTTTAAGAAATTATAAAAATAATACATGCTTTTTATAGAAAGTTCAAACCATTTTAAAGTATATCAAGTAAAAAAGCGAAAGCTCCCCATTACCCTCCGTGCCCACTACCCAGAGTAACTGCTGTTAATAGCTTAACGTAGATCCTTCTGAATCATCTTCTCAGGCTACGCCAATACGCACCTTTTGTATTTTTGACAAAACAAGAATGGTATTGTACGTATTCTGCATCTATCCATGTGATGCGTTTCTCTGCCTCATTTCTATTTAATAGCAGCATGGTTTGGTGCCAATTTACTATCATGTGTTGTCCCCCTATTGGTTTTCCCAATGGTTCACATTTTAAGACGCTGTTGGATTGAACTTCCTCACGTGCCAGTCTTTTTGAAGAATGGCTGCCTAGACTTGGAGTTACTGGTGGGTACTACCACATCACCTTCCAAAATGTCTATCCCATTTCCCACGACAGTCTTAGAAAGTGCCAGTTCCCATACCCTCCCAGAATTGGATATCCATCTTTTAAATTTGTGCTCCTTGGGTTATTACTGGGGCTGAATGTCAGTAGTCATTGGCCATTTGTATTTGGTCTTTGTGAATTGCCTGTTCATATTCTGCATTTATCATTCCCTCAGGATATTTCTTTTTAAGTCAATTTATAAGAACTCTTAATGTATTAAGGAAATTAATTCTTTGTCATCATGCAGATATTTTTCCTACTTTGTCGGATATCTTTTTTTTTTTTTTTTGGCTGTGTTGGGTCTTTGTTGCTGTGCGTGGGCTTTCTCTAGTTGTGGCGAGTGGGGGCTGCTCTTTGTTGCGGTGTGCGGGCTTCTCATTGCGGTGGCTTCTCTTCTTGCGAAACATGGGCTTCAGTAGTTGTGGCTCGTGGTCTCTAGAGCACAGGCTCAGTAGCTGTGGCACATGAGCTTAGTGGCTCCGCGGCATGTGGGATCTTCCCAGACCAGTGTTTGAACCCGTGTCCCCTGCATTGGCAGGCGGATTCTTAACCACTGTGCCACCAGGGAAGCCCATGTCATGTATCTTTTGATCCTGCTTGTCTTTTTGTTATGTAAAATTTCTGTTATGGTTTCTTCTTTTGCTTTTATACTTAGAAAGTCCTTTCCTACTCTAAAAACATGACAATGTGCATCTGTATTTCCTTCCTAAAAAACTTGATGATGTGCTATATTCATATATACATATTTGATACATGCAAAAGAATCTTATAGGTAAGTTGTTTTTTGTATGGTATTTAAAATACTTGTATTTAACTCTGCGGTGGGATGAGGTCTAGAGCCCACCTAGCCAGTTGTATCATAGCCATTTGGTGAACCAGTCATCTGGTCTTCACGTGTATCATATGCTGACTTCAGGTGAACAAAGCGTCTCTTACTTTTTTCTTTCTGAATTTTTTCTTTGTGAGGCTTGATGGCAAGCCTGTCAGCAGATAATCATTTATTCATTCACCCAACAAATATTTTAGCCCCTGCTTTGAGCCAGGGACGGTGCTGGGCCCTGCAAGTACTACCTTCTTGACCAGGCAAGGGGTGCTGGGGTAGGCTACACAGGTCGTGATGCCAACTGCATGGCCACAGTGCTCATTCCGGAAGACTCAAGAAAATAGTGGATCTTCACAAAAGTAGGTTTTAGATAAACTAGGAGGAATCCAGAGGGGGTGTGTGTGCATGTGTGTGTTTTAAATTCTGACATAGAAGTTAAAGCTTTACGGTAGACTGCAACATAAGCATAGTTTGTTTTCTAACTCATGTAATTGAAGGCTGATTTGTGTCTTGATTTATGATGAGGGCTTTTTGCTGTTAAAATAGTTCTATATTCAGCTGGCTTGGTTGTGATGGAATAAAAGTTGCGTACTGATAAAAATGTTAATTTTCTTCTATAATGATTTTGAAGCTTTCTGTAATAGCTGATAAAAAATAAAGACAGGATTTTGGTGAATATAATCTTAGGGGAACAAGTGTAATTTTTTGCAACTTGTATCATTTAAATCTAATAAATACCCTCAAAACTGAAGTGGAATCCTGATTTTTTTTTTACTTAAAGAAATGATATAAATGATTTGTGATTAAGGAAAAGGCTTCTTGTATAAGGCTGAGGGGTTTTTTTTAATGATGTTTTAGAATAGTTAGGTATATAGTACGGAATGAAAAAGGTGGTACAAAAGGTTACATGGTATAAGATCTCCTTGCCACTCTGTCCCCAGACATCCATTTCTCTCCCTGAAGGCAGTCATCATTACCAATTTCTTATTAATCTGTGTGTGTGTGTAATTTTTAAATTGTGGTAAAATAGTCATAACGTAAAATTTACTGTTTTAGCCATTATTAAGTATACAGTTTAGTGACATTAAGTGATATTCTCATTGTTGTGCAGCCATCACCACTGTGTATCTCCAGAACCCTTTTTATCTTGCAAAACTGAAATGGTCCCTTTTAAACCATAACTCCCCATTCTTCCTTCCTCCCCCAGCCTCTGGCAATCACTCCTCTACTTCCTGTCTCCTGTGAAATTGACTCTTCTAGATACCTCATATTATTATATGTTTTTATACGTGTGTTTATGTATATATTTTATGTATGTGTCTACACACACAAAGGTGTGTGTTTTTTTACCAAACAGTAAAATACTGTGCGTATTCGCAAAGTTTGCTCTCTTTAGTTAATATATCTTGGCGATTGTTGGGTATCAGTTTCTATAGAGCCACGTCACTCTTTTTAAGGGTTGGGGTAGTAGTCCATTATGGAGGCACCGTAATTTCTTTAAGTGGTTTTCTCTTGCTGGACATTTATGTTTCCAGTGTTTTTTATTTCATTAACGCAGTAGTGAATAGTTTTTTACATAATACCATTTTGCTCACAGCCAAGTTTATCCGTAGGAGAAATTCCTAGAGATGGAACTTGCTGGGTCAAAGGATATATGCATTTTAAACTTTGATAGATATTGCTAAATCAAGGATGGCCTTTTAATTGCACAGTTTTAGAGAAAAACTACATATGAGTAGATAAGCACAAAAATGTATGACTGCACTGCAATTTGTAGAGATTAGAGAGCTGTTTATTAGGCTAGGAAGAAATTGCTTTCAGCAGTTAGCACGAGAAAGCAAAATTTCAGAAGCTTCCATTTCATGACCTCATGTGAGCAGAGGCTGAGACAGGACCCTTTACTTGGCAAGGGGAACTTCAGCCTGTGCTTGTTTGTGAAATCTTTTTTTTAAATTTATTTATTTAATTTATTTATTTTTGACTGCATTGTGGCACGTGGGCTTTTTGTTGAGGTGGCTTCTCTTGTTACGGAGCACAGGCTCTAGGCACGCGGGCTTCAGTGGTTGTGGCTCGCGGGCTCTAGAGCGTAGGCTCAGTAGTTGTGGCGCACAGGCTTAGTTGCTCTGCAGCATGTGGGATCTTCCTGGACCAGGGCTCGAACCTGTGTCCCCTGCATTGGCAGGCGGATTCTTAACCACTGGGCCACCAGGGAAGTCCCGTTTGTGAAATCTTGAAGAAAATGGAGCATTTTTATTTTGGTATTGTTCTAAGTTGCAGTGGCTCCTTGGGACTCAGGGTTGAAGAGTGCCGTAGCTGCTGGACGTTCTGTCTTTTTTGTATTGTAATATGCATAAGGAATCTCCAGGGCCATATTGCAGTTGCTTCATTTGTCTTTGACCATGGTACTCTTATATTGCAATACTTTATTCATTTACCCTGTACTAATTGAGCATCTGTTATTTGTCAGTTCCTGTCCTAGATGCTAGGGACTGTTCCTAGCCTCAGTGGTCTTGTGGTCTAAAGGAAGACAGACAGGCAGGCAAATAGGCCATTACTTTACAAGGGGCTGAATGCTACAGTGGCCACTGAGGGTGCACATAAATATTTGAGGGACCCCACCTAGACTTCAGGGTAGGGTCAGGGAGGAGACTTCTTTGAAAAGTGACCCCCCCCCAGACCTGAACGATAAGGCAACATTAACTAGTCCAGGAGAAAGTATGTGTGGAGGAGAGAGCAGCCCGTCTGCAGGCTCGGATAAGAGAGAACTGTCAGGCTGGCCACGAGGGCTCATGGTGCGGGGATGAGACAGGCAGGGGTCTCAGAGCAGCTGCACTGGCAGAGTGTGCTGGTGGGAGATCAGACACAGCTGCACCGGCTGTGCCAAATAGGCTCAGCTTCCCTTCCGAGCCGCCGCACTCTGAGAGCCCCCGGAGCCCCCGGAGGCCGTGCCAGGCGCTCTGGCCACCCGGCCTGTTCCCCCCACCCCGCCTCTGCTTTCGAGGCCATCTGCCCTGAGTCGGCTGGTCGCCTACCCATCAGGCCCCTGGGGTTCCTGCTCCAGACCTCTTCCTGGAACCTTCCTTCCCTCCACTTCTGCCCCAGGGCTTCACTCTGACATTCGATACTGCGAGGAGGGAGACAGCTTGCCTGGCCTGTGAGTCAACTGTGGGACCAAACGCACTGCTTAGTTCTCACTTTTATTTAGTATTTTTTTGCCAAGGCTTTCGTGGTGAAGGAAGCAGTGCATGAGCAAGCTCACTCCTGTCTTGTCAAGGACCAGGTCCACC
The DNA here is from genome assembly GCF_964165515.1 of Mesoplodon bidens. Taxonomy (NCBI): domain Eukaryota; kingdom Metazoa; phylum Chordata; class Mammalia; order Artiodactyla; family Ziphiidae; genus Mesoplodon; species Mesoplodon bidens. The sequence goes on from NC_138163.1 coordinate 678,628, forward strand.
CTGATGAGCCCCTGCGGATGGCGCCGCCATCATCCCCGCGAGCCCGGGCTCGGGCAGTGGGCTCCTTGGCACCCGCTGCTCCGCGCTCGCGCTCCCGCAGGCCATCGCAACCCTGCTGCTCCTCAGGTCCTGCCTTCCCACAGGCCTCCTGGCCCTCTTCCTCCCTGTCCTCTGCACTCTACTCGAGGGGTAGACTCGGGTACTTTCTCTTCGTACTCCGGAAATGTTAGCAGTTTGCCCAGTTCACGTCAGCCTCCTCTTATGGAACTCGAATGAGACAGCTCCAGTGACACCCCAGCCTATGGTTGCACTTGCCGCCCTGTCCCCCGAAGGTGATGGGCATACTCCCCATGCGTGCTCTATGCTGTGTTCCACGTGCCAGTATATAACATTCAAAAGTGTTTTGCAAATTTACAGGATGGTATCCTACTGTATGTGACATTCTGCAGCTTGCTCTTTTCACGCTATACTTGGCCTTTTGAGCCTGGTCCATGTTGCTCTGTGCAGCCCTTCATTCATTTAACATGTCTCCTTGTGCTGTGGAGACATCTTTACAACCAAAGTCCCACCAGAGCCCTGAGGGAGAGTGGAATTGTGGAGAAACAAGGATTGACATCTGGTTTATGTTTACATCCTTTGGGTCTATTAACCAAGAAGAAGATATTTTTATTTCTGTGTTTGTGAAAGCTTTCCACAAAAAAGGCATCCATTTTCCAGACTTATTAATAGAGCAGTCCGAAGGTTTTATTTTTAGATTTGAAAGAAATCAAAGAAGGCTTCTGAGATGTGCACATTTCCCTTCATTCCCATCTCCTTTGCAACATTTCACGTTGCTGCTAAGACACCAACTTGAGCACTTTTCAGCATGAGCTGACTTTCTACATGTAAATTATTTTTGAAAAATTAAAGCATTTTCCTTTTTCTGGGGTTTCTAGTGGTACTTAAGTTTTGACATTTCCTTGAAAAGTTGTATTTTAAATTTGTATATACACTTTTAGTAACGTATTTTTAAAATATAAATTTCTGTGTGTTTGTGGGGTTTGTGTTTTTGTAAACAGCAGAAGCTATTAGTCCATATTAAGTACTAATTCGCTCTAATATTTTCAGCTGTTTTTGGAATTACACTTGGCAAAAAAGTAGACAAATGTCTTCAGTTGTGACAGTTTGTCTTTTTGTTCCTTTTAACTCCAGAATAACTAATTCTAGTGAATTTTTTTCTAGGTTTGTAAGAACACAGGAATGATTCAATTCATCATAATATGTAGTTAGGGAAGGTTGAAAGTCTTTTTTAAGTGGTATCACTCTGTAAGAAACTGTTAATACAGCTTGTAAGCAACTGTATAAAATTTCTTAACCACTCTTCCAAGTTGTTTAAGACAAAACAAAATGAACAACCAAACAAAAACTATTCATTATGCTCTTTATTTTTTAATTACATAAGTAAAGCATCATTGTAGAAAATTTAGAAAATGCGTATGGAAATCACCCTGGAAATTCCACCATGCAGAGGAAACTGCTGTTACTGTTTGCTGTTTATCTTTCTAGACTGAGGGTTCTGACTCAGGGTTGAGAAGTCAGGGGTTCTATAACCTTGGATGGGAAAAACAGTCCGTCTTTATTTTCATTAACCTCTCACTGAAAATTTAATGACAAATATAGTCAGCAGACCATGGTAGTATTAGGAGTACCTGTGATTTTGTCACCAATAGAGATCAAAGATGCTTTCATATCATATTACAATTACAGAGATTTTGAAATATCACTTGTGTTCATCACAATTCAGACTTAGTTATCAGACCCACATGTAGATTTGGCTGTTTAGTGGCTTACTAAAGAAGCACATTACTCTAGCACCAATTCTCGAAGTAAGTTGTTAATCAATTTCTATGCATTTTATTTTACGCACTTCAAAACATTCTTCTGAAGAGTGGTTCAGAGGGCCAAAAGGGCCCATGGCATAAAAAGGTTACGAATGCCGGTTGTGTCCATTATACTGTGCAACTACAAATACAAGAACAGCCAGCACTTGAGTGGTTACTGTGTTGGGGAAAGAGATCAAGGAAAGCCCTAAAGCACAGGTGCAATAAAGAGAGACAGAATGACATTAAAGCTTAGTTCAAATTATTATATCATATTTTTTATGAACACATTTAGTGTTTTCCAGATACTGTGCAAAGTGTAATGCAACTACAACTGGCAAATAATAGCCTAAGAGTTACCTTTGCTATTGGTATTTTAAACATCCTTCTAGAGTCTTCCTTATGCACCTGTTTGCATGCATATATGTTGTTTTAGATAAATGGGATCATAGAGTATGTGCTGTTGTAACTTGCCTTCTTTCCTCAATGATAATGTTGTAGATATCTTTCCATGTCACTAAAAACATATCATCGCTTTTCCCTAAAATGAAAATAACTTAATTGTATTTTCTAATTATAAAAGCAATATCTGTTTCATGAAAAAAAATATTTTTTAGAAAATATACAGAGAGGAAAAGTAAGAATTGCCCATAAATCTGCTGTCTACAGATAGATAATGTCTGGATAATGTTTGTTTGTTTTTTACAGAAGGACTCTTTTTTTTTAATATTTATTTATTTGGCTGCGCCGGGTCTTAGTTGCGACATGTGGGATCTTTAGTTGCGGTGTGTGGGATCTTTTAGTTGTGGCACATGGGATCTTTAGTTGAGGCATGCAGGATCTAGTTCCCTGACCAGGGACTGAACCCGGGCCCCCTGCATTGGGAGCGTGGAGTCTTAACCACTGGACTACCAGGGAAGTCCCTGAATAATGTTTTTACATCATTTTTAATGACCCCCTGACATTTTATTGATGGCTATACTTTGATTTAATTAGGGTTGTTTCCATTGTTTCTGTGCTTTCATTGCTCCAGATGATGGGTATGGCTGTGTGCTGACCATTCTACTCTGTGCCTGTGTCTCCAGCTTGCGTCTCTAACCTCTCACTGGAGCCCCCACATTGGATGGCCTCTTCAGTATTTCCCCTGGAGTTGCTCATTGACATCTCAAACGTAACAAGTCCAAAACAGAACTCTTGCTTTTTTTTTCCCCCTTCAAATATGCTTCTCGGGCTTCCGTGGTGGCGCAGTGGTTGAGAGTCCGCCTGCCGATGCAGGGGACACGGGTTTGTGCCCCGGTCCGGGAAGATCCCACATGCCGCGGAGCGGCTGGGCCCATGAGCCATGGCCGCTGGGCCTGTGCGTCCAGAGCCTATGCTCCGCAACGGGAGAGACCACAACAGTGAGAGGCCCGCGTACCGCCAAAAAAAAAAAAAAAAAAAATGCTTCTCTTCCTAGTTTCTATCTCATTAAATAACATCAGCATCCACCCAGTTACCAATCTAAAATCCTAAGAGTTGTCCTTGATTCTCTTCTTTTCCTCACCTTCCTCTAATTCACCAGCAAGTCCTGTGGGCCTCTACATTGAAAATGTACCCCAGAACCAACAGCATCCCACCATCTCCACTAAGACCTCAGTCCTCGCCACAGGTCACGTCACTGATGGATGCAGTGGGACTTTGGGTGACATATTAAACAGCTTTCTCACCAACATTAGGAAACACTACATGTTTCATAGGCCTGTTTGTTACAGTGACACTTAATTCTAAATGATGGAATTGTTCCACATTTCATAACTTTTTCATCTGACCAATACAGTTCAGTTTAAGTACTGAGTTCCTTGCTGCTCCGTGCTGAAGGATATGCAGTTCATCAGGCTGTCATCCAGCCATTCATTCCATGATGGAGTCAGGTGTCTACAGTACCTGGGGCACTGTGGTAGGCAGGCTGTAGGGTGACTGAGACAGATTGGTATCTCTCCTCATGGAGCTTAAGTTTGGCTGGAGAGACAGACTTTAAATAATGCACAAGTAATTATGTAATTACAATGGGTTAAGTGCTCTAAAGGACAAGTTGGGGGGAGTGTTCACTGTGATCATATGTAATGGAGGAACAGCTGAGCCTTGGGAGGGATAAGGAGGCCTCCCCTAAGGAGGCAGTGCTGAAACGGGGAACCAAGGGGTGAACAGACGTGGGCAAAGCACAGAGTGGAGGAGGGCTTTCCCGATGGAGAAGAGCATGTGTGAAAGCCCTGAGTCTGGCAGGAGCTTAACAATCAGAGAGAGATACTTAAACAGCCCTGTGTGGCTGGAGCAGAGCAGGGGTGGGGGGATGACGGAGATGCAGGGTGAGAGGCTGACGAGCTGGGCGCAGGATTTTAAATTTTATTCATTCATTCATTCATTCATTCATTCATTCATTTATTTATGGCTGCACTGGGTCTTTGTTGCTGCACGCGGGGTCTTCTCTGGTTGCGGCGAGTAGGGGCTACCCTTCCTTGTGGTGCGCGGGCTTACTGCTGTGGCTTCTCTTGTTGCAGAGCATGGGCTCTAGGCGCGCGGGCTCAGTAGTTGTGGCTTGTGGGCTCTAGAGCACAGGCTCAGTACTTGTGACACGCGGGCCTAGTTGCTCCGCGGCATGTGGGATCTTCCCGGACCAGGGCTCAAACCCGTGTCTCCTGCATTGGCAGGCGGATTCTTAACCACTGTGCCACCAGGGAAGCCTTGGGTGCAGGATTTTTGATGTTAATGTCAGAGCAGTAGGAAACTATTGAAGGGTTAGGTTGCTTGGATTTTGATTTTTTTTAATCAAAATATTACAGCCACTTGATAACAACATAACCTCTCTCAAAGGAGGTTATGGTGAAAACAGCAGTCTACCCCTCCTCCTTCCTGTTCCATGACCTAGAGATGCCAGCTTTTAACGGTTTCTACTTTTAGTTTCTTTGATGGTTACCGTCAAAACTAAATTGTATGCTTATACATCTTTTTTGATTTGACAACGTTGGGGAGTTATATTAACTCCCTGAAATGAAAGAAGACAAGTTAGCTTATATCACCTCCCTTGTTGAGATTCATATTCACGTTTTCTCTGTAACTGTAAACAGTGGTTCCTGTTCTATCACCTTTAGTCCGTATGGCACTTCCCCACTATATAAGGGGATATAATGACCCTGCATCAGTATAAATGCTGAATCTTTGCCTTTGATTACTAAATTCCAGAGTAAGGAGTTGGTGTAATAATCATCTCAAATGGTGGCAAAATATTTGCTGTTGTATTTTCTGTTGTCTCATGTCAATATGGACTCATGGAGTTTTATTTATTAAATGTTTTACAGTTCAGCCAAAGTCACTATTCGTTTTTGATCACATTATTCCAAATTTGGTCACTGAGATTCCCTTTATGCTGGCGCCTGTGTCATCTTGGCGTATCCTTATTAATTAGTCTTTGAGTGATTTTTTGCTTTCTGGCACAAGACATTCCATCCCAATGTGTGCTTTTCCTGCCCTGGAACTGGTTCCAAGAGCTCTGGATCCTTTTAGTGGGAAATGGTATTTAGAATCCAAGATTTGGGTGTAAGATATGCACACTCTTACTGGGCTGATACTGTATCTAGGCTCTTGCAGTGGACAAAGCTAGAATACATTGAAAAAATTTCTTAACTCATAAATACATAATGATATCTACAATGGAAATTTAACATTACAGGGTTTGTCTTTAACTTTTATTTTATCCTTGAATATCTTTTTCTTACACAAAAAGTGTTCATTCCTAATTAACATTAACAGTTATTTATTTGCTTTATCTTGTAATATACATAAAGTAATTATAAAATTGTAATACCAGTATTGCTACTAACAATAAAAATCCTGAACGAAGTTTGTTTCTTTTTGTCCTTAGGATGTATCTCACCAGGGATGTAAAATCAAGATTATTGTGCTCAAAAGTCACTTGGGGAATTTGCTTCTAGTAGTAGTGAGGTAGCTCGTCTTGGACTATCCCCCACTCCCTTGCAGATAACAGCTAAAAACTCAAAGACAAAAATAAAAAACAACTATTTAAAGGCACTAGAGAGTGATTAAAGCAGGCAGAAACTGGAGGGAAGTTGATACTTGGAAGAAAGGAACTGCATCAGATGAATTTCCTGTTTATAACGGCTTTTTACCCAAGGGCAGTCCTAGTCAGTGCTGCTGCAGGGAGACTGAGACTTGGATAGAGACCTATAATCTCAAGGGTTAAGGAATCAGAGGACTGAAGGCAGAAATCCTGGAAAGCAGATAGCCACGGGCAGTCGCAGGGGCAGGGGGGGGCGGGCAGCAAATTCTTCATATAAACTCTAGCTAAGGCCAAAGGAATAAACTGATTTCAACTGTTGCCCACCATAGGGAAGACAGTTTGGAGTCTGAGTCCTATCAAATTAACTGCCTGCTAAAATAAACATCGGTACTCTTCATTGGAACATAATGGAATCCAAAGTCTGACAGTGTATCACTCAAAATATCTAGATGTTTGAAGAAATAGGAAAAATGTGACCCTTACTCAAGAGCAGGGATAAGCACATTTTTTTCTGTACATAGTAACTATTTTAGGCTGTTGTTATACTGTGCTCAAGAACATAAAAGAAAATATGCTCATAATGAAAGAACAAATTAGTGGTCCTAAAAGCCAATCTTATCAATAACTCATTAAATGTAAATGGACTAAACGTTTCAGTGAAATGGCAGAGATTGTAAGCTGAATTAAAAAGCAAGACCCAGCATATGTTGTCTTTAGGATAAACAGTTTTAATATAAAGACTCAGCTAGCTTAAAAACAGAAGGATGGAAAAAGATATACCATGCAAACAGCAAGCGTAGGAAAGCTGGAGTGGCAATACTGATATCAGAAAAGCAGACTTCAAAACAAAGGATATTACCAGAGATTAAAAGACACATTTCATAATGATAAAAGGGTCTGTTCATCAGGAAGAAATTAACTGTCATAAATGTGTATGTGCCTAATTACAGAGCTGCAAAATACATGAAGAAAAATTAGCAGAATTACAGAGAGAAATAGACAAATCCATAATTGTACTTGACAATTTTAGTACCCTTCTCTCAATAATTGGTAGAACTAGACCAAAAAATCAGTAAGGATGTAGAAGATCTGAGTATTACCAGCCACATTTATACAATAACACCCTCAACAACTGCAGAACACACATTCTTTTCAAGTGTACATGATACAGTTCAACAATTTTGCTAGACCATAAAACAAGTCTCCATAAACTTCAGAAGCTTAAGATCCTACAGATTATGTTCTTTGATCAGAATGGGATTAAATTAGAAATTATAACAAAAGATCTAGGGAAAAACCCCCAAATATTTGAAAATTAAACCACACATTTCTGAATAACCCATGGGTCAAAGAAGAAATCACAAGAAAAACTAGAGAAGATTTCAAGTAATAATGAATTATAATGAAAATACAACATATTTAGTGTTATAGGGCACAGCTAAAGGAATACTTAGAGGGAAATTTATAGCTTTAAATGCATTTATTAGAAAAGAAAAAAGATATAAAATCAGTGATCTAAGATTCCATCTTAAGCTAGAAAAAGTAGAGCAAAGTAAACCCAAAGTAAGTAGTGGGAAGGAAGGAAGTGACAAAGGTAAGAGCAGAAATTTATGAGATAGAAAACAAAGAGTAGAAAAAATTAACAAAACCAAAATATATCAACAAAGTTGATAATCCCCTAGCCAGACTAATGAAGATAAAAAGAAAAGCACGTAAGCTGCCAGTATCAGGCATAAAAGGGGATATTACTAAAGCCTCTTCAGACATTAAAAGGATTATAAGGGAATGTTATGAACAAGTTAAATTGACAGCTTGGGTGAAATGGACAAATTCCTTGAAAAAAAGGACATATAAAAATCGACATAATATGAAATAGAAAAAAGCCCTTCATTTAGTAAAAAGATTCAATTCATTATCAAAAAAATTTTCCACAAAGAAAACTCTAGGCCCATCTGGTTTCACAGCTGAATTTCATCAACCATTTAAGAAATAACACCAATCTTACATAAACATAAGCTTTTAGAAAATAGAGGAGGAAGAAGGAATACTTTGTAGTTTGTTTTATGAGTCTAACATAACCCTGATACTAAATCTTACAGACATTACATAAAAAGAAAATTACAGATCATTATCCCTCATGAGCATAAATGTCGAAGTCTTAATAAAATATTAGCAAATGAAATCTAACAGTATATTAAAAAGATAATATATCAACCAACTCAGGCTTATCACAGGAATGCAAATATGGGGTAACATTTAAAAACCAGTCTAATTCACCACATTAAGAGAATAAAGGAGAAAAACCATATAATGAACTCAATAAGTATAGAAAAAGTATTTGACAAAATTCAGTGCTCATTTATAATAGAAACTCAGCAGATTAAGAGGGAACTTCCTCATCTGATAAAGTGCCTTAAGAAAGAGATACATATAAATTGTATTTAATGATGAAATATTGAACATGTTACCCTTAAATCAGGGAAAAGTTCTAACCAGTGTAAGGCAAGAAAAAAGGTAAAAAGCATTAATATTAAAAGGAAGTAAAACTGTTTCTTTTGGGAGGTAATGCAGAAATTTGAAAGAATCTATAGGAGAGAATGATGATGTACTAGAACTAAAAAGTGAATTCAGCAAGGTCTCAGGATACAAGGTCAATTATACAAAAATTAACTGGAAATGAAATTTACAATGCAGTCCCATTAGGAATAATTTAATGAAAAATGTACAAGGTCTGTACACTGAAACTGGAAACATTGCTGAAAGAAATTAAAGACCTAAATAAATAGAAAGATATACCATGTTCATGGATTGAAAGACTAAATAATCTTTACAACAATTCTAAAATGTATATGGAAATGCAAAGTACCTAGAATATCCAAAGCAATCTTGAAAAAGAGCAAAATTGGAACACTTATACTACCTGACTTTGACTTACTGTAAAGCTACAATAATCAAGACTGCCTGGTACTTGTATAAGGATAAACACATAGTTCAGTGGAAGAGACTAGAAAGCCCAGAAATCGACCAAACTTCTATGATTGATTTTTAACAGAGGCGCCAGCGCAATTCAGTGTGAGAAAGGAAAGCCTCTTCAGCAAATGGTTCTGTTCATACCAAACAAAAAGGAACCTTGACCCTACCCATATTAGTTGCCTAAGGCTGCTGTAACAAAATACCACAAACTGAATGGCTTAAAACTCAAGGTGTCCTCAGGCGCATGCTCCCTCTGAAACCTGTAGGGAAATCCTTCCTTGCTTCTTCCTAGCTTCTGGTGGTTTGCTGGCAGTCTTTGGAGTTCCTTGACTTACAGCTGCATAACTCCAGCATGTGCCTTCCTCATCATGTGGTGGTCTCTTTGTTGTGTCTGTATCTTCACATGGTTATCTTCTTATAAGGACACCAGTCATATTGGATTAGGCACCCACCCTACTCCAGGATGACCTCATCTTAACTAATTACATCTGCAATGACCCTATTTCCAAATAAGATCACATTCTTAGGTACTGGGGGTTAAGACTTCAACATATGTTTTTTGAGGACACAATTTAACCTGTAACACTACCTCACACCATACATGAAAATTAATTCCAGATGGATTATGGACCTAAATATAAAACTATTAGGAAAAAACAGAATATCTTCACATCTGAAGATAAAGGTTTCTTAGGATACAGAAAGCAATAATTATTAAAGGAAAAAAATGGGTACATTGGTCTTCATTAAAATGTAAAACTTGGGCTTCCCTGGTGGCGCAGTGGTTGAGAATCCACCTGCCGATGCAGGGGACACGGGTTCGTGCCCCACTCCAGGAAGATCCCACGTGCCGCGGAGCGGCTGGGCCCGTGAGCCATGGCCACTGAGCCTGCGTGTCCGGAGCCTGTGCTCCGCAATGGGAGAGGCCACAACAGTGAGAGGCCCGCGTAATGCAAAAAAAAAAAAAAAAAAAGTAAAACTTTTGCTCTTCAAAAGATGCTATTAAGAAAACGAAAAGGCAAGTCACTGAGAAAATAGTTGAGACAAGTCGCAAATAGAAAGTCATATATCTGACAAAGGACATATCGAGAATATATAAAGAACTCTTACAACTCAATAATAAAAAATCTATTTTTAAAACAGGAAAAGATTTTAGTAAGTACTTCATAAAGGAAGGCATCTGAATGATGACCAGTATTCCCACGGAAAAGTGCTAACATTAGTCATCAAAGAAAGGCAAATTAAAGCCACAGTGAAGTACCACTACACACCCACTGGAATGGCCAAAACTGAAAACTGACAACACCAAATGTTGCTGAGGATGTGGGATGGGGCTGCCTGGAAAGTGGTGCCAGGGAACTTTTTGTTCCCATGGTAACATCGTCTATCTTGATGGGGGTTTGGCTTGTACAGGTGCATGCACTTGACAGAACTCATCAAATGATACCTTTAAGATTTGTCATTTCACTGGATGTAAATTTTACCTAAAAAAATGAAAATGAAGTTTCATCTCTTGTTAATGATATGCATGCTGAAGTGTTTGGGGATGAAGTGTACTGGTGAACTTTGAAATGCATCACAAATAAGATGGATTGATGGGTGGATGAATCATGTCAACAGTGGTAGAATCTGGGTGATGAGTATGTGGGTGTTCTTTGTACAGTTTGTTCAATTTTTCTGTATGTTTCAAATTTTTCTTTATAATGTATTGGAAAATCACTTGGAATAATTTTCTGTGTAGTTATGTTACTGATTTGATATAGTTAGGTTTATTTCTGTTCAGTTTTGTGGTTTGCTTTTTTCTCTTTATTTTTGGAATACATAAAGTATTTGATGGTTCAAAAGTCAAGCCTAATCTGATCGGGGAATTGCTACTTTACCCAACTTTCTTTAGTTATGATTGTCGAATCACAAAAAGTTATAATTGTCATAATGATTCTTTATATTAATAGCCTATATCCACACTTTATGTACACGTAAACAACATGTATGGGTTTTGTAATTCTCTTTTGTTATATTTATTCTGATTACATTTATTGAGACGAAATTTGGGTATCTGTTGAATCTAGTATAACAGGCTTGAATTTAAAAGAAAAAAAAAGCCAAGCCTCAGATGGTAACTGGACTTGTGGCGGTGATCACTTTGTAATGTATACAGAAGTCAAATGCTGTACACCTGAAACTTACATAATTTTAAATGAGGCCAAATTTTTTTCTGATTTTTAAGAAGCTAAGCCTATAGAATACTCAAGTTATTAGTTTCTTGCTCATCCTTCTAGTGTTTCCTCTTGCAAAAAGATAAACCAGTGAATATATGTATTCTTATTTATCCTTCTTACACAGAAAGCATGCTTGACATGCTGCTCTGCATCTCGTTTTTAGTTTGTTTTCACTTCCTCTATCCTGGAGATTGCTCCCTATCAGCGTCGATACCCTCCTTGTTTATGGCGGCGTAGAGCTCTCCCTTCCTCATTCTTTTTGTTCCTGCTGCACAGACTCCGTTGTATAGATGAAGCATGCTTTAGTCAAGCAGCTCCCTGTGGATGGACATTTGGGTACTTTTCAGTCTTTTCCCGTTGTAAACAATGACACAGTGTTGTTTCGTATTTGTAACTAACCCATTTTTAATCTTTGAACTCCTGTCCTCTGTTTCTTTTTTGTTTGTGGATGTTTCTGTTCTGGTTTTATGGCTGAATTATTTTCTAAAATATGAGAATATTATGTTTCCTCTAGGGACAGAATTGATCTCTCTTCCATATTGCTGGGTCTCTTCCCCTGACCCTGGAGAGCTGTTCGGGTTGGTGACAAGAGGCCTGGGTAGCTGGCACCCTGCCCCTGCTCTGGTGGAGTCACCGATTTCCTGTGGGGTCCCTCCCCCTAGGGAGGGTTGGAGTAGGAGTTCTACAGGGGCTAGGGCAGAGCAGGACAGGCTGACCTGCGGACTTGGCTTTGGTGGGAAGCAGACAAGGGTCCTCCCTCACACCATGGACCCTTGGAGGCCAGACGGAGGTGGGCTTCACCTGGGCTGCTGCCGGCCACACCAGGAACCTTGTGGGGAGGAAAGGAAGGTTCCAGCCTCTGATTTAGAAAAGACCCTTTGGTTTCTTGCCTGTGGAAGGAAGTGGCACCTTGCCACTCCACATGTGCTCCACTAACCAACCCCAGTATTGTCAGCCCCCCTTGGGAGCTTGCTGAAAGTGTCCTGCCCCCAAACCTTCTGGATCAGAATCTGATAGTCAACAGTCCCCCATGTGACTTGTGTGTCCGTGAGAGTTTGAGGGGCCCTGCTTGCCCCTGGTCTGGTCTGCTCTGATCTGAGAGCCTTTCTGGGGGTTCTGACAGGCACAGGGGCTCCCATTTCCTTTGTAGCTCCCTTAGTAGTGCATTCACTCTGTTCCATTAGTCAACACACTCCTCTTTCCAGCATCTAGAAATTTGTGAAACGTATCTCATCTGTTCAGAAGTCCCCTCCTGTTATCGTTTCTGTCGTCTGTGTTGGAGGTTTCTTCCTCTTTATGCATCTGTACTTCGTTTCTTTGAGGTTTGAAGGGCCAGGTAGCAAATGCATGTATACAGTTGGTCATCCTCTAGTGAAGGATTTTAATCAAGGAACTAGCTGTAACATGACCTTCATCAGAGGCCAGACGGAGTGGAGACTGGGTGTAGACAGTCCTTTTTGAGAAGTTTTGCTGTGATGAGGACCAGAGAAATGGGCTGGGTGGGGTCAGGGGTGGTGGTGGGGTTGCAGAGAGTCTGCTTCAGGAGGGCTCTTGAGAGCACGTTTGCACAAGGAGCCGGAGGACCTGGGGTCCTGGACAAGCAGTCTGCTTGGAGAGAGGCCACGGGAGGGCAGGCCCTGGGTAGGCACTTCCTCCTTGAAAAATGCGGGGAGTGTAGAAGGCGCATGGGTCCTGTGTAAAAAGCCCAGGAGTCTAGTGAGAATTAGAGCTCAAGCAGAAGCTGGTGGGTTTATGGGACAGTTGCAATGAAGGACCCCAGAGCAGGCGGCTTCCACCCATAGCAACGCATTGTCACACAGTGTTGGAGGCCAGAGGTCCAAAATCAAGGTGCCACGTGGTCCCACTCTCTCCAGAGACTCTAGCAGAGGATTCTCTGTTGCCTCTTCTAGCGGCTAGTGGCTGCCTGGAAATCCTAGATGTTCCTTGGCTTCTGGTCACATCACTCCTATCTCTGCTCGCATCTTCACTTGACCTTCCCTTGTGTGTGTGTCTTCTCACCCTAAATGCAGAATGATCTCACCTTGAGATCCTTCACTTGGTTATATCTGCAAAGACCCCTTTTCTAAATAAGGTCACGTTTGCAGGGTCCAGGGGTTAAGACGTGCACATACCTTTTGGGGATTACCATTGAACCCGCTATAGAAACCTGTCCATCTCCATGATAGAAGGGCCCAGGGAAGGCCAGGAGTCCCCACAGAACAGTTGTTTTTGATGGAATCCAGGCTGTAAGAAGATGGGCAGTAGCAATTTGGTCCTATTGTGTGTAGGGTAACCACAGTAGTTTTAACTAAAGGGGTTCATGGTAGATTTAATGTGATGGTCATTTTGTCCTAAGTAGCGTTCACATAGCACCCATATGATTCCTGGCTGTCTGGTTGCCACAGTTTGGCAGCTCTAACAGGACAACCCTCTTTATTCACTGGCAAGTTTGTGTAGTTGAAATCAAGTGTTCCCTTAAGTCCGTGCCCGTACTTCTGTGCCTTGTTCTATGACAAGACACGGAAATGAAACATTAAAAAGTGGAAGTACTTAAAATTGTGTTCTTGGAGACACCTTTTTAAAGATGCACATACTCTGAAGGATAGCCACGTCTCTTTATTCTTTCTCCAAGTCAGACTTTTACACTGGCTGATGCTGGTGCCAATTTGGCCCTAATCTTTTTCGTCATACCTTCAGCTTGCTGCCCCTGTAACCAACTCCAATAATGCGTTCCCCTTGGGTACTCAGGCACCTTTGACGTTCCCATCTTTTCTCTGGCCCTTGCCTCCCTTGTGTCTTCGCTCATCTCCTTCCCAGTGGCACACCGACCCCGCAGCTTCACCACTTTGTTGCCTTGTCATACTCAGTTGATAGGGCCCCAACCCTGGTAAAATGCAGCCATCCGCTGGCTTCCCACGTGCTCTGCTGCCCTACCCTGCAGCTGAATGTGGCCCCCTGGTTGCTCCCATTTCGAGTTCACGTCCACTCACTTCAGGAGCATTTCACGCTGCCTGTCATACTGCAATTCCCCGGTGTCTCCTGGCTTCTCCCACCCTCCTCACCAGCTGTGACAGCATCTCGAAGCTGATACCTCATTTCCTGCTTCCTGGAGAGCAGGGAAGCAATCCGAGGAGGACGTCCCCAGGCCCAGCATCCCCTCGGCAGCCTGTGCTCTTGCTGCCTGCTCCCCCCTCGTCTCCTGGGCCCCTCTCCCCACCCCCTCAGTCAGCCGCCGTCTCTCCCACCTGGAAGGGAGCTGCCTCCATCCTGGCACCCTTCCAGCTGCTCTGCTTCTCGTTATTGGCAGGACTCTTCTTTGTGTCTCCATGTGCTCTCTTGGGCCCTTTCCAACTGGTCCTTTGCTGACACGGATGATGACCTTTATGTTTTAAAATCTGGGGGCCACTTGTCACTTTTCCTCTTCCCCTGCCTTGAGGCTGTGCACCTGCTCAGCTGGGCCTACCCTGACTGCCCTGTTGTTTCCAAACCCTAGCTTTGGTCCCTTTCTAATAGAAAAGGTGACTGACTGTGTTTATCTTAACTGTCTCTCGTCCCTGCCGGGGCGGAACTCTACAGGGTGGGGTTGTTCGCCATGTTCAGTGTTCACGGAGGTGGCTTGGACACCTGGGATGGTGTCTGGTGTCCCTGAGTCCTGAGAGGTCCTGGCTGAGCGTGTGCCAGGTCTGCCTTTGTGCCCCACGTGCTGTCGGGGGGCCTTGGGCTCAGACTTCTCTCTACCCTCGCTCCCGGGGGGATCTTTCCCAGCGTCAAGGCTCTCTCTTCCACCTGTGAGCCGCTGGCTACCAACTTCATGTCTTCAGGGTGACTGGGCCCCCCTGAAGCCCAGACCCGCGCACCCAGCACCGACTTGACCTCTCTGCTCAGCTTCCAGCAGGCTTCTCCAACTGTACCTGTTCAAGCCTGAGCTCCCAATCCCTCGCACCTGGCCTTTCCCTGGCCTTCCCTTCCCAGTAAACAGCAGCTCCATCTTCCTGCACCTCAGCTCAGAAAGCCGGTGCTAGTGCCCCGCACTGCCTCTTATACCACCTCCCGCTCCACGAGTGCCGCTTGTGCCCGCTGGCAGGTCTCCCCAGCTCCGCTCTTCCATCCTGCTCTGACCTCCCGCCTCCCTCTGCGCTTCACCTCGGCCTTGTCTCTGTTCAGTCCTGCAACATGTGGACTCTCCTCGCACTCAGACTCAAAGCCAAAGTCCTTACAGTGGCTTGCAAGGCCCAATCTGGGATCCCCTCTCCTGCCACTCTCCTGCCCCTCATCCACTGTGGCCCCCCCAGGCACTCCAGGTACACCCCTACCTCAGGCCTCGGCCCCCGCTCTTCCCTCTGTTGGGAACATTCTTCCCCCAGGAATCGCCCGGCTCCCTTTTTGGTCTCCTTCAAGTCGGCTCAAGTGTCACCTTCCCAATGTTACCTTCCCTGAAGATTGATGCCACCCTCCCACTTTACCCTGCCTCGCCTAGCCCTTGTCATCACCTGCTATATGCTGTTTTGCTCGGTGGTTTTACTTGTGCTCGCACACGCTCTCTACCACCCCCTCCCCTCTCCCTCTTCCTCCCACTAGGATCTAAGCCCCTGGAGGGCAGAGGGGTTGTTTTTGCCTCTCCCCTGCTATATCTCCAGGGGAATCATGTATACTTATTGGGTGGACAGATGGATGAATTTTGCAGTGGGACCCTGCCCTAAGATTTTGTCTTATACTAAGAGGGGCAGAATAGAATGCAGCCTGCTCTGCTGTTGACTCGTTAGCTTCTCGGTGGCCAAGAGGAGCGATATTCTTTATGGTTTCGTCAAATCTGCAGTCTGGAGCAGAAGGTACCCGCAAAGGGCAGATATGTGGACTTAGAGTTTCAGGTACTTTTGGGGGATTTGCAGTCCAAAAACATGGCATAAATTGATGAAAGCCTAAATAGCACCTACCCTAGCCCCCCCCACCACCACCTTTTTCTTTTTTGGTCATGCCGTGTGGCTTGCGGAATCTTAGTTCCCCAACCAGAGATTGAACCCAGGCCCATGGCAGTGAAAGCGCCGAGTCCTAACCACTGGACCGCCAGGGAATTCCCAGCCCCCCCCCCTTTTTTTTGCGGTACGTGGTCCTCTCACTGTTGTGGCCTCTCCCGTTGTGGAGCACAGGCTCTGGACGCACAGGCTCAGCGGCCATGGCTCGCGGGCTCAGCCGCTCCGCGGCATGTGGGATCTTCCCGGACCGGGGCACGAACCCACGTCCCCCGCATCGACAGGTGGACTCTCAGCCACTGCGCCACCAGGGAAGCCCCCCACTTTTTAAATATAAAGGCATAACTTGTTTTATTGTGCTTCACTTTATTGTGCTTCACAGATAGTGCATTTTTTACGAATTGAAGGTTTGCGCAACCGTGCGTTGTGCAAGCCTGTTGGTGCTGTTTTTCCAACAGCATTTGCTCACTTTGTGTCTCTGTTATATTTTGGTAATTCTCGCAATATTTCAGGCTTTTTCATTATTATTATATCTGTTGTGGCGATCTGTGATCGGTGATCTTTGATGTTACTATTGCAAAAAGGTTACAACTCACTGAAGGCTCAGATGATGGTTAGCATTTTTTAGCAATAAAGTGTTTTTAATTAAGGTCTGTACATTTTTTTAGACATAGTGCTATTGTACACTTAATGGACTACAGTCTAGTGTGAACATAACTTTTATATGCACTGGGAAACCAGAAAAACTTGTGTGACTTGCTTTATTGTGATATTTGCTTTTTTGTGGTGGTCTAGAACTGAACTCACAGTATCTATGAGGTATGTCTGTACATCCTTCATGAGTGTATAATTGAACAGCATGATTTCCCAGTGCAGCTTTGCAGAACAGGAGAAATGAATTTTAAAGGCTGTCAGGTGCCTTTGCCATCTGTGGCTTCGTATTTGTGTAACAGTATTTGTGTTTTGCCAACAGACGTGCAGCTTAAAGTACTCATGAGAATGGCCTTTGAAGAGGTGTTTACTGCCCACCCCAGCTCCTGGGCCTGCGGGCCTGACCACTGCTCCCTTGGGCCCTTAGCGACCCCTACAGACATCTGGTGAAGGCCCTGTAGCCAGGAGGGACAACCCTTTCTGGCATGTTGGGAACTAACATGGCTATGTTAGTTAGTGGCTAATGACCCAGTGGGTCATGAGCTTCTGGAGCAGAGACCCCACATGAGTCTTTGGGGCCTTACCCTGCATAGTACAGCGCCTGGCATGAGCAATGGACGGTGTCCCTCTGGGTCTCCTGGAAGCCATAAGGGGCAGCATTTCTGGCTCACCATGCAGCCTCTGGGCACACGTGTGTGCATGTGCCCGCTACCTGGACCTGGTTTCCCGGCGCACTCTGTGGGCTTGGGCCACTCCTTTCCCTGCCTGGTGGCTCTGGCTAATTGAACTTTCTCAGTCTCAGCAATTCAATCAAACACTGTTTTGTTTTTGTTCTGGTTGGGTTATGACACCCACTACTATGAAGGAAAGAAAAGGAATCTGGTGTTGTAGGAGGTGGTATGTTGTGTCATTAATTGTTTTATCTGTAAGCTTTTTATATTTTTGCAGCGAGTTTTCTTTGAATAAATAATTCTGAGAGCTTATCACATAGAAGGCATATGTGTTGTCCTCAGTACATTGTGAATTATCTGGATTTATTTTTGTCTCTTGAATTCACATACACAATTCAAAGGCTGCATTTTTAGCCAACAGAAATAGAAAGAAAGAAGCTCAGAATTTATGTCGTTTTTCAGTAACTTGAGTTATAGTGATTGTGATAACTCGGTGAAAAAAGCTGTGTATCAAGTAAACTTCACATATGGTTTATCATGAATATTTTTTTGACTTCTAAGTACCTTGATACCTTTTTGTGTTAAAAGAATCCCCTATTCTGTGGATCTTGGGTTTGAAGCAGGTGGATCCTAGCTTCTACTTAAGAAAGCCTAAAGATGGGGTTGGAGGCTAATGGTGTCCTCTTGTGTGCCCTGACGTTTGGGAGCAGGCTGTCCATGGCTGTAAGTATCTGGGATCCAGGGCCCCTCAGTCTTTTTCCCCCATCACCCTGAGCAGGTGACTTCCATCCTCAAGGCTGCCTGTGGTCACAAGATGGCAGTTGCAGCTCTAGCCGTTGCATCTTGCTCTCCAGGGAGGGAGAAGGAGGGCACGGGGGAAGGGGTAAAGGGCCCTTGTTGGCACACCCTCCAGTCCCATTCAGTAATTTCCATTTCCGTCTCCGTGTCCATCATTTTTTTTTTTCTGAGGAACAAACAGCAGCTACAATAGCGATCGTTTATTTCTTACTCACGGGTCTGGGTCAGCTGCAAGATGGGGTTCAGATCTGTTCTCAAGCCTGTCGTTCCAGGACGCAGGAGGGAGAAGCAACTGTCAGAGATGGTCTCTTCTTAGGCGGATGTCAGGAGCCCAAGAGGAGTGAGCAGACCCACAGAGGCTTTTTTTTTTTTTTTTTTTTTTTGCGGTACGTGGACCTCTCACTGTTGTGGCCTCTCCCATTGCGGAGCACAGGCTCCGGACGCACAGGCTCAGCGGCCATGGCTCACAGGCCCAGCCGCTCCACAGCATGTGGGATCTTCCTGGACAGGGGCACGAACCCGTGTCCCCTGCATCGGCAGGCGGACTCTCAACCACTACGCCACCAGGGAAGCCCCAGAGGCCTTTTAAAGTCTCTTTCTCCTCGGTCCCATCAGTGAAGCCAGATGTGTGAGCACGTGCAGAGCCAGTGGGCAGGAGGTGTGCTGAGCGCAAGGTTCTGTTAGGAAGGCAGACAGAGGACCTGGGTGTTGGGGGGCAGCTGGTAGTGCCTGCCACGGGGGACCGATATTCCTGCCCCTTGGTCTCCAGAAGCTAGGGGGCGGCCATGAGACCCAGGCTTGGCCAAACCCATTCTCCTTTTTTTTTTTTTTTTAATTTTATTTATTTATTTATTTTTGGCTGTGTTGGGTCTTCGTTTCTGTGCGAGGGTTTTCTCTAGTTGCGGCGAGCGGGGGCCACTCTTCATCGCGGTGCACGGGCCTCTCACTGTCGCAGCCTCTCTTGTTGTGGAGCACAAGTTCCAGACGCTCAGGCTCAGTAGTTGTAGCTCACGGGCCTAGTTGCTCCGCGGCATGTGGGATCTTCCCAGACCAGGGTTCGAACCCATCTTCCCTGCATTGGCAGGCAGATTCTCAACCACTGCGCCACCAGGGAGGCCCCAAACCCATTCTCCTTTGACTCCTTTTTTTTTTTTTTTTTTTGGATCTTAGTTCCATTACCGGGGATTGAACTCGGGCCCTCGGCAATGAAAGCCTGTAGTCCTAACCACTGGACCGCCAGGGAATTCCCCAACTTTGACTCTTGAAAGACAGTGAGAGATAAGTCATGGTAGTGGCACGTGCAGCAGGAAGCCAGCATCAGTGGCTAATGTCTGAAGTTGCTGGTGGTGCTGCCCAGGGTGGGTGTCCTAATAAGCACACGGCCCCTTTAGTGCAACCTTGGCTGCGTTTTCAGTCACGCAGCTGCTTTTCTGGGCTTGGTTTTCTAGTCTTCTCTTCATTTCCACATGCTGCCGCAGAACTCCTTTGTGACTGGGGCCAGTTAGAGTTGTTTTCTGTTGCTTGCAGCCAGGACCTTGATGCTTTCACAGTTTTATCTTGAGTAGAGTGGATGAACGTAGGCTTTTTGAGCCAGGTTCCTTTAGGATTAAATCCCGGCTTGTTCACCTACTAGCTTTCAGGTCACTTTTTCCTCCTTGAGCCTCAGTGTTGTCTTCATTTAAACGTTGCTTTTGTGTGTTGCTGAGCATTCAGTGAGATTGTGTGTAAAGCGATGATAGCGAAAGTATTGGGAATATATCCTAACCTGAGGTTTTTGGTGAACAGTATGTCACCTCGGCAGTGGGTTAGCAACCTAGGAGTACTGTTAGCAGCTCAGAGGGCCCCACTGGGCAGGGGATGACAAGGGACAGGGAGCGCTCCTGGGGCCCACTCTGAGCAGCGCTCTCGGCAGGCCCTGGCCTCCGGCAGAGCGCAGTGGTGCTTGACAACCAGAGGCTGTTTGCTGAAAGGAGGAATGCTGCGGTGCAATTTCTTGGGATCTGGGCGAGTCTAAAGTGTTTGGAGAAAATAGTTAAGCTGCAGATCACCATCCAGCGAATCCTCCTGGGTTAATGCCTGCCACTGGGCAGTGGGAACAGTGATCCTTGTGAGGGCACTGGGGCAGATTTTTAAATTTCCTTTTTATTCTAGACTTGAATGCAGCAGTTCTTATTGCTAACTTACTACCAGTCACCACTAATGAACAAAGAATATGAACAGGAAATTCATAAAGAAGAGCTACAGGTGGCTAATGAAGATAGGAAAAGAGTTGTGCCTCAGTGATAATCAAAGAGACACCCATGGAAACAAAGAAGATGGCATTTTCACCTGCCAAATTTGTAAAGATTAAAAGGACAAATAGAAAGGAAAGACCTAGTGCCGGCGAATGTTGGGATCGGCTCCTGCTGCATAGTTCGAGCCCCATGTCCTGGGCTGGCCTGCATGTGCCGTCAGGTGAGGCCTTTCCTTGTCTCTGGGTGCATTTGGATCCACTATTGAGCAGGTGGCCCATGCACATGGTTCACAACTCAGGAAGTGCGAGCTCTAGAGTGATGCTTGGTCTCTCAGTGTCCCTGCTGCCACCCGGGCCCCTCTGCAGGGAACAGCTGCCTCCAGGGGCTTGTATATGTCCTTTGAGGTGTTCTGTGCACATACACGCACTTCGAAACCTATTTTTATTTCTCTGCACCTGCTCAGGTCAGTGTGGCTAAGGTATATTTTTGTCCATTTCGTCTGTGTTACTAAGTTTACTAGCAAGAAGCCATGCTTACCTTTTTATAAACCTTTGCAACATCCGTATTTGTCTCCTTTTTCATTCTAATGCTGTTACTTTTTCCTTCTCCCTTTTTTCCCTGTCTTGGTAAAAATTGTTTGGGTTTTATTAGTCTTTCAGAGAGTGAACTTGTGGGCATTATTGTCCTGTATTACCGTATGTCTGCTTTCCAGTTCATTAAGTTATGTAAAATTTTATCTTTATTATTATATCTTCTACTTTCTTGGAGTACATTCTCTGGTTTTCTTTTTCTCACTTCTTAAATTCTAAACTTAGCTCATTAGATTTCAACCTTCTTTTCAAACATAAGCATTTAAAGCTGATCCTCAAACGATTTCTGCTGCATTGAGCAAGTTTCGATGTGTCGCATCTCCACTTAAAGTCAGCTGAAAGGGTTTTTAAAAAATTTCCTCTGTGGGGCTTCCCTGGTGGCGCAGTGGTTGGGAGTCCGCCTGCCGATGCAGGGGACACGGGTTCGTGCCCCAGTCCGGGAGGATCCCACGTGCCGTGGAGCGGCTGGGCCCGTGAGCCATGGCCGCTGAGCCTGCGTGTCCAGAGCCTGTGCTCCACAACGGGAGAGGCCACAACAGTGAGAGGCCCATGTACCGCAAAAAAAAAAAAAAAAATTTCTCTGTGATTCCTCTTTGACCCACAAATTATCTAGAAATGTGTTTTTTTAATTTCCAAGTACATGGCTTTGTGTTTTTTTTCCCTAGTTACTATTTTTAAAAATAAGGTCCTAGCTAAATGGCACGATGCTCCAAGACTGCCCTGTGGGGCATCCGCCTCACAGCTTGTGGAGCAGTGCAGGACCACCCAGACGAGCATGGGCTGTTGGGGGGTGCAGGAGCCAGAGGAAGCTCGTCTCCTTCATCTCATCCCTGGGATTATGAAAGCCTCCTCTCTTCCTCCTGTTGTTCTGTCTACTTGAGTTCCTCGCTACTGGGGAGCATGTGTCACAAACTCCAGTTTCTCCAGGGGCTTTGTTAATTTTGGCTTTATTATTTATTTTGAGGCCAGGTACATTTTCTGTTCTTTATTTTTTTCTCCTTTCTTGCCTTCTCCTGGATTGAGTTGTTTTTTTAATCGTGGTAAGATACACATAACATAAAATTTACCATCTTAACCACTTTTAAGTGTACACTTCAGTGGCACTAAATACATTCAGACTGTTGTACTACCATCTCTTGGAATGAGTTTTAATTGTTGTCATGCAGTATATGTAGTGCCATACCCTGCTTTTTCATTTACCATTTCACAATAGAACATAAGCATCCCCATTGTTACAGACTAAAGTGCTTGTGTGTCTCCCCACCCTCCCCCCCGCAAATTCATATGTTGATGCCCTAACCCCAAATGTGAGGTTGCTTGGAGATGGGGCCTTTGGGAGGTAATTAGGATTAGATGAGGTCTTGAGGCTGGAGCCCAATGGAATCAGTGTCTTTATAAGAAGAGACACCAAAGATCTCACTCCCTGCCATGTGCCGTATGAGGACACAGTGAGAAAGCAGCCGTCTGCAAGCCAGGAAGAGGGCCCTCACCAACGAATCTGCCAGCACCTTGACCTTGGACTTACTGCGTCCAGAACTGTGAGCAATAAATTTCTGTTGTTTAAGCTACTCAGTCTGTTCTATTTCGTTATGGCAGCCCGAGCTAAGACACCCATGTTAAGAAAAACAGTGAACATCCTTTTAAAGCTAACTTAGATTCCATCACAAATTTAGTGTATCTTCTGTCTTGGCCTTCTATTGGCTCCCTACCCCTTACCTCTGGATGCTTTGCATCTTCTCTGTGCCAAGCTTTCCAAAAGAGTAGTTTATGTTTGTGATCTCCACATCCCCGTTGGTCACCTCCTGGGATCACCTCTCCACTCAGTCCTTCCACTCCCCCCCACCCCCCCGCACACACTCACTCACTCACTCACTCACTCACTCACTCACTCACTCACTCGTGTGGTGGTTCCCGACCAGCTGCTGTCTGCCTGCCTGATCAGGATCCACTCATGGAATCCGCAGCAGCCCACACAAGGCAGGCTGGTCCTTACCCATACTCTGCAGGTGAGAACTTACCAGACTCAGCATTTATCTTAGTAGCCTCTCCGTGGCATCTGAAAATATTGATTTCCTTCTTGCAGCTCTTCACTGACATAAAGGGGAGTTAAACCAGGTCATGTCCTTTGGCCCTCGTCTCTTCATCCCCTTCCGCTACACTGGGCTTTGCGGCCTTCTCTCCCAGTATTCCCAGATGATGAAGTTGTCTGTTGCCGCATGTTCCCCCTGCTAGGGTGAAGCCACTGAGGGCGGTAACTGCCTCTGCTTGCCCACCACAGCCTCCCCTTGGCATCTCTGGTGTGGCACTCGTTACTCTTCTTGTTCAGTGAGTGACGTTTGTAGGTCTGTCAGAGGTCTGGGAGGAAGGCAGTTAGTAGCAAGGGGTGTGCCTCTTTGTAAATTACCCCCCAAGCTAAGACATTTCAGTAGAAGATTTTTATGCATTCTCAGATTTACAAAGTAAGTCCGCCTCAACCTACAGGTGGCACGTGAAACACTAGAACCAGGAACAGCTCAGCTATGTTCAAGTGCCCCGGAATTTTTGTCCCACCAAGGGACCGTTTGTCTCAGGGATGTGGTTCTCTCAGCCGCCTCGACTTGATCCTGCATCCTGGGAGTGCACAGAAGCCAAGTCGAAGCTCGTCTGGAAAATGATCTGAAGTTGAATTAGGTGTTACCAACACACACCTGTCTCTGTTAGCTCCAGGAAGCTCTAATTTTCCAGAAGGGGGTCTTGTGGACCCTAGAGGTGTTTTCAGAGATCTAAAGTTAGCCAAGTAGGTTCTTCTCCACCCGGGTGCTGTCCCGTCCCCCACAGGTGAATCTTGGGGTTTCACCTGACATCCCATTAGGTGGCGACAGAGAGCACTGAAAAGGAGTATGAAGGAACTAGAACTTGTTTTCCCTTCTGTGAGAGAAAGGCTTGCACTAGTCAGGTTTTACCATGCAAGGCACTTAAAGGGCTTTGCCCTTTTTCTTCCTCCCATTCTCCTCAACCCACTGCCTGCCCTACCACCCTCCTGCTCCCCCCCCCCACAAAGAAGGTGGATAGATGAGAAGGCTAAAAAGCCAAAACCCGTGTCCTCTGGTCTCTGTCATGGTGGATAGCAGCACCGGTCCCGCAGGCTGGGAACCCGAGTGTCACCAGCCTTGCCCTTTATTTCTCACACCTCCTGTCTCCTGCCCTCCTCCCGCCACTGGCCTGATTCAAGCCTTCCAGCTCTCCTCCACGTTTCTCCCTGCCACGCAGTCCCTGGTGTCAGATCTCACTCTCCTGCTTTAAACCTGAGAGTGGGGCCCCTGTCCTGCAGTGGCGTCAAGGCCCCTCACACGGCTCCTGACTCTCCCGCTACCACTCCTTTTCTCACCCGTGTGCCACTCAGCCGCGTAGGACTGAGCTCATACTCCTGGCCTTTGTCCGGGTCCCCATGCTGCATTTCCTCCTCCTCCTGGTTCTTGAAGACTCGCCTCAGGTATCCCTTCCTGCAGAGAGTCCTTCCTAGGCCCCCAGGCCCCATCTGGGTCAGATCTCTCCTCTCGAGCTCTGGCTCCCTGCAGGTACCTCACAACCAGAGGGCGCCTGTTGACTGTCCCAGCCCACACACCCCGAGCGGGAGCGTGTCCTCCGTGTTCATGATCCACGCTCTGATTAAAAGAACGCTGTGATGCTCAGGCCCCTCAACTCCCCATCATGAGTTTGCTTCCCACCCTGGACAGCCCCCCTCCACTGAGGACTTGGTGCCAGGCCCACAGTCTTTGTCTCTCTGTTCCTGACCATTCCATCCTACAGGTGGCTTAAGCATGCACATAGAGGGCCCTCCTGGTGCTTGGCCCACAACTTTTGATCACCTCTGTTCCAGTGAACTTGGCCACCTACTGCCAAGGTCACAGCCTGGACTTTGTCATCACTGGAAACTGCTCCACCCCTGGAGCTCTTAACAGACAGCCCCACTGGTGACAGAGACTTCCTGTTTTCCTAGCTCCCCAGGAATCTGTCAATTTTCTCTCCTCTTGTGAATCACACCCTTCACTATACAAACGTGTTTTCGAATTTCCCATCTTTACCAAGCGCTCCCTCCTCAGCTCCTGCCCAGTTCTCTGTTCCCTCTTTGGCCAAGCTTTTCAAGACTTGGCTACTCAGTATTCCGCCTCCTCACCCCCCCCACTTCTGCTCCGACCCTAATGGATGTTTGCGTTGCCCAGGCCAGTGGTGATTCCTCCTCTTGACAGGCTTGTTCCCTCCTGGAATCCCCTTCCTTGTGTCTCTTCGGGGACCCCCACCAGCACCCTCTCCTGGCACAGCATCACTGGCTTAGTCGGTTTTATTTTCTTTGGCCACCTTCACATCTGAGCCCCCTTCTTTGTTTGAGGGAACTCTTACCCCGTCCTATGAGTTTGCTGAGAGACCAGGTGACCTCTGACTGTAGTCGCTGAAAATGCCATACGCTTCTTTTCATAATTTCCCTTTCAGCTGGTACAGTGCTTGGTAAACTACATGCCAAGGCCAAATCTGGCCCACTGCCTGTTTTTGTAAATAAAGTTTTATTGCAGTCCAGCCCCACTCCTTCCTTTACGCATAATGGCCTGAAGCTACCTTCCCACTTCACTGGCAAGTTGAGTGGTTTTGACAGAGACGGTGAGGCCTACAAAGCAGGAAAAAATGCTTACTATCTGGCCCTTTACGGAAGAAAATGGCCTAAGCCCTCCAAGGGGGTATGGCCCTGTGCCTCGGGCTGTCACGTCAGACCCACCCTCTCCAAGGGAGCCGGGGCAGCTCCTGCAGTGGCTGCTGTGTTGGCGGCCAGTGCTGCCCCCTGCAGGGTGGCAGAGGCAGTGCTGGCTGTCCTGCACCAGCCTGGCAGCAGGGTTTGGAATATTTTTCTTGGCTAACTAGATTCAAACCTGTTTCTCCAACCCTCTGGCCACCTAATAGCCTTTTATTCCCCCCAATTTTTGTTATTGGGGTAAAATACACATGAAAAAATTTACCATTTCAACCATTTTTAAGTGTACAGTTCCATGGTATGAAGTACTTTTATACTGTGCAGACATCACCACCACCTTCCACCTTCCAGTAGCCGTTTAATCAAGTCCTTGTCTGTGTAAATCAGCTAGAGTTGGTCTCTGTTGCTTGCCACCAATAATCTGGACAGACACACCTGATCGTCTTTCTAATTAACCTCACTCCTCTTTGTCTGTCTCCTTTGCTGACTCTCTCCTTGTCGCAACTCCAGATAATGGGAGGAAAGTTGTCCACACTTAAACATCTGAGGTGCCCTCACTTGCTCACCTGGCTCTTCAGACCTCTGCGCCAATGACTACCAGATCTCTGTCTCCAGCCTAGACCTGTAGAAGGCGAAATGCCTCAATGTCGAAAACATAAAATATGGAAGTCAGAATCCTTGATCTCCTGCGCTCCCCCTGCCCCCAGCACACACATGCCCTCCACTGATGGCACCTAGAGCAGCCACCACATCGCCTGCTTAGACTCTGCAGTAGCTGCACACAGCAGGCAAGGAGGTCACTGTGTGGATCCCCAGCCAGAAGTGCAGTCCGCAGGCAGCCTCCAGCTGCTGGCTCCTTTGGGCTTGGCCTTGGGCTTGGCCTCAGCTGTGAGCACTTCCTCACTCAGTCACGCCAATTCCAGGGCAGTGCCCAGGTGGCTGGATGAGGCAGGGGGTATAAAACCACTGCCCTGCCATCACTGCCCAAGGTGGCCTGGAGCTTTCTTGAGCCTGCATTGCAATTCAGCTTCTGCCCCTGCCCAGATCTGCTTCCTCTCCCTTCCGTTCACGGGGGTCAATCCCTAATAAACGTTCAGTACCCCAAACCGTGAGGCCACCCCGCAGCACCTTGCGTCTCCCTGCCCCCTCGTCCCCCATCACACTGTATTTTCCATTAAGAGTGAACTTTTTCAGACTCTTCATCTGATCATGTCACTCCCCTGAGAAAAACCCTCTGAGGGCCTCTCATCCCTCACAGAATAAAATCTAAAGTCTTATTTCCTGGAAGCAGGGCCGGCTTCCTGGACATGCAGCCTATATAATGCCCAGGGCTTAGAAGAGCCACACTTGGTTTACTGCTCTACTGCGGCCATCTCACAATTCTCCATTTTTGAGTAAGAGGCCCTGCAATTTCATTTTATACTGGGCCCTGTAAATTATGTAGCCAGGCCTGCCTCATTTTCAGCTCATTTTCTGTGCCTTGCTCACTTGGCTCCAGCCCACCATTCTTGCTTTTCCTGGAACGCGCCAGACTGTTCCTGGGGTCGGGGCCTCGGCTCTTGCTGGTCCTTAGTCCTTAACGCCTGGGCCCCTCTTTACGTGATCCCTTGGGGCGCTTGAAGAATTCTTTATCCTTGAAATTGAGGAGGTTAACCAGTCCCTCTCGCTGGTGAGTGGTGTTTGTTTATCACATTTTCCTGGGAACATGGTGTGTTCTTTCAGGCTGCAGATGCAGCTCATCTTCGTTTCAGGTTAGTTCTCTTATAATATATCTTTGATGGCATCTGTGCCATTTTGGGTTCCCTACTACAGGGACACGAATTATCCTTATGTTGGATTGTCTTTGTCTCTCTTCCAGTGCTATTAGCTTCACTCTGATTGCTTTAGCTTTTATCTTTTTCATCTGCATACACTGTTTGTCTAGTTTGATTTTCAGCTACGTATATTCTGTTTCTGGCTGTTTTTAAATGTATTTATTAGTTCTGTAATGATGTGTTTTGGTCTGCAGTTTGTTTCCCTAGGTTGGGAATTTGCCCTTTCATCTTACTGTGTTTTATCTTCTCATCTTTGAACTATTATTGAGAACATGTTCTTATAAACTTGTGAGGAATTTCCTTCTCTTCCTTTTGTGTATTCTCCTCTTGGTGGGATTTTGCCTTTCCTGAGCCATTCCCCCCCTCCCTTTTATTTTTTTGCTTTTGGCCATGTTTCTAGAGTTACCATGTTGTTTCTTGTCAACTTGGCTCAGGCTTAGACGGCTCCATCCAGTCGTTCTGTTTGCTTTGGTGCAGCAGGGGAGTTCTGGCTCTCTCTTCCCAGTCTTCTGGCATCCTCTCTCACTGCTTTCCCCTCTGGGCTGTCATGAGCTCGTTCTCTTGTGGGCAGAGACAAGCTCTACACGTGGGGGAGCTGCAGTCAGGGGGACTCTTCGGCAGCATCTGGAGTCTTCTCTCTAGCCTAGGAATGGTGTTAATTGTCTTACGCCAGGGTTCAGTCTAGCCGCTTGAAGGACATGTATGCCATTCCTATAAGGGATGTGGGAAGGGGCCACCCCAGGTTCCCAGTGGTCCCCTGGCCTGGCTCGCTGGGTGCTTTACCTGTTTCTCCTGCACCTCCCGGTTGCAGCTTCTGTAGTTCCTGAGCCTAAAAGGAAAAAGTTACACACTCCTACCCAGTTGCTTCTTTCCAGCTCAGTGAGGAGAGGTTTTGGGGTGTTGCGGGCTCCCCAGCACGGCTTCCAGAGGTGGGGCAGGAGCTCAGTCTTGCTGCTGCTTTGTTCTCTGGAATCCTTTCTTCAGCTGCCAGGTTTTGAAATGTACTGCATTCGATTTTATGTCCCTTTCCTTCGTTTGCTGAATTCTGTCCTTCACACTCCTCCTCCCCATGTCTGTGTGTTTCTCATTTTGTTAGGCGTTGGGAGAGAGCAGTTCTGTGGGACGTTGTAACCGCCCTTTGAACCTACCCGTCTAATCCATGGGGAATTGATTCTGTTGTGTGGCGGGAGGATGCAGTGGTCACAAGAAGCACGTCACGGCCCCACCACCCCTCCGTGTTTTTCTCTGGCTGTTCACAGGCACTGATTCTAGGTAAATCTCCGCTGGAGAGCCGATAGTCAATGTTCCCATTGTATTTTCTACCCAGTTAGTATTTGTACACAGGGAAGCCACTGACTGGTTGATGTTTGTCTTGTCACCAGGCATGTTAGTTACTTTTTAGCCGGTCCCCAGAGTTGTTTACGGGATAGAGATTAGTCCCTACTGCTTGCCCACTGCTGCCCACTGCCCTTCTCTGGCCCTGCCTGCTCCCAGCAGTGCCCAGGGAAACCCCTCAGCCTGCTGCTGGCCTTGCCGTGTAGGCCTCTAGGCCCTTCCGTCTGCCACCGGCAAACCGCACTTCAGCCAGCCTGGCTTCTGGGTCCCACCGTTGTGACCTTGAAGATTTCCTCGGCCTCTGTTGGTGGGGGGGCATCCTGTCACCACCGACCCCCCTCGCAGGTCCCTCCTTGGCATTGCTCACGGTGCCTCAGCCATTGGTGGCACCCTCTTGTTTGCCAGCTCTGACAGACACATTTCCCCTTTTTTCTATTTTGTTGGTCATTTCAGTGGCTCCTATGTCATCATCGGGAAGCAAGTCTGTCAGGCATGCAGCTGCGGGGTGACCTACACTAGTGAGAGGCACAGCAGTGAAAACAAGGGCATCACCTCAAGTGAGAGGAAAACACTAATGACAGAAAACTGCAGCAGGAAGGAGCTGTGGGAATCTATTGCTGGGGACCAAAGAGGCAGGTGTGACCTGAGCGCCCGTGCAGACTGGCTGTGGGGACCTGAAGGCTGGATATTTGTCATGAGGGCACCGGAGGCCAGCTTTGCCCCGTTTGTGAGAAGGGTTGCCGTGAGCACCCTGCGGTGTGGAGGAGACACGATGGAAGAGACGTAGCTAGATGTGGAGGCCGGGGAGCAAATGCTCACGACACAGGCTGTCCAGGGCAAGAGATGAAATCACAAAACGTCAGTCATAACGACTGGCTTTTAGTTTTCTCCCATTCTTAACTCATTTGGCCAGCCCCCTCTGCAGTGGCCTGCGTGGGGACAGTTGGTGGTGAAGCCACCCAGCTTGGCTTTAGTCATGGTCCACGACTGTACCAGCTTATCACGCCGGGCCCGATCCTTCCCCCACCCGCAGGGGCCCCGCATCGCCTTCCGGAGCGCTCCCCCGGCTCCCGCTCTCTCCCCTTTCACGGCACTCATCAAAATCGCTATGATTTCATTATTGACTGTATGCTTTAGAAGATTGTTTGTACCAGGAGAAAGAGAAGAAACGGATGCAGGTAGAAAGTGTGTCTTGTCACCAGAGCAGCCCTGGCCCCAGCACAGCTCGGGCCCGCTACCTAGATTGTCAGCTACCGAATGAGTGAGTAGGTGACATGAAACACCTCCACCCCACTCCCAGTGTCCTTGTCGTGATGACTTCTGTTCAAAGCTTGCCCCTCCCTGCTAGGCATTCCAGAGTGGAAGCAGTTTCTGCCACCCCACTTTACTCCTGTCTAGTTCCAGAACATTTTCATCACCCCCGAAGGAAGCCACGTGGAAAACAGTCCGGAGTTTCCTCAAAAAGTCAAACGTGGGGCTTCCCTGGTGGCGCAGTGGTTGAGAGTCCGCCTGCCGATGCAGGGGACACGGGTTCGTGCCCCGGTCTGGGAGGATCCCACATGCCGCGGAGCGGCTGGGCCCGTGAGCCATGGCTGTTGGGCCTGCGCGTCCGGAGCCTGTGCTCCGCAGCGGGAGAGGCCACAACAGTGAGAGGCCCGCATACCGCAAAAAAAAAAAAAAAAAAAAGTCAAACGTGGAGTACCCGTGTGACCCAGCGATTCCACTCTAGGTATAGACCCAACAGAATTGAAAACATCCACCCGTGCAAAAACTTGTACTCAAATATTCACAGCAGCTAAAAAGTAGAAGCAACCCAGATGTCCATCAACAGATGAATGGATAAACAAAGTGTGGTGTGTCTATACAGTGGAATGTTATTCAGCCATAAAAAGGGAAGAAGTTGTGATACATGCTACAGTGTGGAAGAACCTTGAAAACATTATGCTGAGTGAAAGGAGCCTATCACAAAAAGCCATATGTTATATGATTCCATTTATATGAAAGGTCCAAACAGGCAGATCCATAGAGACAGAAAAGAGATCAGTGGTTGCCAGGGGCTTGGGAGTAAGGGGGAAGTACCTGCTTAGTGGGTATAAGATTTCCTCTGGGGGGGTGACAAAATGTTCTGGAACTAGATAGTGGTGATGGTTGTACAACATTGTGAATGTACTAAGTACTGCTAATGGTAAATTTTATGTCATGCATTTTACCACAATAAAAAAAAAGATCAAAACACCCTCAGAATATTTAGCCAACAACCTTCAACTTGGCTAAATGCCTAGTCATTAAACTTCTTGGACTAGATTCCCTTCTGACCGTCGTGGTTACCGTGTCCTGGGTTTCAGAGATGGCATTCAGGTCAGCGTGGTCCAGTCTAGCATGTGCCACCGTAGGTCCCCACATTTGCCAATTTCTCTCACATGGACAGCAGAGCTGCTTGCCTGAGCATCGTAAAACCTGCCTCTATGATTTAGGGTAATGAGTGAAGTCAGCTGTCATTTTAGTGGGTTCTTATAAAAATTGAGATATAATTCACATACCATGAAATTCACCCATTTAAAGTGTACACCAGGGCTTCCCTGGTGGCGCAGTGGTTGAGAGTCCGCCTGCCGATGCAGGGGACACGGGTTCGTGCCCCGGTCCGGGAAGATCCCACATGCCGCAGAGCGGCCGGGCCCGTGAGCCATGGCCACTGAGCCTGCGCGTCCGGAGCCTGTGCTCCGCAACGGGAGAGGCCACAACAGTGAGAGGCCCGCGTACTGCAAAATAAATAAATAAATAAATAAATAAATAAATAAAAATAAAGTGTACACTGGCATTTAGTACACTCATAATGTGCAACCAGCACCTCTATATAGTTCCAGAACATTTTCATTACACCCCCCGCCCCCCCCAAAATCCCTGTACCCATTAGGAGTCATTCCCTATTACCCACTACCCCCAGACCCTGGCAATGAATAATCTACTTTCAATCTCTGGATTTGCCTATTCTGGACATTCATATAAATGGAGTCATACAGTGTTTGTCTTTCTGTGTGTGGCTTACTTCACTTAGCATAACATCTTCAATTCAAGGTCCATCCATGCTGTAGCAGGTGTCAGAGTTTCCTTCTCTTTTTTTTTTTTTGCCCCACCACAGGACTTGTGGGCTCTAAGTTCCCCAACCAGGGATTGAACCTGGGCCCTCGGCAGTGAGAGCATGGAGTCCTAACCACTGGACCGCCAGGGAATTCCCGAGTTTCCTTCTTTTTTAAAGCTGAATAACATTCTATTATATGAATGAACCACGTTTTTTTTATAAATTTATTTTTATTTATTTTTGGCTGCGTTGGATCTTTGTTGCTGAGTGCAGGCTTTCTCTAGCTGCGGCGAGCGGGGGCTACTCTTTGTTGCGGTGTGTGGGCTTCTCATTGTGTGGGCTTCTCATTGCGGTGGCTTCTCTTGTTGCGGAGCACAGGCTCTAGGCACGTGGGCTCAGTAGTTGCAGCTCACGGGCTCTAGAGCACAGGCTCAGTAGTTGTGGTGCACAGGCTTAGTTGCTCCACGGCATGTGGGATCTTCCCGGACCAGGGCTTGAACCTGTGTCCCCTGCATTTGCAGGCGGATTCTTAACCACTGCTCCACCAGGGAAGCCCCGGACCACATTTTGTTTCTGCATTTATGTGTACCTGGACACTTGGGTTGGTTGGTTCTACCTTTTGGCTACTGTGAATTGTGCTGTTATGAACATCAGCGTCCAAGTATCTGTTCAAGTCCCTGTTTTCAACTCTCTGGGGTCCATACCTAGGAGTGGAATCGCTGGGTCACATGGGAACTCCACGTTTAACTTTTTGAGGAACTGCCTGACTGTTCTCCACGGTGGCAGTGTTTTTTCAAACTTACTTCTCTCCCATGTGTGGTAGACTCATGCCATCAAGATGAGACTTACCATATGGTGCTGATTGCCTTCATTCGGAGAGGGTTCTACCTTTGGGTGGCAAGAACTGTGTTTTATTTAGCTTTTCAAAACATAGACAGTTTCTTGCATCTTCTAAAAACTAGGGTGTTAAAAAATACACTGAATTCAGAGTGGGTCTGCTGAACTTCAGTTGCCACCATTGAAGCCTTCGAGCTGAACCCCATCCCCTTTTTTGCTCCCCAGAGACCACTGAGACCCTCTTCCAGTGCCAGCTTGATTTCTCTCAGATCTTTAAAGGGGCCAAAGCTGGTGTCTCAAAGCGCTGCTACGTTTATTGATTCGTGCAGAGAAGCCCCCTTGATTCTGAGATTCTACAGCTCATACTGGAGGATGGAAGCAGCCACTGCCAGGAGGCCATTTCTCTCCTCTGGTCCCTGACCACTGACCTGGGGAAGTGGCCGCCACCCTGTCCTTCCAGTTCGTAGCTTTGTTGTGGTACTCGGGCTCCTTACGTAGCTCCATGGGGTGGATGACTGGGAATGAAAGGTGCTGAGACACTCCCATCTCCTGAGATTGGCCTGATGCAAACATGACTGAAATTGGGAAAGGTCCGGATATTGCTGGGGCTCTGGAGGTTTCCTAGAGCTCACTCTGGAGGGGGCAGGATTCAGATTCAAGTGAAGAACACCTTTTAGCTGTGGCTTTCACCTGGCTTTGTGGCCTTTCTTTTCTTTTTTAATCTGGAAGCCTTGGAGATTGAGTAGTCACACCTCAGCTGCAGTTGTCTGGTCAGCTGCACGTGTCAGCTGTTGGCTGATTGCACCCCTGGAATGCACAGGAGCCTCGGGTCAAATGAGTGCCATCAAACCCCTCGGGATACAATGATTTGGCCTGAAATCGAGATTCCTGCAACTCTCATTTTCCTTTGCTAGATCAAAGGAAGGATTTGATCTAATGTTTTCGTTTTAGCAGCAAAATTACCAAATGATGTTTTCTTCACACAAGAGCCTTCTCTCAGTCTTCGCAGATATTTAAGATTTGTGAAGGCCTTCTGCTTCAATGTGATACCTGCATTTCCCCCACACAGTGCACAGATTAGTTGTTCCATCGATATTAGAAGTCAGGTCCTAGGCAAGGCTGCCTTTGGCAGTGATTTTTTTTTTTTTAACATGAGGAAGTACCTCGACACCTTCATTCACACTCACGGCTTCACCATACAGAGCATAACGCTGTTGAAAACATTGCAGTTCTTTGAGCCACTACAAGAAGGCACTTCTGCGAGGTTTTCAGCCTTTTCTCTTAATGTATTCATGTAACGTGAAGGCGTTCTCTTTAATTGTTAGGAAGCTTGACCGAAACGGCTCTAAAGTATTCCTGTCCAGCAGCACAGTTTCCGGTTATGTTGCTGTCGTCTCCCCCTTTGCGGACACGCTGCCTGTTGCCCCTGCCACCGCTGACAGTCGCTCCATCGCGCTCCTGAGCCCTGAAGGATGGCTCTCCTCAGAGCATTCATCCGGGGCAGTTCGGGCACTCGGGGGCTTCAGCATCAAGCTCACGTGCAACCATATTCACGTTCCCCAAACCCCCCACTGCTGCCTTTGTAGCGCCTTCAGACCAGGGAGCCAGTCCAGGACGGCGCGTCGCTCCTGGTTGTCCCGTCTCTTCAGTCTCCTTTTTCTCCTCACGCCGCAGCCCATTTTGAAGAGTCCAGGCCCGCCAACGTGTAGGATGCCCCTCTCTTTGGACTCTCCCAGGCGTTTCCTTGTGGCCTCTTCCTTCTCGCTGGCTCTTCTGCCGGCCTCCTCCGCCAACAGAACCCCTCCCTTCCTTCCCTGCCTCTTTAGCCTGCATATTCCTTACTTTCTGGTCAGCTTGTGAGTACAGGTAAGACTTTTTAAACACTGTTCTCTATGATATCTTCTAGAAGATGTTCGGTCCGGCATTTTTAGTAGTTTCAGCAAGAGGAGTCTCTGCAGACCCATCTGCCTCGTTGCTGGGAGCTGATCTGTGGAAGCCTGGGACCTGTCGTCCCAGCATATCTGTCCTCCGTGACCCCTCCCTCTCCATCACTGTAGACGTCACCATCTGCCTTTCTGGGCCCTCGGTGACCAGTCCAGCGTCATCTCCTGCCAACCCCGACCCACCAGGGCCCAGGCGTCCAAAGTCATCATGTACCCACTGACTCAAGCCTATTGCTTTGCGTGCTAAACTAGCCCCTGCTACTTGAAGCTGATGGGCAGGGGAATGGGGCCGTCAGAGGAGGCGGAGGTAGCATAACATGTGCGTTGTGATCTTCCCTTGGCAGAATTATTAAGCGCTGCTCCTGTGCACCGAGTAGGGAGACGACGGGAAGGAAGATGCACGCTGTCTGGGGAGTTGAGCGGTGGGGTGGCATATTCAAAGTACACTGTGCATGGAGCAGGGAAGGCCTCTCGGAAGATGAGAGCGAGGGCTAGTCCAGAGCCACTGTTAACACAGGATGCTTATCCTGACTCGCTTCTCCCTCCAGGGAGGGGTGTCACAGTGGTGGCAGGATAGGGCTGTTGATAGTGCCGCCCAGGCCCACCTGGTCTGGCCTGCCCGGAGCACTCCTTGTTGGCCTGGGATAAGTACTCCTTCTCAGCCCTAAACACCCAGCTGTGTCTGGGCTTCCTCTGTGCCTGGAACAGAGGAGAGGATCGCTCTTTCTTTGTTGCCTCCCCTCACCACCACCACCCCGAAACTGGGAGCTCTAGAAGACCAGAGAATGATGCTGGTTCTACCCTGGCCTCCCAGCCCCTAGCAGAGGCTGGCTCAGGGCAAGAGCAGTCGATGAACACACATCAACTCAGGCATGACCTCAGGCAGTTTCCCTTGTCTGGTTGTACTTGCTTTTCTTTTCACCTATAACACTGAAGAGTTGAACAGGTGAATACCCCCAACTCTAAAATGTGTGAACTTAAGAACTAGGTGCTCAGTTCTCACGGTCCTCTCAGCAGGTTTGTGTGTGTGCGCACATGCATGCAGAGATACACGGTCTGGAGGGCCATTTGGTTTCTTCTTTTTTTTAATATTTATTTATTTATTTGGCTGAGCCAGGTCTTAGTTGCAGCACGCGGGATCTTCGTTGCGTCATGCGGGCTTTTTAGTTGTGGTGTGTGGGATCTTTTTAGTTGCGGCATGCGGGATCTTTTAGTTGCGGCATGCATGTGGGATCTTAGTTCCCTGACCAGGGATCGAACCCTGGTCCCATGCACTGGGAGCGCAGAGTCTTAGCCACTGGACCACCAGGGAAGTCCCTGTTTGGTTTCTTTGAAAAAGTGTGTTTCAGGGCTTCCCTGGTGGCTCAGTGGTTGAGAGTCCGCCTGCCAATGCAGGGGACACGGGTTCGTGCCCCAGTCCGGGAAGATCCCACATGCCGCGGAGCGGCTGGGCCCGTGAGCCATGGCCGCTGAGCCTGCGCGTCCGGAGCCTGTGCTCCGCAACGGGAGAGGCCACAACAGTGAGAGGCCCACGTACTGCAAAAAAAAAAAAAAAAAAAAAAAAAGTATGTTTCAGCAAACCCTGTAACCCTCCTGGTGGGGGGCCTTGAGTACTCACCTAGTACCCCAGCCTGGCCCCCTCCCTCAGGTCACCCTGGCACTGAGCAGGTGGCTGGGCCGAGGGTAAACTCATTTGGATTACCTGTTTTCCATCATTTTTGCCTCCACTCCACACCCAGCAGAATGGCTTCCAGACTTCTTCGTAGGCTTTTATTTGTTTTTAAGCAGAGAAGTAGCAGTCAGAAAATAAAGTACCAAACACCTTCTGTGTTCCTCAATGCACAGAATTGAAAATCACGGTATTCTCACAGTTGCTTCAAGTAATTTCATTTTTTTTTTTTTTGTCTGCATTGGGTTTTCGTTGCTGGGCGCGGGCTTTCTCTAGTTGCGGTGAGTGGGGGCTTCTCTTGTTGCGGAGCACGGGCTCTAGGCACGTGGGCTCAGTAGTTGTGGCTTGCGGGCTCTAGAGCGCAGGCTCAGTAGTTGTGGCACACGGGCTCAGTAGCTCTGCGGCATGTGGGATCTTCCCAGACCAGGGCTTGAACCCGTGTCCCCTGCATTGGCAGGTGGATTCTTAACCACTGCGCTACCAGGGCAGTCCCAAGTAATTTCAATTTAAAAGAGCTAGAATAATCACAGATAGAGTTAAAGGCCTTTTTATTCCCATGTTTGGTGCTACTGAAACTTCATTTATTGTATACTTAGAAACAGTTGAAAAGGTAAATTTTATGTTATGTCTGTTTTATCACAGTAAAAAATTCTAAAAATCCAAACAGTTCATTTAGGCCAAGTCAGAGTCCGGGCACAGGGGTCTCCCCACTTTGTAGCCAAAGAACTACGTTCTCCCCTCCTTGAGCCTCTTTTAGTTTGTTTATGTTGAAGTGTAGCTGGTTACGGTGCTGTGTTAGCTGCTCCTTCAGCTTCTCGACGCGGGTGTGGCTGTAGCTCCCCCCTGCTGCTGGCCCAGGCTTCGTCATCCTCAGTTGGTGGCATCACCATCCTCGCAGGCTTTGGCCATGGCCCTTAGCTCATCCCCAGCCCTCGTCCCCATACCGTCCAGCTCTGTTGCTCCACCTCCTGGTCACGTCCCCAGTCCTCACCATCCTCGCCCTCCTCACCCTCCTCACCCTGGACCACATGCCCAGAGCGCCCCAAGAGGCGTCCCACAGGCTCCCTGCTGCCCGCTTAGGTCCCCTGCAGGTCATTCTCCACATGGTAGCCAAAGGGATCCCATCACACTCAGAATAAAACCTGACACAGCCCCATGTGCCCCCTCGAGGCCTCTCTGCTGCCTGGAACCTTCTTCCCCCATAAGCCCATTGGACCCTCACTTCCTTTATGTCTTTCTCTCCTTCCCCCAACATCACCAAGTGGGTTTTTTCTTAACTATATTCTAATCAGTTCATTCTTTTGGACAGTCACCTGGTCACCGCGTAGCCCAACAGAGGAGCCCTTTCAGCCCACGTCCTTTTGACCCTTCTGCCACCCCTGTGCGCTGCCCTGCCTTTCCACCCCACAGGCCACCCCAGAACTGGAGCCCCCACTTTTCCCCAGGCCAGCCTGGTTCCCCTCCGTGGATGCTAGGCATGTTCCCTTTTGTTCCCTTTTGTTTTCATTTTGGGTTTGGTTATGTAAACTTTTACATGATTCAGAAATTGAAATTCTGGTTTGACACACCCGACGAGGTCTCGCCTCGCTCCTGTCCTTACCTTGGTCCTGCCTACCCCAGGACTGCCAGGACTGGTTCCCTTCGTTTTTGCCATCTGCTTCCTAAAGTCCCCTTCTTTTCTCCCCCAGAGGGCTGCCTACAGTGTACGGTGTTCCCCTCACAGGAGGTCCTGGGGGTCCCTCACCCATGGTACGGGCTGCCCGGCTCTCCATGGTGCGCACGTCGGCATCTGCCCAGCAGGTCTCTGGCGGCGGCTGTCTGGCTTGGCCGCAGTCTTGAGCCGGTGAAAAGAATGTTGTCGCCAGTAACATCGGGCATCTGTTGTTTTGCATTTCTGCGGGTGTCTCTTCAGGGTAGGTTTCTAGAAGGGCTGGCCCTAGACGGCATCGGCACCCTTGCTTGTACCTAAGAGGCATTCCTGGGGCGTGTGGTTTGTGCTTGACTTCACCATAGTTAAATTATCAGGGGAGTGCAGATGAGGGCTCTGAAGAAGCCAGCCTTTGCCATCAGTGCAGTGTTTTTCTCTGGTTCGGGACTGCCCAGGTTCCCGTGGTGACAGTGGGCTGCGGGCTGCATGGAGCTGCCCAGGGCTCTTCCTCATCTCCCATCAAGGAGCTAAGCCTGGAGAATTAGAAAGTCAGCTGTGTGCTAGAGCTCACACTCGGGGCCCTAAACTTCTGGAGGCGGAGCCAGGATAGGGAGGAGGTCGGGGCGCGCCCTCCCCACACCCTGTCTCCCCATGCCTGACCTGAGTGTTCCTGGTGCGAACTCGCCATTGGTGACTTAGCCACGTCATTGGAGTCTGGTTGCCAGGGCACGCCGTGGTGCCTTTGTTGCGGTCTCCGCGGTTTGGCCAAGAAGGAAAGTCACTTGGACTGGGCCGACGTGAGGTGGTGACTGGTGCCGACGTGAGCCGCGTGGGCCCAGGCAGCTCTGGGACTGAGATCTGAAGGACAGAGGAGTCTGGCTCTTTTCCCAGATGAGATGAGCTGCTAACTGCGGGCTTCTCAGGTGGCTGATTCCGAGCCCACGATTCTTCTTTCCAAGCCTCCCTGGCCCGGGTAGTGTTCTTGCCCTCTTGGCCTGGCCATGAGAGCATCATGGCCAGACCCTGATCCCAGGGCCTCACAGTGACCATTGCCGAAGTACACAAGGAGGGGACCCTACCGGGCGGGACGGAAGCATAGGGAAGGAGCTGTTCTGTTGGCACGAAGGAATGGGGAGGTGCCCGCCCTGGAATGAGGAGCGTGTTCTTCTGCGCCTTTCCGTTCTTCCTGCTCTTCCATCCCATTGGCCAAGGCCAAGGCCCTGTGTCGTCAGGAGCGTCTGGTGATAAAGGCTCCCCGACCTGGGATTGCTCCTCTTCTCATGCCAGAACGCTGGGCAGCAGTGTCTGGTTACCCACATCCGCCAGTGTTTATACAATGCCTTTGTGACTCTTCTCCCTCTGGGGTGTTGACCCATTGTTGAGATGAGGAAACCGAGGCACGGGATGTTGAGCTCACATGCTCAGGTCGTGTTTGGAAATGGCAAAGTCAGCATTTGAGCTCAGGTTGGCTGCCTCCAAATCGGCGTGTTTTTCCACAGCGCTGTGCTCTGCGCCACCGCCCAAGGGGCACTGTTGGACTGTTCCCGTCAGCAAGTTGTACTGTGCTGTTTTTACTGATCACACGTTTGAGAAAACCCAGAACACAGAAGCTGTGGTAACAGCCAAGCCAGGCCTTCGTGACGAGGAGCCCCCCCCTCCATTTTGGTGGGTAGGTCCCTCTCCGGCAGTCGAGGAGGGCCTCTTGTCATCCGTCAGACACGGAGGCCCTCGGGCACAGCTCGTAACACTGAGAAGCCACCTTCTCAGTGCAGGCATGCTAGGAGTGGGACTCAGGGCGACCACAGTGCAGGTAGGGTGCGGTGGGCCATCGCCGTCAGCTGCCCAAGGGCTCTAAAATGATCTGTGAAGTGGAAGGGCATCTGGATATGGGCGAGCACTGGCAGGGCAGCCCCCTCTCCCAGGGCGCTGCCCACGCTGGGGCGCCCGGGGCCTGCTGTTGCTCACTTTCTCTGCAAACCAGTGTGTTCTCCGTGATACTTACATACTTGTTTAATACTTCAGGGAAGAAAAGTCAGAAGAACAGGATCTCCAGGGCCTGAAGGATAAACCTTTGAAATTTAAAAAGGTGAAGAAGGATAAGAAAGAAGACAAAGAGGGCAAGCATGAGCCCCTGCAGCCAGCGGCCCACCACTCTGCTGAGCCAGCAGAGGCAGGTAAAGCAGAGACCTCGGAAGGGTCGGGCTCGGCCCCAGCCGTGCCAGAAGCTTCGGCCTCCCCCAAACAGCGGCGCTCCATCATCCGCGACCGGGGACCCATGTACGACGACCCCACTCTGCCTGAAGGTTGGACCCGAAAGCTTAAGCAAAGGAAATCTGGCCGCTCCGCTGGGAAGTATGATGTGTATTTGATCAAGTGAGTAAGGGTGACTCCTGTTTCTACAGAGTGGGGAGGGCCGGGTGGGCGGGGGGGTCAGGGACCGGTGCTATAAAACTGATGGGGACCCCTTGGAGTGGTAGCTCTTTGCTGCTCATTGATCAGGAAAATGTGTGTGCGTAACCCCACCTCGGGTCGGGGGCTTCAGTAGTGACCACTGCTTGCGGGCGCGACCAGGTATGCTTGGAATGACCGCGTATGTAGGTCACTGCCCTGAATGAGATGTGCCCAGGGTAGCAGAG
This sequence comes from Mesoplodon bidens, assembly GCF_964165515.1. Taxonomy (NCBI): domain Eukaryota; kingdom Metazoa; phylum Chordata; class Mammalia; order Artiodactyla; family Ziphiidae; genus Mesoplodon; species Mesoplodon bidens. Next base: position 719,331 of record NC_138163.1, read on the forward strand.
TGCGGCTTTCCCGCACCTGCCGTCAAGGCCTCATCTGGAGCTGGAATAGCAGTAGGGCCTACCCAGGGCCTCAGTGAGGGCACCAGGAGAGGCCGCCTGAGAAGCAGTGAGGACGCAAGGTCCTGCCGTGCACACTGGCCTGGGCTGGGGATGCAAGGGAGCTCCCTGGGCTTGCTGCCATCTCCCAGCTGAGGGGCCCTCCTCAGAACCTGTTAGCCTCTTCTTTCTGGGACAGTCCTTCTCTGACACTGCGTCATGAACCCAAAGAAATAGGAGTTCATAGGGCTCAGTCTGCTCTGTGAATCATGTTGGGACAGATGGGCTCTCTGATAGGGCCTCTGGGGAGAGACCCAGATGGGCTCCGTGTGCCTTTCCCACTGTCCCTTGGGCCTTTGTCCAGCTGTGGGCTGGTCGTCGGGTGTTACCTGTTGAAGCAGAGTAACTTCGAAGCCAGAGCTTCAGAGGACGAGTGTGAATGCGTGCGTTTCAGTTCTTCCCCTTAGATGGTTCCAGAAAGGTTAGCAATTTTCAAAGGCTGCTTTCAGACAGCCTCATTTAATTCCAGCAACTCAGAAAAGGGTGAGCAAAGCGTTATCCTACTGATGGATGAGGAAACTGATTCCAAGAGAGGCTAAGCAGCGTACCCGAGTTCAGCCTGACAGCTAGACAGGGTCCCCAGGCCAGACCCCTTTGGGGGCCAGAGGAGCTCGGTGGCAGGCAGGTGCTCGGGGGCATCCAGGCAATAGCTGTGGAGCAGTCAGCACCAAGCCATTCTGGCATCGGAGCAGGCCTCGCGGGCGCCCACGGCCGTTGGGCAACCCGATTGCTTCCTGTATAACTGAGGCCGCAGCTCCCTAGTTTTAGCTCATCTCAGCTTTTCTTAAATGTGACTCTCGTTCAGCTGTATCGTCGGGCATGCCGGTTGCAGAATGTCTCCTGTCAGAGGGTTCGCCACCACCTTCTCCTCTGCCCCATCTCTGACATGGCTGTGGAAGCTTCTGATTATTCTTTGTGTCTCTCCGTTTATTCCCACAGTCCCCAGGGAAAAGCCTTTCGCTCTAAAGTGGAGCTGATTGCATACTTCGAAAAGGTAGGCGACACCTCCCTGGACCCTAATGATTTTGACTTCACGGTAACTGGGAGAGGGAGCCCCTCCCGGCGAGAGCAGAAACCACCTAAGAAGCCCAAATCTCCCAAAGCTCCAGGAACTGGCAGAGGCCGGGGACGCCCCAAAGGGAGCGGCACCGCGAGACCCAAGGCAGCAGCATCAGAGGGCGTGCAGGTGAAAAGGGTCCTGGAGAAAAGTCCCGGGAAGCTGCTCGTCAAGATGCCTTTCCAAGCTTCGCCGGGCAGCAAGGCTGAAGGGGGTGGGGCCACCACGTCGGCCCAGGTCATGGTTATCAAACGCCCCGGCCGGAAGCGAAAAGCTGAGGCTGACCCCCAGGCCATTCCCAAGAAACGGGGCCGAAAGCCGGGCAGTGTGGTGGCGGCTGCCGCTGCCGAGGCCAAAAAGAAAGCCGTGAAGGAGTCTTCCATCCGGTCTGTGCAGGAGACCGTGCTGCCCATCAAGAAGCGCAAGACCCGGGAGACGGTGAGCATCGAGGTGAAGGAGGTGGTGAAGCCCCTGCTGGTGTCCACCCTTGGCGAGAAGAGCGGGAAGGGACTGAAGACCTGCAAGAGCCCCGGGCGGAAAAGCAAGGAGAGCAGCCCCAAGGGGCGCAGCGGCAGCGCCTCGTCGCCCCCCAAGAAGGAGCACCACCACCACCACCACCATGTGGAGCCCCCGAAGGCACCCGCGCCACTGCTTCCGCCCCCGCCCCCACCCCCGCCGGAGCCCCAGAGCTCTGAGGACCCCGCCAGCCCCCCCGAGCCCCAGGACTTGAGCAGCAGCGTCTGCAAAGAGGAGAAGATGCCGAGAGCAGGCTCGCTGGAGAGCGACGGCTGCCCCAAGGAGCCAGCTAAGACTCAGCCCGCACTCACGACCGCCGCCGCGGCCACAGAAAAGTACAAACACCGAGGGGAGGGAGAGCGCAAAGACATTGTCTCATCCTCCATGCCAAGGCCAAACAGAGAGGAGCCTGTGGACAGCCGGACGCCCGTGACCGAGAGAGTTAGCTGACTTTACACAGAGCGGATTGCAAAGCAAACCAACAAGAATAAAGGCAGCTGTTGTCTCTTCTCCTTATGGGTAGGGCTCTGACAAAGCTTCCCGATTAACTGAAATAAAAAATATTTTTTTTTCTTTCAGTAAACTTAGAGTTTCGTGGCTTCAGGGTGGGAGTAGTTGGAGCATTGGGGATGTTTTTCTTACCGACAAGCACAGTCAGGTTGAAGACCTAACCAGGGCCAGAAGTAGCTTTGCACTTTTCTAAACTAGGCTCCTTCAACAAGGCTTGCTGCAGATACTACTGACCAGACAAGCTGTTGCCCAGGCTTCTTAGGGTGCGCCTGCACCTCCCTCCCACCCAGCCCCCCCACGTGGTCGTTAGGGACAGAGAGCACTTGAGAGGACACTCCTGGTTTTGGTGCCGTTGGCGCCCCAGTCTCAGCTCTCCTCCCCCCACCCTGCCCGGCCTCCAGCTCCCCCGCCTCGCCCACTCCCACCCACGTCGGGACAAGGAGGTGTGAGGCAAGAGAGACAGGTGGATCCTTTAGAGAAGATGCGGATGGCCAGTGGCTATAGCCCGTGTGATCCCACCTGTGGTGGCACAGACCTGGCCCCACGCCAGCCCCAATCCAAAATCGACAAGGACATTTCACAGGACGGGGAAGTAGCACCTGTTTGCCCCAGTTCTGGCCTGACTAGGAAGGAGTCATCCTTTGAGCCGCTGGGTGTAGACTGGCCTTAGCCAGAGGAGACGATGGCCCAGGGCTGGCTTCCCGCGGGTGGCGCTAGAGAGAGGCCGCCAAGGCCGCAGGACAAGGCCCAGGCAGGCAGGCCCAGGCTCCAGACCGCCGAGCGCAGCAGGCCAGGCGGAAGGGATTCCTAGTCGCTCAGAGCAGTTGTGACTGGTAGTTAGAGCCTTAGTAGATGGGGCAGGGGGCCAGGGGGAAGGAGGGGGAAATGTTCTTCCAAAACTTTCCAATTCTAACTCCTCTAGGGACAGCTTAGAACTATTTGCACTATTGAGTCTTCATGTTCCCACTTCAAAACAAACACGCTCTGAGAGCAAACTGGCTTGAATTGGTGACACTTTGTCCCTCAAGCCACCAGACATGACGGTGTTGACAACTACCTGGATCTGTATGTACCTGCGCTTGTTTTAAAGTGGGCTCAGCACATAGGGTTCCCACGAAGCTCCGAAACTCTAAGTGTTTGCTGCAATTTATAAGGACTTCCTGATTGGTTTCTCTTCTCTCCTTCAATTTCTGCCTTCTTGCATTTCATCCTTTCATTTCTTCCCCTCCCCCCCTCCTCATTTATCCCTTCTGTTCCAGGCAGCCGCAGTGCCCAACTGTACCCTGAGCCGACGCTGTCAGCTCAGGGCCCCAGAACTCACCCCACCCTTGGCCTTCCTGCCGTCAGCCCCAGCCCCCCTCCCACCCATTTTGAGCCCTGAGGAAGCCCCAGGCTCTGCTAAATCCACCTGGCCCTAGTGCCTCGGCCTCTCCGAGGGGCAAGGGAGTGGCAAGGTCTTGCTCTCCTAGGAGTCCCCTTCCCTGGTCAGACCCCGGATCCCAGGCCTTCTCAACCTTCCCACTCAGCAGAAGTGGGGGAGGGAGAAGTTGGGCCGGATATGGATTTCAAAGCCAAGGGCAGCACAGAGACCCACTGTGGCCTGCCAGTGTCATTGAGTTGCCCAGCCCTGACCTTGGCCTCTGCCGGACCCGGCTAGGGGCAGGGTGGTCGGGTGGGGCGGCAGGCAGAACAAGTGCAGATGCCCCGCTGCTGCTCCTCAGAGCGCAAGTTCTTTTCCGCTGGGCCCCGTATGGCCTCTGCTTGCGGGAGACGGGGTGGACTGGTACCTCACGCATCTCCACATGTGCACCAGGGCTGTGGTGTGGGTGCGTAGAGGCTTGGGCTTGTTTTGGGGTTTTCATTGACCAGTTTCAATTCAGGATCCCGTGCTTTCACCCTCTGTTCAGGAAGTCCTTATCTAACTGCATATCTTCATCATATTGGTATATCCTTTTCTGTGTTTACAGAGATGTCTCTTATCTAAATCTGTCCAACTGAGAAGTACCTTATCAAAGTAGCAAACGAGACAGCAGTCTTATGCTTCCAGAAACACCCACAAGCACGTCCCATGTGAGCTGCTGCCATGAACTGTCAAGTGCGTGTTGTCTCGTGTATTTCAGTTACTGTCCCCTGGCTTCCTCACTGCGGTGTAACCATGAAGGAGTGAAACATCTTAGAAACCGTCTAGCACTTCCTTGCCAGTCCTTAGTGATCAGGACCCATAGTTGACAGTTCCAATCAGTAGCTTAAGAAAAAAACATGTCTGTCTCTCCCAGAATGGTTAGAAGCAAGGGAGTTTGCCCCGTTCTGTTTGTGGAGTCGTAGCTGGCCTTTCTAGCATTTTTGTATCCATTTCTTGCTGCAGAAGCAAGTCCCACAACCAAACCTGCTCTGCTGTCGAGACCCTCCGGGCTTCACTTATGACTCCTCCCCAGGAAGGGCTGGGCGTCGGAGTAGGGGGAGAGTCCTTCGGGATCCCTCTTCCTCCAAGGACAAAAGGCTCCTGACCCTGCAGTGGCCTCGCACTCCTGGTAACCCCCAGAGGACTCTTATTCACGTGAGCACGGTGTCCAGCCCATTTGTCGTGGGGACACCATCTCTTTTGCTCGGTCAGGTTTTTAGGCATTAATTACACTTTTCGTCCAGTAAAATGTGGCTCCTGGGACCAGTATCAAGAGCTGGCCTCCCCATCAGCTTGGTACCATCTGGTCCTGGGCAAAAGAGAGCTGGGCCTGCCGTTGCCCCCCTTTCACCCGTAACAGTTCATCCTGGGGGCTGAGTGGCATTGGTGGTCGAGAACACAGAGTTTCCAGTGTCATTTCCTTCGGGCCCGGCCCGGCCTGCAGCCTCCCTCACTCCCCAGCTTCTGCCCCTAGAGTTTCACGGCTGCATGTGGCGCCTGAGGCACCGTAGGGTTTTCTCTCCCTGCCCCCCTTTCTTCCACATTCCCTCTTCCCCAAATAAAGGCATTACTAGTGAGTCACCTTTGGGCAGGGGCCCCGAAGCTCCCATACCACCTCTGTCCTGGAGTCAGGTTGACAGGAGGTTGGAGGGAAGGCCTAAGCGCCACGGAATTCTCACCAGCTGTGTCTGGCCCAGTTTGGGGGTGTGACCTCGATTTTGTGTGTACTTGAAGACCATGAAGATCGGGGGCCATCTCTTAGGGACTGTGTGAAGAAGGCAGGAATTGACCGACAGCTTTCAGACACCCGTGGGCTAGGTCAGAGTCACATTCGGTCTCCCCGGCCCTTATTCTGGTTCTTAGTGACTACCTCCTCTCCTGATGGAATTCTCTGTCCTCAAGCTCCTCCCACCGTGCCCGGCCCAGCCCAGCCCTGCCCATTGGTGGGCTTGTCCTAACCGGTGTAATTGCTGGCCTTGACACTGCAGTGAGCTGGGGACACTGGGCCACAGCCAGGCTCCAGTACAGCTCCCTTCCGCTGCTGCTGTACTCCCGTATCGAAAGGCACAGGAGACACCCAGAAATGCCACGGCCCCTAGTCCGTCAGTGCCAAACTAGCCAAGGACCCCATCCCCTCAGCTCCCCGGAAAGTGGAAGCCGTGGTGGTGGCCTGGGGATGCCGGACCGGCCACAGCCAGCACCTGACTTCTACTCCTGAGACCCCATGCCGGTGCCGGCACCAGTCTTGTTTAGCAGTGGCATTCCAGGCTAGAGGCCACAAACGGTGGCGGTGGGACCTGGAACAGCCCCAAGTGGTCGCTTGCCCCTCTGCCTAGCTTGTCATCGTTGTCATGGCCATCGTGAAGGAGGGTACTAGCCAGAAACAAATCTCATTTAGTGGGCAAGGAGTTTCTTTAGCTGACGGGACCTCTGGATTTTAAGTAACTTAATAAGCAGCTCAAGCCCAGGAGGGAACAGAGGGTGTGAAGTGAATCCACCAGGTGTGGCCGCCTGGATCTCCTGGAACCCAAGTGGAGCCTGGCAGCTGAGCTCTGTGCCCCCTTTCCGGAGCATTCCTGCCAGGCTCTCTGGGGTGACGGGGCCAGGGGAGGTCACAGATACCAGCTCTAGCTTTGTCCAGCCATCCCTAGCAGGGTCGTGGCCCCAAATTGTTTCCTGATGCGAGTTTCCCACACGGATGGCCCAGGCCATCCAGACCTCGGGAAGTAAGCTCTCTCTAGAGCCCTGTGTGCATTAGCGTAGCCAGTCCCCTGAGTCCCGGCCAGTGGCCCCGGGGGGTGGGGGGGAGCACGGCCACGTTACCAGGCCTGTAGTAGAGCCCCTGCTCTCTTGCCCGATGGCCCCGCCACGTCGTGTTCTGGCTCTTAGCTGCTCTCTGCAAGGGCCCCATCTCACTTCTCTCCATCCGTGAACCCGTCCACTCGAGGGGTTTGTTGAGTCTCGGTTTTTGCTTCTTTCTCTTTTAGAAACTCTATCAATCTTCAGAAAACATAGTGTAATCGTTAACAATTCTCTAGGATACTGCCTCCCCCAGGGTCTAAAGTTCCACGTTAAAGGGGAAAAAAGTGAACGCTGAAACCCCTTGTCGACAATTCAGAAGGAAGACCTAAAAAACATTTAGCAGGAAACTACATTTCAATGTTTCTGAATGAATAAGAGCAAGCTTTTGCAAAAACGCTGATCTAACAGTACTTGGAGCCTGGCCTAATGTGTGGCAAGTGCTGCGGGTGAAGGGGAATCCGGCCTGAAACCGCTGGATCTGAGCCTTAGGGCCCTCGTGTCCCTGGAGAGCCCATCTCTCCGTGGGTAGCAGTCCCTGAGGGCTCAGCTGCTACCCGGTCCTGTGAGAAGGCCTGCCTGTTGCAGAGCTGCAGGAGGCCAGCTCTGGGTGTGGGAAGGAAGGAGAGTGCTCACCAGTGAATCCGAAGGCCCGTGACCTTCTCGCTACCCGGCACCACCTGTTCCGTGCTCCTTTCTGATTTCCGCAGAGCCTACCCCAAGTGCTGATTTGTCAGGAAAAAGAAGTTCTAACTAGGGTGATGTCTCCTCCCCAGCCTCTGCCTGCGGTGCGGCCTGCCCCCAAGGACAGCCCCCGGCTCAGCTCTTCTTGGGGCCTGGGTGAAGGGGTGTGCCCCCTCGCCCCTCACCCGCAAGAGCCCCCGGGGGCAGAGGGAGGGCGGGGGCGAGGACCCTCACGGAGGGAAATCCAGCCTTGAGTTTCAGAACGTTTGGGAAACTTGCAAGTTACCTTTGCTGTGCTAGCTCCGCCTCTATCTTCCCTCTCCTCAGGTCCTGCTCAGCAGTGAGAGAAAATGAAATCAAAAGGCCACAAGCTTTGGCTCCTGCCCACTGGTAGTTCCTCTCCCCACAGTGTGTGTGTGTCAAGTGACAAAGCTGTTCTTCCTGGTGACCCTGATTATATCCAGTATCTTATAGACTATACGCATAGACCTGCTTGGTCTCTTCTATCCTGGGCTTTTGTTTTGCTTTTTAGTTTTGCTTTAAGTTCTTCTGTCCCTTTTATTTAATGCACCGACTAGACACACAAAGCAGTTGAATTTTTATATATATATATCTGTATATTGCACAGTTATAAACTCATTTTGCTTGTGGCTCCACACACAAAAAAAAGACCTGTTAAAATTATACCTGTTGCTTAATTACAATATTTCTGATAACCATAGCATAGGACAAGGGAAAATTTAAAAACAAAAACAAAAAAAACAAAAAACAAAAACAAAAACAAAAAAAAACCAAAAACAAAAAACAAAAAAAAAAACCGACAAATCCGTCTGCTGGTCACTTCGGTCCAAGCAGATCTGTGGTCTTTCCTCGCTTCTTTCAAGGGCTTCCCAGTGCCGAGTGAAGGAGGCTCCGGGCAGCACCGGGTTTTGCACTGTTTCTCCCGAGCTTGTGAGAGAGGCTCCAGGGTGCCACTGCGGGACGGCTCATTTCAGTGGGTGGGTGCAAGGGTGCTCCCTGGCTCTGGCAAAGCCTGGAATGGCACTGCCTGGTCCCTTTCGATCTCTGGGTGGGGCAGCTGGAGTCCATGGGGGTGGCCTGGTCCCCCCACGTCTTCCAGCGACCCGGTCCGAGTGATGGTATGTGGAGAGCGGGCTCAGCAGGCCTCCCCACCGGCAGGGCCCCCACTCTGCCGAGTCTGGGGGCTGGAGGGGAGGCAGAAGGCCATGTCTTGTCTCTGTAAGTGTGAGCCGTACCAGGTAGAACACCAGGGACCCCAGAACCATACGTGAGGTTCAGTGGGTCCCCTCCAGGAGGTAGCGAAGACTCCAGAAATGTCCCTTCCTCTTCTCCCCCAACCTATGAGTAATTGCATTTGCTTTTGTAATTCCTAATGAGCAATATCTGCTAGAGAGTTTAGCCGTAACAGTTCTTTTTGATCATTTTTTAAGTAATTAAAAACACCAAAAAAAAAATCCAGAAACTTGTTCTTCCAAAGCAGAGAGCATTATAATCACCAGGGCCAAAAGCTTCCCTCCCCGCATCATTACTTACTTCTGAGGCCTGAATCCAAAAGAGAAACACTCGTAGGCCCTTTGGGTGGCCAGGCTCCCCTCGGGCCCCTCGGAGGATCTGGGCAGGGGCAGCTTCCGGGCCCTGCCTGGGGGCTCGCCCCCGCCTTCGTTCAGTATTAGCGGTGGGTCCCTGCCTGCTCTCCCACCCAGCCCGGGGCCGGGGGCAGAGGAGGCCGCCGCCGCTGCTGTCTGGCCTCGCAGGTGGGTGTCCGCGTTATCTGCGCGCATGCTTTCTGCCCGAGATCTGAAATCGGCGCCGAGTTAGCGTCACCCGGTGACCTCTCGCCCTGCCCGCCCGACGCAGCAGGGCCCACCCAGTTCAGTGTTTCTGGGGAGCTGGACGGTGGAGTGCAAAAGGCTTGCAGAACTCGAAGCCTGCTCCTTCCCTTGCTACCAAGGCCTCCTTTTCCGTTTGAGTTGTCACTGCTTCAATCAATAACAGCCGCTCCAGAGTCAGTAGTTGATGAATATATGACCAAATATCACCAGGACTGTTACTCAATGTGTGCCGAGCCCTCTCCTCGCGCTGGGCTCCGTGTACCCGGACACTGTAACGTGTGCTGTGTTTGCGCTCCTCCCCCTCCTCCTTCACTCTCCCCTCGTCTCTCTGGGGTTTTTCTGTTTGGGTTTGGTTTGGTTTTTATTTCTCCTTTTGTGTTCCAAACATGAGGTTCTCTCTACTGGTCCTCTTAACTGTGGTGTTGAGGCTTATATTTGTGTAATTTTTGGTGGGTGAAAGGAACTTTGCGAAGTAAATCTCTTCTGTGTTTGAACTGAAGTCTGTATTGTAACCATGTTTAAAGTAATTGTTCCAGAGACAAATGCTTCTAGACACCTTTTCTTTACAAACAAAAGAATTTGGAGGGAGGGGATGGTAACCGAGAGGAGAGGGTCTGTCCTTTTTCCCCAGGAGGGGAGATCCAAAGACAGAACCCCTGCCCAGATCAGCCAGAAGCCACCCAAAGAAGTTAAGCCTAAAGCCAACGGACCGAATAGCTGACGTGCTGCCATTTGCGAAGTCGGAGCAAAACCAGGTTTTGTTCCACTCAGTGAGTTTTTTTGCGCCCCCCCACCGCCAGATTATTAGCATCATTATTATTTTTTAAGGACAGACAAGGTTGATGTTCCTGCAAGGGGAGCCAGGAGAGGTGTGAGCAGAGCCAACCTCGCCTCAGTGGGAGAAGGCTGGGGTGGGCCTGAGGGGCAGGGCTCAGCCAGAGGATGGCCATCTCCCTGGAGACCTCCACCGTGGCCACAGGTCAGGTGTATGTTGACACGGCATTACTGTTCAGGGTGGGCATTACTGTTCAGGGCACCATCATCACATCCCACCCCATCCCGCAGTGCACGACACTCAACGTGACCTCTCGATTCCCCCGCTTTCCCGGACGAGAAGATGATGGTGGAGGGGGGCGCACTCCCTTTACTGTCATCCGATCCCCAGCAAAATTTGGACATGAGAAACCCCCTTCTTGTTTCATGGCAAAACCCGATCCTCCTCAAAGAAGCCGTGTACCTCCCATTATTTAGGGCTGATGGAACAGGGACGGACGTGTGCTCCCTTAGCGCCCGGGGGGCCCCTCCTCTGAAAGGCAAGGACAGTGCTGACCCTAGTGACCATTTGTGCATGGGGCTTAGGAGTGGGAAGAACCAGGCAGGGTTGCTGCCCCCTCCTGAGTCACAGGGACACAGGTCGCCCTGCGCAGAGGGAGCTGGCTCCAGCCCCGAAGCCCAGAAGCCTGACCAAGGGCGGGAGAGGTGTGCGTGGGGCGTGGGGAGCCGCCCAGGACAGACTTGGCTGGAGATGTCTCCAGAAGCCCTCTATCGCATTCACCTTCAGTTTTTGTGTTTTGGGACAATTACTTTAGAAAAATAAGTAGGTCGTTTTAAAAACAAAAAATATTGATTGCTTTTTTGTAGTGTTCAAAAAAAGGTTCTTTGTGTATAGCCAAATGACTGAAAGCACTGATATATTTAAAAACAAAAGGCAATTTATTAAAGAAATTTGTACCATTTCAGTAAACCTGTCTGAATGTACCTGTATACGTTTCAAAAACACCCCCCCACTGAATCCCTGTAACCTATTTATTATATAAAGAGTTTGCCTTATAAATTTACATAAAAATGTCCGTTTGTGTCTTTTGTTGTAAAATCAAGTGATTTTTTCATAAGGTTCTTTTACTATTTGAAAAGATGGGCAGCACGCAGTTTTATTTTATTTTTGTAAGTTTTTTAATACGTGTGAAAGCCAAGAATACTCAGCATGCCTTTCTAAGTGACGCGTTCGCACCTTTTGTTGGGAAGTACTGTATCCTGTGCTGTTAGCATTCTCGATAAATCTCTCTGTGAAAGTGACTCCAGGTCTGGGCTTTCATTATCAGACAGCTCCTAGGACAGCACGGTGGTGCATTTCCTGATCCACTCTGGCTGTCCCCGAACACGCAGAAGCCAGCCGCTTTCGGGGGCGGCCACGGGAGGAAAGGGCAGCCTGCGCCCCGCACCGGCCCCTCTCCGGGGCTCCCCGAGGGCCAGGGCAGGGCCATCCCCTCGTCCTGGATGTGCCAAGGTGCTTTTGGAAACCCCCCACCCCCTCACCCCCAGCTCCGACTCCTCTGGTGCCTCCCGCCTGAGACCCTCCCATGGCCTCTGCTGACCTGGCTCCGGCTGCCCGTGTTCCCTGGCTTCCCGTGAGGCTGTGGGCGCTCAGGAGCTGGCGGCATCCCCACAGCCGTCCTCCATCAGGCTGTCGATGGCCTGGAGTGGACGACAAGTGCTCAGAGTCCAGAATCACAGGCACATGTGGACACACCTACTAGGAGGAGCACTAGACAGTCCTGGCCTGGAACATTAAAACGAAGGTTTGAAATTCGCCCTGTGTGCATACTGAGCATCCCTCGGGTGCCAGGGCTGTCCCAGGAGCTGCAGTCCAGCAGTGAGCAAGTAGGACCAGGTAAGTCCCTGTTCCCTCAGTGTGTGCGTGCCCAACAATTTCCCATCCTCGGCTTGGTACTCTCGGTAAGGGCTGTCCCCGTGGGAAGCCACTGGGGCTCAGGGTGTGGCTGGCCTCCTCTTTGGGAGTGGCCGGCGTTGGCTGCAGCTTCTAGGAAAAGGCTGCAACGGAGGCCCATCTTGGGCGGACCTGTTTTCTGGAAAGAGCCCTAAATAAGTCTGTGGACGGACAGCCTGGGGGCGGCGAGTGGGGTAGTAGCCCTCTGGGGTCAGGATCCAGAGGGCAAGGGGGTGGCCAGGGAAGACCTGCTGCCTTTCAAGCATGCATCCAACTGGAGAAACAAAAGAGGAAGCCACCTTACTGCTTTGGGGGGTCTTCCCCCATCTGGTGGGGGAGGCAGATGAGTGCCGAGGCTGAAGAAGGACGCACCAGGGATGCCAGGCATAGCAGGGGCTGCGGGCAGCTCCGCCCGAGGAGCCCGGGGGCTCTCAACCCAGCTTCTACCTGAGGAGCTGCTGGAGCTCCACCTTCGCGTGAGGGCCACGGAGCTATAGGTGCAAACTCGTGGGTGCGGGAGCCCTGGCGCATTCTTGGAACCCCAAGGAGTTCTGGATGGCTTAAGACTGCTGATGTGTGCAAAGAGCCAGACAGAGGTGGGCAGGAAGGGGCCCCATTGTGACAACGGTGGAGGCCGTGCGGAAAAGCCGGGATCCCATCGGCGGGCTTTGGGAACCGAGGGACGGTCTTAAGCAGGAAGTCGGTGTGGAGTGATTTGTCCCTAAGGAAGACCCCTCAGGCAGAGATGAGGCAGGGAAGCCTCTGGGAAGCCAGTTGATCTAGGTTCAGCTAGGTAGGAGGTAGTAGAGGGCAGTGGGCCTGTGGGGAAGAGACGGACTCCAGAGAAGTTCAGGGGGGTGACAGGAAAATGGTGGCTGCTGCAGCAGGGTAGGGAACAGAGAGTCCAGAGAAGTCAGCGGCTGCAGAGCCTGGTGGGACGAAGGTGGGGAGACGTCAGGCCGGGGACGGAGCTTGGTGCCTGGTGACTGCTTCAGAAAAGAGAGTGGGAGCAGCCGGAGCCTGCCATCCTCACGTGTGACAAGAGAGAGGAGGGACAGCCAGAGCTGAAGGCCTGTTTCTAAGACATGTAAACACGTTTTATGTGCTAGTGGGAAGGAGCCAGCGAAGAAGGAAAGATGGCAGATACTGCAAAGACCTAACAATCGCTGGAGCAGGTTCCTGAAGGAGCGGAAAAGATGGGATCCAGGGCCCAGGAGGTGGGTGGAGATGCTCTGAGCTTCCAGACCGTTCTTCCTGCACCCAGCCTCACGGCCAGCTGAGGGGAGCCAGCCGGGGAGCCTTTGTGTGACACCATCTGACCCTGTCCCATCTGGATCTCTTGACCACTCTCCACAGCCTCCCGCATGAAACCGAAACTTCTGAAGAGGACCTCCCAGCGTCTCTCACAAGGCCCGCTTCTAGCCTTTCTGGAACGCCTTCGCCGTGCCCGTCGTCCCCCGGGCCGAGAACCGCTCTCCTCCAGCCCTCGGGGCCCTGCTCAGACGGCTCCTCCTCCCGGCAGCCCGCCCCGCCCTCCTCGCCAGGCCCTGGGGCGCTGCCTCCGCTGGGAGTGACCGCGCGCGGCGCCCCCGTGTGGCCGGGGCTCGTGACGGCGACGGCTGCGGCGGGCGACCTGGCGGAGGGCCCGGGCACCGCCCCTTCCGCCCCGCCGGGCGACGCACGAGGCCGGCTTAAAGGGGAAGTGAGTCAGTGTTCGTGGACTCGGCCGGCCGAGGCTCGCGCCTGCCGCGGCCCCGAAAGGCCCCGGCCCGGCGGCGGCGGCGGCGGCGGCGGCCATGGCCGGGGGGCCGGGCCCGGGAGACCCCGCGGTCCCCGGCGCTCAGCACTTCCTGTACGAGGTGCCGCCCTGGGTCATGTGCCGCTTCTACAAAGTGATGGACGCCCTGGAGCCCGCCGACTGGTGCCAGTTCGGTGAGTGGTGGCGGTCCGGCGGGGGCGGGGCGGGGCGGGGCGGGGGGCGCGCGGGGGCCGGACGCCCCGGCCTGACGCACCCACGCCCCGCAGCCGCCCTGATCGTACGCGACCAGACCGAGCTGCGGCTATGCGAGCGCTCCGGGCAGCGCACGGCCAGCGTCCTGTGGCCCTGGATCAACCGCAACGCCCGCGTGGCCGACCTCGTGCGCATCCTCACGCACCTGCAGCTGCTCCGCGCGCGGGACATCATCACGGCATGTGAGCGCGCGGCCCCGGAGCCCCCGGGACCCCCCAGAACCCCCAGGACCTCGGGAGAGGGGCCGCCCAGGGCCTCCCCTGGAGCTCCTCCCCCCCCCTCGCCTGGGCCTAACAGCCCTTTCCTTCCTCTGCTTCCCAGGGCACCCTCCCGCCCCCCTTCTGCCCCCCAGCGCCACCACCCCGAGGCCTGACAGCATCTCTGCACCTTCTGAGGCCGCGGCCCCCAGCCCCCAGAAGTTGCACTCGTCGGCCTCCACCCTCCTCTCCCCAGGTAAGGCGTCTCCCGGGGGTTGGCCTGATGAACCTGAGGAAAGGAGCCCCTTGACACTGGCCACGGCTGTAGATCCGGCCACTGGTCTCTGCCTGCCTCTCACTGGTGTCTTTATGAAGCTTTTCCAGGCTCCCAGACTCATTCTGACCCTGAGCTCGGCCCTGTCCCAAGCCCTGCTGCCCTCCAGCCACCACTGCCATCGCCAGCCCCTTCCTGTGTCAAGGTAGGTGGGTCCTGCCTCCACCCAGAGGTTTGAAACAAGCGGTGAGAAGGCAGCCTTTGATACACTGGGGAGCCCCAGCCAGCCCAGCAGGGGTGGGCCAGGCAGAGGGGAGGAGGCGGGGCCTCGCCTGATCTGGGGTCTCTTCCCACAGCGGAGCCCAGAGAGCCCAGTGTCCGTCCTGCAGGGGACCCACTCCTCTTCGTTCTGCTGGCCCCTCCATGAGATTTGCCAGGGCACCCACGACTTCTCAGAAGAGCTGAAGATCGGGGAGGGCGGCTTTGGGTGTGTGTACCGGGCTGTGATGAGGAACACGGTATATGCTGTGAAGAGGCTAAAGGAGGTGTGTGTAGCGTCCAGGCAAAGGCTCTGGAAGGCTGTTAGCCGACCCTCACTTTTCTGGTCCTCCCCCCACTACCCCACACGGCTCCTTCAGCCCTCTGATTTCCCAGTCCAAGGCCCCCGCCCCTTGCTTGTTCTGGGCCCAAAACAGGAGGCAGACCTGGAGTGGACCACGGTGAAGCAGAGCTTTCGGACCGAAGTGGAGCAGCTGTCACGGTGAGCCTATGGTGTCCCTCCTGGTGCGGGCAGCGGGAGAGGCCTGCCGGGACCGTGTGTCACGGGATCTGGCTCCCTTGGTCTCCCAAAGCCTGCCAGGCTCAGGCTAGCTGAGGAAACGGCAGGGACTGTCCCCACGATGGTCAGATGGAAGGCGTGGTGGATGCTGGGGGCCAAAGTGCTCAGACCCCACTTTTTCAAGCAGGTTTCGTCACCCAAACATCGTGGACTTTGCTGGCTACTGTGCTCAGAGTGGCTTCTACTGCCTTGTCTATGGCTTCCTGCCCAACGGCTCCCTGGAAGACCGCCTCCACGTCCAGGTAGCCTTACCTAGCCTGGCACATTGCATCACACTTGGCACCCGGGCAGAGCAGGACACGGGGCCTGGGCTCTCGGCCTCTGCGAGCGGGGCCCCTCCCTGCTGCTCCCGCATGCCCAGAAGCCTGGCTTGTGGTGCCTCTGAAAGGGGTTTCTGGACTCGGAGTAGCTTGACTCGGGCTTCTCCCCTTTGCAAGCAGGGTAGTGGAAGGGTCGCGTCAGCATTGCCCTGAGGGAAGGAGGCGATGGACAGCACCGGGGCCCCATCTAGGGAGGCACCCACAAGACGCAAGGGCTAACTGAACACAGGGCAGGAGCATCTCTAACCTCACGCTGAAGGGCTCAGGATAAGCGTGCTGTGTGCGGGGAGGCGGGGAGAGCCTCCGACAACATCCTGATCACCCCAGAGCCAGGACTGCCAGAGCCTGTGAGGGGTCCCCAGGGCATGATCCCAGCCCCGTGCGCTGTGCAGAGGGAGCACCGCAGGAGCTTAGTCTCCACCCTCTCCTGAAGTAGCTCCTGGAGACTTTGCTCTTCGTTTTCCAGAAGGGGAAACTGAGGCCCAGAGAGTCAACTGCTTGTCCAGACCCCTCGGTGACAGGTGGAGGGAAGGATGGGGGGCAAAGAACAGTGGCCCGCAGCCTCCCCTCCGCCCCTTTGCTCCTTCTGCCCTTCCAGACCCAGGCCTGGCCCCCTCTCTCCTGGCCTCAGCGACTGGACATCCTTCTGGGCACGGCCCGGGCAATTCAGTTTTTACATCAAGACAGCCCCAGCCTCATCCACGGAGATGTCAAGAGGTGAGGAGGGGGCACAGCCAGTCCCTCGGGGCCTCTCAGAGCGGCAGGAACATAGTCTACGGGCAAGGGGTGATGCTTCCAAACCTTCCGCCAGCAGGGAGCCCAAGAAGCCTTGCCCTGAGCGCCCCCCATGAGAGTAGGCCTACCCTCTCCCACTCGAGACTCAGGTCGGGGATGTCAGGGCTGGGGACTCTGGGTCACTGAGTACCCAGCGTGGGACAGGTGTGGAAGCAGAGGCCAACGACGGGCCCCACTGATGAACAGGGGCTGAACTGTGTGAGGGTGCTCTGGGGGCCACGTGCTCGGAGCCCCAGGTGGCTGGAACGCTCAGGCGCACCAGCCACTGTCTGCAGTCTGATTTTGTCAGGACCAGGCAGGTGGGGGGGTCACGGAGTGGGCCAGGGCCAAGGCCGGGCCCACACCACTCTCTTCCCTCCCCAAGTTCCAACGTCCTTCTGGATGAGAGACTGATGCCCAAACTGGGAGACTTTGGCCTGGCCCGTCTCAGCCGGTTTGCAGGCGCCAACCCCAGCCGGAGCAGCACTGTGGCCCGGACTCAGACTGTGCGTGGCACCCTGGCGTACCTGCCCGAGGAGTACGTCAAGACGGGGAGGCTGGCCGTGGAGACCGACACCTTCAGTTTCGGCGTGGTGAGCCACTGGGCCCTCTGATGAAGCTTCAGCTCCAGGGCCCCGCCCTCCCCGGCGCGGGCCACTTCCTCGGTCCCGCACCTCGTTTCACGTTTGTAGTTTTGAATTCTTTTGTTTCAAGTGGGCCCTCCAAACTGCCAGAGCTTTAGTCCCACGGCTGCGGCTCTGTCCCTGCTGGGAGTCGGTCCACGTGTGCCTGTCTAAGGGATGTGCCCCTGTCAGCTCCGGTCCACGCCCAGCAGCCCCTCTTTGGGCTCGGCCTCCCTGTCCGCCGTGCACCCCCCCACCAGTGGTCCTGCCTGCCTCGCCCTCCAGCCTGTCCTCCCTCCAGGTGGTGCTGGAGACCCTGGCCGGCCAGAGGGCTGTGAGGATGCATGGTGCCCAGACCAAGTATCTGGTGAGCCTCCCGAGGCAGGGCAGGGAGAAAGGCGGGCGGGGAGGAAGAGAGGGAGGCCGGGAGGTGCTGCTCTGGTCGGTCGACAGACAGGTGTAGACCCAGAGGGCAGAATGATCTGGAACGCAGTGCCCCACCGGAGCCAGCCTCTGCCGCTGCTGACTCATGCTTGAAAATAGGCAGGGCCCCAGACGGCTTCATTTACCTTGCCGAGGAGAAACCTGTCTGTCCTCTTGGATGCCGTGGGCCTTTCCAGACCCCGCCTGGGCTGGGGGCGGGCGAAGGAGGGCGCCAGCCACAGTGGAAAACAGAACAGGGTGGGCGCGTGGGGACGGGAGAGGCTGTGGCAGAGAATGGGGCCGCCGCTGAGAAGCCCTCCCGGGTGCTGTGGAGCAGGTCCAAGCTGCCTGGGGCCTGACCTGGAGCCAGGAGCCCAGCTCCTCGCCAGGCCCGTCTCCACTCGGTCTCCGCTCAGTCGGCGCATGTGCTTCGCGCTTTACAAGCTGCTGTGTTTCCTGGCCTTCTGCTCCGAGCTTGGGGCTATTTCTGTCCGTTGCCGGGTCTTGGTGGGTTTGTGCCAGAGCCGGGCAGCCAAACAGGAGACCTCCTCCACGTGGGCTGCTCCGCCCGGTGTCAGCACCGCCTCGGAGCAGCACACCACACTCCTCAGGGGCCTGCCCGCTGGTTCTCTGTGCCGCAGCCAAAGCGATCTTTCATGACCGTGAGGAGGCTGTGGAAGCCCCTTTACCTGCCCTCCCCCAGCCCTCTCTCTGTCCTCCAGACTCGGGCCAGCTCCCCGATGCCTGCCCCAGGGCCTTTGTAAGAGCCTTTCCCTCTGCCTGAAAGGCCAACCACCCCCACCCCCACCCCCCACCCACCAACCCCAGTCTTTCCTCCCAGTCCTTCGCCTCTCAGAACTCAAGGTGGCCTCTGGTCCTGTTCCCACCCCCCTCGGCTCCGCCCTCTCTGGCTAGTTCATCCTTTTAGATCCCCGCTGAAGTGTGACTTGCTTGGGCCCCAGTTGAAACCCCCGTGGGCCTCCCTGCCGCAGTTTCCATTGCTTAAGAGGCATGTCGGCGTCTCTCCCCTCCCAGGAAGTCAGCTCTGTGAAAGCGGCCCCAGGTGCCGTGTGTGTAGCTGGATCCCTGGGGCCTGGGGCAGCACTGGGCACCAGCGATGAGGGTCTGGGGTTCGCAGCAGAAGGCATGGCCCCCGGTGACCACACTCACGTTACGTGTCCCGCAGAAAGACCTGGTTGAAGAGGAAGCCGAGGAGGCTGGTTTGGCCCTGAAAAGCACCCAGACCACACTCCAAGCAGGTCTGGCTGCAGACGCCTGGGCCGCCCCAATCGCCACCCAGATCTACAAGAAGCACTTGGACCCCAGGCCCGGGCCGTGCCCACCAGAGCTAGGCCTGTCCCTGGGCCAGCTGGCTTGCTGCTGCCTGCACCGCCGGGCCAAGAGGAGACCCCCCATGACCCAGGTAGTCCTGTGAGGCAGGGGGAAGGGAAGCAGCTGAGATGCCAGCCACCCGTGGAGAACCGTGGCCTGCTGGAAATGCCACATTCCTGGCACTGCCGTGTAGGGAGCCAAACACAGCACCTCACAGCCCTCTTTCTGGAAGAAGTCTCCAAATGTTCCTTGCCTGCCTGTGCTTCTGCTAGGAGTGGCCAGAGCTCCACTGAACCCCGCCTGGTACACAGAGGGAGGCGAGAGGCTTTTACTGCGCCCCCTTCTGGGTGTGCTGTGCCACTGCATCTACCTTTTTGAGTCCCCTCCCTATCCCCCACCTCTTTCTCTCTGAGAAGAGGAAGAAGCCCCATTTGAGGGCATCAGGGCAGCGAGGTTGGTTCGCTTCCTAGAAGACAGACAGAAGCCATTCTAAATCTTTAGCTTTGGTGGCTACAACTCTTCTTCATCCCTGACCCGGAGCCGCTGTGCAGTTTGACCACCTTCTGTGAGGACCGTGACTGGTCTGCGTGGCCAAGCCTGGGCCACTCACCCTGAGAGCCCCTCTCCCTCCTCGCAGGTGTACCAGAAGCTGGAGAAGCTGCAGGCGGCAGTGGCAGGGCCGTCTCTGGAGCCAGAGGCCGCCAGCCGCAGCCCCCCTTCCCCTCAGGAGAACTCCTACGTGTCCACCACTGGCAGTACCCTGAGCGGTGCCAGCCCATGGCAGCCCCTGGCGGCGCCCTCGGGAGCCCTGGCCCAGGCTGCAGAGCGGCTGCAGAAAGGCGCCAACCAGCCCGTGGAGAGTGACGAGAGCGTGTCCGGCCTGTCCACCGCCCTGCGTTCCTGGCACCTGACCCCGAGCTGCCCCCCGGGCCCAGCACCCCTCGGGCAGGCTGGCTGTACTCAAGTGGATGCCACCCGAGAGTCGAGCTGGGGGAGCGGCCCGGGGCTCCAGCCCACAGCTGTGGAAGGTACCTGGGGACACATGCCCAGAGGAGGGACCAGCGGCCTCCTTTGGTGGCAGTCCCCCTGTTCCCCACCCCCAGCCTTCTGGGAGGAGAGAACTGGGGCCTACCGTTAAGCTCCCTGTGTCCTTAGCAAGTTCCAGGCCACTGTCTTGGGGAGGCCCCCCACCCGACCTTGGAAAGGCCCACAGAGGACGGTCCTGTGCCGTCTCATCTCCCCAGACCGCGGCCCCAGCTGGCTGAGGAGAGGCCAGGACCTTGCTCCCCGAAAGCCGGGGGCAAGGAAGGCCCAGTCCAGGACCGGGCTCCAGGCCCGGCAGCTAGCCAGGGCCCTAGCACGGCCCCTTCCAGGCCCCACTCTCAGAGCGCTGAGGACCTCTGTCCTTCCGAAGGGCAGGGAGCTGGTCTGGGGACAGGGAAGGCTCATGGGGCCAGAAGTGTCAGCAGGGAGTTCCAGGGCCGTCGGCCCCTGTGGCTCAGGGGGCCCTCTCTCCACCCCAGAACCGCTCCTGGGCGGCTCCACGTCGTCACTGCCCCCCCAGATTGTCATCAACCCGGCGCGACAGAAGATGCTGCAGAAGCTGGCCTTGTACGAGGATGGGGTCCTAGACAGCCTGCAGCTGCTGTCATCTAGCTCCCTCCCAGGTACCCCAGGACCATGTTCTGCGGCCGGGCGGCTGGCCTCTGGGCCACTCGGAGCCTTCGTTCTGATGGGGCCCAGATGGGGCCCCCGCTCCCCCAGCCCGTCACCCCGTTGAACGGTGGCCGGGAGCCCTGCCGGCCCCCACGCCTCCTTTGGGACATCGTGTATTTTGGGTACAGCCCTGTCCCAGCTCACTCTCCTCCTGACGACACGCGCCTTCCCTGAGCCTGGGGGTGCCAGCAGCCCCTGTGCTCCCAGAATACAGGCAGCCCCCGCAGCCACGTTCCATTCCAGGTGCTGCTCGAAGAAGTGCTGCTTAGGAACAGGCATCTCTAATTCCAGAGAGCACCCCGGGAGCAAGGGGGAAGCGCAGGCCAGCCCTCGAGCGCCTCCCCCTGTTTGCTAACTGACTGGCATTTCTTCCCCCCTCTGCAGACTTGGGCCTGGAGCACCAGAACAGGCAGGGGCCCGAAGAGAGTGAAGAGTTTCAGAGCTGAACTGTCCGCCTGGTCAGATCCCTAAACCCGGAAGTCAAAGTTCTCATGGTTGGAAGTTCTCACAGCTCGTGAACCCTCGGCAGCCTTGGGGGCTCCATCCTCACGGAGGAGGGCAGGTGGTGGCCCTGCTGCTCTTGGGGCGTGGGCACAGGCAGGGCTCAGGGCCCCCCTGGCCGGCTGCTGCTGGCTGTCAGTAGGGCAGGACATCTCAACAGCCTGCCTTCAGGCCAGCATTCGCGGGAGAGGAAAGCCGATGTCGTTGGAGGGGCCGGTGGCGGGGAGGAGGGCAGGTCTGAAGGCTGCTGGCTACACAGGCCAAGGAGGAGAGGTGAGTGGTCCAGTGGGACTAGCGGGGCGCCAGCTCCCCTGAGAGTTGGGTGGGGCTTCTGCAGCCCAGGCCTACAGCAGCAGCCCTTAGCCCTTCTTTTCAGACCTTGCTGAAGCCCTGGGGAAAAGCAGCCACTCTGATGACAGGAGCCAACGAGGCCAGGGGTCCTCCCAGCTGCTTGTAATTGGGAAGGGGAAAGTGAGGTGTGGCTGTCCCGTGGTTCAGTGCACTAACTAGAAGCAGGAGTTCTGAGAGGCCCCAGCGAGTGCAGCAGCGCCTCCCATCAGGCCAGCGTCCGCAGGCTTCCCCCGGGAGCCGGGAGCCAGCCTAACAGGCCACCGAGCCAGGTCGGGCTCCAGAGGCCACAGGCTCAGGCTCAGCCTCAGGCCCGGGCACTGCTTGTGACAGGCCACTACCCCAGGTTTGGCTAGGCCCAAGCCTTGTGTTACCCAGACAGTGAGAAGCCCCAAGACAGCAGGAAGTTGGGAGCAAGACAGAGAGGAAGGAAAATGAAAACGGGACTCACATTTTTAGAAGCAAGTCAGCATTAGTGTAACTGAATGTCTTTGAAAGTAGCCCAGGGCTGTAGCACAGGCTTCGAATGATTTTGTGTCTGCAGTCATGAGTCACACTACATGCCCCACGAAGCTAGGCATTGGTGAAGTCCAAGTTGTCCTGGAGTAATAAAAACTTACACTTTGACCTCTGGCTGTACTTGTAGGCTTTGTGGCGCTGAAAGCCTTGAGCTTTTCCAGTGCTTTTCATCTCGGTGTTCTTGACTGTCCAGACCCAGACGCTAGCCTCCCACCCCCAGATCCTCTGGAGGTTCCTGTTTCCACTCCCGTTAAGCCACCATGCTGGTGGCAGATCCACAACACTACTACCCAGCAGTACTTCCACAGGTTGTTAAATTTTCCCTATTTTATGGAGTTTGACGCTATTGTAAATGGTATTTTTATTTCCTTTTCTAGTTGATCATTAACAGTGTATAGAAACACAACTGAGTTTTGTATATTGGCTTTGCATTCTGTGGCCTTGGGTTTAATTCACACCTTAGCTCTAGTAGTTTTTTGTGAATACCTTGGGATAGTTTATGCACACAATCATCTCATCTACAAATAAAGACAGTCTCACCTCTTCCTTTCCGTTCTGTATGCCTTTCAGTTCTTTTTCTTTTCTAATTAATTAATTAATTTGGCTGCACCTCGCAGCTTGCGGGATCGTGGTTCCCTGACCAGGGATTGAACCTGGGCCCAGGGCAGTGAAAGCACGGAGTCCTAACCACTGGACTGCCAGGGAATTCCCTCATTTCTTTTTCTTGCCTTGTTACACTTGCTAGGGCCTCTGGTTAAATGTTGAATAGAAGCGGTGAAAGTGGACATCCTTGCCTTGTTCTCAATGTTAGGGGGCAGAGTGTTGGCTTTTCACCATTAAGTATGATGCTACCTATAGGATTGTCATAGATGTACTTTGTCAACATGGTAAACCCCATAAATTGATTTTCCAATATTAAACCAACTTTGTATTCGTTAGATAAAAACAGCATTTTGTCATGATGTGTTATCCTTTTATATATTGCTGAATTCCATTTGCTAATATCTCTTGAGAATTTTTGCATCTGTGTTCATGAGGGGTATTGATCTGTAGTTGTCTGCTAATATCTTTATCTGGTTTTGGTGTCAGGGCCTCATAAAATAAGTTGGAAAGTGTCTCCTTCCCCTCCTGTGTTCTTAAAGGGCTTGTGTATCCTTCGTGTTACTTCTTTTTTTTTTCAATATTTATTTATTTGGTTGCACCAAGTCTTAGTTGCAGCAGGCAGGCTCCTTAGTTGTGGCGTGCATGTGGGATCTAGTTCCCTGACCAGAGATCGAATCTGGGCCCCCTGCATTGGGAGTTCAGAGTCTTAGCCACTGTGCCACCAGGGAAGTCCCCAGTATTACTTCTTTAAATGTTTGATGGATTCACCAGTGAAGTCATCTGCACCTGGAGTTTTCTTTGTGGGAAGGTTTTTCATTATAAGTTCAATTTCTTTAATTAGATATGAGGCCCTTCAGATTTTGTTTCTTCATGGGTCAGTTTTCATAACTTGTGTCTTTCAAGGAATTTGCCCATTTCATCTCAGTTGGTATAAACTTAATAATCCCCCCTTACCCTTTTATGTCTGTAGGATCTATAGCAATAGCCCCTCTTTCATCCCCAATATTGGTAATTTTTGTCTTTCCTTTTTTTTGATCAGCCTAAATAGAGGCTTATCAATTTTATTGATCATTTCAAAGAAGCAAGTTTGGTTTCACTGATTTTTCTCCATTGTTTGCCCATTTTCTGTTTTACTGATTTTCCACTCTTTATCATTTCCTTTCTTTTACTTGTTTTGGAGTAATAAATCTTATTTTGCTCATATTTTTTCAGCTTCTTAAAGCATAACCTTAAATCACTGATTTTAAACCTTTCTTTTTCTGACATAAGCTGCATTCTACTCATTTGGATACGTTCTGTTTTCATTATCATTCAGTTTATAATGTTTTCTAATTTTCCTTGTGATTATTTCTTTAACCAATATCTTACTTAGAAGTGTATTTAGTTTCCAAATATTTGAGAATTTTGCAGATATCTTTTTGTTATGTACTTTTAATTCTGTTGTGGTCAGAGAATTTACTCTGTATAGTTGCATTTCTTTTACGATTATCGAGACTTGTTTTATGGCTTAACCTATGGTTTAGCTTGGTGAATGTTCCATGTGTATTTGAAAAGAGTATATATTCAGCAGTTGGGTGGAGTGTTCTGTAAATGTCAGTTAGGTCAAAGTGGTTGATAGTGTTCGAGTCTCTGGCACACTGAGAGAAAAGGATTGCAGTCTCCAACTGTAATTGTGAATTTGTCTTTCTCCTTTCAGTTCTGTCAGATTTTGCTGCATGTGTTTTGAAGCTATCATTGGGTGCATACACATTTAGGATTGTTGTGTTCTTGATAAATTGGCCCTTTTATTATCATTTAATGCCCCTGTTTATCTCTGGTAATGTTCTTTCTTTTGACGCCTGCTTTATCTGGTATGAATATGAGTGGCTACTCCCAACTTCCTTATGCCTAATTTGTTCCGTGGTATAACTTTTTCGGTTCTGTTCTTTTAACCTATCTGTGTCTTTGTATTTAAAGTGCATTTATAGATGCATATGGTTTGGTGTTACTTTTTGTTTTGTTTTAATTTTTTGTCTGTTTGTTTCTTTTTCAGTCTTACTTTTTTTTTAGAATCAATTTTATTTATTTATTTGCTTTTGGTTGTGTTGGGTCTTCGTTGCTGCACACACTGCTTTCTCTAGTTGCGGCAAGCGGGGGCTACTCTTTGCGGTGCGTGGGCTTCTCCTTGCGGTGGCTTCTCTTGTTGCAGAGCACCGGCTCTAGGCACGCGGGCTTCTGTAGTTGTAGCACGCGGGCTCAGTAGTTGTGGCTCACGGGCTGCAGAGCGCAGGCTCAGTAGTTGTGGCGCACGGGCTTAGTTGCTCCGCAGCATGTGAGATCTTCCCGGACCAGGGCTTGAACCTGTGTCCCCTGCGTAGGCAAGCGGATTCTTAACCACTGCGCCACCAGGGAAGTCCCTCAGTCTTACTTTTTTAACCACTCTCATAATCTCTGCCTTTTCATTGGTCTGTTTAATCCATTTACATGTGATGGTTAGGTTTAAGTCTGTCATCCTGCTATTTATTTTCTATTTGTCCCATCTGTTCTTTGTTCCTTTTCTCCTCTATTCCTGATTTCTTTTGATTAATCAAATATTTCTGGTATTCTATTTTTTCTCTGCTCTTGGTTTGTTAGCTCTAATAACTGAGACCACTGGTTCTGCTCAGGAGCCCCCTCTTCCTGCACCATATTCTGGAAAGTATCTCCAGGCAGAAATGCAGGCTGCTCGTAGTAGTCACCACATTTGTTTTCCTTCTGATCACAGTCCTGTGCTGCCTGTTGTCCGATATCTGAAAATAGTTGTTTCAAATATTTTGACTGGTTTCCTAGTTGTTCACACCGAGAGGGCTATTCTGGCCAGAATCAGAACTTTCCCCTCTTTTCTGAGGAATTCTTCAATCCTGAGGTCACCCCATCTTTCTCCTGCAGGATCCATTTCTTCCTCCCTCCTGGATCTACTTTCATCAGCTCACTGACTCTAGCTGTAAACAGCCAGGTGACAGCCACTGCTGAGATCTAAGTCGGTACCAGTTATCTGTTGTTCCAAACCACCTCGAAGTTGAGGGGCTGAAATGATGACATTAACTTTGCCTGTGAACTTGCAACCTGGGCGGGGCTCCGATGGGACAACTCAGTGTCAGCTGGAGTGACCAGAAGGCTGGTTGCTGGGACCATCCGGAGGCTCCCATACGTGTCTGGTGGTTAGCCAGGGACCCTGCTGGGACTAGGACACCTACACATACCTCTTCCTTGTGGCCGTGTGGCTTCTTCCCAGCACGGGGCTGGCTTCTAAGACTGAACCTCTTGAGACAGCCTGCTGGAGACTGTGTCACCTTTCATGGTCTGCTTTCTGCTGCACCCTCGAGGGGAAAGGAATTACAGTCCAGCTTTTGATGGGAGGGGTGTCAGGATTCATGGACGGGTTGAAAAGCAGCCCAAGGGCATTTCCGTCAGCCTGCAAAGGTCCCTCACGCGAGAGGAGCGCTAGGCTGGCTTCAAACACAGAGATGAGTCTGCTGTGTTCTTGAACTTCCCATAAATGGAACTGTGTAGCACGGGCCCTTTCGTGCCCAGCTTCTTTCACTCGGCACATAGTTTTGAGATGCAGCCGTGCTATTGCGAGCAGCAGTAGCTGATGGGCTTTCATGCCTGAGGGGTGTTCTGTTGTAGAAACAGACCGCATTTTGTCCCTTCTCCCCTTCACGGATGTCTGGGTTGTTTTCAGTTTGGTGCTGGTATAAATAAAGGTTCCCTGGACATTTTCATGCATGTCTTGGTTACGGATGCCCCCCTTCCTCTTGGATGTTACATCCGTTAGGGTTTAGGCCGAGAGGCAGAGCGACTCTTGGTAAGAGAATAATCGTTACAGATACAGTTAGACCTGCAAATCTACATGAGGCTGTGGCTTCTGCCTCTGGTGTTGGGCCTCAGGTCAGCAGTCGTGGCCCTGGAAGGGAGAGACAGCCGTTCGTGGGAGAGTAAACCCGAATGGAGCCTGCCTGCATCTTTCTCGCTGTATCCAAATGCTGGCGATGCAAGTGGCCTACAGACAAGCGGGCACCCCACAGCACAAAGTCACGTGGGCAGCTGGCCTGGAATTTGGACCCGTGGGAAGTGCTGCTGTGGGTTGCTGCCCCCCAGCTGCCAGATCCCATGCAGATTTCTCCTGTGGCCAATCCTGACCTGGGACCACACAGCGAGCGGGACTCTGGGAAACGTTGTTTCAGTTCAGCTAGCGTGACGCGGTACCAGAGTAGCCCAAGCATCCGACCTGGGAGCAGGACTGGTGGGTCACGTGGGATGCGTGCGGTCGGTTTTAGCAGATTTCTGACAGACGTTTTCCAGAGTGGCTGTACCAGTTTACCCCCTTCCCCAGCACGTTTTCATTGTAATCGTTCTGACAGGGGTTAGGCTCGTTGTGGTTTAAGTTTGCGTTTCCCCGATGACTAATGGTGAACAGGAGTTCGTTTGTTTATTGGCCATCTGGACGTCCTGTCCTGGGAAAGGCACACTGTGTGATGAGGTCCTTGTCCTTGCTGATATGCGGTGCTTCTGTGTCCATTCAGAGGATTGGTCTTGGATGATATGTGTCCCATAGTATCTCCTGCCACTCTGGAGTTTACCTTTTCACTCTCCTAATGACGTCTTTGATGAACAGTTCTTCATTTTAGTGAAGTTCGACATGTTGATCTTTTCTGTGCTCTGTTCAAGGTCATGAAGATATTCTCCTTAGACTTCTAGACACTTCATTGCTTTACGTTTCCTATTTAGGTCCATGCTATATCTCAAATTGATTTTTGTTTCCGGTGGCAGAGGCCTGCATCAAGCTGTCCTTTTTTCCCCACATGGACATCCAGTCTGTCCCACACCAGTTAGTAAAAAGACCATCCTTCCCCACTGAATGAAAGTGGGGACTTTGTCATCAATCTGCTGGCCAGATGTGACCTCTGTTCCATTACACCAGGCTCTGTGGTGTCCCTCTACCAGCAGCACCCCAGCTTCATCACTGCAGCCTTAGAGGAAGTCTCAATTTCTGTGAGTGGTGAGCCCTCAGGTTTGTTCTTCTTCCAGATTGTCGTAGTTTTTCTGGGCCCTTTGCATTTCCATATAAATTGTAGAGCAGTTGGCACTCTCCTCCACTGCTGGTGGGAATGTAAAATGGGTCAGCCACTTCGGAAAATGGTGTGGCAGCATCTTAAAATGTTATCATCCACTTATACCATGATACAGCTCTTCCCCCAGCTAACATCGATCTGAGAGAAACGAATTCTATGTCCACACAAAAACTTGTTCATGAATGCTCACAGCTGCTCTAGTCACAGCAGCCAGACAGTGCAAACAATCCAAACGGCCATCAGGTGATGGGATAAACAAATTGTGTGTTCACACAACAGAAGAAAACTTACCAATAAAAAGGAACAAACTATTGGACCCAGAATAACTACAGAGTGAAAGGAGCATACACACTGGATGAATCCACTTATATACAATTCTAGGAAATGCAAACTTCTCTCTCCTGACAGAGGCTGATAGGTGGCTGCCTAGGGGTGGGCGGGGAGGGAGGGGCAGGAGGGAAGGGTCACCAGGAGCGAGAGGAAACTTTTGGAGGTCATGGATATGGCCATTCTCTCAGTTGTGGTGACGGTTTCACAGATAGAACTTTCAAAGGCTAGGCTTTAAACTACGTGCTGTTGATTTTATGGCAATTTTACCTCAATATAGCTGTTTTTTCAAAATACAACGTGACTCTTTTAAGCAACATATTGTCAGGGGTTTTTTTCCATTTAATCCAGCCTGGCAATCATTGTTTATTCATTGACATTTTAATGTAATTGCCCATATGGTTGTGCGTGTGTTTGTTGTGGTAAAATACACATGACATAGTATTTATCATGTGAACCATTTGGATCCGATTCAGTTGCACTGGATACATTCAGTGCTGCGTAACCATCAGCACTAGTGAAACCCCCAGACTTTTTCATCATCTCCAACATAAACCCGGTGCCCACTCACCAGTGGCGCCCCATTCTCCCTCCTGAGATGGCCATGTCGTCCCATCTGCTCTGTGTTCCTTCCTGTTTCCTTTCGCACCTTCTTTCAGTGTCACTTGTGTCATCCTTCTTGGGTCCCCCTTGCCCTGGTGCTCCTGTCTTCACGTTGGCATGGTTTGACTTATGCTGTGTTTACCTCATAGAGTCTCCTTCTGGGGCTTCCCTGGTGGCGCAGTGGTTCAGAGTCCGCCTGCCGATGCAGGGGACACGGGTTCGTGCCCCGGTCCGGGAAGATCCCACATGCCGCGGAGCGGCTGGGCCCATGAGCCATGGCCGCTGAGCCTGGGTGTCCGGAGCCTGTGCTCTGCTACGGGAGAGGCCACAATGGTAAGAGGCCCGCGTACTGCAAAAAAAAAAAAAAAAAAAATAGAGTCCCCTTCTAACGCTCTGCTTGCCTTCCCTCAGCTCTGGTCTTCCACCCTGGATCCCTCCTTCCCTCCCTTGCTTTCTTTCTCAGATGATTTCATTTCTTGACCGAAAATAAGGTCAAGAAAATAATCGGAAGATAACATCACCATAGGAGCCATTAACAAGCATGATCCATCCTCAGATGTTTTCTGACCTTGACTACTGCAAACCACCAAAACCCCTCTATGGATCCCATGGCCTAGACGTCAGTACTTTTGGAATAACTTCATTTTTTAAATTTTTTAATAAATTTATTTATTTTATTTATTTTTGATTGCATTGGGTCATCGTTGCTGCGCGCGGGCTTTCTCTAGTTGCGTCGAGCCGGGGCTACTCTTCATTGTGGTGCGCGGGCTTCTCGTTGCGGTGGCTTCTCTTGTGGAGCACAGGCTCTAGGCGCGCGAGCTTCAGTAGTTGTGGCTCGTGGGCTCTAGAGCGCAGGCTCAGTAGTTGTGGCGCACGGGCTTAGTGGCTCCGCAGCCTGTGGGATCTTCCCAGACCAGGACTCGAACCCGTGTCCCCTGCACTGGCAGGTGGATTCTTAACCACTGCACCACCAGCAAAGTCCCGAGACCACACTTTGTTTATCCATTCTTCCATAGATGGAAATGGGGGTTGTTTCCACTTTGGGGCTGCTATGAAGAGTGCCGCTATGAACGTTTGTGTATAAGTTTTCCTGTGGCTGTGTTTCATTTCTCTGGGAGGGGAGTTGCTAGGTGATATGGTAACGTATGTGTAACATTTTGAGGACCTGTCTATCTCCACAAGGGCTGCGCCATTTTACAGCCACACCAGCAACCTGTGAGGGCTCTAATTTGTCCATGTCCTCAGCAACCCCACGTTACTGTCTGTCCTTTCGATGATAGCCGTTCTAGTAGGTATGAAGGACCAGCTTATTGAAGTCTGGGTTTCTCCTTCCTTAGTGACTAATGACGTTGAGCATCCTCTCACGGGCAGGGTCATTTTCCTTCAGCCTGAAGAACTACCTGCAATATTTCTTACAGGACAGGTAGGCTGGTGTTGAGTTGCCCCCAACGTTTGCCTGAAATGTATTTATTTTGCCTTCATCTTTTTTTTTTTTTTTTTTTTTTTTTTTTTGCGGTACGCGGGCCTCTCACTGCTGTGGCCTCTCCCGTTGCGGAGCACAGGCTCTGGACGCACAGGCACAGCGGCCATGGCTCACGGGCCCAGCTGCTCCGCGGCATGTGGGATCCTCCCGGACCGGGGCACGAACCCGCGTCCCCTGCATCGGCAGGCGGACTCTCAACCACTGTGCCACCAGGGAAGCCCTTGCCTTCATCTTTAAAGGCTATTTTGCTCGGTATAGAACTCCAGGTTGGCAGTTTTTCTCCTTCAGCGCTTTTAAATACATTATCCCATCACCTTTCATTATTTCTGTTGAAAAGCCATCATCAGTCTTATTACAGTGCCTCTGCAGTCAATGTGTTGTTTCCCTCTAGGTGCTTTCAGTAGTTCTTCTCTGTCTTGGATTTTCAGCGGTCTGACTGTGCGATGTGCTTCCTGCCTAGCTGGGATTTTCTTGGTGTCTGTGTTGCTTAATGTTTGTAACCTCCTTGAACCTGGGGTTTGATGTCTTTCTGTCACTTTTGGAAAATTCCCGGCCACTATCTCTTCAAATATTGCTTCTGTCCTCTTTCCTCTGCTGTTTGAGAACCAGCCAGGGTGACTCTTGCGTGCACCCTCATCTCAAGGATTGTAGCCCCTCAAGTCAGGCCTTTGCTGCTTGCTTGTTCTCTGGTGCCTTCAAATGGTTCTTTAAAAATATACATTTTGGGGCTTCCCTGGTGGCGCAGTGGTTGAGAGTCCGCCTGCCGATGCAGGGGACACAGGTTCGTGTCCCAGTCTGGGAGGATCCCGCATGCTGCGGAGTGGCTGGGCCCGTGAGCCATGGCCCCTGGGCCTGCGCGTCCGGAGCCTGTGCTCCGCAACGGGAGAGGCCACAGCAGTGAGAGGCCTGCGTACCGCAAAATATATATATATATACATTTTGTCCAGCTTCTCTAGCTGTTTTCAGTGAGAGTTAGTCTGATATACTCTTATCAGTCGTGGCCAGAATCAGAAGAAGTTGCCAGAAGTTTTTCTTGACGCCTCCCACTCCTTCACTCACACCAGCGAACCAACACATCTTATCTTCTTCCACACTGTGGATTTCTCCCCCCTGCCTCGTTCCATCTCCATAGCCCTGCCTTGGCCAAACCGCTGTCAGCTCTGTCACGGCTGGCTGCAGCTGCCTGCATCCTGCTGCGGGGACCCTGCCCCTGCCTGGCCCTCCAGCCTTCTCTCCTACCAGTCGGGTCTCCTCACGAAACTCAGAGGTTAAACTGTGCTGTCAGTCAGATCTGTGCTCAGGCAAGCCAGAGCGAAGTCCAAGCAAACCTATGTCCCTTCACTTTTCTCTCCGTTGAAGGTACGAACCGTACTAAATTGCACCGCTAATGCTGGGTGGTTTTTTTGGTTTGCTTGTGCTCTACGGGCCATCAGT
Source organism: Mesoplodon bidens (assembly GCF_964165515.1). Lineage (NCBI taxonomy): Eukaryota > Metazoa > Chordata > Mammalia > Artiodactyla > Ziphiidae > Mesoplodon > Mesoplodon bidens. Next base: position 750,395 of record NC_138163.1, read on the forward strand.
TGCTGTGGCAACCTGGAGTAAGCACTTGCGAAAGGAAGCTTTCTTTGCACCGTCAGCAGGAGGGTCCAGGCTGGCAGAGGGCAGGGGACCCATGGTCTCCTAAGGACAGGAGAGCAGAGAGACACCGCTCAGCTAGTGACAAATTAGAAGAGACGGTCGACTTGTCCTATCGCCTTCATTTTTTATCATCTCACCAGTTTGCAAATGTGACATCAGAAGTACTCCCTCGCTGTTGTTTTTCTGGAAGAGAAAGCAGGCACAAACAGTGAATGGAGACCTCCCTCCTGGGTTGGGTTTTCTGCTGAGTCACTGCCTTAATGGCTCCCCAAGATAACTGGCTCCCCGTCTCTTAGCCTGTTTCTAAGGCAACCAGTGAGCAGGCTGGGAGCAAAGCCAACCTGGGATCAGGAGTCCCATTCCTGGCCACCATGTGGTCATTTTTTCCTAGCCAGAACATTTTTAGAGTCCATTTTTTAAAAAAACAAACACTGCCTTTTAAAAATACCTGCTCCTTTTGAAGAATCCCAAACAGTACATGAGTGTAGTGTACAAAGGAAGACAAACCCCTTCTCACTTTCCCCGCCTGCATCTCCTCCCTGAGAGCAGAGCGCAGCCGCACAAGCCTCAGTGGTCCACATCCCGAGACCCAGACCACGCTCGCCCCCCTGCACCCAACTGGGCCCCCAAAGGCTGTGCCCTGGTGCGCACACTGTCTGGATATACTATCAAGTGACGTAAGTGGTCCTCTGCGGAGAGTCAGGTTGTTTCCAGTTCTTTCTTCTGTTTGTGCTTTTGCCACCATAAACAATCCTGCATCCTCGCATGTGTATTTTTACACACTTAGGCAAGGGTATTTTTTAGGTGACGCCCTCGGGAGCTGGATCACTAGGTCATTTTGGTACATGTAGCCCACGTGGCCTCCAAAGCACCAGGTACTGTCAAAAGTTTCACCTTTGCAATCTTTTTGGGTTTTTTAATGTTTATTTATTTATTTAGCCAGTGCCGGGTCTTAGTTGCGGCACGCGGGATCTTCCCTGCCACTTGCAGGATCTTCGTTGCTGTATGCGGACTCTTAGTTGCAGCATTTGGGCTTCTTAGTTGTGGCATGCATGTGGGATCTAGTTCCCTAACCAGGGGTTGAACCTGGGCCCCCTGCATTGGGAGTGTGGAGTCTTACCCACTGGACCACCAGGGAACTCCCCACCTTTGCAAATCTAATCGGTGAGAAGGCATATCTTGCTTTTTATTTTCATTTCAGTATGAGTGAGGTTGGACGTTCTTCACTGGTTTGCCTGCATTGGCCTTTTGAATTTCTTTTCACGTGAGCTATCTAGTCATATTCATGGTTAGATTCCACTGGGCTATGGGTCTTTTTCTTATTGGTACGGAGAGTTCTTTCCATAATCGGGATCATATGTACAAGTATTCTATCCTCATTTGTGATGTGTCTTTAACTTTGTTCCTGGTACTTTCCATTCAAAAATGTACTAATCTTCACCTGCCAGAATGGCTATCATCAAAAAGACCACAAGTAACAAATGTTGGCGAGGATGTGGAGAAAAGGGAACCCTCATACACTGTTGGTGGGGATGTAAATTTGTGCAGCCACTACAGAAAACAGTATGGAGGTTTCTCAAAAAACTAAAAATAGAACTACCATGTGATCCAGCAATTCCATTCCTGGGTATATATCCAAAGAAAACGAAAACACTAATTTGAAAAGATTCATACAGCCCAATGTTCATGGCAGCATCATTTGCAATAGCCAAGATAAGGAAGCTACCTAAGTGTCCAACAGATGAATGGATAAAAAAAGATGCGGTATATGTATACAGTGGAATACTACTCATGGGTTAAGGAGGAAATTTAAATCTTTTAAAATACTAAATACCAAATGTAACCTTTGCCAGTATATTTGAATAATAGCTTTTTTTTTTAACATTTATTTATTTATTTATTTAGGCTGCGCTGGGTCTTAGTTGCGGCACACGGGCTCTTCGTTGAGGCATATGGGATCTTTAGCTGCAGCATGAGGACTCTTAGCTGCAGCATGCGAACTCTTAGTTGTGACTTGTGGGATCCAGTTCCCCAAGCAAGGATCGAACCTGGGCCCCCTGCATTGGGAGCGCAGAGTCTTACCCACTGGACCACCAGGGAAGTCCCTATGCTGGTGGTACATTTGAAATTCTAGATTAAATGAATGATTTTCTTTGAAAAATAAAAATCTCCAAAATTGTCTCAAAAAGTAGAAAAACTGAGTACAACAAAAATCACATATGATATGGAATCATATGCAAAGGGCCCGTGTTCAGCAAATTGTTCTCACCTTTCACAGAGGCATTCCCACAGTGGGACAAGCCCAGGGATCCCCGAGTGTAAGCAGAAATGAGACTCGGGGACCCTCCCCAGCTGAGGCCTGTTGGGGGCTGAGACCGCGTCTGCACCCTCTCCCCATACCCCGTGTGGCCATCTGGCTTCGGACCATTCTGCATCTTTGGCTAATTAACCTGGGAACCTAACACCAGCTACGCTGAGGGTGTGTGCGTGGTCCCTTGCTACCTGTGTGCAGCCACCAGAGCCACTAGAGGTGACCAAGGGGGCAGACTCCCCAAAATGACCACCAGAAAAACTTGTTGATCAGGCAAAGCTGAGTTTACTGGACTCACTGCCAAGGCAATGAGGAAGAACACCCGCCTCGACAGAGGAACCTAGAAGAAAGGCTCAGAGCCTTAGAGCCACGCAGTGATTTCCAGGTGGGAACCTGGGGACAGGACTTTGGATTGGTGGACACAGCCTAGCGGTGGGGCTCCACCCAGGATTGGGTTACAGTCTTACCTTCCTAGGGCAAGTCTGTCCTGAAGCCAAGCGCTAGTGTACTCTGCTCCGTTCCCAGTTTGACAACGCAATGGGAAAGGATGCCCAGTCCCAGAATTGTTCGTCGTGGGGACAGGGTGGCCTGTTTGTTCCCAGTTCAGCTTAACACAGGACTAGGAAAGGGTACTGGTGTCAGATTTCACAAGTAAGACCCCCTCGGCCACCGTTGGCTCCCACTCCCCTGTGAGCCCATCAAGATGACTTGGTCAAAAAAGGCCAAGATCGGGCTTCCCTGGTGGCGCAGTGGTTGAGAGTCCGCCTGCCGATGCAGGGGACACGGGTTCCTGCCCCGGTCCGGGAAGATCCCACATGCCACAGAGCGGCTGGGCCCGTGAGCCATGGCCACTGAGCCTGCGTGTACAGAGCCTGTGCTCCGCAGCGGGAGAGGCCACAACAGTGAGAGGCCCGTGTACCGCAAAAAATAAAAATAAAGAAGTTTAAAATTTACCATTTTGACCACTTTTAACTGTGAGTTCAGTGGCATTTAAGTTCAGATGATTCACACAGGTGTGCAGCCATCACCACCATCCATCCGCAGAACTCTTTTCATCTTCCCAACTGAAACTCTGTCCCCGTTAAACAATAATTCCCCCTCCCATCCCTCAGGCCCTGGCACCCACCATCCTACTTTCTGTCTCTATGAGCTGGGCTACTCTAGGCACCTGATAGAATGGAATCATACACTCTGTCCAATTGTGTCTTGGTTTATTTCACTCAGCACAATGTATTCAAGGTTTGTCCACATTGAAACATGTATCAGAATTTCCTTCCTTTTTAAGGCTGAATGACATTCCACTGTGTGTCTCTACTGCGCTTTGTCCATTCATCAGTTGATGGACAGTTGGGTTGCTTCCACCTTTTGGCTGTTGTAATGCTGCTGTGAACAATGGTGTACAAATATCTGTCCCGATGCCTGCTTTCAGTTCTTTGGGGTGGATCCCCGCAAGTGGGATTGCTTCAAATACCTTTTGACAATGATCGATGTCATGTTTTCCTCCTTGGACGTATTAATATTACTAATTATAGTAACATCATTCCTAATTGAATCATCTCTGCAGTCTTGGAATGAACTCCACTTGGTTATGGTATATTCGTTTCTTAATCTGCTTTTGGATTGTCTGAGCTAATTTTTAATTTTTGAAATGTGCATCAACATTTCAGTGAAAAGGATCTGCAGTTTTCTTTGTGGGGTGTGTGTGTGTGTGTGTGTGTGTGTGTGTTTGTCAAGTCTGGAAACCAGATCATACAGTTACTCAGGCCAGAAGCGCCCACTGAGCACCAGACACCGGCCTGGACTTTCGGAATGGATCCCGGACAGAGAGCCACAGGGAGTCTGCCTGTGTGCTGCTCTTGTTCTTCTGCGAGAAGGTTCCTTCAGTTTCATTAAACACACTTGGAAGCTTGTCTTTACTTTCTGGGGTCAAGGTCGGGGACATCGGTTTCCCCGCCTCCCAGCTGCCAAGCCGCAGAGAAGCTGGGCGAGGCGAGGCCACAGCTCGGAACCAGAAGGCAGCTGGCCTGGGGTCTAGCGGTTCAGGAATGAGGAGCTGGCCCTGCGGGGCCCCGAGCTCCTCCCTGCGGGGCCCTGCCCCTCCCCCGCCCTCCCCCCTCCTCCAACAGCCCCGCCCCCGCCTCCTGCTCAGCCTCCTCAGTCGCGGGGAAACGCAAGAGAAAACCGCAGTGACAGGGCTGTGCACACACACCAGGATGACTAACACTAAAAAGACTGGTCATACCAAGTGTCGTCAAGGGAGTGGAGCCAGCTGCGGTGCAAAGTGGGCCAGCCACTTCAGATGACCGCTGGCCGGTTTCTTATGAACTTGAACTTCACCTACCCCCAGGAAGCCATTCCGCTCTAGGTGTGTACCAAAAAGAAATGAATGAGCACGTCCATACGAAGACATGTACCTGCGTGTCCACAGCAGCTTTCTTTATATGAGCCCCCAACTAAATGCCCATCAACAGCCTAACAGATCAACAGAGCTGTCGGACATCCATATCGCCCACTACTACTCAGTAATAAAAAGGAATCAATGTGCTGATACGTGTATGAATGTCACACGCTGTAAGCTTCCATTTATATGAACTTCTAGAATGTGCAAAACCAATCGGGAGTGATAGAGGTCACGGTAACATTTAGTTTGGGGCTTGGTTTGATGGCGCCTGTGCTGTGTGTATGGAAAGTCCAAGTGATTACACTTAATATGTTTTGGGTCAATAAAAATAATGTGGATACGTGAGCCCCTAAAGCTGTAAATTTTACTTTAAATAACATTTTCAGTATCACCCACAACTTGTATTATTTCGTTCTTTTTATTGCTGTAGTTCTAAGTATTTTTAAATTCTCGTTACGATTTTTTTTAAACTTTGCAATGTGTGGCAATTGTGTGTCTGTGTGTGTGCACATGCGTGCACCGACTTCTAACCTAATCACACTCTTCAGATACACCAAGCTTCCAACTTGCCATCATCTTCAGACACCATTTGCGGCCATGGGGGCAGAGGGAAGATGCTCTGACTGAGGAAGACTCAGTCAGGGTGCCCTTAGTCACTGGCTCAATCTTTAGTCACTGGCTTAATCTCTAGTCACTTTCTGAATCTTTACAGAACTGTTGTCTGCTTGACCTAAATACCTTCGAGGAAAGCCCATGGAAACCTCCCTCTACGGTGCTAGATTTGTCTATTTCTCCCTGGAGTTCTGTCAATTTTTGCTTTATATATTTTGAACCTATTTTAACATGATTCCTAAAATGTTCTTGTTTTGTCTGATTAATATAGCCACGCCAGCTCCCTCTGGGTTAGGAGGTGCAGAGTATATCTTTTTTTCTCCTTCTTTCACGTGTGATCTTTCCGCAGGCATATGTTTTAGGTGAGTGTCTAGTAAACAGCATATGCCTGGAGGTTGTGGTTTTGATGCAGCGTGACAATCTCTGTAATCTCTGACAGTTCCCCGATCTGAAGTCCTCTCAGAGGTGACATCTGTTGTTTGTTGTGTCGGCCACCCCAGAAGCCCCGCTAGTGGGGCTGGCTCAGCTCGTTTTGGGTGTCACAGGCTCAGCTCCACCACCTGTTTGGGTTGTACACTATAAAGAACAGTCTGGAAAGAAAGCCCATCTGAATGGCAAGGACAAATAGTTTCAAATGGAAAACATTTCCGAATGGCTGCCCGGCAAGGGCAGGGTGCTCTCTGGGGAAGCTGAGATGCCCCATGACACAACCAGGTGCGTGTGCCAGTGCAGTGCTGATGAGAGGGTTTTGAAAATTAAGAATATATTTTCAAAGCATAATGAGGTCCCATGTCACGCCCACTAGGATGCTTATAATCAAAAATCAGTAACAAGGGCTGGTGAGGATGTCAAGAAATCAAAAGCTTTGTGTGCTGTGGTGGGAACGGTGAGGCTGCTCCTTGAACAATTCCGCATGGAATCAGCCCCCATCCCAGCATGGCCACTCCCAGCTACCGACCCAAGAGAAAGGAAAACACCCTGTCCGCACAGAAACTTAGGCACAAATGTGCAGAGCAGCATTACTCATAAGAGCCAAAGGTACAAACAACCCAAATGTCCAACTGATGACTGGCTAAGCAAAAGGTGGTCTAGCCACACCGTGGAGGACTATGCGGCCGTCAAAGGGAATGCAGTACTGGTAGATGCTACAACACGGATGAACCTCGGAAACATGATGCTGGGTGAAAGCAGCCAGACACAAAAGGCCACATGGTGTATCAGTCCATTTATACGAAAGGCCCAGAAGAGGCAAATCCAGAGCGGCAGAAAGCAGCTGAGTGGCTGCCAGGGACTGGGTGGCAGTGTGGGAAGAGACTGCTAACAGGCCTGGGGTTTCTTCTGGAATTCATGGTGATGGTTGCACAGAATATACTAAAAAACACTGGAACGTACACTTTAGAAGCATGAATTGTATGGTATGTGATTCCTGTCTCAATTTATTTATTTATTTAGCCTGCACCGAGTCTTAGCTGTGGCACGCGGGATCGTTTATTGCAGCATGCACACGGGATATAATTCCCAGACCAGGGACTGAACCCAGGCCCCCTGCATTGGGAGCGCAGAGTCTTACTCACTGGACCACCAGGAAAGTCCCTCAATTTTTAAATGTATTTTCAAAATGAAATTGGGCTCCCAAGCCATGGTGGCAAGGACTCTAATTACAAATAACAACGTAGCAGCCGAGAGCAGGCAGGGAATTCTGAAGCCCCAGGGCCAACCCCACCTTGGCCACTTCCTACCTCCACAAACTTGAAGGTTATTCAACTTCTCTAAACTTACTTTCCTCGACAGTAAGCCCTCAGTAACCATTAACTACTCCCAGTATGATTCGTGTTTCCTCATCTACGGTGCAGCCCAAGAGATGCAGCTCTGCGCTGGGGAGAGCGGCCAGGACCCACAGCTGGTTCTGAGCAGACACTTTCCTGAACTGCTTTTATGGGTCACCTCGACCAGTGCTCACAACCAGCCATGCCGTATGAGAGGGGAAACTGAGGCACAGAGGGCTGACAAAGCGTATTCAAGGTGTCTCAGCTAGTGAACTGCAGAGATCAATGTCGATTTTTAAAGTGTAGTTAAATACAGATAACATGAAGTGTACCACGTTAACCATTTTTCAGCGCCCAGCTGGGTGGCATTAAGTACATTCAAGTTGATGTGCAGCCATCCCCACCATCCATCTCTAGAAGTGTTCATCTTCCCCAAGGGAAACTCTGTCCCCATTAGACACTAGCCCCCTCCCCCTCCCCCAGCCCGTGACCTCCTTACCCCTCCCCCAGCCCTGCCCCCTCCCCCTCCCCCAGCCCGTTCCCCCCCATCCTACTTTCTGTCTCTAGGAATCTGATGGCTCTAAGCAGCTCATACAAGTGGAGTCACACAGTATCCGTCCTTTGTGTCCGGCTGGTTTCCCTGACCATGATGCCTTGCAGGTGCAGCCATGTTGTAGTAGGTGTCAGAACGACCTTCCTTTTTAAGGCTGAATAGCATTCCACTGATTGGATGGACCACATCTTGTTTATACATTCATCCATTGATGGACACTTGGGTTGCTTTCATGTTTTAGTTATTGTGAATGATGCTGCTGTGAACACAGGTGTACAAGTATCTCTTCAAGACCCTGCTTTCCCTCCCTTTTTCTTTTTTTTGAATTTTATTTTATATTTTTTATACAGCAGGTTATTAGTTATCCATTTTATACATATTAGTGTACATATGTCAATCCCAATTGCCCAATTCATCACACCACCACCACCCCTCACCCCCCGCCGCTTTCCCCCCTTGGTGTCCATATGTTTGGGCTCTACATCTGTGTCTCTATTTCTGCCCTGCAAACTGATTCATCTGTACCATTTTTCTAGGTTCCACATATATGCGTTAATATACGATATTTGTTTTCCTCTTTCTGACTTACTTCACTCTGTATGACAGTCTCTAGATCCATCCACATCTCTACAAATGACCCAGTCTCGTTCATTTTTATGGCTGAGTAATATTCCATTGTATATATGTACCACAACTTCTTTATCCATTCGTCTGTCAATGGGCATTTAGGTTGCTTCCATGACCTGGCTATTGTAAATAGTGCTGCAATGAACATTGTGGTGAATGTGTCTTTTTGAATTATGGTTTTCTCTGGGTATATGCCCAGTAGTGGGATTGCTGGGTCATAAGGTAATTCTATTTTTAGTATTTTAAGGAACCTCCATACTGTTCTCCATAGTGGCTGTATCAATTTACATTCCCACCAACAGTGCAAGAGGGTTCCCTTTTCTCCACACCCTCTCCAGCATTTGTTGTTTGTAGATTTTCTGATGACGCCCATTCTAACTGGTGTGAGGTGATACCTCATTGTAGTTTTGATTTGCATTTCTCTAATAATTTGTGATGTTGAGCAGCTTTTCATGTGCTTCTTGGCCATTTGTATGTCTTCTTTGGAGAAATGTCTATTTACGTCTTCTGCCCATTTTTGGATTGGGCTGTTTGTTTTTTTAATATGGAGCTGCATGAGCTGCTTATATATTTGGGAGATTAATCCTTTGTCCGTTGATTCGTTTGCAAATATTTTCTCCCATTCTGAGGGTTGTCTTTTCATCTTGTTTGTAGTTTCCTTTACTTTGCAAAAGCTTTTAAGTTTCATTAGGTCCCATTTGTTTATTTTTGGTTTTATTTCCATTACTCTAGGAGGGGGGTCAAAAAAGGTCTTGCTGTGATTTATGTCACAGAGTGTTCTGCCTATGTTTTCCTCTCAGAGTTTTATAGTGTCCGGTTTTACATTTAGGTCTCTAATCCATTTGGAGTTTATTTTTGTGTATGGTGTTAGGGAGTGTTCTAATTTCATTCTTTTACATGTAGCTGTCCAGTTTTCCCAGCACCACTTATTGAAGAGACTGTCTTTTCTCCATTGTGTATTCTTGCCTCCTTTGTCATAGATTAGTTGACCATAGGTGCGTGGGTTTATCTCTGGGCTTTCTACACTGTTCCATTGATCTATGTTTCTGTTTTTCTGCTTTCCCTTCTGTTGGGGAGATACCCAGAAGTGGAATTGCTGGATCCTATGTTTGATTTTTCCAGGCAACCTCAACTTTAAGCCCAGAAAGGCAAACCATAAGGAAATGAAATTCTAGTTCACCACCATCAGAGCAGCAGACAGTAACTCCTCTCCCAGTACTACGTGCTGGTGAGGCCACGGAGCAACGGGAACTCGGCTGGGCAGTCATTTCAGCAACCACCGTGGCGAGGGATTTGGCAACTTCTAGTTCAGCTGAAGTGCAGATGTGCTGTGCACAGGCAGATCCCCTAGCGACGTGCTCACACGTAGGCAGAGAGGCCCAGACAGCAGCACCAAAGGAGGAAGTACCCTGATGGGCAGCCAGGAGACCTGGGGAAAAACACCCACAGATCCAGTCCTGAAGCCGGTGGGAGATGGATCAGGGCCACGTGGTGCATCTAGGGAAGGTGACAGCACGTGCGAGACGGCAGTGCACACTGCCGGTCATCTACCCCCGCTCCCCTGTAGGAAAGGTCTCAGAACGTGTTGGGGAGTGGACTCCACCCAACTCTGGACGGTGGCTGCCGCTGGGGCGGGAGAGTAGGCTCAGGCCCCGGTGTGATCTGTTAGGCTGCATGAAAAAGAAGAGGCAGAAGTAAAACCACAAGTCAGCAGTTCTGAGGATCCAAGTGAAAGGCAGGAAATGGAAGAAAAGACTAGAAACACATGAAAATGGTGAGAAGGGCCTGCTGGGCTAGCAGGGCGCGGGCTGCAAACAGCAAGCAGGCTTGGGGAGCTTTCCCGGCCTGCGGGCGCCAGGCCCCAGAATTCAGCACTTAGCAGAGAGGCAACCAGGGCTCGAGGGGCACCTGGGAGCTGAAAACACAGGGAAACCAAGACCCACTTAGAAGGGGAAGAGGCGCTCTCTAATTTCATAGCTATTTGGGGGCTCGCTTGAGAACAGAAATTGCCTGCTTTATATTTACCCAAAGATTTCTACTCATGGAGGTTTTCGGAGGTGAGAGGGAAATGTTTACCTGTGGGACGTGCCCAATTTTAAGTGCCAAGAAACAAAATCTCCTTTGTCCCCCAGGCTGCGATGAAACATGCTCCAAGGGGTTTGGGCATTTCCTCTCCGCCATGGAACATGATTGTGAAGGGCTCCGGTCAAGAACAGTTTGGTGAACTGTCCTGTTAACAGTGATGACAGCTGCACTGTTTTGTTTCTGAATGTAACTTTCAACTATTTTATGAGTATTAGTCTTAATAATTTTATAATTAACTTTTTATAATGAAAACTACCTGAAGCAGCTATAGGAGATGTTAAGATTTGACAAAGCTACCTGATGTATAGACAAGAAACCCAAAAGCTACAAAGAAAAAGACAGACATTTAGACATCCATGACTGGGGAAACCTTCAACCACGTTCCTTTAAGATGCCCACAAAGGCAAAAGACAAAGGAGATTAACAAAACGTATGTATCATCTGTATGACAGATGAATGGTTAATGTTTATAATGTAAAACAAGCTCCTGCAAACTTTTGGAAGAAAAAGTCCAATAATGAGGAAAGGATATAAACCAACAACCTACAGAAGAATAAATCCTAACTTCCAACAGACAAATGCACAAGCACCAGTTGTGCACAAGTGTGCATGCGTGTGTGTGGAGGGGCACGAGTTAAAGTCACAACGAGGTCTTGCTTTGCCCCCATCAGATTGGCATAAAATGCCCGGCCTCTGTCGTCGCTGTTAGAAACTGAACCATAATGTCAGTGGGAAAGGCAACCCGGGTGCCCCTGATCCTGGCCCAGGGGAAGGCGAGCTCCGGGGCGAAGGGACAGCCACAGGAGGTTGGGGTGAGGGCGGCCGGTATAGATGCCACTGCAGCGGCGCGGGGCCGGGGGCGGCATCTGGCCCAGCACCGTGAGTGGGAAAGACAGGTGCAGGGGGGTGTGTCCCATGCTGGGGCCACCGCAACCCTGATGGCGCTCTCAGGTGGCTCGTCGTCCCCACCGTGAGCCTGTATACCTGCACGATCAGAGCAAAACCAATACCACTACTTTCAGGGGAGCCACGTGTGGGGAAGTGAGGAAGAGGCCAGGTGGTACCGCCACTGTCACTGTTTCCCGGGAGAGGTGGGGCATCACAGCAGAAGGGCCTGGAGGCCGGCCGCCTGCCTTTCGGATGCTCAGTGTTGAAACCTTCAGCAAAGTCACACATGTATAGTTTCAGTTTCTGCGAAATGAGGGCGCTGCGCAGATGGTTTCTGAGATCCCTCCCAGCTTCGGAGCCTCTAAACCATTAGGCCAGACGCAGGGGGAGGGCCCGTCTGGTAACCATCGGCTTCTCTGCTTTCCGGGGGCAAGTTGCAGAGGAAAGAGCAGAGCCCAGAGGGGGCCCGGCCGCCAGCCTCCGTCCTCCGGCACCTCGGTCATCGCGGGCGCCCTCGCAGCCTGGGGCAGGGCTGAGGCTGGCTGAGGCCCCGGCCCCGGAAGCCAGGACTCACCAGGGCTGCAGGGGACGCAGGAAGCTGCGTGGCTGAGGCTGGCCACACTTTGAGAAACGCTGATCAAAAACAGGGGGCAGACAGAGAACGTTCCAGGCCTCTGGCTTTGGTTGGATGGGTTCAATATAGGGTCGTCTGATTTAGCAAATAACGACAGAACACGCAGTGAAACCTGAATTTCAGATAAACAATGAACATTTGTTTAGTATAAGCACATCTCATGAGACATTGGGGACGCACTGGTACTAAAACATTATTTGATGTCCTGCATTTCATCTGACCACCTTGGGCTTCTGGAGGTTTCTGCCCCATCCGAGGTGTCCCTTCCACACGAGTCTCTCCTTTGGGTGGAGTCCACCCCGCCCAGGGTCTCCTCAGGCCCCAGAGCGGGAAAAGACCCCCTGCGGTTCCCCCCCTTCCCTCCCTCCCCGTGGCACAGGGGTGTTCGTAGTTCTTCATGAAACAGTCCTGAATCACCCTGATCTCAACGTGACACCTGTTTCCTGTGGGGACCCAGCCTGACACACGAGTGGAATGAAACCCAGAAGGTTCCCAGGGTTATTTATTAAATAGGTATTGGTAAAAATAAAATAAAATAAAAACAACAAAATAAGTTATGGGTGCTTGCGGCTCAAAGGTATGGAATGAATGAGGCTATGCAAAGCCCCAATTTTCAGGGGATCCACTCTGTCAAGGAAGGAAACAGCGACTAAGAGAGAGGTAGCCAAGTAGGGGGGGATCACAGCCCACCCCACATCAGACCCTGGTCCTCCCCCATTCCTCCACACTGCCACCTCCGTCTCTAACTGAGCCACCCGAGAAATCACGTCTTTACCCTCTCTCCCCCTGGCCTCTTCGAGGAGATGCCCATAGCCTTTTTCCTCTTCTAGGACATACAAAGCCTTCGAAATAACTGTAGTGGAACAAAGCTGCTTCCCGAAGCAAATGTTGGCCCTGCTCTTCAAAACCGGCAGGCCCCGCCCCGGGCCCCAGTCCTCAGGGGAGGGGCAGAGGCAATGTTCACCGACAGGATTCTTCAGGTAACAACTTGGTTGAGACCCGCCACCCACTGGAGATGTGCCCAGAACAGATCATCCTGCCCAGGTACCCGGTTTCAAAAGCACCTTGGTAGTCATGGCAACGGTCCACACGCCAACCCTCGAGGCTCCAGGGAGAGGGGCCTCAGGGGGACACTGAACAGATGCACGTGGGCTGCCCGTCCTGAGACGCCATTCGGCAGGGACAGACATCCTCTCCCTTCTGCCCTCACCTTTGTCTTTAAAGACCAGATGCCTTTCAGGTGAGGGGGAATGAAACAGGTGTCTAAAGAACACGTTAACAAGTCTCTAAAGGGCAACCCAAAGGCAGAATCCTCAGCATCACTTGGGCCTCAGTGTCCCCCCACCCAGGGGGTTCTCCTGTTCAAACATCATCACCTGCATCAGAAGCACGCTTTGGGGTTGAAAGATGCCAACTCCATGGCCCTACGCTGAGATGCCATCAGGGGATCATGGTTCCTAAGGACCCGGGTTTCTCCGTGGGTGACAGACACTTGACACTTCAGTAACCCTAGCTGCTGAGGACATCTAAGCTATACCCTGGCTCTGAGGGAAGACCCAGCAAGCAACATTCTGTTGAGGATTCAACTTTTGACATTTGTGGGTATTTTTTCATCTAGACGCACCCTGCCTTGTTCCACAGAGGATCTGAGGTGACGTGACTTCCATGTGACCTGCTGTCAGCTTGGCAGTCGCAGATGTCACAGTGAGTTAGTGCTCTGGACTTCGGATTTCCCCACCAGTCTGCTAGGCGCATGTGTTTACTATGACTCAGTCTCCCTGAAGCCAGATACCTCTGGGGATGCTCACTGGTAACCCCAGAGCCTGGCCTGGCACGCCAGCCAGAAGCTACCCTGCCCCACTGTCGCCAGCCCATGCTTGTAGCCCACATCCCGAAGCAGACAACCATTCTTTGTCCAACTGTGAGTCTGATGGATTTCTTGGGGTCATTTCCCCCCAACATTTTATTTTGAAAAATTTCAAACTACAGAAAAATTACAAGAATAGTAAAATGGAACCCCACATCCCGGCCCTTAGGTATTTGCTTTAACCCTTTGAAAGTAAGTTACAGAGAGCATAACATTTCATAATGTTGAATATTTATACTCAGAGTACTGAAGCCCATAAGTTTGAAGGGAGGGGCAGTCTTCTGTCATCATCCTATCTTGTTGCACCCAGGACACTGAACACTGATGACAGGATGCCAGCGGAGAGCGCATTTTGATGTTAGGGTGGATCAGCGGCCGGAAGCACCTTCCTTCCACACTTTAACGCATCTTCTCCGCAGGCGGGCATCTTCGGCAGGTGTTTAAGTTGGTCAGGAACAAGAAGGCAAAGTGGAACTGGAGCACATCGCAGACTTTGGACCAGAAGTGGCCCGTGAGCCGCTGGAAGAGACACCACTGCGAGAGCTCGTGGTCACACAGCTTGAGGACCACAAAGCCCAGGCAGCAGAGCACGCCCAGAGCCAAGTACGTTCCCGAGGAAGTGCTGCCGTGACGCCCCTGAGTGCGCAGGGCCTGCCCCACAGCTGCTGCGATGTGTACGCCCAGCGCCACCTCAAACCCACGGGGGTGCAGCAGGGCCAGGCTATAACTGCACAGGGAGAGGCCCTCGACAGCCAGGAATAGCCAGGGCTTCCAGCCCCTGTCCAGGCAGAGGCACCAGGCCACCGGCCATGCAAAGATGGGCAAGGTGAGCCACTGGTCCAGCACGGCGGTGGGGCACGTCTGCATTGCGATGCGCAGCCACTGAACCGGGCCGTAGACCAGGGCCATGCCCGCAAAGACGTCCTTCAGGTAGCAAGCCTTCCGTGCCTCTGTGGGGCCCCCCGGGGCGCTGGCCTTGCTCTGCAGCCAGTATATCCCCAGGAGCACATAGGCCACGTTAACGAGCGAGTTGAAGGGCATGGCCAGGAAGGCAGGGAGGCTGGCGACCGGCACTTCGGCGTAGTGCTCATAGCCCACTTGGACAGAGACACCTGCAAAAACACCGGTGTGGACGGTGGCCGCACAGAGGCAGCTGACCAGGGCCACGTGGAAGAGGGCCTGCCCCGACTCGGGCTTCATCTGGAAGCCTATGTGTGACCCGGGTCAGAGAGCTTAAGAGAGCAGCCGTCTTCACTGTTATTTCAGAATTCAGATAAACAGTTTTTTTGCAAAACACTCCTCGGCCTCCCAGCTGAGCCAGCAGGAAGGAGTCCCTGTGATTTCCGACGCAGATGCTGCGACCTTGCCCCGAGTGGAGGTGGTGGCCCAGAGGAAGGCGAGGGTTCTGTGATTGGTTGGCACCAGTGGAGGATCGTTCTGCCTTTTTCCTCTGTGGTTAGAAAAAGAGTGTAGTTAAAGGGTGTGGGTAGAAAGAAAACCATCCAAAAAAGAGCCTCCATCTTCCCGATTCTCAGCCTCAGGATCCACCAACAGTTTTCATCAGAAAAAAAAAAAAAAACAGAAATAAAAGTGCAGGAATACCCACAGTCCATTCACCTTCTTATGCATGGCCTCTAGAAGGCTCTGGAACCCTCTTTCACCTAGAGGTTTTGTGCCCCTCTCTCCTGATACCTATGCTGTTGTTCTTTCATCTCTGTGCTATAAAAATCCCGCCCCTTGCCCTAGTTCCCTTCGAGCCACTGCATTTAGAGACTTAAATCTTTCCTAGGCCTGCTGTTAAAACTAGAATGGGCTTTTCCACCTCAGTGGCATTACAAATGTGGAAGTTTCCAAGCCAGTCCCAAAGCCCTTTGAACCAAATACCCAGTTAAATGAGAAACCATTAGCTGTGTTCCGAGTTCTGGAATCTAACGCAAGGATGGTGGGGGTGGGTAGGAGGAGGGGAGGGGGAGGACTCCCTTCTGCTTCTTAGGTGTGAGGCCAGGTGGCACAGGGAGCCGTCCCCCAGGCCTGCCACCCTGGTTCACCCTCCTGCCTGCCCCCGAAGTGCCGCGCCTTTCAAAATCACCTTCTGTCCTTGACTCACAAGAAAACCTTCCACTTCCTGCAGTCACAGAAGCAGTCCGATAATTTAAAAACAATGTGGACTTTTCATGGACCGTCAACTGCTCTGGGGCCTGCTGCAGTGTAAGCTGGCCTGGTAGCCAAGAGATGTATTAATATCAACAAGAGAAGAGGTTCAATGCCCTGAAAGTGACTGAAAGCGAAGACAGCAATCAGGCAGGCAAGCATGGGGATGAGAGGGACTGTCCATGTTCAAACCCCAGCGC
This sequence comes from Mesoplodon bidens, assembly GCF_964165515.1. Classification (NCBI taxonomy): domain Eukaryota; kingdom Metazoa; phylum Chordata; class Mammalia; order Artiodactyla; family Ziphiidae; genus Mesoplodon; species Mesoplodon bidens. The sequence goes on from NC_138163.1 coordinate 766,547, forward strand.
CCCCACCTACTAACCGTGTGATCTTGGGCCTTAACTCTTCCGGGCCTCAGTTTGCATACCTGCAGAATGGGGATGCTACCAGTACCTCCCTGCAGAGTCGTGGTGTGAATTAAATGAGTTCTTAGATATGTAGACCACAGTTTATTTCTGAGGCCCAATGTCCACCTGCCCTCCTGCAGTTCAGGCCCTGAAAGGGCGGGGCAGGGTCTGATTCTGTGCTCGCGAAGACCTGCTCAGTTTCAGTTCAAGCACAAAACCAGCACCCCTGCTCTTTTTCCTCATCCTGTTTGCCAGTTCACTTCTCAGACTGACCCTGGGGCCCACCTGTCAGACCCGGGAAGGGGCCCACTGGGTCTCTTGGTCAGCCTTCTCGCTCCCATCTTGCCTTGGGGGCCTGTTGTTAAGGGGACCAGCATTTCCACGAAGGAACTGAAGGCCTTGTCCCGACTGCCATCTCAGCATGCAGCACTGTCTCGCACCTCCCCGCTGCAGCTTCCGGTTAAGGAGCCTCCAGGCTGGGGGGCTGCCCCTGCCCCGGGGTTCCCGCTTCCAGGCTGGCCACCGCTAACGTGGTCTGCACACAGCAGCCCCCAGCATCTCCCTCAAGGACCGCCCCTGCCTAGCACCCTTCCGTGGCCGGCTGTCCACTCACACATGATCACGTCCCAACCTCTTGGCCAGACACCAAAGTGCCATGCTCATGTAGTCCTGTGGGTCCCTCCTGGGCCTGGCCTGCTTACACCCTCAACTCGGCTGTGGCTTCCGCTCTGGCACCGGCACTTCCCCATTCCGCTCCTGAGTCTGGCTGGGACACCAGCTGAGGCCCGGCCTCATATCTCCAGGTCCTTCCCTGGCGCCACCTGGGGCCCAACTCCCTGGTGCGAAGAGCCAGGCCTCCCGGGCCCCACACGGCCAGCACTAGCCTGACCCTCTTGTGTGCCAGCCAGCATGAAGGAGAGCTGGGGACCGGAGTCCAACACTGTCAGCTTGATAGACAAGGAGGCCCAGGAAGGGCGTGGAAAGTGACTCCTCTCCGGCTGCTGGGCAGAGGCTACTGAGCCCTTGCGCAAGCTGAAAGCAACGTGTAATCAAACCAACTTCCCAAGTCCACCAGGAAGGCCAGGCTGGGTACCTTATGGCCTAGCTCCTCCGTACCCGAGGTGCTGTGACACTTGTTACATGACTCTCAAAGTTCTTCCCAGCTTCCCCTGGCACGTGAAGGTCCGAGGGCTCACCAGCATCACCCTCTCCCCTGGTCTGGTGCTGGGGTCTTTGGGGGAAGTCCTGCAAAACGTGACAATCTCCTGGCTAAGGGGTTAAGACGTGTTCCTTAAACTCTCCTGCTTCCTCAGTCTGTATGCATTGAAGCAGGAGCCACTGTCATGTGTCACAGTGGTGGTTTCTTTGGCCTGTATCATTTATGACAACTGCTTATTGTGCCCGTGACTACCCTGACCACCTTTGTTCCCTTTCTGCGGGTAAGGGGATGCCAGTCTGAGGGCTGTACCATGGGACACCAGCAGCAGGAGAGCTCAATCTGGGCCACTTGGATGCCCAAGGAGCCTGGAACTACCATAGTGATTCTTGAACTCTGAGGACAGAATCACTGAATGTGGCTAAGGCACCTGGGAGCCAGCAGCTTGGCTTCCTTATTTTACAGGGGACGGAGTTGGGGCCAGAGAGGTGACGTGAACGGACAAGGTCACTTAGGGCAGTTGGTGGCACAGAAACACAGATGAGGGCTCTTGTCCTTTGGCTGTGTCACAGGACTCTTTGGCCTTTTCTCAAACAAATGTTTCCAAATGCATAAACTAAAACAGAGAATTACAACAGAAACTTAATATGTCGAAAGACAGTTATTAAAGTATTTTTGAAAATGTATGATATAGTAATATATGTGCTTCTTACTAACAGGTTAAATTACAGGATCTATGGGCAGGTTGAACAACTACAGTAACTTCCTTTTTTAAAAATAAATTTATTTATTTTAGTTATTTATTTTTGGCTGTGTTGGGTCCTATTGCTGCGAGCAGGCTCTCTCCAGCTGCGGTGTGCGGGCCTCCCACCGCAGTGGCCCCTCCCGCTGCGGAGCACAAGCTCCAGGCACGCTGGCTTCAGTAGTTGTGGCACGCAGGCTCAGTAGTTGTTGCTCACGGGCTCTAGAGCACAGGCTCAGTAGCTGTGGTGCACGGGCTTAGCTGCTCTGCGGCATGTGGGATCTTCCCGGACCAGGGCTCGAACCCATGTCCCCTGCCTTGGCAGGCGGATTCCCAACCACTGCACCACCAGGGAAGCCCAACTACAGTAATTTCAAAGCAGTTATTCTGTAATAACGTGTAATTTAGTTAATTTCAGGATATCTATAAGAAAAGCTATATGATCTCAAATGATCTGTCATTTCCTTTGGTGACATAGTCACCAGGCTAACGCTCTGTGCTTTGCTGCCTACACTTGTAATTGAGGGAAAGGGCAAATTTCGGCTGGAGGTTGGTGAATGTAAAGATCAAATAAAGATGAGAGAAACAGGAAAAATCATCTGTTGTTATTCCAAGAGCCCGGACAGCAGCGCATTACACCCTGCGTCTGGCAGTGAGCATGACAGTGCAGCGACCAGACGGTCTCCTGCAAGATTTGGAACATCGCGGTGATGACAGTACCCACCTCTCAAGGTTGTTGTGAGAACTTACAGGATTGGCGCGAAAAGGCCAGCGATCACCATCCGGGTATTTTGCCTCTCTCGCTTTGCTGGGGGAAATTCAAATCTCGAAAAAGGGCGGACCCGAAAGGCGGCCATGCGCCTGCGCGCGGGGCGGGGCACGAGGCCCTGGGAAGCAGGCGGGGCGGGGTGACGCGAGGTGACGCGGGGCGATGCGGACCGCTCCCGCGCCCGCCCGCTCGCCTCAGGCGCCGCCAGCCTGGCTGCCCGCCCGACAGCAGGAGGGGCGGCGGGCGGCTCGGCGCGCGGCGGCCCCGCTCTTTTTCTTGGGGCGCCGGCGGTCGCGGCGGCGCCCCCGCGTGGGGGCGGGACAGCAGGCCTGGGAGCCTGGGCGGGCTCCGCCCCCGGCGTGGCGCGCCAGGCCGCGTTACCGCCCACTCTCACCCCGCCTCCGGCTCCCCTGGAGGCGGGCTTCGGGCCACCTTTCCGGAGGCAGCTGGGCGTGCGCAGCAGGAAAACGTCCCGCTCCCCGGTCCGAGGCCTGACTCTAATGTCTCCGTCAGCCACCCTCAGCAACCTGTGCTCTGTCCCCACTGCTAGTTAAAGCGATTCCTCTGGCGTGTGTCCCTTCAGCGACCCAGGGGGCAGTTCCCAAGGGGGCGGGGCCAGCGGCATCTGAGGCATTCTCATCCGGGCATTCCCCAGATGCCGCAGCCGCCATCTTTGTTTTGTGCTGAAAGTCGCTACTGACGCCCGCGGACGGCCGGGCGAGGGGAAGTGGCAAGATGGCGGCTCCCAGGGCGGAGGCGTGGGGGCGCGCTTCGGCGGCCACAGGGCTGGGGACGCCTGTGCTTGACCCGAGCGCGGCCTGACCCCAAGCCAAGCGCGCAGCGGCACCGGTCCCTCGCCGCGAGGCAGCGCGAGGTTCTTTTAAGAAGCCTCGGCCGGGAGGAGAAGCCTGCGAGGGCGGGGTGTGGGGGGAAGCAGTGACGTCGCCCGACTCCGCCCCCTCGCCCGACCGCCGCCGCCGCCATGTTTAGTTGTTACTTCTTCACACAAGATGGCGGCTCCCAGGGAGGAGGCATGAGCGCCCTGCCGTTACCGCTCCTCCTGCCGTACAGTTGCCACTTCGGGGCCTAACTCTGCCTCTTTGAAGCGGCTCCTGTGGGACGGAGTCATAAGGAGGGAAGCGAGGATCGGACGCTGCCTTGTGTTTGGTTTGCAGTGGAAGAACTGACCCAAGAGGAAGAGAATAGGGGGGAAGGGGGAGCTAGTCTCAAGATGGCGACTCCCAGGGCGGCAGGCGCAGCCTGAGCAGCAGAGGCGGACTAAAGGGAGACGCTCGAGACCTCACGAGCCGTACGGCGCGAGCCTCCGAGCAGCCCTCGAGAACTCAAGCTCGTTTCACTGGCCTCCGGCGCGCCTCTATTCTTTACAAGTGTCGAGGCTGTTTAGGGAGCGGCCTCTGCACTAAGCGCTGGGCGGGGAAGCGGGACGTTCTCAAGATGGCGGCTCCCACAATTGTGGTCTGAGCTCCGGCGGGGCTGGGACAACCGCGGCGCTTGTGGCTCATTTCCACCCGCCCCGGAAGCCGGCCAGTGCAGGAGACTTGGGGGGTGTGGGAACCGGGCCGGGGCTCCGCCATTTCCGGCGGGGGAGGGCTACGATTGAGGAAGGGAGGAGAGAGAGGCGGCTCAAGATGGCGGCTCCCAGGGCCTCCCGCTCGAGCTTCTAAGTGGGAGCTCTCAGGCAAGTAGTCAGGGCGGCGGGACTCAGCGGCCTCCAGCTTCTCGGGTCTAGGCGCTCGACAGCTTCAGGAGGCTCTTAAGGAGACGTGGTGAGCGAGAAGAAGGGGAAGAGTAGAAGAGGAGGAGAATAGTTAAGATGGCGGCGTCCATGGAGCCGTTCACCGCTGTGTGAGGAACCGCTTCTCTGTGCGAGACGCCTTAGACGAAAGGGGGTGTGTGTGAGTGGAATTGGGGGTCTCCCTTCTCGCTTGGTGACTTTTTTCACCGCGCCCTTTCCCGGAACTATGGCTTCGGCCGTGTCACCCGCCAACTCGCCAGCAGTGCTCCTGCAGCCCCGCTGGAAGCGAGTGGTGGGTTGGTCGGGTCCAGTGCCCCGGCCCCGCCACGGCCACCGCGCCGTGGCCATCAAGGAGCTCATCGTGGTGTTTGGCGGCGGCAACGAGGGGATAGTGGACGAACTGCACGTGTACAACACGGGTGAGTGCAAAGCCCGTTGGGTTCTCGGATCTTTCCCTCCTCCCTTCATCTCCTCCCTCTCCCTCCTTTTCCCTCCCTCTCTCTCCCCTTCCTTCCCTCCTCCCTCTCTCTCCTTCCTCCCTCTCCCGCCTTCTCCTCCCCTCCCCTGCAGCCCTCTCCCCCGCCTCCTATTCCCCCTCTCCGTCCGCACCCTTCTGCTACTTCTCCCCTCAGAGACCGTTTGCTCTGCCCGGCATCTCTGCTTTCCCTTTGCTCTTTTTCCCATTCTTACACCCCTGATTCCCATGTGTTTGAGAGGCGCTTTTCATTATTGGAGAGGAACCCTGTACCCTGGCTGGTGAGGGAGCGGGGGCGGCGCCCGCGGTGGTGACTTCAGACAGACACCGTTACCCCCGCCAGGCGGGCGGATGCGTCCCTTTGGCGCAGAGTCCCACCCCCTTCCTCCCTCCTCCTGCGCCCGGTCCGCTCTTCCTCATCTCTGGTGCTCTTTCGGGAGAAATGACAACTTCTAGATTACAGATTAGGTCGCCGTCTCGAGAAAAGGAGCAGAGTTGAGCAGCCTAATCCCGACCTGGGGGAGGGGGGCGGGTTGTGTGCTGCGCTGGGTAACCGTCTCCTGGGGACCCACAGGTCAGACGACATTGCTGCTTCCCTCTTGCAGCGTTGACTTCTCCAGTGTTTCTCTACAGATTTCCTGTTGTCTCGATCTGGGATCCTTTGATGTGAGAAATGATTTAATTCCAGTGATCCCGCAGCAGGCTGAGGAGGTTCCCCTGCCCATTCTCATGCCTCCCCCAAAGCCCGGGCCTGGTTGGTTGGGAGGGGCAAGGTTCGGTCAAAGCTGAAGACTGCGGTGCGCCTCTGTCTCTCCGGGTGCTGCTGCCGTGCCGTGCCGGCTCGCCTTCGGCCTGTTGCCTGGTGTCTCCGCTAAGTCTCTAGGGCTTAGCCGCATCCTCCTGCGGCCCCCTCCCCCGTGGTGGCCACTTGGCCCGGTTGGTACACCTGGCGCCTCCTTGGGCCCGAGCTGCCTGTTGAATGGACGCTGGCCCGCAGGGCCTCGCCTGGCCCGGAGGGAGGGAGGGGCTCGGCGGGCGTTTTCGCCGGGAGCTGTGGGCCTAGGTGCCTTGCGGTCCAGTCCACAGCCTGAGAGATGGAGGCGGGGCTGCGGAAAACCCCCTCCCAGCTCAGACAGCGTGCTTTTAGGAAGCTCCCCTCCGCAGCTCGCAGTCGCATTCGGGTCAGCCGCGGCCAGGGGCCGGCTTCCAGCTCTTTCCCCCTCGCCATCTCATCTGGTGAGCTCCTTTGGCCCCAGAGCCATCCTGTCCCAGGGTTCTGGCGGTACGGTGTCCTCGGGTCTGGGCATCTCCTTCCAGCTTTGAGGTTGCTCTGGGATAAGGTGTTGGTTGGAGTGCTGAGGCTTGGAGCTGGGCTCTCGGTTGGGTGCTCCCCACCCCCGCCTCCCCCAAGGCACAGAGTTTAGTTTTCTCTGCATCTTGTAGGTTATTGACCCTACAAAGTTGACTTTCAAGAGGCTGGTGGGTTGCCGGTGACCCTTCACATTCTGGGTCTGAGCACCTGTTGCCTCCAGTGAGGCTGGGCTGGTTGGTGGTGCTCTGTGCCAGATCAGACAGCTGCAGCGGCAACGATTAGCCCGGTAAGGTAAGGTTGAGGGGCAGGGCTGTTTTTAGAGAGGCCGTTGCCCTGAGCAGAACCTCCTAAACTCCTTGGACCAACTTCATTCTCGTAAGGCCTGGAGCAGGCTCCTTGGCAAGGAAAGACAATTTTAGAAAGTAGGGCAGGGGCCTAATTACCATCAGCTCCAAAGTCCACTGCTTCCTGGGGCCTCTGTGTATTCATTAGTTTATTAAAATGAATTGAGCCCTTTGGCGTTAATTCATTCCCCATTTGCAAGGGTGTGTTGTATAGTAGAGGATAGCCAGCCTTCCGAAGGGCTGCAGCCCTGGATTCCTCCAGGGTAGCAGTTTGGAAAGTGCCCTATGAACTCCCTCGGTGACGTCTCACGGTGACGTCTCAGGAGAGCCGTTAGCTGACCCAGCTCCCCGGTCCTCACCAAGTGTTTGCTATTTGACAGAGCCTTGAGCTCCTGCTGTTCTCAGAAAGACAGGCTTGGTGTTGCCTCTCTCCCACCAGCTGTGGCGCAGATGCGCAGCATCCTTAGCTGCTGTCTTGACAGCCAGCCTCCTGCTTATCTTGGTTTTGGTTTGTTTATGAATTTATTTATTTATTTATTTTTGGCTGCGTTGGGTCTTCGTTGCTGCGCGCGGGCTTTCTCTAGTTGCGGCGAGCGGGGGCTACTCTTCGCTGTGGTGTGTGGGCTTCTCATTGCGGTGGCTTCTCGTTGTGGAGCACGGGCTCTAGGCGCGTGGGCTTCAGTAGTTGTGGCACTCGGGCTCAGTAGTTGTGGCGCGTGGGCTCTAGAGTGCAGGCTCAGTAGTTGTGGCGCACGGGCTTAGTTGCTCCGTAGCATGTGGGATCTTCCTGGACCAGAGTTCAAACCCGTGTCCCCTGCATTGGCAGGCGGATTCTTAACCACTACGCCACCAGAGAAGTCCCTTGGTTTTGTTTTAAATGAGGTCAGAGCATACTCTCTAGTGCTTTTTCTTCTGCAAGATGAGTGCTCAGAGACACTCGCCCTTGGGAGAGAGTTCCCCATTGCTAAGACAAAGGGCTCCAGGGGGCACGTGCTTGCCTCGCTGTCTTGGTCAGCTCAGAGATCGGGGTCAGGGGCTGACAGGGCTGGGGGTGGCAGGTGTGCACTTGAAGGGTGTGTGAGAGAAAGTGTGTGTCCTTCCTCTTTGGTGGCTGTGAAACCACAGGCCTTTGGGAGATCTTAGGGTAGCAACTGTCCTTGACCTCGGGGAATTTTACTTCAACAGCAAAGCGGATTACCCAGAAGACCCGGCCCTGACACAGTGGGGTGCGCCCTGGTGAGGGGAGGGTGTGGCTGGTTGCTAAACCAGTGGCCCAGGGCTGGTCTGCCTCAGTGGTTCTCAAATGTCTGCAACTGATACCACTGGAAGGAGCCTTGGAAAACATCTAGTGGGACTTCCTTGTTTTTGCACATGAGGAAATTGGGGTCTGAGAGGGGAAGTGACAGGTCCAGGGTCACCCTGCCAGCTGGCAGTGGAGTCAGGCAGAATACAGGCCGTCACCGAGACTGTCGGGCTGTCTCGCCCTTCAGTTAAGGGGTGCGGGCCACCACCTTAGAGACACCTCCCTGTTCCTCTGTCCCTGGAGCTAATTGGTCACTAAATTGAGCTTATCTCAAACCCGTTCCCCCTCCGTTCCGGGTCCTTCTTGCTCTCACAGTCACTTCCTGCTCGGCCCGGCTGGTTTCACTTGTCGGGAAGTCACGTTCAGCCTTCAAGGCCCCGCTCCCATGTCACCTCTTCTGAGACACACACACACCCACCCACCCCCACCCCCACTTCGAGCCTCGGCCGAGCAGGAAGGCAGCTGCGGGGGGGGTTCGGCCACCTCCCACCTCCTGGGTACAGGCCTCCCTTCCTCGGCCCCCCTCCCAGCCGAGAGTGGCGACAAGCCCAAGCCTAGGGAGAAGGAGGGACCCGGAGGTCAGGTCATGCACTGCCCGCCCCGCTACATGAGCGAGAGATGATATGACTGGGGGCAGCTGCCATCTCAGGGTAGAACTGGGACTGTACTTGATGTGAAGAGCGGCGGGTTCTGGCTTCAGACCAGAAGCTGCACCGCCTCACAGACTGCTCCTGATGGCGGTGCAGGGGGCCCCTGCCCTGCCTGGAGTGTTCTAGAATGAGATCAGCCCCTCTTGGGTGCTGTAGAATGAGCTGTCAGGACGTCACAGGTCCCTCTAGCCCGGCCCGCTGAGTCAGAGGTGGCAGGTGACGACAGAGCTGCCGTTTCCCGTGTCGCCTCCTCCCGGCCCTCAGGTGGGCACCTAGCAGTCACTTTAAGTTGGTGACAAGGTTCTCATCTCTGTGTGTGTGTTTCGCCCTGTGACTTCGGGTAAGTTACTTCCACTCCTGGTCTCTGTTCCTTTGTCCACGGAGGGAGGCTCAGAGGTCTGTGTCGGCTTCTATCCCGGGAACTTGGATGAAGCTCCTTCCGGGCACCGCGGGAGGCCATCTCCCCCAGTTCGGGTAGGGCTGATGGCTCCAGCCTGGAAAGCTGCTGCTCTTCTCGGTTTGTCTTTGTGCTGCGCGGGAGGACGGGGCGGAGCGCGGGGGTCTGGGGCCTGGGCGTGCGGAGCAGGCAGGGGACCCGGAGGGGGGCGCTGGGCGTCCCGGAGGCCCGCTGGCTGCTGAACTGAGGACGGGACCCACAGCCCACTGCAAACTAACGTGTACACTTGGGAAGCGGCGAGCCGGGCGCCTTTACCTCGGCAGGTGTGGTGTGCTTTCGGGGGGGGGGGGCGGGGGGCAGGCCTCTCTGCCCAGCTGCAAGTAGAGTCGGGTTACCCAGCCCGGACGGGGTCAGGGACCGGGTGCGCAGTGCTGTCCCGGCTCCTATCGCCCCGGCAGGGGCTCTGTTCGCTCCCAGATCCGTGCCCTGCCCACCGGCCCCTCAGTCCCAAGTCGCTTGCCTACGTTCGACCAAAAGTGATCGAGGGCCGTGGAATCAGATTTGCAGTTGGCTGCCGGTTTGGGGTTTTCGGAGAGAGTGTGGTGTATGTTTTAGGGGATGGCCCTTCAAATAACATAGGACAGAAGGCATCCCTCACAAGAGGGCAGTGTTTGCCCCCGGACTTTTCCGGGAAGACCTGGCATAGCAGACGTGGGGGCGGTGGCCCAGGAGGGGCAAGGATGCCAGGCAGAGCAGGGGCAGGTTGGGAGCCCCAGCCCGGCTAGAGGCGATGGGCTTTGGGCAGCTTAGTTGGCACTGACTGCCGCCACCTCTGCCCATGTTCTGGAGGGGGGAGGGGTGGGCCCCGGGGGGGCTGCTCCGGACCGTCACCCGGGAAACAGCAGTAGAGATTGATTCGTACCCCCATGGTCCTCCCCAGCTTGTACCGCGGGCTGCTGCTCCCCGCCTGCACTGGTACCTCTTTTGGCCACTTAGAGGTGCAGCCATGGGCCCCTGGACGGTATTTTGGGTGTTAGATGTTTCTTTCCGATGAGCCGTAGAGTGGCGGGAGGTGGCCACATCGCCAGAAGCTGACGAATTTTCTTGGTCAGTGACTTCCTGCTTATTAAGACGACCGTGACGAGAAGCAGGGTGATCACAGGCTGTTTTGAGGTGGCCTCTGAGGCCAAGGGGTTTGGAAGATGGCTTGGATAGAGGGCTGGCACTTGGATGGTAAAAGGAGAAAGTCCCACATCCTTGGGAAGAGAGGCAGTGCCTCAGTCCCTCCTTTCTTAGACTGTATTTTGAAGGCTGGTGGGTGTGGGGAGGAAGAGGGGTGGAGGTTCTGGTTCTAGGGGCTCCCGAGGCGGTCTGACTTCTGCTAACTTTTGTTCTCCAGCGACCAACCAGTGGTTCATCCCGGCCGTGAGAGGGGACATCCCTCCTGGATGTGCAGCCTATGGCTTCGTGTGCGATGGGACTCGCCTGCTGGTGTTTGGCGGGATGGTGGAATACGGCAAATACAGCAACGACCTCTACGAGCTCCAGGTGAGGCCCCGGTTGTTGGGGCGGGGGCGGGGGCAGGCCCCGTGCCACCCAGGACCTTCTCACTCCCTTCAGGTCCCTCCCTCATCAGCACCAGCCCTTCCCTGTGCGGCCAATGGCCCGGCTCATCCCCGATTTAATCACTGAGTCTTGATTTTGCAGGCAAGCCGGTGGGAGTGGAAGAGACTCAAAGCAAAGACGCCCAAAAACGGGCCCCCTCCGTGTCCTCGGCTCGGGCACAGCTTCTCCCTTGTGGGCAACAAATGTTACCTGTTTGGGGGTCTGGCCAACGATAGCGAGGACCCCAAGAACAACATTCCGAGGTGAGGCTTTGTCCTGTTCACGTGGAATCCCATGAAGGCGGCTGCTCGCCCACACGCCAGCCAAGCCTGCCGTACCAAGTCCCTTTCCTTTGTGAAGCAGGAGGGTGGCACTGGATGCCCTCTAAGGAGCTTTCCAGCACTGAGGTTTCTAACCCCGAGGAGGCCTCGTGGGAGGAGGGCCAGGCCAGGAGGTAGAAACCCACCTTGCCTTGGGCTGCTTCCTGCTCCTCGGACCCAGTTTAGAGCTGGCGCTTTGCTTCTCAGCATCTGCTGCCTGCAGCCTTCGTGATGGGTGTTGTCCTTTCTAAAGTTTGGCGGTAGTCCTGAGATGGTGCCCCCTTTTCACCCGGGAGGCCCTCATATCATGCCCAACTTTGTGTGCAGGGCAGACTGGCACACCCCATCCAGCTCTTTCTCTTCTCCTCTCTCTACTCCTCTGGAGCTTCTGGTAGCCCCTCCTTCAGGACGAAGGTAGAAGACCTTGGAGTTCGTGCGGCCTCAGCCCCCTTTGTCTCCCCAGGAGTCCACTGTTCACCCATCGAAGCCAGTGGCCCGCCATAACTGACTGTCCTTCTCCAGGTACCTGAATGACTTATACATCTTGGAACTGCGGCCAGGCTCTGGAGTGGTAGCCTGGGACATTCCCATCACTTACGGCGTCCTTCCCCCACCTCGGGAGTCGCACACCGCAGTGGTCTACACCGAGAAGGACAACAAGAAGTCCAAGCTGGTGATCTACGGAGGGATGAGTGGCTGCCGGCTGGGTGACCTCTGGACCCTGGATATCGGTAAGATGTGGGGGCGGCCGGCGTGTGGTGTTGTGTTGGGGCTCACGGGGAGGGGAGTGTCCCCCCCAGCCCCGTACTTGCTGCAGGGTCAGGATAGGACCCATCTGGGGCTGTCATCTTTGCCCCGAGCTTGTGGCGTTGCTTGAAGAAAGAGCAGGGCTCGGTTGGCTGAGTTGGTCTGCTGTCTTCCAGAGAGTGAGGGGAGAGGGAAAGGCCTTTCTAGAATGGAACTGTGTAGGTGAGGTAGCACCCGTCCCTGTCGACTTGTCAGTGGTCAGGCTGTGCCAGGAGCGGGGCCCCCTGCTCTGTCACAGTCAGGGGGGATGTACAGATGCCCTTAGAGCCACGGGGACTCCTCGGGCTGGTCGGCAGGTGGGGAAGTGGGAACGGTTGAAAGGAGTTCAGGCTTTCGACCTGAAGAAGGCTGAGGGGAGAAGGTGGCCAACCACACATCTCTGGAGGGTTAGGTGGTCCTGTGGGGCAGCATCGGTGCTCGAAAGAAACAGTGTCTCGGGAGCAGAATCCCCAGCAGCAGCGGCTCTGTAGGTGGCGGAGGTGGTGTGGGAGAGAGTGTGTCTCGCGGGGAGGCAGAAGGTGCGCCCGCCGCTCCTACCCCGGCCCCAGGCGCGGTGCTGGCTTGTAGCGGGTGCTCAGTGAAGGTTCAGAGGACGGTAAACACAGCTTGGGAAATGCCAGAACCTGGTGATCAGAGGGCCTCCCATGGGCTGTAGAGAGTCCAGGTGTGGAATTCTTACGCTGGGTCAGCACCTGCCTCCCCGCACCTTCCCTGTGTCCGGGGCACATCCTGTGGGTCAGAGGGCCCGTGTCCGACCCAGTGTGGGTAACCTTCCCTTCCCATTGCTCTGCAGAGACTCTGACGTGGAATAAGCCCAGCCTCAGCGGGGTGGCACCTCTTCCTCGAAGTCTCCACTCGGCTACGACCATAGGAAACAAGTGAGCAGCCAGCCACGGCTTTTCCCTTCCTAGCCCGCCCCACCCCCACCCCCACCCCCACCCCCACCCCCGTGGGCTCGCAGCTTCCTTCCAGCAACCCCTAAGGCCTGAGGAGACCTCTTTCTGGCTGGGCTGGCGTTCGGCAGCCCCGTCTTTCCATTATGACCCTGGGGGACTGAGAAAAGACAGAGGGTAGAGGGGCACAGACCGTCTTCTCTGCCAGCAGCTGAGTGTTTTTGTCAGTGCCAAGGTCCCAAAGTGAATATAAGAACGATGGGGACTGAGGTGAGCTTTAGGTGAGCTAAACCGAGGCTCCACATACTGGAGGTGACACAGTTCTTGTGAGGGCTGAGCCACCAAGTAGGAGAGGGCCACGTCCAGAGCTTCGTGCGTCCTGGGGAGAGCTAGAGGACCAAGTGTGTTCAGAAGTTTCTGGATGGAAGAGGTGGCCTCTAGCTTGGCACCTCCTCTACAATCCTCTCCTACTCTTCCCTCCCTCGTCCCAGAATGTACGTGTTTGGTGGCTGGGTGCCTCTCGTCATGGATGACGTCAAAGTGGCCACACACGAGAAGGAGTGGAAGTGTACCAACACACTGGCCTGTCTCAACCTGGGTATGGCCTCCTCGGGCTGGGCTCAGAGCGGCCTCCTCGGCCTGAAAGCTGTGTGGGGAGCGCAGGGAGCTGAGCTGCTGCTAGGCCGTGCCTCTAGAATCCGCAAGGAGTAGCCAGTGGTCCAAGTGCTCTGAGGGACTCTCCTCCTTTGCGTCTTTTGAATAGGCTCTTCCTACCCAGCGTAACCACACAGAGCATCCTTCCTGTCTCCTGTTGGTGGTTTCTCACCCACCCTGCAGGGACTTTGCTATATACACGAGCGTTGCCTATAGGTTCCTTTAAAACCGAGGAAACAGGACAGCGGCCTGCTCTACGCAGCACGGCGCCTGACCCTTGCATTTACTCTGTCCTGGAGACCATCCCATCCCTGCAGGGCGAGTGGCCTCATTCTTTTGAATTGCTCTCGTGGTGTCAAAACTTGCACCAACGCTTCTCGTGAGTATCCTCGCACCATTCTTGCCAAGTGCAGTTGTATTCAAAGAGGAAGACTTAGACGTAGACTTGCTTTCAGAGGGATGTTGCTGTACACACAGATGCCCCTGGCAGTGTTTGCCAGGCCGGCAAACAGTTCGCTCTTCGCGGAGCCCAGTAGGCACTTGACTCTCCCCATGGGCCAGCCCCCATTCCCTCCCCTGAGCCCTGGCTGCATCAGCACGAACATCAAACTGCCAGGCACCTTCTGGGTTAAGTTTGCCTTAATCGTGAGTGAGGGTATGTATTTTTCCTTGGATCCTCTTGTCACCTTTTCTGTAACTTGCGTTCATCTTCGCCCATCTCTTTCTAGAGGCTCTTGTGTTGCTTGATGTGTGAGAAGGGAAACCTTTGGCTGTGTGTTTCACATAGTTTTCTCAGTTTGTAGTTCATGGTTTATAATTTTTTACGGTCTTTTTGCTATATGGAGTTGTTTTTGTTTTTGTCTTTGTCTTAATTTAGTAATCTTTGATGACTTCCTGGTTTTAATTCCCCATCCCTGACAGCGAAAGGCCAAAGAGCCCTTGGGGGTTGTCTATTCCTCTGCCCCCTGCTAACCTCCACATCCTGCCCTCCCCAGATACCATGGCCTGGGAGACCATCCTGATGGATACGCTGGAGGACAATATTCCCCGGGCCCGCGCCGGCCACTGTGCTGTAGCCATCAACACCCGCCTGTACATTTGGAGTGGGCGTGACGGCTACCGAAAGGCCTGGAATAACCAGGTCTGCTGCAAGGACCTCTGGTACCTGGAAACAGGTAAGGCCGACCAGAGGAGAGCTGCCATGCCCACCCCTGAAGTCTCTGCCACCGCCTTCTCACCAGCGGTGCTCTCTTACAGAAAAGCCACCGCCCCCGGCCCGGGTACAGCTGGTACGAGCCAACACCAACTCCCTGGAGGTGAGCTGGGGGGCTGTGGCAACAGCCGACAGTTATCTTCTGCAGCTCCAGAAATATGACATTCCTGCCACGGCTGCTACTGCCACCTCCCCTACACCCAATCCAGTCCCATCTGTGCCTGCCAACCCTCCCAAGAGCCCTGCCCCAGCAGCAGCCGCGCCTGCTGTGCAGCCACTGACCCAAGTAGGCATCACGCTCCTGCCCCAGGCTGCGGCCACGACCCCATCCACCACCACCATCCAGGTCCTGCCGACGGTGCCTGGTAGCTCGATCTCCGTGCCTGCCGCAGCCAGGACCCAAGGTGAGCTGGGGGCCGGGCTCTCAAGGGCAGGATCCGGCCCACCAGGGGGTCACGTGCCTGAGTGAGGACCGCTGGACAGACGGCACACCTGGTGGCCGTTCGTGCAGGCTTGTGGCCAAGTGGTGGTGGGGGACCTCGGTCTTGACCTTGGAGGCTGTCACTGAGGGTGTCTGGAAGGGCCAGATGAGAAGCACAAGCAGGTCACAGAAGCTGTTCGCCTCTGCCCCTTCTCTTGCCAGGTGTCCCTGCTGTTCTCAAAGTGACCGGTCCTCAGGCTACAACAGGAACCCCGTTGGTCACCATGCGACCTGCCAGCCAGGCTGGGAAAGCTCCTGTCACTGTGACCTCCCTTCCAGCAGGCGTGCGGATGGTCGTGCCTACACAGAGCGCCCAGGGGACAGTGAGAAGCTAGGGCGGGGCGGGGCTTTCCTGGTGGTCGGTGGTGCGCTGACAGGGTTTGAGTCCCGCTCATCCTGGACCTGTAAAGCGCTGATGAGGCAACCGCTCGTCACTAACTTAAGGGTTAATAAGTTCACGCCTCAGAACAACCCGTCTGACCTCAAGGGCATTTTAAATGTATATTTTCTTGTCCTGGAGCCTGAGGGGAGAATCTAGCCAGCTGGGGTTTGATTCAGCCACATGAGGAGAGAGCTGTATCTGTCTCCGTGGTCTTTAGGAAAGATCGAGAACTACTGGTAACTCTTGCTGCTGGGTTGTTGTGCCTCGTCAGTGGTAGGAGTCCACGTCTGGGGTCAGTAGAGCAGGGCCCGGCAGTCCTGACACTGAGAGGTGCCGCTTCAGGGCGAGCCAAGCGGGTTCTGGCGCAGGCCGTGGAGCAGGGAGCGTGGTGGCCTCGGGCCTGGCACTCCCTGTGGGCTCACACTCCCTGCGCCCACTGCAGGTCATCGGCAGCAGCCCGCAGATGAGTGGCATGGCGGCGTTGGCAGCCGCGGCTGCCGCCACCCAGAAGATCCCTCCTTCCTCGGCACCCACGGTGCTGAGTGTCCCGGCCGGCACCACCATCGTCAAAACTGTGGCCGTGACGCCTGGCACCACCACCCTCCCAGCCACTGTGAAGGTGGCCTCCTCGCCAGTCATGGTGAGCATCCCTTGGGCCTGGTTCTCAGCCTTGGGGCCTGGGGCTTCTGGGCCCTGTGATCAGACAGCGGTCACTCCTTCCGGGCTTCGGACCAACCCACGGAGGCTGTAGGTCCGTAACTGGTGTTTGCTGTGGGCTGTGGAATAAGCTGGCAGCCGTAGGGGTGTGGCAGCCTTAGGCTAGACTTGCTGGCCCAGTGTCCTCCCTTGCTTTGCTAGAGGAAAGGTAAACCAAGCTGAGCTGGGGACGCACTCACGCATGCATGCGTGGGGCAGGGCAGGCTAGAGTTTTGCTGTGCGCCCTCTCCCCACCCCACCCCCGCCCCCGCCATTCCAGGCAGAGGCTGGTGCGCTCTCTGCCCCGCCCACCACTCTTCTCTGCTCCCTCCAGGTGAGCAACCCAGCCACCCGCATGCTGAAGACTGCAGCCGCCCAGGTGGGGACGTCTGTCTCCTCTGCTGCCAACACGTCCACCCGCCCCATCATCACAGTACACAAGTCGGGGACTGTGACAGTGGCCCAGCAAGCACAGGTGGTGACCACAGTGGTGGGTGGGGTCACCAAGACCATCACCCTGGTGAAGAGCCCCATCTCTGTCCCAGGAGGCAGTGCTCTGGTGAGTGGTGGGTGCCAGGAGAGCCCAGTCCAGGCCGTGCCCTTGACTGGTCTCTGGATCACTCTCTGTGCTCTGTCTCTTCCTTTTCAGATTTCCAATCTGGGCAAAGTGATGTCAGTGGTCCAGACCAAACCAGTTCAGACTTCTGCAGTCACAGGCCAGGCGTCTACAGGCCCCGTGACTCAGATCATCCAGGTGAGCTCATGGGCCCCAGACTGTGACACAAGCAAGAGTGGGCGCTGGCCTGGGGTTAGAACTCGTGTCCCTGCCTAGACATGATCCCATGAGCACAGATGGCACAGAAGGTCCTGCTGCTTGGTCCTGTCACCCTCGGTCTTCAGAATATTCTGAGCTGCTTGGGCTGCCAGTGGAGACTAGCCAGACCAGAGTCACCGTTAAACTTGCCATTCTTCTAAAAAAAAGATGGATAGATATATATGGGTATAACTGAATCACTTAGCTGTACACCTGAAACTAACACAACATTGTAGATCAGCTGTGTTTCAATTAAAACTAAAAAAAAAAGAAAAAAACATTTCCCATCTTGACAACGATGCCGGTTCAGCTCACCCCCACTTCACGTGTTTTCCCCTTACAGACCAAAGGGCCCCTGCCAGCCGGGACTATCCTGAAGCTGGTGACATCAGCAGATGGGAAGCCCACCACCATCATCACTACCACGCAGGCCAGCGGGGCAGGGACTAAGCCCACCATCCTGGGCATCAGCAGCGTGTCCCCCAGCACCACCAAGCCTGGCACGACCACTATCATCAAGACCATCCCCATGTCGGCCATCATCACGCAGGCGGGCGCCACGGGTAGGGGCCTCCTCCAGCATGCTGGTGAGGGACAACGTCAGGAGGGAAAAGGCAGGCAGATGGAGGGCGGGCTGCGACGTGTTTCCATTCTGGTTTTCCCCTCTTTTCCACCCTCTCCCTGCCTTTTCCTTAAGATATGTCGGGAGGTAGCAGGGGTACGGCTACAGTTGGTACTTCTTTGTTTTAATCAAGGGGCAGCAGGAGTAACTGCTTGAAAGGGGGCCCAAGAGAAACGGGACCTGGCAGCAGGCCCGGGTGGGAGGCCGGCGCTGTCCCTCGTGGCCCGGCCTGAAGCCAGGCTGCCCCCCTCTCCTCCAGGTGTGACCAGCAGTCCCGGCATCAAGTCCCCCATCACCATTATCACCACCAAGGTTATGACTTCCGGAACTGGAGCCCCCGCCAAAATCATCACTGCTGTTCCCAAAATCGCCACTGGCCACGGGCAGCAAGGAGTGACCCAGGTGCGGCGTGCCTGGCCCTCTCCTCACCCCAGAGTCCAGTCCGGGAGCCCAGCAGGCCACGTGGGTCTTCCCGTGGGGCCTGGGAGGGCCAGCGCAGGGTCTGGCCAGCCCACATGTGACGTGGGGTTGCTTTCCTCTGTCATCCCAGGTGGTGCTGAAGGGCGCCCCCGGCCAGCCGGGCACCATCCTCCGTACCGTGCCCATGGGCGGCGTCCGCCTGGTCACCCCTGTTACCGTCTCCGCTGTCAAGCCGGCTGTCACCACGTTGGTCGTGAAGGGCACAACAGGTGTGTAGGCCGTGGGGGGAGTGGGGCAGAGTTGGGGTGCGCCCCGGCCCCGCCTGCCCAGGGAGAAAAGCTGCCGGGAAGGCGGCGCCAACAGCGGGCTTCCTCCCACATCCCACCCCCGCCTCCCTCTCTGCCTTCAGGCGTCACGACCCTAGGCACCGTGACAGGCACCGTGTCCACCAGCCTCGCCGGGGCCGGGGGCCACAGCACCAGTGCCTCCCTGGCCACACCCATCACCACCTTGGGCACCATCGCCACCCTCTCGAGCCAGGTGATCAACCCCACTGCCATCACCGTGTCGGCGGCACAGACCACGCTGACGGCGGCCGGTGGGCTCACCACCCCCACCATCACCATGCAGGTAGGGCAGCCGGGAGAGCACGTGGAAGCGCGGGCCCAGCCTCAGGGTTCCGGTCTCCACGTTGGGGCCATCCTCTCCAGGCTTCCTTCTGCTGCCATGTGCAGCTGGGTCCTTTTTTTCCCTCCCGTGTGTGGCACCCGTAGGACGGTTTCCCTGTAGCCATGTAATCACGATTCTTAGTCACCGTCTGATAGCGTGTCGTGCTGAGATAATATATTTCAGCCATTTTTAGTTTTTGAGCGTTAGGCTTTTTCTTTCGTGATACTGTAGAGGATACGATAATTCATTTTGGGGTGCATATGGCATCTTTCTCTTCGTACGTTGTAAGCTGAATTGCTGGTAAAGTGCTGAAGCGTCTGTGGCTGGCCTTGGTACAGCCTGGGGTCACCAGGGTTCCCAGCCCAGGCCTTGCCCCCGCCCAGCCCCTTCCCAGTCCCTGTGGCCCTTGAGGTGATGCAGTACCTCTTCCTAGGTTCCTGAGAGAGTCAGTGTTTGGGGTCAGAGGGTGAGCAGGTCCTGGATTTGCCAGCTTTGTTGCTTTAGGAGCCAAGTTGGCGGTCCCAGCCACCGTAGGGGATGCTGTACTAATTCCCCTTCTGGCCTCTTCCCCAGCCTGTCTCCCAGCCTACCCAGGTGACTCTGATCACAGCGCCCAGCGGGGTAGAGGCCCAGCCTGTGCACGACCTCCCCGTGTCCATTCTGGCCTCGCCTACTACAGAACAGCCCACGGCCACGGTTACCATCGCTGACTCAGGCCAGGGTGACGTGCAGCCTGGCACTGTGACACTGGTGTGCTCCAACCCGCCCTGCGAAACCCACGAGACGGGCACCACCAACACAGCCACCACCACCGTCGTGGCTAATCTTGGGGGGCACCCGCAGCCCACCCAAGTGCAGTTTGTCTGCGACAGACAAGAGGCAGCTCCTTCTCTCGTGAGCTCCACAGTGGGCCAGCAGAACGGCAGTGTGGTTCGCGTCTGTTCCAACCCGCCGTGCGAGACCCATGACACGGGCACCACCAACACAGCCACCACCGCCACCTCCAACATGGCTGGGCAGCACGGCTGCTCCAACCCGCCGTGTGAGACCCACGAGACGGGCACCACCAGCACAGCCACCACCGCCATGTCGGGCATCGGAGCCGGGCAGCGGCGAGACGTCCGGTACACCTGTGTGGGAAGCACTGTGCCCGCCATGGTCCGGGTCAGCATGGCTGCCGGGGCGTCAGAGGGGGCCCAGGGCTCTGTCAAGCCCTCGTGCCAAACCCGCCAGACCAGCGCGACCAGCACCACCATGACTGTGATGGCCACCGGGGCCCCGTGCTCAGCTGGCCCGCTCTTCAGACCAAGCCTGGCCCTGGAGGCTGGTGGCCGTGGCGCCACGCTCGTGCAGTTGGGCCCTCTGAGCACCCAGGTCAGGCCTGGCGGTGAGGGTAGCCCCCTAGCTGGCCTGGGCCCGCTGGTGTCTGTGGGGCGCCAGCCGGAGGCGCATCACGCCCACACGACGTACACCGCCACCACGGCCCGCTCTACCGTGGGTGGCGGGGAACCCATTGAGGTGCAGGGGATGCCCGCGCTTGGGTACGAGAGCTCGCCTGGCGCCGCTGTGACTGCGAAGGCCCTGGAGGCACTACTGTGCTCCTCGGCCACCGTGACGCAGGTCTGCTCCAATCCCCCGTGCGAGACCCACGAGACGGGCACCACCCCTACGCCCACCACCGCCATGTCCACCGGGGGTGCAGGCCAGCCAGAGGGTGGGCAGCAGCCCCCCGCTGGCCGCCCCTGTGAGACGCACCAGACGGCTTCCACCGGTACCACCATGTCAGTCAGCATGGGTGCCCTGCTCCCTGACACCGCGCCCTCCCACAGAACCCTAGAGTCCGGCTTGGAGGGGGCGGCACCACCCGCAGTTACCCCCCAGGCTGGAGCTTCGTTGCTGGCTCCTTTCCCGACGCAGAGGGTGTGCTCCAACCCACCCTGTGAGACCCACGAGACAGGCACCACGCACACGGCCACCACCGTCACCTCCAACATGAGTTCCAACCAAGGTAGGTGGACGCAGCCAGCCTGGCACCCGTGCTCCCCGGGGCCCGGGGCCCAGGCCCCAGCAAGAGGCCCTCGGTTTGATTCCGCAGAGCTCGGTTAACTAGCCTGGGCGGGTCCTCTGGGCGATGGTGTCCCCTGCTGGCAGAGCTGGGTGGAAACCCTGCTGGAGTGGGGCCTGTCATCCTGCTCTCCGCTTGCCCCCTGCAGACCCCCCGCCGCCCGCCAGCGACCAGGGAGAGGTGGAGAGCACCCAGGGCGACGGCGTGAACATCCCAGGTTCCAGTCCTATCACGACAACGGTGTCCTCCACGCTGACACGGGCCGTGACCACTGTGACACAGTCCACACCGGTCCCGGGCCCTTCGGTGCCGGTAAGAGCCCCTGGAGGGCCCCCCTCTGTCTGCCTCCCTGCTGCCCGCTGCACTTCAGGCCTGCGCTGTTCCAGGGTTGGACACCAGGTGTCGCTCTCGCTCCAGGCACGTGCCACTCCTGGTTCCTTTTCCAGACCATAGAAGGGCAGCCTCGTGCCTGACAAGGCAGGGCGCAGGAGGCCCCCAGGCTTGGTGGGTGTCTCCTGGGCGCTTTTCTTTCTGTAGCTGTTTCCTATGGCTTGTTACTTGTCTGTTGCCTGTAAAAGTGGCACAGCGGGAGTCTGAGGGCCCCTTTGTCGAGGCAGGGAGACCTCTGTGAGGATGGGGTAAAATTGGCCGGCAGGTCAAGGGTCTCTACTCCTCTTGCCACATCCCCCACTGCTCAGTGACCTGCTGCCCCTGCTCATCAGATGGGGTCGTGGCGGCCCCTGGGGAATGCAAATCCTGGCCCACAGGGAAAGATGAAGGTCTGCCTGGTTCTGGTCTCCCACTCCTTCCCTCTGACAGGGGCTTCTCTCCCTTTCTAGAAGATCTCATCAGTGACTGAGACTACCCCAGGGGCTCTGACCACCGAAGTCCCCATCCCGGCCACGATAACAGTGACCATAGCCAACACAGAAACTTCTGACATGCCCTTCTCTGCTGTTGACATCCTGCAGCCCCCAGAGGAGCTCCAGGCCTCGCCAGGGCCTCGCCAGCAGCTTCCGCCACGGCAGCTCCTGCAGCCTGCCTCCGCACCCCTGATGGGGGAGTCCGCCGAGGTCCTGTCAGCCTCCCAGGCCCCCGAGCTCCAGGCCGCCGTGGATCTGAGCAGTACAGGGGACCCGTCTTCAGGCCAGGAGCCTGCCAGCTCAGCCGTGGTAGCCACTGTGGTGGTCCAGCCGCCCCCGCCCACGCAGTCCGAAGTAGACCAGTTGTCACTTCCCCAAGAGCTGATGGCCGAGGCCCAGGCGGGCACCACTACCCTCATGGTAACGGGGCTCACCCCCGAGGAGCTGGCGGTGACTGCCGCTGCTGAAGCGGCCGCCCAGGCCGCGGCCACAGAGGAAGCCCAGGCCCTGGCCATCCAGGCCGTGCTCCAGGCCGCGCAGCAGGCCGTCATGGGTAGGTGCTGGGGGCACGGTAGGTGGCTCACCCCACTGTCTTTGGTTAAAGGGTAGGTGGGAGCCCCGAGGGGGAGACGGACTCCTCGGGAGGCGTGAGGAACCCGGGTTCCGGAGCCTCCCTGCTGGCAGCCCTGGCTGGCAGGCCCCGGTGACAGGCAGCCTGGGAAGAGGAGGCTTGTCTCCCGCTAGGGCAGCACGCCGCAGACTTGACGGGGAGGGCAGGCTGACTTGGGCGCCCAGGAAGGAAGCGGGCTTTCTCGGGCGGGGGAGGGCAGGGTAGAGGTGGGCCGGAGACGAGGTCTGAGAGACTCTGAGGGCCGGTTCTGAGGGCCGGCGCCCACCAGGGCTGCCCCTAGCTCCGGGAGGGCGGTGACCGTGGGCAGCTGGGGCTGGGCTCTCCCGCCTGCTGCTGCTCCTAAGTAGAAGTCGTGTCTACCTGGAGCAGGCACCGGGGAGCCCATGGACACGTCGGAGGCGGCGGCCGCTGTGACGCAGGCGGAGCTGAGCCACCTGTCGGCCGAGGGCCAGGAGGGCCAGGCTACCACCATCCCCATCGTGCTGACACAGCAGGAGCTGGCCGCCCTGGTGCAGCAGCAGCAGCTCCAGGAGGCGCAGGCCCAGCAGCAGCAGCACCATCTCCCCACGGAGGCGCTGGCCCCTGCCGACAGCCTCAACGACCCGAGCATCGAGAGCAACTGCCTCAACGAGCTGGCCGGGGCTGCGCCCAGCACCGTGGCACTGCTGCCCTCCACGGCCACCGAGAGTGAGTGGGGCCCTGCTCCCCCGGGGAACTCGGTTGATTGTGGAAGAAAGTCTCGGGACGGGGCGGGGGCTGGTCCCGGGCCCCTCCGTGCAGAGGCGGGCGTGTCCTCTAGCCTGCGGGAAGGGCTCCCACGCAAAAGCCAGGTCTCCGGGGCCTTTCCTGTTGATGCCGTCTTTACTCCCAGGCCTGGCTCCATCCAACACGTTTGTGGCCCCCCAGCCAGTCGTGGTCGCCAGTCCCGCGAAGCTGCAGGCCGCGGCTACCCTGACAGAAGTGGCCAATGGCATCGAGTCCCTAGGCGTAGTGAGTCTGGAGTGACGGGGACTCGGGGGTGGGGTGCAGCATCTGGGCCCCGAGGGTGGAGGGCCTGATCTCTTCTCCCCTCTCTGACTTCCAGAAGCCAGACCTACCGCCCCCGCCCAGCAAAGCCCCCGTGAAGAAAGAGAACCAGTGGTTTGATGTGGGGGTCATTAAAGGCACCAACGTGATGGTGACACACTATTTCTTGCCACCCGATGACGCTGCCCCGTCGGATGTAAGTGTCCCCGCGAGCTGAGACCCCCGGGTGGGTAGCGATTTATGAAGCTCCCCGGGGGCACGCCTGTCTTAGAGCTGCCCCCTCTCTCTCCCTGTGACTCTTGAAGTGGCTGTGAAGCCCAGCGTCGGCCCACCTTGCCCTGTCCCCCCCTTGTCGTGAAGGGGCTGCCGTGGCTGCCCTTTTCCCGGCCCACCCACCCCACCGTGTGGACCTGCATCGTGCCCAGGGTAGAAAACTCCTCTGCTGGCCCCAGAGCCATGCTCCAACAGCCCTCTCACGTCACTTCCGTGTCTCCCTTCCTGTTCGCCCGGCC
Source organism: Mesoplodon bidens (assembly GCF_964165515.1). Classification (NCBI taxonomy): domain Eukaryota; kingdom Metazoa; phylum Chordata; class Mammalia; order Artiodactyla; family Ziphiidae; genus Mesoplodon; species Mesoplodon bidens. Next base: position 790,163 of record NC_138163.1, read on the forward strand.
TCTTCCCGCAGGACGACTCGGGCACGGTGCCCGACTATAACCAGCTGAAGAAGCAGGAGCTGCAGCCTGGCACTGCCTATAAGTTCCGTGTTGCCGGGATCAACGCCTGTGGCCGGGGGCCCTTCAGCGAGATCTCAGCCTTTAAGACGTGTCTGCCTGGCTTCCCGGGGGCCCCCTGTGCCATTAAGATCAGCAAAGTGAGTCTCGCCGTTGCGTCAGCCTCTGCCCTCGGCTAAGTCCGTGCGCTCTGTGTTGGCCCGGGTGGGGGTGACTCGGGAGGGGGCCCCAAGGTGTGGGCGGAGCCAGCTGGCTCTGGGGTGAGGCTTCTGGTCCTGGCTCTGTCAGCGACTGCCAGGGAGACAAGGGCAAGTTCCTCCCCATGCCTCTGCCACCGCCTCCCCCTTTGACACACTGTGTGCTGTGCTCCACGTGGTCTTTCATCTAATCCTTAACCCCCCGATGAGGAGGAGACCGAGGCCCCAGGAGGCTAAACGAGAAGCCGTGCGCTAGGGGGCCAAGCAGGGCTAGGACGGCTGTCTGGGGCCCCGCTCGTTTCGTTGTGCTGTCGCGTCAGGCTGCCTTCCACGTGTGGGCAGAAGAAGCCATCTCCTTGGAGCTCCTCGAACCCTGCTCTGAAATAGCTTTGTTGTGTTAGCAGGAGGGGTGAAGTATGAGCAGTCAGTTCCGGAGGCTTTGAAGCATTCCAGGCCCTCTGTACCCGGGCGGGCGGGCTGGGAATAAGTCACGAAGGCCGAAGATGGCCCAGCTTTTGGTCTCTGCCCCCCTCGGTTCCAGAGTCCAGATGGTGCTCACCTCACCTGGGAGCCGCCCTCTGTGACCTCCGGAAAGATCATTGAGTACTCGGTGTACCTGGCCATCCAGAGCTCGCAGTCTGGGGGCGAGCCCAAGAGCTCCACCCCCGCGCAGCTGGCCTTCATGCGGGTGTACTGTGGGCCCAGCCCCTCCTGCCTGGTGCAGTCCTCCAGCCTCTCCAACGCCCACATCGACTACACCACCAAGCCCGCCATCATCTTCCGCATCGCTGCCCGCAACGAGAAGGGCTACGGCCCAGCCACGCAAGTCAGGTGGTTGCAAGGTGGGTGCTGTTCGTTGGGCTCCTTGGGGCAGCTCTAGGGAGAGGTTGGGGGGAGGCGGAGGAGAGCCCCGCGAGCGTCTCCGAGACCACCCGGCTCCAAGCTGGACTTGGTGGCTTTATATTCTGGGGCGGGTGAGGGCCTAGGGCCCTGGGGCGATGTCTCGGAGTGGAGGGTTGCTCGCCTTATCTGGGGGTGCAGAAAAAGCTCCTCGGGGCTGGTGGGGGCGGGGAGGGCTGCCGGGACCTGCAGCAGGAGGCACGGGGTGGGGAGCAGAGGCCTCGGGCTGCTCCGTCAAGAGTTGGCACGGGGTTGGGGGGGCCACGGGCGTCGTCCCCGCTCTCGTCCCCTCAGCTGGGCCACTGGAGTCATCTCACCCCCGTTGCTGAGCTGCCCCCTCACTGTTGCCTCTTTCCCTTCAGAAACCAGTAAAGACAGCTCTGGCGCCAAGCCGGCCAGCAAGCGGCCCATGTCCTCTCCAGAAATGTAAGTGGGGAATGCCTTTCAGGAGCCTTCTGAGGCCAGGGATGGGCGGATCCCGGGAGGAAGGAGCGGTGGGGACAGTAGGGCCCACCTTCTCCTTAAGCGAGGGGGGCTGCTTAACCGGGCGTGACGCCCCGCTAGGGCCCAGTCAGAGCCCCCGATGAGTCCCGCTCGCTTCACCGTGGGGACCCACACTGACGCTTTCGCTCTGCCTTTGCCTCCCGTCTCCCAAGGAAATCCGCTCCAAAGAAATCAAAAGCAGACGGTCAGTGAGAGGCAGCTGTCCTGCGCCTGGCTGCTTCTCCAGATTCCCCTCTGCTTCAGGACCGCCACCCGCCCGGGCCTGCCCGCCCCGCCCACCCGGCGCTCACTTCGCCCTCACGAGCCACCACACCGGCTGCCCTTCTCTCTCCCTCTCTCTCTCCCTCTGTTTTAAAAATAATCTTGAGAAAGCACATTTTACCATTGCTGTGGGGAGGAAGCAGAAGGCAGATGTGTAAGAGGCCCCCTTCCTCTCCCCGCCCAGCGCCTGCCAGGGGACCAAGGCCCCAGGAGTGGGGGGTGGGCGTGGAAGCCGAGGAGAGGTGCCCCCCCCCGGCCCCTTCCCCACCTCCACACCCTGAACTGGGTGTCTGTCTGGTTCTGTTGCATTTTCTTCCATTAGTGTTTCCCGACACCCGCCCGCCCTTCTGCTTCTCCCACCCTGCCCTGCCTGGCACTCCCATGGGAAGCTGACACATTTTCTCAGAGGCCTTCGTACACCCACCTCTTTCTCCCTTCCCTTTTCTTTCCCATTTGAAAAAAGAGAAGAAAGAAAGAAAAAGAAAGAGGTGGAGAAGGAACCCCGTGGTGGCCTGAGCAGTGTTCTGTGAAAACCTCCCGACTCCCAATTGGGGCGTAGAGTAGCCGCCCACGGAGCCTGGCTTCTGCCTCTCTGGGGTTGGGGCTAGGGGCCACATCACCAACTGCTGCATTTGGGGTTTTTTTGTTGTTGTTGTTGTTGTTTTTTTTTTTTTTTTGCGGTATGTGGGCCTCTCACTCTTGTGGCCTCTCCCGTTGCGGAGCACAGGCTCCGGACGCGCAGGCTCGGCGGCCATGGCTCACGGGCCCAGCCGCTCCGCAGCATGTGGGATCTTCCCGGACCGGGGCACGAACCCATGTCCCCTGCATCGGCAGGCGGACTCTCAACCACTGCGCCACCAGGGAGGCCCTGTTGTATTTTTTTTTAAGTTGAAATTGATGGAGTTAACATTTTTATTGTAATTTTAGCCTTAGCGTGTGGGGTTTTGTCCCTTTTTTTTGTTGTTGTTGTTAGCTGTGTACAGAATGTGTATCTCCCCCCCCCCTTTTGTTTAAACTCTTTTTCTCCTTGGCTAAGCCTTGGCAGGGATCTTTCTGGAGGAGAAGCTGGGGCAGCCAGGGTAGGAGAGACATGGAATCTCCCCTGTGGGCCTGGTGTTTGCTGCCCAGCCCGGTTTCCTCTTTCTGGCCCCTGCCCTCTGTCCCTCTGCCTGTCCCCAGGCCTCTGGGACAAAGGAGGGTGAGCCGTCAAACCTCACTCCCCATGGGCAGTTGCTCCACACCTAGAGGCTTGAGCTTGAGGGTCCACTAGAGCCCAAGATCGGGTCGCTGAGGAGGATGGTGTGGAGGTGGGGGCCACGGCCTGACACCCAGTCCTGGGTTCACAGCACTCTCCACGACCCCCAGGCTCGATCCCTGGCATGACCGCTTAGAGCATCCAACACCCACAACTGCCGCTTCCTGCAGCCGCCCTCTCTCGACAAAGCTGATGCATGATGGAGGGGAACTTGGCCTCAGAGGCAGCCTGGGAGGGCAAGTTGGGTGGTACCACCGATTCTGTGAATTTACAGTGCAGTCCCCAAGCTGGGCCCATCCTCCTAGGGCCAGGCTTGGTGGGCTTGGGGCTCTGCTCAGAATGGCTAGTGACAGCTTGCTGCCCCACGTCCCAAGCTTTAGGCAACGAGTGAGACTTGCAGGCGGGTCGCACAGAAGGATTTGAAATGACCAGCCGGTCTCTTCAAAACCCCTTTCTCTGCCCTGGAGACGCAGCTGTGGCCGGGGGGACCCCAGCCTCTGCAAACCCCCGCCCCTGGCCCACGCCCTCTGGGGCCTCTGATTTGTTGTATTATAGTATATTTCGCTGTGGAAAACGTTATGTTTAGTCACCTTGGAGCCCACCGCCTGGTCCCATTGTTTTCCCCCATCCCTATTCCCGAGCACCCGTTGATCTCTTGTTTCTGGAAACAGTAAGCTCGTTCACCTATTGTAGAGTAACCCCCGTGACTCAATATTACCATAGTGCGATGTCGTTTTGTGCTATTTTGAACAATTAAAAGACTTTTTTTGAAATAACCATCTGCCGTATTGCTGTGTCTGGGGCTCCCACAGGAGGATTCCTGAGGTGGGAAGTTGGGCCCCACAGGGCTCACCAGAACCCTCAGGGAGCCTCTTGTTCGCAGGGCCTGCTGTGAGCGGGATTCTGCTTCCCCATTGGCTCCCGTGTCTCAAAGTTCTGTGGGCTGTGGCCTTGGCACTGAGCTGCATTAGGACCAGGTTGCCCACAGAAGATCCCATGATGGTGGCCAGAGCGCAGGCCACAGGCCAAGGGGCTCCCTGGACACCTGTTGCCGATTCCCTGTGTGGAGACCAGGTCACCTTCCTTCTCCCCAACCAGCGGACAGGGGACCGGGTCCAAGGCCTGGCAGGTCGCCAGCCGCCACCCTCCTTGGACGGTTGGCCAGGGCTGAGCACCTGCCACTGAGCGCTCACAGACCCCGGAGAGCCCCCAGGATGTCAACTCTGCAGGAGAGCCCGGCGTCAACCGAGGGGTGGCTCCTCTGGTGCTCAGTGGGCGCTGCCCGAGTGACTCCTTGTCTACTCTTCCTGCACACGGGCCAGGGCCCCCAAGGGGGAGCAGCAGAGCTTCTGTTGAACCAACTGTGACAGTTGCACTGTTGGAGTGGGCTGCTATCGCTAGGGTGGTGCTGTACCCAGGGTTAGACGGGCAGAGTTCGTCCTCAGCGCGGACCAGACAGGAGCTCCGCGGAGCGCGGGGTGAGGTGGCCGAGACTCAGCACAGCCTTGGTGCCACGCGGGGCAGAGGGGAGCACCTCGCTGCAGGCCCCGCACTCTGACAAGGATCGGGTGCCCCGCCTCATTCCCCGCTCTTGGCAAGTCGCTCTGGTACCAAAAGCCATCTCCTCCCTCTCTACCCCACGGACGCGCCATGGCATCTCGCCTGAGAGGCCTCCCAGAGTGCGCTCCTGTCCCTGGTACTCCCTCCACTGGAAGCGCGGGGTCTCATGAGTGTGGGGTCCCGTCGCGCCTCCACCACACCGACTCTGACCTGACTCAGAGCCCAGACGCCTCACAGCTCATGGGGGTTGGCAGGGACAGAGGCCCAGGGAGAGTGGCAGGCACGTGTCCTTCAGGCTAGAGCAGGAGAAGCAACGTCCAGGGGTGGGAGGATGAGGGCCAGCCGGGGCGGGGGGCCCACCTGGGGGACTCTGGAAAGAAGGGGCCTGTGCAGATCTGCCAGACACGTGGTACGTGGCTCTGTGGATGCTCACAGCGTGGGGGGGACGGGCGCCAGGTTCCTGGCGCTCACTCGTCCCTCTGCTCACTTGCACGGCTCTCTGGACGGCCAGGGCCATGCTGCTGGTATCTTCAGCACCGGTCTCAAAATACTGGGCTCCAGCCCCGCCCAGGGACAGGAACACCACCGGCTCTCACCTCGCGATTGGGACCCAGGGCCGGGGGCCACCCGTAAGAACCTTAGAACCCTCCCCATAGCAAGGCTCCTCCTTGCCTAGGCATGAGGGAGACAGAGTGCCAGGAAGGCATGGGATCCGCAGGCAGGTGGCTGACACCAGCCCAGCTGGGCCTACGGCTGGGACCCCCCTACGCAGGCACGAGGGAAGGCGGAGGGTGGAGGGGCACAGCAGCCACAGGGCACACCAGATGCCGGTCCCCCGTGCTGTCGGGACCAGCGCACAGCTGCGGGAGCCGCAGGGGCGCCAGGCCCCTGTCCCAGGGCTGTAGGACACTCCTGGGCTGTTGTCCCTCCTTCCGGAAGACGGGGCGACGGACCCTGAAGGCCACGCTTCCCTGAGCCCCACTGGGAGCCCAGGGTCCCTGGAATGCCCCCTCCACATAATTCTTCCATTGGCTGGGCAAGTAGGCGACAGTTCGGCCAGCCTTCCTCAGAGCACCTGACCTAATCAGACAGTCACAGAGCCTTGAAGTGAAAAGCAGATCCGGGTGCTGGAAGATATGCCTGAAGAACTCGGGGGTGTGACGGCGGAGAGGGCCCAGGATGCCCACTCTTGCCTGGCCTTCGAGCTGCCGTCCCTGGGGCGAAGAGGTCAGGTGCTGAGGGGCTGCTTCATCAGAGAGGACTTGCTCCCCTGTGGGGCCCTGGTCAGAGGAGCCGGGGCGTTCAGCCAGTTCCAGCTGCTCTCTCTCCTGCTGCACCGGGGTCCACGCCCCGCCCTGTCCAGCCCCCTGCTGGTCCCCCCCCGCCCCACCCCCCGTCCCAGACCATCCTCCTGCCAGCTCATCCAGCACTTCCCACCGGGACGATCTTGAGCGGAGGCTGCCCAGCAGAGGGGCTCCGCAGGACTCTGCCGCCCAGAGGTGGGGTAGGCCAAGAGTCGGGGCGCAGCCGGAGGGCGGGGTGGAGTCGCAAGCCAGCCAAGCCCCGCCCCCGCTGCGGGCTCTGCCCCCAGGCCCGGGCGGAACCCCGGGGAGGAGGGGTGGGTGGGGCTAGGCTGGGTCAGCTGAGTGACAGTCACGCGACCACGACCAGCTCGCCTCCGAGCGGCTTCCTGGAGGAGAGAGGGGGACAAGCGGGAGTCTCCGAGTGTGGCAGGCCAGTGGTGTGGGACCCGAGAGGGGGTGGGGGAGGAGGGCTTGTCCTGGAGGCTCCCCAGGGCGGTGGGGTCAGTCCTGGGGCTGGTCTGGGGCTGGAGGGCAGACCGGCACAGGGCTGGGTCCCGAGGCCTGGGGGCCTGGGGGACCCAGCCCTGGGGTCCACTCGAGCCTGGGGTGAGCTGGGGCACCAAGGGGCCCACTGAGGAGGCTGGGACCCGGAAAGATGGGGAGGTCTGAGGGGGAGCTGTGCCTCCAAGTGCAAGTTTCCCAGGACATGGAGAAGGAGAGAGAGACCCTGCAGGCCTGGAAGGAGCGTGTGGGGCACGAGCTGGACGTCGTGGTGGCTTTCTGGTTGGAGCACTCCCACGACCAGGAGCACGGGTGCGCCTCGCCCTGCTCGGGCCCTGGGTGGGGTCCCTACCCCTGCTGAGCCCCCACCTCACTCAGCTGACTCAGACCTGCTGGGCTCCCCCCCGCCACCGGCTCCCCGCTCGGCTAACGCTGCGCGTGGCCCACAGGGGCTTCTTCACGTGCCTTGGCCGTGACGGGCAGGTGTATGACGACCTCAAGTACGTCTGGCTGCAGGGGAGGCAGGTACGACAGGGGCACCCGAGACTTGCCGTCATCCCGGCCTCGAGGACTGGGCCGCTCCCCACTTAAGCCATGTTTCCTCCACTCCCCCACAGGTGTGGATGTATTGTCGCCTGTACCGCAAGCTTGAGCGCTTCCGCCGCCCTGAGCTTCTGAATGCAGCTAAAGCAGGTGCCCCCTCCGTGTCCCCATCTCCCCAGAGGCCGCTCCAAGTCACTCTGTAGCACACGTGCACCTAGGTGCCTAGTTCTTAGAGGGGTCTAGAAGCAGCAAAGGGCCCGGTATGCTCGCAGGTAGGGAGGAAGGGGGAGGCGGTGGCATCCTCACCCAAATTCTAGCAGGCCACCTTCCTGACCAGCAGGTGGCGAATTTTTGCTGCGTTATGCCCGAGTGGCACCTCCTGCAAAGAAGTGTGCCTTTGTGCTGACGAGGGACGGCCGCCCGGTCAAGGTGCAGCGGACCATCTTCAGCGAGTGTTTCTACACCATGGCCATGAATGAGCTGTGGAGGGTGACAGGGGACGCGCAGTACCAGGTGCATGGGAGGAAGGCTGCCCTGCGTGTCTCCGTGCCCTCGCCTGTCCTGGGCATGGCTGCCAGAGCATTCCCATTCAGCATGCGAGCCCCTCCCTGGGTCCTGTGTGCAGGGCCGGGTCTGTCGTCACCGTCAGTCCTTACTCTGGGCCCCCACAGCCCAGGGCTGCTGGTAACACCCTGCCTTGTTGCACTGTTCTGTCACTGTGCGTCTACAGGTGAAGGAAAGTGCAGGGTTTATTACAAGCCTCCAAGCAAGGAGAAAGGGCAGGTCTTGCTCAAAAGACCCAAACTCTCTGATGGCTTCCGGGGAAGGGCTTTTAAAGGCAAGGTGAGGGAGGGGGTGGCGGAACACCTGATCAGCTTATGGACGTTCTTCTGACTGGTTGGTGGTGAGGTAACCAGGTGGTATTTCGGGAGGGAGTCAACATCATCAGCCTTCTGGTTCCAGTGGTCTGGGGTCTACACGCCGGTGGTCAACATGCCCTTACCTTCTTCCACCCGCTGGGGGTCTTAGTATCTGCAAAACAACTCAGGGATATGACTCAGGATATGATCTATAGCCCTTGAGGAGCAACTAAAGGTCCATGACTTTCTTTTACGGCTAAACTATTAGTATTTTCTGTTGCTTATCAGTTTTCCTTTGCTTCTGCATTTTCTCACTTCTATGATTATATTTGCTCTATGGAACTCGGGGAAGGCCTAGGAGGCTAAAGCTTTTCTACAGACAAGAGGCAAGGGACACGGGGTCTACCCCCCCCGAGGGCTCTGCAGGTTGCTGCTCAGTTTCACAGGGATCAATCCGTGCCCTGCCCTGGCTGGGAGAGGGCCGCTCCCTCCTCCCTGGGCCCCCTCTTGCTTTCAAACGTGACCTCACTGTCTGGGAATGGTCTACGCCCCCAGAGTGGGAGCCCTAGCCCCCAGCCCGGGGCCAGGCCCAGAGTAGGCCTTGGTGAAGGTGTCCTATGAGTGGCAGGGAGGACATGGTTCTCCCACCCCAGGGCTGGGGACCCAGCAGGTCAGCACCTGGGGGACCAGACTGGATGGGATGCAGCCTCAGCCTGGGCCTCCCCTCATCCCTCCCCAGAGCGAAGCGGTGGAGATGATGGATCAGATCGTGCACTGGGTGCGGGAGGACCCCTCTGGGCTGGGCCGGCCCCAGCTCCCTGGTGCCCCGGCCTCGGAGTCCATGGCGGTGCCCATGATGCTGCTCAGCCTGGTGGAGCAGCTCGGGGAGGCCGACGAGGAGCTGGCGGGCAGCTACGCGGAGCTGGGGGACTGGTGCGCTCGGAGGATTCTGCGGCACGTCCAGGTGGGGGCAGGGCAGCAGGCGGACAGCGGCTGCCAGACAGGGCCTGGGGAGCTGGGGGGCAGGGCGACCCCCTACTCCCCACCCCCGGGGCGCCTCCTCCGCCCGCACCCACCCCCGGAGCCGGGCCCCGATGGCTCCCTTTACAGGCGGGGAGATGGGGCGAGGTGCGGCCCAGAACTCTCGGGAAGGGAACGAGGGCCCTGGGGGAGCCGGGGTGGGTGCCAGAGCCCCGGGCACGTCAGGGAGCAGGAAGCCTGGCCAGACTCAACTTCGTCCCAGGCCTCTGCACAGCCCAGTCCTCCCAGTCGCAGCCTCCGTTCAGTGTCTTACCCTCCCCACATCAGGGGCCCAGGCCCAAAGCAAGGGTTAGGACAGGTCCAGACCCTTGGGAGTGAATCGGCTCCTCCTCCAAAGCCCCTCTGAGCGAGGCCACCCAAGCCTGCAGATCAGGAGGGAGGGAGGGTGGGAGGGCACGTCTTTCTTGTTGGATGATGGGGCGGGGGTCAGGGGGTGCTGAAGGCCAAGCTACCTTCTACTCCTCCCTCGGCAGAGGGGTGGGCAGGCTGTGCTGGAGAATGTGTCAGAGGATGGCGAGGGGCTTTCTGGCTGCTTGGGGAGACACCAGAACCCAGGTGAGGGGCAGGGTGGGCTGGGGGTGGCCTGGGAGGAGGGGGGCGCTCAGCCTTGGTTCTGGACTCCAGATGCGGGGAGTGCCCTCCTCCCTCCGCCCTCAGCGCACAGAGGACCAGGCAGGGGAGGAGGGACGGGCCTCCCACGCTGGAGTGTCAGCAGCAGGAGAGTGACTCTGGGGCAGACCGGCAGGGCTGGGGGGCTCAAAGCAGGCCCCACAGAGAGGAAGGGAGTCAGCGGTCAGCACGGCGCTTGAGCCCCCCGCCTGGGGGAGGACATGCGGCCTGCCTTACCCGAGCCCTCACCAGGCCATGCGCTGGAAGCTGGCTGGTTCCTGCTCCGTCATACCATCCGGAGAGGTGACCCCAAACTTCGAGACCACGTTATCGACAAGTTCCTATTGTTGCCTTTCCGCTCTGGATGGGATCCTGACCATGGAGGTCTCTTCTACTTCCAGGATGCTGATGGCCTATGCCCCACCCAGGTGGGAATGTACCCAGGGCTACATGGTACTAGCCTGTTGAAGGCTTTCTGCCCAGGGAGGTGCGTGCTGTCATCACCCATTTCAGAGAGGGGGACCCGGGGCTCAGAGGAGTGAACCTGCCCAGTGTGACCCCAGTGGGAAGCTCGACTCCTGTGCCGGTGGCACAGGGAGGCACAGGGAGGCCGTGAGGGAGCGCAGACCACGCCCACGCAGAGACACATGGCCCTTCATGTTGGAAAGGCTCTCTGAGTGACGCTAAGGCATCAGCAGTGGGAGCAGATTTGCTCCCTTATGTCTGTTGTCTGACTGTGCCTTGATCCTGCTGAGCTCTGCAGAGGGTGGCTGAGTGTCCGAGGGCCTTTAGACAGACTGACGACACAGCCGGGGTTTCGATTCCAGGGCTCAAGGGGCACCTGCCCCAGCCCTGCCCATTGGGAGGGGCTACTTGGGCTGCATCTGGCTCAGGAAGCTAGTCGCCATCTAATGGGCAGTTAAGGCCCCCAGAGACGTGACTCTCCTGCTGGGAGGGGTGGTGGAGTGGGGTCCAGGGCTCTCAGATGCCTGCCTCCGCTCTGCTCTCAGCTGGAGTGGGCCATGAAGCTCTGGTGGCCGCACAGCGAAGCCATGATCGCCTTCCTCATGGGCTACAGTGAGAGCGGGGACTCCGCCTTGCTGGACATCTTCTACCAGGTGGCCGAGTACACTTTCCGCCAGGTAAGTGCTGCTTCCTGGTCTCAGCGGCGGCGTGGAGGAGACCACAGGCACGGCACACCCCCTCCTTCCCCCCCTCGCCGGACATGGTCCCTCAGTAGGTCTGAGAGTTCCTGGAAGTCCCGGCCCTGGTGCCCTCTGTTCAGTCAAGAGAATGGCCCCTGCCCCACTGGAGCTCACATTTTGGTGCTGGTGGGACCGACCATAAACAAGTAAACCAGTAAACACAGATGGTGATGAGAGCTCTGGGAAATAAAGCAAGGTCAGGGCACTGGGGGGCTAGTGGGAAGGAAAAAGGCTGGGGCTTCAGGAGGGGAGGCCATAGGGCACTAGGCAAAGGCAGGGAGACCGGGCTGTGGCTGTCATCCTGGCTAGTGAGTGAGTGGGGGCCTGGCCCAGGGCCTGGCCCAGGGTGGGAGCTGCAGCGGCTCAGGCGTCAGAGTGTGGTCGAGCGGGAGAGGTGTGGGCTGGGAATAGACAGGCCCAGCAAAGGAGATGAGAATCAGCTGTGAGGTAGGAAGGAAACCAGGCCCCCCCCCACAGAGGCCTGAGTGCTGTGAGCAGAGTGATGAGCTGTGCCAGCTGCTGCCAAGGGGCACCTCGGGTGCTGAGCCAGATGGGGAATGAAGGAAGATTCCCGATGTGTTTCTAAAGCCACGACTCACTCCATTAGTAAACCCCAGTACGGGAGGGATTACAACAGGGGGGTCTTATTCTGAGGTCTGTGGGCTTTGAAACCTGAGAGAAAGTTCCATCTTTATTTGCACTAACCTCTAACTGAAATCCAGCATTCACGTTCATCATGAATGAAAGCAGTGAACCACAGTATTAGCAGTGTCCGACTTTGTCACCAGTAGAAATTCCAAATGTCTTCGTGTTATGCTGTGGTTAGAGAGGCATCTCCAAGTACTGCACACGCTCGTCACTGCTTCCAAACACGGGATCCACAAGACCAGAGGCGATATATATTAATATTGAATGCATTCATAGAGAACATGTGTTCGAGGTGATCGCTCTTAACTGCATAAAGTGAAATTTAAGGAATACATTTTCAAGAAAGAGAGATTGCATTGAACAATCACAAAAGTTATAAACAACAGGTAATTCACTATGCACTAATCGTCATAACAATACAGAAAGCAAAAATGCAGACATCCATGGGAAGGCTGGACAGGAAAACAGTCAAATCCTTTGTTATCTTCCCGTGTCATATCTAGTAGTCGAATAATAAGTAAGGACATGAGTAATGTCACTGGAAAGATAGAATGAACAGATACAGAACTAGTTTTACCCCCTATGAAGAATACACCTACTCATAGGTCCCCATTTAAAAAGACATTTTTGATAGTGGACTTCAATGTCACTGATTTCTTTTATGGTCCTTCTGAGAAGGGGTTCCACTCAGGTCTCTATCTGGGGAGGAAGGGCCTAGGCCAGGGCTCTGAGGTCTATCCTGGAGCATCTGGAAGGAACTGGGCAGGAGAGAAGCGAGGAATTTGGAAAGGGTCAACAGAGCTGCTGGGCAGGGGCAGGCTTCAGGTGGCTCCGAGGGAGGGGTAGATGTGTTTGGGACCTGTGGTGAGCAAGGCAGAAGTCAGACCTCTGTCCGGGATACCTACAATGGGTATCTACAATCTCATCCACTGGAAGACAGCCCTCTGAAGCAGGGAACAGCAGCTCCAAAGGAATAACTTGTTACAGTTACACGGCAGGTCAGCACTTCCTCAGGGTTCTGTTTCCTTTTTTATAGTTATTTTTTTTAATTATATTTATTTACTTTTGGCTGCGCTGGGTCTTCTTTGCTGCGCGGGGGCTTCTCACTGCGGTCGGTGGCTTCTCTTGTTGCGGAGCACGGGCTCTAGAGCGCAAGCTCAGTAGTCCCAAGCAGGGTTTTTGTTTTTGTTTTTGTTTTTTTAATTCCATCTTGCAAGGTTTCATCTCACAGCCTGCGGCCCCTTCCCCAAGTGGGGTAACTAGCTGCAGACTCAAAACTCCACCACCCCCCCAAGAAAAAGGAAAAGGAAAAGCCCCTTGCTTTCATATTTGTCCAGGAGGCGGGACCTCATTTAAGAGCACCGATTCTGGAGCCGGGGGTCAGCCCGGGCTCTGACCCCGACGTAGCGGTTTAGTGGGGCCGGTGAACGCCCCTTTCCCAGGCCTGCCTGTCACTGCCTCATTGTTATTGCAGTTTCGCGATCCCGAATACGGGGAATGGTTTGGCTACCTGAACCGAGAAGGGAAGGTCGCCCTCACCATCAAGGGGGGTCCTTTCAAAGGTGAGTGGGGGAAAGGGCGGGGCCCAGGGGCTTCGGCTGCCCACGGCCCTCCCAACCCGCCGTCCCGCCTCTCCCCGCAGGCTGCTTCCACGTGCCGCGGTGCCTCGCCATGTGCGAGGAGATGCTGAGTGACCTGCTGAGCCGCCTCGCCCCGGCCTCGGCCCCGGTCCCGGCCCTCAGCGTCCGGTCTCCGCCCGCCGACCCCGCCCGCACAGGCGCAGAATAAAGCCAAGCCTGCTCCACTGCCCGTGTGTGTGAGCGTCTGTTGGGTGTCGGGTGGGGGACCAACCGCCGCCTTTGGCTGGAGGGCACCTGCTCGCCCAGCCAGTGACCCGCCCCGCGCGCTGGACCCTCCCACCCTGCCAACAGGCCCGCCCTGTGCCAGGGCCCGCCCGGCCATTGGCCCGCCCCGCCCCGCGGAGAGGCCCACCCCGCCCTTGGCCCTCTCTGCGCCAGGCCGAGCGGCCGGGAGGGCGGGCCCGGCGGGCGGGCTCGGCGGCGCGCACTTCCGGCCGGTGGCCGGGCCCGGCGCGCGCCGCCTCTTCCGCCGCCGTCCCCGCGATCCCGGACCCAGCTCCAGCTTCAGCTCCAGCCCAGCTCCAGCCCCAGCCCTGGCCTGGCAGCCCCGGCGTCGCTTCGGAGCACATCGGAGCGCGGTGGCAGCTGACTGCGCGTTCACGACCCGCTGGGAGCCGGGAGCCCCGCCGCCGTTATGAACATCCGCAATGCGAGGGTGAGGGGCCGGGGCCGGAGGCTGTCCGCGCCGCGTGGGAGCGGGGCCCGGTGGCCGCGTGCGCACGCTCCCGAGGGGCCCGGCCGAGCACCGGGCCAACCGCCCTGCGCGCCCTCGGCCGCCCGGCGCGGAAAAGTGACGGCCACGTCCTCGTGGGGCTGGATCTACCCGAAGAGGAGGCCGGGGGAGCCAGGGACGCAGGGCCGGGGCTGCGAACCCCTTCTTTTCGGATGTCGGGTTGGCGTTGGATGGTGTCGGGGAGCTTCCTGCAGCTCAACGTTCATTCCTGGGAGTCAGTTTTTGCACAGCGGCTGTGGGCCAGGCCTGTGCAGAGACAGATAGTCCCAGCGCCCGCCCAGCCCTGTGGGGGGGGGGGCGGGGGTCGCTGAGTAGACAGAGCAGGGTTCTAACACGACCGAGGCCTACTTAGTCACCGCAGCCCCCGGCCTGACTGCATTCCACTGCCCTCCTCTCCCGCAGCCAGAGGACCTGATGAACATGCAGCACTGCAACCTCCTGTGCCTGCCCGAGAACTACCAGATGAAATATTATTTCTACCATGGCCTTTCCTGGCCCCAGGTGGGCAGCTGTTGAATTTGGGGACGAGGGAAACCAGGCCAAGGAAATTCCACGCTGGGTCGGCTTGGGACGAGCCGGGGAGGTCGCGCGAGGTCGTGAAGAGTCCGGGGGGCGCATGGGTCAATGAGGGCCCTGAGTGTTTCCGGCTGGGGTGGCGGGAGATGGAGAGGAGGCGCCTTGAAGAGGGGCGAAGAACAGGGCCAAGGTAGGGGCAGTATTCCCACCTGCGTCTGTCCACTTCTTCCGGGTTAAGGACATGGGGCACGGGGTGATGTGGGAAAACCAAGCCACTTGGCCTGGAGGTCAGGAGCTGTCACTGAACTCGCTGCCCGATCGCCTTCTGTCTGTCACGCACACAGCGACAGGCAGGCGCTGGGGCCAGGTGTCCGATAAGGGCGCCTCCAGCTCTGACAGGAACTTGTTTTCTGCCTTCTCTTTCCTCCCTGTCACCCAGCTCTCTTACATCGCTGAGGATGAGAATGGGAAGATTGTGGGGTATGTCCTGGCCAAAATGTGAGTCACCAAGGACGGAGGGACAAGCCTGGTGCCTGACCTGGGGGTGGGGGGAGGAGGGACACCGACACCGCACGCGTCTGGCGGATGCTGCCTGGGTTGGGTTGGGGTTTTTTGTTTTGTTAATTAATAGACTGTTTCTTTAGTTCAGTTTCCTCACATTAGCCATTTCAGACCACCTTTCACTTAGACATATGCATTGAAGTCTCCCCCCATGTCTTTTCATGGCTTGAGAGCTCCTTTCTTTTTGGCACTGAACAGTATTCCATTGACACTGCACGTGTCTTTTGGCTGCTGCCTGGGGTTTGGAGAGTCCTGGCTCTCCCCCGTCCCGGGACTGGACGCACTTTGGGGTTCACGCCTAGCCCCTCTCCTTTCTTCTTGCTCTAGGGAAGAGGACCCGGACGACGTGCCCCATGGACACATCACCTCGCTGGTGCGTAGGGCCCACCCAGGCTCTGGTGGGGGCAGGGGCGGAAGTTAGTTGGAGCCGCCCCGAGGTCCCACCTTTCTCCCACCAGGCTGTGAAGCGTTCCCATCGGCGCCTTGGCCTGGCTCAGAAGCTGATGGACCAGGCCTCCCGAGCCATGATCGAGAACTTCAATGCCAAATACGTCTCCCTGCATGTCAGGAAGAGGTGGAAGCCAGGGCCGAGGGAAGGGGGGTGGGTAGGGGGATACTGTCTGTTTTGTTGGGGTCTTTTTGAATTTTTGAATTTTATTTTATTTATTTTTATACAGCAGGTTCTTATCAGTTATCTATTTTATACATATTCGTGTATATATGTCAATCCCAATCTCCCAATTCATCCCACCACCACCAGCGGGGATACTGCCTTGATGTGGATCCTGGGCTGCCTTGGCTTTTGGAGAAGATCGGGAAGTGGGCTTAGTGGGGAGGGGGACCGGGAGGAGGGGCAGGACCTGGACGTGCTGTCCCTGCCTGGCCTAGTCTGTACAGCTCAGCAGTGCCTTATTCCCCTGCAGTAACCGGGCCGCCCTGCACCTCTATTCCAACACCCTCAACTTTCAGTAAGTAGATCTAGAGTTTTCGCATGGAGTGGGATGGTCCCCAGGTATGGCTTATCCAGGTGGCTGAGATGGGCTGAACTACTTTCTAGGCAGGGGCGTGAGGGCGGCTAGGGTTAGCTGAGATGGGGAGCGGGCCTTGGACAGCACTCCTGAGGGCAGGAGCACCTGCCTGCCGCAGTCCGCTTGAGGCATGTGCTTCCGGAGGACGCTTGGTGTTTCTTGCTTGATGCTGGTGGCGGCTATGCTGGAAGGGCAGCATGGTGAAGAGGTTCGGAAGCAGAGACAAGGGCCCAGGACAGGAACAGAAGCCAAGGAGCAGAACTGAGTGACCAGGCACCCAGAAGCATCTAAGCGGGACCAGAAGAAAGGATAAACCTGGGCACGTCCACGCAGGAAGGGCCACTGGCAAGAGCAGCAGAGGGATCTAGAGCCCTGGGTGTCCTGGTGGCTGAGGGTGGGTCCACTCAGGGATGTGGCAGTCTCTGTGTGCCCAGCACAGGACAGAGAGAGCCTAGCAGGGAACTGCTCTGCCCAGTACATTGTGGTGAAAGCCGCTGGAAAGTGAGGCTGAGGTGGGCTGTCCGTGGAGGGCCCACTGAGACAGCGTCAGCTTCAGCTTGGTGGGGGATGAGGAGGGACTGTTGGGAAGGGAAGTGGCCTCAGGGCTGGGTATTTGAGGCAGGATCTTTGGCCTGGATGCAAATGCCTCTGGTGGTTGACAGTTCTAGGGTCTTAAGGCAGGGCCGTTCTGGGCCATCCAGACCGGCTCCCTTTTCAGTGGCAGGGTGCCCAGGTCTGCACACACACCTCCCAGCGCAGGCCTGGCCCCCGAGCTGCTCGCGCTAGGGGCCACGCTGCCTGGTAACGACCACCAAGAACAGACGCCGCAGCACCCCTCCCCGGTTGCAACTGTTAGGCATAGGGCCAGCCGTGCATGCCCAGGAAGTGACAGGGAGCGGGGAGGGGAAGGGAGGGGACTGCCAAATTCAGGGCTTCAGTTCACAGGAAACCACAGCTGCAGATCCTTGGTGGCCAGGTTAGGGACGAGGGGCAGTGGCAGGATGCCAGGGGTGGGGGGGAATAAAGGAGCTGGGTGCTACTTACTGTTGGAGAAAGCAGAGGGAAGACCATGTTGGAAATGTCTCCCAAAGGGTCCTTGGGGGGGGCAATGACACCCTGCCCCACTGAAGGCTGAGGAGAATTGCCCCCAATTTGGGTTGCCCTCCTTCTCTCCACCTGCTGCCCCCAGGATCAGCGAAGTGGAGCCCAAATACTATGCAGATGGGGAAGACGCATATGCGATGAAACGGGATCTCACCCAGATGGCCGATGAGGTAAGAGTCCTGCGGGGCCAGGGCCGCAGTCCCCAGGCAAGGCGAGCAGGGGTGGCCTGGGGCAGTGGGAGGCTGCGTCGCCGGAAGTCCTGGCCCTCTTCACCTCAGCTTCCGTAGCTGACAGGCGGGGAGCCGGACCTTGGCAGGGCTTTAACGAAGGCCATCGGCCCAAGATTCCATTCTCCGAGGAGGAAGAAGCCCGTCCTGCCCAGAGGCTGCTGTGAGAGGAGAGGGAGGGGGCCCCTGGACGTGCTGAGAGACACGGGGCCTGGGGACAGCTGTGGCTGGCTCCAAGGCTCAGGGGCCAGACAAAACCGGGCTGAAGAGAAGTCAGGGTTCTGCTCAAGGCTCCTCGGGGGCCAGGGCCATTCAGAGGGCTCCACAGCAGCCTCATGAGGGAGCCGTGAGCACCTCCACTTTACAGGAGAGGGAACAGGCCCACAGGGGACAGTGCCAGGGCTCCCCTCCCCCGGAGTCGGACTCAGTCCTGTTTCCTGCCCTGGCTCTGCTGCCTCTCATCTTGCCCCCCGCCGCCAGCAAGGGACAAGGCACGGGCGGCAGGAGAGGGCCTTCGTGGTCTAGAGACTTAGGTGCCGTCTCCTTACTCCCGTTTCTCCCCGGGCTCCTGGTGGCAGCTGAGGCGGCACCTGGAGCTGAAGGAGAAGGCCAGGCATGTGGTGCTGGGCTCCATCGAGAACAAGGTGGAGGGCAAGGGCAACTCGCTTCCGAGCTCGGGAGAGGCCTGTCGTGAGGAAAAGGGCCTGGCTGCGGAGGATAGCGGTGGAGACAGCAAAGACCTCAGTGAGGTCAGCGAGGCCACGGAGAGCACCGATGTCAAGGACAGCTCAGAGGCCTCTGACTCGGCCTCCTAGAGCCTGCACATGCTCCCCTCCCTGCCCTGCCCACCCCATCCTCACCCCGAGAGGTTTCACAATAAACTTCACCCAGTGGCCTTGGGGAGTCTACCTGTGCGAGCGTGCACATTTTGGGGGGGGGGTGTATGCCCCTCTCTGGCTCTTCTGCATCCCTGTGGATGTGGACCTCACATCCTTTTGGCACAGTGCTTCCTGCCAAGCAGGAAGAGCTTTGTTGGGGCTTTGGAGATGTCTGATAGCTTGGAGCCATCTTTGGGTCCAGGGGGAAGGAAACCCTGGAGTTCTGGGAGCCTTCCGAGCCCTGCTCTGCTGCCGCCTTGACAGGCTCCAGATGCCTGAGTCCAGCTGCTCGCTGAGCTTCTCTACCAATGTCCGATCTCGGTAATGGCCCAACCAGCTACCCAGTTGCTTGAGCCCTGGCAACTGTCCTTGATTCCTCCCTCTCCTGCAAACCGAAATGTCAGCGAGTCCTGTCTGTTCGATCACCGTGATACCCCTTGAATCTGCTTCCTAACCCAAGCCTTCTTTTTTTTTTTTTTTTTTTTTGCGGTACGCGGGCCTCTCACTGTTGTGGCCTCTCCCGTTGCGGAGCACAGGCTCCGGAGGCGCAGGCCCAGCGGCCATGGCTCACGGGCCCAGCCGCTCCGTGGCACGTGGGATCTTCCCGGACTGGGGCACGAACCCGCGTCCCCTGCATCGGCAGGTGGACTCTCAACCACTGCGCCACCAGGGAAGCCCCCAAGCCTTCATTTGAAAATAATCAGTGGGCTTGCTTTCTAGCATAGTTTTACATTTACAGAAGTGAGCAGATAGTATAGAGTTCCCGTGGACCGCCCCCCCGTCCCCCTCAGTTTCCCCATTAATATTTTGCAACAAGTGTTAACAGGTGTTTGAACCAAGATTGATACATTGCTAACTACAGTCCACAGTTACATTTCCCTCTGCGTTGTACACTCCGGGTTTTTTTTTTTTTTTTGCGGTACGCGGGCCTCTCACTGTTGTGGCCTCTCCCATTGCGGAGCACAGGCTGCGGACGCGCAGGCTCAGCGGCCATGGCTCACGGGCCCAGCCGCTCCGCGACATGTGGGATCTTCTTCCCGGACCGGGGCACGAACCCGTGTCCCCTGCATCGGCAGGCGGACTCTCAACCACTGCGCCACCAGGGAAGCCCCGTGAGTTTTGACGAGTGCATAATGTCATTTCATGCAGCCTATAAGCCCTCTGTTTTTCATAGCTTCAATTCTAACCCTAAAATTGGCTCCTGTGCGTTTCATCCCTGCCATTCCCTCTGGCTGCAGCGCCATTGTTTGCTGCTCCTCATACCTGGGCGGGCCGCCTGGGCCGCCCACCTCCCAGCGGAGCTCAGCACTCCTTAGCTGTCACTTTACCTTGTGCGCCTGCTGCCGCAGACGGCACTCTGCTCCTCTGCTACGCAGAATGATTTGCTACGGAGCTCGATTCGCTCTCTGGCTGGCGCCTGCCACGTGACCAACTAGCAGCCCGGTAAGCTAGCGAGCTGGCCGGGAACAGGAAGATGCGTCTGCGCGCGCCCGCTAACTCGCGGGCTGGTGGGGGGAGGGAGGCTGTATTCTGATTGGCTCAAATCGCGGGCTTGCTGTCGGAGGCGGAGCCTCGCCCCGCCCTCCGCGCCTGCCTTTCGGTCCCTTTCGGTTCGCAAGCCGCGCCGGGCTTCGTTCCCAGGCTCTCATTGGTACGGCGGCGGCGGGGCTGGGCTCCGCGCGGCGGGCGGGGCGGGCGAGGGGGAGAGCATGCGCGCCACCTCGGCCGCGCCCCAGCGCTGGCGGGAGGGAGCCCGCGGGGGCTCCCACGGTCCCCTGCGGCACACTGCTTCCTCTCTCGTCGGGCCCGCCCTGTGCTCTCCGCGTCCAGCGTCCCAGGAGGGCCCGTTGACGCTCGGCCGCCCCCAGGCGGTTGGGTTTCCTGGGCGGGGGCGGCAGCTGAGGCGAGGGCGGAGGGCAGAGAGGGGAAGCCGCAGGCCCGACTGACCCTTGGGGCCCAGCACTTTCTCCTTCTCTGCAAGACCTGCCTCTGGGAGGGGCCGCTTCAGTAGCTAGGTGCTGAACAGAGGCTGGAAGGCTGAGGGTGGGAAAAGCAGGAACTCCTGTTCCCTAGCCGTGTGACTGGGGGTGGGCTCTGGGGACGTCTCCCCAGGGGATGAACCTATACACAGAGGTGCACAGCCTGGACCCCCATTGTGAAACTTCTCCTGGAAAGCTCATTTGTGGGAAAATGGGAGGGGCCTCACTGTCCAATTCATGCTCTCCTCTGACGTGGACATCTGTTAACAACCTCCCCATTGATCTCATCTCCCTCTGGTCCATCCTTCACCCAGCAGACCTGACCACGTCAGCCCTATGGTCACCCCTCAGGACCAAGCGTTCACTCCACTTGTCAACAGGCTTAGCAAGGTCCCGCAGATCTGGTCCTGCCCTTCTGCACCATTTAGATTCTTTGAAGGGGAACAATAGAGCTGAGGACAGAGCAAGCAGTACGGCCTTGCCTTAAATGCCAAAGAAGCGTCCTAAAAGCCAGGGCTAGTTACTCAAGTTTTGACACCAGTGGCTGAATGGGGCTTCACGTGAGTATTCCTGGAGTCCTAAAAGTAAAAGGACAAAGGAGAGCATTTGAAAGTAGGCGCCGACACCAGTTCAGCCACAGTTTCCTGCGGGCTTGAGTCCTGTGCCTGGCTCTGTTGAATGGGGGAGGAACTTTGGGCGACCAGTCAGGGCTCAGATAGAGGGTAGGGGGCAAGGTGTGTTGTGTTGGGTTTAGCCGATGAGGGGCATGCCTTCCTGCTGGGGTCCGGCCTGCTCCCAGGCCGAAAAGCCCCAGTGCTCCATGCACACACTACACCTTAGAGAAGGGCCTGGTACTGGGGGTGGGGGGCAGGAAGCTGAGGAGGTATGTTTTCCCCTTCTGGGCGAGCAAGATGCTCACAGTTGAAAGCCAGGAAGTACCTGCGCAGACTCCCCTCCCTCCCAGAGCTGCAGGTCCGGGTCACATGTGCCCACATTTGCACAGAGCCTGACTTGGACATCCACGCACACACATGCCCGGACCCCTTGCACTAGCGCCTACAGGCCCGCCTCCCCTGGGCACGAGCCCAGAGCCTAACTGCCTTCGCCCCCGTCCCCACCATCTATACCCCAGGGATTTCCCTCCCACCCAACTGAAGACAGTTGTCCAGTCCGGCTGGTCACTTGCTACCTGCATCCTGCCTTCTCAGTATACTGGAGAAAAACCTGTCGGCCTGGCCTGTGACTTCGAGTTGGTAGAGAGGGGTGAAGGGAAACTCCAGCACTCCTGTCCAAGAGAGGCCCCAAGACGCCCCCAGGCTCAGTAAGGCCGTGCTCTGAGGGTGCAGGAAGAGGGCTGCCCCCTCCCCAGTCCCCCGGGCCTAGGACAGCAGGTGCAAGCTGCCGGGGAAAGGAGGCGGAAGAGTCTCTTCCGGCAGCAGGAAGTGGTAACCACCTATGGGGCAACAAGGCTTGTTCCTCCCTGCAGGGCTGAGCAGAAGGGGAACCTTAGCCCGAGCCTGCTCTCTGCCCTCCGCCCCCACCCGCTCCCCATGAGGGGGCCTGGAGGGAGCGAAGGCACGTCCTGTTCTCTGGTGCTGACCTCCCTTCCCACCTGGCTCTCCAGGATCCTTGTGCTTGGGAAGGGTGGGCCCCGTCTGATGTCCTGGGGATCTGGGGGAGACAGGTGACCCAAGGGAGCCCAGGGTCTGGAGCAGCTATGGTGTCGCTGCGCACTGGCATTCAGGGCCAATGGCCACGATGTGCAGTCTGGCAGTGGTGACCAGACAGCCTTCTGGAGGCTGGGGGGGAATGGCAGCCAGAGGATGCCAGCTTGCCGGGCACCTTGGGGCTCCCACACCGGCCCTGGCAGCCGAACCTTGGGCACAAGGCTGCCCGGGTGCGCGCCCAGTGCCTGGGGCGAGGCGACGGCAAGGCCCGGCCCCAATGGGCACACACACCCCACCCCCTGACCCCAGACCCTCGCGAGCAGTGCCGGGCCGCGCCTGGCCGCGCCGGGCCGCCCCTGGCCGCCTCCGGCCGCCCCCGCCCCGGGAGCCGCGCTGGGGGCGGGACGGGGCGGGGTGGGGCGGGGCCGGCGCAGGGTGCTGGCTGCGGGGTCCCGGTCCCAGCGCCCGGCCCGCTCGCGGCCGCGTGGGAGCAACGGAGCTCGACGGCGCGGCTGCCCGGCGGCCATGGCCACGCACGGGAAGCTGCGCCGGGAGCGAGGGCCGCAGGCGGACCATGAGGCGCAAGTCAAAGGTGAGAGGGCGCTGGGCGCTCCCGGCCCAGTTCTCTACGGAGACCCCGAAGGTCGTGGGGGAGCCCGAAAAGTCCTGGCCGCTGGCCCAGGGCCCGCTGCCCTCCCCCACTGACCTCCGGAGGGGACTGAGGGAGGGAACCCGCGCCCCCTGCCTGCCTCTCCACGCCCCTTTGGCCTCAACCGCCGCTGTTCCCCCTTCCTTCCACTCTCCCTCCCTCCTCCCTCCCTTTGGTAGCTCTGTCCTCCTGGGTTCTCCCTGCACCTCACCTAAGGACTCCGAGGAGGGAAGGGGGGCACCGAGTGCCCCCAAAAAAGTGGTATTCTAGCCACAGTGAAATGGAGCAGCTTGACTTTGCTGACGGGGGCTGGGTAGGGGGTCCGAGAGCTTCGGGGGATGGATTTAGCGATGGCTTTACCCTAAAACCACTCCAGTCCCCTGCAGCCCAGTCCCTGTTCCCTCCCTTGGGCGCTGAGGTGGCTCAGAGTTGAAGGCCACTGTCTCTGGCTCAAACCGGCACAGTGTATCTTGGCCTGAGGGATCTTGCGCCCTCTGCAAGGGCAGACCTCTTTGGGTTCCGATAAACACTCTGTGCAAATCGTATGCAAATCAGCTTTGCAAACTCTTAGTTGACTGCTTTTGTGGGTCTTATTCAGGGCGTGGTAACTCTTGCAAAGGGAAGAAGGCAGCGTCCAAGTGCCAGCAGTTTGAGGCTGTAAACTTTTCTGGTGTCTTCAGATGTGCGACCCCGTATATCACTCTCAATAGCTCAATTTTACCAATGAAGGAAACCGAAGCTCAGAGAGGAGCAGTGACTTGCTCACGGCCACTCCTATAGGTCCTAGGAGGTGTCATGAAATGAACCTCGAATGTCCTTCCAATGCAGAGATGGAGATTCCAACGTAATTATCCAATACAAGCAATTTACACCAAAGTGTGCTCGAGTCCTCCCCGTCTGGGAAGGGTGGCCTGCTGCCCAGAGCCAGCTTGAGGTGACCATGCAGGGCCAGTCAGCTCTCCAAGCCTCGTCTGCAACATTCCTCAGATGGAGAGAATGATCCGCAGCCGCATCCCCCAAATGTCATGAGGCTGAAGGACTTTGGAAACTCTTCAGTCAGCAACTATGGGTCAGTTCATTCACACTGCAAAAAAATTGGGGTTTCGAGCAAGGCTGTCTTTTAAGATGTTCCTTGCCTGCTCTGGGTCTCTTAATGATTTTAGCTTCTGTTCCCCGTCCCCCCGCCCCGTGCCCCCACCACCCCTCCCAAAGAAACTTCCTACTATGCTAGAAAAACGGGGTCACTGTCTTGACACCCGAAATTCTGAAAGGTCAGCATAGTCGTGGTTTGGGAGGCCATCTTTTCTGCTTTGCTTGTCAGCAGAAGTGAGACCGAATGCCTCGCTCACAGGAAGTGTTGTTGAGGCCCAGTCCTGGCTCTGCAATTCAAGCATACGTGGATTCCATCCTTCCTTTTGATAGATGTTTTGTATGCATCTGTTCTGTGCCAGGCCCTGAACGTACAGTGCTGAGCACAGGAGAAGCAATCCCTGCTGCCATATGGCTCACAGGTCTAGTGAGGGAGACGTATAGTGAACAAGCTATCACACAGTTAATTTCAATTATGATGAAAGCCACTATAAAGGGAGAGCGCGGATGTCAAGAAAAGGGACAGGAAGAGGGCCAGACCTAGTCTGTGGGGAGGTTGGGAAGGGTTCCCTGATGAGCGCATCCCACCTGAGATCTGAGGGCTGGACGCTGACTCAGCTGAGAGCCTGGGGAGCTAGGTGGGCACCAGCTCACTGCGCTCAGACCCTGCCGACTCAACGTCTGCCTGACACCAGGTCCGAATCCCAGCCAAGGCTTGGTTGCACCGAACGGAAGAAACGAAACCGTTTGCCGTGCTGGCCCGTTGAGCACTGTTCACTTGTGATAGGTCCCCAGGGAACTGTTGCTCCACGAGGAAGGGGCAGACGCCGGAGGACAGTGAGGCAAGCCGGGACATCTCAGATCTTTCTTGGAATGAAATGAAATTTACTTTTATCCCCAAACTGTTACCCTGATTTAATGAAGACTCTCCTGATCTCAAGTGGCCTGGCCTCGGACGGTGGAAGGAGACTCTGCATTGGTTTCACCTTCAGGAAGCAGTCCTCGCCCAGGCTTCCATTTACCCAGCTTGACCCCTTGGTGGAAAGAGAGCGCGGGGAGGGGATGGTGGCCCCTGGGCCTTGTCACTGAGCTAGTCTTAGCGGTGGAGGAGGGTGGAGGGGCCGAGGGATGGGTTATGCAAGAGCCACATCTGGGTCACCTGGAGTCAGGGAGAGGGACCCAGGGGCTGAGAGTAAGAAGGGGACATTCCCCAAAGGGAGATCAGAGGAGGAGATGGGGATGCTGGGCAGGCAGGACCCACGGAGGCTGCCACATGCCCCACAGCCCGTGGGACGTCACTGGCGGGACAGAAATCCACATGGTACCAGTACCAAGCTGTTCACCGCAGAGTTCTTTCCAACAGCCACCCTGGGTCTGCCACTGCCCACCTCCTCCTAGGCTGGCTGCCTGGTCCAAGCCCCTGACTGTCTTTTGCCTGGACTGGTGCAGTAGCTGCCACCTGGGCTGAGCACGTTTCCTCCGTCACCTGACCTCTGCCCTGGCTCCCCACGGCAGCCTGAGGGGCCCTGAGTGCGAAGCCGGACCCCCATGGCTCCGCTGCTGTGGCTCCCCTCTCCCTCGGCGTCCAGCGGGGAGTCCTCCCCAACTGCGGGCTTTGGCCATCTCCCCCTCCCCTCGCCTGCGCACCTCTCTCCAGCCACGCTGGCTCCACGGCCCCTCTGTTGCTTCCTTCAGCTCTCTATTCCAGTGTCGCCTGTTCCTGACCACCCTCCTCTCAGAGGACACCTCCTTGTCCCCACCTCCCGCTCTGTGCTGTCTTCTCAGTGCCACTTGTTCCGACACGTTCTAGCGCGTGCCTGTCCCCCTGCTGTCTGTCCCCAGGAGTGTGGGCACCGTGTCTCCATGTCTAGACTGACTGGATGCATAATCAACATTAAGGAGTCACTTAACGTCCCTTTTTTGGACAGCGATTAGTAAGTGGTGACCCGCTTGCCAGAAGCCAAGACAGTGCGTTATGTCCCCGGGATGCCCAGGGCTCGCCAGTGGGTTGCTTAAGCTCCTCATTCAGGCGGTTCTTTGCTTTAGGTCTGTGGGGAAAGTTGCCAAATCAAGTCAGCGATAAGGTGTCAGAAGCCAGCAGTGTGGGGAGCGGGGTGTGGCTCTCTCTGCTGGGACGTGGGTAGTTAGGAGTCGGTACTGGGAACAGAAAACAGACCAGTTGCCTCAGTCCCATCACTGGTCAGCCTCCACCGTCTGGTCGGGCCCTCCCGCTGGGGCTGCCCTTTCTCCCTGGGGCTGAGGGCAGGGTTTCCAGCCAGCGAGGCCGCAAGTTCATTGCAGGTTTGGCAGAGCGCCGTGGCCCCCCCGCGCCTGCGCAGCCCCGTGTGTCTCTGTGTTTGCGGGGGCGGCCACCCTGCCTGGGGTCCTGGGCACCCAAAGGTCAGGAAGTGGCAGGGGAACCGGGGAGTCATGGGAAGCCCAAGTGCCAGGTGCTCCCACCATCCCAACCTGCTCCGAGCCTCCAGGACCCTCCACACTCCCTCTCGCCCCTGGCACTTTGCAGGGCTCTGCCCTCTGCCTGGAAGGGCCTTTCTGTTCTTCCTTCCCGGCTGGTTCCCTTCAGCCTCAGCTCTGAGGTCCCCTTCGTCAGGCCCGCCCCGAGCCGGCTGGACGGCAGACCTCCCGCAGCGCCGGGCCGGCCTCCTGCCCCCTCGGCCCGGCGCTCCCTGCACTCGGCGGCGGGTCCACTGCCCCAGCCTGAGCCGCGTCGTTCCCCCCCCGCCCCGCCCCTACAGAGATGCGCTGGCAGCTGGGCGAGCAGCTGCGCTGCCTGGAGCTGCAGGGCGAGCTGCGGCGGGAGCTGCTGCAGGATCTGGCCGAGTTCATGCGGCGCCGCGCCGAGGTGGAGCTGGAGTACTCGCGGGGCCTGGACAAGCTGGTTGAGCGCTTCTCTGGCCGCGCAGGCCGCCTGGGGGGCGGCAGCCGGGAGCACCAGAGCTTCCGGTGGGTCCTGGGGACTGGCCGGTGGGACGACTGCGGCAGGGCCTGAGGCCCCGCTCCCCGTCGGTCTGAGTTCCCGTCTCCCCCAGGAAGGAGCCGTCCCTCCTGTCGCCCTTACACTGCTGGGCCGTGTTGCTGCAGCAGACGCGGCAGCAGAGCCGCGAGAGTGCGGCCCTCAGCGACGTGCTGGGGGGGGCCCTGGCCCAGCGCCTGAGCCACATCGCGGAGGATGTTGGGCGCATAGTCAAGAAGGCAAGGCCCCTGCCCTGGGCACGGGATGCTGGATGGCCTCAGGATCCAGCGAGGGCAGCCCATGGGTGCCCGATGCAGAGGTGTCACGGCTGGGAGGGCCCAGGAGGCCGGGGGGGGGCGTCGGGCAGAGGGGAGCCGGTGGGAGCCTTGAGTGCCGAGCTGAGGGCTGGCCGCCGCTGCAGGCTGGAGGTGGGTGTTGCACTGGGGCAGGGCTGTGCTTAACTCCCCTCCCCCCCAGAGTAAGGATCTGGAGCAACATCTGCAGGAGGAGCTCCTGGAGGTGGTGTCCGAGCTTCAGACGGTGAGAGTGCCGCAGGGCCCGCCCGAATCAGAGGGAGGCCATCGCCTCACATCTCCCTGAGCCAGGCTCAAGGAGAGACCTGGGTTTCGAGGACCGCAAGCTCCGCCCTCTCTTCCTGCTCTGGGCACTGGGTAGTTGGGCAGAGTGCTCAGGTCCGAGTCCCAGACGGGCTGGGAGGGGGAGGAGGAGGGCTGGCTGCGGCCGTGGCCTTGAGCAAGGCTGCCTGGCCTTGGGCCTCCTTGCAGGCCAAGAAGACATACCAGGTGTACCACATGGAGAGCGTGAATGCCGAGGCCAAGCTCCGGGAAGCCGAGCGGCAGGAGGAGAAGCGGGCATGCCGAAGTGCCGGCACGGAGGCAGGGCCCCTCCGCAAGGGCTCCCTCAAGAAGGGAGGGCGGCTGGTGGAGAAGGTGGGCCTGGGGGGCAGCCGTCCGTGTCCGGAGGCTCTGGCTCCTGGTCTTTGTCCTTCCGAGTCCCGGCCCTGCAGGGAGGTGGTGTGCAGCAGGAAGGCGGGGCTGGCTCTGGAGGGCTCCTCAAGCTGCAGTGGTAGACAGAGCGGGCAGGAGAAGAGCCACTAGGCCCGGGACAGCCCGCACGCTCCTAGCTGGTCTCCCCCACCAAGCCCTGCTGGGCAAAGAGAAATCTGCTGCCGGAAGCCTGGGGGCCCTTCCACCCACCCGTCCTTGCCTCACGCAGTGCTGTGAGATTGCAGACAAGCGAGCGGACGCCTCGAATGGGTGACTGAGTGACAGGAGGGGAGGAGGAGTGTTTGAGGCGGTCCCTGAAGAGAGGATGGGGACGCTGAGGCTGGCAGGGTCGCGGAGGAAGGACATCATGACTTCGGGGCCAAGTTGTTTGAGGGACCTGGTGGGACGGCGCGTGTAGCTGTCCGCGTGGGGAAGGGAGTGGAGAGAGCGTGCGTCGCGGGTGAGGGCTACATGGGAGGCGGAGCTGGGGCTGCGTGGGTGACCCTGGGGCTTGTGTGGTCCTGAGCAGCGTCACGCCAAGTTCTTGGAGCACAAACTCAAGTGCACAAAGGCGCGCAATGAGTACCTGCTCAGCCTGGCCAGCGTCAACGCCGCTGTGAACAACTACTATGTGCGTGACGTCCTGGACCTCATGGACGTGAGTGCTGGCGGGCAGGCGGGGCCGGGCGCCTGTGCGCCGAGCCCGCCTGAGCCGTGTCCTCGCTTGTCCCCCAGTGCTGTGACACGGGATTCCACCTGGCCCTGGGGCAGGTGCTCCGGAGCTACACGGCCGCTGAGAGCCGCACCCAGGCCTCCCAGCTGCAGGGCCTGGGCAGCCTGGAGGAGGTGGTGGAAGCCCTAGACCCTCCAGGGGACAAGGCCAAGGTGCTGGAGGTGCACGCAGCCGCCTTCTGTCCCCCGCTGCGTTTCGACTACCAGCCCCACGAGGGAGATGAGGTGAGGATGAGGTGAGGGTCTCTGCCCACCCCTTCAGGCAAACGGCTTTGTGTTTTCTGGTCTTCATTGTGATGGTAGGTAAGTGGAATGAATTACCTTCCATTTGCTAACGAGTCGAAACTCCTGAATGCAGCTTATTTCTCAGACCCTCCTTCAGTGGTCTCAAGGCAAATGAGGCTCTGAAGTTCCCGGACTTGCGTTTGAAGCCAGCAGACCTCCGCAGCTCACTTCTGCGGTTCAGCCAAAGAACGCACACACCCCCTCCCCGCAAGGGCAAACACAGCCAGGATGCCACTGGTTTTGAGGCCAGCTGGTGGGTGGTATATAGCTGTCCGTATATTCTTCTTTCGATGGTTCTGTGTACCTTAGACGTTTCATAATGCAAACTTGGGGGGAAAGAAACCATGCAAACAGTAACTTATAACTAGGCATCTTTTTTTTTTTTTTCTTTTGGGCCGCACCGCACGGCTTGTGGGATCTGAGTTCCCCGGCCAGGGATCGAACCTGTGCCCCCTGCAGTGGAAGCTCAGAGCCCTAACCACTGGACCGCCAGGGAAGTCCCCACTAGGCAATTTTTAAATGCACCTCCGAGCTATTCTTTTGTTTACCAGTTTATCCTCATGAACATTGTGCAGGGACTGGGGTTACACTGAGCTTTTGCTTATTTAATTTGTATTTTGACCACAGTCGTATCTGAAAAAGTCAAATGTTACTCAAGGCATCCAATGGCACACAGCCCTTGTCTGACTCACCCGCTCTGTTCCTGATTCCCACTCCCCAGACACAACCCCTTCCCAGTCTTCTAGCTGCTGCTTCTGCTGCAAGCAACACGGCAGGTGCTGCTAGTGCTTTTCAGCTTTCCGGAGGCCCTACCGACCTCCTTCCATGGATGATTAGGGCTCCTCCCCACATCACCATCTCCGAGTGCTAGTCCTCTCCGTCTTTTCCCTCACACCAGGCAATCTCTTCTCTTCAGAGCTCTGCCCTGGAGCCGTCCAGTCCAGGCTTGTAGGCCTTGATTGGCTTGCAGGCCTGTGAAGTCCAGGACCTCCCTTCCCCATCGTCCTGAGCATTCCTGCCATTCTCTCTTGCGTTGGACCGTCTGTGTCCCAGATCCTATGTCTTTCTCTTTCTTGGTTTATTACCCTTGTTTGTGTGGACATCTTTCCCCATACTTTCCTGACTTCGAATGTCTGAAAAAATGTCTGTATTCTATCCTTGAAATTGATTGGTAGTGTAGCTGGGTATAGAATTCAAGGTTGAAAATCATTTTCCTTTTGCAATGTTAAAGGTATCAATCACTTCAAGCTTTCAGTCTTGTAGGTGAGAAGTCCAATGCCATTCTGATTTCTGGACTGTTGCACGTGACCTGTAATTTGTCTCCCTGAAGCTATTAGGATAGTCTTTTTCCCTCGTGTAAAATTTTATGATGATATGCCTTGTGGATCCTTTTTCTTTCATGGTGCTGGGCAACCAGTGGACCTTGTCAGTATGGAAACTTGTGTCTTAAGGTTTTGAGCTCATATTATTCCTTTGGTAATTTCCTTCCCTTAATTTTCTTTTCTCTTGCTTTCACGAATTCTTGTAATCTGATGTTGAACACCATGGGTTCACAGTCTAAGTTCCTTATCTTTTTTTAAAAATAAATTTATTTATTTATTTTTGGCTGTGTTGGGTCTTCGTTGCTGTGCGTGGGCTTTCTCTAGTTGTGGAGAGCGGGGGCTACTCTTTGTTGAGGTGCGCGGGCTTCTCATTGCGGTGGCTTTTCTTGCTGAGGAGCGCGGGCTCTAGGCACGAGGGCTTCAGTAGTTACAGCACGTGGGCTCAGTAGTTGTGGCTCACGGGCTCTAGAGCGCAGGCTCAGTAGTTGTGGTGCACGGGCTTAGTTGCTCCGCGGCATGTGGGATCTTCCTGGACCAGGGCTCAAACCCGTTTCCCCTGCATTGGTAGGCAGATTCTCAACCACTGCACCACCAGGGAAGCCCTGATTTCCTTATCTTTTATCTTTCCTATTTCTCATCGCTCTACCTTTTAATTCTGCTTTCTTAGATATTTTTTCGACTATTTCTTCCCACCCCTTGTTGAATTTTTTTTAATTTACTTTCATATTTTTTTGTTTTTAAGAGTTTTGGTTTGTTTTCCAAATTCCTATTTAAAATAGACCTTTCTTCTTGTTTCATGGATACAATATCTTCTCAAATCTTTCTGAAATGTTCATTCTATTTCTTGACATTTCCCCCGGTTCCCTGCATTTTCACTGTTTTCTTGCTTTGATCTATGTCTTCCACTTTAGAGCTCTCCCTCAAATGGCTGCCAGTTCTTGGCCGTCAATTCATATTTCAGAGGAGGCACTGAAGAGAGGTGCATTACGTATTTGATGTGTGTGAACAGAGCTTGTCAGCAGTGGGTTTCCCCCCAGGGTGGCTGGGCAGGGACTCAGATCATTGCTGCGAGGGACACCCACATCATGGGGAACTGGGGGTTTCTCAGTAAGAGGGCGCTAGAAAGGACTCAGAGGACTTGGGCAAGGGTTAGGGGACTTGGGGGAGGGGCTTGGCTCTGGCTTGGATGCTGTCAGGAAACAGGGGTAACTCTGACAGGGTGTCTTAATAAATCTTATTGAGAAGACGGGGCAGGGGTGGGTAAAGGGAGGCTAGAGCCATCATCAGTGAGGAAGGAACCGTCCCTCACACTAGCTGGGACACAGGGAGGTTTGCTCATTTTTGTGGCTTGGACAAAGTTCTTGCTTTGGTCTGTGCTCAGACACGCTGATGACTTGATCTCGTTTTTATCTTCAGCCGTCATGGCCACAGTGGCTTTGTCTGATGTTGATGCTCTGTGACATTCCTTATGTCCAACAGGCCCACACTGAGGCACAGCTCTGAGCTCCTGGCCAGCCCCAGATGGCGGCGGCTGCTGTATTCTCTCTCAGCAGTATGGACTTTCGTCCCCTTCCTCAGCAGTGACTAGTGTCCCTGAGTCCAGAATCCCTCTGATTTATCCTTTCCAGAGAGTCAATTTCTAGTTTTCTGCGCATTATGTGGGCTTGAAGGGGTGGGTCTTCTAATGTCAGTGTTTTCTAGGGCCTGGAAAGAAATTTTATGATCGTGGTAAAATATACATAAGACTTACCATTTTGTCCGTTTTTTTTTTTTTTTTTTTGGCAGCTCTGGATCTTTGCTGCTGTGTGCGGGCTTTCTCTAGTTACAGCAAGCGGTGGCTACTCTTCGTTGCGATGTGTGGGCTTCTCCTTGCGGTGGCTTCTCTTTTTGTGGAACACGGGCTCTAGGCACACAAGCTTCAGTAGTTGTGGCTCACGGGCTCTAGAGCACGGGCTCTAGAGCACAGGCTCAGTAGTTGTGGTGCACGGACTTAGTTGTTCCGCGGCATGTGGGTTCTTCCAGGACCAGGGCTTGAACCTGTATCCCCTGCATTGGCAGGTGGATTCTTAACCACTGCGCCACCAGGGAAGCCCCCATTTTGTCCGTTTTAAGCGCACAGTTCAGTGGCATGAAACACCTTCACATTGTTGTGCAACCATCACCACCGTCCATTCCCCCGACCTTTTCCATCTTCCCCAATGGAAACTCTGTCCCCATTAGACACTAACTCCCCCCCTCCCCCAGCCCATGGCCCCCAGCATCTACTCTCTGTCTCTAGGAATCATATCCTATTTGTCCTTTTGTGACAAAAGGCTTATTTCACTGAGGGTATTGTCCTCAGTGTCCACCCGTGTATGAGAATTTCCTCCCTTTTTATGGCTGAATAACGTTCCATTGTATGGAGAGACCACACTTTGCTTGTCCTTTTGTCAGCTGCTGGACACTTGGGTTGCTTCTTCCTTTGGGCTGTTAGGAGTAGCGCTGGCGGGAACATCCGTGCACAAGTCTCCATGCGTGCGGGTGTGCGCCTTCCCCTTGGGAAGGTGTCCTTGCCATGCTTCAGATCTGGCTGTACGCAGCGTCAAGGCTGGTGATCCTGTGCGTCGGCCACCAAGGCAGCGAAAATGGGCCCCAGAGACCTCGGTGCCTGCTGCCCAGCCCCACCCTGCGTGTCAGGCGTGGCCCTCAGCCCCCTGGATGCTGCCCTCTGCAGGTGGCTGAGATCCGAGTTGAGATGGAGCTGCGGGACGAGATTCTGCCCAGAGCCCAGAATATCCAGAGCCGCCTGGACCGACAAACCATCGAGACAGAGGAGGTATGGGTGACCTGGCCCTGGGTAGGGACAGGGACCCGGAGACATGGCCTGCCCTCCCCCTTCCTTCTGACTTGGACTCCCTGTCCCTCACCTGTCTCCCACTTCTTCCTGTCCTGGTGCTGGCCCCTCCCCAGGTGAACAAGACGCTGAAGGCCACCCTGCAGGCCCTGCTGGAGGTGGTGGCGTCGGAAGATGGGGACATGCTCGACTCCTTACAGGCCAGCCCCTCCACCGAGTCCCTCAAGTCCACCAGCTCGGACCCAGGGGTTCGGCAGGCCGGCCGGAGGCGGGGGCAGCAGCAGGAGACCGAGACCTTCTACGTCACGGTGGGGAGGCGGGGCCAGGAGGGCGGGGGCCGGGGAGGCCCAGAGCTAGGACTAAAGCCTTGGACTCTTCCTGGGGCTTCATAGAAACTCCAGGAGTACCTGAGTGGACGGAGCATCCTCACCAAGCTGCAGGCCAAGCATGAGAAGCTGCAGGAGGCCATTCAGCGAGGTGGGCCCCACTCCTGGCCCCCTGAGCCCCTGCCTCGCCACCCCCAGGGCCGGGAGCGGCCGCAGCTTGGCTCTCCTCCTGGGTCCTCCACCCGGCCCACGTCCTCTCCACCCAGAGAGGGTGCTTGGCACGCAGGGAATAAGCCAGCGAGGATCCCGGCCCCTATCCCGCCTTTTGTCCTGTGACTGCCCGGGGCCTTCAGGCTGCCCTCTGCCTCTGCGGTGTGTTGAGGAACCTCCCGGCCCGAGAGACACACCAACGTTTTCTCCTCCCCAGGTGACAAGGAAGAGCGGGAGGTGTCTTGGTGAGTCCTTCGTGAGGGACCAGCTTGTCCCGAGGAGCTGTGGGGTCCCCACCTCCCCTCTCTTTGGGACCCGGCTCTGTTGCTCGTCCTTCGGTGGCCTGTTTCCCACTTTGCCCAGTGGGTTCTGGAATAACTCGCGAGCTCCAGCATGCTGTTTGGCTGGGCCAGGGTGTCGGGGCAGCCTAGTCTCCACACCCACTCCCCTCAGAGCCAGCTCCTGTTCACGACAGGACCCAGTACACACAGAGAAAACTCCAGAAGAGCCGCCTTCCCCGCCCCAGCTCCCAGTATAACCAGAAGCTCTTTGGGGGAGACATGGAGAAGTTTATCCAGGTACTTGCTTTGCGTCACCCGCCAACCAAGTGCGGGCCCCTCCCCGCTTCCGCTCTCCCTCCAGCCCCGGGGGCCGCCTGTGAGCCCAGTATCCTCTGCCCCGGCCACTGGTCTCCTCCTGGGTGGGCCTTTGCCGGGCCTGCACTGATCAAAGGGCACGTCCCTAACTAGTAACGGAAAGCCTCAGGTGGCAGCGATTTTAGGGCTGAGGAGTTGAGTTAACAGAAGCAAGGGTGTCCGCGGGCCCCACTTCTGGGGTACGAGAGAGGGAAGTAAGGGAAGCAAGAAAGATCAGAAAAGAAGAAATAACACTGTTATTTGCAGGATGTGATTCTGTATGTCATGGTTCAAAAGAATCAACAGATTATTTAAGTGAACAAATTTGGGTTTCATGATGTTACTTGATTCGAGGTCGACATACGGAGTTCGATGGCATGTCCACATGCCAGCAATAAGCAGTGAGCAGGTAAAGCGTAAGGCATGGCCCGAGACGTCACCAGGGATGTCGGACACCTGGGCATACATCTCGCAGGCCTTATTGCTGACCGCATAACACATTAAGAGAAAATAAAAGCAAGCGAGTGACGAGGCAGGACGTGCTGTGTCCACAGTGGAGGGAACACCCTCTCTGTCCCTGTCCCCAGAGCTCAGGCCAGTCCGTGCCCCTGGTGGTGGAGAGCTGTGTCCGCTTCATTAACCTCAACGGTGAGTAAGACCTGGGCCCTCCTGCCGCTGGCCTGGCACCCGATCCTGCGCCCACCGGCTCTCCGTCCTCCTGCAGGCCTGCAGCACGAGGGCATCTTCCGGGTGTCCGGCGCCCAGCCCCGGGTCTCGGAGATCCGTGACGCTTTTGAGAGAGGTGGGGACCGGCGAGGCCGGGGGTGAGGGTGGGGGTGAGTGGAAGAGCCGGTGCAATCCACCTTCTCGCCCCCTGCGCCACCGTGTCTCCCTCAGGAGAGGACCCACTGGTGGAGGGCTGCACCGCCCATGACCTGGACTCGGTGGCAGGCGTGCTGAAGCTCTACTTCCGGTGCCTGCAGCCCCCGATATTCCCCCCAGAGCTGTTCAGAGAGCTGCTGGCTTCTGCGGGTGAGGCGGGGGTCTGAGGCGGGCCCGGGGGCGCCCCTCCCCGCTGGCCTCCACGGCTGCGCTCACGGCTTCTCTCCGGGGCGCTGGCCTCGGCCGCAGAAGCGGAGGCCGCGGCGGAGCGGGTGGAGCATGTGAGCGGCCTCCTGGCCCGGCTGCCCGGACCGGTGCTGGTGGTACTGCGCTACCTCTTCACCTTCCTCAACCAGTGAGTGCCTCTCGGTGCAGGGGGAGGGGCGAGGGCGGCTCAGGGGTGGCCCTAGCCAGCTGCTAGCTGGGGTGAGGGGACACCGGGCCGAGAGCTCCCTGCCTGTGACCCACGTGTGCCCCCAGCCTGGCCCAGTACAGCGATGAGAACATGATGGATGCCTACAACCTGGCCGTGTGCTTCGGGCCGACGCTGCTGCCCGTACCCGCCGGGCAGGACCCTGTGGCCTTGCAGGGCCGGGTGAACCAGCTGGTGCAGACGCTCATTGTGCAGCCCTCGCGGGTCTTCCCACCCCTGGCCCTGCTGCCCGGCCCTGTCTATGAGAAGTGCATGGCGCCGCCTTCTGCCAGCTGTCTGGGGTAGGCTCTTCGCGCTGCCGGGAGGGAGGTCCGGCAGGCGGGAGGTCCCTTGTGCGCTCACGCACCTGGCTCTGCTCTGGACTGCAGGGATGCGCAGCTGGAGGGCCCGGCGGGGGAGAACGAGCCGGAGCCGGAGGCTGGGAGCCTGGCCCAGGAGGACGGTGAGGGGGGGCGGGAAGGAGTGCCCCACCCTGTCCCCACCCTGGATGCTCACTCCACCCCTCCCCCACACTGGGGTCCCCTTTTCTCCCTAGACCCAGAGGGCGTTGTGGAGGCCGTGGCCTGCTTTGCCTACACGGGCCGCACGGCCCAGGAGCTGACCTTCCAGCGGGGGGACGTGCTGCGGCTGCACGAGCGGGCCTCAGGCGACTGGTGGCGGGGCGAGCGCGCCGGGGCCCGGGGACTCATCCCCCATAAGTACATCACGTTGCCGGCGGGGTGAGTGAGTGAAGTTGGGGCCCTTCCTGGGAGGTTCTCCTTTCACCCGGGCTTCTAGCCCTTCCCCCGCCCCGAGTTCCCGCTTCCGTAGGCCTGTGGTGGCCCAGAGTGTGCCTTTCTGACTGCTTCTGGCCAGCGCTGAGCCCTCTGGCCCCCAGACCCCAAGCCCAGAATGAGCGTTCTAACAGGCGGTCTTGTCTTTCTGGCGCCAGGGCAGAGAAGCTTGCTGCGGGCCAGGGGCTGCCGGCCGCCGGGGAGCTGGTGAGCAGCCCAGAGGCCCTCCTAGCCATGGAGCTTGTCCAGAGGTGAGCAAGGGGAAGACCCCTTCCAGGGGCCCTGCCCGCCCACCCCAGGCTGGAGGAGGGTGGGGCCAGACCTCAGCCGCGTGGAGAGGGACCGGCCTCACTGTTGCCTTTCCCTTGGCCGCACCCCGGGCTGGGAGAAGCCACTGCCAGGCAGCGCAGGGGCTCCCCAGGGCCCCCGCCAGGACCACTGTCTGTGCCCTGCAGGCCAGAGCCGTGCACCCAACCCGAGACCCCTCTCGGCACACCCGGGGGCCCCTCTGGGCACAGACGACGCTGCTTGGTCCCAGCATCCCCGGAGCGACATGTGGAGGTGGATAAGGTGAGGGCTGGGAATGGCCATGTGGCAAGTGGGGGGCACCTCTCGGGGGTGGGTCTCTGCTTCCCCTTATGAACCGGACTCTTCCCTCCCAAGGTTCAAGTCTGACCTTCCTGACCTCAGACAAGCCGGTGGAGCCCAGCCTAGGGAGGGGCAGGCCGGCAAGGGTGTGAGTGCAGTGGGGGGGGGGGGAACGGGCCTGGAGGCAGGGTAGAAGGGAAGCGGACCCGGGGCTCTCACATTTGGGCTTCACGTTCGGTTCCTGAGTGGGACGCGGTGAGTGGGACAGGCTTCAAGGCTGGCATCTACAGCCAGACTAGGTGAAAGGTGGTGACGTGGCAGGCGCTTGGCGAGCCAGGGAGGATGAAAGGGGCAGATGGAAAAGAGGCTGAGGGAGGTGGCTGACTGGGGGGCCAGGCGGGGTCGTAGTTCTTGTAGGGGGAGAGAGCGGGTGCCGGATGCGGCCGGGGCCAGGGGTGCGGCCCGGGGACCCCTGACTCCCTGCTGTGTCCGCTGGGCCCAGCGCACCCCACTGTGGGCTTCCACTGGGCACTGCCGGGCTGAGCCCCGGGAACCGTGTGAGCACTTATCACTACATCTGGGGTCTGCCCAGATAACCCAGGATCGTCTCCCCATCTCAAGATCCTGAACTTACATCTGCAAAGGCCCTATTTCCACACAGGGTCCCAGCCCAGTGCAGGCTGGGGGTGGTTAGGATGTGCACGTCTCTCCAGGGGCATTTCAGCCCCTCCTCCCTGGGCTGCAGGGGACCACTGGCCGTGGAGGTCCGGGCACGCTGGTGGCCCCCGAAGCCAGGGGGTGGTGGCTGTGATCTCAGCCAGGGAGAGAGTGGGAAGAGGAGGGGGACCCGGGGCCCAGCCAGAGGGGCTCCCATTTCAGGGCTGGGCTGAGGATTGTTGTCCCCGGAGGAGACAGTGACCGCCACACCAAAAGTGGCAGGAGCGAAACCGGGCAAGGGAGGGGCGACAGCTGCGGGGCCCACAGAGAGGAGGGGCCTGGGGACAGGCGGTGGCCGAGGACTTTGTTTCAGGGGGTGGAGGAGTTTGGGCAGAGGCTTGGGCAGCGGAGGGTACGAGGGCCTCACTCCTGGGTCAGCTGGCAGCACTGACCTGGGGGTGGGGGACTGGCTGGCCAGGTGGAGGCCGCTCACACCGACGCCCTGCCTTTCTCTCCTCCCCGCCAGGCCGTGGCGCAGACCATGGACTCTGTGTTTAAGGAGCTCTTGGGGAAGACCGCCGTCCGTCAGGGCCTCGGGCCGGCGTCCACCAGCTCCCCTGGCCCTGGGCCCCGCAGCCCGAAGCCCGTGGCCTGCAGCCGCCTCGGCAAGAGCAAAGGCCTCTCCCGTGGCCCTGGGGCCCCAGCCTCACTCTTGGCCTCCCATCCCCAGGGCCTGGACTCACCCCTCAAGCCGCACTGAGGTGCTACCGGTTCCTCTGCAGGCCCCGCCCCGCCCCAGGCGGCCACGGGCGAGACCGGCCGGGCTCCCCAGGCCCTTTGCTTCTCCCTGGTCCTGTGCAGCATGCTTGCTCGTGACCGTCTGCAGAGAGGAGGACGAGGCTGCCCCAACCCACCCCTGCCTCCCCCGCCCTGGCTCAGGCCCCTCTGGGAGGCAGCCGAGGAGGGAGGCTGGGGGCAGGCCCCTCCTGGGCTGGCCGTGAGGGCTTGTCGCTGGTTGTCGGGTGCTCGGTGCCCTTGCTCAGCCGAGGGTGCCAGCCTGGTGTTGGCGGCCATTCATAAAGTCCTGTGCATTGACTCCCCGACGCGAGCCAGTTCTCTGTCTCAGTGGGGCTGGGCAGGTGGGTACAGGGCCAGCCTCCCGGCACCCCAAAGATGGAAGGTTGGGAACAGCTTCTGCAGGGGGTTCTTTGGCACGGGGCTGCCTTTGAAGGCCTGCGTGGCGGGTTCCAGAGCCGCTCACGTGTCTGTGGGTGCGGGAGGGCTCTGAGAATCTTTCCGCGCTGCCCCTGTGCCCACCGTTACCCTGATCCAAGGAGACTTGCCAGGTGGAAAATGAGCTGGAACTTTTATGACGGGGAGAGTCAGAAGGGAGGTCAGAGGAGGACTAGAGAGGCGGGAAAGGAAGGCCCCCGGCCCCACCCATTTCCTTCCTCCTGGGCCCCCCACCCCCACCCCCTGCTCCCAGGACCTCCGTCAGCTGGCAGGGCAGGCACTGGTTGGGGTGGAAGCCATGCGCCGGCCCCTGCAGCCCACCACCGCAGCCCCTCCCCACACGTGGCACCAAGGAGCTGACTGCCGGGCCCCCACGCGATCACGGAGCCCGTCCCCGGGCAGGCAGCTGAGCTTCGTGGAGCCTCTGGAAGGAAGGTGCCCCCCGTTTCTCAGGAGGAGGTTTCCCTGGCCAGGAAGGAGCTGGCCGTGGCACAGGACTCCTCGTGGGGCCCCAGGCCAGGCGGGGCGCGCGTCTGGGCGCAGCAGAGCAGGCTTCGCAGCTCGGAGGAGACGCTGCGGCTGAAGGAAGCGTAGATCCAAGGGTTGGTACAGCTGTTGAGGCTGGCCAGCAACATGAGCAGCACGAAGGGGGGCCCTGTGTGGTGCAGGGGTCTGGGCTGGGGATGAGGGTGCCCAGGGAAGGCCGCGACCCACGTGCCACCCAGCGGCTAGCAGTGCATATCAGCCCGCGTCCGCTTGGGAGCCCGCGGCTGGGGAGGGGAGGGGCCGAGGTGTGTGTGCAGCCAAGCCTGAGCGGCCCCCACGGCTCAAGCCACGGCCACGCACCTTCCCGAGGTGCCTCCGGGTCCCACGCTGCCCACAGCTGCACGAGGAAGAAGGGCGCCCAGCACAGCACGTATACTATCACGATCACCAGCGTCATCCTCACGGTCTTGGCCATGGCCGCCGACACCCGGGCTCCCTCGCTAGGACCGCCCGTCCGGCGCCCTCCGCGGCGCCTCCCGGCCCTCTCTGCCGGCCCCGGCACCAGGCTGGCGTGAATCTCCCGAAAGATGAGCACCTGGCAGGCGGCAATGCCCAGGGCAGGTGCCACGAACACCATCAGGGCGATCCAGGTGACGTAGGCGCGGAGGCCCCAGGGCTCGGCAAAGCGGGCCCAGCAGTCAAGGACACCGCTGCCGTCTCCCACGTCACGCTGGGCGAAGATGAAGAGCTGGGGCAGGCTGAGGAGCAGCGAGAAGGCCCAGGCCACCAGCACAGGCCGGTTCCAGCGAGCTCCGCCTCCATGGCGGTGTGCCAGCATGGGGCGGCAGATGGCGCGGTGGCGGTCCAGCGTCATGGCCAGGATCATGTAGGAGGAGGCATACATGCCCACCATCTGCAGGTACTTGACAGCCCGGCACAGGGCATCGGGCCCACGGAAGCGGTCGGTGGCGTCCCAGGCCAGCTGGGGCAGCACTTGGAACAGAGCCACGGCCAAGTCGGCCAGGCACAAGTGGCCGATGAAGACGTGCATGGGCGCCCAGCGGCCCCGCCGGCCCCGCCGCACTAGGGCGCCCAGCACCAAGCCGTTGCTCAGGGCCACAGCCACGAAGACCGTGGAGAGAAGGGCCAGCTCCGCCTGGGCCAGCAGCGGGTCCCGGGCGTCCAGCGGCTCCTCCTCGCTGCCGTTGCTGGGCGGTGTAGGTTGGGAGAGGGGCCGGGGCACAGCTGGGCAGGGGTTGGGGGAGAGTCCCGAGTTAGGGAGTGTGCTCTACAGGGGAACCGAGCCCAGGGAGCTTCCAGCTGGTCAGGCAGAGCTGGTGGCCTGGGCAGCCATCAACCTGGGCCTTCTGCTTCCCTCCAGCCTCCCACTCCCTGGATCCTGGCCTTCCAGCATAACACAGGTCGTCCCCCGCTGACCGCATGTGGTGGGGAGGGAAGGGCAACCCCAGCCCAAGCAAATACATAGGGGCCATGCGCTCCCCTCCCCGCACCAGCAGCCCGGAGAAGAGGGTGAAGGAGGTCTCTGAAAGGGGCTTCTTGGCTTCATCCAACCCCACCCGGCCCACCTGGCTCATTCCAGTGGAGGAAAGGGTGGGGGGATGGGTAGGGACAGTGGCTGGAACCTTACCCGACGTGGTGGACGCCATGACCATGGTGGGGTGGGCAGGAGTCCTGAGCGCCTGGAGGAGATGGGGTGGTGAGCTCAGCCTCCCACCAGAGGGGCCAGCCCAGCTGCCCAGAGTCTGTGGATAGGGGTCCTTAGAGAGCTGCTGCGGTGGTGGTGGTGGGGTGTGTGTGTGTGTGCGTGCGCGTGCGCGTGCGCATGCGTGAGTGTGTGTGTTCCAGTGATCAGGCACTGGGGGTACATCCTTAGCCTAATCAAGGTTGGTGACGTCTGGCCCCTGAGACAGTCATCGACCTCGGAGCCCTGCTACACTCCTCCCAGGACTAGGCAGGGGACGCTGGAGAGAGGGACAGTCAGACAGATGGACGAACCAAGCCTATGACCTACCTAGGCAGCGCACAAGAAGCGAGTCAGACAGATAGACCCCCCCCCTGCCCTGACAGAGGCCAAGAGAGGTGGCCATCAGAGGGCTGGGGACATGGTGGGAGGGCTGGTATGCCCGCATGTAGCCCCTTACCTGGCCGGGCTCCCGGGCTCCTGGGCAGCTGGGCGGCAGCTGGGAGGCAGCGGGCGCAAAGGTGGCCCAGGAGCTCAGATCGGCACTCCATCGCCTGCCCCGCCCCAACCAGGCTTCTGGGAGTGACTTGATCAGGAGGGGACTTCCTCCCCCTCCCCCATGAGCCTCCTGCCTCTGGCACAGGGAAGTAGGCTCCTGGCCTCCTCTGCTTCCCTTCCTGGCCGCAGCCATCCCAGGACTCCCTTCTCCCTGCCGAGAGGGAGCTGAGCCCTCCAGAGCTTGGCTTAGCTCTAGCCGGCTATCGGCTACCACCCCCGCCTGCCCCCACTCCCGCAGGGCCCCCTTTATTAACATGTGGGGTTGCGGAGCTCTGGGCCATGACTTAGTTCAGCGTGTGTATTTTATAAGTGGGGAAACTGCGACTGGAGATGGCTGGGCCTGGCTCAGCATCACACAGCTTTCTCATGGCGAAGCTTGACTCCCCTTTCCCAAGCCAGGCTCCTCTGCCCCTCTCCGGGCCTGGGCGAGGCTCTCCCGAGGTCCCCACTAGGCAGAAGGAGGGCTTCTCCCCAGCCTGCGAAGGCCCCTCCCGCTCCTCAATTAGGCCGCAGGAGATGAGGCACAGGAAGAAGGGGGGCGGGGTCAAGCTGGGGCTGAAGGTGTCCCCGAGAGATCCAGCTTCCTCCCCAGACTCTGTGGGAGCCAGGGACACCTCCACACTTTTTCTCCTCCCACACCTGTCCTAGGAGAAGGAGGCTCAGAGCTTCTGCACTCACGCATATTCCAGCTCCCTCTCTCCCCTCCTCCCACATATGCTGCACGCACAAACACACACACACACACACACACACACACACACGCTCCTGTGCCCTCCCTCCCTCCTCTCCCCTCCAGCCCATTCTTTTCCCCATCCCACGCCCTCCCCACCCCCACCCCAGCTCCTGCCACCGGCCCTGGCCTCCATCAGCCCAGGCCAGCCCAGCCCAGCCCAAGGCAGTGGCCTGCATGCGGCCCAGAGGCCGGCTCCAGGCTGAGATTGGCCCTTTCTTCCTGTTTGTCCGTCCTCTCTGTTGACCCGTGAGGCTAGGGACCAAAGCAGCCTCTCACAGACCAGGGGCTCAAGTACAGCCAAGGCCAGGAAGTCGGTTGTAGAATAGCAACACCGCACATCTGAACACGTCAGCCACACCTGCTAAGAACCAGAACATCCTCACTCTCTCCCTGTAACCACACGACCATTACTAACCCAGGAGCATAGAAAGGACTTTTCTGCTGCCATCCAGATCAACGAAGAGGGTAGAAAATGGAGTTCCCGGGCACTTATTTCCTTGTGCACCCCCTCCCCGTGTGCCTCCCGGGGCCCGGTCCCCAAGACCCTCCCAACCTTGCCGGTGAGATGACACCTCCCTCCTCTGCCCCGGGGAACTGAGGCGCCTGCAGAGGAGCGCATGTCCCCACTTGGCCACTCCCCCACTGTGGGACCTTGGACAGGCTGTGGCCAGCTCTCTGTGACTCAGCTTCCCCCTCTGTAAAATGGGAATCCAGTGACTGAAAGTTGAGCCACGGCGATAGGATGGGCAGAGACTTAAGCCAGCAGGTGTGAAAGCGCCTTTTTTCACTCACTGCATCTCGGGCAGCTCTGGAAGCAGTGCCAGCCTTCTGGGGTAAACGGGCCATCACCCCCTTATGGGGTTCTCTGCCCAGCCCCGAACGAGGTCATGCAGGCCTGTATCCCGGCGGAGAGCTGGCGCAGGGCTCGGGGCCACCTCTGCGCCCTGTGCTCCTTATTTCCCGCTGTCGAGTCCAGGGAAAAGTCTGGGGGAAGGCCCTTTGCTGTGGCTTTCTCTCAGCTCCAAGAAGGAATGGGAGGGCTTTGTGACCACACCAAAGCCTGGATGTAAAGGGAAACAAGTGCTGGGACCTCTGGGAGGAACGAAGAGCCCCTGAGGCCAGCCAGTGTGCCCGGAGAGTCTGGCTACCTGGCTGACAGCCCGACTCAGGAGCCCCTGGTGCACCTGCCGGTGCTGTGCCAGCTGAGAGGCTGGGCCGAGTCCCGCTGCAGGCAGCAAAGAGCTGGTCAGATGGAGAGACCCCAGGCCACCCCAGTCCCAGCCACCAAGGAGGACTTGGCCATGGAGCAGCCAGTTAGCCTCAGGTGGCCTCAGGCCCCGGGCAGAAGTGAACAGACACCCTCCCCACCTCCCCGGGCGCAGCCCCCTCTGCCCTGCCCAGTACCGTCTCCCTGTAGGACTGCCTTTGCAGAAAGGTTCTGTGGGTGGCCGAGGAGTGGGCCCCGAGCTCCCCCAGCCCAGTGTCTGAGCAGAGCGGGTGGGGGCACTGACCATCCCAGGTGCCAGGTGCCAGTTGCCAGGGCAGTGGGTCAGAACTGTGGGACCTGGATCTGTCTGTCTTGCTCTACCACTGGCTCTCAGGAACCAGGACCATTTGCTCAACAGGTACAGCGGCCCTACCCCCCTGGGGGGTGGAGGGAGAAGGCACAGGCCTTGGAGGGGACACTTGAAGGCTATTTCAGGGATGAAAGAGAAAGAGGAGCCAGCCAGGGACACGAAGAAAGAGTGACGAAAAAGCCAGGAGAAAACCAGGAGAGCAGAGGTTCCCGAGGCTGGGAGGGGAGACAGGTGCCCTACGGGAAGGAAGGACGCGAGCAAAGCCTCTGGAAGGCCATGCCTGGTGTCAACTGGAAAAAATGCACACCTGAGGGACTTCCCCGGTGGTCCAGTGGTTAAGAATCCACCTTCCAACGCAGGGGACACGGGTTCAAGCCCTGGTCCGGGAAGATCCCACATGCCGTGGAGCAACTAAGCCCGTGCGCCACAACTACTGAGCCTGTGCTCTAGAGCCTCCGAGCCACAACTACTGAGCCCACGTGCCACAACTACTGAGCTCGTGTGCTCTGGAGCCTGCGTGCCGCAACAAAGAACCCACGTGCCACAACTAAGCCCCAATGCAGCCAAATAAATAAATAAAATAAATTTTAAAAAGAAAAAGAAAAAAAATGCACACCCGAAAAGTTGAGGATTATGTATTATTCGGTGGACTTTGTGAGGATTCCAGTCCAGGGGACAGCCTCTCAGAGAGCTCTGAGGGACAGCTCCGAAGAGGTAAGCGGGGGAGCCAGGGTAGTGAGAACATCAAAAGATTACTGTCAGTTAAAGAAAACTAGACATTTCAAGTGACTGAATCCACCACTTTTCTAGGTATGGGAAGAGGCAAGAGTCTGATGCTCACTGAGGTCATTCCTTTGATCTGTGCCTCAGCTATCTGGGGCCAGCATCCTGTTTCCTCCATCCTGAATCCCCTCAGAGTGCACAGTGTGGGGCTTACCGATGTGGCAGGCAACTTTCCTTGCACACAAGGATGGAGAGAGGTGCCCTAACTGGGCATCCCACCTGTGGGGTGGGCTTTGCAGACAGTGGCAGAGGGAGGACTGAGTGAGCTCACAGCGGGTGAAATGAAATGACAGGGGAGCGCAGGGCGAGGAGGCGAGGCCTAGGAGGTGAAAGAGCTCCAACGGGGCAAAGATGCATTGACTCAAACCACGCGTGTGTGCCTTCGTGCGAGTGTGTACTGCGAGTCAAGTGGACCCAAGACGACAGACAGACAGCGTGGTGACCCACCTGAGGTCTGAATTAAAGTGAACATTAATTTTAAAAATGGGACAAGACCTGTCTGCATGCTGGGGGAGGCACGAGAGTGGTACTTGATGGATTAGGAGCCCTGCAGGCTGTGACTTCTCTCCTTGCCCTGAATGACTTTTTTTAAAATTAATTAATTAATTAATTTTTGGCTGTGTTAGGTCTTCGTTGCTGCGCACGGGCTTTCTCTAGTTGCGGTGAGCGGGGGCTACTCTTCGTTGCAGTGAGCGGGCTTCTCATTGCGGTGGC
This sequence comes from Mesoplodon bidens, assembly GCF_964165515.1. Classification (NCBI taxonomy): domain Eukaryota; kingdom Metazoa; phylum Chordata; class Mammalia; order Artiodactyla; family Ziphiidae; genus Mesoplodon; species Mesoplodon bidens. The sequence continues at coordinate 835,122 of NC_138163.1, forward strand.
TTCTCTTGTTGCACAGCATGGGCTCTAGGCACGCGGGCTTCAGTAGTTGTGGTGCGCAGGCTCAGTAGTTGTGGCACACGGGCTTAGCTGCTCCGCGCCATGTGGCATCTTCCGAGACCAGGGTTCAAACCTTTGTCCCCTGCATTGGCAGGCGGATTCCACTGCACCACCAGGGAAGCCCCTAAATTCAACTATTAAAAAATTCTTTTAATTCCTGTACAGAAAAAAAAAAAGTCTAAGAGAAATAACAAACTGCAAAAAACAAAACTGATTTGGGACCTTTCTCCTTTTCTAATATAAGTAGTTAATATTATACATTTTCTTCTAGTCACTTGTTTAGTTGAATCCCCAATTTATGATATTTTATATCTTTAGTTTTATTCAATTAAAAATATTTTCTGGGCTTCCCTGGTGGCGTAGTGGTTGAGAGTCCGCCTGCCGATGCAGGGGACACGAGTTCGTGCCCCGGTCTGGGAAGATCCCACATGCCGTGGAGCGGCTGGGCCCGTGAGCCATGGCCGCGGAGCCTGTGTGTCCGGAGCCTGTGCTCCGCAACGGGAGAGGCCACAACAGTGAGAGGCCCGCGTACCGCAAAAAAAAAAAAAAAAAAAAAAAAAAAAATTTCTAATTCAACTTGTGATTTCTCTTTTGATCTATGTGTTACTTAGAAGCATCTATTTTTTCATTTCCAAATAGTCAGATTTCCTAGATGTCGTTTCGTTATTGATTTCTAATTCAACTACATTGTGATCAGAAATCCTGCTTTGTATGATTTCTGTCCTTTGTAATTTATTGAGGCTTGTTCTATTGTCCAGCATGTTGTCTATGTTGGTGAATGTTACATCTCCACTTGAGAAGAATGTGTATTCTCTTGTTGGTTGTAGTAGTCTATAAATATGAGTTAGGTCACTTTGGTTGATAGTGTTGTTCAAATCTTCCATATCTTAATGATTTTTTTTCCTATTTATTTTGTCAATTACTGAGAAAGGAATGGGAAAGTCTCCAACTATGTTTGTAGCTTTGTCTATTTCTACAACCCTTTGGCACTGTCAATTTTTCTTTCGTGATTTGGGAGCTTCGTTATTGGGTGCTTACATATTTAAAATGATTATATCTTCTTGATTATTTGTCCTTTTTCCATTATGAAATATTCCTCTTTACCTCAGGTAATATTCTTTGTCTTGAATTCTACTCTATCTCGCATTAATGTAGCTATACCTGCTCTTTTATGTTCAGTATTTGCATGGTGTATCTTTTTCCGTCCTTTTACTTTCAGCTTTTCTGTGTCTTTATGCTTGTAAATAACATATAGCTATTTTATCTAGCCTGACGGTCTCTGCCTTTTAACTGGTGTGTGTGGCAGATTGTGTTTTTCAAAGGTAGCCCCAACAATATCTCCCATCCCACATGCTCTTCTGGAACCTTGCCACTTTCCCATCAAGAGGTGGCATTTAACCCTCCCTCTATAATCTGGGCAGGCTTGTGACTTGCTTGTAAGCAACATGATATGGTAAAAGTGATGCCACTTGATTTCTGAGGCTAGATCAGGAAAGGCAATGCAGCTCCTGCCTCGTTAGCAAGGATACTCACTCTTCCAGCCTTTAGCTACCACCTGACCAGTCCAACTGCCCTGAGGCTGCCATGGTATGAAGGGGCCCAAACTAGCCCTTACAGAGGAGAGACCACATGAAAAGGCTCTGAGACGACATGAAGATTGAGATGCCTGACCAGCTCTAAGCTGCTCCAGCTCCAGCCACTGTCTGATGACAACCGCATAAAAAACCTTCAGCCAGAGCTGCCCAGTTGAGTCCTTCCCAAATCCTTTTTTTATAAAAACTGTGGAATCACTGGATCATATGGTCATTCTATGTTTAGCTTTTTGAAGAATGCCTTTCCTGTATACTTGACTCACAGAAACCATGAGCAATAAGAAAATGATTGTAACTATTTAAAAACACTAAATTTTGGAGCAATTTCTTATGCAGCAACAGTAACAGGAATGGAGTTTTAGTCCATTGATACTTACTAAAATTATTGATAATTTTGGGTCTAAATATATCATCTCAATGTTTAATTTCTATTTGTTCCATCCATTTTCCTTCTTTTTCTCCTTTTCTGCCCTTTTCTCTGGGCGGGGGACAAATTGGATCTTTTCAGTATTTCATCTTCTTTATTGACTTTTTGGTTACAGATCTTTTTGTGTTATTTTAAAAACTGTTGCTCTAGAGATTACCGTTTGTTTCTTTGGCTTAGCACATTCTACCTTCAGAAAAAAATTCCACTACTTTATAAACAGTGTAAGAATGTTCCAACGGTATTCCGATTGCTACAGTCCCAACTTTGTGTTCTGGTTGTCATATAATTATTTTTACACACAATATACAAAAAGATAACTCCACATTCCATTGTTATTATTTTTACTTTAAAGAGTAAATAGTCATATATTTACTCTTTCTGGTGTTTTTCATTCCTTTCTTCAGTCTGCTATAATTGATCTTCTGTCTAAATAATTTATTTTAGCATTTCTCTCATTGCAAGTCTGCTGGAGATGAATTATTCATTCTCATCTGGGGGTGCAACTTTATTTTGTCTTAATTTTTGGTGGATATTTTCACTGGATATAGAACTGCAGATTGAAATGTTTTCTTTTCCTTTTAGCATTTGAAGGTGTGGTTTCATTATCTTCTGGCCTCTATTGGTTTTAGATTGGGAGTCTGCTGTCACTCTTATTGTTCCCCTGGATGTAGCGTGTCTCTTTTTCTCTGACTGCTTTCTAGGTTTTTTTTAAAAAAATTGTTTTTCAGCAGTTTGACAATGAAGTGCCTAGGGGATGCTGGAATTATGATAAATGTTATTATTTTAAAGTCTCTGATAATTCTGACATCTGGGCCATCTATGAGTCCGGTTTTATTGATACTTTTCTTTTGATCATGGGTCATATTTCCTTGCTTTTCCACATGTATCTTTTTTTTTATTGAATGCCAGACACTGATTGTAATAGAACAGTAGGGAATATAATAAATAACATTTATGCCCCACAAAGGACATGCCTCTTCTCCTGTTAGGCTACGTGTGTGTGTGTGTGTGTGTGTTGTGTGTCTAAGGCCCCTAGGGATTCAAACTGTCACATCATCCCATACTCGACGTTCAAAAATTTTATTAAAAGTTCCTCCTTCTGCCAAGGATAAAAGCAGCAATGGGGGGCTTCCCTGGTGGCGCAGTGGTTGAGAGTCCGCCTGCCGATGCAGGGGAGACGGGTTCGTGCCCCGGTCTGGGAAAATCCCACATGCCTCTCGGAGCGGCTGGTCCCGTGAGCCATGGCCGCCGAGCCTGCGCGTCCGGAGCCTGTGCTCCGCAACGGGAGAGGCCACAACGGTGAGAGGCCCGCATACCGCAAAAAAAAAAAAAAAAAAAAAAAAAAAAGCAGCAATGGGTCTTTTCCCTGGGAAGGACTTGCCATTTTTCAGACTTTGGCCCACTTTTGTTGTTGTTGTTGCAACTTCAGCTCCCTGATAGGCTTCAAAGAAAAAGAACCTATGATCTTGTAGGGATGTTGTATTGCAACTTTCTGTATCCTAGGCAGAAGCAAAATAGCCAGCTACTGACTTTTGAATTTCTGCTACTGCAGAAGTTCTTGTTTGTTCTCTGAATGTTCTTTTTTATGGCACCCATTCTTCTCTCATGGATATTCATCCTATTATCTCCCTGAGGAAATTAAGGAGTTTTTTTAAAAAATAAATTTATTTATTTATTTAATTTTTGGCTGTGTTGGGTCTTTGTTGCTGCGGGCAGGCTTTCTCTAGTTGTGGCGAGCGGGGCTACTCTTCGTCGCAGTGCACGGGCTTCTCATTACGGTGCCTTCTCTTGTTGCACAGCACAGGCTCTAGGTGCACAGGCTTCGGTAGTTGTGGCTCGCAGGCCCTAGAGCGCAGGCTCAGTAGTTGTGGCGCACGGGCTTAGTCGCTTCGCCGCATGTGAGATCTTCCTGGACCAGGGCTCAAACCTGTGTCCCCTGCATTGGCAGGAGGATTCTTAACCACTGTGCCACCAGGGAAGTCCGAAAGTAAGGAGTCTTTAAGAAAATATTTCTTATCCCTTACAATCCTGTTTCCCACTAATTGTTTTCTTCTTCGTTTTGATCTTTATCTTTTATGCTTTCATGTTGGAGGCATCCTCAGATGTCTAGTGAGCCTTGGTTGTCATCTCATATTTAAGGATGGGATACTAAAAAGCTTATTGGAAGGGGGGGGCTTGTCAAGTATGGGCTTCATTGTAGGGTGAAGTACCTGGGCTGTTTTCGTGGGGAATCCCACTGTTACCCTCTTTGGTCCCTTCCTTTTGGAATGCTAAATAGCCCAGAGGAAGACCCAACACAGCCCCAAATAAATAAATACATACATACATACATACATACATACATACATACATTTTTTTAAATAATAAAAAAATAAAAGGCAGCCCAAAGCTGAGGGAATGGCTGGGATGGTCGCTGCTGCTCAGCTTTCAGTCCTAACTAACTCCTTTTTTCTTTTTTTTCCTTTCAATTTTATTTATTTATTTATTTATTTATTTATTTATTTATTTTGGCTGTGTTGCAGCCCACTGGCGCTTTCTTCCCCCATCACTGGCTTCTGTGATTCCCGCCCCCTCATCACATGGCCCTTCATCTTGGGGGCGTTCTGGCAGGACTCTGGCGGGCTGCCCTCTCCAGCTGACTGTGCCCAAGAGGGGTGAGTCACGGGGGCTGTGAGGAGCACTTGCCCTCGAAGCACGTGTGGCTGGGCAAGACCCAGCCGTCTGTCTGTTCAGTGCCTCCCAACCTCCCGGCAAGCATGCAGCAGTGCAGGGATGGCTTCCCTCTTATTCGAGGCCAACCCCTCCAGCTTCCCCTGGGACTTGCTCTGCCCTTGTTCCTGCTGCTGCTTCCGCTGGCCCCTCCATTTCTGCACACGGCAGTCACACAGAAGAAAGTTCAAATCCCAGCTCTGCCGTTTACCTTCTGGGAGATCTTGGGTAAGTCACTTGACTGGTCCGAACCTCAGTTTCCTCATCTGTGAAATGGAGGCAATACTGGTGCCTACTTAGAGTGATGGGCTGAGTAGCAGGTGGGTGAATGCCTGCGGAGTGCTCAGCACAGAGCCTCTCTGCTGCGTGATTGCTCCTCTGCCTCTCGGGCTCTTTGCTTGGAGAGGTGGGTAATGGAACCTTCCTCACAGGGTTACCTGTGGATGCAGTGAGCTAATGAGACAAAGACACTCTTCCCAGCCTTGCTCCCTGGGCACATTCCTTGAGCTCTTTGGGCTTCGGTTTTCTCATCTGTGATGTGGACTAATGGCTGACCTCCCTGGTTGGTGTGCAAAATAATTGTGCCAATACGTGACATGTGCTTATAACTGGCAGGCCCGGGGCAATGCTCAATAAACGGGATTTAGTGGAATAATAGTAATGAATATAGTATAACAAATGGAGACTGAACCCGTCACTATGCACTTAATAGGAGCATAGGAAGTGGCTCTATCCCCTTCTTACTTCACTCTAGTCATTCTCATCCCAGGGATCAGCATGGAACCCTACGCTCCTTAAAGGATTTGTGGAAGTTGGGGCTGGAGGTAGAGGTTGGGAACTTGGCGGGGAGGGTGGTGAGCGGAGGCGGCTGGAGAGCAAAGAGGCCAGGCCTATCGGAGGTCAGATCAGAGCAGGCAGGAAGTGAACCGCAGCTCAGTGCCTCATGGAAAATACCCCCTCTTGGGCGCCCAGGCCTGCCCTCTGGCCCAGCTTCCTCCGCGCCCACCGCCCCGCCCACCAGCCTAAACCCCACCTCCCCAGCCCCAGCCTCCTCACTGCTCCTGAAAGGGCTGCAACCATGGCACAAGGGCCCAGCCAGCATTCCCACCCTGGGTCTGCTGGAACCAAAGGGTGGGCCACTGGCAACTCTGGGGAACACCCTGCCCCCAGCTCCCTGGTCCCCCGCAACTCCAGCCCGCACTTTCACTCAAGACTCTGGTCTTGTCCACGCCCCTTCTAAAGGCACCTAGAATCCTGGAGTCCGGACCTTCCCTGAGGGCAAGTGGGGCCACTCCAGCCCTCCCCTTCCAGGAGAAACTGAAGCTGGCGAGGAGATGGGCGGATGGGAGGGGGACTCCAGGCCCCTTCCCACGTGGGCCCCCTGCATGGCTTGGAGGGTCTGGGGAGGCTGAGCTGAGGGCCCGGGCATGCTTCACTGGGCAACAGGCATGCCCATAAAAATACCGTGGCCAACAGGGCCGCAATCTGCCATCTGGGCCCTAGGCCTTCCTTGCCCTGCGGCTGGGCTCGGCTCACTCCGGAATAGCTATGCCCTCCGCCTGGCCTCGGAGGTCACGACCGCGAGCCTGGGGAGCGGGGGGGGGGGGCGCTGGGGAGGAGATGCGTCCCCACGCTTCCCAGTGAGAGGAGTGGGGCTGCCGGGAGAGGTCGGGATAGGGCCAATCCCCACGACAAAGAAATAGGACGCCGGGGAAACCGACAGGGAGTCGGAGGAAGATCTGGGGATGCTCTATGGCAGCTCGGGGGGCGCTCTCTCAGCAACCTCCCCGCCACCCCCCACCCCCACCCCCCCACCCGGCTCTGGGCTGCGCAGGAGCACGCGCCCCTCTGCGCCTCCCTGGAGGGCTGAGATCGACGCCCGTGCGCCCCTCCCGGACCAAGCGCCTAGGATGGGAGGGGGGTGCTTCCGGGAAGAGCCCAGGGCCTCGGGAATCCTGCCCTGGGGGGGGCGGCCAAGCACCCCACGACCAGGGCGCGGCCGAGACCGCGTCGCGTGTGGGTTCCGGGCGCTCGCCAGCGCCCTCGAGGGCCGGGTGGAGGCTGAGGGGATCTGCTTCCCCACCTGACTCCTCTCCCCACCGCCCAGCACCGCGCCCCGGGGGCACCCCTGCCTCGAGATTGCTGCCCGGAGCCTCCACTGCTGCGTGGGTGCCCTGCTGCGGGGCACTGCCGGGCCAGGGACGACAGAGCTGCGGGCGCGGGTCAGGCGGGACCCGGCGGCGGGGGCCCCACTGAGCTCCCTCCCGGAGGGGGTCGCCGCAGTTCCCAGTGCCGGCCTCGGCAGCCCAACTCCGCCGGGACGAGGGGCGCGGCGGGGCGGGGCGGGCGGCCGGGGAGGTGATCTCACTCCCCCTCCCCCGCCTCCCCAGCGCTCCCCTCCCCCTCCCCTGCGCGCACGCCCGCCCCGCCCCGCCCCGCCCCCGCCCCGGCGCCGCGGCCGCCGCAGCATCAGCATCGCAGACGCGCTCGGGCGGCGGGTCCGAGGCCGGCGAGTGCGGAGGCTGGGCGGGTAACCCGAGCGGCGGCCGCAGCGCAGGTAAGGCGGGCAGGCCTGCCCTCGCGCCCGGGCCGCGCATGCAGCTCCCCGAGCCTCCCGTCCCAGCCCTGCCCCGGGGGCGAGAGCGGGGAGCCCCACCCGGACCAGCCCGCGACCACCGACGGAGCGGCCAGAGCCCCACCCAGGCCGGGCACCCGGCTCCGGGCCCCGCGGAGCGCAGCGGGGCAGGGAATGGAGGCCGGGGGCCGGAGCCCGACAGGTGAAGAGTACCTGGGCGGCGCCCGAAATGCCGACCCGGGGAGGGATGCTCCGGGGGAAGTCAGGCAGGGTCTGTGCTGGCTGGCGGGTGCTGAAGGTGGCACGTCCCTCCGGGTGTGTGAGTGGGTGAGAAGGGGAGCGCGGTGGGGCCGTGACCCCCATCCCCCCCATCGGCCGCCGTGGGGTGTGGCCCTGGGCGTGGCTGCCCCCCTTCCCCAGTCCAGAGTCCTGTTTGGCCGAAAATCCAGCTGCCAGCACGGTTGGGGGGAGGTTAGACTAGGCTGCCCCTGCAGTGGGGGGCAGGGGAAAGAACTGGGCTGGGCGCTGCCTGGCCCTCAGCCCTAAGGTGGGAAGGGGGGCTTTGTTCTCCTCCTCCTTTCTAAACCCCACCCTGGACTCCCCAGGCTTACGCTCCCAGCCTGCACCAGGACCAGAGTCTCCTGCCCTGGAAGCGTGGGGTGCCTCTGGAGCCGCAGATTCTGCAGGCTCTTGTGGCCAAGAAAGGGCGCACTGAGTGAGGCTGGCCTGGGCACCCAGCAGGGTGCGGCTGCGCACATGAGTGTAGAAGGTGGGCCCAGTAGGTAGGGGGACGCAGGGAGGGCCTCAGCTCCTGGGGCCCTGCCTTGCCCACTGCAGGTCTTTCGCCCATTGCCAAGTCTCCCTATCGCTGTCTGGTTATGAGAGGGGTCTGCAATTCCTCTTCCCCCCTTCCTAGGGCAAATTTTGGGGGACTCTTGGTCGGCAGGGGTTGCAAAGAGCCCCTAGTACAACCTGCTGCCCCTACAGGGTATCTGGAGCCCGGCCCTTCGCTGCCTGTCTCAGGAAGGCAGGCCCAGGGCCATCTGCCCCCACCCAAGAAGTGGGGGGCCTGACACCCCCCTCTAAGTAGGTGCCCTGCTTCCAGTTAACTCCACCCAGAGGCAGGGGCTTCTGGGCAGCCCGGTGCCATCTCTGCTGACTCACGTGACCCCGAGGGTGAATAAGCCAGTCACCCTTTCTTCCCAAGAACTGCTCCCGAGCCCCATCTTTCTTGACCCCTGTGAGGTGGCTGGGACAGAAGGTGGCCTGGGGCCTCTCTCCTCTGACCAACTCCTTGCTGCCGGCGATGGGACTCAGCCTGGCCTGGCCTCTCACCTGGCACAGCGCCCATGCAACGTGCACCCATGGGCCCCCTAGCTTTCGCGGGGGGGCTTAGCTAATCTGTGGCCACATGGCAAGTTCTTGTCAGTGCTGAGGCTGGGGACCCCCCCAACCCGTCCCCGGCTCCTGGACATTTTCTTTGCTGCATCCTAGTCTCTCTCTCTTCCTACTTATTTATATCTGTGTGTGTGCGATCCCAAAAGTGATACATCTTATTGTGGTATGCTTGAAATGTACAAAAAAGAACAAAAGAAATTAAGGATCCTGGGTGATCGGTTTACCGAGGGAGAATCCCGCTCAGCACACCCCAGCCTCAGTCTCCCTGCTTTGCTACAACCCACTCCCAAAAGGCTCCTCCCCCAACGCCCAGCGCCCAGGCCCCCTGCAAAGCTCGGAGCCGGCGCTTAGCGCGCAGGAAGGAGCTCCTCCCAGCCCAGGAGCTCAGTGGCCCACGGGGCGGGCAGTCATTCGCTGGGCAGCTGCACTGCCAGGTGCCTGCCTGGACCAGGCTCGGGGCTACCCATGGAAAAGCCAGTAACAAACTGGACCAACACCGTCTTTGTCTTCATGGGGTGTGGATTGGTTTTCTGTTTTCTTTTGTGACTATTCTCAGGGAAAGGGGAGGCCGGGATTGAGGTTGTGCCCCCATCAGCCTCTTCCCCTGCTGAGGCGGATGCCTTCCGTGGTGCGCACTCGGGCACTCGGGCGAGGCCAGCTGGGGAGGGTGGGGGAGCAGCCCGTGTGCCACACCCGCCATTGCCCAGGCCAGCGACATGGGACCCTCAGTCCTTTCCCCTCTTTGAGTCTCAGCCCTCTTGGTTATCACATGGGGCGTGGACTCGTTAATCTCCAAGGTCCCTTTCAAGGCAAAAGGTCCCTGGTGCCAGTCTAAATGGCTGCAGCTGGACAGAACGTCTCCTGGGGCACCCTTTCTGCCAGCGGGGCAAGTGGCCTTGCCTTGCCGGGCCTGCCTTCAGGAGAGTCAGGGTGAAGGTATGAGGGGAGCTTTCCCCCAACCCCTTCTTGGGGCAAAAGGTTGAAACAGGTCTGGAGTGAGGAGGGGGGCTGCTTTCCGGGGGTGCCCTGGGCCTAGGAGGGGCCTGTCTGGGGAGAATGGAGCAAAGGGGGGCCCTGGGCAAAGGTTGGCCAAGATGGGCATCCCAGCCAACTGCCCTGCTCCACCAGGCCCCCCTCTGGGCGTGAGTGGCGACCCAGAGCGCCATCCCAGGGGCTCTGTCCCACCTTGTGATGCAGACCACGGGGCTGCTGTCTTCACCCTGCCCCTCCTCCCATAACTGGGAAGGCTGGGTTGAGGTCCGTGGGGGGGGGGCTTTACCCCCCCTCCCAGTCTTTCTCCCTCCTGCTCGCTGACCTGGCCCGTCCTGGATGCCCTGGTCCTGCTTTCCCTGCCCTCGCCTTCCTCTTTACACCTCCACTCCCACACTGTCACCTTTCTCCTCCCTGCTCTGTTGGAGTTTCGCACAGCACTGCCCTCCTCTCCTTCCCCTGCTTCTGCCTGCCCCACCCCTCCCTGGATGCCCTTGTCGCCACCTCCCCACTTCCCCTTTTGTCCATCTTCTCTCTCTGAACCTCTCCCTACCCTGATTCCTAAAGCCCAAGCTCGGCCCGCGCTCTGCACCTCAGCACGGGGGTGACCGCCACCCAGAACACGTCCCCTGGACTCTAGGCCTTTGGGTTGGGCCCAGACCTCCCGTGGGGGCCTCGTCTGACCTGGAAGGTGTACAGGGGGCACCTGGTGGCCACCAGCAGAGGACCCTGGGGGAGGCAGTTGGCGGTTAGCAAGGCCAGCCCACCTTCTCCCCAGATATCAACAGGATCTTTGTGGCTTCCTAGAGGCTGTGGTCTGAGAGGGGGAGGAGCCGGGGAGGGTCTGGATGGACTGCTAGTCTTTCCAGAAGCTTTTCTTTGTCCAGTGCCCCCGTCCAAAGCCTCGGGCTATTGCCTATGCCCCCCTCCATGTTCTCCCCAGGTCACGAAGCTGTGGGGGGAGGACCTGGCCGCTGTCCTGCCACCCGGCAGCTCAACCCAGTCTCTGGCCCTGAACCCAGCAGGGACGGCCTCGGATTGGGTGGAGCAGGAAGGCGCCAGTGTCCTGGGCTTTGCGCACTCGGGTCAGGGGCCCAGACACTGAGGGGCCCTTCTGAGCCGGGCCGTCTTCCTACCAGTCTGATGGTGGAGCTTGAAGGGAGGTGATGAGTCCCCGGGAGCCACACTTCCCTCTGAAGTGTTAGAGCCAGGCAGATCGGGAGGTTTGCGCGGGGCAGCTTTGGGTGTGGGAGTGTGTGCATGGCGTCCCGTGTTCCTATTCGCATGTGTGGGCATTAGCCATCTGGTTGCATGTGTGCAATCGTGTGTGTGTGTGTGTGTGTGTGTGTGTGTGTGTGTGCTGGTGAGAGTGCGCACACAGATCCTCCTGTGCCTGCACTGATCCTGTGCTGGGAAGGGGCGGGGCTGCTGGTGGTGGCTGCGGAGGCCGCAGTGTCTCCCTGTAAGACGTGGGGCTTCCCGCTGAGGGGGGTGCCCTCTGGCCCTTCCCCTGACCGCCTGCGTTCATGCCTTAGGAATGCTGAAGCCCAGGGAACAACAGAGGCTCCATTGTCCCTTCCCAGGCTTCCTGTGCCCCCTCTGCTCTTTACCCTTTGGAATGGGGAGCCCCAAGGCAGCTGGAGGGGCCTGACAGTGTCTGAGCTTTTTCCAGGAGCCCCCTGCCCTCCTCACTTGGGCCAGGTGTCCCAGGGCCGGCAGGGCCGAGCAGCTCCGGGTGGGCCTCGGGCTGGGCCCCTCCCACCTCTCTGTTTGCCTGGCACCTTCCCTTCCCCGCACTGCCTTCCTTCCCTCCTCTGGGTCCTGGGGCAAGCCCTGCTGGCCCATAGGAGCCGACATATGTCTCCCTCTCTTGCCCGGCCCCTGAAGCCCCCGCTGGTGCCAGGTTCACTTCTCAGGTTGGGGGCTTCTGATCTTGTTCTAAGCCCACTTTCCAGAGCTGGAAGGAGGGCTTAGAGGGGGTGAAAGGGCACAGTTTTTAGGCCGTGGGTGTCAATTTCCCCAACCGTGCATGGGCAACTTGGCTATAGTGCTTGCATTCTAGGGGCCTGAGAGGCCGGAGTTTGGGCGCCTGCTTCACTGGACCCCAGTTTTCCCTTCTGCATGGGAAGGGAGTCCATGCTGTGCCTAAGGTCTGTCTGGAGAGAGGGGCCTCCCAGGTAGCCAAGTGCTCTTTGTGAGGGGGCCCTGGAGCCTTTGGTTTTGAGAAAGCAGTCAGAGCAGCCCAAGATTCTGCATAGCCAGGGAGGGGAGCAAGAAACCCAGGCTGTCCTGGAGCTGTTTGCCTTCTCTTGCGCGGAGTCCTTGGGGGGTTGAGGGATAGGGGGGTTCCTGCCCTGCGCTGAGGTGTGATGTGGGTCACATCCTACTTCCGTGTGGCCTCCTCCCAAGACTTCCCTCCCAGTTCCCTGCATTTGCCTGCCATCTGCCTAGCAAATAAGGCCCTTCCCCAGGGGGCAGGCCGGCCTGGAGCCCATCCTTGTCCAGGCCCTGGCCCTCTGCGAACGCAAGCAGGCATACATGTTGCGATGCCTGAGACACTGGGAGGAGAGCCAACCGCCCGAGTCGTCTTTGGCGGCTTTGGGCGCCTCCACCCCACCTAGAACCCCATACCTGCTGATCATCAGTGCCACCTCCGTAACCTTGGACATGGTGCTCCGCTTCTGAGCCTCAGTTGCCTCAATTATAAAATGGGGATAATGATAGTGCTCCTTCCCCAGGGTAATTTTAAGGATTCAACGAGTAACGCGTGTAGGGGTGTTTAGAAGAGTCCCTGGTGTGAGGTAAGTGCTATCCGCGAATTCAGTTAATAAAATAGGGAAGGGGGGCGGAATGTCTGTCTGGCTGCTGATGGTGAGATACCCCCTTCCTTTCTCAATGGAGACTGTCTGTTCTCCCCTCTCCCACAAAGGGTTAACCTCTGTCCCGCCCCTTCCTTATCCTGTAAGGAGAATGGTCCATTACAGGTGAGCTGTCGTTGCCTTGGAGACCGCAGCCTTAACGGGGCTGAGGGCGCGCTCTCCCTTAGGGAGGGGCGAGCCAGAGAGCACCAAGGACTAAGCAGCCGTCCTCGAAGACTTCTGGGGCCCCTGGGTACATTTGGGGGCTCCCACCCAGCAGCCTCTTTTATGTATTATCTAAATAACCCATTAGGCTGCGGCAGGCTTTCCCCCATCTCTGCCAGTGGAGGGAGCTGGCTCCATCTCCATGGAAACCCGCCAGCCACAGCCTGGGGGGAGGGTGAGGAGGAGCCTTAAAGGAACACAGTGCCTGGGGTGTAGGTGACACCCACACCCTCATATACACACCGACAGGAAGGCCCCCAGCAGCCCTGCTGAGGGGACAGCCCAGGCATAGGTGCCCCCAAGTGCCCCCACAAGCCTACAAGTACGTGGACCTGGCACTCACACTCTGACCATCTCACATACCAGGGCTGAGCCCCCAGCGCTGCCCCCACTCGGAACAGATGGGCTGGGCTACCTGCCTGTGACTTCTCCTTGGGCAGGTGCATTTCTCTCAGATGGGAGGGGCAGAGAGGACTCCAGGCAGGACCTGGGAGCTGGCGGGCCTGTGTGCAGCAAGCACGCACAGGGCACCCTTGGAGGTCCCCAGGGTGTGTGTGTGCACAGAGAAAAAAGCAGCCATCCCAGGTCTCAGCCTGGCTCCACGACCTCCCAAGTGTCCCCCACCCCCCGGTCAGAGGCTGGAGGCCGGAGGAGAGGACTGGCCGTGGGACCCAGGGTGTGGCCAGGGCTGGCGCTCTCCTAGGGTCCCACTGAGCCCCTCCCTGCTGGCTCTGCCACCTCAGAGCCCGCCACGCCCTTTCTCCTTCCCTGCCCCCGTGAGTGTGCATGAGGCCTCCAGAGAGGATGGGTACTCAGCCTGCCTTGGTCGTTGCCTCCCCCAGCACGTGGGCACTCACGGTTGTGCCGGCCCGTGGACGCATCGGCACCCCCTCAGCCAGGCGGCTGCTCTCTCCGTGCCAACAGCAATCTTGGAGGGAGTCACTGGGGTCCTCTGGCTGCTTCTCCCTCCTCCCCTGTGGGGATTCCCCACCTGCTCCCTGAGGGCTGGCCAGCAGTGGCTTGCTCATCTCGTCTATAACCGTCTCCTTGCCCTAGTGCCACAAGTGGCCAGGGACGTGCTGCTCTGTGTCTGTCGTTGTGGGCTTTGTTTGTCTGTGGTCCTGGCTCGCAGCTTCTCTGCCTTCTGTTTGTCTCTCCACCCTACCTGTCAGTCCAACCTCACCTCCAAGCCCAAGAAGCCCACCTCCTCTGAGTCAGGTCCATCTCTCCTCCTTTCCTGTCTCTTGCCTGGCACACCCCCCAGGGACAAGGATGCCGAGGAGGCGCCACTGGGTTTGCGCGTAGGTGTGCACGCGCGCGCGCACCCACCCCCACCCCCCACCCCGCCCAGGCTTCTTGCTCTTTCGGCCATTTCTCATCAGTGCTTTCTGGAGCTGTCTCTCATCCTTTGTGCTCCTTTCCCCTCTTCTCTTCCTTTCCCCACTGCCTGGGTCTCTGTTTCTGGATTTCTCCACCTTGGTTACTGTGGCGGTCCAGCATCCGTCTTTGTCTCCCCTTCCCTGCCCTCCCTCCCCCAGCCCTACTTCTCTGTCTCTCCTGCTCCCTCCTGCCTCTTTCTCACCCTGTCTGTCACCCTTCAGTCTTCCCCAGCCTGCCCCCACTTTGCAGACATGGCCTTCGCTCCATCTGTACACCAGCTTGTGGAACACTCCCCCGCCTCCTTTGCCCCTGGAGGTGCTGATGGGGGGTGGGGGCCTGCCGAGCTGACAACCTGAGCTGCTTGCTCTGTAATTGCCTGAGGAATGGGGAGAGATCAGAGAGCCGGCAGCAGTGGGACAGGAGGAGACAGAGCCCCTCCCAGCTGTCGGGGGCCTCTCAGCCTTCTGGCTCCTGCCCGTCTCTGAGTGCCTGGGAAGGTGGTGAGCTGGGTGGCAAATGCCAGAGACTAAAAGAGGTTGGATGTGAGACTGTGGGGTGTTGGGATGGGGCAGAGAGTGGGGACCAGGGGGTTTGGCGGTATCGTATATCCCCTGCATATACACTGGAGTACACATGCCAAACCCAATTCTGGGAACCTAGTCTGGGGACAAACGGCCATCATCATTCCAGCAAAGGGAGTGCACTAGTCTCTCATGGGGGAAGGTCTGCCTTTGAGATTCTCTCTCGTTGCTCTCCCCTCCCCCTCCTAAGACCAGAGCGCTCAGAGCTCCCAAGGCTGCCGTTTGATCACCTGCCCTCTGATCTGAGTCTCCTACTGCTTTCTACAGGCCTTGAAGCTGAGGCCAAGGCTGCATGGGGCCCACCCTGCTTGCATTGGCTTTGTGGAGGAAGGTGGGGGCAGAACAGGTCCGCTGTTGCTCCTCCTTTCTGGGCCCCAGCTTGGCTCCTGCAAGTTGGGAATTGGCCATGCCTTTGCCACTTCTTACCCTCCGAGTCATTCTCTTGGCCTTCAGCCCATCCATGTTGACCCACCCTGGTGCTTCTCCCCCTCCCCCTCCAGCTTTGGGTCTGGGAGTCTGAGAGCTCTAATCTAATTGCTATTCGCTACCGTCCATTTTCCCTGCCCAGTCCCCAGGCAGTCTGCTGGATTCACTCTTCTCGGGTCACCTTACACAAAACCAATATGTGGCTTCTGGTTGCCTCCTGACACCCTGGATGTCTTAGCATGGCGTTCCAGGCCTCCCCACCCACCCCTTCAGCATTCTGGCTGAGGCTTGGTCCACGCTTTGATAAGGTCCTGGCTGGGCACAGCGAGGATGCCCGGCATGGACTTGGTGAACGCATCCAGACCCAGGCCCCAGCCTCCAACCTCTCAGTCACCCAGCAACCTGCTCTTGCCCTTCTTGCACTTTTACCACTGTCTCTTTCTCACACCTCTTCCTGTTTGGAGTCAAAACGATCTGTCTTCTTGGGAGTGTCTTCTCTTCTAGTCATTGGCAGAGAAGCCCCCTCCCCCGGGCCCTCAGTCGCTGGGGCTTCTTGCATGCAGGTGGGATGTGCATATAGCTGGCATCACTTGGGCTTGCGGTGGACACATCTATCAGTTGAGCCCTGAAGACTCAGGAAAAGACCCAGAAGGTGGGCTTGCCAGACACTCGAGATGTCAGAAACACTGTCCCAGAGCTTTTCCTGACCCCTGCTCTGACCCTGGCCTGGAGCATCTGGAAGAGGAGAGGCCACAGTCGCTTCTATTGTCCCCCCAGGAGCCTGAGGGACAGCAGGGAGGTGCTTTCCTCCTTGCCTCCCTCCTGCCACTTTTTGAGGGCAGACTTCCTTTTCCTCAACCTGTTCTGTGAAATGCAGCCTTCTTGGGCCCCTTTCCTTCTTTCCCTGTTCCCACTTCCCAAGTCCCCCTTGCCCCTCACCAGCTTTTTAGGCCTGAACAGCACCCAGGGATCAGTTGGCTCTGAAACCCACAGCAATGAGACGGTGACGAGTTTTTCTCTACATATGTGCGCAGGCATGCTTGTGTGTGCAAACAGAGATAGCAGACATGAGGATTCATCCCCCATAGATACAGACACACAAGACACACACATACTTCTGCGTGCGCACACCCACTCATGAGTGCATCCCCCTCCGTGAGAAGATGAAAATGGACACACACAGCCACAAAGATACTGATCTGATGTGCATATTTGGCTACATGCAAACCCACATCCCCACTCATGCCCGTAGGCATCTGCTTGCTGGGATGTTGAGTCACACACGGGGATGACATGCACAGAGCAGCCTGTGGCATGCCCAGGGGAGCTGATCGGGGCAACAAGTTGGTGCCGGAGAGACAGCTGGCGGAGGAGGCACAGACAGAGAGTAGGAAGGGGATGAAAGGCAAACGAGCCCCAGCCTCTGCTGTCTCTTGCAGGTTGCCTTCTCCAAGGTGGGGGGGAGGGAGGGCTGGAGGAGCCGGACAGCCGGGGGCGGGGCTGGGGGCGGGGCCAGGAGCCCAGGCTCGCCCAGATGTTAGTCACTAACATCCGTCCGTTCTCTCTCCTCCCTTACCTTTCCCTTCCCTCCTCCCCTCTCGCAGTGTCCCCACCCCCGGCTCCCTCCCCAAGCCGCCCACCAGCCCCCTTCCCTCTGGCCGGAGCTTGAGCCGAGCCCGGCCGGCTTTTGCCGCGCCGAGCCGCCGGCGCCGCCGGGAAGATGGCCGTGGCGCTGCGGTACTTGTGGCCTCTCCTCCTGTGCAGCCCCTGCCTGCTCATCCAGATCCCCGAGGAATGTGAGTAACCGGAGGGAGCCTCGGCGCCTCCCTTCACCGCCGCGCTGGGCTTCTCTTTATCTTCTACCTCTTCACCTTCTCCCGGTTCCGGCCCCTCACCCCTCCTTTCCTGGGCATGGAGTGGGCAAGAGGTACCCAGGACGTGAGTACCTCCGGAAAGGACAGGGTGGAAGACTCGGGGTATCTCAGTACCACGGACAGGGACCAGAGGTGAGGGAGGGCCGGTGCGATTTCAGCACCACGGACAGCGGGCCAGGCCCTGGACCCTCCTCCTCCCGGCCTCCGCGCTCTCCTTCGGCCCGCCCCACCCCTCCTCCAAGGATGGGGCGCGCAGGTGAATGGGGCCATCCCCAGTCCTCAGCTAGCTCGATCTAGCCTCGCTCCGGCTTCTGGCTTGGGTAATCCTATCTTGGGCCTTTGGTAGCCCTTTCTGTGAACTGAGACAAGAACAGACCCCTTAGCCTTCTGGATCCCCGCGATTTGATGTGTAGTTACTTGGTGGGGCTGGGGGTGGGGCTGATGGAGTATTACCTTTGGGGGGGTCACGGGTAGGTGCGTGGGTGTTGGGGAGTGTGGCTGGAGGGTTGTGACTGAACGAACATGAGTACTGGTGTATGCTTGTGAGCTGGCCAGACGTTATATTTGTCTGGATGTATTTGTGGATGTGTGTGGTGTAATGGGCTAAGTGTGGGTATTCCCGAGTGTGAGTCATATAGATTTCCTATATGGGTAAGTTTGTGAGTCAGTATAACCGTTACTTACTGGTCACATTTGTGAAGGTCTGTAGGTATTTGACTGTTAACATTGGATTGTAGTGGGTCGTGTGAGTATGTGAGTACCTGTGTGTGTGTGGAATGTGTGTTACTGTGATGATGTTTTCTCCTGAAAACACACCGTTGTAAGTGGCTGTTGGGCTTGGGTGAGGGGCAGTATCCTCGGTAGCTCCACTCCCTCCCCCCCTCACCTTTCCACCTTTGTCTCTGAGCCTGGACCTATTGGAGGCCAGCATCACTGAGAGACGAGCCCTGGGCTGAAGGTGGGGACTGTCCATGCCAGGAATGGGACAGGGGCTGAGGGAGGTGGGTTTGGAAAGTACCTAGCACTGGGGGGACAGTGAGGGTTTGGAGGAGGTGGAGAGGGGTTGATGGGAAGAAAGGTCGGGGATGTCTCATTAGATACACACACGTAGGTGCATGCAGTCACGCCTATGCCAGTCCCCCAGCTGCGGATGCACACGGACAAGCACGTGGGTAGACGCAGACGAGCCACCTGTATCCACCCAGGCACAGAGACTCAGAGGCACACAGTGAGAAGTTTAGATACAAAGGAACACAGTCATCCACACAAACACAGAAGTGGGTGTGCAACACAAAATTGTACACTGAATGTAAGCAGGCACACACAGCCTTCAGATGTACTCTGGCAAGACACACCCACGTACAGACACATGAGCGGACGCTCACAAAGTCACTGCAGCTCAGCCTGGAGCATCCGCACACGTGCCCAGACTCCCACTTTTCCACATTCCCACACACGTGCTTATCCTCCTCCCCTCCTCTCAACTGCTGTCAGGCCTTGCCCTGAGCATCAGCCTGCACTGCTACACCTGTGTGTGGAGGGGCAGGGAGAGTTTGGAGAAAGGCAGGGTAGAGGAAAGAGAAGTAGATCAAAGACCACGGCGAGTCTGAGGCTGCCCTGGGCGCCGGCTGGCGCTTGTTATTGACCCCAATAGAATATGGCGGGCGGCCTGGCCTCCCTGTTGGAAACTATCCTCCAGCTCTCTCCCTCCCCGGCCACTCCAGGCCCCTTTGTCTCCTTTCCTGCCTTCCCCATCCTGTCGTCCCTCTCTCTGTCTCTGGCTCTTGGGCTGCCTTCACTGGCCCCTTCCCAGCGCAGGGCCCTCTCCGCAGTGTCCCCAGGGAGCCCCCTCTTCTCTCCTGGGGGCCCTTACACTGAGGTCTTGAGCAGAGACAAAGCTTTCAGAGGCAGCCCACTGCTCTCCACCCTTCCCTCCCCTCTCTCCCCTCCTCACAGCCACCCTGGCCAGTGCTGGGCTGAGTCCAGCGGCACTGGGGGCAGTAGCTCTGGCCTCAGCTCCAGGGAGCTTGGTGGCAGGCTGAGAGGAAGGAAGGGGAGAAAATGAGGGCTGGCACCGGCCCTGCAGGCAATGGAAACTCAGATTCAGCAGGGCCTTTGGGAGGGTTTGGAGGGGAGGGGGCAGCTGGGCTCTGAAGGCTGGTCCTGGGTAATTGAAAACACCGAGCTGTGCTAATTGGATTAGGAGGGAAGCGGGCTGAGCAGGGGAGGGTGCCCTGGCTGAGGACTGTCTGCCTCCCAGCCTTCTGAGGCATCCTGCGTGGGCTGGGGGTCAGTTCTGCAGGCCCTGCCAGGAAGACGCAAGGGTCTGTTCAAAGCACACTCTTTGCTAAAGTCTCGGATTTCTTGCTGCCTGCCTGCTGGAACCGAGGCCTGGCTCCCCCTGGGCATTGACCCACCCCAGAACTGGTGATGCGAGCTGTGTCCCCTCTTTCTGGGTCTTGACTTGCCACAGCTCTAGGCCAGCACGTGTCCCCACGTAGCACCTCCTCTCCCGGCCTCCCCTCCCCCAGGGGTGTCTTCCCGCAGCACTTACTTCTACCCGTGCCAGGGCCCCCTGCTGGGGCGGCATGTCAGCTTTTCTCTCCCTCTCTCCCTTGCTGCCTGGATTTCTCAGATGAAGGACACCACGGTAAGTTACGGGGAGGGTGGGAGTGTTTCCCAGAAGGCCAAGGAGAGAGGAAAAGGGGGGGTGTCAGCACGTCCCTGCCCCTCCCGCACATGCTCAGCTCTCCCTGTGTGCCGTGCGCCCTGCGCAGGTTGCAGTCTTTTCTGGTTCTTGGGTCCTGTGCCGGAGGCCTGGAGGCCGCATCAGCCTCCCTCCTCTCTCCTGGGGTGCCTGGGGGACATCTTTGTTCTGTCTCCGCTGGGTTTCCTGCCTCACCTTCCCGTCTCTTTCTGGTGCTCCGCCCTTCCCTCTGGTCCCCTCTCTCCCTGTGAGGGGTTTGCCCTTTTTGGTTTCTGCGTCTTTGGCTTTCCTTGTCTCTCTTTTCTTTCTTTCACACTCTTTGTCCTTCTCTTTGGCTTCATGTCTCCCCTCTAGTTTCTTTCTTTGTAACCTTTAGCGCCGTCTTCTCTCTATTCTGTCTCCTTCCGCATCTGCCCCAGCAGCTTTTGGCCGGGCTTCTTCCTCCTCTCCCCGCAACCCCATTGCCGTGGGGCCTATAAGGCTCCAGACCCTGCTTCCCTCACCACGGAACAGGGGTTAAGGCCGCGCTGCCCGCCAGAGGCCATCCTCACCACCACTGTCCCCATCTTGTCCCCAGTGATGGAGCCCCCCGTCATCACGGAACAGTCTCCACGGCGCGTGGTCGTCTTCCCCACAGATGATATCAGCCTCAAGTGCGAGGCCAGCGGCAAACCCGAAGTGCAGTGAGTGACCCTCACCCTCTAAGCCCTGGGGTTGACCGCTGACTTTATCTCCAGCCCTCGTGTCTCCCAGGGCCTCCCAACTGCTGGGTGCAGACACCCCAGATCTCCCTCATCACCCTTGGTCCTCGCCCATCCCCGGGGCCCCTGGCGGCTTGCAGCCTTGCCTTGGCCTGTGCCAGCCCCGGTCCTGGGTTCCCGGCCTCAGGCCTCCGAGCCTTTTTCTGCCCGCAGGTTCCGCTGGACTCGGGACGGCGTCCTCTTCAAACCCAGGGAGGAGCTGGGTGTGACCGTGAACCAGGCCCCCCACTCTGGCTCCTTCACCATCGCGGGCAACAACAGCAACTTCGCCCAGAGTTTTCAGGGCACCTACCGCTGCTTTGCCAGCAACAAGCTGGGCACCGCCATGTCCCACGAGATCCAGCTCATGGCCGAGGGTGCGAGGCGCTGCAGGGACCGGGGAGGGCCTGGGGCACATGAGAAGGTCCCCAAACAGGCCTGGGGAGCTCGTGTGAGAGTCCAGCCTCAGCTGGCTGTTAAGTGTGCCCATAGCCACATCCTCCTTCCTTGCCTTGTTCTTTCTCTGCTCTTCCTGGTCGGCTCCATCTCCCCTTCCCTCTCCTCTTCTTCTGTGCTCTACCCCATCTTGGCCTCGGGGGCCTGCCGCCTGGGGGATGCGCGTGGGCTTGGGCTTGTTGACTGACTGAGTGGGCAGAGGATTGAGCCTGTCTGAGCCACTACCTGGGCTTTGGCTTCTGCCCCGTCCCTATCCCCGAATGACCATCTCCTCTCTACCACTCTCGGGTCACCTCCTCCCGCCTACCCCATCGCTCTGTCTCCTCTCCCCTCTGCTTTCCACCTCTCACCTGGCCTCTCCAGCTCCCTCCTTCCTGCTCTCCCGGCTCTGTCTTTATCTGTGTCGCCCTTTCCCTGGGGTTTTCCCTCTGCATTCCATCCTCCCTGAGCTTTCTGCCTCCTGAGCTTGCACTCCTCTCCCCTCTCTGCCCCTCCAGTTACCTTGGGAACCGTTGCCATGGTTTCTGTGTCAGGATGATGGAAGGGTCTGTGACTCCAGCATCCCTCCGCAGCTCCCCTCCCCCCACCGCTGCACCTCAGCCTTCCCCCACCCGCCCTCGTCCTGTCCTCCTGGTGGGAGCCGAGAATTGTGGAGTTAACCCTTCACAGCCATCTGGCCTCCTGCCCGTCCTCTCCTCTGCATGGAGTGCTGGTCTCTGCCTTGAGCCCCAAAAGGACCCAGAGTTTCTGCCTGCTTTACGTGAACTTCCTCATGGCCTGGCCCTCTGACCCACCCCCTTGGCTATCCCTCCTCCTTTCCCCTGCTCTGCCTTGGCCGGGAGGAGACTTGAGACCCACAGTACCAGCCTCTCTGTCCCTTCTAGGTACCCCCAAGTGGCCAAAGGAGACAGTGAGACCTGTCGAGGCGGAGGAAGGGGAGTCGGTGGTTCTGCCTTGCCACCCACCCCCCAGTGCAGAGCCGCTCCGCATCTACTGGATGAACAGCAGTGGGTGCCCACAAGGGGCTGCTGCCTGGGGGCGGGAGGGTGTCAGTGGGTGTGATTCCTGGCTGGGGGTCCTGACCTCTGCCTCCTTGCGTCCCCCACCCCACAGAGATCTTACACATCAAGCAAGATGAACGGGTGACCATGGGCCAGAACGGCAACCTCTACTTCGCCAATGTGCTTACCTCGGACAACCACTCGGACTACATCTGCCACGCCCACTTCCCTGGCACCCGGACCATCATTCAGAAGGAGCCCATTGACCTCCGGGTCAAGGCCAGTGAGTCCCAAAGGCTCTGATATACCGCCCTGCCGCTCTCTGGCCTCCAGGCATGGCCCATCCCATCGGTCAGGCCAGCCCGGCATTCCTCGAAGACAGCTTGGCCCAAACGCCTCCCCGGGTGGTGAGGGCAGAGATGGGGCCCTCTCTTTCACAGAGCAGGAAACTGCAGCCCTGGGGGCTTGCTGGGGTGTCCGGATCACCCAGCCTGGGAACTTCGTGGGTGGAGGGAAGAGTCAGCCGTGCCGCCCACTCTGTGTCCTCACAGCCAACAGCATGATGGACAGGAAGCCGCGCCTGCTCTTCCCCACCGACTCCAGCAGCCACCTGGTGGCCCTGCAGGGGCAGCCGCTGGTCCTGGAGTGCATTGCGGAGGGCTTGTGAGTCTGGGCCCCTTGTGAGGGGAGGGGTGGGGTGGGGCAGAGCCTTTGCCTCGGGGCAGGGCTCAGTGGCCTGGTCCTCTCTCCCCTGTGCTCTCTCCCTTGGCCGCCCATGCACCGTGGCCCCGGGCAGCCCCACGCCCACCATCAAATGGCTGCGCCCGAGCGGCCCCATGCCGGCTGACCGAGTCACCTACCAGAACCACAACAAGACCCTGCAGCTGCTGAACGTGGCTGAGGAGGACGACGGCGAGTATCGCTGCCTGGCTGAGAACTCCCTGGGCAGTGACCAGCATGCCTACTACGTCACCGTGGAGGGTATGGTGCCTCTGCCGGCTCATCCCATTCAGGCTCCCCAGAATGCAGCACTCACTGTCACAGGGGTGGGCAGGGCCTGGGCCAGGGCCAGGGCCAAGAGCTGGCTGCAGGCTGCGGGCTCAAGGCGGCTCCCTGCTTCCTCGCAGCTGCCCCGTACTGGCTGCACAAGCCCCAGAGCCATCTGTACGGGCCGGGAGAGACTGCCCGCCTGGACTGCCAAGTGCAGGGCAGGCCCCAACCAGAGGTCACCTGGAGAATCAATGGGATCCCTGTGGAGGGTGAGCAGGGCCTCGGGCAGGGACAGGGAGTGAGCGCGGGGAGCGGAGCCCTGGGGACGGTGGGGACGAGGAGCGGCTTTGGCGTGGCTCACTGCTCTGGCGCTGGGCCCGCGGGCCACCTCTGCACACACAGAACTGGCCAAGGACCAGAAGTACCGGATCCACCATGGAGCCCTGATCCTGAGCAACGTGCAGCCCAGTGACACGATGGTGACCCAGTGTGAGGCCCGTAACCGGCACGGGCTCCTGCTGGCCAATGCCTACATTTATGTTGTCGGTGAGTGCCAGCCAGATGGAGCCAGCCGCCACCGCCTCTTTGCCTCGTATCCCCCAGTCCGTCCCTGCAGCCCACCAGGCAAGGCCACCAGACTGACTCAGCCAGCAACTGGTCTGTCTACCGTGGCTGCCTTTCTCCTCTCTGGAGCCTTCCCCTCTTCTCCCGTCCATCCTCCCAACAGCGGGGTGGGAATCATGGAGGAGAGGCAGGCTCTTGTCCGTATTTCCAGGTGAAGAAGCAGCCTCAGAGAGTGGTCTGGCGCACCACAGGTCACTGAGCAGAGGCTCATCCTGGCCAGGGTGTGCCCGAGGCCAGCCTAGCGGCTCCTCTCCCAAGAGTCTTGGGGAAGGCTAGGGGGCTAGGCCTGGGGGGGCTTTTGGGAAGAGGTAGACTGTCAGGGGGGCCTCAAATAATTGGTACGACATGGGTGGCTGGGACGGGAGGCACATCTGAGGCAGAGGGGATGGCGTGTCCTAAGGCTGAGAGAGGCTCAGCCTGGCAGGGGCCAGAGCCGGGTGCGGGCAAGCAAGATGGGCAGGGCTCTTGGGGGCCTGAGAATGCCTGGAAGAGTCACTGGCAGCTTCCAGAGGCTGCAAGCCCTCCTGGGAGAAGCTACCCTGCCCATCCCCGCACGTGCCTCCTGATCGCGCGTGGGCTCACCAACCCTGAGTCCTGCCGTGTCTCCTGCCTCAGAGCTGCCGGCCAAGATCCTGACCCCAGACAACGAGACGTACATGGCGGTCCAGGGCAGCACCGCCTACCTTCTGTGTAAGGCCTTTGGAGCCCCTGTGCCCAGCGTCCAGTGGTGAGTGCCCCAACCCCAGCTGGGGGCACCATCTTCTGGCCCAGGGAACCAGGGAGGGCCGGGGGGCCCAGCCCACTGGTGTCTGAGCCAGGCTTGCCCTGCTCACACCAGGCTGGACAGGGAAGGAAAGACGGTGCTTCAGGACGAGCGCTTCTTCCCCTACACCAATGGGACCCTGGGCATCCGAGACCTCCAGGCCAATGACACCGGCCACTACTTCTGCCAGGCTGCCAACGACCAAAACAACGTGACCATTGTGGCTAACCTGCAGGTCAAAGGTGCGATGACACCGCTGCACATCGCTGATGTGATCAGCACAGCCCCTCCAGGAGGGGGGTCAGGGTCTCTGGGGGACCCTGGAGTGACCCTCCCCTCCCGTCATTGCCCTCAGATGCCACTCAGATCACGCAGGGTCCCCGCAGCGCGATCGAGAAGAAAGGCTCGCGAGTGACGTTCACGTGCCAGGCCTCCTTTGACCCCTCCTTGCAGCACAGCATCACCTGGCGCGGGGATGGCCGCGACCTCCAGGAGCTTGGGGACAGTGACAAGTGCGGGCCCAGCCCCAACCTGGGCTCGGTGGAAGGGGGAAGAATGGGAAAGGCAGGACATCATCCATTGGCGGGGGGGGGGGTGCCCCGCTTTGAGGGGGAAGGTGCTGGCAGGAGAGGGAAGCGGGGCGAGCAGAGTGCAGGTGGCAGGAAGTAGCTGGTCCGCCGGGAGCAGAAGGACACGTGTGCCCCCCACCCCCTCTAGGTACTTCATAGAGGACGGGCGCCTGGTCATCCACAGCCTGGACTACAGCGACCAGGGCAACTACAGCTGTGTGGCCAGCACCAAGCTGGACGCCGTGGAGAGCAGGGCAGGGCTCCTGGTGGTGGGTGAGTCCCGCATGGGATGAGGCTCGCGGCCCAGAGGTGCGGGGGCACGGGAGCCCAGGCTTACATTGCAGGGTGCTTTCGGACAGGGGGGTGGGGCGGCCGGCTTGTGAGTGGGCCCGAGATCCACCCTCTCTGGCCCTCAGGGAGCCCGGGCCCCGTGCCTCAGCTGGAGCTGTCTGATCGCCACCTGCTGAAGCAGAGCCAGGTGCGCCTGTCTTGGAGCCCCGCTGACGACCACAACGCCCCCATTGAGAGTAAGAGGCCCCCAGCGTGGCGCCCCATTAGCCCTCCCTCCTGGCGGGCCCACCCTCCTCCCAGAGCTGCGGCTTCGTGGCCGCCCAGCTCACTGAAGCACGCACTTGTGTTCGGGGGCTCCAGGTTGCTCGCAGGAGCCCGAGAACACCACTTGCCTGGGGCCCCCTCTCCCTTCCTCAGGGAGGGCCAGACTTTGCCGCCCCATCACTGCTCCCCCACTGGCCACACGCCGATTACTCCATTTCTTGGCAGAGTATGACATTGAATTCGAGGACAAGGAGATGGCGCCTGAGAAGTGGCACAGTCTGGGCAAGGTGCCCGGGAACCAGACCTCCACCACCCTCAAGCTGTCGCCTTATGTCCACTATACCTTTAGAGTTACTGCCATCAACAAATACGGCCCTGGGGAGCCCAGCCCAGCCTCGGAGACTGTGCTCACGCCAGAAGCAGGTGAGCACCTGGGAGGGGCCTCAGGCGCCGGGCCCCCTGGGCTCTGCAAGGAGAGTCTAGAGCAATGACTGTGCCCAAGCCCCTCTGCTTCCAGGGCCAGAACGGCCCAGGCTCATTGCTTCCTTGGTCCCTGGCCTTCACGGCCTCAGCAGGAGCCCCACAGCGCTGATGTGTTAACACATTACTTTGCAGCCCCGGAGAAGAACCCCGTGGATGTGAAGGGGGAAGGAAACGAGACCAACAACATGGTCGTCACGTGGAAGGTGCGGGGGCCCCTGGGCTGAGCTCACCCTCAGACATAAGACCGGGACCCAGATATTGCAGCTCCCCCTGGCCGTCCTAAGGACCAGGGCCCTGAGGCTGGGCTGTGGAGTGGGTCAGAGGCCGGGGAAGGGGCTCTTGGCCAACCAGCTCCTTTTCTGTTCTCCTGCTCCAGCCGCTCCGGTGGATGGACTGGAATGCCCCCCAGGTTCAGTATCGCGTGCAGTGGCGCCCTCAGAAGACACAGGGGGCCTGGCAGGAACAGATCGTGAGCGACCCCTTCCTGGTGGTGTCCAACACTTCCACCTTTGTGCCCTATGAGATCAAGGTCCAGGCCGTCAACAGCCAGGGCAAGGGCCCGGAGCCCCAGATCACCATCGGCTACTCTGGGGAGGACTGTGAGTATTGGGCTGGCCCCGCCTGCGTGCGCCCGCTTGGCCCACTCCCCTCGCACCCCTCAGGGATCCGCCCAGGTGCCCAGCTCCTACCTTTTCATATACAGTAGTGCATTTCCTAAGAGTAAGGATGTTTCCTTACATAACCAAAGTGCCGTTACGAAAATCCAGAAAGAAATTTACCGTCAATAAGTTGGCATCTATGACTTTGCATCTACCTGAGTGACAGCCAATACCCCCGTGGTATGGACCGGTGCTGTCTTCACCCCAGTCCAGGGTCCCATTCAGGATCCTGCATGGGGTCTAGTTATCCTGCTTCTTTCCTTTCCTTGAACGTAGAGCGTTGCCAGATGTCAAGATGTTTTCTAGTTACTGCTCAGTGTAGTTCCCATTTTCTCTCGCGACTAATAAACAGTCTGCAGGGAGAGACCCTGAGACCATGCGAACGCCCTACTCATCAAACTGCCCGCGCCTCATATCGCATCCAGATCCGCCTTCCCCCTGCGGGAGGGCAGGGTTCTGGGCTGGCCGCAGGATGCCACAGGCCCTCATCCATGTCATTGGCCGTTTCCAGACCCCCAGGCAAGCCCTGAGCTGGAAGGCATCAAGATCCTCAATTCGAGCACTGTGCTGGTCAGGTGGTGGCCTGTGGACCCAGCCCAGGTCAAGGGCCACCTCCGGGGATACAATGTAAGAGTCCAAGGCGTAGGGGCTGGGGAGATCCCCGGGGTGAGGGGTGAGGCTACCAGGAGTGACAAGATTGGGGGCGGGCTTCTGCCAGCTGCTCTGCCAGAAGTCCTCAGGTTGGAAGGAAGGCTCCCCTGGGAGGGCAGTGGGGAACACGTACCCCAGGGTCACTGCCAGAGGCCTTCTGCCCTTTCGGGGTCTCCTGTCCACCTGCAGGTGACATACTGGTGGGAGGGCAGTCAGAGGAAGCACAGCAAGAGGCATGTCCACAAAGGCCACGTGGTGGTGCCTGCCAACAGCACCAGCACCATCCTGGGAGGCCTGCGGCCCTACAGCTCCTACCATCTGGAGGTGCAGGCCTTTAACGGCCGGGGACTGGGGCCTGCCAGCGAGATGACCTTCAGCACCCCCGAGGGAGGTGAGCTTTGCACCCTGCACCCCTGCCCCGCCCTCCCCCACACCCGGGTTGCCAGGGCGAGGACCTGCCGCTGGTCTCTGTGCCCCACAGTACCTGGACACCCCGAGGCGTTACACCTGGAGTGCCAGTCAGACACCAGCCTGCTGCTGCACTGGCAGCCCCCGCTCAGCCACAATGGCGTGCTCACGGGCTACGTGCTCTCGTACCAACCTCGTACGTGTGTCGTGGGCCCAGAGCTCCGGCCCAGCCCGGCTGGGAGGTGGAGGGGAGCCGGGGGGTGGGCAGTGCTGGTGGCCAAAGCGGACTCCTCGCCTGTCCTCGCAGTGGATGATGGGGGCAAAGAGCAGTTGTCCTTCGACCTCCCGGACCCTGAGCTGCGGATGCACAACCTGACCAACCTCAGCCCCCACCTGCGGTACCGCTTCCAGCTCCAGGCCACAACGAAGGAGGGCCCTGGAGAGGCAATCGTGCGGGAAGGAGGCACCATGGCCTTATCTGGTGAGCTGGAGGGGGCTGAGGCGGCGGGCTAGGCAGCCGGGCCCACGAGGGCGGCCCGGGGGCTGCCTCGAGGTCCCACACCCTCCTCTCAATCCCCAGGGACCCCGGATTTTGGCAACATCTCGGCCATGGCTGGCGAGAATTACAGCGTGGTCTCCTGGGTCCCCAAGGAGGGCCAGTGCAACTTCGGGTTCCAGATCTGGTTCAAAGCCCTGGGGGGTGAGCGCAAAAGGGGACCCTGTGGTGGGGGGAAGGGGCTCAGGGCCCAGAGGGGCTTGGGGCGGGGTGTGGAGCCAGGGTGCTGCCGGGCCCTCCTGTTCACCCCTGCTGCCCTCTGACCCCTACAGATGAGAAGCTGGGTGCTCATCTCCCGCCGCAGTACGTCAGCTACAACCAGAGCTCCTACACACAGTGGGACCTGCAGCCTGACACCGACTACGAGATCCACTTGCTCAAGGAGAGGGTGCTCCTGCACCAGATGGCCGTGAAGACCAACGGCACTGGTAAAGGGAGCCTGGGCACTGCCTGGTCAGCTCCCCTCCGTCCCCGGCCGGGCTACAGCCTCCTCAGGCCCCAGGCCACGGCTCGGCTCTTTCCCCCAGTACGTGGGGGCCCCTCGGCCCAGGATGGAGAAGTCTGGATCCCTGGAACGATCCCTTTTTGTATCCTCTGTTTGAACTGTTGCCAGGGCAACCATTTTTGCAGAAGGTCCTCCTCCCTGCCCCCCAGAGGGTCCCCCACAAGCATCAGCTACAAGCACGCTTCGCCCCAGCTTATCGCTCCTCCTGGGCCCTCTGGCGTCCACGGGCCTGGCCCTCACCGGCCCTTGCCCGGTCCCCAGGGTTGGAGGGGTTGGGAGTGGACCGATGGAGCTAGAGGCTCTGAGGGAAGCCCGCGCACAAGGCTGGGAACTGGAGGGGCGGGCTCAGGTGGTGGGTGTGCAGCGCCCGGGACCCAGCATCTTACCCCGGGCCTGGGCCCGTTCTCCTTCCCACTGTCCCTGCCAGGCCGAGTGAGACTCCCTCCCGCCGGCTTTGCCACGGAGGGCTGGTTCATCGGCTTCGTCAGCGCCATCATCGTCCTGCTTCTCATCTTCCTCATCCTTTGCTTTATCAAGCGCAGCAAGGGTGGCAAGTACTCAGGTAACTCCTGACCCCAGGGCTCAGGGAGGATGGTCGCGCCAAGGGCCCCCGTTCGTCCCTCCTACGAGTTCTCCTTGGTCCTGGGAGCCCCTGGCAGGATGGGGTGGACGTGTTGGGGGCGTGCAGGAGGCCTGAGGGGAGTTTCTGCGCACACCGGAGCGCATGGTGGCCAGGCCCACATGGGGTGAGCAGTCCACCCTTGAAGGCTTCTCGGTTCCTGAGAGCCGCTGAAACAGGGTGCTGTCAGCGTTCAGGGCCCAAAGGGACAGCCTCACCTGCGTCCCCGCCTGGGGCGAGGCCCGTTGTCCAGTGAGAGGCTGGGGCGGGAGAAGAAGCTGGGCCCTCTCTGTGTCTGCAGTGAAGGACAAGGAGGACACCCAGGTGGACTCGGAGGCCCGGCCCATGAAGGACGAAACCTTCGGCGAGTACAGGTGAGCCGGGCTGGGGCAGGCACTGCTGGGCCGCCCAGCTGCTCACTTTCAGGCCTGACCCCGTCTCTCTCTCTTTCCTTCGTGCTGCGGGGTGCCGGCAGGTCCCTGGAGAGGTAAGGCAGGGCTGGTGGGGAGATGCTGTTAGACTGCAGGGCCGGGGGCCTCCCATGGCCGCCGTGTGCCCGGGAGTGCCACTGGCCCCTGCTTGCCAGGCCTCTGCACTCCCCCGGCTCTCCGGCCCGGCAGCTCCCTATTTCAGGGAGAGGCCAACGCTGACACTCAGCTCCTGGGCCTGCCTGTCCCCATCCCAGCTGCCACTCTCTGGGCTCTGCCGGGGCCACAGCTGTACAGGTACCCCTGCCCATCTCGTCTGCAGATGGGAGCCAGGCCCCGCGAGCCCCCCACCTCCCCCAGGATCCAGGGCATGCCCAAGCCTCGCCCCACTCGTGCTATGCATGCCACCTGCCCTCCCGGCAGTGTGTCCAGGCTGAGTGCCTCTGCCCCAATACATTCAGAGCACACGGAAGACGGAAGACGGAAGACGGGCGGAACCCAGGCCCCTGGGGCTCTGCCCCGCTCCCAGCCAGGCCTCCTTCCACAGGCCAGCACCTGCCAGCTCCTGCTGGGCACGGCTGGGCAGCCTCCCACTCCCTTCCGCCCTCCCCCTGCAGTGACAACGAGGAGAAGGCCTTTGGCAGCAGCCAGCCATCCCTCAACGGAGACATCAAGCCCCTGGGCAGTGATGACAGCTTGGCCGACTACGGGGGCAGCGTGGACGTGCAGTTCAACGAGGACGGCTCCTTCATTGGCCAGTACAGTGGCAAGAAGGAGAAGGAGGCGGCAGGAGGCAACGACAGCTCAGGGGCCGCCTCCCCCATCAACCCTGCGGGGACCCTGGAGTAGCAGGGTCCAGCCAGCCCAGGGCCAGGCCGCAGCGGAGTCAGAGGCCAAGACCCCCCAGTCCGAGGCCTGTGCTGGGTCCCTGACCTTGGGACTGAGGCCCCTCCCTCTCTTCACCAGGTTGTGGCCCGGCCCTCTGACCCGGAGCCCGAGGGAGGCTTAAGTCGGGGGCAGAGAAGAGGAACTCACTGCCTCTAATCCCCTTCTGACTACCTGGTCCCCTCTTGATTGCCAAAACCCAGCTGCACCCCTTCTTGGGCACATACTGCTTTGCTCCAGCTCGGGAGCCAATCACCCACACATCAGGAGCCTTCAGGTGCTGCCTCGCCAGCCTTTGGGCAGAGAGAGGCTGTGGTCAGGGCAGAGGAAGCGGGGATGCTGCCTGGTGGGGTCTCCTCAGGACCACGGCTGGCACCTGCACCCCCAGCCATTCCTTGGCCAGCCTGGCTGGGACAGGGGACAGAACTCGGTGTCCCCACCATCTGCTCCCTTTTCTTTGCCATCTCTGCTCCAACTGGGATGGGAGCTGGGCAGGCTGGCCATGGGTGCAGAGGAGGCCATCTGGAGAGCCCAGAGTCCCAACTGCCGGTGTCGCGCCCGGCCCACCCCACCCTGCGGCCGGCTTTCAGGAGTTCCATACACACGCTGCCTTTGGTACCCACCAGACGACATCCAAGTGGCCTCCGTCGCTGCCCAGGTGCGGGGCAGGCACACCTCCTCCCCCCCTGGCCCTGGCCTCTCCCAGCCTCCACCGCACCCCAGGACCCCTTAGCAGCCCCCCGCCCCCAGTCTGAACAGTTCCCTTCCTCAGCCTCCCCCAGCCCCACCTTGGGAATGTAAATACACCGTGACTTTGAAAGTTTGTACCCTTGCCCTTTCCCCATATGCCACTAGTGTGTAGGCAGATGTCTGAGTCTCTAGGTGGTTTCTAGGTTTTATAGCAATTAGCTTTGATGATCCCATCCCAGGAAAAATAAAAACAGAAAAAAAAAAAAAAAAAGGAAAGATTGGTTCTCCCAGCTCTGCTGTGCTCCCGCCCAGCAGCCACCATCTCCCCATATGCCTTTGCTTGGTCTGTCGATGAGCCCTTTACAAAAAGCAAAAGTATATATATATATGTACATAAATATCAGAATTATAAAAGGCAAATAAAAACCTGGAAACAAAGAGGAGCTGTTGTCATTTTACCAAACACCCTGTCCCCTACCATGTTCCACACTGCAGTCCACCTGCCCCGCCAGGCCCGCCTCTCCGCGGGGCCCTGCTGCCTGCTCCTCGCTGCCACTGGCCTCCAGGGGAGCTGAGCTCTAGGCTTTCACCACGGTTGGGCCCCTTGTTCCCGCAATGCTCCCTGGGCTGCCCAGCCCTCTAAAGCAGTAAAGCGTGCTTTAAGCCAATGACCAAAAACCGCAAGTGGACCCACAGGGACAGCCAGCCTACCCTGGGGATCTCTGCATCGGTTCACTCCCTGGCTTTCCCAGGCCGGATTCCCGCACCTCTCCCCAGCCCCTGCCCTCTGCACTCAGCCGAGGCCTTGGTTTCATCTTTAACTGAGCCACTAGGAACCACCATCAAATCTGTCCCCTCCCCCACCCCCGCCCAGCCCCAGCCCCAGACCCGAACGCTCTATCCTCTGGCCCCTGTGGGTGAGCGGAAGTCTGAGGTCAGCCCACCACCCAGGCACTGGGTCCCGCCCCACCAGGACCCATCAACGATTGTTCTCCTGCTCTGCCTTCCTTGCCTTTCCTGTATCTCTAATTTTTCTGTCCCTGTTGATCAGTTCCATGGGCAAACATGCTGTAACAGCCTCCATCACTAAAAACACCCACTACTAACACCACGCGCCCCTCCAGCTCTTGCCCCGCTTCTCTGCCCCTACTGACCGCACCGCCCCTCAAGAGCTGTCTATGCTCATCAGCCCCACTTAATCACCTGCAGCAGCATCTGCTTCTTGTCCCCAATACCTGTCTTCTTGTTGTTACATAACAATAGAATTTCGCTCAGCTGAAGATACATCTCCCAGGCTCCTTTGCATCTAGGTAGGGCCAGTGGAATGTGAATGCAGGGGCAACCTCTGGGCTGTGCCCTTAAAGAAGCACAGTGTGCCCTTCCCTGCCCGGCTCCATCTCCTCCCCAGCCTGAGAGGAGAGTCATCTTGCACCGCTGAATGGAACTTGGCTGTTGAGGATGGCAGAGCAGCAACATAAAAAGAGCCTGGGGTCCTGCTGAGATGGAGCTGCCATGTCTGCCCTGGGCTGCATACTTGTTTTTAAGAGCAATTTTAGGTTTACAGAAAAACTGAGCAGAGAGTAGAGAGTTCCCACACAGAGTCCCTCAGTCCCGTCCCTCAGCGGTTTCCCTCATTATTCACGTCTTACATTTGTTACAAGTGATGATCCGGTAGTGATTCGTTTTCATTAACTGAAGTCCACAGCTTACATTAGCGTTCACTCTTGGCGTTGTATGTGCTATGGATTTGGACAAATGTACAGTATCATACGGAGTAATTTCACTGCCCTAAAAATCCCCCAAAAATGTCATTGTTGGGAGTTAGCACGCATGACATAAAGTGCACACCTGCATTTTTCACTTTTGAGTTCACCACTCAGAACATTTGCGTCACTGCGGAAAGCCCCTCTATGCCCCTACCCAGCCAACACCTTGCTCCAGAGACAGCCCCTCTTGTGACGTCTTCCCTCCCGTTCATTGCTGGGGAGTATCCATCGTGTGGATGCACCGCAATTCGCTCATCCATTTGCCTGTTGGTGGACATTTGGGTTGTTTCCAGCTCTGGCTATTCTGGGTACAGTGGATCTACGCAGTCCGTTTTTGGGGGTGTATGCCCTAGAAGGAACGTGGCTGGGCCGGGTATTAAGCCATTGTCTCTTGAGTCCCAACCCACTTTGTTGTCCTCTGCTTCTTGATGCCTGAGCAGAGGCTCTGCAAACCACATTCTTACTTTGCCAGCTGGCCCCATCCTAGGCTCTGCTCTCACAGGGTGTTAGAGGGAGACTGCAAGGCCAGAAGAGGAAGAAGGGATGTGCGCCTTCCTGGGAGCATCACCCTCGTGAGTCCTCTTCATCCTAGCTGTCAGCAGCTCGTTTGCATGGCACCAGCTGAATCCAATTTTCAGATTTCCCAACACTTACAAAAACAGCTTTGTTGCATCCCACTTCTGAGACACCGACACCAGGCAACCAGTGCCCGTCCTCCTCACAGGTCTGGGTCCCCGCCCCCTGGGGCTCTTTTCTGAGCTCAGAGACCCCAGCACTAGCTAGGCTCTGCCCCCACTCAGACACTGAGCGTCACTGATCAGGGCCCCTGTCCAAGCTGCTAAGTTTGAGGAGTCGCAGCCCCTTCCCTTCCTTCCAGGCTTAGGGGCTCTATGAGTTTGTGGGGCTGCTGTAGCAAAGGACTACAAGCTGAGGGGCTTACACAGCAGAAATGAATTGTCTCCCAGTTCTGGAGGCTGGAAGTCCAGGATCAAGGTGTTGGCAGGCTTGTGCAGAGCGCTAGGGAAGGACCTGCCATCATTTCTGCTTCCTGATTGGATCTAGGCTGATGGAGAAACTGGTAACAGGGGTGGTGTCAGGAATCACATCCTGAGAGGGGCTTTGGGGATGGGTTTGTTTGCATCTTTCGGCTTGAAGGCACCATTCACTCCTCCCCACCCACTGGCCTCTAAAATCTGCCTTCTACGGGCTTCCCTAGTGGCGCAGTGGTTGAGAGTCTGCAGCAGAGAGGGACACGGGTTCGTGCCCTGGTCCCACGTGCCGCGGAGCGGCTGGGCCCGTGAGCCATGGCCGCTGAGCCTGCGCGTCCGGAGCCTGTGCTCCGCAACGGGAGAGGCCACAACAGTGAGAGGCCCGCGTACCGCAAAAAAAACAAAAAGAAACAACCAACGAAACAAACAAACAGACAAAAAAAGATTTACATGTAGACCCACTGACATAAAGAGAGCCTCAAATCATGGTGCTGAATGACTTCTGTGGCCAGCGATGATAGAATAAGCAATTTGAACCACAGCTCTCATTGAGAACAAGTAGACAAGCTCAACAAAGTATGAAAAACATTTGCTTGAAAATGTCCAAGTGATAACCGGTGGTGAAGAATTGAGGCCAAAATATGGAAGAAGGAGGAAAGTGAAAGAGATGTGAGCTCAGCATTTAAGGGGACTTATACCCTAAGGCCACCTGCTGAGTCCAGGAGAGGCAGCTGAGAGTCTGAGAAGCTGAGCACAGCTGTTGACAGACTTATGTGGCAGGGGATCAAAACTTGGAGTTCAGGGCCCACCAAAGAGATGGCACCTCATGCTTTGGGCTAAAGACCCAAAGGTCTAGGAGTAAGTGTAAGGTGGAACTAGAATAGCCCTCTAAAAGATTGCAGCTCTGTCCTGTAAGGGACTGTACTCAAGATCTGAGCTATTTAGATCCCTGGAAACTGGATTAAGGAAATCCGGGATTTCTAGTGACCCAACTGTCTGCCAGATGCAAATATAGATTATCTCTGGAGCAAAGACCTGAGTCCTCACCAAGGGACCATCAGGGAATTCCCTATTTGTCGACTTTTTGGTGATGGCCACCCTGACCAGTGCGAGGTGATACCTCATTGTAGTTTTGATTTGCATTTCTCTAAAAGATTCTTTAAATTTGACTACAACTTTACAGGATAATTTGTTGGAACTGACTATTTTTTTTTTTTTTTTTTTGGAACTGACTATTGATGAAAGATCGAAGGGACTTCCCTGGTGGCGAAGTGGATAAGACTCCTCACTCCCAATGCAAGGGGCCCAGGTTCGATCCCTGGTCAAGGAACTAGATCCCGCATGCATGCCGCAACTAAGAGTTTCCATGCCACAACTAAGGAGCCCACGTGCCACAACTAAGGAGCTCGCCTGCCACAACTAAGACCCAGTGCAACCAAATTAAAAAAAATCATGAAAAAAAGGAAGATTGAAGATGAATTTTGAAAATACAGCATCACTTGCTTCATTTTAGAGAAAAGTGTAAAACGAATATCCTGAGCTTGTGAAACTTACTTTAAAAACTCTTCTTCCATTCCTGACAATATATCATTGCTTTGCTACCATGAGATTTATTAACATAAAACATTAAAACAGTTGAGATGATAGACATTATTCCCTGAAAGTAAATTGTTCTCAATCTGACCTAAATTCAATAAAATAAGCAAGAAGCAAGATAATTTACCAAACGAAAGCACTTTAAATATTAGTGCATATGGTATTCATTCTATGATGGAAGGTGCAGCAACGTGGACTTCCACTCACCAAGTCCAGCCCGGCTATGGCCACTGTTGAGTGCCCAATCTGCCAACAACAGAGACTAGTACCGAGT
Source organism: Mesoplodon bidens (assembly GCF_964165515.1). Taxonomy (NCBI): domain Eukaryota; kingdom Metazoa; phylum Chordata; class Mammalia; order Artiodactyla; family Ziphiidae; genus Mesoplodon; species Mesoplodon bidens. Next base: position 871,128 of record NC_138163.1, read on the forward strand.
CCCAATATGGTACCAATCCCCAGACTGATCAGCCAGCTCCCTGGTGACAGGTTGATTACATTGGACCACTTCCACTGTGGAAAGGGCAGCTGGCTTGGTAGATGGGTGGAAGGGCCCCTTGCAGACTCACTTACAGTGCCAGCTAGGTGGAGATACCCTCTGGTGCAGGGGCAAGGTTCTCCAGAAGGCTGTATACACTCAGAGTCAGCGTTCAGTGTACGATGCTGTTTTTCCCACAGCCAGGATTCACGGTGCAGGCATCAGGGGCTGGAAATGGGGGTGGCACCACTCTCTATTACCCCCAGTGACCCACGGGCAAAAGCTTTGCTTCCTGTTTCTGCAGCATTATGCTCTGCTGGCCTAGAGGTCTTAGCTCCAGAGGGCGGAGGCTTCCACAAGGAAACACAGCAATGGTTCCATTGAACTGGAAGTTAAAACTGTCACTCAGACACCTTGGGCTCCTTATGCATCTGAATCAACAGGCAAGGAATGGACTTCCTGTGCTGGCTGGGGTCATTGATCCTGACTACCAAGGGGAAGTTGGACTGCTGGTCCACACTGGAGGTAAGGAAGACTATGTCTGCAATGTCTGGAATACAGGAGATTTTATACACACACACACACACACACACACACACACACACACACCATGAGATTTATTATAAGGAATTGGTTCATGCAATTATGGAGGCTCAGAAGTCCCACAATCTAAAGTCAGCAAGCCGATGATATAAATTCCAGTCTGACTTCAAAGGCCTGAGAACCAGGGGACCTGATGGTGTAAATCCCAGTCCAAGGTCAGGAGAGACCACCAATGACATCAGCTCGCAGTCAGGCAGAGAGAGGAGATTCTCCCTGGGTCTTTGGGTTCTATTCAGGCCCTCAAGGGGTTTGCGGAGGTCCACCCCCACTGGGAAGGGCCATCTGCTTTCCTCAGTCTAACCGATTCAAATGTTCATCTCTTCTGGAAACACCCTCACAGACACACCAGAAATAATGTTTAACCAGATATCTGGCATTCCAGGGCCCACCCAAGTGGACACATAAAATGAACAATCACAACCACCAACAATAGATGAGGGTTCCAGTCTCTCCACATCCTCTCCAACAATTGTTTTCTGCTCTGACCATTCCAGTGGGTGTAAAGTGACATCTCATTTTTTAAAATTAATTAATTAATTTATTTATTAATTTTTGGTTGTGTTGGGTCTTCGTTGCTGCATGCAGGCTTTCTCTCGTTGCGGCGAGCAGGGGCTACTCTTTGCTGTGGTGCGCGGGCTTCTCATTGCAGGGACTTCTCTTGTTGCCGAGCACGGACTCCAGGCGCGCGGGCTTCAGTAATTGTGGCACCTGGGCTCAGTAGTTGTGGCACACGGGCTCAGCAGTTGTGTCACAAGGGCTTAGTTGCTCCACAGCTTGTGGGATCTTCTGGGACCAGGGATCGAACCTGTGCCCCCTGCATTGGCAGGCGAATTCTTAACCACTGCACCACCTGGGAAGTCCTCTCATTTTGGTTTTAAATTGTTTCCCGAAGGACAAATAAGATGAGCTTCTTTTCATGTGCTTATTATCCACTCATATGTTTTCTTTGGTAAAATGTCTATTTAAATCTTTTTTTTTTTTTTTTTTTGAGGTATGTGGGCCTCTCACCGTCGCGGCCTCTCCCGTTGCGGAGCACAGGCTCCGGACGCGCAGGCCCAACGGCCATGGCCCACGGGCCCAGCCGCTCCGCGGCACGTGGGATCCTCCCGGACCGGAGCACGAACCCGCGTCCCCTGCATCGGCAGGCGGACTCCCAACCACTGCGCCACCAGGGAAGCCCTATTTAAATCTTTTGTCCATTTTTTATATTGAACTTTTTCAGTTTGAGGTAATTGCAGATTCACATGCAGTTGTAAAAACAACCACAACAAAAACAATACCAAGAGCTCTCCTGTCCCCTTCACCTAGTTCCCCAATGGTGGTAACATCTTGCAAAATTAAAGTGTGATATTACAACTAGGTACTGACATTGACCACGAGGTTCCCTCCTGTTCCCTTTTATAATCACACCCACTTCCCTCGGCCCCACCCCTTCCTTATTCCCGGGTAGCCATGATCTGTTTTGCTTTGTTTTTTTGGCTGCACCATGTGGCATGTGGGATCTTAGTTCCCCGACCAGAGATCGAACCAGTGCCCCCCTGCACTGGAAGCACAGGGTCTTAACCACTGGACTGCCAGGGAAGTCCCAGAATTGGTTTTTTACACTGAGCACAATTCTCTGGAGATTCTTCCAAATTATTGAGCATATCACTAGTTCCTTCCTTTGTATTGCTGAATGTTCCATGGTGTGGATGGACTACAGTTGTTTAACCACCCCTTATTGAAGGACTTCTGAATTCTTTGCAGTTCTTGGCTATTACAAATGAACGACATACTGCAATAAACATTCATGTACAGATTTTTGTGTGAACATAAGCCTTCACTTCTCTAGGATAAATACCCAGGACTACAATAGCTAGGTCATATGGTTGCTGCATGTTTAATTTTATAGGAAACCGCCAAACTGTTTTCCAGAGAGGCAGTACCATTTTGCATTCCCATCAGCACGTATGAGTGATTCAGTTCTCTGCATCCTTACTGACATTTGGCATTATCACTATTTTTTATTTTAGCTATTCTGACAGGCGTGTAGTGATAATCTCATTATGATTGTAGTTTGCATTCCCCTAGTGGACAATGATGTTGAACATCTTCTCATGTGCTTATCGGCCATCTGTATACCTACTTTGGTAAAATGTCTTTTCATGTCTTTTGCCCATTTTCTAATTGGATTGTTTGTTTTTACTTTTGGATCTTGAATTCTTTATATATTCAAGATACTAGTCCTTTTTCAGATATGTGGTTTGTAAATATTTTCTCCCAGTCTGTTGTTTGTCTTTTCATCCTCTTACTTAACAGAGTCTTTCAGAAAGCAAAAGTTTTTAAATTCTAATGAAGTCTAATTTATCAATGTTTTCTTGTATGGATCACGCTTTTGGTGTCAAATCTAAGAACTCTTCACCTAGCCCTAGGTCCCAAAGTTTTTCTCTCTTTTTTTTTCCCCAAAAGTTTTACATTTATGTCCATGATCCATTCTGAGTTAATTCTGAGAATAAAGTGTGAGACGTAGGTCAAGGTTTATTTTTTTGTCTCTGGATGTCCAGTTGCCCCAGGATAATAACTTGAAAGTCTACCCTTCCTCCATTAAATTGCTTTTGTACGTTTGTCAAAAATCAGTTAGTTATATCTGTGCAGGTCTATTTCTGGGTCTCCCTTCTCTTCCATTCATATTTTACTTTCCCCTGACAATAACATGCCATCCTAATTACTGTAGCTGTGTAATAAGTCTTGAAATTGGGTAGACTGATTCTTCTCATTTTATTCTGCTTTTCAAAAACTCTTTTAGCTATTCTAATTCCTTTGCCTTTCAATATAAATTTTAGAATACTGTTGTTTATAAGGGATCTTCCTGGGATTTTTATAGGAATTGCATTAAATCTGCATGTCAATTTGGGGAAAATTGATATCTTTACTATGTTGAGTCTTCCAATACATGAACAAGTTGTGTCTCTCCATTTATTTAGATCTTTCATGAGATTTTTGTAATTTTCAGCATGTAAGTCCTATATAAGTTTTGTTAGATTTATACCTAAGCATTTAATTTTTTTGAGCTCTTGTAAATGATATAAATGATATTGTAATTTTTTTTGACCACGCCAGGCAGCATGTGGGATCTTAGTTCCCTGACCAGGGATTGAAACTGCGCCCCGTGCAGTGGAAGCATGGAGGCTTAACCACTGGACCACCAGGGAAGTTCCTGATTAATTTTCAAATATTTAACCAGCCTGAATCTCTGGAATAAGACTCTCCTTGGTCATGGTATATGTCTTTCCATATTTTGTTGAATTCCATTCACTGATATTTTGTTAAGCACTTTTGGGTCTATGTTCATGATGGATACTGGTTTGTAGTCTTCTCTTTTTAAATGTTCTTTGTCTGATTTTGGTGTCAGAGTAATACTAGCTTCATAAAATAAATTAAGAAATACTCTCTCCTCTTCCATTTTTTGGAACAGATTGTGTAGAATGGATATTAATTCTTCTTTAAATGTTTGGCAGAATTCTCCAGTGAAACCATCTATGACTAGAAGTTTCTTTTCTTTTTTTTTTCTTTTTTTTTTTTTTTTTTGTGGTACGCGGGCCTCTCACTGTTGTGGCCTCTCCCGTTGTGGAGCACAGGCTCCAGACGCGCAGGCTCAGCGGCCATGGCTCACGGGCCCAGCCGCTCCGCGGCATGTGGGATCTTCCCGGACCGGGGCACGAACCCGCGTCCCCTGCATCAGCAGGCAGACTCTCAACCACTGCGCCATCAGGGAAGCCCTAGAAGTTTCTTTCTTGGGGAGATTTAAAGTCATCAATTCAATTTCCTTAATAGTTATAGGATTATTCAAATTATTTATTTTATATTGGGTGAGATTTGGTAGTTCGTGTTTTTGAGGAATTTGTCTATTTCAATTTCTTTTTTTTACTTTTATTTTTGGCCATGCAGCACAGCATCTGAGATCCTAGTTCCCCAACCAGGGATCGAACCTCTGCACCCTGCAGTGGAAGCGTGGAGTCTTAACCACTGGACTGCCAAGGAAGTTCCTGTCCATTTCCATTTATATTTAAATTGTCACATTTATGTAAATTATTGGTAGAATTCCTTATGATCCTTTTGATGCCTGAAGGGTCTATGGTGATATCCCCTATTTCATTCCTGATACTTGTTATTTGTTTCTTCTCCCTTTTTTCTTTCTTTCTTTCTTTCCTTTTTAAAAATTATTTATTTATTTATTTGGTTGTGCCAGGTCTTAGATACAGCAGGCGGGTTCCTTAGTTGCGACACATGGGCTTCTTAGTTGTGGCATGTGAACTCTTAGTTGCAGCATGCATGTGGAATCTAGTTCCTTGACTAGGGATCGAACCCAGGCCCCCTGAATTGAGAGCACAGAGTCCTATCCACTGTGCCACCAGGGAAGTCCCTCCCTTTTTTCTTTGTCAGTCTTCTAAAGGTTTGTCAATTTTATTGATCTTTTGTTTCATTAATTTTCTCATTTGATTTTCTGCTTCCATTGTCCTTGATTTCTGGTCCTACCTTTATTGTTTCCTTCCTTCTGCTTGCTTTAGGTTCCTTTTGTGCTTCTTTTTCTACTCTCTTGAGGTGGGAACTCAGGTTATTGATTTGAGACTTATTGTCTTTTCTAATGTATGCATTTTAGTGCTATAAATTTCCCTCTCAGCACTGCTTTAGCTGTCCCACACATTTGGCTCTGCTGTATTTTTATTTTCATCCAGCTCAATAGACTTTTAAAATTTCCCTCAGGACTTCCTCTTTGACCCATGGATTGTTTAGAAGTGTGTTGTTTAGTTTCCGAGCATTTAGAGATTTTCCTGTTGTCTCTCTGTTATTAATAAGGTGTTAAGCTGTTGGACGTCAGTACTGGAAAGGACAGCAAAATGCAGTATAATTCTACCTTTTTCTTGTCGCAGTGAGAGGAAAATGAGCTCTTCCTACTTAGATGGTCAGCAAGGCTGATGCCATTGTGAAGCTACCCAGGGCTCTGAGGTCATCCACATGCCTTCCTGGCCACCTGATATTACCATTTAAAGCCCCAGAAGTGGACTTCCCTGGTGGTGCAGTGGTTAAGAATCTGCCTGCCAATGCATGGGACATGGGTTCGAGCCCTGGTCTGGGAAGATCCCACATGCCATGGAGCGATTAAGCCCGTGTGCCACAACTACTGATCCTGCGGTCTAGAACCCGTGAGCCACAACTACTGAAGCCCACACGCCTAGGGCCTGTGCTCCGAAACAAGAAAAGCCACCACAATGAGAAGCCCGTGCACTGCAACGAAGAGTAGCCCCCACTTGCCACAACTAGAGAAAGCCCATGTGCAGCAATGAAGACCCAACGCAGCCAAAAAATAAATAAATAAAGCCCCAGAAGTTGCTGAAGCACTTGGCAGCATGAAGCAGTGGCAGCTGCTCAGCTGGAACTCTCTAAAGGGAGTGATCTCTACTCTGGCCAACGTGTAAGGGGGAGAAAAGAAGAAAGACCCTGTATATCTTTATCTGAAGAAGCCGAAGACTGCCAGGCAGAGGGATTTTGGAGAAAGAGATCGGAAGAGGCAGGAATTGCAGGGACCAGAGAATCAGAAGAGCCTAGAGGGCAAGACCCTCAACTAGGAAACACTTGGCAGACGGCTCAAAGCTCACAGACCGTGGGACTTTGAGACAAGGGAAGTGGGGAACCTCTGTGTCAATAACATTTCCTCCTTTCCTGGGGCTAATCCATCCTTGCCTTTTCTGGCAGATACTGGTGCTGCTTATTCTGCAACTTCCTGAGAAATGTCTTGCTTCCCACCAATACTGGCTGCTGTTCCTTTCCCTCTGCAGTTCCCACACAGATACTTTTTCTGACCAAGGAATGTGTGTTCTCACTGCCTCTGGAATCACCACAAACCTGCTGGGGAGAGGGGCTTGCTGTGCAACTTAGAGGCTGCCATATTCTGTCCTCCAGAGGGAGTGTCTGTGTAGCTCCTGGTGCGAAAAGCACCTGATCTGGTTACTCTGTGGCTTCTGAAAGGAAATGGGGATGACAGAAGTGGTCATGTCACACCATGCTGGAAAAGCACCCCAAGCTGAAACAAATTGTTGCATCTTTTGAACCCTAGAGAATAAAGATGTTAGTTAAATTCGAGATATAGAAACAATACAAATAGTTTACTAAAGGGATAAGCCATAGTCATGTGTAAAACAAAATCCTTTGTGAAGAGCTCAACTAGAAGGAATATAACACACACGTTATAAAAGAATTCAAAAAACAAGGGATAATTTTTAAAAGGCACTCACCCCCTAAATTCCCACACTTCCAGTAAAAAATAAAGATACCTTAGTCAGCTTGGGCTGCTATAACAAAATAACATAGACCTGGGATCAGGGGCAGGGTGCTTAAACTATAGACATTTATTTCTCACAGTGCTGAATGCTGGACGTCCTAGATCAAGATGCCAGCAGATGTGGCTCCTGGTGAGAGCTCACTTCCTGTCATGAGCTCCCTTCTCACTGTGTTCTCCCACAGCCTTTGCTATGCACTTTTGGGTGGAAAGATCGAGATCTCTATCTTCTTCTTCTCTTAAGGGCACTAATCCCTTATAAGGGCCCCCCCATGACCTCATCTAAACTTAATTACCTCCTAATGTCTCCACCTCCAAATACCATCCCATCAGGGATTGGGGCTTCGACATATGAATTTTTAAAATTAATTAATTAATTTATTTTTAATTTTTGGCTGCGTTGGGTCTTCGTTGCTGCACACGGGCTTTCTCTAGTTGCAGAGAGCAGGAGCTACTCTTTGTTGTGGTGTGTGGGCTTCTCATTGCGGTGGCTTCTCTTGTTGCAGAGCACAGGCTCTAAGCACAGGCTTCAGTAGTTGTGGCACATGGGCTCAGTAGTTGTGGCTCACGGGCTCTAGAGCACAGGCTCAGTAGTTGTGGTACACGGGCTTAGTTGCTCTGCAGCATGTGGGATCTTCCCAGACCAGGGCTCGACCCCATGTCCCTTGCATTGGCAGGTGGATTCTTTTTTTTTTTTTTTTTTGCGGTATGTGGGCCTCTCACTGTTGTGGCCTCTCCCATTGCGGAGCACAGGCTCCAGACGCGCAGGCTCCGGACGCGCAGGCTCAACGGCCATGGCTCACGGGCCCAGCCGCTCTGCGGCATGTGGGATCTTCCCAGACCGGGGCACGAACCCGTGTCCCCTGCATCGGCAGGCGGACTCTCAACCACTGCGCCACTAGGGAAGCCCTAGCAGGTGGATTCTTAACCACTGCGCCACCAGGGAAGTCCCCAAAATATGAATTTTGGGGGGAGACACATTCATGCCATAGTGGAAGGTAAATTTGGTAAAAATAATCAACCATTACATAGATTTGTATAAGAGCTCAAAGAATACATTTGTTGTTTCATTAACTCCTACAACTCCTTTGACTTTGGTACCATTGTCTGCACAAGTTTTTCTGTATCTGATCATTGTCCTGCATTTTCTTTCTTTCTTTCTTGTTCCTCTAGCAGATGAATCTAAATTCTTGTTTGCTTTTGCTTATGGAAAAAGTCTAATATTTATAGCAAGGGACTCCTCGAGGGTTTCACACTCTCTTATTATTATTATTTTTTACATATGGAATGCTTCACGAATTTGCTTGTCATCCTTGTGCTGGGGCCATGCTAATCTCTGTGTCGTTCCAATTTTAGTATATGTGCTGCCAAAGCAAGCTCCACACTCTCTTATTATTGTCTCTATGCATTTATGGGAAAATTTAGAGAGATGTGTCCACCAGAGAGCTCTAAGGTTATTCAGGATATAGATGACTTGCTGGCCAACAGGCAGCGCAGGACTGTGATCAGAAGGAAAACAAATGTGGTGACTGCTACGAGCAGCCTGCATTTCTGCCTGGAGGTACTTTCCAGAATATGGTGCAGGAAGAGGGGGCTCCTGAGCAGAACCAGTGGTCTCAGTTATTAGAGCTAACAAACCAAGAGCAGAGAAAAAATAGAATACCAGAAAGATTTGATTAATCAAAAGAAATCAGGAATAGAGGAGAAAAGGAACAAACAACAGATGGGACAAACAGAAAATAAATAGCAAGATGACAGACTTAAACCTAACCATCACATGTAAATGGATTAAACAGACCAATGAAAAGGCAGAGATTATGAGAGTGGTTAAAAAAGTAAGACTGAGGGACTTCCCTGGTGGCACAGTTAAGAATCTGCCTGCTTTTGGGTTTTCTTACAATTTCTCCCTGAATAAGCACATAAACCTCACCAGACGAATTGCAATCTTGCTAAACTCAGGTCAAATATTTAGAGCATCTGTTGTCAGTTGCCGGCCATAGAGTGTTAGAGTCTACGAGTCGGCCCATTTTGCAGATAAAACAGCTTACTCCGACTGAAAATGATCAGCCAGTTTGGGGGCTAGTGCAGTATAATCCACAGTGGATTCCCTCCAGCTTTTGCAGAGCACACCAAACCTCAGATGGAGCAACTGCATGGACATTCTCCCAGTCTCTGCTTTGTCTCTGGAACCTGAAGAGGCTTTTGAACAACTGAAATTGGCTTCCAGTTTCTCCCCCATCTTTGGGGGTTCCAAACTGTGAAAACCTCAACCTGATTCATCCGATATTCCTATTCATATCGCACATTTGATGACGTTTACTCATGGGTCATGTACTTGGGATAAAAGTGGCCCACTTAAGTCTAAAATATGACACAAATGAACTCGTCCATGGGCTTCCTTGGTGGTCCAGTGGTTAAGATTCCGCGCTTCCACTGCAGGGAGCACGAGTTCGATCCCTGGTTGGGGAACTGAAATCCCTCATGCTGCGAGGTGCAGCCAAAAAAAAAAAAAGAACATATCTACGAAGCAGAACCAGACTCACAGACATAGAGAACAGACCTGTGGTTGCCAAGAGGATTGGGGTGGGGGAGGGAAGGAGTTTGGGATTAGCAGATGCAAACTATTATATACAGAATGGATAAGCAACAAGGTCCTACTGTATAGCACAGGGAACAACTATATTCAATATCCTGTGATAAAACACCATAATGGAAAAGAATATGAAAAAGAATGTATATATATGTATATGTATAACTGAATCACTTTGATTTGTACAGTAGAAATTAACACAACATTGTTAATCAGCTGCTATACTTCAATAAAATAAATTTAGAAAAAAAAGCGGCCCACCTAAAGCTTCCTGTACTGTGGTGACTTGTCATAAAACCGTGGATGTTTGTGTTTTGTCTGCAATTAAGCCTGAACAAGCAGACAAGTTAATGTCAGTGACTAGGGCTGCAATTCTTGGTTCTGGACTTAAAATGAATACATATTTTATATATACAGTTTATATACAACATATAAATAATAACTATATGTTTGGTATCAGGCCAAACCACAGGGTGAATTTGAAAAAATAGAGGATTTCTGGATTCCATGGGAACTAAAATATCTCATGGAAAAATTGATAGTTGATTCGTTAGAGGCTTTACAACTGCCTGCTCAGATATCAATAAATCATTGCAGAGCTCACACAGGACAGAAGGAGGAAGTTGCTAAAGGCCAGGATTGTCTGGCTAGAGCTGCCAAAGCTGCTGGTAAAACATGGCACACTCCAAACACAGGAGCTCCATTTTTTACAATAAGAGGCTTTTGTTCATTAAAAAAAAAAAAAAAAAAAAAAAAAAAAGCTCCACAGAAGGAAATGGGCAAATGAACTGAAAAGGGGGCTAAAAGAAGTCTGGGCTATGGGAATTCAAAATCGTTCTTATACCACAATCCCTATTTGCCTGGTTAGTGTTGTTGTGTCATCAACAAAAATCATCTAAGAGAGGAATTTTAAAGGTACTAGACTCTTACTATGTCCACTAAAAAAAAATGAAATTATTTGGGGCTTCCCTGGTGGTGCAGTGGTTAAGAATCCGCCTGCCAATGCAGGGGACACGGGTTCGAGCCTTGGTCGGGGAAGATCCCACATGCTGCGGAGCAACTGAGCCCGTGCGCCACAACTATGGAGCCTGAGCTCTAGAGCCCACCAGCCACAACTACTGAACCCACATGCCACAACTACTGAAACCCGCGTGCCTAGAGCCCGTGCTCTGCAACAAAGAGTAGCCCCCGCTCGCCACAACTAGAGAAAGCCTGCACGCAGCAACAAAGAACCAACACAGCCAAAACTAAATAAATTTTAAAAAAAATTTTAATGAAATTATTCAAAGCACAGCAAAGCGATGTGTCATTTATCAGCAGAATCCTCTACAGGCAATTTGCCAAGTTAAGCGCAGGAAGTTCTCCCTGACCCACTTTACTGGGAACCTAGTAGAACTAATGCTTGTAAAAGGTAAGAGGTTTAAAATTTGAAATAGTTTGCTCAACAGCGCTAATCATCAGGGAAATGCAAATCAACATCACAATGAGATATCACCTCACACCTGTCAGAAAGGCCATTGTCAAAAAGACCACAAATAACAAATGTTGGTGAGGATGTGGAGAAAAGGGAACCCTCCTACACTGTTCGTGGGAATGTAAATTGGTGCAGCTACTGTGGAGAACAGTATAGAGGTTCTTCAAAAGACTAAAAATAGAGTTGCCATATGATCCGGCAATCCCGCTCCTGGGCATATACCCAGACAAAACTCTAATTTGAAAACATACATGCACCCCCTATATTCATAACAACACTATTCACAATAGCCAAGACATGGAAGCAACCTAGGTGTCCCTCAATAGATGAATGGATAAAGAAGATGTGGTATATGTATATATATATGTAGTATATACACATATACTACATATATACATGACTACTATTCAGCTGTAAAAAAGAATGAAATTTTCTGCAGCTAGAGGTTATCATACTAACTGAAATAAGTCAGAAAGAGAAAGACAAATACCATATGATATCTCTAATATGTAGAATCTAAAATATGCCACAGGGGCTTCCCTGGTGGTGCAGTGGTTGAGAGTCCGCCTGCCAATGCAGGGGACACGGGTTCGTGCCCCGGTCCGGGAGGATCCCGCGTGCCGCGGAGCGGCTGGGCCCGTGAGCCATGGCTGCTGGGCCTGTGCGTCCGGAGCCTGGGCTCCGCAACGGGAGAGGCCACAGCAGTGAGAAGCCCACGTAACGCAAAAAATAAATAAATAAATAAATAAATAAAATATGCCACAAATGAACCTATCTACAAAACAGAAAGAGACTCAGAGACAAAGAGAACAGACTTGTGGTTGCCAAGGGGGAGGGGGGGAGGGAGAGGGATGGACTGGGACTCTGGGGTTGGTAGATGCAAACTATTACATTTAGAATGGATAAACAACAAGGTCCTACTGTATAGCAAAGGGAACTATATTCAATATCCTGTGATAAACCATATTGGAAAAGAATATTAAAAAAAAGAATGTCTATATGTGTATAACTGAGTCACTTTGCTGTACAACAGAGATTGGCACAGCATTGTAAATCAACTAGATTTCAATTTAAAAAAAAAGAATGGGGCTTTCCTGGGGGCACAATGGATAAGAATCCGCCTGCCAATGCAGGGGACACGGGTTCGAGCCCTGGTCCAGGAAGATCCCACACGTGCGGAGCAACTAAGCCCATGTGCCACAACTACTGAGCATGCGCTCTAGAGCCCACAAGCCACAACTACTGAATCCTGTGCGCCTAGAGCCCGTGCTCCGCAACAAGAGAAGCCACCGCAATGAGCCCATGCACTGCAGCGAAGAGTAGCCCCCGCTCGCTGCAAATAGAGAAAGCCCTCAGGTAGCAACAAACACCCAACGCAGCCAATAAAAAAAAAAAAAATGAAATTTTCTATACTTCAATTTAAAAAATTGGTTTTAAAAAAAAGAGTGAAAAATTGTCATTTGCAGCAACATGGATGGACTTGGAAGGCATTATGCTAAGTGAAATAAGTCAGACAGAGAAACACAAATACTGTATGATCTCACTTATATGTGGAATCTAAAAACTACAACAGGAACTTCCATGGTGGTTCAGTGGTAAAGAATCCACCTTCCGATGCAGGGGACACGGGTTCGGTCCCTGGTCGGCGAACTAAGATCCCACATGCCACAGGGCAAATAAGCCAGCAGGCCACAACTAGAAAGAAGCCCACGCACCACGACTAGAGAGAAGCCCACGCGCCCCAACAAAGGATCCTGCATGCCTCGACAAAAGATCCCACATGCTACAGCTAAGACCCGATGCAACCAAAAAAATAAATAAAATCAATATTTAAAAAGTAGATAATTTAAAATGACAACAGGGCTTCCCTGGTGGCGCAGTGGTTGAGGGTCCACCTGCCGATGCAGGGGACACGGGTTCGTGCCCCAGTCCGGGAAGATCCCACATGCCGCGGAGCGGCTGGGCCCGTGAGCCATGGCCGCTGAGCCTGCGCGTCCGGAGCCTGGTTCTCTGCAACGGGAGAGACCACAACAGTGAGAGGCCCGCGTACCGCAAAAAAAAAAAAAAAGACAACAAATTAGTGGGTATAACAAAAAAGAAGCAGACTCACAGATAAAGAGAACAAACTAGTGGTTACCAGTGGGGAGAGAGGGACAATATAGGGCTGGGGGAGCGGGAGGTACAAACTACTGGGTGTAAGATAAGCTACAAGGATGTATTGTACAACACGGGGAATGTAGCCAATATTACGTAATAACTGTAAATAGAGTGTAACCTTTAAACGTTGTATAAAAAATTAAAAGATAATTACATTTAAAAAATTTGAAATAGTTTAATACTGGGAAAAAAATCATCCCACCAAGATCTCAGAGACCTTCACTAGAATAGTCCAGCAGCAATCAGCTATAGAAGAGCACTGGGATATCATTACTAGTTCAAAGTTACAGGACTATTGATATTTAAAGGAACAGTTAGGTATTGGGCCACGACTTCCAAAAGAGATGAAAGGATGGTGTTGAGAAGAAAAGAATCTAATTAATAGACAAACAGAAATCTGGCATTGCAGACAGAGGCTCCAAAAGACAGGTCTAATATCACTTGATTAACTTTCGGACACAAGCTCCCCCAATCCCAGTACGGAGGGATAAACAAAGGTTGACTTTTATTCAGGGAGATGTAGTTGACTTAACGTTATAATACTATTGATTTGGACTGATGCATGAAAAAAATGGCCCAAGGGACTGGTTTGTCCCAAGACTAAAAACAAATACGGCCATGGACGTCAAACACTGGAAGTTCCATCTGTGCCCTTGAATTGGTGCCACCTAAGACTTGGATGATGGCCATGGGTGTCTTTGTATTCCACATATGAGACACAGTATTTGAGAGATAGAACAATTACAGAGGGGCCTAAATTGATGTACATATGATGTTACCTATATATTTGATGAAAACTCAGGAGAAAGGTATTGGGCCTTATAAGAAAAACTCTTAATTAAAAAGTTAAATTATAAAACTCCAGAGTTAAGCTACTCTAGACTTGGATTGGACAAGACTTTGTAAGGAACTTCAAAATAATACTCAAATAGTTAACCATTCGAAAGCTCAGTTAATAAAGAGGTCATAACAGCTAGTAAAATTAATCTATGAAGAAGGAAAATGCGCGTTGCTTCCCAAGAATCTGATTTAACCCTTCCCCATTGGTATGATGTATTTAAAGCTTGTTCTCTTCCGAGGCAAATATGGTACTGAACTGTGAAATTGTAATTTTTGTAATTGTAATTTTGTAATTTTTGTAATTTTTTTAAATTAAATTTTATTTTTTTAACATCTTTATTGGAGTATAATTGCTTTACATTGTTGTGTTTGCTTTGCTGTGTCTATAACAAAGTGAATCAGCTATATATACATATACATATATCCCCATATCCCCTCCCTCTTGCGTCTCCCTCCCACCCTCCCTATCCCACCCCTCTAGGTGGTCACAAAGCACCGAGCTGATCTCCCGGTGCTATGTGGCTGCTTCCCACTAGCTATCTATTTTACATTTGGTAGTGTATATATGTCCATGCCACTCTCTCCCTTCGTCCCAGCTTACCCTTCCCCCTCCCCATGTCCTCAAGTCCATTCTCTACGTCTGTGTCTTTATTCCTGTTCTGCCCCCTAGGTTCTTCAGAACCTTTTTAAAATTTTTTTTTTAGATTCCATATATATGTGTTAGCATACGGTATATGTTTTTCTCTTTCTGACTTACTTCACTCTGTATGACAGACTCTAGGTCCATCCACCTCACTACAAATAACTCAATTTCGTTTCTTTTTATGGCTGAGGAATATTCCATTGTATGTATGTGCCCATCTTCTTTATCCATTCCTCTGTTGATGGCATTTAGGTTGCTTCCATGCCCTGGCTATTGTAAATAGTGCTGCACTGAACATTGTGGTACATGACTCTTTTTTTGAATTATGGTCTTCTCAGGGTATATGCCCAGTAGTGGGATTGCTGGGTCGTATGGTAGCTCTCTTTTTAGTTTTTTAAGGAATCTCCATACAGTTCTCCATGGTGTCTGTCATCCTATTGTAATTCTGATAATCGTTTTGCCTCGTATTTTTACGTCTGGCTATTTAGGCATCTGCAACTTGTCCCTTGCCCAGAAAAAGTTAAGAGGACAATGGAGATAATGAAATATTGTAATGTTACTATTTCATAGGAACACAGGGAGGCAACTGTAAGGACAAATACAAATTAAGAGTAAGAGCCTTAATTCTCCTGGGAGAAGATAAGGTGAGAGGCTCCCCTTCCTAGACATTTTCTTTCAGAATTTCTCCCTCTGTCTTTTTAAATATATGTAAATCTTTTTAATGGCTAAATAAGCGTCCGGTCATTCTCACAACTCAGGAATGTTTCCCCCCCTCCAGGGTCTGGGAGCGTCTTTTTGAATTGTAATTAAGGAAGACGCTGGCCCTGCAGACCTCCCAGCTTCCTGAAAGGAGAGGGGTCTGACTTCAGCCGACCAGACTCCAAATGGCAAAAGCGAGTGCGGGAGGTGGGGGGCGGGGCTGTTGTCGGCCACCCCTGTGGAGATGTTCCTTCTGTCTCCGCATCCCTCGGGCAGGGTGCCTGCGTTTGCACAGATCATTCTGTTTTCAGGCTTTTTACACCGTTTTCTATCTTTTCTGCTTTTGTGGAGAGGTGTTCCAGGTTGGGAGATTTTGTTTTTAGTTATGTTTCTCCAACACACTTCGCAGCCAGGGAGAAAGGGCAACTTTTGCTTCAATGGAGATGCGTTCATTGAATATCCACATGGAGAAAAAAAGTCTTCTCATTGAACTTTTCCTCAGTTGTAACCACCAGGCAGGAAAGTGAAAGGTCATAAATGTACTGAGCCTTTTTCTTCCTGAGAGCAGGAGCTAGCCCGCCTCCACGAAAGTGGCTCCGTGCACCAGGGACGGGCGCGAGGGCCTGGAAGTCTGCACAGACCTTGTGAGTCTCACCCTAGTATTCCGACTTGTTTCTTTACTACTTGCCACCCAAGCCCAAACCCCTTTCTCTTGTCAATTCTTCACAAATGCAACATGCCTGTGTCTAAAAGGTAGAAAAGCTTCCCGTTCTGGTCACTTCTTTGGGTCTTCATTCTCTTGTGAAGGCTCCCAGGTACATGTAAACATTTAATAGAATGTGTATGCTCGCCTCCTGTTAATGTGTCTTGTGTCAGTTTTATTCTCAGGCCCCGCCAGAGACCCAAAGATGGTAAAGAAGCATTTACCTTCCACATCCCTTTGGGTCACCACCCTTCCCAAGAACAGAGGTGCTTTTGCAAAGCCTTCCCCAGCAGCAGCAGGAAAGATGGGGGCTGAGGGGACTTTGAGAGAAGGTGGGACCCCAGGCAGCAAGGAGAGGAAGGGTCAATTGAAGTTTGCCAAAGCGAGAGACTCCACAGCAGCTCCTCCCCCAGGAACTCAGGAGGTGCATTTCCTCCAGGAAGGAATTGTGATCTGGCCCAGAGAATTTCCAACGGCCCCCTTACAATTGAAAAATGGTCAAGCCCCGATATGGATAAGCAAATGCCTCCGCCCTCAGAAGGACTTGCATTTCAATGCACTTGAGTGCTTAGAGGAGTGGAGCGTAGTCAAAGCAAGGGCACCCACCACACCCCCTCCCCAGGAACTCACGAGATGCATTTACTCCTGGAGGACTTCGCTTAAAACTTAAAAGTGCCCAAGACCCAGTCTGTAGAAGCAAATGCCCCGCCGGCAAAGAGACTTGCATCTCAATGCAGTGTCTTTTTAAAGGAAGAGAGTACTTTGGTCAGCTTCCTGGCATTAAAAATAGCAATCTGGAAAACCAACCTGGACCTCGTGATTAGACCCTACAGAGCATCTTCAACCTGGAAGAGTTTTTTTCTTCTCTTTTAAGAAAAAAAAAAAATCTTGACCACTGCCTGACAACATACACAAAAATCAATTTCAGTTGTACTGGAAATTAAAAATAAAAGGCAAAATAACAAAACTTGTAGAAGACGACAGGAGAACATCTTTATGATCTCGGAGTTGGGAAAGGTTTCTTAGTTGGGACACAGAAAGCACTAACCGTAGGAGAAGATATTGATAAATTAGTGTTTTCTGAGCTCTGCCGGCACTGGGTCAATTTGCTATTCTTCAAGTCTTCCCTGTACCCTGCCCCTCCCCCCGCAGCGTGGCTTCTGCTCTCTCCTTTCTCTTGACCCCCATCTCCAAGCTCCTGCTTTAGGATTACTACGTCAGGATGAGCCCCTCACCTACAGAAGTGTATTTTGTTTCTGGTGTTTTCTGAGATTTTCTGCCCCTTGGCTGCTTTTCTCCGCTCTTTACCCTTTAATTGCAAGTATCCCCTGTGTGGCTTCGGTCCGCCTCCTCCCAATGTTCCCCAGGTCCTATAGCTCTTGCTGTAGTTAGGGACATAGGGTTACCATCACAGAGTCATCTCGCTACTTGGACAGAGTGCGCTGGTCTATCTGGGACACGCCAGGGTGGGGCCGCCTCACTGTGGACTCTGCACGACGCGAATTCTAACTGCCTTGGGGCTAAGGAGATCTGTCTCTTAGTTTTGCTGAAAATGGAAGTTTTTTTTGGGGGGGGTTCCATGCAACTTACTGCTTTTGTGATATCACCAGAAGAGTCAAAACGCTGTCTCACTGCCTTGCACTTTAAAAAAAAAATTATTTTATTGAAGTATAGTTGATTTACAATGTTGTGTTAGTTTCTGCTGTACGGCAAATTGATTCAGTTATACGAATATATACATTCTTTTCCATATTCTTTTCCGTTATGGTTTATCACAGGGTACTGACTATAGTTCCCTGTGCTATACAGTAGGACCGTGTCGTTTACCCAACCTATAGATACTAGTTTGCATCTGCTAATCCCAAACCCCCAATCCTTCCCTCCCCCATCCCCGCTCCCCCTTGGCAACCACAGGTCTTTTCTCTATGGCTGTGAGTCTGTTTCTGCTTCCTAGATAAGTTTGTGTCATATTTTAGGTTCCACATATAAGTGATATCATATGGCATTTGTCTTTTTCTTTCTGTCTTATTTCACTAGTATAAGATCTACCTCGTACTTTTTTAAAGGAATGAGCGTTGAATTTGATCAAATGCCTTATTAGCACCGACTGATGTGATTAAGTTGTTTCCTCTAATTTGCTGAGTAATGATTTCTATGAAAAGACTTTCTAATGTTGAACTGATCTCCGGTGGCCTCGGCCTGCAGCGGCTTGAAGCAGGGCTTTGGTTCCCGGCCAGAGATTGAGGTCAGGCAGCGGCAGTGAGAGAGCTGAACCCTAACCACCAGACCACCAGGGACCAGTGGCCAGTGACAAGGCCCTGGCCCGTCAGCTGTGTAGGTGAATTTCCACATAGAGGAGGAAAATAGTGAAGCAAGTAAAGTGTTTATTAGGAGGAAAAAGAGTACAGTACGTGTGGATAGACACACGGGCGGGCTCAGAGAGTCACGCCCGTGTGGTGGTTTGAATCACTTTTATGGGGCATTTCTTCCAGGTTTCCTCTGGCCAGTCGTCTTGCTTTGCCTGGTTCTGAGTCCATATTTGGTATAACTCAGGGTCCTCCCATGTGTACGTATGCATCTCTTAGCCAAGATGGATTCTAGCGAAGAGGCCTATGGATAGTTGGCATTACGTACTATGGGGTGGCACCCCCTCCCTTTTTGACCTCCAAGGAGGCTCTCTGAGAATGTGTAGTCAGGGAGGTCTCCTTGACTTCGGGAATGCGAATATGTGGCCTCTTATCTCTTATCTGGGCAGGGCCAGCCTCCTCCACCATCCTGTTTTTATGGAGTTTCTGTTATTATGGAGTTTCCCTCCACAGGGAAGAAACTGTTCAGCCTGGGGCCCATCTATCTCCTGCTTCAGAGCTACCTTTGTATTTCTGGACTAGATCTTACTTGGTCATACATAATATCTCGTTCTTTTGGTATATTGCTGGAATCTACTCGCTTATCTTTTTAGAATTTTTGCACTTGTCTTCAAAAGTTTTCATTCTATACTCTCTTTACTAGGTTTATATATTTGGTTTATTGTTGGCTTTACGAAACAGCAAAGGTCAAGACTAGGTAAAACACCCCTGAAGAAGATGAATGAGCAGGGGCTTGCCTAGCAAATAACAATTTTATTTATTTAATTAATTATTTGGCCATGTCCCCTGGCATGTGGGACCTTAGCTCCCTGACCAGGGATCGAGCCCATGCCCCCCTGCATTGGAAGCGTGGAGTCTTAACCACTGGACGACCAGGGAAGTCCCCAGCAAATAACAATTTAAATGTCAAAAAGGAAACTTTAAAATTCATATAAGAAAATATAGGTAGGGCTTCCCTGGTGGCGCAGTGGTTGAGAGTCTGCCTGCCGATGCAGGGGACACGGGCTCGTGTCCCGATCTGGGAAGGTCCCACATGATGCGGAACGGCTGGGCCCGTGAGCCATGGCCGCTGGGCCTGTGCATCCGGAGCCTGTGCTCCGCAACGGGAGAGACCACAACAGTGAGAGGCCCGTGTACCGCCAAAAAAAAAAAAGAAAAAGAAAAGAAAATATAGGCAAGTATCTTTTTGACCTTGGGGTACGGAAAGACTTCTTAAACCAGACATAAAAGGCATTAATCCTTAAAAAAATTTTTTCTGGGGGCTTCCCTGGTGGCGCAGTGGTTAAGAATCCACCTGCCTCTAGAGACTGTCATACAGAGCGAAGTAAGTCAGAAAGAGAAAAACAAATATTGTATATTAACGCATATATATGGAACCTAGAAAAATGGTACAGATGAACCGGTTTGCAGGGCAGAAATAGAGACACAGATGTAGACAACAAACGTATGGACACCAAGGGGGAAAGTGGGGGGTGGGGGTGGTGGGATGAATTGGGAGATTGGGATTGGCATATATACAATGATATGTATAAAATGGATAACTAATAAGAACCTCCTGTATAAAAAAATAAATTAAATAAAATTCAAAAAAAGAAAAAAAAAAAAAAGAATCTGCCTACCAATGCAGGGGACACAGGTTTGAGCCCTGGTCCGGGAAGATCCCACATGCCGTGGAGCAACTAAGCCCGCGAGCCACAACTACTGAAGCCCGCACGCCCTAGAGCCCGTGTTCCGCAACAAGAGAAGCCACTGCAATGAGAAGCCCGAGCACCGCAACGAAGAGTAGCCCCCACTCGCCGCAACTAGAGAAAGCCCGCGTGCAGCAACGAAGACCCAATGCAGCCAAAAATAAATAAATAAATAAATTTATTAAAAAAAAAATTTTTTTGGTAGATTTAACTACATTAGAATCGAGAACTTCTGTTTACCAAAGACTCTTTCAAGAAAGTGAAAAGGCAGGCCACAGACTGAGAGAGAATATGTGTAATATTTGTAACTGACAAAGGGTTAGTATCCAGAATATACAAACAATTCCTACAAATCAGTAAGCAAATGGAAAAAGAAAACAATACAAAAAAAGGCAAAAGTCAAAACCAGGTGTAGCATAGAAGAGAAAATGCAAATGGCCAAGAAACCACGGAAGAAAATATTTGCCTCACTAGTGTCGACGAAAATAATCAATAAACAATCTATAATAGGAATAGAAAAGAGTTTTTTTTGAGCCAAACTGAGGACTCTAGCCTGGAAGACAGACTCTCATATAACTCTGAGAAACTGCTCCAGAGAGGCATGGTTTTCAGCACAGTTTTAGAACTTGTCAGAACAAAGAACATCAAACAAGTCAAGGATACATTCCTTCAAGGTTTAAAAAAAATAAAAAAACAGACCAGCACATACACAGCGAGTCCGTATGGCCTTGGCACCTGGGAAGGGAGTCTTATCAAATCAAAGGAGTTCTAGGAGGGGAGGCATTTCATATTTTTATCACTGACGTTCTTTACTTCTGGTCAATGCACCCTTTTCTTTAATAAAGCAGATGGACAACGTATGTTCGATAGGCCACAAACAGGCTGTTTTAGTTAGCCTCAAATTCAAATGAACTCATGCATAAGCCAGAATGACTTCCCCAGACCTCAATATGTGAACATTTCTTCCATCATCAGTAATCAGGGAAATGCAAAATCATAGTGAGGGACCATTTCCACGCACAAGCCTGGCAAAAATACCAAGAGTTGAAGAAGATGTAGATCCCAAAGGATCTTTTATACATTGCTAGTGGGAGGGTGCGCTGGCGGGACCACTTTGGGAAACAACTAGGCCTCATCTGTTGGTTTGAATATGTGCACATATTCAAGAGAAACTTCCATACACTATACTAGGAGACTGCACACAACCCACTGGTAGCAACTGAAATGCCCTTCAACAAGAGAATGGGTAGATAAATTATGCATTATTACCTATTGTTACCTATTACCTATAGCTACAAAAAACATCATGGGGAAAAGTCTTAGTTATATAATGTTGAGGGGAGAAAAGCAAGTCACGGAAGACTACAGATGAGATAGTTTTTGCATAAAGTTCAAAAATAAGCTAAACTGAAAGCATATATGATAAAACAAGGAGAAGCAACCCAAGCGTCCATGGAGAGATAACTAGAGGAATAAATGTGGTCCATTCGTACAATGGGATACCATTCATCCATAGAGAGGAATGAAGTTCTGATACACACACTACAACATGGATGAAACTTGAGGACATTATGCTGAGTAAAGTAAGCCAGTCGTGGGACTTCCCTGGTGGCGCAGTGGTTAAGAATCTGCCTGCCAATGCAGGGGACATGGATTCAGTCCCTGGGCTGGGAAGATCCCACATGCCATGGAACAACTAAGCCCGTGTGCCACAACTACTGAACCTGCGCTCTAGAGCCCGTGAGCCATAACTATTGTAGTCCGCACGCCCTAGAGCCTGCATGCCACAACTACTGAAGCCTGCACGCCTAGAGCCCATGCTCTGCAACAAGAGAAGCCACCGCAATGAGAGGCCCGTGCGCAGCAACGAAGACCCAATGCAAGCAAAAATAATAAATTAAAAAATAATACTAATAAACTAACAAATGTTATACAATCCCACTTATATGAAATATCTAGAATGGACAAATTCATACAGACAGAAAGTAGATAGAAGTTACCAGGGGCTCAGGGACAGGAAGGGAGAGCTATTGCTTAATGGGTACAAAGTTTCTGTTTGAGGTGATTAAAGGGTTTTGGAGATATGGTGATGGTTGAACACTGTGAATGTAATTACTGCCCCTGAATTGTACTTAAAAGCGGTTAAAATGGCAAATTTTGTGTTATACATATTTTTTCCCAATTTTAAAAAGCAAGAGAATGATAAATCCAACTGTGGCCTATTGGTCACTGTGTGGCATGGGGGAGGCGGGGTCAGGATGGTATACATAAGTTACTGGTAACGGTCCTGTGTCAGGGTTGGGTGTTGGCTTAGTAGGTGTTAATAAGCTTATTTTTAAAATAAACAAAATGAAAGTGGGCCTTGAGTGGACAAATTTGGTGGATAGTGAGTAATCCAATTCTGTGCATCTGAATTAAAAAAACAAAACAACAGAACAAAACTAGAAAAGCAAATACCTATGTTCCCATGAGCCAAGACATGTTCTCATATAGAACGTGAGAAGCCCCCTGGGCCCACCATTTGCTTCCTCCATGTCATCAACAGGGTTTTCAGTTTTGCAAAATGGAATAGCAGAAATAGTCCCTTACAACTACTGTCAACTGATCTTTGACAAAGAGCAAAGGCAATTCAATGGAGAATGGATAATCTTTTCAACAAATGGTGCTGGAACAACTGGACGTCCACATGCAAAACAATGAATCTAGACACAGACCTTACACCTTTCACAAAAATTAACTCAAAATGAATCGTAGACCTAAACATGAAATGCCAAACTATAAAATCCTAGAAGATGATAACCTAGAGGAACATCTAGGTGACCTTGCGTTTGGTGATGACTTCTTTGGCTTACAACACCAAAGACACGAGCAGTGGAAAATAGAGTGGCAAACACAGAGAATTAGGAGAGTGCAATCTCTTCATTCTAGGATGACAGACAGCAAAGAGTCCAGACTCTCCAGAGATGAGAAGCTGGACAGTTTCTGGGTTGTGGTCTGGCCTCTGCTTCCCTGGGAGCTCCCTTCTGGGGATGTCAGTGGACAAGGTCATGAGTGACTACTGGGAAACAGGGCTTCCCAGTTGGGCATATGGCAGGGCTGGGGTGAGGACCAGGCAGGGACCGTACATCCACTGGAAAAATAGGGGATTGGCTTCCTGACCTCTTTGCAGCAATCAGGGGTGAGCTGGAGTGCAAACTTTCTGTGGGGTGACATGGTGTCCTCTGCAGGACCAAGCTTCAGGGCATGGAGGGAAAGAAACACAGAGTCACAGGATAGGACCAATCCAGATAAGAACCTGGGCTGGCTCACCTTGGTATTTGGTCTTCAGGTTAAAGAATGCTGCAATGGCCATGGAGATTATGGTGGCGACTGCCCTCACCATGTCTGTCTCTTGAGCCGGCTGTTCTGTTCCAGCCTGGCTGCCTGCCATACCTGTTGCCCTCCTTCCGTGCTGGGGCATCCCTCCACCCTCCTCCTCATTGCTGAATTGCTGAGCTCAGATTAAAGTAGCTGCTCCTTGATCGATCGACTGTCTCTGATCTTCCTCTCCCACACTCTCAGAGGGTTTTGCATGTTAGGACTTTTTGATTGCAGGAAGGAACTGACTCTACCTTAAGCAAGAAAAGGGATTTATTTGGCATGATGCTGGGTAGATCACTGAATTGGTAGAATGTCTATAAGCAGGTCTTGAGATGCACAGGTGTCATTTGTTTTGAGAGTGGTCCAGAGCAAGAAAGGGCCCTGCAGAAGATCTGGGCTGCAGTGCAAGCTGCTAGGCCACTAGGGCTATAAGATGCAGCCAGTCTAAAGGCTCAAGGGGATCTGTCCATGGTAGATAATGATGCTGGGGGGAGTCTGTGGGAAGCCTCTGTAGAAGGATCCCAGTACAGACCCATAAAGGTCTGAAGCAAGGCCATATCTTCTGTGGCAGAGCTACTCACCACTCAAAAATGCAGCTGCTGGGACTTCCCTGGTGGCGCAGTGGTTCAGAATCTGCCTGCCAATGCAGGGGACACGGGTTTGAGCCCTGGTCGGGGAAGATCCCACATGCCGTGGAACAACTAAGCCCGTGAGCCACAACTACTGAGCCCATGTGCTGCAACTACTGAAGCCAGTGCGCCTAGAGCCCATGCTCTGCAACAAGAGACGCCACCGCAATGAGAAGCCCTCGCACCACAATGAAGAGCAGCCCCCGCTCACCGCAACTAGAGAAAGCCCGCGTGCAGCAACGAAGACCCAACGCAGCCAAAAAAAAAAAGAAAGAAAAAAAAAGCAGCTGCTGTCATGCTACTGGGCCGTGGTCCAGACTTAGAGCCTGATGCCAGGATATCAAGTGCCTGTGTAACCAGAGCTGCCCATCACGAGCTGAGTATTGGCAGACCCACTGAGCCCTGCGGCCTGGCAGACACAGCAGCGATCCAATGGAGATGGCACCTTCCAGACCAGGCCCAACTGGGGCCCAAGGCTACATGGGTCAGGTACATGGACAGGTAGTCAAGACCCCACATGTCACACTGTACTCTTCCTCAGCTCACACCTGTGGGCTCATGGGCGGAGGTTCCCTGTGACTAACCCGTGGCGGGGAAGCACTGAGGCCCGGCTCATAGACGGGTCACCGCATTACGTTGGTACTAATAAAACTGGATTGCTGTCTCACTATGGTCCCATTCAGGGTGGCCCTCGGGGACAGAGGTGAGGGAAATCCCCCCAGTGAGCAATACACTTGGCCGTCCACTTGGTAGAGAGAGCTATGGCCTGAGTTAAAGGTGTCCATGGAAAACAACTTAACTGATTGGTCAGGGACCCAGGGCGAGTAAGACTGGGTCAGTAGAAAGGGCTCTGCACCCAGTTCCAAGGGGTGGGGGTGGGGTTTTCCCCAGCACCAAGCAATTCTCGCACACCAGCTGGTGTCCTATACTTCAACTCAATTCCGACACTGTCTCCCTGGAGATAGCATCAGACCCCACAGGTTAAGGGCTCAGTCCCACGAGACTATGAGACTGCCCCCCCCCACTTCAGATGCCATCTGCAAGCTCAGGTTGTCAACTGTGCTTCTGACTGACCAGCTATAGATGGGAGCTTCCCACGACCCACTCTGAGGGTTCAATTAATTTGGTTGAGCAGCTCACAGGACTCAGAGAAACACTTTACTTACTAGATCACTGACTATCATAAAAGGATATAACTGAGGAACAGCCAGATGGAAGAGATGCACAGGGCGAGGCCTGAGGAAAGGGCCCGGAGCTTCCACGTCCTCACCAGGGGCCACTCTCCCAGCACCTCCATGTGTTCACCAACCCAGAAGCTCTCTGAACCCAGTCCTGGTGGGTTTTCATGGAGGCTTCTTCACACAGGCATGATTGATGAAATCACTGGCCATTGGCCATTGATTCAACCTGCAGCCCCTCTCCCCTCCCCAGAGGCGCAGGGGGGGAGAAAGTGAAAATCCCAACCCTCTAATCACCTGGTTGGTTCCCCTGGCAACCATCCCCCATCCTCAGGTGGGGTCCCAAAGTCACCTCATTCACTTAATAAAGACACTTTTATAGCTCTCATCACTTAGGAGATTCCAAGAGTTTTAGGAGCTCTGTGCCAGAAACAGGGACAAAGACCAAGTATATATATTTCTTATCATAACTCACAATATCACAGTCAAAGACTAGAAGATTTGGAGAAGAGCCTGGGAGCTAGCTAGCACACTGAAAGGGGTGCGTGGGAAGAGGGTGTGGGTCCTGTGTCTCTGCCTTGCGGAGGTCAGCTGGCCTTTCTCCACGGTGCCCTGGACCCATGAAGGCAGTGGCTGCAGTGGAAAGGCTGGAGGTTCTGCCAAGGCCCAAGAGTTAGGGTTTCCTCTCACCAAGGAGGCTGATTCTGCCACCACTGAGCGCCCAACCCGCTGGAGCAGTGACCAGTACTCAGCCCTCAATGTGATGCCATTCCTCCAGGGGACCAGCCAGCTGTTTGGAGGCAGGGTGATTACACTGGGCTCCTTCCACACTGGAAGGGGCGGTAATGGGTTGTACTCCAGATGTGGATTGGCCTTCCTGTGCGTAGCGTGTCTGCCAGCAATCTGAGGGCTTACGTAGTATGCCACGTAACAGTGCTTCAGAGTAAGGGACTCTTCTTCCGAGAAAGGAGGTGTGACAATAGGCACATGACCATGGGAGCCAGTGGTCTTGCTCAGCAAAGATGTCAGCTCAGGGAATACACCCTGTGGGGCTGGGGAGCGTTACCTCATAACGTGACGAATGCACTGAGTTAATGGTTAATACATAGTGCTGTGGTGCTGTGTCCCCAGTAGATAGAATCCATGGTGCTGTGAACCAAGGAATGACAGTAGCGTTGGCTGCTCTCCCATTGATTCCCAGTGACCCATCTGGGGAATCTGTGCTCCCCATTTCTGAAATCTTAGGCCCTCCTGAGCCAGAGGTCCTGGTTTCTGGGGTGGCGGGTACTGCTTCCATCAGGGCTCACGGTAAGGGCTCTGCAGAACTTGAAATGAAACCTACCATCTGGTCACTGTGAGCTCCTCGTACCCAGGGACCATCCACTCAAGAAGAGATTGCTGTATTGGCAGGGCAGTGGATCCTGGTACATCACGAGCTAGCAAGACAGCAAGAAGTATGTCCGTGACACACGGATTCGCTAGGGTGTCTCTCGGTGTTTGTAAACAGGCGATTGCACGCTGGTGGCCTGACAAGGGGAAAGCAATGAAACGCTCTGACCTGTGGTGGCTAAAGATCTGGTTCAGTCCTCCATGAAAATCACCTAGACCCGTGGAGATGCCTTCTGAGGGTGGGGAAAATCTAGAATGGGTGATGGAGGAGGGTACGGTCAATGGCAAAATGTCCACAAAGCCCTCCCATGTGGGTCTACACAGACACTCACGTTCCTATCCAGTGTGACTTTGTCGCTCCTCCCACCAAGAGGCAGAGTCCATTTCTGCGGGCTCGGAATCTGGACTTGCTGATGTGTAGTGGGTAGAATTACGTCCTCCAAAAGTTCAAGTTCCAGTCCCTGGTACCTGTGAATGTGACCTTATGTGGAATTAGAGTTTCTGCAGATGTGACCAAGCTAAGAGGAGGTCATGCTGGATTTGGGTGGGCCCTAAGTCCAATGACTGGTGCCTTTTCTTCTTCTTTTTTTTTTTTGCCACGCAGCATGGCTTCCCACGGCAGTGAAAGCACGGAGTCCTAACCACTGGAGCGCCAGGGAACTCCCTGGTGTCCTTGTAAAGAAGAAGGAAAGTTGGACCCAGACACAGGGTAGACACATGGGGAAGAAGGTCATATGAAGATGAAGGCAAAAATTGGAGCGATACAGCTACAAGTCAAGGAACACCAAAGATGGCTAAGAGCCACCAAGCAGCTAAGCACAGGCAAAGAAGGACCCTCCCCTAGAGCCTTCAGGGGGAGCATGGCCCTGCCAGCACCTTAATTTTGGATTTGGAGACTCTAGAACTATGAAGAGAATACGTCTCTGTTGTTTTAAGCCACCGGGCTCGTGGTCTTCTGTGGTGTGGCAGTCTCCTCTTTGGGTCCGGGGCAGGCAATTCTATCCAGCCAGCCCCTAGCAGAGTCAAGTCCTAGCAGCTTCAAGTGCCAACCAACTTGATAATGTACGCTTAGAATGGCTCTCATTCCCCTGAGACCACTTTCTGACATATGCAACCTGTACACCAGCCCTTGTCTTGTCTCAAGGTCTGCTTTTTGGAACACCCACATTCCTTTTCCAGACTCCAGGCAGGCCCACCCTTCCTGATTCCTGTTCTCTAAACCAGGAGTCAGGGAGGAATGAAGGGCTTTGGAGGGGCCTTCGGCCCTGTGTGGTTAATGATTTTATCACTTGCCAAAGCCTGGAAATGAAGCATGCAACAATTTAATCAAGTGATCTGCAGCCAGAGGGCTTGGGCTCTGCAGCTCTTCCTGGCACCCCATGGGAACCCAGCCCTCAATCCGATGCTGCTTCCCAGGCTTTCCCTCTCCAGGCTTGTCCAAGAAGAGAGCAGGACAGGTTGTGGGAGAGAAGAGGTAGAGATGGAGGGAACGTTAAAGCGGTGTGCCTGAGCGCAGGCTGTAGCTGAGAGACACAGGTAGGCAGCGGACCCAGGGGGCCCAGTCATGCGCGCCGGGGCGCCAGGGCATCCCAAGCCCCTTAGTCGGCTCTCCCCCGGACCCACCCCACCTCACGCTTTTTTCTTTTTCCTCTCCTTCTTATTAAAAAATATTTGTTTGTTTTAAAATTTTAACAAAGGTGTCCATTCCAACGACAACGAGAGAACGGCTAAGTTGAAGGAGAGAAGCACTCATTAAGGGGCAACCTGACGGAGGGCTAGAGGCATTCGGGATGCGGCGCGGAGGAACTGGGAAAGGGTCTGAAATCGCGCCCCCCTCCCGAGGCCCTGAGCTCTCTGGGGGATCCCGGGAGGCGCTGCTCCAAACAGGATCCCCTTCTCCCGGGCTGGTACAGGGCGGGCGGCACAAACTGTGCCGGGTGCTCGGAGACGGACGCCGGGGATCGCGGGGAACCGGGGACCCCCTCCAACCCCGTCAAGGCCCCGCCCACAGCTCTCCGCGCCAGCTCCCGCGGCCTCCAGCCGCTCGCTCTCCCACCCAGCCCAGCTCCACTCTCCCGCGCGCTTGCGCCCGGTCCCCGCGCCCCTCCCCCGCCGCCTCCGCGGGCGCGCGCGCTGTGCCCGTCGTCCCGGGCGGGAGCTGGAGATCGCGGGGCCGGCTGCGGGCCCGAGAGCAGGCGCCGGGAGCGCGGCCGGGCGAGGCGGGAGCGCGGGCGCGGGCCTGGGCTGCGGGCGGGGGCCGCAGCCGCGCCGCCGCCCCCCAGTCGGCTGGCCGGGCCGCGGCGCCAAGCGCGAGGGCCGGGCTCCCGGGGCTGGTGGCCATGGGCGGGAGCCGGAGGCGGCAGCGGCAGCGGCAGCGGCAGCGGCGGGCCCCGCGGGCGGGGAGGCGCGCGGCCTACGGCCCCTGACGGTCCCCAGTGGCCTGGCGCGCCCCCGCGCCTCCTGGGGGGCCGTAGCCAAGCAACGCCCGGCGCGCCCGCCCATCCCCCGCTGCCCTTTTTTTCCTGGCCGGGTGCAAGGGAGCATGCCCGCCCCTGGCCTCAGCCAGCTAAGAGTTAACCCGAGGGGCGTGGAGCTGCCCCCCCCTTGGGGGCGTGCTCCCCTCCCCCGCTAGGCAGCCCGCCCCCCGCGCTACGGTATGGCCCCCGGCCCTGGGCCGGGACCCGAGGTCCCGTGCACGGGCCAGTGAAAGGCGTTTTCCCGTTCCCGCCCTCCTTCCCTCGCCGGCCAGCACCATGGGATGTAATATGTGCGTGGTCCAGAAACCGGAGGAGCAGTACAAAGTGATGCTTCAGGTAGGGCGGCTGGGCAGCTGGGGCGAGGGGCGTGGGCGACACCTGGGGAAGAGCTGACCCGGGGGGAGGGCGGCCGGGTGGAGGACCGGGTGGAGGGGCACGAGGGCTCGAAGAGGAAGAGGTAGGGAGCCATCCTCGCCCTCAGTTTCTGGGGCTGCTGGGTGTTGGTGCTCCGTGGGAACCAGGCAGAGATGGGGGGTCCCTGCGCGGGGGTAGGGGTGCGGGGTGCTTCCCTGGCTCGCCCGGAGTACATTGATTGGGACGCGAGCCCTGGGTCCAGATCGGCCCGGGTCGGGAAGTTGGGCACAGCCCAGGTCCTGTGCGCATACACCCCGGGCCCGGGAGCCGGGAAACGCGTTGCTGCCGGCGCCGGCGCGGGATGGGGGTCGCATAGCAACGGCCTCCGTTCCCTGCACTCGCTAGCCCCGGTGGACCTAGGGCGGAGGAGGGAGCGGGGCGGCCGCGGCGCGGTGGGGTGGGGCAGGGCAAATCCAGGTCCGGGTGGGGCAAATCCAGGTCCCCGTGGGCCAGGGGTACTGGAGCGCGCGGGCCGCCCTGGGACCCCGCCGCCGCCTGGCCAGGGTCAGGCATCTACCCCCGCACGTACTCTCCGCTCCGGCCCTGCCCAGACAAACGGTGGGCTCCCAGCCCTTGGGAGCCTCGGGTGAGTGGCTGTCGCCGGGTCTGCCAGAAGGGCAGTCTGCGGGAGTCGGTGCCCGGCCTGCCCTAGGCCCCGCAGGGCCTTGGGGTCTTGGGCGGTGGGGGGCGTGTACCGGGCAGTGCTCGGCGGGGAGGGAGGGGAGACTCCAGGTCGCGCTCTCGGACCCGGAGCTCGGCTTCCTTGCCTGTGCGTGGCGTGACTTCGTGAGTGCGTGCCTGTGCCCCGTCTGTGTGTTCGCGGAGGCTCCTCCGGCCCTGCGTGTGTGTACTTTCTGTGTGCGCTCTGAGAGCTGTCCAGAGAAATGTCCCGGGTGGCGTGGTCTGAGACGCCCCCAGGGCTCTGTGGAGGGAGTTCAAGGTTAGAGGGAGTCGGGACTCAGGGGCAGACCGGGCGCAGACAAGGTATACGTTTCTACTCTGGGTTTATTGGTCCGGACTGGGGAGCAAGTGCAGGTCGGCGAGGTGTTGGCTGGGGGAATGGGGTCTCCTTAGAAGAAAAGGGGGCACCCCTACAGGCGTCAGCCGGGGCGCGGTGGGGATTGGGGAGCCCGTGGGAGTGCTGCATTCGTGCTGAGAGCCTCTGACCGTCCTGGGCTGGAGGGGAGGAGGGCAGGACGGGAATCTTGCCTAGCCTGGCGGCGCTCCTCGTCCGCTCTCTCGGGCCGGTCTCCCGGGACGCGCGGGCCCTCTGCTTTCCCCGCTCTCGGCCCTCCGCCTTCTTTCTGCCATTCTCTCCGCCTCCGCCACCCCCACCCCGCCTCGTGCTTCCTCCCATCTCTCGTTCCAGCTGTTTGGAAATCTTGCCTGGCCATTGCCATTCCCCATCATGGGATCAGGTTCGGGAATGACCCAGCCTGGACCGCGAGCAGTCCCGTGGAATCCCAGTAGTGGGCACCAGGGCTACCGGCGGGAGGTGGACTGCACTGGTTTGTTGATGAGGCCGTGGGATCCCGTCCTCATTGCTTCCTTTCTTGGAATCATTCTATCAAATGGCAAGCGAATCCTAAGAGGCTGGCTCTTGACTTCCTCCCAGAGGGATTGATGTAGTGCTTCGTTAAAGGCCAGTCCCTTGGGGATGTGTGGAAAGTGGAGGGCAACCTGCGCTGCACTGCAGGCCCAAGATGAGCCATGGTTGGGAGGCGACGCTGCTGTGACCCTTCGGGTTCCCCATGGGCAGTGGCAGGGAGGCTGCCACAGGTCTGGCTGGGACGGCCTTCAGGGAGGCTTCATGTCGCAGGAAGGCTTGAGGTGAATCTGGGCTGGAAAGTCCCGGGCCAGGCTTTTCTCCTGGAGAGAGAGCCCCAAGCCCTGGGCAAGTAGTTCCCCAGGAGGAGGGCGGCCTCAGGCCAGCCGCCTCTGCTTTTCCTCATCTGCAGCCCTCACTGACCAGTCCCCGGGGATGCTGCTCCCTTTTAAAGCTCCTGCAGAAGTTTGGACAGAATCCGAGACTGCATGCAGTTTTATTTTATTTTACTTTTTAAATTTATCTTTTTAAGTTAATTTTTGTTGGCGTACAGTTGATTTACAACGTTGTGTTAGTTTCAGGTGTACAGCAAAGTGAATCAGTTATACATATATCCACTCTTTTTTAGATTCTATTCCCATATAGGTCATTACAGAGTATTGAGTAGAGTTCCCTGTGCTATACAGTATGGATGCAGTTTTAAAAAAGGAACTATCCTTTAAAATTAAGGGAAGACAGGGGCTTCCCTGGTGGGGCAGTGGTTGAGAGTCCACCTGCTGATGCAGGGGACGCGGGTTCGTGCCCCGGTCCGGGAAGATCCCACATGCCGCGGAGCGGCTGGGCCCGTGAGCCATGGCCGCTGAGCCTGCGCGTCCGGAGCCTGTGCTCCGCAACGGGAGAGGCCACAACAGTGAGAGGCCCGCGTACCGCAAAAAAAAAAAAAAAAAAAAAATTAAGGGAAGACAAAAACGAATTGAATTTAAAAAAATCTGGAGAGCAGGGAAAACCATTAACTATCCCAGATGACTCTGGGTCTGGGGGCTGGCGTCCCAGGCGCAGCAGGGAGCTTCTCCTGGTCCCAGCCTCTTTTCAGAGGGGAGGGAAACTTTTGTCCCAGAAGACCAGTCAGTTTCCAGGACCCCTTGCCTGCCCCCCGCTTAAACTCTGGTGCTTCTCAGCTTCAGAGAGGCTTCTCCATGGCTTGTCCACACCCACCTGTGGCCTCTGCACCTTACCAAAATAAGGAACCCCACCGGGATACAGTTCAGCCCAGAGAAATGCACAAGTACACCTACACCACTTGCCATGTGGCTTCCTTTTGCTGGGGCGCCCTGGGGCCCCTTCCTAGATCCCCAGAGGTCTCTGACACCCAGGTTAAGAAGTCCCAAGTCTCTTATTCTAGTCTTGAGTTCCAGACCCTTTTCTCCCGATAGTTCACAGCACTTAAAAAAAAAACAAACTTTATTGAGGTATAATTCACATACCCCTGTAAAACATACAATTGAGTGGTTTTTTAGTATATTGAGTTGTGCAATCATTACCACTATCGAATTTCAGAACATTTTCATCACTTTGAAAAGAAACTCCGCACCCATTAGCGGTCACATTTCCCCCAATACCTCCTAGGCTCTGGCAACCACTAATCTACTTGTCTTTATGGACTTGCCTGTTCCAGACATTTCATCTCAATGAAACCATACGATACGTGACCTTTTGTTGTCCGACTTCTTTCCTTTATCGTGTTTTTAAGGTTCATCCATGTTGTAGCATGTTATCAGTACTAAATTTCTTTTTATTACTGAGTAATTTTCCATTGTATGGCTATACCACATAATATTAATCTATTCATCCATTGATGGACATTTGACTTATTTCCACCTTTTGGCTAGTGTGAACAGTGCTGCTGTGAACATGAGTGTACAAATATCTGTTTGAGTCCCTGCTTTCAATTCTTTTTTGTATATACCCAGAAATGGAATTGCTGGATCTTATGGTAATTGTGTCTAGTATTTTGAGGAGCTGTCTGTTTTCCACAAGGGCTGCACAATTTTACGTTTTACGTTCCCACCAGCAGTGTATGAGGGTTCCAGTTTCTCCACACCCTCCCCACACACGTTTTTTATTATAGCCATCCTACTGGGTTTGAGGGGACATCATATGCATTTCCTGATGGGCATCTTTTCCCGTGCTATTGGCTATTTGCATATCTTTTCTGGAGAAATGTCTATCTTTATGCCTGTAACACATTGCTTTTTTTTTTTAACCCCACATTTGTTTATTTATTTATTTTTGGCTGTGTTGGGTCTTCGTTTCTGTGCGAGGGCTTTCTCTAGTTGTGGCAAGCGGGGGCCACTCTTCATCGCGGTGCGCGGGCCTCTCACTGTCGTGGCCTCTCTTGTTGCGGAGCACAGGCTCCAGACTCACAGGCTCAGTAGTTGTGGCTCACGGGCCTAGTTGCTCCGCGGCATGTGGGATCTTCCCAGACCAGGGCTCGAACCCATGTCCCCTGCATTAGCAGGCAGATTCTCAACCACTGCGCCACCAGGGAAGCCCCACACATTGCTTTTACTAGAGCTTTGTAAGTAACTTTTGAATTGTGGGTCTTCCAACTTTGTACTATTCAAGATTGTTTTGTCTATTCTGAGTCACTTGAGTTTCCATATGAATTTTAGGATTAGCTTGTCAACTTCAGAAAAACCAGCTGTGATTTTGTAGGAATTGCATTGAATTTGTATTGAATATTGCATTAAGTATGTATTGAATTTGCATTGAATATTGCATTGAATCTGGGAGAGTATTACCCATGAACATGGGATGCCTTTTTATTTGGATCTTCAATTTCTTTGTCGCGTCGCTTGTGGGATCTTAGTTCCCCAACCAGGGACTGACCAGGGATTGAACTCGGCCCTCTGCAGTGAGAGCGCAGAGTCTTAACCACAGGACCGCCAGGGAATTCCCTGAGTCTTCAATTTCCTTCGCCAATATTTTGCACTTTTGTTAAATTTATTCCTGAGTACTCTATTCTTTATGATGCTACTGTAAGTAGAATTGTTTTCTTAATTTCCTTTTCATTTTTCTCATTGCCACTGTATAGAAATGCAATCGATTTTTTTATATTGGTCTTGTATCTTGCAACCTTACTAAACTCATTTATTAGCTCAAATAGTTGTTTTGAGTGGATTCTTCAGGATTTCCTATATATAAATAGAGGATAGTTTTACTTCCTTTCCCATCTGAATACCTCTCATTTCTTTTCTTTTTTTGAATTTTCTTCTATTTATTTTTTATACAGCAGGTTCTTATTAGTTACCCATTTTGTTCATATTAGTGTACATTTTGTACATATTAGTGTACATTTGTCAATCCCAATCTCCCAATTCATCACACACACACCCCCGCCCCCACCATTTTCCCACCTTGGTGTCCATACGTCTGTGCTCTACATCTGTGTCTCTATTTCTGCCCTGCAAACTAAACTGGCTCATCTGTACCATTTTTCTAGGTTCCACATATATGCATTAATATACGATATTTGCTTTTCTCTCTCTGACTTACTTCACTCTGTATGACAGTCTCTAGATCCAACCACGTCTCTACAAATGACCCAATTTCGTTCCTTTTTATGGCTGAGTAATATTCCATCGTGGATACCTCTCATTTCTTTTTCTTGCCTATTTGCTCTGGCTAGCACCTCCAGTACAATGTTGAATAGAAGTGGTGAGAGTGGGTATCCTTGTCTTGCTGCTGATCTAAGAAGCTTCCAGTCTTTCACCCCTGAGTATGAAGTGAGCTGTGGTTTGTCATAGATGCTCTTCATCTATGACATCTAGGTTGAGGAAGTTCCCTTCTATTCCTAGTTTGAGTGTTTTTATCATGAAGTGTTGTTAGGTTTTGTCAAATGCTTTTTCTGTGGCTCTTGAGATGATCCTGTGGTTTTTGGGCCCTTGATTCTACTGACGTGGTCTATCACAGGCACTTTAAGTGAGGCATGTCAGAACGCCAGCTCCATTTCTGTTATCCCAGTCTTGTCCTCCAAGGATACTTAACCAAGTGTGGGCGCTGGGGGCATGGGGGGGGGCACAGGGAGAGCTTGAAAAATCTGGAAATGACCCTGAGTGAGGGAGGGTCATGCATATTGTGAGGAAGAGGAAGAAGCCAGGTCATAAAGGGCAGAAAGGGAGGTAGCCTGGTCACCTAACACTGAGACCACAGAAGCACGTTCCGAGAGCCTTTCCAAGTTGTCCCTGCTTGCCGGGCCTGTGTCCTTCTCTCTGACACCATGACCCCCATGACGTGGATCTGTCTGAGCCATTGATAGAAAAATGCTAGAAAATGCAAACTCATCTATAGTGACAGAAAGTATTTGCAGGGATGGGTGGAAGGGAGGGAGCACAGACAGGAGCACGAGGACACTTTTGGGGATGATGGAAATGGTCACTATCTTGATTGTGGTGATGGCTTCACAGATGTATATGTACACCTTATATCAAAACTTTTCAAACTGTACGCTCTAAATATGTGCAGTTGATCATATGGCAATGATACCCCAGTAAAGCTTTAAAAACAAGAAACACATGTACACCTACCAAAGGAAGAAAAGCACGTGAGAGCACTTAGCCCACCAGGAGCCCCTGGTGGGGCTGAGTGGGTCTTTCTTTCCTTCTACTTCAGGATCCCTGCCAGGGAAGACAGTGTGGTGTGGGAATACTCGACGGCTCACTGGCTCAGTGCCTCAGTTTCTTCACCTGCTCTATGGGAATAAAGAGTGCCTGCCTCCCGGGGTCATTGCCATTGGGAAATCAGTGGCACTGGGTTCCCTGGGATCTCATTTGGGTGGGGGTGGAGTTGCTGCCATCAGGCCATTTGGTCAGGCGTTAAGGCGTGGAAATTGGATGGAGAAGGCATTCCTCATGAACATGTCACAATTAATGTCCAGTGACAGAAGAATGTCCAATATTATTTTGAGGGTTTTTCTAGTAAGAAAGAAGGGGGAGAAAAACAGAGGCACCCTGAGTTGTGAAGTGTAACGTATAAGATTACTTAGGCGATGGACACATGCCAAGGTGGAGGCACATTTGGTCCTTTTGCACGTGAGCCAAGTCAAAAGAAGAAAGATCTAGAAGCTGCGGCTCAGAGCCGGCTTTGGGTGTGACAGGCGTCTCGCCTCTTTGTAGCGCAATCTGTCTCTTCCTCATGCTTGCTTTGAGCAGTGGAAATGAAAAGCACTCCATAAAGGATATCATTTTGATTACTGCGACACAGGGAGCTTGCCTTTGGGCCAGCCAGGTTAGCCCAGAGGTGGGTGGGTGGGAGGACGTTTTCCATCATCATCCAAGGTGCCTGGGAAGCTGTGAGCACACACCCAAAGACTGATCTTTTTTTTTTTAAAGGGTTTGAGATTTTTTTTTTTTTAAGGAACTCCTTTATTTATTTATTTTTGCTGTGTTGGGTCTTCGTTTCTGTGTGAGGGGTTTCTCTAGTTGTGGCGAGCAGGGGCCACTCTTCATCGCGGTGCGCGGGCCTCTCACTACCGCAGCCTCTCTTGTTGCGGAGCACAGGCTCCAGACGCGCAGGCTCAGTAGTTGTGGCTCACGGGCCTAGTTGCTCCGCGGCATGTGGGATCCTCCCAGACCAGGGCTCAAACCCGTGTTCCCTGCATTGGCAGGCAGATTCTCAACCACTGCGCTGCCAGGGAAGTCCCCAAGACAGATCTTAATGATGACCTCCGGAAGTTCTTTGCTTTTCCATACTGGCCGCATGTGGGGCATCCCTCATTCCCAGCCTCTCTCTGCAGGCAGGACTTCAGAGGTGCCCGAGAGGCCTGCTCTTCCCTGGAAAGGCAGGGGGCCAGGGCAGGTGGATCAGATTTCTGCTTGCCCCATGGGCACCACCCACCCACTCCCCTTTGTGGAGTGAGAGCGGGGAGGAGAGACCCTTTGAAGCACTTGCCTGTGGTCTGAATCCTGTCAAGGTGTGTGCAAGTCCTCCCTGGTTCCTCAAGGGGGTGCTCTGGGCCAGCATGACTCTACCCTGAGGCCCTTGTTAAAATGCAGGATCTGCTTGAGCAGGTCCAGGGTGGGGCCTGGGATTCTGCATTACTCACAACCTCCCAGGGGATGTCCATGCTGCTGGTCCTCAGACTACACTTTGAGTAGCTAGGACCTCGCTCAGGACTTGGGATAAATCAGTGAAGCCCCAAATTATGTCAGTATCACCTAGGAAGTGAGTTTATTACAAATAAGAGGGGGGAGGCCTCATCTCACACCTATCAAATCAATTTCCAGGGATAATTGACCAGGTGGGGCCCCAAGGGACATAATCTGTTCTTCCAGGCTACGTGCAACTAACCGAGCCTCTTCCCATCACACACATCCTTACCAACCTACAGGCAGCTCACATGGGTACCCAGACACACACACCAGCCCCAAACTACTAAAAAGTCCTTTGAGATGAAGGCTTCCTGTGCTTCTTCCTTCTCTCGCTCCTGCCCCTGGGCAGAAAGAGTGGGCACAGAGTTCTGGGGGTGGACGGTATGGCTTGTCCAGGCAGCCTCAACTGGGGGCATGCCATTCACTGGGCCAGTCACATGTTCGCCTGTAGTTCTGTGTCCCTGCTAGAATTCTAACAAATTAAGGCATTTTGCAGCCACCAATGCAATTCATCCAGTTGGGGATCATCCTTGGATGGTAAAACCGTTAGGAGGGAGAAAGACATAGCCTGCCCTGGGCGGTGCTGTCCTCAAAACACCTAAGCTGAATCTAACCAGGAAGGAAGCGGGCAAATCCACACTGGGACTTTCTACAAGGCGAGTGCCCTGAACTCTTCCAAGAGGTCAGTGTCATGAAAGGTTTTTTTTTTTTTTTAATGCATAGATTGTTCTAGATTACAGGAGACTAGAGACCTAATGACCAAGTGTGTGATCCTTGACTGGATCCTGGATCTGAAAAAAAAAAAAGAAAAAAAAAACAGCTATAAGGGCATTAACAGTACAATTGGAGAGATGCAGAGGTGCTGACTGCGTCAGTGTTAAATCCCTGAGCACATTAAGGGTGTCGCGGTTTCCCGGGGGGTGGGGGTGTGTGGAGAGCGTTGGTGCCAGCATTTTGCTTGGGAATGTGTGTGTGTAGAGAGCAGGGAGCAGGTGCGGTGGAATGTGCACTCGGGGGAGAGCCGGGTGAGGGGAATGCAGATGTCCACGGTCAGATGCGCCAACGTTCCTGTGGGTTGACAATTTTTAAGCTCCAGAGATGGGAACACATGAATGAGGACTTCTGCTGGGCCACTGAAAAGATGGGAGCGCACAGAGCCTGCCTGGCTTCTTCTTTCTCGGTCCCGCTGAGCCAGACACGGCTGTGTCCAAGGTTTCCTTGCACACTCGCGACAGCAGAGCTGAGATAGCGGGTGGAACGGGGCGCCAGGGCAGAGACTAACTTCCGGTCTGTGTTCTCGCCTAGCCTAGGTTTCCCAATCCCCAGGGTGGGGTTGGGAGACTCACCCCAATCGTGGGCGCCCCTAGAATTGTGTCGTTAACCCCCTCCCCCTCGCGTTACCCTGGGTGAAAGGGGAGGTCCCTAGACCTCCTGGGGAGCCGTGGGGCCCGCGGACCCCCAGTTACCCGGGCCAGGGCTCTTTTCTCAGCCTACCCTCCCTCTTCTCGCCCGCTCAGAGATTCCCGATCAGAGCATTTGGCAACATGTACGGCGAGGACCTCCCACCCAGAGCCTCCGGCCCAGTCGCGCCAGGCCCCCTAGGGCGGGGTCCGGAGACCCGCCCCGGCCGGGAAGGGGGACGGAGGGGGGACGGAGAGGTTGGGGCGGAGGACTCGCGCCGGTTGGTCGGGCTGCGCCGGCTGCTGGCGCTGGAGACTGGCGCTGGAGACGCGGCCTACGGGCGGCCAGCCTAGCTCGCGCCGCCGCCGCCGCCGCCGCCGCCGCCGCCGCCGCCGCCGCCGCCGCCGCCGCCGCCGCCGCCGCCGCCGCCGCCGCCGCCGCCGCCGCCGCCGCCGCCGCCGCCGCCGCCGCGCGCTCTTTGTCTGCGGCTCCGCGCCCGGGGAGGCGGGACGAGCGAGCCTGGGCCCCGCCCCCCGCCTCCCTGGGCGCCGCCGCTCCGCAGCGGGGGTTGGGGTGGGGCCGTGCCTCCAGCTTCGCCCACCAGGCCCCTGCGGGAGCGCGATTGCCCACGGAGCTTCCTGCGTTGCTCTTGCTTGACCCCTTGTCCCCGAGTCCCCTCTTGCCCCCATGTACCCCTAGTCAGCCCCCATGTCTCACCTGACACCCATATCCCTTCTGCTGCACCCCCCCGCCGTGTCCCTCCTTCCTGCCCCCGTGTTCCCTTCCCCTCTCTTATTGCCTTACCTTCTGCAGGTCTTTTCCTCGCTTTCTTTGGCATTTAAAATTT
The DNA here is from genome assembly GCF_964165515.1 of Mesoplodon bidens. NCBI lineage: Eukaryota > Metazoa > Chordata > Mammalia > Artiodactyla > Ziphiidae > Mesoplodon > Mesoplodon bidens. The sequence goes on from NC_138163.1 coordinate 910,636, forward strand.
TTTCCTCTTCTGAACCTACCTTTCCCATCAAGCTTTCAGACGCTCTCAGGCGTCTGACCTGGTAAAACCCAAACGTTAGCACTCTCCCACATCCCCGAGTCACAGCCCCAAGGCGCTTCCACCCCATTCTCTGCAAAAGCTCCCAAAGGCTGAGTCTATCTATACAGGTCGGCTGGCTGTCCCCCTCCCCGATTCCCCCTTTTAGCAAATCCTGAGGACCCTTCTGCATCCTGATCCAATCCATCCTCCCCGGCCTTGGTGCGCTGTCTTGCCCAGGTTCCCTCCTTAGCTTTCCTTGTCTCTGGCTGACTTAAGCTCTGTGTCTCCTCAACTGCTCGATGTCAGGGTGCCTTAGGGTGTCCTTGGGCCTCTTATTCCTCTGCTACACTCAGTCCCCAGGTGATAGCCTCCATCTCATGATTTTAAGTCAAGAACAATCAATCCCTGCTTGAATTCAGTAGCAGTGGTCATATGACACCTGGTTTGGTGGCTTGGTTTGGGATACGTGTAAGTAGAGTGGGGACACTGGGGATGTCTGCAGGTCTCAGGAACTTCAAATCAGAGATCAAGATTTGCATTGATTAAACAAGTTCCCCAGGTCCCGCCCCTCCCCCCCCACCCCTGCGTCTTTTCCAGTGGTCTTCACCTCTGTAAGGGCACCGGTGGTCTCGGGATCCGGGCAGCAGTTTTAAATTTTTGTTGTGGGAAAAGATATATGGCATCAAGTTTGCCATTAGTGACATTGCGTACATCACAGGGTGGTGCAGTTGTCACCACCGGCTAGTTCCTGAGCATGTGCGTCGTCCCAGAAGGGAACTTCACACCATTAAGCCGGCAGTCCCCATTCTCCCTTTCCCCAGCCCCTGGCAACCACTCATCTACTTTCTGTCCCTATGGATTTGCCCGTTCTGGAACCATACAGTACATGGCCTTTTGTGCCTGCCTTCTCTCACTCAGCTGGTCTGTTTTCATCCACGTTGTAGCAGGTAGCAGGACTTCATTCCTTTATATGGTGGAATAATCCACTGGGTGGATGTTACCACATTATGTTTATCCATCTGTTGGTGGACAATGTAGGTTGCTGCTGGACTTCCCTGGTGGCGCAGTGGTTAAGAATCCGCCTGCCAATGCAGGGGACATGGGGTCGAGCCCTGGTCCGGGAAGATCCCACATGCCACGGAGCAACTAAGCCCGTGCGCCACAGCTACTGAGCCTGCGCTCTAGAGCCCACAAGCCACAACTACTGAAGCCCACACGCCTAGAGCCCGTGCTCCACGACAAAGAGAAGCCACCGCAATGAGAAACCCGCACACCACCCGCACACCGCAACAAAGAGTAGCCCCCGCTCGCCGCAAGTAGAGAAAGCCCGTGCGCAGCAACGAAGACCCAACGCAGAGCCAAACAACAACAAAAATGAATAGTGCTGCTGGGAATTCCCTGGCGGTCTAGGGGTTAGGACTCAGCACTTTCATTGCTGGGGCCCTGGTTCAATCCCTGGTCGGAGAAATAAGATCCTGCAAGCTGCACGGGGTGGCCAACAAAAAAAAAGAATAGTGCTGCTATGAACATTTGTGTACAAGTTTTTGTTTGGGTGCCTGTTTTCAATTCTCGTGGTACTGCTGGGTCATCTGGGAACTCTAGACAGTTTTCCACGTCCACTGCTGTTGACATTCCTACAAGCAGTGTGTGAGGGTTGAATTTCTCCACATCCTCATCAACTGTTATTTTCTGTGTTTGTATTTCAGCCATCCTAGTGGGTGCGAGGGGATATCTCATTGCGGTTCTGATTTGCATTTGCCTCGTGATGAAGGACGTTGAGCATCTTCTCCTGTGCTTGTTCCTTGTCCCTCTTCCCTCACGGTTCCTTGGTCATTTTCCGCAGCTCAGCAGCAGCTCATGGCAGCCCCGTCTCCACTACCACCCCCTGAGCTGAGCCATTGCAGTTGTCTGCTGGTCTGTCCCCTGCCTCCGCCCTGTCCCCTACGTGCCTTATTCTCCAGCAAGCGCTAAGTCATTCCATCCTAGGGCTTAGCACTGCCTGCAGTGTTCTTCGAAGTCCCTAGCGTGGCTGGCTCCTTGTCATCTTTCAGGTCTCAGTTCAAATGTCACCAGAGAGGCTGTCCCTGTGCGTTCTATCTAAAGCAGCCCCCGTCCGAACTCAAGGCTCTGTTCGCTCATTTCTGCCCTGGCACTGGTCTCCCCAAACAACGTGGGGATCACTTCTGTCTTGCCCAAGGTTGTTCGTCCTTTTCTGCCGGTGCCCGGTGAGCCTGGGCTCTGAGCCAGCAGTGGGCCTGTCCTCAAATGCCCTGTTCGGGGACACATGCCCTCTCCCCTCCAGTGGTTCCTGGCTGACCAGGGACTGGAAGGGTCACTGGTGCACCGACACCCCATGTACTGACCTCACCTCCTGCGCTCTGCCGTGGACCCTCTGAGCTGCAGCCTTGCCCCCCCCCTTTCCCTCCTACCTTCCAACCAGGACCCTTGTGGGAGGGGCTGTGTGCTGGATCCCACCAGGCTCAAGCCTCTGCCCACAGCTTGAAGCAAGCTGCCTCTCAGCTTCCGAAAGGGCAACCCGGCATGGCGGGGTGGGGGTGAGGGGGCGAGGAAATCCCACTCCCCCTCCCTTCCTGGGCTCATTTTCCCATGTCTCTCTGATCCCGGGAGAAGCCCCGGGGAGACAGCACAGCATGGGCTTGTGCCAGGAATCCCTTGTCCTCGGCCCCCTGGGGATAAGGGACTGGGTGTCCCCCAGGGCCCCCCTCAGCGCCTGAGCAGTGGCAAGTGGCCCAGGCACCCAGACTCCCTGCCCAGGTTCAGCCTCTGACGCTGGGGGCCCTCTGTTCCTTGCTCACCCCCCAACACCCTGGATTGTTCGAAAGGCCTTCGCATACCCACTGCACTGCCTCACAGTCCTCCTTTGGAGCTTGGGTTGAGGCAGTCCCTGAGCCAGCTGTGTGTCAGCTGTGTGTCAGCTGTGAGCCAGCTGTATCTCAGCTCTTCTCCCGCACCCCTCCCACCCTCACCTCACTCCCTGCCACCACAGGCACCTGCCCTCCGCTGGTGTGAGGGGCCTTGCCCCGGGGCCTGGCCTACCTTGAGGGGCTGGGGTGGGCACGGCCTCCCTCTGAAGGCAGACCTGGGGGCCTGCTGGCTGTGCTCCCCACCTCGTAGGCTGGCACCTCGTGGGTCAGTGCTTCCACACCCAGGGGCCTCCTGCCGCCCTTTGCTCAGACACTGGGCTGGGGGAGCTCAGGGCCCACTCCTCGGCCACCCGCAGAACCCTCTCTGCGAAGGCAGTCCTAGAGCCAGTGGGGGGTGGTTGTGACGGGGAGGGGCATGGGGGAAATGGGGGGCGGGAGGGTGTCTGCTCTGTCCTGTCCCAGGCCTGAGACCAGCTGGCAGCCCCATGACAAGGCCCTTCTCCAGCCTTGCAGAACCAGCTTCCTGATGCTCTGTGGGGTGGGCATGGGACCCTCCTGGCCACCTCTCCTAGGGGTGGAGGCTGTGATTCATCTCCCCCACCTTCCAGGCCGGAGGTCCTGGAGTGAAGGCTCTGCCCCCATCTGACCTCCTTCATTCCCTCCGGGTCTCCAGGCTCCTGGGAGCTGCCCCTTCCATCTTGGGGACAGCTGGGCCAGAAAGCACGTCCCGAGCTTCCTCAGATCGGATCTGGATGTGAAGTCTGACGTGACTTCATCGCCACTGCTCCCAAGGTGCCTGAGCCCAGAGGCTGTACCGCCTGCAGGGGCTGCCCAGGAGCAGAAGCACAAAGCAGCCCACTGCCCCCGAGCCTGGGGCCTCAGGGAAACAGAGCGCAGGCTAGGTTGTTGGGTGTTTTTTTTTTTTTTTTTTTTTTTTGTGGTACGCGGGCCTCTCACTGTTGTGGCCTCTCCCGTTGTGGAGCACAGGCTCAGGATGCGCAGGTTCAGCGGCCATGGCTCACGGGTCCAGCTGCTCCGTGGCATGTGGGATCCTCCCGGACTGGGGCACGAACCCGTGTCCCCTGCATCGGCAGGCGGACTCAACCACTGCGCCACCAGGGAAGCCCTGTTGTATTTTTTTAAACATTTGCTTATTTATGGCTGCGTTGGGTCTTCGTTGTTGCGCGCGGCCTTTGTCTAGTTGTGGCGAGTGGGGGCTGCTCTTTGTGGTGGTGCACGGGCTTCTCACTGTGGTGGCTTCTCTTGTTGCTCTAGGCGCGCGGGCTTCAGTATTTGTGGCACACGGGCTCAGTAGTTGTGGCGCACGGGCTTAGTTGCTCCGTGGCATGTGGGACCTTCCCGGACCAGGGCTCGAACCCATGTCCCCGCATTGGCAGGCGGATTCTTAACCACTGCCCCACCAGGGAAGTCCCTCCTTCCAGGCTTTAAAGAAGATATTGTGTGATAATTTATACTTACACACGTACCAATGAATATACATAACGGGCACATCCATTCCAAATAGTTTTCAAAGCCCTGTGAGCCCCCGTGCAACCTCTGAGCTGGCACATTTGTAGCATCATGAAGCCTCCGTGGGCTCACACCTTCCTCCCCGCCTTCACCTGTCAGCTGCCTCCCACGGGCTGAGATCCACGCTCTCAGAACTGGGGTCACCAATGCTATTTTTTTTGAAGTTTGTAAACATTTTTTCAAAAAACAATTTAGCCATGGTATATAAAGTTTGGAAAAAAGCAAATTCTCAGATTTCCATTTCCCTCGAACAATGTTTTTTTTTTTTTTTTTGCGGTATGCGGGCCTCTCACTGTTGTGGCCTATCCCGTTGCGGAGCACAGGCTCCGGACGCGCAGGCTCAGCGGCCACGGCTCACGGGCCCAGCCGCTCCGCGGCATATGGGATCCTCCCAGACCAGGGCACGAACCCGTATCCCCTGCATCGGCAGGCGGACTCTCAACCACTGCGCCACCAGGGAGGCCCCGAACAATGTTTTATATATTCTTTCCCAGTCTTTTTCCATAAACATATACTTTACATGGCAATCGTCATAGTTCACATGCCATTTTATATCTCTTTTGAGAAACAGGCTTGTTATTGGAAAACTCTGGTAGGGCAGCTGTACACTTCGATGAGGCAGACACCTTTAAAACTTTTTAAAAATTTATTTATTTGGCTGCTCTGGGTCTCAGCTGCGGCGTGCAGGATCTTTAGTTGCAGCGTGCGGAATCTAGTTCCCTGACCAGGGATTGAACCCAGGCCCTTCACATTGGGAGCCCAAAGTCTTAACTGCTGCACCACCAGGGAAGTCTCGAGGCAGACACTTGTGCTTAAGACTGTTGTAAAGTTTTGGGCATTAAAAATAATGCTGGTACCTCAGTAAGTTAAATGTAGAATGACCATATGGCCCCAAAGATTTGAAAACAGGGACTCAAAAACTTGTACACAAATGTTCACCGCAGCGTGATTCACAGCTGCCAAAAGGTAGAAGCAAACCAATGTCTGTTGAGGTATCAACGGTCTCTCCGCACAGTGCAGTAGTTTGGAATATGATGGAATATTACTCAGCCATAAGAGGAATGAAGTGCTGATGCCGGCTGTAATATGGATGGACCTAGAAAACATGCTTGAGGAAAGATGCCAGACACATCGGACCACCTGTTGTAGAATTCCATTTATGAAATGTCTAGAGGCAAAGAAAGGAGATTGGTGAGTGCCAGGGCCTGGGGTGAATTTGGAGAGAATGGGCAGGGGGTCTCCTTTTGAGGGGATGAAAATATCCTGGAATTAAATAGATGTGATGGTTGCACAGCTATGTGAATGCACCAAATGCTACTGAATTGTACACTTGAAAATGGTTAAAATGGTCAATTTTACGTTTGGTGTATTTTACCGCCATAAAAAACATCATGAATGCCGCTCTGAACATCCTTGTGATTCATGTAATATCGATTCTGATTATTTTAGGATCTATTACTTAGAGTCAGTTTACTGGATCAAAGGGTATGATGAACATTTTCAAGGTTCTTTATAGTTATTGACAGATTCCTCCAGCAAGTTTACCGTTTTATGCTCTGGGGTAACATTCAGACTGAGAGTGTGTGGTCTGTGATGGGGTCACAGTGCGGGGGGGGTCTGGAGGCGGCTGCTACTCCAGGGACCTCTCCAGCCCGCGCCCCAGCCCAGGCTCGCAGCTGCTTCCAGGGCAAGGATCTCCAGGTAAATGGGAATCAGGCCCTCAGCGAGGGGAGGGGGAGGGCCACCTGGGCCACATTTGGGCAAAGAGGCGCCTCTGAGGCGCAGGTCCCCGCCCCCCCGGCAAGGCAAGCGCACCTTTCTGCAGAGTCCTCAGTGGAAGCAAAGTGACTTCCAGCCCAGCTGGGTCTGGGTTGGAGCTGTGGTCCACAGGGCGGTCCCCTTGGGCAGCATCTTCAAATTGATTTTCCTGACAATGGGCTCAGTGAGCAAGTATTTGCTCTCCCTGAACCAGAAGGGTTCCTGGTGAAGCTGAGCCCAGGTCCATGCGAGGTGTGGTGTGAGTGTATCCGGCCAGGCCTTCGGGTGGCCTCCAGAGCCTGATGGAAGGCGAGTCACCCTCAGACCCCCTGCTCGGCATTCTCCCTGGGTGGTTGCTAGGCCTTGAGTGGCTCTTGGGCTCGGAATGGACACGCCTGGGCACCTGGCCTTAAGTGAGTGTGGGTGACAGGAGGGGGGCAGGAGGTGATGAGCAGGTGTCCAAGCGGCAAGAAGAAGGGTCTGTGAGCGGGCGAGAGTAGGGAGCCCAAGAAATGAATAAGCTTGGCTGGAGTGCTTAGGGGGAAGGTGGCGAGGGGAGGGCGCCAGAGAAGACCCTCTGCAAGGAGAAGAGAGTCCAATGCAGGATCCTAGACCTACCCCCACTGCCACCAAGCCATACCACCACAGCCCACGCCCCTACCCAGACCAACAGCCCAGAGCCCCCCACCTCAGCCGAGGCCCTGTCTTCTCACCCCACTCCTCCGCACCCTTCCCCCCATGGGTACCCACCACCCACACGCCCCCGGCCCCTACTATATATACAGCAAGGAGGGGGCTTCTCGAAGCTGTCCCGGCTGAGCATGCTCCCTGCCCCTCACCAGCCTGAGATGCTGACTGTTGTGGGCCTGTCCGGTGAATCCCTTAACCTCCCCAGTTTCCTCACCTGTGAGGTGGACATACCCGTAGTGCGTGTTTCATAGTGTACTGGCCGTAAAGCACTCAGAGCAGAATGGGGCGCGGTCGCCCGTTAGTGAATGGTTTGTAGCTATTATTAGTAATAATAGTCCTGGCATCCAAGCCAGTATTATAGCCACCCGGGCCGGAAACCTTTGTGCTCCCACGTCCCCAAGTCTCACCCATTCCACATCCTAATGCGTGACAAGAGCTCCCCAGCTGGCCTCCCTCCCCCTGGCTTCTCCTCCACGTGGAGATGTTCTGGAATATTTCCTGAGCTTGGGAAAGTATAAGCATCCTGAACTTGGGAAAGTAGAAGCATCCAAAATGATGTCAGCACGCGCGTGTACTGCCCCCCAGCCTCGATGTGGGCCTTGTTGGCCTCAGTGTTTTTCCCACCCCTGACCCCATTCCTCTCCTTCTCTGTCCGTGGGGATTCAGGTTTGTCATTCTGAGGCACATTTTCTACTATGTGTGCTATTCATAAGCAGGTGTGTTGTCACAAACCACATGTATGACTATACAACAATTTTTGGAGCCATTCTACCAACGCTGACCCTCAGCTCTTTCTAGTGCTCAGCTATTAAGATGACGCTGCTCACTTCTCAGCGTCCCGAAGGGGCATCAATTCAAGCTTATGGGTGGGTTCAGGCTTCCTTTTCCTGGAATGCCTGTTTTCCTACTGAGTTCTGTATTTTCCCAGTGTTTTGTAGGAATTCTTTTTTCTGGATAATCCTGTATCAGCTCTGTGCATTTGTAAGGATCTTCTCTTAGCCTGTCCTATCTTTTCACTGTAGTTATGGCGTCTTTTGTTGTCCAGAAGTTTTACATTTTAACATAGTCAAATTTATCTTTTCCATTCTTGTTTGCCCATGTTTTGTCTTAAGGGAATTTCCTGGCTGTCCAGTGGTTAGGATTCGTCACTTTCACTGCTGCTTTCACTGCCAGGGCCCAGGTTTGATCCGTGGTCAGGGAACGAAGATCCTGCATCCCGTGAGGCATGGCCAAAAAAAAGAAAAAGAAAGAATTGCTTCTGTATCTCAGCATCATAAAGACACTGTTCTCTCGCCTCCAAGGTAGTTTTAAAGCTCAGTCCGTTTAGGACTTTGATCCATTTTGAATTGCTTGGTGTGGGTTTACAGCAGTGGCAGCTGGGTAGGTGGGGAGTGCCCCCCGGCATGTGTAGACGGTGGCCTTAGCTTGAGGGGGACTCTGAAGGGAAGCTGGCCTGGGTTCAGACGTTTTGGGACTGGAGCAGGGCCATTTGAATGGTGGCTTTGCCGGTGCACGCGAGTCTTTCTCTTCTTCATGGCCGTAGGGTGAGTGAGGACAAGGGCCAGAATACTGGATCCTTATCGAGTGCCGGGGCCCGCACTGCCTTGCCCGTTGCCCCGCATTTCCCCATCTTGTTGGTAGCCTTCACCCTTTCTGGGAGGGCTCCTGTCTTACCTGTCCTGGTCCCACACACCTTCATTAGCTCTTGGGGCCCATCGTGACTGCTGCAGGAGTGGCCCAGGAGCTCCAAGCCTCCACACCCAGAGGTCTGCCTCTGCTCGGCGCCACGTGGGTCAAGGGGAAGGCTGCTGGGCTGTCAGGGGCATCACTCTGGTGGCCTCGATCTGCTCTGTGCCCATCCCCCTCTTGACATCCCAGACCACCCTGCACTCCCCTCCCACTGCCTGGGCCCAGTTTCCATAGCAACACTGCTGCTGGGTAACGTTTCCAGGGAGAAATACATCCCTGTGTTTCCCAGTGTCACCTGAGTGTCCCACTGCACATGGTGAAAATGTGAAACGCCCCCCACCCCCTGCCAACCCCGGTCAAAGATCCTGAGCACAGCTCTTGGCCCTTGGCCCTTCTGCTTCTTACAGGGGCCCTTGACTTAAGGGCAGTGGGGAGCCGGTAAATGTTCTGAAACCCAAAGCCCTCATTTGGAGCCTCTGTCGACTTCTGTGGTGTAAATACTCCTACCATGGCCACCAGCCCGATGTCACTGAACTCGGGGATGGGAAGACATGCGCAGTCGCACACCGTCCTATGATGTCTCCTTCCAGACACACTAGACCAGATAAAAGTGTAGTGAAATAATGAGAAAGCCATGAGCTTGGAGGACTCATTGCCTTTGTTTTTATTTTTATTTATTTATTTAAAGTTCACACAATGAGATTCTTTAATAAGTATTCCAAGGGACTGAAGAAACATGGTAGTTTAAGATACAAAAGATAGTCACTCTAGGATTAAAAACAAAAGAAAATATTTATAATGATGATCACCATCTATATTTGGCATTTTATTTCAAAAACTGACTTCTCTCTTTTTTAACATCTTTATTGGAGTATAATTGCTTTACAATGGTGTGTTAGTTTCTGCTTTATAACAGTGAATCAGCTATACATATACATATATCACCATATCTCCTCCCTCTTGCGTCTCCCTCCCACCCTCCCTATCCCACCCCTCTAGGTGGACACAAAGCACAGAGCTGATCTCCCTGGGCTATGCGGCTGCTTCCCACTAGCTATCTGTTTTACATTTGGTAGTGTGTATATGTCTATGCCACTCTCTCCCTTCGTCCCAGCTTACCCTTCCCCCTCCCCATGTCCTCAAGTCCATTCTCTACGTCTGCGTCTATATTCCTGTCCTGCCCCCTAGGTTCTTCAAAACCATTTTTTTTTTTTTTTTTTTTTTTTTTTTTTTGCGGTAGGCGGGCCTCTCACTGTTGTGGCCTCTCCCCTTGCAGAGCACAGGCTCCGGATGCGCAGGCTCAGCAGCCATGGCTCACGGGCCCAGCCGCTCTGCGGCATGTGGGATCTTCCCAGACCGGGGCACGAACCCGTGTCCCCTGCATCGGCAGGCGGACTCTCAACCACTGCGCCACCAGGGAAGCCCCATTTTTTTTTTTAGATTCCATATATATGTGTTAGCATACGGTATTTGTTTTCCTCTTTCTGACTTACTTCACTCTGTATGACAGACTCTAGGTCTATCCACCTCATTACAAATAACTCAATTTCGTTTCTTTTTATGGCTGAGTAACATTCCCTTGTATATATGTGCCACATCTTCTTGATCCATTCATCTGTCGATAGACACTTAGGTTGTTTCCATGTCCTGGCTATTGTAAGTAGAGCTGCAATGAACATTGTGGTACATGACTCTTTTTGAATTATGGTTTTCTCAGGGTATATGCCCAGTAGTGGGATTGCTGCTGGGTCGTATGGTAGTTCTATTTTTAGATTTTTAAGGAACCTCCATACCGTTCTCCATAGTGGCTGTATCAACTTACATTCCCACCAGCAGTGCAAGAGTGTTCCCTTTTCTCCACACCCTCTCCAGCATTTATTGTTTCTAGATTTCTTGATGATGGCCATTCTGACTGGTGTGAGGTGATACCTCATTGTAGTTTTGATTTGCATTTCTCTAATGATTAATGATGTTGAGCATTCTTTCATGTGTTTGTTGGCAATCTGTGTATCTTCTTTGGAGAAATGTCTGTTTAGGTCTTCTACCCATTTTTGGATTGGGTTGTTTGTTTTTTTGATATTGAGCTGCATGAGCTGCTTGTAAATTTTGGAGATTAATCCTTTGTCAGTTGCTTCATTTGCAAATATTTTCTCCCATTCTGAGGGTTGTCTTTTGGTCTTGTTTATGGTTTCCTTTGCTGTGCAAAAGCTTTTGAGTTTCATTAGGTCCCATTTGTTTATTTTTGTTTTTATTTCCGTTTCTCTAGGAGGTGGGTCAAAAGGGATCTTGCTGTGATTTATGTCATAGGGTGTTCTGCCTATGTTTTCCTCTAAGAGTTTGATAGTGTCTGGCCTTACATTTAGGTCTTTAATCCATTTTGAGTTTATCTTTGTGTATGGTGTTAGGGAGTGTTCTAATTTCATTCTTTTACATGTAGCTGTCCAGCTTTCCCAGCACCACTCATTGAAGAGGCTGTCTTTTCTCCATTGTATATTCTTGCCTCCTTTATCAAAGATAAGGTGACCAGGGCTTCCCTGGTGGCGCTGTGGTTGAGAGTCCGCCTGCCGATGCAGGGGACGCGGGTTCGTGCCCCGGTCCGGGAAGATCCCACATGCCGCGGAGTGGCTGGGCCCGTGAGCCATGGCTGCTGAGCCTGTGCGTCCGGAGCCTGTGCCCCGCAATGGGAGAGGCCACAACAGTGAGAGGCCCGCGTACCGCAAGAAAAAAAAAAAAAGATAAGGTGACCATATGTGCATGGGTTTATCTCTGGGCTTTCTATCCTGTTCCATTGATCTATATTTCTGTGTTTGTGCCAGTACCATACTGTCTTTTTAAAATAAATTTATTTATTTGTTTTTATTTTTGGCTGTGTTGGGTCTTTGTTGCTGCGCGCAGGCTTTCTCTAGTTGCGGCGAGTGGGGGCTACTCTTCTTTGCAGTGTGTGGCCTCTCATTGTCGTGGCTTCTCTTGTTGCAGAGCACGGGCTCTAGGCACGCAGGCTTCAGTAGTTGTGGCATGTGGGCTCAATAGTTGTGGCTTATGGGCGCTAGAGCACAGGCTCAGTAGTTGTGGTGCATGGGCTTAGTAGTTCCGTGACATGTGGGATCTTCCCGGGCCAGGGATCGAACCCGTGTCCCTTGCATTGGCAGGTGGATTCTTAACCACTGCACCACCAGGGAAGCCCTACCATACTGTCTTGATGACTGTAGCTTTGTAGTATAGTCTGAAGTCCAGTAGCCTGATTCCTCCAGCTCCATTTTTCTTTCTCAAGATTGCTTTGGCTATTCGGGATCTTTTGTGTTACCATACAAATGGTGAAATTTTTTGTTCTAGTTCTGTGATAAATGCCATTGGTAGTTTGATAGGGGTTGCATTAAATCTTTAGATTGCTTTGGGTAGTAGAGTCATTTTCACAATGTTGATTCTTCCAATCCAAGAACATGGTATATCTCTCCATCCGTTTGTATCACCTTTAATTTCTTTCATCAGTGTCTTATAGTTTTCTGCATACAGGTCTTTTGTCTCCTTAGGTAGGTTTATTCCTGGGTATTTTATTCTTTTTGTTGCAATAGGAAATGGAAGTGTTTCCTTAATTTCTCTTTCAGATTTTTCATCACTAGTGTATAGGAATGCAAGAGGTTTCTGTGCATTAATTTTGTATCCTGCTACTTTACCAAATTCATTGATTAGCTCTAGTAGTTTTCGGGTAGCATCTTTAGGATTCTTGATGTATAGTATCATGTCATCTGCAAACAGTGACAGCTTTACTTCTTCTTTTCTGACTTGGATTTCTTTTATTTCTTTTTCTTCTCTGATTGCTGTGGCTAAAACCTCCAAAACTATGTTGAATAGTAGTGGTGAGAGTGGAGAACTTTGTCTTGTTCTTGATCTTAGAGGAAATGGTTTCAGTAAAACTGACTTCTCTTTTATTCAAAGTTCTGAAAGCAGCCAGATTCATTGGAGGTAGTTTTTCCTGCAGTCACATCTGCCCGACATTATTGAATTTCCTTTTCTTAATGAATCGTGAGGGTTGAGTTAAATGTTAAATATTGGTGTTTATATAAGGAACATGCGTGTTTGCTTTTGCCTTTGTTTTTAATAAAATTCATTTAGTTGTAAGTTTGTTCCATTGAAAGGTGGATACTGGCTGTGTTAATGCTGCCTCAAGCATTTCCTGACAGTTTTAGCTCTGCTAAGGGCTTCAAGGCCAGTCCTCACATTCCCTTGATGCCCAGCCTTTGCCAGTCCACCCTTCACATGCCTCCCCAAATACACATCAGCAGCCAGCCCTTTTCTCCCATGCACTAGGCCCCGCGGGCTCCGTTCCCTCTTCGCTTTATAACTGCAGGCTCTCCGGCTGTCCTGATCCTCTTGGGCTGTGCTGACCACATTCTTCCAACTAATACCTTCTTGGTTGACAAGCTGTTTCCTTGATACCCTTTGATCCAATAATTCCACTTTTGGAAAATTTCTCTAACGTAACAACCATAGATTACACAAAGATATACATAGAAAATAGGTACAGAACATACAAAAATTGTGTCTCTGCAAACTTCTTTATAGTGAAATTGAAAACCACTAGTGATGGACAGTAGGGACCAAGCCAATACATAACGGATGGTCCACGCGCACCCTGGCGTGCTCCAGGCATCGGGGCGCCTGCAGTCACAAATTGAAAAAAGAGCAGGAATGAAATATGCCAACACATTCACAGCTTTTACATCCCTGAGATGGTGGGTGATTTTTGTTTTCTTCCTTACGGTTTTCTGTATTTTTCAAATGTTCTACAACGAAACTGTTTTTTTTTTTAATAATTAGACAAACCTGATTTAAAAAATCTTTTCTGACCATGTGAAGATTACAGAGAGGGGAACATAAAAACTGAAACTACTATCTACAAGGACATAACCAAGGAGCAGCAAGGTGATTATTTGGGTTCCATGAAGCAGAGGAGCCACTGGCTGGCCAGGGGTCCCTAGGACTCCTTGTGCTTTCCTTTGACAGCCCGTCTTCCTGGAATGACATCCAGGGCTGGCCTGTTCCTTGCAGCCCGGAAGACATGATCTTGCAATTGCATTGGGGATCTCTGTGAAGAACCCCTTCTCCGGAGACTCCCGGGGAGGGGATGGCACTGTGAGAATTGAAGACTGGGACAACAGTGGTCTTGTAAGGGCCACTTCCTCAGCACCTCTCTTAGGCTTGGTGTGTGTTGGCCTTTTCTCTGTGGTGAGTCGTTGCTGCCTTGAGGACAGAGACCCTGTCCTCTGAGCCTTCTTGCTCTTCCGGACTCTTCCACCTGAACCCATTTGTTGACTGACTCCTGTCGGCAGAAGGGAGTCAAGGTCTCCCTCCCACCTTGATATGTTGGATGATCCCAGCAGATGCTCGGTCATTGCCAAGGGGGCTCCCCGTGATCTTCTCACACCAGCTCTGGCCTCAGTGCTGCTTGAAGGAGGAGGACGGCCGAAGGGTATCTAGGGCGAGGCTCCCCGGCCCTCGGGGCGTGGCACCATGTGGGGGCAGGGCTGAGAAGTGGGGCTCACCTGGGAATGAGGGCGCCCAGGGGTAAGCAGGGCCTCAGCGGGTCCTCACGGGGACATGTCATGTCTCTGCTGCAGGTGAACGGGAAGGAGCTCTCCAAGCTGTCTCAGGAGCAGACCCTGGAGGCCCTGCGTGCCTCCAAGGAGCCCCTGGTGATCCAGGTGCTGAGACGCAGTCCCCGCCTACGGGGGGATGGCTCCTCCCACGACCTGCAGCTGGTGGACAGTGGCACTCAGACCGACATCACCTTCGAGCATATCATGGCGCTGGGCAAGCTGCGCCCACCCACCCCGCCCATGGTCATCCTGGAGCCGTACGTCCCATCTGAGCTGTGAGTCGCCCTCAGGAGGGCCCCGGGCCCTGCCTCCAGAGAGGGCAAGCCACCTGGGGTGGCTGCCCCGTGCCACCCAGAGGCCACACTGTCGCAGCTCTGGGCGTGGCAGAGAGACCCCGACTGGCTGCCCCCGGGCAGGATGCAGGCTCCTTGGCCTCCAGAGCTGACCGTCTCACCCCTGGGCTCAGGAATCTCTGGGCCTCTAGCCTCTGGCTGGACAGCAGCTGGTGAATGGGCCTGGGGGTCCTGACACGCAGGCTCCCCACTGTATCTACCCCCAGGGCCAAGGGAGGACCGTCCCGGGACTTTGCTGCCGGAAGGTTGAGGTCCTCAGCTCCTCCTCTATCCTTTTTCCTCCTCTGCCGCCCCATCGTCTTCTGCCTCACAAGCATCACCCCTTGAATCTTCTTGCATCCTTGTCTGTCCCATTCCTCTCCCTGCTCTGAACTTCCTCCATCTCTTCGGCTTCTTTCTTTGGCCTGCTCGGAAGAAGGGCCTCTCATCCGGGCCTGGTGGCTCATGACTGTGTGAACGCTGACTCATTTCGCTAGACTCACCCCGGGCGGCAGGGAGGTCGTCCCGGGATCCCCTCCTCCACAGAGAGGTAGGCCTGGGGCTGGCAGTAGCCAAGCTTAGCCTCGGGGCAAGGAGGGCCGCCCCTGGAGAGAGACTGGGCCCTCTTCCACTCCCCAGCAATCCTCCAGGGCCTGGATAACTCCTGGGGGCACTGCATGAGTGGGGCCAGTGCCAGGTGGGAGGGGCATCCGCAGTTTGGAGAAGTCGGTCCCTGCTGGCTGGCATGGTTAGAGGAGTCTGAGCTAGCGGACAGGACAGGACAGGATGGGGTGGGATGGGATGGGACAGGGCGGGGCGGGGAGAGCTAGGCATACCTGGGTCCTCGCTGCAGATGCCCTCGCACTCCTGTTCAAGAAATATTCCTGGTCTTTGCATAGATGCATGTAGCTCAGAAGGAGGGGGTACAGAAGAGGTAGCTGGGCCGCCACCTCCCGAGGTTGCACCCCGAGCAGGGCTCCATGCCGAGTGCACTGGGACCCGCCAGCTGGGAGCCGGGGCTAGGGAGAGAGGGGAGCAGATGGCTGGCCTGACGCCCCGCTTCTCCTGGGCAGCCCCCCCATCAGCCATGAGTATTATGACCCGGCGGAGTTCATGGAGGGCGGCCCGCAGGAGGCAGACCATATGGAAGAGCTGGAGTATGAGGTGAGCTGGTGGCCAGCCTTGGGCGCCAGCCCGTAGCCCAGCTCAGGCCTGGCTCCCGAATCCCCAGGCGGCTGGGCCTCGCGGCCCTTTCCCACGCGTGGCTCAAGGGCTCAAGGGCCAAACTGGGCTGAGTTGGGGAGGGCACGGGTGATGTCCCTCTGTCAGTGTGTGCTGGTGAGTATGTCCCACGCATGTCTGTATGCTGTGCGTCGTGTGTGTCTTGTGTGTGTATTGGGCATTTCCCGGTAGGGGACACCACAGGACACTCGTGCCATTTGGGATGGTAAGAGAGACCTTTGGAAACTCAGCTCAGGTGACACGGTCCCGGGGGTTAGGCTGGGCGGATGCTGCCGTCCCTGCAGCTTCTCCCTCTGCTTGTCCATCCCCCTTGTGGCAGGAGGTGGAGCTGTATAAAACCAGCCACCGGGACAAGCTGGGCCTGATGGTCTGTTACCGCACGGATGACGAGGAGGACCTGGGCATCTACGTTGGAGAGGTATGAAGGCGGGACGGGGGGCTGGAACCTTCTAGAAGGCAGTGGCGCTCCATGCGCCTTCCTGTGTGCTGGGACATGACAGCTGGACTTGGATGCCCATCTGTACAGCGCCTATGAGGGGGCCGGGGCAGCACGGTGGCAGGTGCTGAGGCAGGGTGTGGCACATGAAGACTCCCATGCCATCCTATGCTCACAGCCTTGCCACGCTGCCCACGGCTCTGAGGCTGCCCAAAAGGAGGCAGCTTAGCGTCACAGGGAGGCTGCCAGTTGGTGAGGCCAGGGCAGCCAGCGGCTTCGCCGTGTGTCCAGCCAGGCAGTCGTCCCCAGGAGACCCGTGCCCGTAGTGGAACAGTGGGGCCTTGCGGGGTGAGGCAGGACGTGGTCTGGCCAGGCTGTGTTCTCCCGCCACGTCCTTCAGGAGCCCTGCTGGTAATCACAGGGGTTCTTCTCCGCCATCCGTCTGGCAGGTGCTGGGTACTTTCCCATCCTTTGCCATGCTCAAAAAATCAGCCCTCCGTTCACATTGGGGCCTCTGAGGCGCGGCTGCCCCTTCCTACCAGACGGGCACCTTAGGGAGGGGGCCGAGTCCCCATGATGCGCGTGCCTTGCAGGTGAATCCCAACAGCATCGCAGCCAAAGACGGCCGCATCCGCGAGGGAGACCGCATCATCCAGGTGAGCAGGGCAGGCAGGCCCCGCCCCCAGCTCTCCTTAGCCAATTCTAGCTCTCTCCTGCTCAGAGCCCAGCCCGATGCCGGGCGTCCTGCCATGCCTGAAACCAGGGCTAGGACTCATCTCCCTCCTGCACAACCACGCAGGTGGCTCCCGTGTGCCTGCGGGCTCTGCTGGTGTCTCTGCTTGGGCCCCTTACCAGCACATGTGCTCTTGTGTGGGCCAGGCTGTCTTCGCCCCCGGCACCTTCCACTTGTCTCCATCCTGCCAGAGCTCGAGAGCCTGTCCTGGCCCAGGGTGCTCGCTTCGGAGCTCCCTGCGAGGGGACCCCTGTAGCTCAACTGGAGCCTCCCCCCAGAGCCAGCCCTGGTGTCCTCGTTGATTGTCCCTTGGCCTGCCACAGATAAATGGTGTGGACGTCCAGAACCGGGAAGAAGCAGTGGCCATCCTGAGCCAGGAGGAGAATACCAACATCTCCCTGCTGGTGGCCCGGCCTGAGAGCCAGGTGTGTGTGCCCAGTAGGGCGTCCTGGGTCCCCTGACGTGGGGCTTTCTGTCTTGAAAGCTGCCGACTAGGGCGCAAACATGCCAGCAACCTGGCACTGATGGAGGGTGGGTGTCCGGAGCCCATTTCCCTTTGTGGCCTCTGATGGCTGAGGGGGCTGGGACCTAGACGCAAGTGGGGTCATTGTCTGCGGAGGTCCTTAAGGCAGTGGGGACAGCACGGGCCTGTCTCTGCAGCTGGCGAAGCGGTGGAAGGACAGTGACCGGGATGACTTCCTGGATGATTTTGGCTCTGAGAATGAGAGGGACCTGCAGGCGCAGAAGCTGAAATCCCCCCCTGCCCAGCAGGTGAGGAAGGAAGAAGGGCGGGGAGGGCGGGCAGGAGGGCAAGACGGAGGAGAGGTTTGGGGGGCTGCGGGAGATGGACCAGACCCGAAAGCCTTTCCGATCTCCATCCTTCCCCCCACGGCGCCCCCACTGGTGGGTCCCAGACTGAGAGGGGCTCATCTTCCAGCTCCAGCTTGGAAACGAAGAGGAGAAAGGGGCCCCTGATGCGGGCCCGGGCTTGAGCAACAGCCAGGAGCTGGACAGCGGCGTGGGCCGGACGGATGAGAGCACACGCAACGAGGAGAGCTCCGAGCACGACCTGCTGGGGGACGAGCCCCTGAGCACCGCCAACACGCCCGGGCCCCTGCGCAAGTTTGGCCTGCAAGGGGACGCCCTGCAGAGCCGCGACTTCCACTTTAGCATGGACTCCCTGCTGGCCGAGGGCGCAGGGCTGGGTGGCGGCGACGTGCCGGGCCTCACGGATGAGGAGTACGAGCGCTACCGCGAGCTGCTAGAGATCAAGTGCCACCTGGAGAATGGCAACCCCCTGGGCCTCCTCTTTCCCCGCGCCGCCGGCGGCAACGGCGCCCTGGATGTCAACCGCAACGAGAGCGTGGGCCACGAGGTGGCCGTGCTGGAGGAGGAGCTGCGACACCTGGAGTTCAAGTGCCGCAACATCCTGCGGGCGCAGAAGATGCAACAGCTGCGGGAGCGCTGCATGAAGGCCTGGCTGCTGGAGGAGGAGAGCCTCTACGACCTGGGGGCCGGGGAGCCCAAGAAGCACGAGCTGTCTGACATCTCCGAGCTGCCTGAGAAGTCGGACAAGGACAGCACCAGCGCCTACAACACGGGTGAGAGCTGCCGCAGCACTCCGCTGCTGGCGGAACCCCTGCCCGAGAGCCCCCTGAGGCGGGCGACCGCCGGGGGCAACTCCAACCTGAACCGGACCCCCTCCGGACCCCCTGGCGCCGCCCACCCCAAGGCTGCCCCTCCGCAGGGGAGTCCCGCCAAGTTCCGATCCCTCTCCCGGGATCCCGAGGTGGGCCGGAGACAGCACTCAGGGGAGCGGGTCCGCCGCGGCCCCAAGACGGGGGTGACCCTGGAGCGCGTGGGCCCCGAAGGCAGCCCTTACCTGTCACGGCGCCACCGCGGCCAGGGCCAGGAAGGCGAGCACTACAACAGCTGCATGCAGCTGGCTCCGCCGCGCGGTCTGGAAGAGCTGGGCCACGGTCCCTTGAGTTTGGCCAGTGGCCCTCGGGTGGGTGGCGTGGCGGCGGTGGCCACCGATGCGCCCCGCATGGAGTGGAAGGTCAAGGTGCGCAGCGACGGGACCCGCTATGTGGCCAAGCGACCCGTGCGGGACCGCCTCCTAAAGGCCCGGGCCCTGAAGATCCGGGAGGAGCGCAGCGGCATGACGACCGACGACGACGCGGTGAGCGAGATGAAGATGGGCCGCTACTGGAGCAAAGAGCAGCGGAAGCAGCACCTGCTCCGTGCCCGGGAGCAGCGCAAGCGGCGCGAGTTCATGATGCAGAGCCGGCTGGAGTGCCTGCGGGAGCAGCAGAACGGCGACAGCAAGGCTGAGCTCAACATCATCGCCTTGAGCCACCGCAAAACCATGAAGAAGCGGAACAAGAAGATCCTGGACAACTGGATCACCATCCAGGAGATGCTGGCCCACGGCACGCGCTCAGCCGATGGGAAGCGGGTCTACAACCCTCTGCTCTCTGTCACCACTGTCTGAGCCCAGCTGTGCTCCGGGGCACGGGTCCTCCGCCCTGGCCCAGGTCCACTGAGCCTGCCGGGACCCCGTCTTCTGCTCTCCCGTAGACTCTAGCGTGTGTCTGTGTGTGTGCGTGGGACTTTGTTACGAGACAGAAGCCCCTGAAGGAGGAGGGACGCTTCTCTCCATCGGTGACTTCCTTCTCCCCAAGTACAGCGACCACATCAACAGCTGGCCCTGGGGCAGACCCGTATCGGTCCCCCCTTCAGCCGTAGGCGTGTGTGTGTGTGACACGAGCTCAGACACATGTACGCACACAGACACATGCACTTCCCTCCAGAGTGCTCTCAGCGCGGGCACTTGGGGACAGGGAAGTCCACTAAAAAGAAGAGGCAAAGAAGACTGTCCTAAGCACAAGAGAATGTCCGTTACTTGTAGACAAAGGCAACCCTGATTTTTGTGGTTCTTTTCCTTTTCTGTGCTTGCCAATTGTTGTTTTTTTGGTTTGTTTGTTTTGTGGACCTGCTCTGAGGGCTGGCAGCTCCTTCAGGCAGCCTGACAGAGGTGGAATCCCCGAGTGATAGCTGGGAAGGAGGGGGGGGTGGGGGGAAGCAAGGGAGGGGGAGGGGGGAGGGGAGGTGGGGGAATGAAGGCAAGAATGGGAAGCAGCTTTGCAGGTGGCCTCCGCTCTGAGGTGTGGGGACTGGGAGCTTCCGATGTGGCTTGCCAGGCTCACCTTGGAGGTCACCTCCTTCCCCGGCGACTGCGGGGACTGAAGGGTCAGTGTCCGTCCAAGAAGAAGGAAGCGAGCCCAGGGCTGTGCCAGACGCCTTCTGGAGCTCGGCTTCTCTCCTGAGTGGTGTGAGGGGTCCAGAAGCCAAGTCCCGTGAGTAGCAGCAGACCTTGGTGACACGACCCACGCAGAGCTAGGGAGCGGCCTGGAGCTGAGTGACAGGCGGGCCCTGCCAGGTGGGCTGACTGGGGAGAAGATGCCCTGCGCCCCACTTTGCCAGTGTGGGCCAGGCAGCCCTCAGGGACCTGTGCATTAGTGAGAGCTGGCCTCCGGGCCCTTCCCGGCTCAGAGAGCCTCAGATGGAAGGCTGACAGGCTGCTCACCCCCGCCCCCTGCCGGCATCGTGAGAATAAAGCAAGTTGCCTTCGAGGGTGACTCCTGGCCTCCTGTGTTCATTCTCCAGCACCGGGGGCTGGTGGGGGTGGTGGGCCAGACGGGTCAGGGGAAAGCTGAGCAACAGCAAGGTGTTCCGAAGTCAGCCTCCAGCACTCTGGGAGGAGGGACAGAGCCACGAGAATCATTTCAGAGGTCTGCCACGGTCACAAGGGTGGTGCCCAGGTGCAGGAAGGATGGCAGAGACCTCAGGACTGGCGACTGAGCCTGGAGCTGGCACGTGCATGAGGCCAACACCCCTGCTCTGGTCAGAGTCATAGAGAAGTGGTTCCACCCTCTCCCTGCCATGCAGCTCAGGGAATGCCCTAGCGGGCCAATAGGGTTCTGGAAGGCACAAGCTTCCTTCCCTGTTTGGGGACCCCACAGTGCCTAGCCCTCAGAAGATGCAAAGAAGTGTCTTTTTACCAGATGAGTACCAGGTGGCTGCGGGAACTCTCAGCGGTTCCATTCAGCAGAGCAAACCACTGGGCACCTGCTCAGTGCCAGAAACTCTGCTAAGTCCTGGCTGGGGCCAAGGCCCCAAAGACTGGCAACTCCAGGGGTGCCGTCTGTGTGGTGAGCCCTTGAGTAGGCGCTCAGTCTCCTGAAAAGACACAGGACGCTGCCAGCACATTAAGTGGGTGAGGATACATTTAAAAATTCTCTTGAAAGAGCAATGTAGACCTCTTGTTAATTTTGCTAGTTTGCTGAGATTGGCGTGAGCAAGAAACCTGAGCCTGCGTTCCCAGAAGCTGAGTGCCCTGCTGTCTGAACAGCTGGGAGGGAAGACCCAGCATGTCACACAGAACACCAGTGGCTTCAAGGGAGGAAAGGGCTTGTTGATGAAAAGGGACAAACACGAGACACCACCTTCCTTATCCCTCAGAGGCCTCTGGAGCTGGGGGCTAGGAACATCAACTCGTGACCAGCCCGGTTCCTGGGAAGGGCACACTCCATATCGGCTCCTGTGAAGGATGGGGTTCCAAGGACCCAGCCCATCGCAGAAAACTGGCTGGAGTTGGAGACTAAGGCCACCTGTTCCCTGAGCATCCCTCTCTGGCTGCTGGGGGCTCACTTTGATGGCTCTAGAGGTACCTCACTTTTGCTCTGGGGTGGGGGCCAGGAGAGGCCCGGATCCTGGGGTCCCTTGGCTATGTGAAAGCTGGTGCTGGGGCTTGGCTCTCACTGGCTCTGGGGAGATGTTGACACCAGGAGATGTGGAAGCCCTTGGCAACCGGCGCACTGGACCAGTGACAGCACTGGACCAGTGACTTAGCTGGGTGGAGTGGTGGGGCTGGGATCAAAAAGAGCCGCTGGGTGGCCAACAGCTGCCACTTTCCCCCTTAATAGGAGGAGGAGCAGTGCTCAGCCAGCAGGCGCCACCTGAGCTCCCAGCAGCCCTGTCTGGAATGCAGAA
Organism: Mesoplodon bidens; assembly: GCF_964165515.1. Classification (NCBI taxonomy): domain Eukaryota; kingdom Metazoa; phylum Chordata; class Mammalia; order Artiodactyla; family Ziphiidae; genus Mesoplodon; species Mesoplodon bidens. Next base: position 932,622 of record NC_138163.1, read on the forward strand.
AGCGCCTCAGCCAGCAGCTGTCGCCTGGCTTGGTCTTCAGGGGCCCCATGGTTCCTGTTGTGCCCGTTTTGGGAGCAAGGACGGGGCTGTTCCCCAGAGCCTCCCTATTCCTGCCAGCCACCCCATGCTGACCCGCTTCGCTTGGACTGAGGGTGTGGGGCAGGGAACGGCTGGCATCCCCTAGCCTGGAGGTCCCCAGGCAGGTCCCTCCACACTCCCGTGGAGGACAAAGCCCAGAGGAGACCCCCGCCCACTCACGAAGGCTTTGAGCCTCCTTTTTGGGTGCAGCCTCCCTGGAGACTCGTTCACACAGCTGTCTCTCTTTGGACGCTGATCCCAATGACCCCTCACCGACACCCTGGAGGAAGCCCGGTCACAGCTGAGCAAACCTGTGCAGCTGCGAAAGGGCTCCCCTGGGATTTGCATGCAGCCCCTTTGAACCCTAGGGCCCCCCACCTCTCCAGCCATTAGGTGGTAGCAGGGAAACTGGGCTGGTGGGAGGGCTGCGGGTTGACGTGGAGCATGGAGCCTGCACAGGGACGCCCGCCCGGTGTCTCGAGAACATCAGGTGCTGAGAGAGGGTCCGCTAGGAGGGAAGGTACAGCCGAACTGGAAAGGGCTCACGATGGGCTCCTTGGAGGCCCAGGGGTCCGGGTTCTCTCTTGTGCCTTTCTCCGTGCCCCACCCGACACGAGGTGACAGCATCCTGGGAGGCACGACGCTGAGTGGAGAGCTTGGAAGGACCAGCCGCCTGGACAGCTACCTGTAGTAGCTTCGACCGCATAAGCTCCGCAGGGCCGCTCGCTGCGCCCCCCGGGAAAAGCACAGGAAGTACTTCAGTGTGTGGTTCCTGCCCAGGACTCCAAGCACGAGAGCCCTTCCGAAGGCCGGGAGGGGCTGTGGCTACGTGCACTGCTCAGTGCTGGCTTTCGGGGAAGCTCCCCACGCCACTTGCCCTGGGCAGTTGCCCTCGAAATGGCAGGTGGTCAGAGGGTCCTTCCCTAAGCGGGCCCAGGCAGGCTGGGCGAGGGCAGGAGAACAAGGCCCCTCTTTGCCAGAGATTGGGGGGCGGAGGGGAGAGACAGCCCCGTGCCCCACCTGGAACCAGGCAGGCAGCCCTGGGAGACGGTGGGCACTGGGTATTAGGTCCCGAAGGCTTCACTGGGGGCTGAGAAGGGAGTGCTAACAAAGGCCAAGAATAAAGCAAACGTACACAAGGAGGAAGGGGACCTCCAGACCTGACCCCACTCAGTGCCTGTGCCGTCCAGGCAGGCAGAGGGATGCCAGTCACCCAGCTCTGCCAGTGTGTGTGTATGACACAGCCCTGGTGCTGGGATAGCTGGTAATTGTTTATTGAAAGAAGCAAGCGGGGTGGCGGGTGTCACCCTCAGGCCTGGATGTGGCTCTTGGCACTGAAGGCCAGGTAATAGATCACCAGGCCGATGGCAGCGGCCAGGACCTCGGTGGACACCCAGGGCCCATTCCAGGTGCCCTGCAAGAAAGGAGACCAAAGTCATTCTCGGGGGAGGGCGGGTGAGAAGGCCAGCCACTCCAGCCACCCTCCTTCTGGGGCGTGAAGACACACTGGTCCACCTAGCTCAGCCCCCAGCTCTCACTAAAAGGCGAGGCTTGCCACCTGCTCCCTCCTTCCCCTGGGCCGGGCCAGCCCCTTCCGGCCACTCACCCGATGGTCCACGCTGACTGTGAACAGAGGTGGGATGATGGAAATGTCCTCATTATTTCTCTGAGCCTGTGAGGGAGGTGCTGGGGTGAGGGGGCGATGCTGGGTGGGGTGGGAGAGGCAGGAACACCGGCCAGAGTCGTGGAAGGAGAAACGCGGGTGAAGGAGCGACACGGAAGGCACAGGGCCAGGTGGGGTGGGTGGGCAGGAAGGCACCCACCGGACATCCTGCTCCAAGTCAGAGAGGGGACCTCAGGGTGGAGCCAGCTGGGGCAGTGGGCGATGCCCCCCCTACCGCAGGCCTGGGTGGCCTTCGGGGACACTCACCTTCCTCAGGAGGCTGTAGGACTCCTCGTCAAAGAATCTGACCTCGTACGTGCCTGCGTGGGCGCTCTTGTGGTCTAGGCTCCAGGACACCTGGGTGGGGTGTGTTCGGCAGGGGGTGGGCAGCGCACATGGAGCCATGGCCAGCGCATCGAATTCAAGAACCCCAGCCCTGCTGGCCCGGTCTTCAAGCCTCACCCGTGAACGGGTGGCCTCCCGCGAAAGTGACCCCACCACAGCATCTCTTACCTGGTATCGGCCCACGTCCTGGCCCCGGGTAACAGGAAACTGTTTTCCGCTGACGTCAGCATAAAGAGCCATGTTCTGGGGGAGGGGATAAGAGGAGAGTCACCTTCTCCCCTCTCTGGCTGCCGGTGAGGCCCCGCCCTGCCGCCCACAGTAGCACCCTTGGCCTGTATGTGGGTAAGGAGGCCGCCGGGCACAGCTGGGGACTGCGGTGTGTCTGGCGGGGGTACCGCGCGGGAACCACGGAGGCCAGCCTGCCACGACTCTCCACGTCTGTCTCCCTCCTTGGGGGCCACATCTCCCCTATGCCTGGCCTCCCTAACCCACAGTAAGCCTGTTAACTGAACAGGGGCAGGATGAGTGAAATGTTCTTGTTTCTTCTCTGAGCCTGGAAGGGGGTATCACGGTCGCGGACACCCAGTGAGCTGCCTAAGGAAGATTGTACCTAAAAAGGCCCAACTTCCTTCCTTCTCTGGGCCTTTAGGTTGCAGAGGCTGAGGCCAGGGCTGCTTGGTCTTGAAATGATGAAACACACATGTGGACACACACTTCGGCAAAGAGCAACCAGTAAAGGGACGCAGGAGCCTGGGGGCTGAGCCTGGCTGTCTCTCCCTTCACACATATGCTCTTTCCACACACAGCAAGGTGTCTGTCTATATCACCGCACATAGATGCAGCAGAGCAGGCAGGTGAGGGGAATGTTCTTTAAATATCTGCTAGAATCTGGCCTGGCTGTGCCCTCATCTCTCCTACACCTGGGAATCAAAACCCTGATTCTCCCCGTCCACACAGACCCCCAGGTCTGACCCCATCCACTACCAGTGAGGGCCCAAGGTCTCAGGCTCACTGCTCACCTCTCGCCCCCACACCCTCCTGGCTGAATCCCCACTGCCTCACCTGGACCCTGTTCTTGCAAGTCAGGGAGATCTCCACGATGAAGACAGTCTCAGTAGAAATGACAGCATCCGAGGTGGTATAGTAAGAAGGGGTGATCTGGGGCTCCACACAGGCCTCTGCTGTGGAGAGGCAGAGATGAACGGCTAAGGCCTGGCTTGTGCTTGCTGGCTTAGGGGCAGAAGGGGCCACCCTAACCCCACTTCCCAGAGCTCATCAGCTGAGAACACAAAGGGCCCTCTGGACCCTGCCAGGTGGGGTCTGGGAGACAGATCCAAATGATCAGTCAGAAGTACAGTGTCAAAGAGGGGTGGGATGGCCTTGAAGGAAGGCAGGGGAAGGGAGATAGGAAGGCTTTGTACAGGTGGAACCTCAACGTACAGGCAGAACAGGTGAGTGTGCGGGGGGCGGGGGCATGCTGCATGAATTCACTGCACAACTCGAGTCTGTGCCTGAACCTGAAGACAGGGAAGCCGTGCAATGGTTTAGGGATGCAGTCTGCCCTGGAGCACCCTAGAAGCCCAGGGGGGGCCAGGCTGACCTCAATTCAGAGCCATGCATGGCTCTGGACAGTTTACTGAAGGCGTCCTCTGCACAAAGCATGGTGCTGCTGGCAACCTACAGGGGCTTTTGATATGAAGGGAAGGGTCTCTGCCCCAGACAGTTGACAGAAGGCTACGACTGGCCCCAGCGTTTCCAGAGGAAAAGAAATGGCAGAGGGTCTGGGTCCAAAAGCATAACTTGTCCCCTTGAACAGGGCTGCACTGAGAAAAAGGATGCTGCCGTAGTCATCGCCACACTGCTAGAAGCTAAAGGGAAGGAAAGGTGCCTTTCCTTTCCTAAATCACAAGGCGCCAACTGCTCTCCAAATGTGGTGTCCGGGCAGGGCCGTGACTTAGGCTGAAGCAGTCAGAGGAGGCTGTGGGACTGGAATGGTGGGAGGAAGATGCCTGGGAACATGGGTGGGAGGTGGTTCTCAGGAGCCACATCCCCCAGATCCTTCCACGCTCTGCTAGACTTGACCTTTCTCCTGTGCACACGGGGGAGCACAGAGGGGCTTTATAGTTAGGTCTGTCCTTTCCAGGCATCACTGGCTATAGCGTGGGGGAGTTCCTGAGGAACAGGTGAGCAGGGTGCAGGCGGGGAGGCCAGTTAGGCTGGTGAAACACTGCAGGCATCAAGAGCGCTGGCCTGAAGCAGGGCAGGTAAAGTGAATGCACTGAAAGTGGCCCTAACCCAGTCCAGGCCCCCGGGCCCGGGGTGGGCTCCTGCAAGGACCGCCTCCTAAACAAACTTCTGGACTCCGGTCTGACCTCAACCCTGCCCCTAAGTGTTAACAACCTCTCAAGAATACGAAGCCATCTGACTCCGCTGAAAAACCCTATAAGGATATAGCAAGGCCTCAGGGGAAACAAATCAACCGCCTGATCTAGGCACTCTAGGCCCACTCATCTTTCCCTCTTCAGTTCCTTTCTAACTCGCCCGCACTCCGGCCCCCTCTGCCTGGACCGTCCCTGCTCCCTCTTCACTCAGAGCTCTCTTCCTGGAGAGGCCTGGCCCCACCGCACCGGGTCAGGTGGCTCCTCCCCACCGGCCCAGTTTCTCGCTCCGATCGCCCGGCGCTGCAGAGCTTTGCTCCTGTCCGACCCCACTCCGGGACCGGGAGCTCCTGGAGTGGCAGCAGGGACGTGTGTCATTTTTCCTGCTGGAGCTGGGGCCAGGCGCACGGGAGAGGCTCTGGGACTCTTCCTCGCGGGAGCAGACGAGGAACAGACCAGGCTGTTTCTCCCAGCAGCCCAGCTGCTTGGTAAACGTGTGTGGTGCAGGAGCGCGTGGTGGGCTCGGCTGCCGCGACCAGAGACCACCTGCCTCTCTGAGGAAGAAAGCCCAGACCCCCGCTTCGCCCGCACCCCTCCTCCCCCCACGCACCACCAGTCGTGGGTGAGAGGCTCGCCAGAAACGAGCTCCGGCCAGGCCGCTACCTGAGCAGCAGGAGAGGCCGGACAGCAGGAGTAGCGCCAGGGCGCCGAGAGATGCCAGCGCCGCCATCGCCTCTTCTCTGCCGAGGGAAAAAGAGAGCGACTCCCCTGAATACGAGGAGCAGACGAGGAAGCGCGACGCGTAAGCGGCCGCAGCAGCCAATCAGGGGCCGGCGGGCCGGGCGGGCCTGTGACGTCGCCGGCGGCACTGACGTGTCCCCTCCCCGGACCAGGGGCCCAGCTGGCCGCCCTCCCCCCCAAGATGGCGACGGCAACGGCGGCGGCGGCGGCGGCGGCGCTCTCCGCGCCGGAAGAGGGCGTGAAAACCGGCGCGGCCGTGTGCGTGCGCACTGCAGGACCACGCCCCCTCCCGGGACTTCGCGCCCCGCCGAACTCTCGCGATAGCGGCATCTGCGAGTCGGAACCTGCGGCGTTTCTCACTTTCCATTATGGCGCTGAAGGTGGTGACGGCCGCGGGCGGCGCTGTGAAGGCAGTGCTCAGGCCGGCCCTCCTCTGCCGTCCTTGGGAGGTGAGAAGCAGGAGCGGGCCACGGGAACAGCCGCGGCGCTCGCTGAGGGGTACTTGCACCTCGCCCGGGTTAGGCCGGCGGCCGCCGCTCTCGAAGCGCCCTGGGGCCCGATTGATTGGCTGCGGGTCCCGTGAGGGGAGGGGAGAGTGCTGCGGGCCAGGGTTGATTGGCCACCTTCGCTGTCAGTGAAGGGGTTAGCCAAAGTTGATTCTGGTCTGGCTTCTCAAGGGTCTGCATCTTGTGGCGGGAGAGCTCCCGACGTGCGGGTAGAGTGGACCCCGGGGGGGAATGTCACCTCCCTAGTGTCCTTGTGGGAACCCCCCCCCAAGGCGGTCACGTGGCCGGCCCGCCTTGCTCTTGCCCTCTTGGGAATCGGTTCCTGGCCGCCCTTCCTCTTCAAGTTTCCCTTTTGTGGACCGCTTTGCCACCTCTCCCAGTGGAGGTGGCGAATCGGACTTTGCCGGTGCCCCAGAGCCTCCCCCACCCCACCCCCCACCGCAGGCGCCTGGAATGGGAAGGAGCTAGGATTCTTGAAGCTGGCGGGTTGGGAGGCCGCGAGGGCTTTGCTTCCGTTGTTCTCTGTTTAGGATCTTGGTTATTCAGGTCTGATTCCTCTCTCCTGACACGCTTGAATGAGGATAATTTAGTCCTTGGGTGGGTTGGAAGCCATCTGAAGCGTCATCGAGTCAGGACTGGCCTTGAGGGACGAGAGGTCTGACCTCTCTGGGCTTCAATTTCTCCTCAGTCGCAAAGGATCCACCCAACTCTGACCTTCCAGAACTCTGTGACTTTGCTGACACTACTTGTGGACATGTCTTCGGCCATGCTACCCCCGTCTGATCCCTGGGGAAGACTGCCCTGTAACAGCTTCTGGTTTATGAAATTATGTTTAAAATGCTGACTTCTCCCACTTGCTCACCAGAGGCTTTCCAGAGGTCCCTGGCAGCTAAGCTCTTGTAGGATCTTGGTGGGGACACCTATCTCCTCCCTGACTTCCCCTGTGTGTGTGCTTGTGTCCATATTGGGGCAGGGATGGGGGGCAGTGAAAGGTTGCTAGGTGGGCAATGCCTTGCCCTGAGACTGGTTGTCCTGGGTATGGGAACCTTTAGAGATGAAGCCCAGATCTTTGGTCCCACTAATTGGGACCTCGTGGGAAAACATGCAGCCACCATTGGTACTTGATCCAACAGAAACATGCTGAAGAGAGAAACCTCACTAAAATGTGGATCATGGGAGCCCTTAGGCTGGGACACGTACCATTCTGGACTCCTTTCTGTGGCACTATCAAAGGACGAGGGTAACAGCCCACCTTCCTGCTTGATGAACAAGCTGGACAGCGATGCATATATCCCATCCTGCCTCATACTGGGCTCCTTTGATAGGTAGCTTCACAGAACCTTTGTAACCTCCTGAAGGAAGGTGCCTGAATATGTCTAGAGCGAGGTCAGGGAAGTCACTATCCTGAGAGCTCTCCGGGTCTTTGGCCAAAGCTGGATGGAACATCTAGCATTGGAACCAGGTGAGAGAGGTTCAGCCCTGGTGGTAGTGATGGGGTCCAGGGTCTGGTGGGGTGTGGTTGCGCAGATGCAGAGCCAGGCCTGGTGTGAGCGCTGGCTCGCCGGCACGGCCAGGTTACCTGCCAGGTGCCAGTAGACCTCACAGGGCTGAAACCCAGGAGGAGTTACTGCTCCGGGCTGTAGGGGTCAGCCCAGCATCCCCTCACTGGCCAGCAGCCTTGAACACTGGCCTGAGGGGCTGGTGGGATAAAGGGGGGGGGCGTATGCTTTTGCATAGCCCTGTGTGCCCTTCTAGTGACTCAACAGCTTGCATACCTCTTCTTGCTTAACGTTTCCAGCAGTCAGATAAAGTAGGCTCCTCTATTCTGTGGATTTCAGGTAAGGGTGGGAAGCTCAGCAAGGTTAAGCTATTTGCCACCAAGAGTAGTAGATGGAGGATTTGGACCGAGATCTCCTTAGCCTCAAAGCCCGTCATATCTTCCTTCATTTTCTGATATGCTCATTCATTCAGTAAATGTTTTTTGTGTCCCAGCTCTGGACCAGGCATTCTGCTCGGTCTTGGGGTGACAGTAGGGGATCAGACAGACATGGAGTCCACTCTCAGGGGCTTAGGGGTTGGAGAGGGAGCACAGCAGCGATAACCTAGGGAGATTGTGGTTGAGGGGAAGGGAGTGGGGTGGGTAGGGCTTTGGGAGCCCGGGGGGACCAACAGCTCAGCAGCCTTAGGGCATCAGGGAAGGCTTCCTGGAGGAAAGGCAGTCTCAGTACAAACACCATCCACAAGTTTGTATTGAGAGCCTACAGATAAGATGAATCCAGATACTGACAGTTGCTAGAAGGAAAACAGAAAAGCCCCAAGTATGCGTCAGGCTGCAGACCCGGGGGCCCCATGGATCAGCAGAAACCCCCAGGGCCTCTTGTCCTATTAGTCACCCCCTTCCTAACCCTGTGCTGCCAGAGCTCTGTGCAAGTGGGAGCCTTGTGAATACCAGCCAGGGAGACCCAGATGGGGCGGTCAGCCTCTGCTTGAGCTTTCTAGACTTCTAGCAGGAAGGCATGGCTCTTTGGAAAATGGCCACAGTGACTTTGCCATTGGCTGGAACGATCTGCTGCTGCCCCAGCAGGCAAGTGGCAGGGCATTCCCAAGCGATAAGGAGGACCTTGGCCCTGCCCCTGTCTGTGGATTGAAGGGCACCCAGGTGGGGCACAACAGGGAGGAAAGTGTGTGGGCCTGTAGCCCTGCTGCGGTGGGAGCTGGGACATGGGCTGCTTCTTCCAGGAAAGTGTGGGGACTCCAGATAGGTCACTCTGAGCACCTGTCCCATTTGGCTCGGGTGGCTTTTGCTCTGAAGCTGTCAGGCGTGGCACCGATGTGACCAAGTGTGGCTGTTTCAAGTTGGGGGGTGGGGACATCTGTCATCCATGTAGGCCACAAAGCAGTTTTGCAATCCTTCATGAAAACCTTCTGCAAGATTGGCATCTGCTATTCTGCTGAAAAAGGTTGCATTTTTAGATTTCTGATTCCAGAGGGCCGTTCCCCACCGTGCCAGCAGTGCTTGTCTCTGGGTGGACGGGGGCTGGGGGCTATCTTCTTCCTTCTGAGCTTCGAGTTCTGTCCATATGCTGCTTTTGTAGTAAGAAAACATGATTTTAAAAATGATGTAAATGATGGTCGTTGTGGCCCAGTGGTTTATCACGATTTCCCTATTGTACTACATTTGGCGTGCCAACTTTTCCAAGTTACAGGAAATCACTGAGCAGGAATAATTGGCTGAAGAAGACCAGAAACAACAAAAGGTGGGGAGGGGGATGTAAACATTTTTTAAAAAACTGACCAGGGACCTGAAGGAGGTGTAAAGGGTTGTAACGACCCTCCGCGGTGCTCCGACGGGCCGGTCTGTGTGCTGCTGTGCGCTAGACAGTGGTGCACGGGTGAGGTGCAGGGCCTGTCTGCGCGTGGTGGGGACGCTTGCCTTCCCTGCCAGGAGCTTGGCTGGCCCTTGCCAAATTGGCTTTCTGGGCTAGACAGCAACCACTGGCATCTGGGTTCTCTTTGCCAGGTTCTAGGTGCCCATGAAGCCCCCTGGAGGAGCTTCTCAGTAAGTACCCACCCGAGTGTGTGCATGCACGTGCGTGTGTTGATGTTCACGTGTGCCCGTCTGTGTGTGCAGAGGCATGTGTGTACAGGCACATGCAGTTGCATTCACAGGCAGGCGTGGGTGCAGAGGTGTGTGTGTGCGTGTGCACACGTGTGTGTCGTGCCTCTGGGCTCCCTGCCCTTCTGTGTCTCTCCCCCTGAGGTGCAGTCTCCAGAGCTCGCCCACCCCTTCTCCCCTGAACCGTGCTAGACAGCGCCCCAGGGAAACAGCCCCATTCCCCAGCAAAGCTTGTTCCTCCAACCTTGGCTGATCTGTGTCTTCTTCCTTCCTGTCCCGCCTCTAGCAACAGACAATTGTGAGTGTTCTTCTCATCTGCCTGTTAGGTTGGGGCTTTTAGTTGCTTTGGGATTGACCCGAGTCCAGGCGGGGACGGGGCCTGTTTCTGCTGTTGTCCTCGTGACCCAGGAGTGTCCCCCGCCGTGAGCAGCCCTGTCTGGGGTGGGTGGGGCAGGGTGTAGGGGTGTGGTACCCCAAGCTGGCGCCTCCCAGTGGGCCTTCCTGCTGGGTCAGTGCTGGAGGGACGAAGGGAACTGAAGGCCTTCCCGTCCTTCTAGCCCCCGTCGGCTAAGTATGGTGGGCGGCACACGGTCACCATGATCCCAGGGGACGGCATCGGGCCAGAACTCATGTTGCACGTCAAGTCTGTGTTCAGGTACAGAGCCCCTGGGCCCAGCCGGGGGACCCTGAGAACTTTGTGACAAGAGGGGCAGTGAGCCAGTGGTGGGAGGCCTTTTGTCCCAGTGTCTGCGATCCTACCAGGCTGGCCCGAGCACGGGGAGGGTGGAACCGGGCCCACTAACAGCGTTGTGGAGTGTAAGTGCACGCCTGTCAGCTGGCGCAGGTGGGCTCAGTCTCCCCTCAGCCAGAGCCAGGGCAGGGTGGGCAGCAGCAGGGGAGAGGCCTCTGCACCCAGTGGTCCAGGCAGGCTTCCCGGACGGAGGCCTGGGGCCGCCGCCCTGACCCTGCTCTGCCCCAGGCATGCGTGTGTGCCTGTGGACTTCGAAGAGGTGCATGTGAGCTCCAATGCCGACGAGGAGGACATCCGAAACGCCATCATGGCCATCCGGCGGAACCGCGTGGCCCTGAAGGGTGAGCTCGGGGGCCAGGATGGGGCACCGCACGTGATTCCTTTCACCTCCAAGCTGACACTTGTCCCTGCGGCCCCATTGATGCTGCGATTCTGAGATCTCAGTGGCACTAGGCTCTGCGGGAGCCCGTCCGGGGATGGGCTCCCTTCCACCCGCTTCTTCCCTCCTGAGGCAGCCCTCTCTGCTGGAGTCAGCTTTGACCCTCAGAGTCTTTCTTCACAAACCAGGTGTCACAGAGATGCAGTTCTAACCCTCTGCCTGCTGTGTTGGTTCCAGTTGGCACAGCGGTGGATGTTACCGATGGGAGCTTTACCCTTTCTGAGTTTGCCTTGGTTTGATCCAGGTCCTTAAATGGTTTCCATCACTCATTCTGCAAACTTTAGAGCATTACCTGCTCTGTGTGAGGAGTGAGTGAGCAGAGATGAACCCGGCTAGAGCCCCAGGCCGTGTAGTCACGGGGGTGGGGGGGCAGCCATGTCAACTACAGGGTGCCCAAGGCACTCTGGGTGAAGGAAGTCCAGGCAGGGTGTGAGTTGGAGGGCCGGCGGCCCTGGGGGCCCTGAGAAAGCCCTTCTCTACTTGGCACCCTCTGACTGCCTTCTCTCAGCAGCTGCTGGCCCTCTGGGTGCCCTGGTCCCAGCCAAGGTGAAGCTGTGGTCTTTTCAAGGCAATCCCCGCCTGCCTCTGAGCTGGAGCTCTTGTGCTTCATTGACGCAGGGCCTGACACTAACCCTGGCCAAGGTCCCCTTGCTGGTGCCAGCCTAGCCACCAGCCTGTTAGTAAGCAAGAGTGGTCACTTTCTGTCCAGCTAGACCCTGGCCTTGCCATTCCCCGCCCAGGGTCTAGCAAGACCTTCTGGCCAGATGCCAACCCCTGTTCATTCATTCATTCGTTCAGTATTTATTGAGTGCATGCTACGTGCCAGGAGCCTATCAGTGAACCAAATGCACGGACACACGTGCCCCTCTGCCCCCATGGGGCATACGCTGCAAGTTACGCTAGAGTGTTCCATGAAACACTTCTGCCGCCAGAAGCTGTTGTGTTCTTCTGTTGGAGTCACCCTCGGCACACATCCCCTGGGTCAGAAAGGGGAATATGGTGGTACAGCTGAGCCTGGGGCACCCTCTCCAGCCTGCTGGTCTTGTTTCTGTCCTGCAGGCAATATTGAAACAAACCATAACCTGCCGCCATCCCACAAATCCCGAAACAACATCCTTCGGTGAGAGCCAGGTGCACGGGGTGGGGGCTTGGCGGGGGGGGTGGGTAGTGCCAGCAGAGAGACGTTGCACTTGCTGGCTGCTTCTCCCTCTGTGCCCCTAGCACCAGCCTGGACCTGTACGCCAACGTCATCCACTGTAAGAGCCTGCCGGGAGTGGTGACGCGGCACCGGGACATAGATATCCTCATCGTCCGGGAAAACACAGAGGGCGAGTATAGCAGCCTGGAGCATGAGGTGGGGGCGTGTTGCTGGGCATGAGCTCGGCTAGGGCGATGGTCAGGAAGGCCATGCCCGAGGGGAACCTCGTGCTAGAGGGCAGGCTCAGACAGGATGTGGGTCTCTTTTCCCTCGTCCCCTTCTCAGAGTGTGGCAGGAGTGGTGGAGAGCCTGAAGATCATCACCGAGGCCAAGTCCCTGCGCATTGCTGAGTATGCCTTCAAACTGGCCCAGGAGAGTGGGCGCAAGAAAGTGACGGCTGTACACAAGGCCAACATCATGTATGCCCCCCACCTCGCCCCTCCGCGCTGCTGCCTGGGCCTGCTCTCTGGGACTCGGGGCCCGGGACTATGCCCTGTTGCCCGTTTCCCAGCTGTGGCCTCACCGCAGTGCACACCTAGGGGAGGTGGAATGGGATTCTGCCCATCCTGCAGACGGCACTGGTTATGGTTTAGAACCCAGCCTTCTGTGGCATCTGCGCGCCCCGTCCCTCTAGCTGACGGTTGCAGTGGCCAAACTGGTGTCCTGCGTCCCCCTTAGGAAACTGGGCGATGGGCTCTTCCTCCAGTGCTGCAGGGCGGTGGCAGCCCGTTACCCCCAGATCACCTTCGAGAATATGATCGTGGACAACACCACCATGCAGGTAGTTAGGCTGCCATGCTGCGCGGCCCCTGCCCTGGGCTCCCGGGGCTGCCCATGCTCCAGGTGCTGGCTGTCCCCTCCTTGCCCTACAGCTGGTGTCCCGGCCCCAGCAGTTCGATGTCATGGTGATGCCCAATCTCTACGGCAACATCGTCAACAACGTCTGTGCGGGGTTGGTTGGGGGCCCTGGCCTCGTAGCTGGGGCCAACTACGGCCACGTGTATGCCGTGTTTGAGACGGTGAGTGCCACCAGCAGTGCCAGGGCCACTGGCTTTTGTGAACTATAGCTCACATACTTCTAGGTCACCCACTGGAAGTGTACTATTTATTGGTTTCTAAGATATTCAGAGTTGTGCAACCATCCCCACTCTCTAATTCCAGAATGTTTTCATCACCCCCCAAAGAAATCTTGTACTTGTGGCTGTCACTCTCTGTTCCCCCTTCCCAGCCCCTGGCACCGAAGTCATCTGCTTTCTGTCTCTGGATTTACCTGTTCTGGACACTTGACACAAATGCAGTCTACACTCGACGTTCTTGTGTTTCCCAGCCCCCTCCTTTTCGTCTCGCCTCTTCCAGGCTACAAGGAACACAGGCAAGAGTATCGCCAACAGGAACATCGCCAACCCCACGGCTACGCTGCTGGCAAGTTGCATGATGCTCGATCACCTCAAGTAAGTGGCTTCTCGATGCCGGGCCGTTGGCCCCCGGCCTGCACCCAAGGCCGCGAGGACCGAAGTCTGCCCTTCTTTCTCAGGCTCCACTCCTACGCCACCTCCATCCGCAAGGCCGTCTTGGCATCCATGGACAATGAAAATGTGAGGCTCCCCCGTCCCCCTCCACCTGCCTCCTGTCCAACTCCCACCCCAGCCCGGGTTGAGCTGATAGGACGACTGAGGGGCTGGAAATGGTAACCCGGCACTTTGTGCTGCCCCCAAGGTGGGGGGTTGTACCAGGCAGAGTGGGCCTCTGGGGCGTTAGCTGGTATTATTGCCCTCCTGGTGGCGCTTCCAGCCCCTGCAGGCCACGGGGCACTGTGGGCAGCCCTGGGCTGCCTGCAGGCTAGGGCACAGGTATTGGCCGAGCCCCGCTGTGTGCCCAAGCTTGCCCGTCTCCTGCAGATGCACACCCCAGACATCGGGGGCCAGGGCACCACGTCAGAAGCCATCCAGGACATCATCCGCCATATCCGCGTCATCAACGGCCGGGCCGTGGAGGCCTAGGCCGTCCCCGGGACTGGCTCGGCCCACCCTTTTAGATCCCCTTCGTGCCCCCAGCACCCTAATTGGCTCGGTGGGTGGACCCAGAATAAACCCACTTCTGCCCCAGCCCTTGGCCGCGTGCTTCTGTCACTCTAGGACGCTGGTGTTTCAGTCACACTTTATTAAGAAAACAGGCAGCACGCTTCCCATTCAGAGGGCCCTCTGTGAGGGTTGGGAGCAGAACGAATTCTGAAAGGCAGGCCTGGCCCTGGTATCTGTCTGCCCTGCTGAGGGCGAGGGCGGTGTGAGAAAGCTCGCACTCAGCAGGGTGGGTGGGGCGGAGCTGTCCTGCTTTCCCTGAAGGCACTGAGGGCTGGGGGTCGGGGGCAGCCAGGACCGCCCCAAGCTGCCCAGAGCACCAGCCGGGCCTAGGGATTGAGCCAAGGGTGCTGGAGGCAGTCGGCCGCGCTGGCCCGCTTTTCGGGGAGGTACTCCATCATGGGCAGCAGGAAGGCGCTGAACTGCGTGGCCTGCTCCAGGGGCCACTCGTACTTCTCCATGAGCACCTCGTACAGGCCCCAGTGCTTGAGGTTGTGGATGTGCCGCAGCTCTCCTGGGGGCAGGCCGGTGGGCCTTAGGTCAGGCTCCACCAGGGAGGACTCTGATCTGGGACCCCTTGCTCCCCCTATTTCAGAACCCAAGGTCCCTGCCCCGCCCCCTACATCCAGGTGGCCTGAGCCCGCTCGGCCCCACCTCTCCGGTTGAAGAACTCCCGGGAATAGCGGCCCGAGAGGGCAAAGGCCGGGGGGATGTCTCCCAGCAGCTCCACGATGTGGGCGATGTGGTCTGTGAATAGACAGGGGGCTGGGAGGAAGCCGGGCGGCCAGGAGACCCCGAGGCCGAGCCCAGGGCCTGCCTCCCCCTACCCTCGTCACGACTGTAGTCTTCTCCGGAGTGTGGCTCGAACAGGTAGTCGCCAGTGGCCAGCTCGAAGGCCTGGAAGGGGGAGAGGGTGAGGCTGCGGCCGGTGGGCCAGCTCTGGGCGGGGTAGCCCAAACGGATGTACCATGCACGCCGTGCTCCAGATGTCGGCCGGGGGCCCGTACTCGGCGCCAATCAGCACCTCCACGGCCCGGTACTGCCGCGTCTGGATGTCCTCGGTGAAGTGCTTGTGCTGCAGGCAAGGGGAGCCCTGGGGAGGAGCTGGGGCCATGGCTGGCCTCCCCTCACTGGCCCCCCTCTCGTCTCCCACCTCCTCTGGGCCGTGCACCCAAGGAGCACAGTGGGGCTCACTCTGAGCCTCAGCGTCCCCAGGTGTCCCGAGGGTCTGGCCAGACGACCTAAGGCTGAGGCTGGCCGCTTCCCTGTGGCCCCCCACCCGCTGCCGTGGGCCCAGCTCTGCTGACCAGGCGGGGCCGGTGCTGGTTTCGGCTCAGCCCTGGGACTGCGGCCTGAGGCAGACACGGGGAGGGGTCTGGTCAAGCGGGTTGCTCGGTGAGCCCTGGAGACGGGCCTGTGCCGCCTCCTTCATAGCAGGGTGCCCGCTCATACCACCCAGCAGGCGTTGCCCAGGTCTGCGATCTTGATCTTGATCTTGTCTGCATTTTGGGGCTCTAGGGGGTTCACCAGGAGGTTGGAGGCACCAAATGGTGCTGGGGAAGCAAGAGAAGGGAGAGAGACTGAGCTGGCCCGGCCCTGCCCTGCCCGGCCCCGCCCGC
Organism: Mesoplodon bidens; assembly: GCF_964165515.1. NCBI lineage: Eukaryota > Metazoa > Chordata > Mammalia > Artiodactyla > Ziphiidae > Mesoplodon > Mesoplodon bidens. The sequence continues at coordinate 948,034 of NC_138163.1, forward strand.
ATGCTGCCTGCCGCTGCCTGACTTACTGCTGGGTGACAGGAGGCCCCCGGTCTCTCGTTGGTTGGATGAGCCTGAGAGGACGGAGCACGAGGCGGGGGAGAAGAGGGAGCCCGAGAAGCCTGAGGTCTGGGAGCTGGGGCTGAGGCTGCGGCTGCCCCCGGGGGCAGGGGAGGAGGAGGCCGGGGAGGGGCCGGCCCTGGCCCCCCCAGGGTGGCAGCCGGAAGAGGAGGTGGAGCCGCTGCCCCCCTCTAGTCTTGAGCCAGAGTCTGGGGAGACGGGCGGAGGTGGTGTGTGAGCAGATGCCGCTGCGGCACGTGCCAGGCGGCCCTGCGCCCCCCTGGCCCCTCACCCTCGGCCTGGGCCGCCGCCTCCATGGCCTCCAGCCTCTGCAGGTCCCGAAGCCGCTCCTCCAGCAGCCGCTTCTGCTGTTTCCGTTTGCGCCTCATCTTCTTCCTCTTGTTTTTGGACAGCTTACCGGTCTGCCGTTAGAGCCAGGGTCACTCCGGGGTGCCCGTCACCCATCCCCTGAGCAGCCCGAGCCTCTGCCCGTGGCCTGCGGGCCCGGGGGCTCCAGGGACACCAGACGTGGCACCGCCCCCTCACCCACCTCCTGTCTCCCCTCCTGCCCGCCACTCCCCAGAGCTTGAGGCTGGGGAGGAACCAGCAGGCCTGCCTGTGGGTGCCAGCCTCCCCTAGGGGCAGCTCCGGCCCCTCCCAGCCTCCGACGCAGTGTCCTTCCACTGAGGCGGGGGCGAGCCCAGCAGCCACCCAGGGCAGTTTGGGGCACGTGGCCCACTCTGCGTATCATCCGCATCCAGGCCACCCAGCCTCTTGGAAGTGCCACTGCAGGAGTGCTGGGGAGGGTGGAGAGGCAGGGAAGGGGTGGAAGCAGAGAGGCTGAGGAAGGTGAGGCTGAGGAAGAGGGGTGCCCCCACTTACCAAGACCTCCTGGGGGGCAGTGCTGACTGGGGGGTGGGGCAGGCAGAGCATGGAGTGACAGAAAGGAACCGAGACTCAGGCAGGGGCTGAGGCCCACGGGCCCCGCCCCGCCCCACGCAGGCTCCTGGTACCTGTGGAACGGGATGGGGGCGGGGCCCCTGACTGCTGCCACTCTGTGGCCTCAGCAGCCAGGCGCCTGATGTAGGCATCACCCACACACAGCAGGATGTTTTCAGGCTTGATGTCTGTGTGGATAATCTTGCACTTGGTGTGGAGGTAGTCCAGGCCGTGCAGCACCTGGGGAGAGCCACTCCTGAACTCCTGCAGCCCTCCCCAGGCCGCCTCGCTGTGCTCTTCGTGCCGGACGCGTGATGCTCACCTGCCTCACAATGCTCTTCACGCAGGGCACGGGCAGGCCCTGGTAGTTGGACTTGATGATCCACTTGAGGAGCTGGTGGCCTAGGACCTCCAATACCATGCACACGTCTTGGGACGGGAGTGAAGGGCAGTCAGTGGGCAAGCAGCTGGGGCACAGGCCCTGCCCACCCTCAGCTGGGGCGGGGGAGCAACGAGCCTCAGGCAGTGCAGAGCTGGGTCTGGGAGGTCCCGGTATTGCTACCATCCCAGTGTCTTAGTGTCCCTGTCACTCTTAGGTGTGCCAGTTGGGACAGTACCTTCTGTGGTCACCCTAGGGAGAGGGCACTGGAGGAATAGACAGGTTTCTCAGCCCATCCCCAGTCCTATGCCCAAGTCTGCCAAAGAGCCTACGGACACCCCCCTGAAAGGGAAGGCACTGCCACAGAGGTGGGCCCTCCCACTTGGGGGTAACCCAGCAGCGCCCGTGGATAGCCAGTGCCAACCTGGTTATCCGCTCCCTGCCCCCCACACAGAAACACAAATCCCCATAGTGGTGATGGAGATATTTCACAGTGTCACTGGAAGGGATAAACCCCCATCGTGCAGATCAGCAAACTGAGGCCCTAGGAGCTGGGAAGGCATGAGCCAGCTGGCCCCTGCGCTGCCACACTGCTTGCTCAGCCTACAAAGGATACGGACTCCATTAACCCCTGAGATCCTGAAGTCGTCGATGAGCTGGACAATGCTTTCTCTTTTGGGGTCACTGGGGTCACTGTCTCGGACCTGGAGCAAAAGCCAAGGGGCCACAGACCGGCTGCAACCTGCCCCTCGCCAGCTGCTCCCCGGGCGGCCCCTCCGGGGTGGGGGCCCCCCTCCCGCTCCAGCTGGGCCCCGCTGGAAGAAAGGCTGCCGGCCCGCCCTTGCCCGCTCCTCGGGTCCTCCCACTCCGCGGAGCCAGCTGGATCCTGCCCCTCCGGGAGCCCCGCCCCCCCCCCCCCCGCGGAGCCCCGGCAGGCCTTGCACCCACATTGCCAGGCCCTGGGTGGCTCCTGGGGCGCTGTGAGTGGGTAGGGGAGGCGCCTCACACATTTCAGGAGCTTGATCTCATCCACAGCTGTCTCCGTGTAATGCCCTGCGCTCTTCACCACTTTGAGGGCCACGAAGCGCTTGCGCCTGCAACACCGAGACCTGTGTCGGCTGCCGGCACCGGCCAGACCCACGGGGCCATCACCATGGCCTCAACGGTGCCCGAGGGCAGGACCCCAGCTGGCGTTGGGCCTCGGGGGGTGGAGGGGGCACTCACTGGATGTCCCAGCAGAGCCAGACGGTGGAGAAGTGGCCCCAGCCCAGCTTGCGCACCACGTGGTACCGCCCATTAAACAGGTCCCCGATCTTCACTGGGTAGTAGCCACCTGGGGAAGGGAGCCCGTAGGGCGCGGTGGGGATGTTGCCTTCCCCGTGCCCTGGGACAGCCCGGCCCCCGCCGGCCCCCTGGCCCACGTGGGCCGGCCCTGGCCCCCTCCTCCCAGGCGGCGCCGAGGCCAGGCCTCACCCTTGCAATAGTCCTTGGGATCCTCCTGCTCCTCGTCGTCGGAGCCCAGCAGCCCCTGCAGTATCCGTGGCGCCGGCACGGCGGGGGCCAGTTCGGAGCCTGAGGACTCAGGCCCACAGGAGGCCTGTGAGCTGTGGGTGGGGTGGGCGGGCGGTGAGCGCGCGAGGCGCCAGGGGCCCCGGGCGCCCAGGCCGAGCCCTACCTGCTGCTGCTGCTGCCACTGTCCCCGCCGCCGCCCACCGCGCTGGTGCTCATTCTGGCAGCGCTGCCCGCGGCTCCGGCGCCCCGGGCGGCTGCTCCTGTGGGGCCCAGCCTCGGCCTGCGCATTTATAGCCTCGGCCGGCCGCTGATCTCACCCGCCTTTATAAATAGCCTCCCAGCTGCTCGGCTGTGGGCAAGGTATGCAGCGGGGAGGGGGCGGCGACAGCGGCCTTGGAGGGCCCAGCCCCCAGGACGAGCCCCCCCCGCCCCCCCAGGGCTGGCAGAGGGCACCACTCCACGGACACGGTGTGACACATCCTCCACAGTGAGCTCCCTCGCACCCCAGGGCCAAGGGGGACACCCACGCTGGGATGTGATGACCCAGGCCCCAGGCTAAGCCCCTGCACCTCAGGGCTGGCAAGAGGGGACCGTTGAGTGGGCATGTGGCGGTGACCTGGTCCTCAGACTGAATCTCTGTACTCCAGAGCCCGCTGATGGGGACAGCCACACAAGGGCACTGCAGGCAAGGCAGGCCGGGCTTTCACCCCTTCTCACATGCCCTAGGGTGCCGGCGACACTCTGGGAACATTCTCTGGCTTCCTGCTTGGCCCCTGGGGGAGCCTTCCCAGAGGCGATCCCTGCCATTCCCGTGGGTACCTCATTCCCTGCCCACTCTCAGCTGGGTTCCCGCTTTTCCGATGGCTCCTTGATCCCCAAGACAGGCTGGAGCCCTCCTGTCCCTCAGTGTAGCATCGCTGGGGGCCCTGGCCAGGCAAAGTTCAGGGGCGTGAGCTGCGGGCAGCTCTTCCCACCAGAGGTGCCAGGCCTGAGTGACAGCCTGGTGACTGCCTGCCTGGGACTCTAGTGCTGCACGGTCTCTCCTGGCTCCCTGCGGCCCAGCCCTGCCTTGCTCACTGGCTCCAACACATGCACATGTCCACGTAGGAGACGTGGGGAGCTGTCCTTCCCGGCCCCGCCCTCGGGCCCTCAAGTGGGAAGCAAGTGGGCCCTCAAGTGGGAAGCAAGTAAACCCACAGCTCTAGTGGGCTAGTGGCAGAGATGTCCGGGTCAGGCAGAGAGCCCTTGGAGCTTGTGACCTTGGGACCCCATCCAAGGGACCAGGAAGAAGAATCAGGTCCCCAGAAAGGGGGTGGGCGGGGAAGCCTCCAGGGAGGCAGCACGATGGGCTGGAGACCTCCGTGGCTGGCATGGGTGGGGAAGACGAGGGGAGGCCTTGGGTGGCCAAGGAGCCCCCCGAGCCTGTGGGCACTACTGTGGGGTTCCGGCAGAGACCAGTGGGCACTTTGGCTCTTTAGAAAGAACACTGGCTGCTCCCAGGAGGGAATGGGGGGCGAACAGGGGATCCAGGATGTCAGCTGGGGACTGTCAGTCAGAAGGAAGCAGAGGGGGCCTGGCAGTGATTGGGGACACTTGGTTCTCCGTCCCTGTGCCAAGGAAAGGACTGGGAGGATGGGGTAGGCATAGATGGGGGCGGGAGGGCAGGGGCACCTTTCCCGCAGGGCTCAGGGGAGGGAGGAGAGCAAGGCCTCGGAGTCCTCTTTTTCTCAGGTAGCAGAAGTTGTAGCCGTGGGCCGAGGGGAGGGCTGTGCTGGGGCACTGAAGAGACTCACAGGTGAAGGTGGGGCTGGGCATTGGGCTTCTTCTAAAAAGACATTTTTATTTTATTTCCAGATGTGATGCTCCAGCAAGCACATAAATACAGTGGGGAAGGGGGAGGGAGAAAGGATGGCTATAAGTTAGAAGCCCAGGCGGGGAAGGAGGGAAGCGGAGGGGGCGGGGATGGTGGTGGTAGGCAGCAGGGAGCCCCTCCCGCTCTCTGCCAGCCACTCCTGTGTTGCCGGCTCCATCCAGGGCTCCTCCTGGGTCTTGGGGGAGAATGCGTTGAGATGGCAGATCCTGCTGCTGCCCAACTCACAGGTCAGTCACCTTGTTCTCCACCAGGGCAGCAACCTGCTGCAGGCGGCAGGCCAGTTGCATCTTCTGGCCCACAGGGTCCTCCTCCAGGGCATTGATGATCTACCAGGGCAGAGCAGGCCATCCTGTCTGAGGCCCTGGCCCTCAGCCACCTGCCGCCCTGCCCTGGCTCCATCTCAGTAGCAGCCTGGGGAGCCAGACCTCCCTGAGGAATCTGGACGGATGCCGAGCCCCTTCCCCAACCTGGGCCTTTCCTCTCCTCTGCCCAGATTGGGCCTGGACACTTCCTCCCACCCCCAGGGAGACTCCTGGGGCCTCCCTCTGGGCTCTGGGCTCCGGGCTCCGGGCTCCGGAGGCGTGCCCCTCCCCCCAGAGTGCCCCGGGCCTCACCTGGTCGTAGTACCTGTGGATGTGGGTGTAGAGTTCTTGCAGAGCTTCCAGACAGTGGGGAGCGGAGGTGTAATTCTGGGGGCAGCACGTGGGGGTTGAGGCCCCAGCCCGGGCCTCGAGCCAAGCCTCCCCCTTCCCTGTTGCCCCCACCCTCCACCCCAGGTGTGGAAGGGCGCACCCTCTGGGCCGGGCCTCACCCCCGAGAGCTCGGCCAGAGCCGAGTTCATCTCCTGGTAGCTCGCCGGAGAGCTCTGGCGAATGTCGGAGTAGTATCTGGAGGAGGGGACAGAGTTAGGGGCAGGCAGCACCCATTCCCTCATCCGTGACGCCCTGACACCTACCTCTCCACCATCTGCTTGTAGCGAGGGATCTCCCGGGCGTAGAGCAGTTTGTTCACGGGGGAATCCTGTTCCGGGCAGGGGTGGGCGTGAGCGGGAGCTGGGGAGCTCTGCCCTGTCTTTTTTTTTTTTTTCTTTCTCTTCTTTGCCCTGTCTTTCTTTTTCTTTTTTTTTCTTTTTTGCGGTACGCGGGTCTCTCACTGTTGTGGCCTCTCCCATTGCGGAGCACAGGCTCCGGACGCGCAGGCTTAGCGGCCATGGCTCACGGGCCCAGCCACTCCATGGCACGTGGGATCTTCCCGGACCGGGACACGCACCCATATCCCCCGCATCGGCAGGCGGACTCTCAACCACTGCGCCACCTGGGAAGCTCCCCGTCTTTCTGACTGTGCCACTTGTGCCCCCCCCAGCACCCCCCCAGGGCTCTGCTCCGAGTCCCCGTGGCTCCCCCACCAGCTTTTCTCCCTCTGCCCTCACCCGGCCCACTTTATGCTCCGAGACGGTGCAGGAGTCCATGAAGGTCTGGGCAATGACGGCGAGGACGGCGTCCACGTTGTCCGACACCCGCACGTCAAAGATGAGCTGTGGGTTCTTCAGGGTGTTCACCCAGAACCGCAAGAGTAGGCTGGGGACACGGGCCAGCCGCGACATGAGCAGGCTGCCCAGCTCCCATTCTCAGCCTGGTCCCCGGCCCTGAGCTGCGCGGGGAGCTGGCCTGCGAGTCCGTGTGGGGGCAGCCGGGAACCCAGGGCAAAGGCCGCCAGGCCTGGGCTTCCGTCCCGGCCCTACTGCCCCCGCCCTGGCAGCGTCCTCTCTGCACGGGGGCAGCCGGCGAGGCACCTGTTAGTCTTCCAGATGTGTAAGGTCTCCAGGTCCTCGATGCCGTGCTTCTCAGCCAGCTCGTCCAGGAAGTCAAACAGGTACTTGACAGCGATGGGCACAGGCCGGTTCACGCTGAGGATGGCCTGGAAGGTGTCGTCCACAAACTTCTGCAGCGTGCCCTAGAAGGCAGGGCATGGGCGGTGGGGGGGGGCAGCGTGTGTGGGACTGGAAGCCGCGGCCAGCTGCGGCCTGCCTCGGTGGGTGGGGCCGCTCCGTCACCCCAGCTCGGTTGGGGTGCCCTTGCTGAGCCTCCCCGGGGGCCCAGCTCCCCGGCCCACCTACCTTCATGGACAGCAGGCGGGTGAGGTAGATCTCCGGGATGGCCTTGGCCCGCGCCCGCTCCCGCTCCCGCTCCCTCAGGCTGCTGCGTCGTGCCTTGGCCGCTTCTGGCTCATCGGTGACTTTCACCAGGTGCCAGAGGTGGACCCCACCCTCCTCACCGTCCTCCAGCGTGGGGACGTCTGAGGGCACAGAAGCCGGGCCTCAGTCCTTTGCACCCTCGTGCCGCTGGCCGGGGAGGCCCAGCCTACTTCCCTGGTGAGGTGGGGCAGGGTGGGGGGCGCCGAGGGCGGCAGGGTAAGAGAGATGTGGAGGACAGGGTGGCAGCCCAGGGGCCCGCTCGGCTCAGCACCCCGCAGCCCTGGAGCTCCCCGACCCGGACGCGCTGCCGCCCTCGTCCACCCACCCCGGGCCCTTGGCTCAGCCTGGAGTTGTGGCTTCCCTGCTGGTGAGGTTTGGGGAGACCCGGACACGGCAGACGGCGTGACCAGGACTCCAGCCTGCCCGCCTCGAACTGGGGGGCAGGTTGGCGTGGCTGGGCCTCGGGACTCACTCTCCCCAGAGGGGCAGCTCGGGGCCGGGCTCTGGGAGACGGCGCCTCCGCTGTGCAGCCGGGGGATGAGCCTCACCGTGGCTCCATCCGGGACCTGGCGGGGAGGGGAGCAGAGGCTGGGCTCCCTCCCTGGTGGACCCCGAGGCGGGAGTCTGCCCCCAGCGCCCACCTGCCCGGCACCTTGTAGTGCTGCAGGGTGTTGAGTCTCTTCCAGCAGTTCTGAGTCACTGAGGTCAGGTCCTCGTCCGACAGGGTTAGGTGACCAGCCAGGCCTGAGCGCCACTCTTGGGGGGACCCAGGGAAGCCGGTCAGCCCACAGCCTGTTCCCGTAGGGCAGAGCCGAGTGGCCACAGGTGAGAAGAGCCTCGGGCGGGGCAGGAGGGGTAGGTTCTCACCGAGGTCTAGGGCGTGCACTGAGGGCCTCTGGGAGAAGGGGGTGCCCTTGTAGACTTGGTCCAGCACCTTCTCCTTGACCTGGGTGATTGTGTCCGTGTCGAGCACCCGAGCGGGCACGCGCTGCGCTGCGCTGCCCCCCACAGCCCCAGCAGCCCCTGGGCCAGCCAGCACCATCAGCGTTAGGGGTCGGAATTCCACGTCCTCCCGCAGCAGGCGGCTGTCATTCAGGGTCCGTTTTGCCTTGCCTGTCACGGCGTCCACGGGGCCCTTGTCCACCTGGTACTGGATGGCCCGCAGGAGCACGTAGAGCGGCTCACCCGCTACCTCCTGCAACCACCAGGAAGGGCTGGCGTCAGCCGGGGGGCCGGTGGGCGGTGTGGGCAGGGAGGGGTGGCCCGGGGCACGGAGCGAGGGTGGAGGGCAAGCAACGACAGCAGCCTCCGCTTCACATCCAGCCCGGGCAAGTGTTTGTAGCCTTCCCCTCACCGATCCCCCCGCCCTCGAGCCCGAGGCCCCTTGGCGGAATGGGGGCACAGATCAGTGAGGCCAGAGGCAGCAGCCCCAGAATGGCGTGAGGGGAGAGGGGCCCTTACCCTCAGGAAGGCGTAGAGACAGATGGACACCCAGTTGGTGAGCAGCTTCTCCGCCATAGTCTCCGTCCTGCAGGGAGCGGGCCCCGGGTCAGAGGGGCTGCTGCAGGGCCACCCTGTCTCCAGGCTGAGGCAGGCGGTAGCGGGAAGGCAGAGCTTCTCCACCTGGCCACCCTTTGTGCCCGGCTCGCCGCTCAGGATGCCCATCTGCTTCCCCACCAGCGGCTCCGGACCCAGCCCGCCTCCCGGGGCTTCCCAGCCCCGCCCACGCCAGGCCAAGGCTGGACGGAGCCAGCTCTGCTGCTGCCGGGGCCGCTCAGGCCAAGGCCGACCTGCGCAGCATGAGCTTGGGGTTCTTCTGCACGTAGTGGGCAGCTAGGTCTCCGAGCAGCGTCCTCATGATGCCGGTCAGGTACTCGAGCTTGCCGTGCAGTGCCAGGGACAGCAGCGAAGCCACGAGGCAGCGGTCCCGCTGGGAGAAGCTGGGCTGCTCCTCCAGGGTGCGGATGAGCTAGGCGGGAGGACGGGGTAGTGGCACTCACCCCGGGAAGCCCTGCGCCCCACGCATCCTCCCACGCCTGAGCCCACGCCTGCCGCCTGGCCCGCCTCCTCGCCCAGGCCCGCTGCCTGCCCGCGCGGCCCTCACCGTAAGGAGGAAGGGCTTGCTGTTGAGCAGCTTGGAGAGCTGCATGAGGCCCTGGCGCACTGGCGCGCGGCGGCCCTCTTCCCCGGGCCCCTCGAGGGCAGGCTGCAGTGGGCAGCTGCCATGCCCGGGGAAGAAGACGCGCTCGGTGTACGTGCGGTAGTCCAGGAAGGGGATCCCGCTGGCCTCCAGGTCGCTGCTGAGGTCAGTCATCTCCGTCATCAGGTCTGTAGGCCAGGAGCCACCGAGGTGTGAGCTCAGGCCCGGGTCTGCCCTCTACCCTCTCCCCACCGCCCTCTCCCGACCTGTGAACTCCTTTCGGCACTGGTCGCCCACGCCGATCTCCAGGTTCTCCAGCTGCACCAGAACCTTCTGGTAGTCCCGCAGGGCCTGCTTGCTCTTGTGCCTGCGGTCCAGGGGCCAGGTGTCAGCCACGGGACCAGGCCTGCCTGGGCCGAGGCCACCGAGCCAAGATGGCCGCTTGCACAGAGGCCTGCCGTGGGACACGCTTTCCAAAGGTGAAGAGGGGAGTTGGTGTGGGTGTGCGCGCGGCAGGGCGGCCCCCTCACCTGTACATGAGGGTCAGGAGGAGCACGGCGGCGATCAGCACGGCCACGCCCAGACCCAGGCCTGCCTGGGCCTCCTCGGGGAAGGCAGAGAGCGCGGGCTCAGCCTCGTACTGGACGGGGCCCAGTGGCAGCCGCACGTTGCCCATCTGCACCTGCGGTGGGGACGCAGGGCTCTTGAGCGCCAGCCTGCAGCGCTCCGCCCGCCCAGCCCGGCACCTGGGGCCCGGCCTCACCACGAACTGCGGCAGGGGTCTGGAGCCGTTGGTGGGCTGTGGGGCCCGCGGGGGCGGCTCGCAGTACAGGTGGGTGAGCGTGAGCGTCTTCACCAGGCACTCGCTGTCGCCGATGTGCACGCGCACCTCCTCCTTGCTGATGCCCAGGTTGAGACCCTCGCCCTGGAAGCCAGAGCCGGGGCCTGAGTCGAGTCACCCAGCCGGTGCCCGCAGCCCCTGCACAGCGGCGGCTGGCAGACGGCCTCACCTCCACGTCCAGGATGTGGCCTGGCTTGAGGCGGTAGGGGCGGGCGCGGCTAAGGGGGGCCAGGCGGGGGTTGGGCTGGTACAGGAAGTCCTGGCCCCCACTGGCGCGGGCAAAGTCCACGTGCACGTTGTCCAGGGCGAAGAAGACGCGCCGGGGGCTGGCCCCATCCGGCACTGCAGGGCTCCGGCACAGGAGGAGGCTGGACGAGTTGACGGAGCAGATGGTGGAGCACTGCGAGATGGTGGGCCAGGACGAGGCAGGGTGAGCTGGGGCTCCCCGCTCGCTCCCAGGGACGTGGGGGCCGCCCCACCCCCTCGCGGGGCACGGCGTCCCCTGCTGGCGCGTCCTCACCTGCAGCAAGCCCCCCTCAAGCTGGGTGCAAGCCTGGGGGGCTGCGGCGGGGGCCCGACAGCTCCTCCTGGGGTTCAGGTCCCGGGGCTGCACCGCCACAGCCGTCTCCTCCGCGGCCTCCAGCCACACGGACAGCAGGGGCCGCTCTACCACGTCCAGGCCCGTGCCCCTGACTCGGATCAGCCGCCCGCCCCTGCGCCAGGATAGCACTCAGCAGGACCGGGGCAGCAGGCAGCGCAGTTCAGTCCAGGCTCCCCGCCCTCCCGGCAGGGTGCACAGGTTGCCCCAGGCGGATCAGGTCCTCACCCCCGGAAGCTGACGCTGGGCTCTGCCGCCACGAGCTGGGGGTCGGTGGTGTAGTGGAAGGGGCTGGCGAGCAGCGTGCGCTGGGCACGGCCGAAGACCACTCGAACCACAGCTTCTCCTGGGTTGGCCTGGGGCATGGTGTGGCACACGATGGCCTCAGGACACACTGGCTCCCTTCTGCAGGGTGGGGAGGTGTCTGGCATCTTGGGCTCTAGCCTCAGCCCGGCCTCCCCACCAGAGGCCTGCTTTGCCTCCCTCACCAAGGGCAGAGACCCCTGGGGTGGGCACGGAAGCCGTGAACCTGGGACTTCCACGGGGGCCTTAGGGAGCCCTGAGCTCATCGCCCCCATTGTACGCAAGGGGACACTGGGGCCCGTAGGGAGTACCCCCAGCTGACAGCGACCAGCTGGGGCCAGGAGGAGAGACTCACATACGACAGGGTTGGCTGCCCACAAAGGCACTGATGTTGCCTCCCGTTTGCAGGTGCTGCCCGTGGATGGTGAGCTGGGTGCCCCCTGCCTGGGGGCCCCACTGGGGACTCAGGCTCAGCAGGACGGGGTCCTGGAGGACAGGGCAAGCTGGGGCACGTGGAGGCCCACTTCTCAGCTCTGCCTCCTGGGCCACGGCTAACCCTTCTCTCCCTCCGGAAGCCCTGTGCCCAGCTTCTGCAGCCCCGCAGCTCTCCTGCCAGCCGCCCTGCCCCACCAGGGGGTGCTCTTCTCTCCTCACTGCGTCTCCCCGTCCTCTGCCGCGGCTTGCACCTCCCAGGCCCCCCTCCCCCCAGCTCTAAGCCCTAAGATCCAGTCACCTCCTTGGGGTGCTGCACCTGCCCCTGTACCCACTGCTCCACCCCGGGCTCTCTGGCCCCAGCAAGTCTCGAGGGCGCAGGCTGGCGCCTGGAGGCATCCCTACTCTCCCCCATCCCCTTGCCCCCAGGCAGCCAGGTGGGCAGCAAGTCCTGACAGCTCTGCGTCCTGGAGTGGTCCTCCTGGCCATCCGGCGGCCTCTGCACTCACTGCTTCCGCTGCTTGCCTCCCTCCTGGACAGCGGCCGGTGGGCAGCGTCCTCACCATCCCGCCGCTGCCCCCAGCCTACCGTCCACTCAGTGGCCAGAACAAATCACTCGGATCACGTGGCTTCCCTCCTGGACATGAGGCGACACTTCCCACTAACCTTAGGTCAAGCTGGAAATCCTCACGTAGGTGTCACTGCCTTCCTGCCCCTTCTTTCTACTACTCCCTCTGTGGGGACCACCCAGGGTAGGCACTGACCTGGTAGGTGAAGTGCTGGGTTGAGATGCCCGGTGGCCGACTCTTAACGGCCACTTGGATTGGGCCCACAGTGCCGTTGGGGGCAGGAGATGTCACACACACAATCCTGGAGAGCGAAGGCCCGATAGCTGCTCAGGACCCCCGTGGGCCAGACCCTCGCCCGTCGGGAGCCACAGGCCGCCTGCCAGCCGCTGCCCAGAGCCCACCCCCTCCACTCCTCTCGCTGCCAGCCCCTCCCTCCCTTCCCCCGGCCTCATCTTCCTTTGGCGTATCTGACCCGGGCCCACGTTTCTTGGCTGCGAGCCTCCCTTCTCTCTAGGCGGCCCGTCTCTGAGGGCCTCCTTGGGAGGGCGTCCCTCCGCCCCTGGCTGCCAGGATGCCTCACCGGGCAGAGATGCGGTAGAGAGAGGGGTCAGGGCTGCAGGGCCGGCCAGCCACGCTCACAGCGTCCTGCACGTCAGCAAAGTCCCGGCCCAGGTTGGAGCCCAAGATGGTGAGAGCCAAGCCGCCCTCAGGGGGGCCGGTCAGGGGCTCAATCTGCAACAGGGAAGGGTGGTGATGGGATGCCCCCAACCCGCTCCTCTTTTGCGGTGGGGGGGTGCCTGGCCAGCCAACCCGACCGAGGTGGGACACAGCTGCTAGGGCTTGGGGGCCTGGGGCAGGGCTGCTCTGACTCTGGTAAAGCTAAGACAGTGGGGGGCAGGGTGGGGCCAGGCAGACCGAGATGGGGGATGGGGGAGGAGGTGAGAGGCTGGGCCATGGGAGAGGGCTGGGGGCTCACCGTGTGGATGCTGGGTGTGGGACACAGCGGCTCCACAGCCCCAGGCGGGCACAGCGGCCCATAGCGACAGGTGGGCTGGTCGTGGCTGCACCACAGGCAGCCCAGGCTCCCGTTGGCTGCCTGGCAGTGGCTGCAGTCGGGGTGGCCCACGGCACAGTCGTACAGGGTCACTAGGAAAGGTCAGGTGGTGCGCTGAGGTGCCTCCCCTGGCTGCACACCCTGCCCTGCCTGCTGTGCCGCCCCCAGGCTCACCATGAAGAGTGCGGGCATTGTCCAGCCTCTGGCCCTCGCCCCGGGTGACGTAGATGGGCACTGGGAGCTCCCGCTGGGCCATGGAGGGCTGGAACTGTGGGTGGAGGGCGGGGTCAGGCCCGACCCAGCTCGGAACACCCCCTGAGCCCCGCCCGCCTCCTGCAGGATGCTCCTTCCAGAATGGGTGCCATTGTTCAGGGCCCCCGCATCTCCCAGCAGGGGCTGTGGGCACCACGTTCCTGTGCACGCCCAGGCCTGCCCACAGCAGGCCTCATGAGTGACGACAGGCTGAACGGGGCGAGCCCCTGAGGGCCCAGGACAAGCAAGGGCTGCAGAAGGCGTCCAGTGGCAGGTGAGGCTATGGGGCAGCTGCCCACCTGCTGGGCCTGGCAGTGGATGAGGCCGGCGTCCCCGGCCACTTCCTCCAGGGAGGCCGGCAGCCTCTGCAGTTCTCCAGGCAGCTCCAGCCAGCAGTGGTAGGAGGCAGGCAGGCCCTGGGGGTGGGCTCTGTCAGCATCCTGGACACTGTCAGCTGCGACCACTGCCCCTTCCCCGCTGTCCCTGTCCACCACCCACCGGAATGCTCACCCGGAAATGCTGAAGGTTCCGCACGCGCAGGGCCAGACGGGTCTCCCAGCCCACAGGCACCAGGAGGGGGCCTGCCAGGCCCTCGACGCGGGGACAAGCCCCTGGGCCCCGCACCTGGATGTCCGCCTGGGGGAAGGAGACCCCTTAGTGCTTCAGGAGTCGAGGAGCCTAGGCGGGCCCGGGGTAGGGTGGGTCCACGACGGAGGTGAAGAGAAGCCGGCAGGCTGGGCCCACGCACCTGCTGGGCACTGTAGATGGTCCTCTCGCCCTCTGGGCAGCGTTCCCCATACACACAGCGGCTGCTCTGGGGGCACCAGTGGCACCGCCAGAGACTGCCCACGCAAGCACCGCACCTGGGGGGATGGGGGGCTGCTCAGGTGGGGCGCCATCGGGAGTCACCACCCCTACCCAGCAGCCGGGCCCGGCACTCACGGAGCAGCCGCCTCCAAGGCCTGCACGGCACTGCAGTCGTAGAAGGAGAAGTTGGTGGTAGCCACGACCACGTCCTCGAACATCAGGGCCAGGGGCAAGGTGATGTGCTCTGGGAGGGCATGGTGGTGGCAGGGGCGGTCATGTGGCTCCTGCCCCTCCGGCTCCTGCCCTCGCCCCTTGCCCCGGGGCCCCCTCACCTGTGCCTGGAGGGTTATGTGGCAGCTGGTCTTGGGGAGGGGTGACACAGGCTACGTGGGTCCCTTCCACGTGAGCCAAGCTGTCATAGTCCCCAAAGGCACAATGGAAGTACTCGTCCACGGTGAGGGTGGGCAGCCGGGGCACAGACAAGGTGACCTGGGACGCATGCGAGGAAAGCACAGCAGGCGGGGGCTTCTTGGGGGGCTCAGCCCGCCGAGGGAGAGGGATCCAGGGCAGGGAGGGTTGGGAGCAGAGGCAGCGGGAGAGAAGGAAGACGGGGCAGCCCCCGCCCCAGCAGGCAGCGGCAGGCGTCTGACCTGGCCCTGCTCCTGGCGGGGATGGTGGGCCGGCAGCAGGCTCTGGATGTGCAGGCAGCGGCCGTCCTCGTAGCTCCATAGCCACTGGTTGGGTTGGGCTGCCCGCCCGCATTGGCCCTTGCGGGTACACCTGTGGGGCAGGGCCCTGTTGGGTCCCTGTGTGGGACTCGGGCTCCCTGGGTGACTGGCGGCAAGGGGCTTGGGAGGACGGCCCAGCTGGAGCGCAGCTAGCAGTGGGGGTGAGAGGGACTCTGCTCAGAGAGGAAAGGGCCGAGCACACATGGCTTCACGGCCGATGCGCGGGCTTTGGCCTTGCCTGTGAGCGAGGGGGGCGCTGCTGCTGTGGACATGAGCATGTGAACCTGACTTAGGGTTGCCGTGAGGGAATCCTGAGGCTGCCGTGTGGAGCGTGGGCTGGAGAGGAGCTGGAGTGGGCCAGGGGACACCTGAGAGAGGTGACAGAGGCCTGGCCCAGAGGGGGCTGAGGGGAGGAGAAGTGGACAGGTTGGGCAGTGGGGGGAAGGGTATGCCCACCAGATTCTCGGTTGGCACGCAGGGCAGGATGGGGGAACTCAGCGACGGCCCTGCGTCCCACCTCGGGGACGTGACCCGGCCTCCTGGCCCACCTAGAAGTGCTCCGGGAGCGGCCCCCACTCACCTGCCCTGCAGGACGCACCAGCCGCACAGGGGGTCCCGGGCCTGGAGGCAGCTGCTACAGTCGGGGAACTGGGGGCAGGCTGCCACGGGTAAGCGGTCCACCTGGACAGGCGGCGGGGTACGGAGGTGGTGGCTGCAGGGCCTTGGGCCTCGTGTGCTCACCTGCCGCCCCCGGGACAGCCCTCACCTGCTGGGAAGTCAGCACGTAGAGGTGGCTGCCGCTGCTGTCCACCAGCAGGTCGGGGCTGATGGCTGAGCCCGGGGGCCCCACTTGTTGTGAGTGGTACACCTGGCCTCGGGTGCCATTGAGGAAGACCTGGGGGGATGACAAGGGCAGGGCTGGACCAGCCCGCCGAGCCAAGGCCCGCTCTCAAGATGGCCACAGGCTAACCGTTCAGAGCAGGTGCTGTCCCGGCTGGGGTTCCCGGGGAGCATCCCGGCCCACGGAGCTGTCTCCCCTTCCTGCCGGCCCAGGGTGGCCGGGCCATGCCATGGAGGGTGGGGCAGGCCCACGGGCATCCAGCCTGCCCATCTTGCCTCCCCGCTCCAGCCTCATCCAGCTAGGGGGGCCGAGCCACCCTGGGTGGGGCCCTTGGGTGCCAGGGGAGGAAGGGCAGCTGTGGGGAGACAAGCAGGTCATGAAAAGGCAAGAGTCTCCTGTCACCGGCTGGAGAAGCGGCGGCCGCCCGGGAGGCGTCCTAAGTGGGGGCCGCCTGGGAGGCGTCCTAAGCCACACATCTGAGAACCAGCCATCAGTGTGTGGCCTGGCTTTCCGACCTGCCAGCAGGACACAGGCCGAGAGGTGTGGAAGGAAACCGTGGCTCACGGGGCTTCTGTGAGCCGCCACAGGGCAGGAGCGCATGCAGTCAGGCCACTGAGGCCGGGCCCGGCCTGGCAGCATTGAGGCTGGGACCGGGGGTCTGGCCGAGGCCCGCCCCGCCTTCATCAGGCCCTTACCTTATGCAGCTGGCCCTGGACGTCCCCCAGGAACGCTATTGTGTGTCCGTCTGCCTGGAGGGCTGCGACTGCGCTGATGGAGTTTCTGAGCTGCAGCAGAGGCCCCGCCTCCAGGGGCTGGAGGCCCGCAATGGGGCTCGGGGTGTGCTCATCGCCACAGGGGTAAGACTCGGGGGAGTCCTGCAGGGGCGGAGAGGGGAGAATCAGTTCCCGGAAGAGGCACGACGTACCTTCCCGGGGCCCAGATCTGCAGTCAGCACAGGACGGCAAGGCAGCAGGTGAGAAGAGCCCAAGGTTGCCCCGCAGAGAGGGAGAGACTGGCCGAGGAGACTCAGACCGAGCGGCCCCTCCTTGACATCCGCTAAAGCAGAGGTCACAGGTGATTGTCACATGAGAGCGTCCAGCTGCCCTCCACCAGGACTACGTGTGGCAGCCCTGGCCCTGGTCAGAGAGATGCTGCAGGTCCACAGAGGGACAGGGCCGGAGTGGCAGGCCGGGTAACACGAGGCCGCGGGAGAGGCGGGAGCCGCTGCCAGGTGGCGGTGCAGAAAGCCTCAGGTGAGAGGGCAGGGGTGAGGCCCGGGCCCAGCCACTCACGGGCGGCAGGGTGACGCAGCGCGATGTGACGCCGTACTCCACGGTGGCTTCCTCCGTGCCTCCGGGGCCCCGGCCGCCCGTGGTGTAGCAAAGGCGCCGGGCCCGCTCCATGGTCGCGTCCAGGTCGGCCAGGGGAAAGGCGCACAGGGCCGCCTGAGCCCCCCTCGGGCCGGCAGCAAACGCCCCCAGTAAGGCGCCCGGGGCGAGGGAGGCGGCCTGGATGAGGCCGTGGCCCCGGCAGGTGAGGGGCACCTCCACGTAGGAGTAGAGGTTAGCGTCCCCCAGGCAGACCCGAGCCACGTAGGAGCGGTACTCGGCCTGTGCCCGGGCCCCGCGGCGGCGGAAGACGAAGTAGGCTGAGCGAGCGTCAGCGAGGGCCGCCACGTAGCTGTTGTTGTAGTCGGAGAGGTCGCCCACCACCAAGCGACCCAGGCCCTCGCTGGAGAAGGGCTGTGGCCCAGCCAGCTGGCGCACGGTCAGGGGTGGCACCCCGCCCGACAGCTTGCCCGCCAGGCCCCTGGCCACCAGCAGGAGGTCCCGGCCCGGCGCGGGCACCACCAGGCCCACCGTCGCCACGCCCGCGGCGTTGGCGGCCACGAACTGCCCGTCGCCGGGGTCCTCGGCCCGGTACAGTAGCTGCGCCACATCCTCGAGCCGCCGCTTCTCACACACTCCCTGCCGCACCTGCCCGCAGGCCACCAGCTCCCGGGCCCGGCCGCTCACCAGCAGCAGCTGGTTGGTGTTGTCGGTGAGCCGGGCCTGCGGGCACTCGGCCGGCTCCCGGAAGGGCACGCAGTCGGGGCTGTCGAGGACCGGGCCTGTGACGGCCACCGACTCGAGCCGCAGCGCGGGGCTGAGCTGGAAAAGGCGGTTCACCGCGCCCACGTAGAGCGCACCCCGGCCTGGCGCCAGCGCCAAGCGGTTGAGGGTGGTATTGGGCGCCGGGAAGCGGTGTGCCCGCGTCGGGGTGAGTAGTGGGCACAGCAGCGGCAGCACGAGCAGCAGGCAGGTGCCCAGCGGAGGCCGGGGCGCCATCGCGGGGCCCTGTGGGAGGCGGGGCAGGAAGGCACGAGTCAGGGTGGCCGTGGGAATGGAGGACGAGGGGGCAGGAGAAAAAGGAGAATCCAGGAGAGACAGAGACAGAAGGGGAGGGAGAGAAGGACGGAGAGGCAGAGAGACAGCAGCAGGAAGCGGGGGCAGGGAGAAGCAGAGGGAGAGGAGAGGGAAAGAGTCAGAGGGAGACAGGGACAGGGGGGACGGAGAGTCCCCAGGAGATGGGGGCGGGGTGCACGCATGCGCGAGGAATTTCCTTCATCTTCTACTTTATATGCATCTAGATTGTTGAAGGGGGCAGATCCTGAAAAGCCACCAGAACACCAATAGAAGGACTGAGTGACAGAGAGAGGAGAGACCACAGAAAGGAGAGCAGGGCAGGGGAGAGGTGGGGAGGTGGAGGCGGAGGGCGGGGAGCGCCTTTCCCCAGTGGCGGAGGGTGAGGGGAAAGGGGACAGGAGCCCAGAGACCAGGGCCTGAGGGCCAGCGAGGGTGGGAGAGAAAACCTGCCCTGGGAAGCCAGCGGAAGAGAGAGAGCCAGACACCCCGCTGCCTGCCCCAGAGAAAGCAAGGGGCCGGTGGCCAGGGCCGAGGCAGAGGAGAACAGAGGGCTGGGAGGGCCCCAGACTGAGCTGGGGGTGCTCAGAGCGGGGATGGGGGAGTTAGGGGACACCAAGAGACAACCCAGGGTGCAGGGGGTTGGGGGAGGCCTGTCCCTTGCCCCATCAGCCCCGGAAGCCAGGGTCCACCGGGACTGGCACGGGGAGGGTTAATGTGTGTCGGGGGGGAGTGAGAAGAGGACAGCCAGAGAGGGTGGGAGGGGAGAGGAGAGCTTGAAAGAAAGTTCTAGCCAGAAGCTGGGCATGGGCTCCCTTCCCCACCCATTTGGGGCCCAGACTGGAGGTAGCTCGCCCCCAAGGCTGAGCCCTGAGGGGAAGGGCGGGGCCCTAGACTCCAGAGGAGGCTCCGATCCGGGGTTCTGCTTCGCCTTCCAGCTCACCTCCCGTTAGCAGCCGCTGCCCAGCAGCCTCCTGCGGTGCCCAGGTGACACGCACCACGAGTCCCTGGGCCGTGATGGCCCCTCACGCCTCCCTCCTCCTGACCCCGGCACAGAGCCACAAAGATGGGGTAGAAGCCAGGTCCCGAGTTGAGCCAAGGTCCCGCACAGCTGGCCGTGTGGGCGCGTGCCAGCCAGGAGTGGGGCCCACTGTCATTCAGCAGCCTGCCAGCTCCGGCCCCCATGGGCGTGCCAGCTGCGGGGAGAGCTCCGAGGATGCCCCTGGGCCCTTATCTTGGGAATACAGACAGGAAGGTCAGGCCTGGCTTGGGGACAGGGCCATTTCCTCTGGACCCTGGTATCGGCGGCAGTGTCTGCGGCGGGTGAGGGGTAGACGGCCCACAGCTGGAGGCACAGCGCGTGGGAGCCCGGGCTCCAGGCTCCTCTGCGCTCCTCACCTGCCTGCCCTGCCCCAGAGGGGGGTCTCTGGGGACGTAGGACTCAGGCACTTACCGCAGCGAAGGGCAGCAGCAGAGGCGTCTCCCGGGGCAGTGGTGACGGGCACAGGATGGCTGTGGGGGGCACTGTCCTGACTAGGAGGGAGACAGTCAAGGCTTGGCTCCATTCACACTCAACCCCGGGGGAGGAGGGAGGCTGGGGGGGTGCCGAGGCCTGGCAGCCGGGCTCCACCACAGCTGGCAGCTTTGTCAATAGTGGCCGGGCCAAGGCAGCCCTGCCTCCACGCCAACAATGTCCCCTCTGTCCAGAGGCCCAGGCCAGGGACCCGCTATCTGGTGTTCCTATCCCCATCCAGGCTGTTCTGATCAGGGGGCTCCCTGCCACTCCCCACCCCCAGAGCGACACCCCCTGGGATCTGGGAACAAAGGGACAGGGTTTCCTTCAGCCAGAAAAATGAGACCCACACAGCCAGTCCCCCACTCCCGCCCCGTGCCAGCCAGCGTGCTCCTCCCCATGTCCCCCCGGGGTCCCTGTGAAGGGCGCAGAGTGGGCCACGGAGCCCCCCTGCGAGGGCCAGGGCCCTGTGCCCCTGCATAGCCGGCCTCACCCTCGGTAGCCTTGGCGCCTGGCTGGAGGCGAGTCCTGACCCTCAATGCCTGCCTTTGTCCAGGCCAGGGGCAGGGAAGAGACTGGCCAAGGCAACCCGCCTGGGAGACCTTCTCCCCCCACGCCCCCCCACCCCCAGGGACTGGCAAAGTCGTGCCAGGTACAGTCTGGTGCCAGCGGAGGATGCTTCTGGAGGGGGCTGAGGCATAGAGGATGCACAGGAGGGGGCGGGAACCCAGCCCTTAGCTTCAGACTTGGCAACTGGTCACAGGCTGTCCCCTTCCTGCTCGCTCGGGGAAATACCATCCCAGGATGGGTCTGGATCTCCCCCTTCACGTGTGGGGTGGCAGCTGGCAGCCGGCTCCTCTGCCCCACTCAGAGGGCACCGTCCGCACACCAAGGCGGCAGGGCTCAGGCCGTGACCCGAGGTGCGGGAACAGGTGTACTTGAGTCAGGCTCCCCGTTTCCTCCACGGGGTGCGGTAGCAGCAGGCAGGCTCCAGGGTGAGGTGGCAGCTGCAGGGCTCGCTGCCACCTGGCTGGGCCAGTTGGGTGGCTGTAGGAGCGGGGAGCCAGGCGGGCCACTTCCCTACCCCGTGCCCTGCCCCATGGCCGGAGGCACCAGCTCTCGCATTTGGGGTCAGCAGCCGCAGCCCTACCTCCCAGCACCAGGGCCACCCCTTGGCCGGGGTTGGGGAGATCCGGGCCCCCAGGCATCAGGAGGTGTCGTCTCAGGACTGGGGCTGGCGCCTAAGCCCTTTTGCCTGATTCGGGCTAGTCGGCCTGCGGACCCCTGGCTTCTCCCGGCCCCCAGGCGGCACCCCCCACCCCGACCCGGCGGCCCCTGCACCTCGCGCCCTAGCCAGCCCCGGCTCCTGCCTACCTGAGTGGGCCGCCGGCCGGGCCGAGGAGCAGCTGGCGGTGCCAAGAGTACGTCCCGGAGGAGCCCCAGCCTCCCTCCCCACAATGCAATCGCTCCCAGCCCGACTTGTCCTGGGTGGCCCGGGCAGCCCAGCCCCTCCGCGCCCACCCCTTTGCCCGACGGCGCAGGGCAGGGCACTGGTGCCCTCTGCCGGCCTCGGTGGGCATGGCAGAGGGCCGGCCGCGCACCTGCCCGGAGGAGGTGAGGGAGCGTGGTGCCCTCCCATGGGGGGCTGGGGGTAAGCGGGCATTCCATAGCCTTCCATGAAGTGCCCTGACTGAGCGCCAGACTAGGCCCTGGCACTGGCACCGTTCAGAGACAAAGCCCACTGCCACCTGCCCCAAGAGTCTCCTGGGTCTCAGGGGCAGAACTACTTGCCAACAGATGAGACCCCACTGCCAGGACAGCCCATTTGTGGAGGGCACTGTGGGTCACCAAGGAGGGGGAGTCAAGTGTAGGGGCGCTCAGGGCACCATGGAGAGCATGACAGAGGAAGTGAGGTTTAAGCTGACCTTGAACCACAAGGTGCTACTCCTACTGTCATCTTCCAATGTACCAGGGCTGGTCTAAGTGTTCTGTGTACGTGAACTCATTCAGTCCTTCCAATGACCCCAGAGGGGGTGCAGTTATTTCCCCTGGTTCACGGGTGGGGAAACTGAGGCTCGCGAGGTTAGGAAACCTGCACAAAGTCACAGGGCTAGTAAGTGGTAAGACTAAGAGTCAACCGCGGGTCCCTGCCCTAAACCATCAGGCCACGAGGCCCTGAACCATGAACGGCAGCAGACATTGGGCAGGAAGGGAGATGGGGACTGCCCGAGGCCAAGCCTGCAGGTGACACGCCCACAGGGCATTTTCTCCTACCTGGAGCACAAGTTGGTCGAGGTGGGCTTCAAGGGTGCAGAGGTGAGCAAGTCTGGAGGAACTTGGACTTAGCTCGCCATGGGCTGGCAAACAGGTTTGCATTTGAACAAGTGCAAGCTGGTGGCCCGGGGTGGAGAGCACGGGGGAAACCTGGGTCGGGGTGGCTGTAGGCATGGAGAGGGGGAGCAGGACCCAGGAGACACGGCGGTGGACAGGGTGTAGGCGGCGAACACAGAAGGATCCAGGAGATCCCTGGGCTCTTTCTGCTGGGGCATCACTCCCTATGGAGCAGGGGTGCCAGTGAAGGGGAGGACTGAGGGGCCCACAAGGCAGGAGGAGATGGCCAATGGAGCTGGTGGGGTCTTAGCGTGAGAAGCTTGGCTCAGGGTGAAGAGCACTGGGGGTGGGTGGGAGTCACAAGAGGGAACTGGGAGACCAGGGGCGTCAGGGGAGGTGAGCGACGCAGAACCTAAAGGCCCAGCAGATCCGGAGGGCTACAGCCCCTCCCCCAAGGGGGAAGGCCAAATGCCCAAGAAGGGGCCATGGAGGGATCTAGAAGCTCCGGGAGAGGCAGGCTGTCGGGAGAGTGATGGGGGAGGGTCTCTGAACACTAAGACAGGAAGGACTGTCCCCCTCATGGCCAGCTGGGCCCCTCCCCTCCACCGTGTCCCTCCTCGGCCTCCACCCCAGCACACATGTGTCCTTGGTGGCTTCGGGAAAGACAGACGCCTTCAGTCCCAGGGCTGGGAACATTTGTCCTACCTTTCCACAGAAGAAAATAAATGTCTCCAGGCAACACAATTTTTGATAAGTATGTATGTGTATGGCCTTCAAGGGCCGTGTCCACCGGTCCCAGGCAGAAGACAGGCAGCCCCTAGTCTGAAGTCAGTGGAAACCGTGAAGGACCTTTGCAAGCTTTGTGAGTTTTAACATCTTACACAAAGGGAATCGTGTTGCTGTTTTCCTTCTGCCAATGGCTCCTTCCCCTCGCAGTTGGCCTTTGGAGATGTATCTGTGCCGATCCATGTGGATGGCCCATTCGTCCAGCTGCATGGGATCCATCCATCAGTATCCCTGCAAGGGGTGGGGAGGCAGCCTTGCTGAGGGCGGGGTTCTCTAGATGCTGGAACGGGACTCGCTGGGTCATAGGGCACGTGCGCTCCGAGATTGCCAGGGGTGGAGAAATCGCTTTCCAAGCTGATGGCCCACATGACATTCCCACTGCCACTCTATAGACATTGATTTCTGTTTCTCCTCATCTTCGCCAGCACTTGGACTTAGTACTTTTACTTTGTGTTTCGTACTTTCGGTCAATACAATGGGTGTGAAATGGTGATGCCTCGCTGGACTTTTTTTTGTTTTTTGGCTGCGTTGTGTCTTCGTTGTTGTGTGCGGGCTTTTCTCTGGTTGCAGTAAGCGGGGGCTGCTCTTCATTGCGGTGCGCGGGCTTCTCATTGCGGTGGCTTCTCTTGTTGCGGAGCACGGGCCCTAGGCGCGCGGGCTTCAGTAGTTGTAGCACGCGGGCTCAGTAGTTGTGGCTCGCGGGCTCTAGAGCGCAGGCTCAGTAGTTGTGGCGCACGGGCTTCGTTGCTCCGCGGCCTGTGGGACCTTCCCAGACCAGGGCTCGAACCCGTGTCCCCTGCATTGGCAGGCGGATTCTTAACCACTGTTAAGAAGTCCCCCCGTCTTATTTTTTATTTTAATGTTTTAATTGAAGTATAGTTGATTTACAATGTTGTGTTAATTTCTGCGGTACAGAAAAGTGACTCAGTTATACACATATATACATTCTTTTTTATATTCTTTTCCATTATGGCTTATGGCAGGATATTGAATGTAGTTCCCTGTCTACCCCTGGTTTACTTACTACAGCCTTAAAAGCAAAGCCTTGATACCGGGAGGCGGTCACTCCCTTTGTTCCCTTTCTCTTTCTCCTTTTCCCCCTTCTCCTCCTTATCATCATCTTTCAAAATTCTGTCACCTACTCTAGGCCCTTTAGTTTTCCTTAGAAGTTTCAAAAACAGCTTGTCAAGTTCCAGGAAACACTGTTGGGACTTTTTTTGAAGAGGTAAATGGAGATTTTGTTGAATTTTGAATCCCTTTGAAGACTAGTCATCTCTAAAATATCATTTCCCCATCTCTGAGCATAGCATCTCTCTCTATTTATTAAGATCCTTTCAATACATTTTCCCCTAAGGACTTGAACATCACATGTTTGCTAGAGTTATTACTAGGGACTTGCTTTTTAAAAAATTTTATTTATTGGGCTTCCCTGGTGGCGCAGTGGTTGAGAGTCTGCCTGCCGATGCAGGGGACACGGGTTCGTGCCCTGGTCTGGGAGGATCCCACATGCTGTGGAGCGGCTGGGCCCGTGAGCCATGGCTGCTGAGCCTGCGTGTCCAGAGCCTGTGCTCCGCAACGGGAGAGGCCACGACAGTGAGAGGCCCGCGTACCGCAAAAAAAAAAAAAAAAAAAAAAATTATTTATTTATTTATTATTTGTTTGGCTGCGTCGGGTCTTAGTTGCCACGTGAGGGATCTTCGTTGTGGCATGGGGGATCTTTTAGTAGCGGCATGCGGCATTTAGTTCCCTGACCAGGGATCGAACCCAGGCCCCCTGCATTGGGAGTGCGGAGTCTTAGCCACTGGACCACCAGGGAAGTCCCAGGACTTGCTTTTTTATGTCATTATAAAGGCTATCTTCTTTTTAATTCACTTTCTGATTGTGTTGCTGGTACATAGAAACACAATTGACTTTTTAAAAAATTGAAGTACAGTTGATTTATAATATTGTGTTAGTGTCTGGTGTACAACAAAGGAAACAGAATTGACTTTGGCGTATGGATTTTGTATCAAGCAACCTCATAAATGCTTGTATTAGGGCTAATAATTCTTTGTGGATTCTTTTTGTGGATTCTTTTGATGTTTTTCCAAGGAAGGTGACTTTTTAAAAAATTAATTTATTTATTTGGTAGCGCTGGGTGTCAGTTGTGGCAGGCGGGCTCCTTAGTTGCGGCTTGTCAGCTCCTTAGTTGCGGCACGTGAACTCTTAGTTACGGCATGTGTGTGGGATCTGGTTCCCTGACCAGGGATCAAACCCAGGCCCCCTGCACTGGGAGTTCATAGTCTTATCCACTGCACCACCAGGGAAGTCCCCTGTGGATTCTTTTTGGTTTTCTACTTACACAGTCATGCCATTTGGGAGGAATGACTGTTTTGTTTCTTCTTTTCCAGTCCTTTTAAGTACAGTTTCTTTTTCTCACTTTACTTCCCTGGACAGTACAAGGTTGAATGGAAGCAAAGAGAATATTCTTAAGGTTTCATCATTAATTAAGATGTTTGCAGAGGGTGTTTATAGACACCTTTATGAGATTAAGGCAGTTCCCTTCCAGTCCTAGTTTGCTATCTGTTGAATTTTATCAAATGCATTCAGAAAAAGCACTGAGTTGATGACAGAATGTTCCTCCTCTCATCAGTTAATGTGTTAAATTGTGTCAATTGATTATCTAATGTTAAACCACCCTTGCATTTTCTGGGCTAAACTCAACTTTGTCATGGTGTATTGGCTGGATTGGTTTTGTTGCTGTTGTTTTTGGAGCATGTCCTCTTTTTCTGTTCCCTGGAACAATTTATCTAACACAAGGGTTATCAGTTCCTTAAAGGCTTGATGGAATACATCTGTAAAACTATCTAGGCCTTCCTTGTTTTTGCAGCCACCAGCCCCTCTATCCATACATTTTAAATTACATTGCCGATTTCTTTAATAATTATGGGACTGTTCAGGTTTTCTGTTTCTTCTTGAGTCAATTTTTTTTATTGTGGTAAAAAAACATAACATAAAGTTTACCATCTTAACCATTTTTAAGTGTACAGTTAAGCAGTGCTAGGTACACTCACATTGTTGTGAAACAGATCTCCAGAACTTTTTCATCTTGCAAAACTGAAATGCTATATCCCTTAAACAACTCTGCTTTTCCCCAGCCCCTGACACCCACCCTTCTACTTTCTGTGTCTATAAATTTGACTATTCTAGGGACCTCACATAGGTGGAATCATGCAATATTTGTCTTTTGTGACTGGCTTATTTCACATAACATAATGTCATCAAGGGTCACCCATGTTGTAGCATCTGGCAGGATTTCCTTCCTTTTAAGGAGGAATAATATTCCATTTTGTGTATAGACCACTTTTTGTTCATCCTTTCATCAGTCAATGGACACTGAGGTTGCTTCTACCTCTGGACTATTGTGAATAGTGCTGCCATGAACATGGATATGTAAATAGCTCTGCTTTCAATTCTTTTAGATATATACTCAGAAGTGGGATTGCTGGATCACATGGTAGTTCTATATTTAATTTTCTGAGGAACTTCCTTATCATCTTCTATGGCAGTTGCACCATTTTACAATCCCACCAACAGTGCACAAGACTTCTAATTTCTCCACATTCTTGACACTATTTGATGTTTTCTGGGGGTTTTTTTTTGTTTTTTTTTAAAAAATAGTAACCATTCTAATGGGTGTCAGGTAATTTATTGTGGTTTTGATTTACATTTCTTGATGATTAGTGATGCTGAGCATGCTTTCATATGCTTGTTGGCCACCTGTATATAATCTTTGGGGTAATGTCTATTCAAGGCCTTTGCACATTTTTTAAAATCTTTTTTAAAAAATTAATTTATTTTATTTTTGGCTGCGTTGGGTCTTCGTTGCCACGCACAGGCTTTCTCTAGTTGTGGCAAGCGGGGGCTACTCTTCGTTGCAGTACGTGGGCTTCTCATTGTGGTGGCTTCTCTTGTTGCGGAGCACAGGCTCCAGGCTTGCGGGCTTCAGTAGTTGTGGCAGGCGGGTTCAGTAGTTGTGACTCTCAGGCTCTAGAGTGCAGGCTCAGTAGTTGTGGCGCATGGGCTTCGTTGCTCCACAGCACGTGGGATCTTCCCAGACCAGGGCTCGAACCTGTGTCCTCTGCATTGGCAGGCGGATTCTTAACCACTGTGCCACCAGAGAAGTCCCTTCGCACATTTTTTAATCAGGTAATTTGATTTGTTGTTGTTGAGTTGTAGTAGTTCTTTGTATATTCTGGATATTAACCCTTTATCAGATATGTGACTTATATTTTCTCCCGTTCTGTAGGAGGCCTTTTTACTCTGTTTATTGTATCCTTTGTTGCTACATGTGTCCCTACTGTCAACCAGAAGACAATATTCCCAATGACTTTGAAGGCCCCATATACCCTGTTCCTCCCTTGACATAAGCAACCATTAGCCTTTCCTTACTTTTCTTACTTGTCCCATATATGCATCATCTCTAAACAATATATATAGTTTGGTTTTATATTTTTAGAATTTATATAAATGGAATCATACTGGATGTATTTTTCTGTAACCTGTTGCTTTAGTTCTATATTACTTTTGTGACATGCACCTGAGTGTGATACACCTAGCTGGAGTTTATTCATTTTTATTGCTGAATGGTTTTCCATCATATGACTGCAACATGGTTTGTTTATTCACCTGTTAATGGACACCTGGGTTTTTTCTGGCTTTTGCTTATTATAAACAATGCTGCCTGTGAACGACCTGTACATGTAATCTGGGGTATTTGTGAAGGACCTTCTCTAGGGTGTGCCCAAGAGTGACCTTCTTAGGCCATAAGTATGTACATCTTTAATTCTACTAGATAACACCAAATTGTTTTCCAGAGCGGTTGTACCAGTTTGTATACCACCACAGTGTACGAGTTCCTGCTACTCCACATCACTGCTGACACTTGGTATTGTCTGACTTTTTAACTTCTGTCAGTCAGTGGATGGGAATAAAAAGATATATCACTGTGGCTTTAATCTGCATTTCCAAAGACCCTCTGTTCTAACTTGCCAGAGAATAAAGTCTGGTCTTCTGCATGAGGTGGGGTAAAGATGTGAGCATCTAGCAGCTTCATATATATAAAGCTGCTATATATATATATTTTTTCAATTATATATATATATATATATATATATATATATATATATATACATATAATTGAAATATATGTGATCTAGCAGCCTCTTGCACAGGTGTCCAAGCTCCCACGCTTAAGCCAGAGTCTCTCATTATGTTGGAAAGGGCTGTGGTATCCATGGTTCTACCCCTCTTTTCCTCTCCTTTCATTCTTGCCAGAGCCTTGTGTCTATTTTACTAATTTCAAAGAACCAACTTTTGGTTTTATTGATCTTTGTTTTTTCTATTTCACTAATTTCTGCTGTCTTTGTGATTTCCTTCCTTCTACTTTCTTTGGGTTTATTCTACTGTGGTTTTTCTAACTTCCTGGGTTGGGGCTTAGCTTACTTTTTTAAGGCTATACATTTACTCTTAAGTACTGCTTGAGCTACACTCCACACGTTTTCAAATGTCACGTTTTCATTGTTGTTCAGTTCTAACATTTTTTTAGATTTTCATTGTATTTCTTCTTGGACAAATCAGTTATTGGGAAGTGTATTTTTACTTTTTTTTTTTTTTTGTGGTACGCAGGCCTCTCACTGCCGTGGCCTCTCCCGTTGCGGAGCACAGGCTCCGGACGCGCAGGCCCAGAGGCCATGGCACACGGGCCCAGCCGCTCCACGGCACGTGGGATCCTCCCGGACTGGGGCACGAACCTGCGCCCCCTGCATCGGCAGGCGGACTCCCAACCACTGCCCCACCAGGGAAGCCCGGGAAGTGTATTTTTAAATTTAAATTTGTAAATTAAAATTTTCAAACATATGGGAGGACTTAATTTCAGTTTTATTATCCATTTATGATTTTATTCTATTGCAGTTTGAGAACATGATCTGTATGATACGCATTATTCTAGTATTTGCTGAGATTTGTTTTGTGGCTGAGAACATGGTGGGTTTTATTAAGTGTTCAAGGTGAACTTGAAGTGTGTAGTCTCTAGTTTGGGGATGTCTGTTAATCAAGCGTGTTCAATTTGTGCCATATTCTTCCTACTTTTGTCTGCTTGAGCTACCAATTGGAGTGAGAGGTAGTGTGATTTACGGTGGTGAATTTACTAATTTATTAATTTTTCCTTTTACTGCTACTTTTTTGTTTGCTGTACATTTGAGGCTCTGTCATTAGGCAGCTACACACACATTCACAATGGTTAATGCTTCTGAATGGATTATTTCTTTAATCATTGGGCAGCAACCTCTTTTATTCCTAATAATGATTTGTGCCCTGAGGTGTACTTTGTCTGATGTTAATTTCTCTCCACTAACTTCCTTTTGAATGGTATTAGCTGGGTATGTCTGTTTCCATTTGTATCAATTAGGGTTTGGTGGCAGACCACAGAACCATTCTAGCTTTGTAAGTTGAAAAAAAAAGGATTTATTATCAGGTAGTGACGACTTGCACAATCTTGGGAAGAGATGGAGGAACAGCTCCTAACCCTCCAAATTGCCACTTGTCCTGGATCAGGAACAAATCCTAACCTCAAAACTCAGCTAAGGGACTTCCCTGGTGGTGCAGTGGTTAAGAATCGCCTGCCAATGCAGGGGACACGGGTTCGAGCCCTGGTCCGGGAAGATCCCACATGCTGTGGAGCAACGAAGCCCCTGCGCCACAACTACTGAGCCTGAGTGCTACAACAACTGAGCCCCCATACCTAGAGCTGGTGCTCCACAACAAGAGAAGCCACCGCAATGAGAAGCCTGCACATTGTAACGAAGAGTAGCCCCCGCTCACCGCAACTAGAGAAAGCCTGTGCGCAGCAATGAAGACCCAACACAGCCAAAAAAAAAAATAAAAAAAAAAAAACTCAGAGAAAACACAGTCTATCTCCCATCCCCACAGATGAGAGACCAAGCACCTCGCGTCCATGCGTCTCTTCAACCACCAGCTGCCTCTCTGCTGGCCAATGCACCCTCGGACCACCTCCAGTCTGGAGCTCTCAGCCAGCCACACCCTCCTAGCGCTTACTCATCATTTCCGCTGGGGCCAAGGGCCTGGGCCCAGCAAGCACTAATCAGGCAGCACCTTCTCCCCGACCTGTCCCTTCTTCCGCAATGGATGCCATCGCCCAACCAGCCACCCAAGCCAGAACTCAGGGGTCACCTTGACTCTCACTCCACCCGTCCCCTCCCCCAGAGTCTGAGGTACCCCCCGCATGGCTTTCTTCTATTCTCTCTAGTGCATCTGGGATTTCAGGCCTCAGCACGTCTGGCCTGGGTTGCGTCAAGCGGTGTGCTCCTTCGTCTCTATCTATCTCTTTACCTGTGATCCATCCATCCATCTACTATCATCACCAGTCTATCATCTCTCTTTATTATCTATCAGTCATCGATCACTTCTACCTCTTTATGATCAATGTATCCATCATCTATTATTTATTTTTTGAGGCGAAATTCACATAACACAAAATTAACCCTTTTAAAGTGCACAATTTGTTGGTATTTAGCATACTGACAGTATTGTGCAACCATCACCTCTATAGTTCCAGAACATTCTCATTACCCCGAAAGGAAACCTTGACCCCATTCAGCAGTCACTACCCAGCCCCTGGCACCCATTGGTCTGCTTTCTTTGTCAAGCTGAATAATACTCCATTGTACGGACAGACCACATTTTGCTTGTCCATTCATCTGTTGATGGACACTCGAGTTGTTTCCACTTTTGGTTACCATCAATAGTACTGTTAAGAATGTTCATGTATGAGGGTTTTTAAAAAATTTTATTTATCTATTTATTATTTTGGGCTGCATTGGGTCTTCGTTGCTGTGCACGGGCTTTCTCTAGTTATGGCAAGTGGGGGCTGCTCTTCATCGTGGTGCGCAGGCTTCTCATTGCGGTGGCTTCTCTCATTGTGGAGCATGGGCTCTAGGCGCGTGGGCTCAGTAGTTGTGGCTCATGGGCTCTAGAGCGCAGGCTCAGTAGTTGTGGCGCATGGGCTTAGCTGCTTAGCTGCTCCGCAGCTTGTGGGATCTTCCCGGACCAGGGCTCAAACCCGTGTCCCCTGCATCGGCAGGCAGATTCTTCCCTGCGCCACCAGGGAAGCCCCACGTATAAGGTTTTGATTGAACATCTATTTTCCATTCTCTTGGGTCTATATCTCCGAGTGGAAGTGCTGGGTCACATGGGAACTCTGCCTAGCTTTCCAGGACCTGCCACACTGTTCCCCATGATGGCTGCCCCACCTCTGTCCCACCAGCAGTGGGTGAGGGCCAAGCGCAGTGCTCTTGCCTCCCTCCAAGAAACCCTCCACGCAGCCTCCGTTAAGCATGAATCCCGTGTTGTTTCCATCCTGCTGAAAACCCTTCAGTGGCTTCTCACTGCTTCTGAAGGCCAGGCTCTGGAAGTGAGGTCCCTCCCTCCCCCCTGCACTTGGCATTGATATCCTGCATCTTACTCCTGATTCACCCCTGGGCCTCTGCACAAGCGTTCCCCCTTCCTAGAAGGCCTAGAAGCACTGTGTCCCCACTGCTCCTTGCCTGGCTGCCTCAGGACTCTTCCTCCGTGTCCCCTGCCAGCCCGTTTGGCAGCTCACTGGTTTTCTCTCAGCATCTCTCTTGGAGCTCGTCACGGGTGGACTGGACCTCGGTCCTCTCCTCTCCACCCTGGCACAAGGTGGGGCTGGGTCCAGAGTCCTCGTCCGGCTCAGCCGTCCTTTTTGTGAGATGTTGCTGATGCCGCCTGCCCACGGCTGTGTCTGCCGGAGAACGCGCAGGGCAGCATCTTCGGCTGGGGGTAGGGCTCAAGGCTCCTCCTCCCCACGCAGGCCACTGCTGCCCCTCCCGCCTCTCCCCCAAGCCTCTCCCCCAAGCCCCAACCGACAAAGAGGCTGGGAGGCAGGACTGCACTTTCCACAGGAGGTTTTTACTGAGGAACTGAGGGAGGTTCCCTGACCCGAGGGCTGAGGGCCTGAAAGGCACACGGCGGCGCGGCGGCGGGGTCTCCCCCTTGGGTGGGGGCAGTCTTTGCAGAGACAGCTTCCCCACTGACCCCTCTTTGGCACTGAACTGGGACAGCGGTGCCCTCATGCCCGGCAGCCCCAGCATCCCCGCCCCCACCCACGCCCTGGCGGTTGGCAGTGTAGGCTGGTGGGGTAGCGGGCTGGCTGGGGGCCCAGGCCACCTCCCCCGCTGGCAGGGTGCTCATGTTGGCGATGGAGGAATCCAATAAATTAGCCTGAAGGGGAGAGGGCTGGGGACGGAGGGGGATGGGGTCTACATTCTTGTCATTGCTCGGTAGGAAATGTGCAATTCTTCTTCCCGAGGGCCCTTTGGGATGACTGGTGGGGAGAAGGGGCACAGATGAGGGGCCCTGCCTCATCGCGGGGCCCACTTGGCCGTTTTTATGGCAGTAAGGGTGTTCTGGGGGACGGGAGCCTCGGCGGGCCACTGGGATGATGGCAATAGAGAGATGGACCATCCGTGATGTCTCCAAGGGACCGCAGAGGAGGGAATGGGGGGACTCCAGACTCAGGAGGCGCTGCCCCGCAAACACCAAGGCTCCTGGGCACAGGCTGGTGCTGTGAGCGGGGCCGCGCCTCTGGCCCCTCTCCCCTTCCACTCGCCCAGGTCCCAGTCTGGTGGGGCTGGGAAGTGGGCACGGGTTTCGCTGGCTGTCCTCTGGGAGGCCTGGGAGGACGGCAAAGCATGCAGGGTGGGCCCGCAGCGGGGCGGTGGAGGGGAAGGCTTGGTGGGCAGGCGCTCCGTTTCCTTCACGTGATCCGAGGGCTTGGTGTGGGGCGTGGGCCAAGGGCTAAGAGCCAGGGCTGTCTGTCAGGTGGCAGCGGTCTGGAGGACTCCGGGGCCTTGGCCCAGGATCTGGCAGAGCTCCTGTAGGCGCCGCTGCATCTTGGGGATGCCCGCCAGCTGCTGCTCAAGCCGCTGCTTTTCCTCAGTCAGGCTCAGGCGGGCGGCCGAGTCCAGCTTCTCAAACTTCCAGCCACCCTCCCCATCGAACTGTAGTAAGTGTGTGTGGTACTTCCTGTCCCAGGAGAGGGAGCGGAGGTCGTTTGGCAGCACCGCCCCCTCCCCAGCTGCAAAGCCACAGGCGCGTCGCTCGCCGGAACGGAGGGCACCTACCACAGGGAGGGCCGGTGGGTGATGGAAAGCAGGGCGATGCCTGCATCCTTGGCCGCCTGGAAGATCTTGCCTTCCACGTCGATGCTCACGGCACTGGTACACTCATCCAGGAGGGCGTACTTGGGCCTTGGGGGTGGGGGCTGAGTGCGTGAGCCTGTGGACCCTCCAAGGCCAACAGCCCGGGCTGGCCCCAGCCCCCAGTGGGGGCGGGAAGCCTGATCTGCATGCTGACCCCCTGTCCTTGCGGTCCCATCCCTGCTGGGCCCTGGCGGGCAGGGCAAGGCCTCCTGATGGCGCTGCCCTCCCCGCTTAAGGGGCTCCCAGGGAGCACAGATGCCGAGCAGGCTCCTGGGAGCACCCAGGCAGCACCCTTGTCTCTGCCCCTGGCCCGGAGGACTTCCAGTGCCCGAGGGAGCCCAACCACTCAGGACAGCGTGGCTCACCTGTGGTAGAACATGCGAGCCATGCCAACTCTCTGCTTCTCGCCCCCGGACAGAACGTCCTTCCAGTCACACACGGCCTCCCAACCTGGCAGGAGACAAAGGTTGCTGTTCAGTTCAACAAGGGCCGGGCAGCACGGGCAGAGGGCCCGGGCCCAGGCACAGTGGCTGTGGTGGGAGGGGCCGGGCCACCAACAATAGCGGAACACAGCAGCGCACGTGACTTGGGGAAAGGCTGTCCACTGGGGACTTGTGCTCTGGGTACCTGTCTGTCTGTGGGGACACCGGAATAGCTCAAAAGAGCTGGGACCAGAATTACATCCCCTCCAAGAAAGGATACATGGGAGTCCTCACCCGCAGGACATGAGAATGCCACTGCATTTGGAGACAGGGTCTTTACAGAGGTGATCGAGTTAAAGTGAGGTCACTGGGGTGGGTCCTCATCCAATGGGACTCGTGTCCTTATAAAAAGGGGACATTTGGAGATGCAGATACGCACAGAGGAGAGACAACATGAAGACACAAGGAGCAGACGGCAACTGCAAGCCCAGGAGAGAGGCCTGGAACAGACCCTCCCTCACGGTCCCCAGAAGGAAATGCCCCTGCCCACACCCCTGGATCTTGGCCTCCTGGCCTGCACAACTGGGAGACGATACGTCTCTGTCGTTTGCCCCACCCAATCTGTGGTGCCAGCGAACTCACACAGGACCTGATGGGGTGCTAATGAAGTGCCAGTGGGCATCAAACAGTCACGGCAGAGCCCCAAGGATGGCTGCGATGGGCTCTCCAGAAGGCTTCTCACCCACAAGCGCCAGGCCTGTGCGTCTCATCAGAAACGCCTCCTCGCCTGCTCCCTCCACTGCCTTTCCAGAAAACTAGAGATTTTGGCAGGGCACGTGGCCACACACAAAAAAGACAAAATCCCCCAGCTTGCCTTGATGAGAGGTTTAACCACAGGACTGAATTCTGGCCAGTGGGGTATAAGTGTAAGTGTTAACACACGTGGCAGCTTCTGGAACTTTCTTTAAAGGACAGGCGACATTCACTCTATGATTTGCACCTCCCCCCCCCCACCCCGCCACTTTCTCCATCCTATGGCCTGGGATATGATGTGATGCTGGAGCAGACACCTTGGACCGTGAGGTGACCTTGGGAAAGGAAGCCACATATAACAGAGTGACCTGGGGGCCTTCGTGGAGTGGGGCTGCCCCCACCAACTGCAGCCTGCCTTCCTCGGGACTTCTATGTCACGGTTAAGATGAACGTGCAAATTATTTCAGCCACAGTTGGTGGATGGTTCTATTACTCACAGCTGAACTCGATGCTAATGGGTGTAATGGCCGGCCTCAGGGGCCCCAGGCACTCAGGGGTGTGTGGAGTCCAGGAGGAGGGGTACACTCCCAGGGCGAGCGAAAGAGGCCCGACCAGGCCAGGGCGAAGCTGGGGATAAAGCTTTGCAGGGACCATGGCAACCAGGGCAGGCCCGGGAGGAACAGCCCCACTGAATCCGCCGCCTGTGGCCCCCCTTCTGCACAGGTGACAACACCTGGGAAGGACTCTCATGAGTCACCTGCCACGTCCTGCGGAGCCCCCATGGGTCCTCACAGGCACTCTTTCATTTACTGCTGGCACTGAGGTTGAGACTGGTACCTGGCCCCTTCTACAGGTGGAAAACATCTCAAGAGGTCAGGTTTCGCTCAAGGTCAAGCTGCCCCTTCGTAGCCTAGGTAGGACTCGGACCTCTGCCACTCAGCTTGCAGTATAAAAATCCAAACTCTGGCAGCTGGACCGCACTCCTCTTCTGCCCCTCTGGGCACGACAGGCAATTAAAGACCAACCTGAGAAGTCCCCAAGCGATGCGTTCTCTGGCCATCGGCCTGTCTCTCCCTCCTGCGGTCTCTTCCCAGGGGACACACCTCCCAGGCTCGAGCCAGACACGTGGGTGGGCAGGCGTCCCCTCCACCTCTGCTCCCACTGTGCACGCTGCAGGCTGCCCTGCCCACACCCATGCTCTGCCCTCTCGCTGAAATGCATAACTGACCTGTCGCTTCCCGCCTGGCCCAAGAGGCCCTGCCTGCCACGGAGCGCAGAGCCTGGAGAGCGTGCCCCGCTGGGTGGCCCCCGCCAGGCTTGGCTCCCTTCCCGAGTGGAGTGCACTCAGGCCATCTGCGGCCGCCCGCTTCCTGCCGGTCCTCCCCAGGGGGCGGGGCTCTCCAGGCCACATAGCGCTTCGGACTTGCGAACTTTGGTTGGGGTAGTCTTCATCCCTCGGGGGCCAGGAGGGAGGCACGGGCAGGCGCAGCAGCAGGTTCCCGGCTGAGCCTTGGGACAAAGGACGATCGATTGATGGCTTCCCCTGTGGCACTGATGAGTGGGATGCCCCTTCCCCTACCTCCTTCCCGCTGCAGGATGTGGTTCAGGTGCACGATGTCCAGAATGGCTTCCAGATGCGGCTCTGAAAAGCCCTTCCTTCGCATGTCCTCCACCGAGTCCGGGTAGATCACTTGGTCGCGCAAGGAGCCCACAGACATGTAGGGCCTGCGGGAGAGCCATGTGTCCGCCGAGGGAAGGGCGGCCCGGCTGCCCTGCCGATGCCCTGTGCCTGAGCGGGCTCCGCACGGGCCCTGCCTGCCCGAGGGGGGCCGACCAGAAGGCCGCAGACGCCGCCGCACAGCGTGCCGCGCCCACCCACTCACACACGCACGCACACTTGGGTTGCACACACGCATCATGGCACACGTGCAGGTACTCGGGCACACACACTCATGCATGCACACGCACCCCCAGCTGTGAAGCTGCTGGGTGAGCGGCTGGGTCGGGGCGGAGTGGCAGCACCCTGCCGCCCTCTGCCCAGGCCTCGGGCCCTGCCATCTCCGGGACGTCAGGTTCCGCAGGTCAGAAGGGGTGGGGGCGGACCTGGGGACGCTGGCTCCCTCCCCCCCCCCCCCCCCCCCCGCCGCCGGTGGCCCCATCACCGCACCACTCACCTCTGGGGGACGTAGAACATGCGCTGGGGTGGGGGCTTGTAGAGCACGCCACCATAGGTGGGCCAGAGGCCGCCCAGGATACGGAACAGAGAGCTCTTGCCGCAGCCGTTGGGGCCGGTGATGAGCAGGTGCATGCCCTCTTCCACCTGTAGAGGCAGCGGCCGTGGAGCCCGGCCCGGGCCTCCCTCTCCTTACCCACGGGCTGCCTGACAGCCTCGGAGAGGCCCCACACCCAGCACATGCCGTCCTCCATCTCTTGGTGAGGAATGGCAGGGCCCTGACGGTGAGCTCTGGTATCCAGAGCCCTAACCGGCTGCCTGTTTCAGGCACTGCCTTGTCCCCTATGGCCCCGACATGCACCAGAGAGCAGGGGGCCAGTAGGAGGAGGGCCTGTTCTGCTACAGTCCAACAAACGGGTACGCGCCCCAGACGGTCAACGTCAGCCTGCAGCCCAGCCATCCCACTTCACCTGGAAGCCAAGCGTCAAGCACCTGAGGCCCCCCATGAGCCAACTACATCATGTCCCCTGGTGTTCTGGAAACACCTGCTATAGGAAAAAGGCCCGAGCAGGCGGGGATCGTGCCGTCCTCGGGGTGGGGGAGAGCATGAGGCACGGAGTCAAGGCACGTGGGGTACAGCTTCCGCTGCCCACCACCATGTGTGACATCACAGCAACACTAAGGGCCTTCCAGCCAGTGCAGTCCTCGCGAGATCCCAGAGTGTGTCGGATACGCGCGTCCATCTGGTTTATCCCGGTCAGTGCCATGGGTTGAACTGTGTCCCCTCAAAGAGTCCTGGGTTGGAGTCCTAACTCCCAGGACCTCAGAATGTGACCTTACTTGGAAATAGAGTCTTTGCGGATATAATGAAATTTAGATGAGGAGTGGGGTGGGCCCCTAATCCAGTGTGACCTGGTGTCCTTATAAATAGGAGACATTTGGACACAGAGACACGTGCACAGGGAGAGTGCCATGTGAAGATGAAGGCAGGGACTTCCCTGGTGGCGCAGTGGTTAAGAATCCGCCTGCCAATGAAGGGAACAGGGGTTCGAGCCCTGGTCGGGAAGATGCCACATGCCGCGGAGCAACTAAGCCCGTGCGCCACAACTACTGAACCCGCAAGCCACAACTACTGAGCCTAAGTGCCGTAACTACTGCGCCCGCACGCCTAGAGTTGGTGCTCCACAACAAGAGAAGCCACCGCAATGAGAAGCCCGCGCATGGCAATGAAGAGTAGCCCCTGCTCGCCACAACTAGAGAAAGCCCGCGCGCAGCAACAAAGACCCAACGCAGCCAAAAAAAAAAGATGAAGGCAAAACACCAGAAGCTGGGAGAGGCCTAGACACCCTGATCTGAAATTCTGTTGGTTGAGCCCCTCGTTTGCTGTTCCTCCTTTGTTAGACTATAAACTCCCTCGGGCAGGGCCCAGGCCCCGCCTCTGTGCAGGTGTGGGAGGGCTGGTTGGTCAGGCCCCGGCTCCTCTGTGTGCCTGGCTCCGGGGGAGCTGCGTGGCCCCAGCCAGCTCCACGGCTGCCTCCCTCGTCTCCTTCCGTGCATCTCTCCGACCGCCCTTCTGACCCTATCACCTGGCTGATCAGGGCCAGGAACTGCTCCCCACCCCCAACATCTCCCAGCCCTGGAGCCCAGCTCCACCAGCGGCTCTGCCAGGACAGAGCCCTTGCTCAGCCCCTGGTCACCCGTTCCTCGGCTGACCTCGCTCCTTAACAAGCCACGCCCCTGCTCACCATGGCCTCTGAGCTTTGCCCAGCGGGGCTTCCACTGGGCCTGCCTGGAAGCCATTCACCCTGCATAAACTGGCCGTCAGTGGCAGCCCTACACCCCAAGGGTGACTACTGCCAGGGGCGATGGGGATCGCACCACTGGCCTGCATCCAGCCTCCAACTGGCTCTCAGGCCCCCTCTCAGCAGATCAAGGAAAGGAGTTCTAGGCGCTGGCCCTTCCTGCCTATTCCCTGCCTGGCCGTGGCTTCCGCTGCCCTGGCTCCTCAGCGGGGCACACGTGGCCCCTGCAGGACCTGGGCCCGAAGCCCCTTGGCTCCTCGTCCCTGCCCTCTTCTTCACCACGCAGCCCGCCTGCCCGCCCAGAGGCTCCTGGGTGAAGCTTCATGTGACCTCTACTCCCCCAGGGATGCAGACCTCTAGCCTACCTTTCCTGTGGCCCTCGCTGGACCCGGGACAGCCATCTAACCATGGATCTTTTCTTTTTTTTTTAAAGTTTAATTTGGCCACACTGGGCGGCATGTGGGATCTTAGTTCCCTGACCAGGGATCAAACCCGCGCCCTTGGCAGTGGAAGCGTGGAGTCTTAACCGCTGGACCACCAGGGAAGTCCCAAATCTGGGATCTCTGTAACCCTTTGGGGTTCCCCTGATTTACCTATGGTTTACAGGGTCCAGCCTGGAGCTCAGGGAACATTAGTTGAATGAATGGATGACTCCTGCACCCAGGACTCCCTTTCACTCTATCATTCCCTGACCCTGTCCAGAGCCCTGGCTGGGAACACAGGTCACTGGTGAATGTCTGCCCCCAGGGCATCCTCTCCACAGACAGCTTGCATAATGGCTGAGAGCCCTCCCAGTGGGCCAGGCTGCACCCGGCACACACCCGCCCTGGGGGCCTCTCACAGCAGATCTGTGGGACCTCAAGCCCGGGTCGGTGGAAGAGAATCTCTTTCATCACAGCTGGAGTTGGACCAGAGTCCCCAAGTCCTGGGCTACTCAGGGATAGGGGCAGGCGTGGGGTGCTGGCAACGATAGGACCAGGAACCTTTGGGTGACTCCAGCCCAGTGCAGGTAATCACTGGTCTCTCTTAATCAGCTCTGACTCCACTGCCCCAGAACTAACAGTCACTCAGAGACACGTTGGTCTTTCACCTTGAGCTTAGCCTGCCTGCCACGTAGACCTGGGGTCCATGGCTACTGGCAGTGCGGGCAGGCTGGATGCTGAGGGCTGAGGTGGGTGCAGAAGGCCAGGCCCCGGGCCCCAGAGCTGGGCTCGGCCCCGCCCGTGCTTCCAGGTTGGGGCTCCCCTCCGCCCTTCGACCTACCCTGATGTTGAGGCTGGCCACCACTACCTCCCCCGTGGGCGTGACGATGGGGATGTTCTCACACACGATCCCCTGCTCCACATCCACCACTTGGCCTGGAGAGAGAACGCGAGGAGGGGAGAGAAGGAGCAGAGCTCTCCCTCCACCTTCCGGTGGGCACCATCTACCCCCAACCCACGACAGCATGCCAGTGTGTGGCCCAGGGGCCCTTGGGAATACAGTGCAGCTGCCCACCAGCTGACTACAGCCCCCTTGCTGTGCTCTGGGCGGCGGAGGGGCAAAGCCGGTTCCCTGGCCTCTGGAGCCCGAGCGTGGCGTCCGCTCCTGTAGCCCCTCAACGCCACACCACCTGCAAGGCGGCTCCGACGCCTGGGGCCTCTTCCACAGCGCCCCAGCCCCTACTGGAGCTGCGAACTTCTCTCGCTGCCCGCGTGGGTGAGTGATCCCCTCCGCTCAGGGACCACGCCCCCCTCTCTCGCAAAGGGAAACCCTGGCCAGGGCACCTGGAAGGGACTGGGCACGTGAGCACAGTGGCCAGCGGCGACCACTCTGAGAGGGAGGGCTGCGGGGGCCGCAACGTGCCCAGGAAGCCCTCTGTGGGGCGCTGGGCAGCCTGCCGTGGGAGGGCCGGGACCAGGGCGGCCTCTCTGGGGAGGGCACCCTTACCTCGGATCTGCAGGGACCCCTCCACACGGACACCGGACCTCACCACGGCCCCGGACCCTGCCTGAGCGTCCTCTGGCTCCCCGGGCCTCTTGAAACGGCAGTGCCGGACGTCTTCAAATACCTGGAACATCTCGTGGACCCGGGCTGTGTAGCCAGCCAACTCTGTCACCTGCAGGGAGGGCGACCGTGGCTCAGCCCCTGCCAGTGGGGGTGGGGAGGGAGGGGAGATGGTAGGGGTGGGGGCTGGGCGGGGGGTTACCTCCTTGTAGGACACCATGACCCGCTCGATGGCGTCCGCGGCAGCTGTGAGGAGGTTGCGGGCGATGGTGAAGGCTTCCGTGCGCTCGCTCACCAGCTCCTCCTCCCTCGCCTCCAGGGCCACCTTCTTCGCCACCTCCGAGTCTGCAGAGCACAGTGGGGCGCGGAGTGGCAAGGACAGTGGAAAATCATAACTGACCCACTGGGGGAGAGAGCAAGTCTGTCCAGCCAATGGTGCTTGGACAACCGGGTATCCACATGCAAAAGAAGGACCCCTACCGCACACCACACACAAAAACTAACTCAGAGTGGAGCACCGGCCTGCACGGAAGAGCTAAGACTACACAACTCTTAGAAGAAAGCAGGGGTAAACCTTCGTGCCCTGGGATTAGGTATGGCTCCTTAAATACGACACCAAAAAGCACAAGTGACAAAAGCAAAACAGGTAAGGGAGCTTTGACAAAAGTAAAAAGTTCTGGGCACCAAAGTAAGTCATCCAGAAGGTGAAAACACAACCTACAGACTGGAAGAAAATATCTGCAGATCATATATCTGCTAAGGGCCCAGGTCCCAGAATACATAAAGAACTTTTTCAATTCAACAATAAAGAGACAAACGACTCAATTAAACAATGGGCAAAGGATCTGAATAAACATTTCCTCTGTAAGATATACAAATGGCCAAGAAGCATACGAAAAGATGTTTATTGGTCACCAGGGAAATACAAAATCAAAACTTCGATGAGACACCACTTCACACTCACTAGGATGGCTATAAGTGAAAAGACAGTAAAAGTGTTGGTGAGGAAGCGGAGCAGTTGGCCCCATGGGACACTGCTGGTGGGGATGAACAATGGTGCAGCTACTGTGCAAGACAAGTTTGGCAGTTCTTCCAAATGTTAAACAGAGGGTTACCAAATGACCCAGCAATTCCACTCCTAGGTGTGCATATATCCAAGAGGAGTGAAGACAGAGGTCCACACAAAAAATGATACATGAATGTGCGTAGCAGTTATTCGTAAGAGCCGAAAGATGGAAACAACCCAAACGTCTACCGATGGATGAGTGGATAAACACAATGTGGTAGCTATATACATACAATGGAACATTATTCAGCCATAAGAAGGAATAAAGTAC
This sequence comes from Mesoplodon bidens, assembly GCF_964165515.1. Taxonomy (NCBI): domain Eukaryota; kingdom Metazoa; phylum Chordata; class Mammalia; order Artiodactyla; family Ziphiidae; genus Mesoplodon; species Mesoplodon bidens. The sequence goes on from NC_138163.1 coordinate 989,338, forward strand.
TGATTAATCCTACAGCGTGGATGAATCGTAAAAACACAATGCTAAGTAAAAGAAGCCAGATACAGAAGGCCACATATTGTGTGATTCCATTTATATGAAATGTCCGGAAGACGCAAACCCATAGCGACAGGAAGATGAGTGGTCGCTGAGGGCTGCCAGGTGGGGTGGGGAGTGACCACTAATGGGTCCGGGCTTTCTTGTTGGGGTGGTGACAATGTTCTAGACTTAGATAGTGGTGATGGTTGCACAACTTTGTGACTATATCAAAACCCACTGAATTGTACCTGTTAAAAAGGCCGAATTGTATGGTATGTTAATTACGTCTCAATAACGCAGATATTGCGTCCTGCACGACAACGGCAGCCCCTGCCGAGCCTCTCAAACAGGAATACCCCCTTCAGACCTCCAGTGTACCCCGTGCCGCCCTCATCTCTCCCCTTGCTGCCGTATTCTGCGGCTATCCTCGATGCTTCTATCTCTCCCTGAGAGCCTGCTCCTGTCTTTACTTGGTTTTTTCTTTTCTGTCTCAGTTGAGACCCCATGGTCGCTCACTTCAACCCTCTCTTGTCAATGGCCTTGACTCCCTTGACCGTTGGACCCCCTAGAGGGGCAAGGTTTTTACACAAGGAATGTTCTGGAAATGGTGATGGGGAGCAAGGGGGAGGCCAAGTCTGAGGGCTAACTCTATCCAGGGGCATAAATGGATCTGAGGTTGGAGCCTCAAGGATGTGATGGTGGGGGTGGGCTGGGAAGGGCCAGGGAGTCAGGTCAGGGCAGGTGCAGTGTGGGGTGGATAGGGCCAGACAGCTGGCTGGAGCACCAGGAGTCCAGGGAACTGGGCGGGGGAGGGGAGTGGTGATTCTGACAGTCTAAGGTCCCTAGGCAGGGGGGACACAAACCCTCCTCGCCGGACATCCTGAGAGCTGGAAAGGGACTGCGCACAAAGGGAAAGGGTCTGCGCGGGGGCCCTGGCAACAGTGGGCCCCTGCCTGGAGACAGCATAACCCTCTGCAGCTTTCCTCGGAGCCTTGGGGGCTAAGATGAGTGCCCTAGAGCCAGACACCTGACAGCTCTTCCTGGCCAGGCCGCCATGCCGGCAGGCCAGAAAGGCAAAGGTAGCTACATCTTCCCCTGTGGATAATCGCTGGCCTCCTCACCTGCTTCCCAGCGCTCTCTGTCTCCAGTTACTGGGGACACAGCAGGGACAAAACAGACAAACCTCTGGCCTCCTTGAGTTTAAAGTGGCAGAGCCTCTATAAGGCAGCCGCAGACGGGGAGCAGACGGGCTGTTCAGCAGCGAGGCAGGGGAGGGGGAGAGAAAGGTGGAGCGGTGGTCTCACCTAGAGGGTGCCTGTGAGCAAAGCTCCCACAGAGGGAGGGAGGGGCCGCGGGATGGCAGAATGAAGAACATTCCTGGCAGAGCGAGGAGGAGCAAAGGGCCTGAGGCGGAAGCAGGCCTGGTGTTCCGGGGGAGGCCAGTGAGACGAGCGGAGTGAGCCAGGGGGATGGGAGCGGTCCACACGTTCACAGGTGACTGGCTATAAGGGCCATGAGCGTGGGGACAGGAGCTCAGGACTCTGAATCGCCCACAAAGCCCGACACAGCAGAGGCGCCAAAAAGTCCTAGGCCTTCAGAGGAGGGAGAGGCCTCGGGGACTAGACAGGGTGAGCTGTGCCCAGTGCCCAGTGCCAGCTTCAGAGGGAAGCGGCCACAGGCACTTCCTCACAGAAACCACGGCTTGGTTTCCTCCCAGGTCCGTTCCCATGCTCCTGGCCTAAATCAAGGCCACCCTTAGTGTAGGTCCATTGGTGGAAGCAACTACCCCCTCCAATTAAACCTTTCCTCTTGGGGGTCACCCAGAGAGGGACAGACAGCTGAGGGTACGGAAGCCCCAAGGGAGAGACACCAATAGGGAGAGAATCAGAGAGACTTCTGGTTCTGAAACACGCACGTCAGGCTCTCTCTTTACATATATCTGAAAACCCTCTTACTACCAAACTGCATAAAATATAACACCTTTTAAATCAGAGCTGTGCTTGCAGAAAAGCAAGGGAAATTCCCAGGAGTGAGAAGAGAACCCAGTAGCCAGGTGCTCCTGTGACATCCCCAGAGACGGAGAAGATAGGGCTCTAGGTGCAAGGACCAAAAGGTCTCCTCTAAGAATTTGTAATTATGTGTCTGGGCTGCAAATTAATATCACCTGCAAGTGCGGGGACCCCTCCTCCCCCAAGCAGAGAAGTTAACATGAAAGTGGCCTCCAACTGGTTCATTACCGGGCAGCCGCTTGGCTAAAACTAAAGCAAATGTGCGCAGGGGAATCCTACCCTCTAGTTAGGCTAGACCCAACGACCACGAGCAAAGAAGACCGGCAGATGGAAGATAAAGCTGGCTTAGACCCCCAAGAATTCAGACAACCGAATAGCTGCACAGAGACCATGGAATGAACATGATTAATATGGTCGCCGGCAGAACTTTACAGAAAAAGGCATTGAAATAAAAAACAATTCAAATTAGGGACTTCCCTAGTGGTCAGTAGTTAAGGCTCTGTGCTTCCAATGCAGGGGGCACGGGTTCGATCCCTGGTCGGGGAGCTAAGATCCCTCAAGCAGCGTGGTGTGGCCAAAAAAAAAGAAAATTCAAATTAGATGCAGCAGAAGAGAAAACTAGCAAATGTATGAGCAGGAAAATCTGAGGAAAACTCCCAAAATAGACAGTGCTAGATGGGGAAAAGTGAAGAGAGACGGACAGTCACAAAGGAGTGAGAAGCCCAACACGCAATGAGAATTCCAGAAGGAAAGAGTAAAAAGAATGAGAGAGGCAATATTTGAAAAGATAACAGCTGAGAACTTTCCAGAACGATGGAACAATCTGAGTATTCAATGGCCATACAACAAGTCTCAAGCAGAATAGACAGAAACGCACAGGCAAACGCTTCCTAAAGAAACTGCAGAAAAAGAGAAAAGTCTAACCAGGGAGACCACGCAGGCTGCTGAGAGCAGTTAAGCTGGTAACAGATTTTCCAACGGAGGCAACAGGATGTTGTCTGTGGGCTGAGAGAAACCGACCGTCCGTCTCAACTCCCTCACCCAACTGAACTTCAGTTCGGGGGTAGGGGGAGGATAAAATAAGGACATTTTCAGACAAGAAAATCATCTCGAAGCTCCATGATGAAAGCCTCACAGTAAGGACTTCTGAAGGACGGCTGTCTGAAGGAGGGTCACTGGGCCGCGGGGAAGGGCTGGGAAGCCAAGAAAGCAGAAACTCACAGGTGAATCTGAACACGCACCAACCGGATAAAGCAACGGCAAACCTGTTACTGGGGACATCAGCACGTCAGGCGGGCTGGTCCTCCAGTCCACGTGCTCTAAGGGCCCAGAGGAGGAGGAGCTATTGATTAACCCACACTGTTCTCACATTAACCTTGGAAGGGCAACCATGAAAAGGCTGCAAGCAGAATGAATTCCTTGCAAACCAGTAGAGGAACAAAATGTGAATCCTTCCCAGTCCCCCCAAGGCCTTGGGGAAGGGGGCTCTGCCCTCCACAACCTGCCAGAGCTATTGTAGGCGCGGGTGGGAAAGCCAAAGCCCAGGCCAGGAAGGGGCTCCCTCGACGTACTTCCCCACCCTCCCACTTCCAAGATGAGCCGAGGGCGGGGCCAGATGCGCAAGGGTGCACGCGCCTGCTGAAGGCTGTTCCTGAGTTGCAGTCCCTGGGCTTGGCCAAGTGGGACCAAGAAGCGTGAGATGCTGTAAAGGGGAGCTCTGGGAGAGTGTGACCTGCCGGGTGCCCCCCGACCCCGGAAGTAGAAAAGTCAGGTGGGCCGGCTGAGCACTGGGGCTCCCCCAAGCCTAGCCCAGTGGTGCAGGAGGACAGGCCCCCGCTCACCTGACTCCGAGTACCCGGTGGCGGTGATGATGGGGACAGCCACCATGAGCAGTCCCGAGGCGCTCCACACGTACTTCATGAGGAACTGCTCCAGCATGACATACCACAGGCGTTCCAGCAGAATGAGGTTGATCTGCGAAGCCAGGTCCTGGTAGGAGTGCTGCAGCAGGGCCAGCTCCACCTGCAGATATGGGGCACCGGAGACCCAGAGGCCTGGCGGTCAGTCCCACAGGGGCGACAGCGAGAGTCCCCAAGTGTCGCTCACACAGGCCATGCTGTTTGATGACCACGACAAGGTTGAGAGCCAGGGGTTAGGACTGGGCCACGTTTACAGGGGACAGGTCTCAAACTTGGGGGAGGTATGGGATCGACATCGCAGCATTGGGGTATGGCGGCAGTGAAGGGGCTCACCCCCCCACCTCCTGAGGCCCACGCTCATCCCCTTTCCGCTACCTCTTCAGTTGGAGTGCTCACCACACCCCTCTCTTTGCCCTGGACAGCTTCTCAACATAGGCCGAGGGCAGCCACCTTGCCCGTTTCTTTGGGCAACTGCTGGGGGGCTACCCTGAACTAAGCGAAGGACAGCACAGGAAAGCAAAAGGCGGTTGTTGGTTTTGAAGAACTTGGTTCAATAATCTCTACCTGCTTAGGCCCCGCCTCCCTCTACTTTCCCATAGTTCCTCTGGGTGAGAAACTTTCACTGCATTCTCCCACCAGAACCTGCAGGGCACACTCCCAAGCCAGCTCGTGCAGGAATCGCCCTCAGTGGACAGCCCCACACCCAAGCCAGCTGAGGACTCTGGCCCACCCACTCAGCAGTGAGTGGGCCTCCCCTGCCCTCCCCTTCCTGCACTGGCCACTACCTGCCATCTCAGGAGAGGGACCTGTGCAGGGCCTGGGGAAGAGAGAGGAGGAGAGGGAGTGCGAGAGAAAGAGGCTCCCTGTGACAGCAGCAGTTAGACGGGCGGGGGGCTGGAGTGGTCAGGAAGCAGTCACAGCAAGGTGGCCATTGGGGCATAGATTTCTTGGTCGGGGGGCACATGCCCTAGCCCCGCCTTCCCACCCCTGACTGACAATAGCTGCCCAGCCTGGAACCGTTTCCTTTGTCAAGTGGTTTCACAGCTGACTCTCCATTTGATTCTCACCATGTCCCACTGTGTGTGTATTCTCATGTCCAACGCAGCCCAGATAGGCAAAGTGACCTGCCCCAGCTCACACAGCCTGGAGGTAGCAAGAGGTATGGAATTTGGATCACATTGGCTGAGCCATTAGGAGGACCAAATTCTTGTAAACGATGCTTCATGCTTCCACTTATGAAGAAAGGTCTACCTAGGCACAAGCCAGTAAGAGGTTGTGTGTGTTGGTATGCGCGTGTCTAAATAAGCCTCCTCGAGATCCCAGTAACAGCAGAATACCCTGCTGTCTGCCCTCCAGCCAGTCACCTCTGCCCTAGCCTGTTGATCTGAGCCTGGGCATGGGGACATCTGCCAATGGGACTGGGGTGAGCCACCTGCCTATACAGTAAGGGCAATCAACCCACCCATGAAGGCCCATCACTCCACACTGCTTTCAGGCCTTTGGCTGAGGCCTAAACAGACAGGCTGTGGACGCTCACAAGGTCCCTCCAGCCCTGGCCGGTGAATCCTCGCGGTGAGCATGCGATTTGCTGAAACCAGCCCAGAAGAAGTCCTTCGAGGAGCCAGTGATCTCTCTTCTACCCCCCACCACCCAGGTCTGCGGCACCGCTCAGTGGCTTTGCCTCAAGCCCATCTCCTGTTCCTGAAATGAGCACCCGGGCAATCCAGGCTCGTGCTGGGAGCTGGCAGGAGTGCTGGCTGGGGCTGACAATGTAGCTAGGGGAACGTGCCAAGTGCCTCACCCAAGGCCACGGCTGCCTGCCAAGGCCCTGCGGCCCGGAGGACAGGAGAGGAGGAGAGGGGGTTGCAGCTGCAGACCAGGCGCTTTTTCTCCAAATCTGGAGCCCAGCCCACGCCCGGGATGCCCCCTATCTGCTCAGGAATAAACCCTTTTTAAAAATCAGAGACAAGCCTGCCTCTCTGCCTGATGTGATGCGCAGCCAGTGAGACAAGGTCTGGGGCACAAGGCCACCTGACCCGGGGAGGACACATGGGCCTTCACGAGATGGATGCCATTGTGCCCCTCCCCCGAGAAACACTGGGGAACTGAAACCAGAGTTGCAGAGAGCCTAGCCAGAGGCAGCCGCAACCCCAGGCACGAGGAAGGGGAGGGGCCGAGGCGAGATAAAGGGAGCATTGGCCTGGAGTAACCTTTCCTAGGCCCGGGCTACTGGCCGTAGCTGGCCCGGCCCCACCCCCCCCCCCAACCCGGCCTGCCGGGAAGCTGCACAACTGGGACCCGGGCGGAAGGGCGGCCACGCTGGGGGCAGGGTGGCCGCTGGGCGGGCAGGAAGTGCGTCCTGCCGCAGTGGCAGCCTGGGCCCAGCATCCTGGGCCAGGGCCTCGGGGAGGCGGCCAAGCCCACAGCCAGGCGGGCCTTCGGGCTCCGGATGGGGGAAGCCTTGACCTGGAGCGCTGAGCTCCACTACCGCTGCGGCCGGCACGCTGCGCACTGCTTGTTAACCTCCGCTTGGGCTGAGTCATGCCCATAATGCCCGCCTGCCCAGCCAGCCAGCTGGGCCAGAGGCCAGCCTTCAAAGGGTCTGGGGGCCCAGGAGGGGCCAGGCAGCAGGCCGCGTGCCCAGATGGCAGGAGCCTCCTCTCTGTTGGCTAGAGGCATGGGGCAACCAGGGAACTCTGGTCTCAAATCGCTGGGGTCCACAGCCTTAAGGCCAAGACAAGTGAGGCGGAGAGGAAGCAGAAGTGGCCCAGGGCAGTCCCCACCCAGCCTTCCTGCTTCTCCATTACTGTGCCATCTGAACTGCCCAAGGCCCTGGTTGGCCCACACCTCTGGCATCAGCCGTAGGCAGCCCTGGCTCTCCTGCCCCTGAGCCCCCAGCTACACGCTTTCCGGCGCCCGAACCTGCCCCACCTCGTGGCCCCCATAGAAGGCAATCTCCTCCGAGTTGGCCACCACCCGGGAGTGCATGTAGCGCAACTCCCCCTTCCGTCGCGCCTCCTCTGCCACCAGCTCCCCGAACTTGGGCGAGAAGGCTCGCAGCACGTTGGCCGTGAGGAACACCACAAGGCCAGCGATGGCCGAGGGCCAGGCTGTGCCGGCCCCGCGGGAGCGGGCCACTCGAACCAGGGTGTAGGTGGTCACAGCCACGTCCAGGAGCGGCTTGGTCAGGTTGGAGTAGAGGTGGGCTACGGAGGCGGCGAAGGCCACCACATCCTCCGTTAGGGACTGGTCCGGGTTGCGGAGCCGCCCGTCCATGTTGCTGACCCGGTAGTAGGTCTGCTGGGAGAAGTAGAGGCTGTAGGCGTGGGCCACCAGCCGGCTGCGGAACGCCAGGGCCAGTCGGCCCTCTAGGTAGCGGATGGCACTGTTGACGAAGGTGGCGGGGAGCGCGATGAGGAGCCACTGCAGGAGCTGCCAGCCGAAGGCCCGGGGGTCCTTTCGTACGATGCAGCGGGCCAGCCGGCCGTCCAGGCGGGCCACGTACACCGACAGGAAAGTCCGGCTCACCAGGGCGGCTGAGTGCAGCGCCAGCAGCCCCGTCTCCCGGCACAGGATCCTGGGGAAGAGCAGCCGCAGGAGCCACAGGAGTCGCTGGAAGAACACCCGGTTGACACCAGCCTTGGCCGCTGCGCCCACCGTGGCCCCGGAGGCCTCCTGCGCGGACTCCCCAGCCGGCGTCTGAGGGCCCCTGGCCGGAGCCAGGCACTGCCGCACCAGGGGGTAGATTTTGTGGGCTCCATAGGCCGTGAGGGCTAGGACCACAGCTGTGCGCTTCAGCGTGGTCACCCGCGAGGGCCGGGGGGTCGAGAGCACGGTCATGTCACGTGGGCTGGACTCACGGGGCTAGGACTGGTGCCTGAGGCAGCAGAGGAGGCAGGTGGCTGGAAGGGTGGTGGCTCTGACCCCAGGCTCGTTGTCTAGGCAACTGGAAACCTCGCAGTGGTCCCTGAGACTGTCGCTTTAGGCCACCCGGGTGGTGCTGGGCCCCCTGGTGCGGTGGGCTCAGGGGCCTCCAGGGTCGCGGCCTCTTCAGGCAGCCGAGGTGGAGGAACTTGTCAGTCCCCTGGCCCCTGGGGTCAGAGCCTCCAGAGGTCTCGGGCAGAGAGGGCGTCTTTTCCTCTCCACCTCCTCCTCCCCCGGGGCACCGGGCGCGTCCGTCCGCTCGGCAGCCTGGCTGAAGCGACTGTGACTCCGCCACCCGCCCAGAATCCCCACCTACCCACCCACTCTTCCCCAGGGGGGACTCGGGGGAAGGGGAGGAGGCGGAGGAGGGGTGGGAGGCGGAGGAGGAGTGGGAGGCGGAGCCAGGGCGCGGGGCGCCCCACCCCGTTCTCGCCCCACGGTTGGGCCCCGCCCCCTCCCCGGACCACAGAGACGTCGGAGGACCGCGCGGGCTAGAGAAGCTGCACCGCGCCTTCCCGCCAAGGCCTCGCCCCGACTCCCCGTGCGCCCGAGGCGCAGCTTCTTCCCCAGTCCTGGGCGTCGGAGCCTCGGCTCGGGGGCGGGGCGGAAAACCGCCTTGGGAGGGGCCTCCGGGGCCTCGCGGCGGTTGGGGGCGGGGGCGGGACCAGGCGGGCGTTTCCGGTTCCGGCTGCGGGGAAGGGGCGGGGCCGAGGTTGAGGTGGGAGAGTTTGGCGGCGACGCGGCGTGCCGGCTGACTGTGGGGAACTCGGTGAGCGAGCCCGCCCGCGCTCCTGGCCGGGCTCCGGGGTCGCCGAGGTGCTCCGGCTCCTCGACGAGGGGGGAGCGGCGGGCAGCGCGGCGAGGCCCGGGGCGCGGGGCCAGTGCCGTGCCGGGAGTGCGAGGGCAGGGCCGGGTAGAGGGAAGTCTGGGCGGCGGCGGGTGGAGCCGTCTGCGGGGGCGGGGGGCGACGGCCAAGTCCATCCGGAGGAGCCGCCGGGGTGGGGCTTGGGAGGGCGTGCCGGGTCGGGGCCACGTCGGGGTGCCTCTGGAGCGGGGTGGACGCCGTGGCCGACCCGGGCGGCCGGGAGGGGCTCCTCCGGCTTTATGAGGAGACAGTCTTCTAGAAGTTTCTCTGGATGGGGCCGTGAGGTGCGGGGTCGAGACCCGCGTTTGCCCTTGGCCCCAACTCCCGTTCTCTAGAAGTCGCTCTCCGGGGCTTTCTGAGGTAACCCGAGCACTTCCGCCCCTTCGGAGGCGGACGCGGTGGTCGGGAGACCTTGGAGCCCCGCTCCTACCCCGGCCGGGGCCGCTGGTTCTCTGAGGGCCGCGGGCTCCAGGGCCGCTTGGCTTCCCCGGGGGACGGGGGCGCCGCAGCTTCGGGAGAGAGCGCGAGGGCGTTACGGAGACGGGGGCTGGCGTGTGGGGGGCGGGAGCGTCTGGCGCAGCGCGCCCCTCGGCGTGGCGGGCCCGGGCCCGCGGGGCTGCGAGGACGGTCTTCGGGCTCCACGAGTTTCCGGTTCCAGACGCTGCCCCGGCGTGAGGAGCCTCCCGGACTCCACCGGGAAGGAATTGTCCGAAAAGGTGGCTCTGGGTGTGTTAGCGCCCAGACTGCCGGGGCTCGAGCCCGTGTCAGCCGGGCCTTGGAAGGCTCTGAGGTCGGGTGCGGGGGCCGCCCAGCTGTCACGACTGCTGTTTTTTCTGTGCTCCGTCAGGAACAGGCTCACATCTCCCCGTTGGCAAGCTGCTAGCAGCACGATGAGTCTGCAGTGGACTGCCGTCGCCACCTTCCTCTACGCAGAGGTCTTCGTTGTGCTGCTTCTCTGCATTCCCTTCATTTCTCCCAAAAGGTATGGTCCGTGGAGCGGGCAGGCGAGCCAGGGAGAGTTGCTCCGCAGCTTATGCCTGCAGAGTTGGTGGGCCCTGGTATTGAGGCCAGATGGAAACAGGTAGAACCTGTCTGGGGTAGGGGTGGCAAGGGTTGTGTTGATTATCGCCAACCTTCCCCACAGTTCTGCTCTGTCACATCTTGCTGAGTTCCTTTCCTGTGCGCCCTGCCTTCTGGTCCTCAGAATGTCCTAGAGGGGAGAAGACCTAGTTATGGTTCTGGGAATGATGCCCTCCTGCCACCCCCCGGGGGCCCTGCCGTTCAGGGGATGGCGTTGTGGGATCTGCAAAACTTGCATCACAGGGTCACGTTGCCGTTGATTCGGTGACTTCTGTCCTCTTAACTAGTCTCACTGGCGTTGCGTAGTGCCCTCATGAGCATTACTCAGCCTATGAAGGCTGGAGCCATGTTTCTTTTCAGTGAACAGAGGACCTGTAAAAAGTTAACTTGAAATAAATTTTAATTACATTTATTATGTGAGCACGTTTGCACTTAAATTGGGACATTACAGATAAGGCTGTCTTTTTACGGATATTTTTTTAAAGCTCTTTTTTTTAATGAAAAAGTGTAGGCCCTGTTGTGATGTGATGGAAAGTGTACAACATTGCTTAAGGAATATTCTTGACAAAAGCGAGATCTGAGTCACCTCGTACAGTTCACAGGAAATGCAGAACACAGGCCCCCTTGGAGCTGCAATCTGGGAAGCTCTGTAGGACAAACAACCTGGTTTCTGCAGACAGTAAACTGGGAAAGAAAAGAGGGCAAGGGAAGAGGGAGCTTATAGAATAAGAGAGACTTAAGATACTTATCAATTAAATGCAGAATCAGAATCTTGTCAGGATTCAAACGAACCAACTAAAAATAATTGTCTCAGTTGGACTTTGGAGTTCTGGCTCTGGAGTTCTGATGATGAGAGATTCTTGTTGATATTTTTGAGGTCTGGTGATGGCATCGTGATTAGTATTTTGGAAGGCTCTTCTCTGATAGAGCTGTATCCTGAAGTATTTATGGAGGGAAACGAAGAGAGGTCTGGGGTCTGCTTCATGGTAATGTAGGGTGCTGGGAGTCTAGGTGAACCACGATTGGTCACGGGGGAAAACAGTTTAAAGAAATGTGTACGTGGCAAGCACTTTGATGCTACAGAGGGGAAAGTCAGGTTCCCATTTCCCTACCCGGAGCCTACCAGTGTTTAAGATTGGTTTTCTAGAAATTTCTATACACGGACACGTATTTTTTTTTTCTTTTTAACACTCTTGAGTGGATGTCATAAATTGGAGAATTGCAAGCAGCTGAGGCTGAATCTGTATGGGATATTCAGCCGTTGGAGACGAGTGCAAAACTGTTTTTCTGTTCTCAGGGCCCTGGATCCCAGGCGTGCGTTCTTTCTCTTCAGGCCTTAGCCTTTTTGTTTTCTTCACAGATGGCAGAAGATTTTCAAGTCCCGCCTCGTGGAGTTGGTCGTGAGCTATGGCAACACCTTCTTTGTGGTTCTCATTGTCATCCTTGTGCTGCTGGTCATTGGTGAGTGAGCTTAGGCTGAGGGCAGCTACCTGACCTAGACCCTTTGACGTACCCTCTGCTGCAAAGCCCTGTGCCATGTTCCATGAGCAGTGTACAGCTTTGGCTTCTCAGAGACAGACCACTGAAGTGCGCCTGTCTTTCTCTTGGGGGAAGAGGCTCCTTTCATCCACAAAGACGGTGATGCTGACTGCTGGCAGGGCCCTCACTTTGACCAGCAGCCTCTGTGTACCCGGTGATGACGACCTCATGTCTCAGGCAGCTCCTCACGTCCTTCCAGAGCTGAAACCAAGAGAAGCTAACCGGCTCATGCCGACCTTGGTCTAAGTAGCGCTGCTCCTTGGGCACTTAGCAGTGTCAGTCTCTCCCTCAGTGCCTGAAACAGGCCTCAAATAGGGGACTGAGCTACCAAGTAGATAGGGAGCCAAGCTGGGAAAGAAGCTGCCATGTCCTGAAGTATACGGGGGGCAAGAGGTCTGATAGCATATCTAGGGGGCAAATCCCAGACCTCTCTGGATCCGGGTCAGACTTCAGGTTCCTCGAAGTCCTTCCAGTTCTGAAGTTCTATAAACCCTGCATTGAGGTACACACCAGCAGGGGCTTGAAAGATAAACAGGGGTGGGGCCTGAGGCCACGTGGTGGCGTGATTGTTTGGAGACCAGAGGAATCAGTATAGCTCTCATCTGTCTGTTAAATGTGCCTTTTGCTGCGGTAAGTGATCAATACATCCCCCTGCTTGGTCTCCAAAGTATTGGCTCACCTCTGCCGTAGACAGTGGTCCTGTCTCCAAGGTGCGATGCCTGCTTAGACTCAGAGCACTTCTGTCTCCCTGAGTCCCCAGCAGAAATGTGGCAGGGGGTGGGAGGCCAAGGGGGCCATAGTTCAGGGGAATGTGCAGGGCTCCACCCACCAGCAGCAGCATTAGGCGTGTCTCCTTCCTGATGTCTCGGGGCCTGATGGGATAGGTTCAGGCAGGACTGCCTCTGAACAGGTGAGGTGCAGCCTATCCATTCCCAGCCGTGGAGGGTGGGTGCCAGCTGCACACAGACCTCACTGTTCTTGAAATACGTGGTAAAGCCCCAGGAGGCAGCTCTTTCCAATCAGGGTTCTCTCCCTGAGCGGCCTATGAGTACAGAACAGGTAGGGATTATGCGTGTCTTCCCCTGAGCAGGAGAAGCCAGTCTGCAGGGTTTTGGAATTGGGTGTGTGTGCTTTTGCTTTTGGGTGTGGGCTGGGGGCAAGAATTGGGGTGGGGAGGGACCGTGCTGAGGGTGTTCACTTGGGGCCTTGCCCCTCTGCAAACCAGACTCCACGAACTCTCCTAGTATGGCAGAGTGGGCCGGGGGGGCCCTTTGCAGAAGGCAGTAGTTGGCAAAGGTGCCATTCTTCTTTTTTGGGCATCAGGGAACTGCTTGGATGTTCTAGAGAGACATCCTGTTATGATGATAGGCTGCTTTCTATCCTAAGGGTAAGAAGCATAATCTAGAGAGGCCTACCTAAATAAGTTGTTAGCTAGTAGCAAATACTGATGACATAACATAACCAGCTAGAAGCTGCAGGCCTGGCTGGCCCCTAGCCATCACTGGGAGGGGCCTAGGGCACATCTCACTGGGAGAGTGGGCTTAATGAGGGTCCAGGGTCAACTGCCCTGGGCTGGAGACCTGAGATAGAGGGCAGCACTCTGCTGCGTGACTTGGGCTAGTTTGGCCCAACGCCCCCATCCCCGGTCTGCTCTCTGCCATCAGCCAGAGGTGGTGGAGGTGCTGGGGTTTCTGGATGCAGAACACAGTGTAGGAAAACATGGTTTTTGTTAGTTTAAGTCACAAAAATAACACATCTTTAAAAATTCACAAATTCAACCTAGAAAGTTAAAGTTCCCCATAATCCCATGTCTCACAGGTAAGTATTGTTAAAAGTTTATGGTATGCTTCCACAGGCATTTTCTATGCTGCTGTCTTTATTAAACTAGTACATACCGTTTTGGCTTGGATTCAGATCACAGTACACATTGTTTTGGATTGTGCTTTTTCCACTTACTGTATCTTAGGCTTTTTTTCTTACAGCAGTCTCATTCTTCTTAAAGATTGGGTAGTATTTTATCATATCGTTATACTGTAATTCCTTCTTTATAGGCATCCTCATATCATTGCACATATATGTAAATCTTTCTGTAGGGTAAATTCATAGAGGTGGAATGGATAAACCCAAGGGCATGAACATTTAAAATTTTATGTCTTGGGCCTCCCTGGTGGCGCAGTGGTTGAGAGTCCGCCTGCGGATGCAGGGGATACGGGTTCGTGCCCCGGTCTGGGAGGATCCCATATGCAGCGGAGCGGCTGGGCCCGTGAGCCATGGCCGCTGGGCCTGCGCGTCCGGAGCCTGTGCTCCGCAACGGGAGAGGCCACAACAGTGAGAGGCCCGCATACCGCAAAAAAAAAAAAAAAAAAAAAAAAAAAAAAAATTTTATGTCTTAGTTTGGGCTGCTGTAGACCATAGACCAAGTGGCTTAAACAAAAGACATTTATGAGGCAGCAAGTCCAAGATTAAGGTGCTGGCAGATTCAGTGTCTGGTGAGGGCTCTCTTCCTGGTTCATAGGTGGCTGTCTTCTTGCCATGTCCTCACATGGAAGAAGGGACAAGGGAGCTCTCGGGGGTCTATTTTATAAGGGCACTAATCCCATTAACGAGGGCCTCGCGCTCACTTCCCAAGGGCCCGTCTTCCTAATATCATCTGGTTGGGGGTTAGGATGCCAACTTAGGAATTTTGGGGGCCAGGAACACGCAGTCCATAAAAAACATTGTTGTCCTAGTTTATATCCCTGCTAACAGTGTTGAAAGAGGGCTTGCTTCATGGTACAGATGTAACACAAAAACACCAGTAAAGGGAGACAGATTTTTATAATGTAAGATCAGCTTAAAAAACAAGCAGTCTCAAACCAGAAATTAAGAACCAGACAATAGCCATACAGTGATACTTTGACCCTCTCCCATGGGGGTCCATTAAGAGCCCTCTTTAGGTAGATCTTTACGTACTGACTTAAAAAGATGTCTCACATGTTCACTTTGGCAGCACATATCCTAAAATTGGAAAGAGAGAGATGTGATTAGCATGCCCCCTGCACAAGGATGGCACACAGATTCATGAAGCATTCCATGTTTTTTAGCACATTGTAGGGTGTACAGAAGTACAAAGAAAATGTTGTACACATGAAGCTTATATAATGTTACAAATCAGTGTACCTCAAGAAAAAAGATTTCAGGGTTGAGGGAGAAAAGTGGTAGGTATGGGATGGTTCCAGTTTTTTTTTTTTTTCTTATTTTTTTAACATCTTTATTGGAGTATAATTGCTTTACATTGTTATGTTAGTTTCTGCTTATAACAAAGTGAATCAGCTATACGTACACATATCCCCATATCCCCTCCCTCTTGCGTCTCCCTCCCACCCTCCCTATCACTCCCCCGCTATCCCGCCCCCTAGGTGGTCACAAAGCACCGAGCTGGTCTCCCTGTGCTATGCCGCTGCTTCCCACTAGCTGTCTGTTTTACTTTGGGTAGTGTGTATATGTCCATGCCACTCTCTCACTTCGTCCCAGCTTACCCTTCCCCCTCCCTGTGTGATGGTACCATTTCTATTCCACAAACGCATAGATATGAATATACGGATGACCCAGAGCGCTGTGTGGCCAGCAGCAGCTCTCCAGAGCAGAGGCTGTACCATTCAGCAGGTGTTTGTGTGCCCCCTGTGCGCCTAGCACTATGCTAGGCCCTAGGGGTGTAATAGAAAAGATTTCTGCTCTCGTGGCGTTTTGTAGTCTAATTTGGGGGAGGTGGACAATAAACCTGTAATTGGGGTAATTTCAGATGTGTGTATTGCAAAGAGAATGACATCAGGTAATGGGACTGAAAATGACTGCTTTTTAGCTAAGCTGGCCACATGTAGCAGGTCCTGCTGGAGGTGATTATGTTATGGGATTCTTACTCCTACATTTCTGCTGTGTTTGAACCTTTGATGAGTGTGAATTTCTTTTGTAATCAGAATAAAACAGTTTAAATAATAAAATGGGTTATAAAGCTTAAAAATGAAAACCCTTGAATCTTTAGCAGGCATGCTTTAGGTCTTGACTCCTAGGCAGCTCATGCCTCCCTAGCGGGCATTTCCATAAACAGGAGTACCCCGGCTTATCAGTTGGATGGCCCATGGCCAGCCCAGTTTGAGATAAACAGAACCAAACATTGGGGGCACCATGGGAAAGGGGAGCTGCCTCTGTTGCTGGCGATGTCTCAGATTCGGTGAGCATCTTGACACGGAGAGCAAGCTCGTGGCCTGGGTAGAATGGGTCCAGGGGGTGACGTGAGAAAAGCTGGAGGAGAGAGTAGGTCCAAGGGCAGCACTTCTGACAAGGCATCTCTCAAGGTGTGTATAGAAGGGGGATAGCAGGGGAGACAGATTTGAGGGAAGCAAGGCTGCCCCAGCTCATGCCGCCTGTCTTACCTGGACAGGCCAGCCTAGTCTGAGCGGGAGCTAAATGCCCGTATTTCTTCTCTGCTCCGCCACAGATGCTGTTCGCGAGATTCGAAAGTATGATGACGTGACGGAGAAGGTGAACCTCCAGAACAACCCCGGGGCTGTGGAACACTTCCACATGAAGCTTTTCCGTGCCCAGAGGAACCTCTACATTGCTGGCTTTTCCTTGCTGCTGTCCTTGTGAGTGGGGAGGGGTGAGGGACTGTGAAGGGACCTGTGGGCTAGCCCATAACTTTGCCTCCTCAGTCTGTGGCCTTGAACTGGAGGCCCTTTCTGTGTTAGGGGAACCACACAGTTTCCCCAGAAGCCTCTGATTTTTCTCCTGACCTCCGGAAGCAGCATGGAGGGTGGGAGAGGGCTGACTAGAAGGTCAGAAGACCACGTTCTGGCTCTGCCGTAACCTGCAACACGTTCTTTTAGGACAAATGTCTTATCACCAGGTCGATTTCTGTACACAGTGAAGTAAATGACAGGCGTTACCCTCCTCTGGGAGAGGCTCTTTGGAGCCCAGCTTAAAAGGGACCAGTTGAGGGCTTCCCTGGTGGCGCAGTGGTTGAGAGTCCGCCTGCCGATGCAGGGGACGTGGGTTCGTGACCCGGTCCGGGAAGATCCCACATGCCGCGGAGCGGCTGGGCCCGTGAGCCATGGCTGCTGAGCCTGTGCGTCCGGAGCCTGTGCTCTGCTACGGGAGAGGCCACAATGGTAAGAGGCCTGTGTACCGCAAAAAAAAAAAAAAGGGGACCAGTTGAACAGGGGCTTTTTGTGTATGGGGTCCTGTCCTGAGAAGAGTGGGCAGAAATGGCACGAAGGGGCTGAGACCGACCCTGTCCCTAGGGCCTTCCCAGATGTAGACCTGTCTGTCAAAGGAGCTTGAGACCTATTGGAGCCTGGGGGCCAAGGGCTTCCGGAGTTATTGGGAAGAGCCTACAGTGAGGTTACTGAGAAGTAGGGTGAGTGTATGGATTCTTGGGCATTGGAGTGACTGTCTGGGTTTCAGTTTTTCAGGAAAAAAAGTCAGTTGCTCAGCTGAGCCTGGCCTCTCTGGGTCAAACTTGGAAAGTGGCGGGTGGTGGAGCTGGAAAGGGCTTTTTAGGGGGATACATTTGATCACAGGAGTGATCTGCAAGGCTGCTGTCTTCCAACTTCTGAGAGTCAGGAACTGAGAAGGCTGGGAGGAGTTGGACACATACCTTAGGGTTTTAGGGTTTCAGGAAACTCCAAAAAAGAAGTATGATCTTGTGGACTGAGACTCTCCTGACTGCTCTGCTTTTGTGATCTCTTCCAGAAGGAGATCTCCAGGGCAGGTATTATCTGACCAGGCCAGGGGACAGTGGGTAGCCAGGTGTACCAGACGTGTGTGTGCTCAGCTCTGTCCTCTCTGCGACACTGTGAAGCGAGGTGTTCCAGCTTAATTCCTGCAGTTGACTTTAAAAAATTGACATATAGCACAAATCGGCATCTGGTTCTGTGAGTGTTTGACAAATGCAGAGTGGAATAACACCACCAC
Organism: Mesoplodon bidens; assembly: GCF_964165515.1. NCBI lineage: Eukaryota > Metazoa > Chordata > Mammalia > Artiodactyla > Ziphiidae > Mesoplodon > Mesoplodon bidens. Next base: position 1,006,662 of record NC_138163.1, read on the forward strand.
CGTCAGGGTACAGAGCAGTTGGCAGTCTCCTAACCCAAACAGGTGAATTCAAAGAAGAACAGTCCTCATAACTCCGCTGTTCCCGAGGGGACGCGTGGAGGCTGAGAGAGGAGAGTGAGATTTGGGCCCACAGGTCCCGTGCTCCCTCGCAATCCCGCTCTGTGCTCTGTCGTGTCAGCTGCCTCCCTCACTTCGCTCTGACCTCTCCATTTGACAGGCGTGTAAGGAAGGCTTCATCAAATTCCCTTTAAAACATGTCGGACATAGTAACTTCTTGGGCCTGGTTGTTCCAGCAGCCATACATCTGTTGCCCGTCCATCTTAGCTTGCTGTGCCTGCCATACCCTCCCGTGTCCCTGGCCGGTAGCTGATCAAAAAAAGGACGTGAGGTTGGTCTTGTGTGACTTCTTAGAAAAGGAAACAGTGACCCCAAGGATCAGTGTGGATTCATCGGTTGCCCACAAATGAGCTGTTTAATTGTTTCTAGAATTTTCTGAGATGATATACTCCTCCCTAGTCTAGGGGTCAGATCCTGTATGGCGGCTGTGGCCCTTGAGGAACTTCTCTATTTGCATTACATTAACCATCCAAGAAAAAAAGATTACCTGTGAATTCTCTGGCTGTCCAGTGGTTAGGACTCTGCGCTTTCACTGCCGAGGGCCTGGATTCAATCCCTGGTCAGGGAACTAAGATTCCCACAAGCTGCGCAGCATGGCCAAAAAAAAAAAAAAAAAAAAAAAAGAAAGAAAAAAAACCAAAAGCTTATCTTGAAGACTGGATGGCCTGGTGGCCTCGCCTGTGTGCGTGTGAGGTGTTTGGGTTCTGGTTCTGCTTGAAGTCAGTAAGGACTTCAATAATCCTTCATAATTCAGTGGGCCTTTATAAATGGAAAAGGGCAGCCCAAGAGAGATGGAGCAGCCTGAGTTGTACAGGTTGTAAGTGGCCAGCCCGAGCTCACGCCTAGTTCCGACCCTCTGTTCAGATGCCAGCTAGTTTGCATTAGAGTGAGCAATTAGTGCCAGATTGTTGGTGTATAGCCTGCCTCTGACCGTAGACTGGATAGTGGGCTGCTTTTTTCCCCTGGATTTTGGTAGGAAGGTGCCTGGATCAAGTACACGATCTGTACATCAGCCTTATTAGTCTAAGTTTTAGGAGTCCAACGACTTTAATCTCTTAGTTCCATTTGTACATCTGAAGATTATTAAGTAATGTTAGTATAAAACCTTTGGAGGGAGTTGAGGCTTTAAATAAACAAATAAGAAAATACATCCTCTAAAATGCTATCATAACCACTGTTGACACATAACGTTTGTTAAATATTTTTCTAGACTTTTCTATGCCTAATAGCAGCTACCACTTGTTAAGTGTTCAGTGTGCCAAGCACACATTAATTTTTATAGTAGCTCTGCAAGGAAACAACTGAGGTTCAGAGACCCCAGTTCCCAGAACTAGTCATCAGCAGAGCTGAGAATTCAGACTTAAGGTGATGGGACCTCAGCAGCCACATGCTTCTTCAAAACAGGGTCATGTTGTAACTACCACGTGGGAACATGGGTCTTCCACTGAGTTTGTCATTAACATTGTTCTAGGACAACCCATCTGTTGCCAGCATTCTTAGGTGTCTACCAATTCCCCACTGGTGAACATCAGACCGATCTCCCCATTTTTCTGATATCATAAACAGGGAAAACCCCTCTCAATTGTCACTTTGTGTGCCTCTCAGCTGGACTGCCTGGTACTCTTCAAAGTGTCTCTGCCCCCTTACTGTCTGTCTCTTTCTCATCTGTATTTGTGCAAGTCTCACTTGCAGGTACTGGCTCAGTCCCTGAACCCCCGTAGGCTGTTTGGGAAAGAGCACGTGGATCAGGGTGGATGGGTCAGGAGTGGCCAGAGACAGGGTGGAGGGTTTTGAATGCCAGTTTCAGAGTTTGTACCTGACCTCTGTGTGGCAGAGCGCTGAGTTTTTCCAGTGGTGCTGCGCCGTGGTCAGAGTTACGTGTTCATACTTGGCGCCTGGGATGGAGTAGAGCAGGAGAGCCTGCAAGCAGGGGGACCAAGTCAGAGGTCGCTGAACTGAGAGATGCTGGTGGCCTGAACCAGGTTTCAGAGGTGCTGGTGGAAGAAAGGGGAGGAACTAGTGGGGATGCCAAGCCTCTGAGGTTGAGGTGGTGGTGGTTCTCCTGTGGGCACCCACAGAGTGGCAGCTGTGGCAGAACCCAGAGGAAGGCTGCACACCCACCCGCGTGGAAGGAAGGGAGCCGGTGAGGCCTGCTGGAAGGAACGAGGAAGCCGGGGGAGAGGAGGGGGATGACTTCACCGAGGGGTCGAGGAATGGGCAACTCGGAGGTGCTGGCCACTGCCTGGAAGTGATGGAGGGGAATGAAAGCAGATGCAGGGAGAGGCAAGACTGGGGAAGAGACAGCAGGTTAGTGGGTGAGGGGACCACAGAGAGAGAGAGCAATGCTCAGAAGAGAGGCTGGGGGTGGCATTGGTTCCTCATGGGGTTGGGGTCAAGAGCACGTTGGGGGAGAATTCCCTAGCTGTCCAGTGGTTAGGACTCTGCGCTTTCGCTGCTGAGGGCCCGGGTTCAATCACTGATTGGGGAACTAAGATCCCACAGGCTGTGTGGGGCGGCCAAAAAAACACCTGGGGGGAGCCTTGAGCAGCCCTCGTAATTGAAAACAGGGGCCCCAGGCTTAAAGGACGCATCACGTCCTTAAACAAGTCTGCATTTCCCTGCAACAGTCTGCTGGCGGGGGGGCAGGGGGGCAGGGTCTGGGCTTTTGTCTTGCATCTGCTTCGTGGTTGCTCTGACGTGGGGCAGCTTGCTACCTTCCCAGGTCCTCACGCTCCTTTCTCTATGGGCTGGGCCCCAAAGTCTGAGAATAGCTGTCTCTACTCAGAAGCCTGGGGATGCTCTGCCTCTTTTTTTTTTGTCCCATGTGATCCCTTGCTCCTGTGTGTATTTTTTAATTGCGGTAAAATGCATTAACATCAAACTGGCCATGTGAACCATTTTTAAGTGTAAGGCTCAGTAGTGTTGGGCCCGTGTGCACTGTTGTACAGGCAGCCTCCAGAACTCTTCATCTTCAAAACTGAAACTCTGTCCCCACTCCACAGCCAGAGATCTCACCTCCTGAGCCTCTCTTCCTCGTTACCCGGGGAAGTGCTGCCACAGTGGGGCTGCATCATCCCAAGTAGGCTTCCTGCTGCTGGCTTTGGTCTCCCAGCCTGTCCACCCTGCCCCAGCCAAGTGACCTTTCTGGCATGTAAAACCGACTCCACCACCCCCTGCTTCCAGTGCCTTCAGAGCACCTTTGGCATCAAGGCTTGAAACCTACATCCCGCAGCCCTCTGTAGTCTCTTCTTCGGCCTCCCCATGTCGTGAACCAGCCTCGTGGGTCCCCTTCCCTGAGTATTTCTGTGGCCTCTGCCTGGAACCCCCCAACTCTTGCCTGCCGGTCTAGCCAAGACCTCCTCTTCATGCTTATTTGGGCCTTCCCTCCTGATTCTGCCATGCAAGGCCCGTGCTGTGCTGTGGGCTGGCCTACAGAGCTGTCCTCCAAGGGCCCCAGCAGCGTGTGAGGGGCAGCATGGGGACCTGGGCTCACCTCCTTTAGTCTGGTTGGCTCTGTGCCACTTTCACCTTAGGGACTGAATGGACTGTCCTGGGCAGACAGGGACAGCTTCAGGCCCATGTCCAGGTTGAACTCATCGAACTGCTGTGTCGAGTGTTTTAGGTTGGATGCCCAGCTCTTCAGGTCTCCTGAGCTCTGACAGCAGGAATGCCGGGGGGTGGGGGTGGTGCTTGTGAAGACACACATGTCTGGGCGCCCCGAGGATGTGGATGTGGATGCCGTTGGTCCCAGCACTGTGTAGCGGGCCTCTGGTCTGTGATGGGTGTGGTGCAGGGCACCATTTAGTGTGGACCTGGGCAGCACGGGCTCTGTCTCGCATGCTCTTGCTCATCCGTTGCCTTAGTGCCTACTTCCCTGCTCTGGGACCACCTCTGGTCGGCATCCCTCTGGAGCTACAGGTGTGGCTGCACAGCAGCTCTTTCTGGGCTGAGTTTTGCATGTTCTGAGAGCAGTGCTCTGTTTTCTCCGCCTTTGCTAAAATGTTACTGGTCAGGACCCAAGTAGTGGTCGTCATCCAGACCCAGGAAGGTCCACCCTTGTGCGTGAGGCCCCTCGATCTGTAGTGACCTAAACTTGGTCCACAGTTACCTCTTGTTTTCTGCCTACCTCTCTGGGGCTGGGTTGTGTCACTACAGTCAGTCCAGATGGAACTGCCCGTGCTTTGCTACAAAGTTCCTCTGCTTAACGGCCAGTGACTTGGGGGCTGGGTTGTCTCTTGGAAGGTGATCGTGCCCTTTAAACTGCTGGTGGGGCAGAATCCATCCAGACCCTCTGGGGTGAGCAGGACGTTCTGCTCTGCTTTCTTTGCTTTTGGGTCAGCCCTGCTTGCTGCCAGTGTTCAGCTCTGCAGATAGTTGGTGCCCAGGCGGCTGCTGGGGCTTGTGTCAATGGCGAGACAAGCCAGAGCCACCGTGTCCACGGAGGCCATGTGGGCCCAGCAGGCGGGGATGAACGTCCAGCCTGGGCTCTGCCGCCTGCAGTGGCCACGGGGCGCTTTCTTCCCTTGCCAAGGGGGTATAACAGCCCATGGTGGTCCTGAGAGACAGATGGGCGTAGTGAGAGTGGACTTTGGAATTGGCTGGGTTTGGATTCTGGGTCTGTTACTGTCTAGCTGTGTGATCTCGGGTAAGTCACTTCACTCTCCGGAGCCTTTTTCCTTACCTGTTGCGCAGGGGTTGAGGATGCCTCTTTCGAACAGTTGGTGTGAGGGTGGAGGTGACTTGGGTTATGTTCTCAGCATCATGCCTGGCACGTGGGGAGTGCTTAATAAACGGTAGTTGTTACCGGTATCACCCCAAGTAGTGAGAGAGTTTTGTGGGATTTTTCCCACTCGTGTGGTAGGCTGTGCTGGGCCTAGGTAGGGAGTTGAAGAGAAAGCTGGTGTTGGCCTTCAGGGGTCTTAACATTCCAGGCTGGGCACAGGGTGGGGAGAGTGGGCGCGGGAGAGCAGAGTGGGACAGAAGGACAGAGAGAACAGGTACTGCAGCCAGAGCAGAGGGTGTGGGGAGGGCTGCCCCAGGGAGAGGCCAAATAAGGGTTGGAGGCGGCCAAGCCGAGGAATCCTCAGGGCCCTGGGCATCCGGTTCTCAGCACTGGAGGCAGCATAGAAGAGCCAACCCCCTGTGGTGTCACTCAGCTTCAACAGTGAGTGTCTCCCTGGCCAGTCTCGTTTGATTGCCCCCTTCCCCATTATTCTCTGGATTATTTTGAAACCAATCCCAAATATTATGTTTACAGGCAAAATAATATTTTGGATTATCGCTTTGAAAAGAGAGGGACTTTATTAAAAAATCATAAGCACGCTAGCATCTTGCTCATTACAAGAACCTTACAGTAACTCCTTAGTAACCAACTCAGTAGTGATTGCTCACGTTTCCCAGAGTACTTCGCAGGTTTTGTTTTTTACTGTTTGTTTAAATCCGTGTCTAGGTAAGGGAACCTAAGGGGTTTTTAAAATCTGGTGCTTGGGGCCTACCCAAAGATAAAGTGATTTAAGTGGAGGACTGACCTTAGAAGGCCAGGTAAAGGGATTTTTGACCTTTATTTCCTCTTAATCCAAGGGTCCACCCATCAGCTGCCATCATTTTCTTTCTTTCTTTTTTTCTAAAATTAATTAATTAATTTATTTTTGGCTGCGTTGGGTCTTCGTTGCTGCACGCGGGCTTTCTCTAGTTGCATCGAGCCGGGGCTACTCTTCGTTGCGGTGTGCGGGCTTCTCATTGCGGCGGCTTCTCTTGTTGCGGAGCACGGGCTCTAGGCGCGCGGGCTTCAGTAATTGTGGCTCGCGGGCTCTAGAGCGCAGGCTCAGTAGTTGTGGCGCACGGGCTTTGTTGCTCCGTGGCCTGTGGGATCTTCCCGGACCAGGGCTCAAACCTGTGTCCCCTGCATTGGCAGGCGGATTCTTAACCACTGCGCCACCAGGGAAGCCCTGCCATCATTTTCTAAGACTACAAATACAGTAGTGCTTCACAGCTCAGCACTGGGTAAGAGCCTTCTTGATAAGTCCGTTGATTTCTAGTCCCCCCTCCCCCAGCCAAACTCACCCCAGCTACTAGTGTGCTGGTGTCTTGTGGGTGCTGGGCCCAGGAGGGGGCTCTGATAAAGGGGGGACCATGTTAATGCGGGGGGAGTTGCTACGAAGAGGCCATGGAAGACCATCTGACACGCATCGGCTTCTTTTAAAGTATGGATTGTTTGCTCAGCTACTGGATTTTGGCCTAAGAATTCTCTTCATACTCTAAAGGCAAATGGTGAATGACCTCTTTGGGAGCAGGGTGCCAAACTACAGGGGTTCAGTCTTCCTGATTCCAAGGTCATCGGAAGCCTGATGTTCCAGGAGGGCCCCTTCCTCTGAAGGCAGAGGGTAGGGGAAGCGGAGAGCAGGGCTGGAGATGGGAAGGGTGATTGGCTCCTCCAGCCCAGCGCCGTGTGACCAATTGCCTGCAGGCTGGAGACACTCTTCGCTGTGAACAAATGGGGCTGGTGTGACTGAGGAGCTGGATTTTTCATTTAACGTAATTTTAATTTATTTGAACTGAAAGGGCCTCTGGTGGCCTCTGTTATTTGGACGGCATAGCCAATGCCACCTCTCATTCTTTGCTTTGTTGGTTCCCCAGCCCGGGCCAGGCCTATTTCCTGGGCTTTTTCCACAGCACATCGCCATCGCCTGCTAGAGACACTGCCTTGTTGCCTTTGGACTGGAGTACCGCGTGGGGCACATCTGGGGGTCGACAGCTCCCTCCTTCCCATTCCCTCGAAGTAGCCAGGGGGCCACCAGCATATTTTAGCGCTGGAACATCTGCCTAGGTTGTCTGGCCTCTTTTGGTTGCTCTCTGTCCCCCAGTTTATACAGAATCCCTCTGCTCCCTGGTCTCAAGAAGGCAACGTGACAGGCTCGCTCCTGTTCGCTGGTTCTCTTCAGCTCCAGAGGGCCCCCCGCCCCCGCTCCCTCTAGCTGGCCTTTCTGTCCCCAGGGTAGACAGGCACCACCTGGGCTTAAGCTGGAGTTGCTGCAGGGCCTTGGCCTTTCCTCGACCCTGGCCCCCTCCCATTTTGTCTGACCTCAAGGGTTAAGAGGAAGACCGAGCACGTGTGCTGAGATGTACTCCTGAGATGGACGGGGGCAGCCCTTGGAAGATTTTCCCTGGACCTTTCTGAGTAAACTCTCCTTCTTCCCATTCTGCTGCCTCCTTATTTTCATGACTCCAGACTCTGTAGGGTGAGAGTTTCCTGTGGCAGCTTCCACCCTGTTATTACCAGTCTGCTTTGTCCGACGTTTTTGCTGGGGCAGCACCTGGCTTTTGGCTCCTCGCCACGGTGGCCACCTCCCCACGCCGCCGCGCCGCCGCCTCCTCAGTGTTTTTTGCTGGCGAGCTGGGCCGAGTTCACCCGGAGTCCACCTGCCACCCTGTGGAGCGGCGCCAGAGGCAGAGCTGTAGTCGGCCTGGAGAGTCAACAGGTGGCGCTGTGACACCAGCTTCCTGCTTCCCCAGGGCAGCAGGGTGAGGGGAGTTGCCTGTCCACCTATCTCGCCGGGGCCCTGAGGGCTGAGTGACCCGAGGGCATGCCACCTGGGAGATGCCTGGTAAATGCTAGTGGGCAGGATTGGCAAGGGGGGGCCACAAGTATAGAATATTCCTTTTGGGACTTGGGAGGACCCTCCTCCTTGCTCTCGTCCCACTTCCTGTTAAGTCCAAGTCTGCCCACCCCGTTCGCCCACAGGAGGGAGACAGGATCAGTGTAAAGAACATGTGAAACCACGTCTCCATAGCTTGATATGGTTGGCTCTGTTTCTCCTGCCGATCCTTGTTTACTCAACCTTTTATAAAAGCATGAAAGCCCCACTCAGCATCCAGAAACATCTTACCGAGAAAACCCAGTTGAATTGAGGTATTTGGGGATGACATTTGTCTGCCAGGGACACATCTGGATTCTCTTATGGTTCGTGCACTGACTTCTCTCTCATTCGCTGGGTGCATTTAACCTAGACCCTGGACCCTCTATCAGCCCTGAACCTTTGGGAAATCCCTTCGGCTTGTGGCTTCTCACCTGTTGTCCAGAAATGGCTTGGGATAGTTACCTGCATAACAGTACTTGGGCAGTCAAGCCGAGCTCGGTGGAGGATGGCCAGCAGGAGTGGGGACAGCAGTTCGTCAGCCTTCTCTCTAGGCTGACGTCTCTGGGCTGTTGAGATTTGGAGATGCTGAAGCTCAGCACCTTCCACCGTCTGCCCTGCTCTGTCCTGGGTCTTGGTGGAGGCTCAGAACACTGAGGGGACAGACACAAAAAGGGCACATTGATGTGCCTGGGAGAGGGTGGAGGCTCTCGGGGAGCGTTGGAGCTGGATCTTGGGTGAATCGGGGGCAGGCACAAGAGCATGGGGCCTAATGTGTGAGGGGCACCAAGAAGTTCTAGAAGGCCAGCTCCTGGGCAGGCCCTGTCGGCCGTGCTAGGGAATGCTGCTCTTGGCTTAGCCAGGGGCCCTGCAGGGGCGCCCTTTGGACTTGGGCCGGGGCACTGGGCTTTGCCCCCAGCTTTGGTGATGAGTGTTTTCCCAAGTGCCTATTCAGCTACCGCTGCAGTCACAAGCCTGGCTGGCTCATCAACACGGGTCTGACATGGCGCCTTCCTGCTGCTGTTTCTCGTCACCCTGTTGCTCAACTGACTGGCAAGCCCTGCCCATGTCTGCCTGTGTCCCCCTCTGTGTGGCTGGGCCTAGGGAAGGCTGAGTTCGGGGAGAGCCAGGGCCCCAGACTCACGTTCTGTCCTGGCCTGAGGTGTGGCACCACACACATGGGGGATGGGGGGGAGTCACCTGCAGGGTCCCTTCCCAGTGGACCAGGCTGGGGCGGGTAGAGATTGAAGGTGCATTCCCTGGTCTGAAGGCGTTTGTGGCTGGGCAGCCAGTTGAGGAGCAAGTGACAGTGTGATGCGGGGAGATGATTGGGAGGAGAAGAGAGCAAGAACTGTGCAACCAGATGAGGGGGCACAGGGGCTGCTGCGGGAACATGTGGAAGGGGGACCTGGGAGGTTCAGGAGAGGCTTTGAGGGGAGAGTGGTAATGGAGCTAGGTCTTTTTTTTTTTTAAATTATTTATTTTGGTTGCATTGAGTCTGTTGTTGCCGCACATGGGCTTTTCTCTAGTTGCAGCGAGCGGGGGGCTACTCTTTGTTGCAGTGCACAGGCTTCTTATTGCGGTGGCTTCTCTTGTTGCAGGGCACGGGCCCTAGGCGCGCGGGCTTCAGTAGTTGTGTCTTGCGGGCTTCAGTAGTTGTGTCTCGCGGGCTTCAGTAGTTGTGTCTCGTGGGCTTCAGTAGTTGTGGTGCACGGGCTTAGTTGCTCCGCGGCACGTGGGATCTTCCTGGACCAGGGATCGAACCCACGTCCCCTGCACTGGCAGGCAGATTTTTTTTAATGTCCCCTTTTTTTTTTTTTTTTCCTTTTTATTTTTAAATTTTATTTATTTTTAATTTATTTTTGGCTGCATTGGGTCTTCATTGTTGCAGGCGGGCTTTCTCTAGTTGCGGTGAGCGGGCACTCCTTTTTGTTATGGTGCGCGGGCTTCTCATTGCGGTGGCTTCTCTTGTTGTGGAGCACAGGCTCTAGGCGCGTGGGCTTCAGTAGTTGTAGCACGCGGGCTCAGTAGTTGTGGCTCATGGGCTCTAGAGCACAGGCTCAGTAGTTGTGGCGCACAGGCTCAGTTGCTCCACGGTATGCGGGCTCTTCCCGGACCAGGGCTCGAACCCGTGTCCCCTGCATTGGCAGGTGGATCCTTAACCATTGCGCCACCAGGGAAGTCCCCTGGAGCTGGGTCTTGAGTCATCAGCGAGAGTTCTCAAAGAGAAGGGGAGACACCCCTGCAGACTGGTGGGCTGACGTGCAGTGACAGGAGACGAGGCAAGTGAGGACTGGCGTGTTCAAGAGCAGCCAGTGAGTGGTTTGGCGTTAGTAGAGCAGAGGGCCACGCGGGTGGTGAGGGGACAAGAGCCAGCTCGCAGAGGGCTGTGTGCCAGCCAGAACAGTGGGCGGGCGTCAGAGGGATGGAAGCAGACTGACATGATCAGATTGTCTTGGAGAAAGATCACTGGCTTTCCTTGGGGGCATGGATTGCAAAGCTGTATGGTGGAGGATAGGGAGGAGGCCGCTTAGGAGCTATTAAAGTCACCCAGGAAAGAAGCAGTGAGGCCACAGGGATGACTGGGGCCCAAGGTGGCGTGCAGGCCCAAGAGCTTGGGTAGCTCAGTGACGGCGTCCACCACAGCGCGGTGCAGGAGAGTTGGTCTGTCATGGATGGGCTGAGTCGGGCATGTCTCAGGGACACGCAGGAGCCACCGGTGAGTAGGCAGCTGGGTGTCAGGATCTGGCTGAGATAAATCCCTGCCGGGGGTGGGATTGGTGGGTGGTGAGGGTTGCTTGAGGCAAGGGTAAGGGAGAGTTCCAAGGGGGTGACCCGTCAGCTGTGCCAAGTGCTACAGAGCGGGTGCACCAAGGACTCCAGGGTGCTCCTTGGATTGGGTGGTTAGGGCACCGGTGATCATGCTGGTGGCGTGGCCAGGGCAGGATATATAGGTTGGTGTCGGTTGAGGAATGGAGAAAGAGGGGAGGGGCTTGGGCTGGTGGGAGGCAGAGGCTTGAGGGGCGAGGTTCCTGGAGGGAGGAATTACCCAGAATCGTCTGGGGCTGGGTTGGAGGAACAGGTCTAACAGGAAGGGAGAGGACGGGGTGGGGGGTGAATAGCGTGGATGGATGGTGTGAAAGACACGTGGTTGGGGAGGGGCATCTACCCTGGAGGCTCTTGCCCTGCACTGAGGGGGAGACCCTGAGGGCGGGTGGGGGGCTGAGCAGGTTGAGGTGGCGGGAGGCCCCCTGGACAGCTCTTGAGCTGGGTACCGCGTGTTTGCCCGGGCTCTTTTTGGCAACCCTGGTTCTCCATAAGTGGGGATGGGCTGCGACGGCACTGAGGAGAGCTTGGCCCCTGCTGTACTGCTGTGGTCTTCACTGCCACCACTATCCTGGGCTTGGCTTCCCTGGGTAACTGGGGCGACAGCTGTGGTCGCTCACAGTGCTGCTGGAGTCCCGCCGCGTGTCAGCGGCCTGCCCAGCCTCGTCGAGGAGGGCAGGCGAAGGGGGAGCGTCACCTTTGGGCTTGCCTGCTCCATCCATCTTTGCTGGCTGGGTCTGCCAGGTGGCACATGTGCCCTCCCCCCCAACCCAGTCTCCGGCTGGGAGGAGCAGCCTCCTCCACGTCACCAGGATCTGCTCAGAGCTGCCTGAGTGCCCTGTGCTTGCGAGCTTGGGGCTTAGTCAGACTTGCCTTTCTTTCCGGGCTCCCCCAGTGACTGCCACTCTGCCTGTGTGACTCAGGCATGTTGCTTCTCTCTGGCTCCTGGGGCACTCGGGAGCTCCCTCCACCTCCATGGCTTCAGCCCGGTGGGGGGCAGGATGGTGGGCAGTTGCGGCTGAGACAGGGAAACCTGAGCCCTGGGCCACGAGGTCTCGGTCGCTAATTTTAGAGAGCACATGTCACTGGAAACTCTCCCTTCCTGCCAGGAACCAGTAGCCTGGCTCTCCCCGTCCTGACAGGGGCCCCTGGAGCAGCCGCTCCCTAAACCAGGAAGCGTGATGGGTGCCTCACAGCCCCTGCAAGCCGCTCCCCCTCAGGGCTCATTCCCAGCAGGGGCTCTGCCAGGGCCTGGCCAGGGAGAGCTGGGCGTCTTGTTTGCTCTCCCATCCCTCCCTAGTCCCCTCGTCCCCTTGGGCCTGATGAGCAGCAGGTGTCCACAAGGGGCCTGATAAGCAGCAGGTGTCCACAAGAGCCCTGCAAAGGCCAGAGAAGATGGCTTAGAGCAGGCGGCTTCGGCTTTGTCTGCTCTGAGCGAGCACTTTGTTGTGGAAACACCCTGGACATGCCAAGTCCTCCCCTCCCCTCGTCCCTGGGGCCTGCCCATTCTGCACCCTCCTCGGGGCAGCGGCTGGCCACGCCCGTCCCAGGCATGTGGGAAGTGCCCCCGCCGCCCCCGACTCTGAGTCTTCCCGTCCTCTCTCCTGCCAGCTAACATCTCAGGGCAGGGTGGCTGTCGGGAAACAGAGTAGCGTGTGCTCAGCTGCCACGTGCTTGCCTCTCGTGGCTGGTCTGAACCTGAGATGTGTGCCTGGGCCCTGATTTTTCATTTTCTGTCCCCCTCGCCCGGGGAAACCTCAGGGTGGTGATGTTTTCTAACAGGTGTGGTCTGGCAGCTGCCTGTAGACTGCATTTGGGAAGGGGGTGAGGAAAGAAGAGTTGTTTCCATCTCTCTCATTTGGCCCGGCTAGTGGTTCCCTGGAAATCGAGAACATGTACTGGTTGGCAGCTCAGGCCTTGGGGTCAGACAGGCAGGAGTGCGGATTCCAGCCACATTTCGTTTCTGGCTCTTGACCAATTGCTTCAGCATGCTGAGCCTCCATATCCCCTCTGTGAAACGGGCAGTAGTAGCAACTGTCTCACAAGGTGGGCTGGAGGATTCGGCCGGCCCTTTGGAAGCCCCCGCAGCACTGGCTGCTCTTGTGTGGTGTGTTTGTTTGTTTGTTTGTTTGTTTTGTTTTGCTGCATGGCATGTGGGATCTTAGTTCCCCAACCAGGGATCAAATCCACGCCCCCTGCATTGGAAGCACAGAGTCTTAACCACTGGACCACCAGGGAAGTCCTGGGCTGCTCTTGTTTATCAAGGCGAGCCCAGCCTTGCAGCAAGGAAAGTGGCAGCGTGGCTGCTTTGGCACATCTAGGCCCTGCCCTGTAAAGTGCCGGGTTCTAGGCCTTTAGGCTGTATCTAGGCGTGGCCCCTTGTGTCCTGTCAGGCTCCTGCTTCCTGTGCCTTCTGGGCTGGAGGAGAGCCCCAGGGCTGTGAGCAGCCTTTTGGGGGCACTAGTAATCATTCTGGTGGCAGAGGACAGCTCCTGCCTCCGTCTTTCCCCTCACGTTGCCGGTGTGTTTTGCTTTGCCTCCCTGGCAATCCAGAAGGACAGGTCTAGGCTGCAGGCAGGTGTGGGGTGGGAGCAAACAAAAGAAGTTCATGCTAGCCATCTTTCCCTCCTTCTTTTGCTCACTTCTCCCTTCTTTTTGTAAACAATTACAGCCTGCTTAGACGCCTGGTGACTCTTATCTCCCAGCAGGCCACGCTGCTGGCCTCCAATGAAGCCTTTAAAAAGCAGGCAGAGAGTGCTAGTGAAGCGGCCAAGAAGTACATGGAAGAGAATGAGCAGCTAAAGAAGGTGAGTTCGGCCTTCCCGACCCCCCCCCCATGTGACATTCTTTATGGGCCACAGCAGCTGCCGTTAGCCTATCAGGCTGGGAAACGTGCGACACTGCTGTTGTGTGAAAAGCGGAGGAGCTGGGTGGAGGGACGAAGGGGGTGGGTACTGGAGGGGTCTGGGGGATGCGATGGGAAGGGGAGCGCCCTTGCTGCTCTCTTGCCTCTACCTGCTGTGCATCCAGGCCAGACTTCCCTGATAAACTGACTCCCTAAGGAGCCGAGCCCTGTGCTGTGAACATTGGGCAAGTTAGCACAGAAGAACACAAGATAGGATAGGACCAATCTTGGTCCCCTGAGGATTGCTATCATCTGGGGACGAGGCGGGGCAGTCCTAGAAGGCTTGTCAGAGGGGGTGAGGTGTGAGCCAAGCTGGGAAGGAGACGGATGGACTTGGATTCATAGGCAGGATAGAGTTGGACGGGCAGGGGTGAGCTGGGGGCTCCTCAGCTGGAGTGAGCTGTGGAGCTTGGAGAGAGGAAGTGATGGCATTGGTCAGTTAGGGGTCACTGGCAGCAATCCCCAGATGACAGCAAATGGAGTCGTTGGATGGACTGGTCAACTTGGAGGAGCTGCCGAGAAAGGAGGCAGGGCTGGGGGCCAGGGCAGGCAGGGCATGTGGCCTGGGAGCTGTAGCAGGTGGCCCTGCTGGCCCGGGCTTTGCCTGGTGGCTGGGAACAAGCAGTGGCCCAGTTCTGTGCTGACATTTCCAAAGGGGCAAGTGCCCAGGGCAGCTTGAGGAATCACAGCTCAGTGGGGAGGACCGAGCTGGACTCCTTCCCTCCCTCCCTCCTCCCTCCTCCCTCCTCCCTCCTGAGTAACCCAGGCCCTTGGCACTGTTCCTAGGAAGCTGCCGGTGGAGTCAGGTTGGATGGCGGGGACGCTGAAGCGAAGGTGGAGGAAGAGAAGAGGAGCCTGAAGGCTGATCTGCAGAGGCTGAAGGACGAGCTGGCTGTCAACAAGCAAAGTGAGCACTGTCGTCGGGTTGCCCGCGGCCCCCAGAACTCGGGAGCCTCTGCTGGTGGCTGCCACACCTCTTTTGCCAAAGTATTAATAACAAACGCACACGCAGGCTCAGGAGCTGCGTGAAAACAAATGGCTCCCTGCTCGTCCAGCCCAAACACAGCCGGGCTCGGCCCCAGCCAGTGGGGCTTAGTGGTTTAGCAGTGCACTCAGGGTCCCACCAAGGAGGGCCCAGGAACCCCAGAGGTCCATGGGCTAACTCCAGAGCATCTCATCCAGTGCCAGGCATGGGGAGTGGCGCTCTGTGCCTTGTCACCAGCGGCCTGGTGGGTGGGGAAGGAAAGGCTGCATCAGAGTTGCTTGAGATGTTCCCATCTGCTCCCTTCCTGAAGGCCTCTCTCGACACACCTCTCATTCTCAGCTTTGAGACTGGGGTTCTGCTGCCTGCCTCCTGCTCTCACCCCCAACCTTTTCAAAATGTTTGTCCCATGCTGTCAGCCTCCCTGCGGTCACCCCTGCTGAGAGCCATGCAGGGTCCCTCCATTAAAGGGGCTGGGGGGCGATCCTTGGTGTTCTCCTACTTGTCCCAACTTTGTTGGCCAGCCCTTCCCCACTTTTGGAGGCTTTCGAGGCAGCTGGCAGAGGAGCTTTTTGAGAGGAGTGGTCTCCCAGACATCCTCACTGGGGACAGATTTGGGGCAGCTGCATCTGCTGTCTACAGCAAATGGCGTTTTTCTCCCTAATCCTCATCTTTTAATTTTCCTTCCTTCACCACTTGCATCATCCCCAGAACTGGAAAAAGCTGAAAATGAGGCTCTGGCCATGCGGAAGCAGTCTGAGGGCCTGACCAAGGAGTATGACCGCCTGTTGGAGGAGCACGCGAAGTTGCAGGTCAGCATGCTCAGCTTGCTCTGTTGGAACCGAGCCCCCCCACCCTGCGCAGGCGCAGAGCAGGCCTCCCACTGCCTTAGCCTCAGGGCCAACGTGTCCCCTTCGAGAGGCCTCGGCAGCAAGCTGGCTGCTTTCTCTTCCAGTCCCCCTTTTTTCCTTTGTTGCTGCTGAGTCTGGGGCCAGCGTGGGCCCAACAGCCGGAACCACTTCTGGAGCAGGAGGGGTGTGGCCTGGCAGAT
Organism: Mesoplodon bidens; assembly: GCF_964165515.1. NCBI lineage: Eukaryota > Metazoa > Chordata > Mammalia > Artiodactyla > Ziphiidae > Mesoplodon > Mesoplodon bidens. The sequence goes on from NC_138163.1 coordinate 1,022,177, forward strand.
GGCAGCCACTTAACTAAGGTCGCCTTTGGCAGTCAGGTCAGCCCTCTGCACTGTGGGCCTGCCCAGCCTCATGCCCAGCATCGGTGCCCTTGAGAAGAGCTCCTTCCCTTACGTGTACCCCTGGTCCATGGTGTGGGGCCCCTGACTCTCATCCAGGTTTACTGAAGGGCCGCATCAAGTACCGGCCAGAGATGTGCAGGGGAAATTCCACTGCTGGCTGCTGGCCTTCCTTCTGTAGGGGCTGCGGGGTGATGTGAGGCCGAGAGCTGGAGACATCACAGCCAGCCCCCACCCAGTAGGTCCGAGTCACTGCTACCACCCCCGCCCGCAGGCCTCGTCTGAGTCCCCAGGCTACCTGTGTCTGGAAGCTCAGGTGGCCTGGAAATTGGGCATGAGGGCTAGGTAAACACCCCTAAGTTCTGATGATTTGATTCAGTGCTTGGCGGCCTGAGTTTGGGCACCGTGGAAGGTGGAGAAGGAGGGCCCAGCCCCCAAAGGGGGACCAACAGCTTCAGTGCAGGGTGGGCTCACTGGCAGGACCGGTGGAAGGTGTGCAGAGTTGGGAAGAGCCTGAATTGGGACTTGGAAGGGACTCAAGTTCGGAGGCTGCCGTGGGCACGAGGGTGGGTGTGAGTGAGGCCCCGGAGAAGGTGGTGCTGCGGGGTTGGGGCTCTGAGAAAAGAGCGACAGCAGAGGCTTGTCTCCCCTCGCCCCCTCGCCCCACGCCCCCGCCCGGCTGGAGTTAGGGTTACAGCCCTCGTGGAGTGGGGCCACTCCCACCCTGGCAGACTGTGAGGTGCTACTGGTGGGGGGTCCCTTGCTCATCTGACCGCCTGGCATCTGGGGAAAGGGGCACCCCACGGGGCCTCTGGGGTGGAGGGGCTGGAAGGCGAAGGGGAGGAGTGTGCCTGCCAACCCACTGCTTTGCAATTTCTGTCCCCTTTGCAGGCGGAGGTAGATGGCCCCAAGGACAAGAAGGAGGAGTGAGGGCCCCTGCTCCCCGCCCGTGGCTGGCTGCTTCCCGAGAGCCCGGCCTCCCTCGGTACTTCGGCTCGCTCCCTTCCGCTTCTGTTCCCTCACGCCGCTTGCAGTTCCACGCTCTCCTAGTTCCACGCTCTCCCAGTTCCATGCTCTCCCAGTTCCACGCTCTCCTAGCATTCTGTAGGGGACTCAGTTCCCACCCAGGATGAGTAAGGCTGTGGCAGGTTTTGCTTCCCGCTGGTTAAGCCCCTTCATGTTGCGTGTTGATGCTCTGGGCTCCAAGGCCCCTTTTCTCTGGTCCTGCAGGAGGGCAGGTGGAGCAGGAAGACTAGGGTTTCTCTTGGGGCAAAATAAACGTTGTTGTGTCGTGTCCGTGGTGCCTGCGTATAACTGAGGCCGCAGGGAGACCTGCTCTGATCCCTCTCCCTGGAGTGGCTGGGAAGGTGGCGGCAGGCAGTGTGGACAGAGACCCCCGCTCCAGTCTTTGCCCTGGAGGCCTTCCAGACATTTTGTCTCCATTTGTTCAAACCCCTAAAGGCTCCCTCATCCCAGGCTGGGCGCAGGCTCACACTTGCCCTCTCTGCCCCTCTGCCTCCTGCTCCCCAGGCCAGGCCCTGCTTTATGGCCACGTGGAGCGTGTCCGTCCTGTCGGTCTTCCTGGGGGTTGGCTGCTGGGCCCGGGGAAGCTTGGGAGGCAAGGTAAACCGCTGGGGCTTCCGGGTGGCAGACTCGCCTGCCTCCTCTGGGTCCTGTTCATCACATTTAGGACAGATAGAGCATGGCAGAGTGCCACCAGTCACTCCCTGCCCCACCCCCTCCCAAAGGTTTGCAGGATGACCTCTGACTAATGCTGGCGAGAGAGGAGACTTGCCCTTGGCAGTGACCTGCGACCAGGGCAGAGCAAGGCAGTGGGGAGGGCCTCCGGGCGGGTAAAGTGCTCCTCTGACACCTGCGGCCCATGAACATGTTGGTGCACCGCCCTGATCGGACAGCCTGCTCTGGCAGCGGGCTTCCCCTTTGGCGGCCCCCTGGGCTGGCTTTGGCAGGTGGCCGCCATTGGGCCGGCCCTAGTGCTCATTCTCCACTGGCCCTGAGGGCTGGGCGAGGGGAATTGGGGTAAGGTCGGAGGTGTTTTCTCTTGGAATTAAGGGGCCCCTGAAGACGTTGGTGCTGACACCCAGCCTCGCGCACCTGCTCCTCCTGCCAGGCTCAGGCTGGTGGCTCCCTTCAGGGCTGTCCTTTCCCCACGTTCTCATGAGAAATGCTGCCCCTTTCTGGGCAGCCTTCTAGGTGGTGTCTGCCGGGGAGGGAGCCCACAGGTGACGCCCTCTGGTTGCTCTGCCGAGGCTGAGGGCCAGTCCCACTTTTCCAGGAAGTGTTCCCTGACTACCTCGGCCTCCCTGAGCTCGCTCTTCTCTGAACTTCTACAGGCCAAAGTCCAAACAGTGTGCCTTTAGGTTCTTCCCTGTTCAGTCCCAGGTGGTCCCTGAACCCCCTTGGCATCAGGCCCCGGGCTGGGCAGAGGGGAAAAAGCTGCACAGGGCCACTTTTGGAGCGCCCCATCTAGCCGGGGACGGGAAGAGACAGTGGCAGGGGCAGCAGACTCTTACAGGTGAAAAGCCAGGTGCTCGCCCAGCCTAGACTGGAGGGCCACCTGCAGAAACCGGCCCCCTCTGGCCCATCCTGAGGGCTGTTTTCCTCCGGCAGCCTCCATTCCGAGTGGGACTGCGCCCAACAGTATCCCCTGTCTTGCCTCCAGCTCTGGTAACCCCGTGGGCTCCACGGGTCTGGGCTGTTCCATTTCCTTGCTGGTCTCCCCTGCTAGGCTGCTGGTCACTGGGTTCTCAGCCCTTACTGGACGGACAGATTCCCAAGTGAATGGGGCCAGCCCACTGCTCTCAGGGCCCTGGCCAAGCAGCATGACTTCTGTCAAGTTCCTTTTTTTGTTTTTAAAAAAAATTTTTTAAATTAATTTATCTGGCTGTACCGCATGGCTTATGGGATCCTAGTTCCCCGACCAGGGGTTGAACCCAGCCCCCCTGTGGTGGAGCACAGAGTCCCAACCATTGGACCGCCAGGGAATTCCCTAAGTTCCCTTTGTGCTGTTGATGTTTTCTGAGTCTGTCTTGGCCTGTGGCAGGTGGTTTGGAGGCCATTTGGTAAGAGGTGATGAGGACCTGAGCCAAGGCTTGGCGGTGGTCGGGGGAACAGAGATGTTAAGGAGTTGGTATGAGTCAGGGTGGGGAGTGGCGAGGGCCTGGGGGTGACAGCAGGCCCAGTTGCAGGGGAGGCAGGGACTGTTGATGGAGGAGCGGATGCAGGGTGGGCACTGGGCACAGTGTGAGGGGCCTGCTCAGGAGAGCCAGGCTGCAGGTTTGGGGAGCTGCCCGCACACGGGGTTCTTGGAGTTGTGGGCGTGGTGAGAGCAGAGGTTTGTAGGGTGAAAAGTCTTTTAAGAGAAGGGTGGGACAGCGGTTGGGTCGGAAGAACGGTCGTCAGGTGTTGGCACTGCAGGGCCTGGGCCGCCGTCTCACCACCGAGGCGCCTCTCTGCGCCAGCAAAGGCTCTAAAGGCCCAGGTCGAGTTGGGGTTGGGCCTGCTCGGCCGATGTTCCTTCCCAAGCTCTGAGGTGACCTGCGCTCTGTCTGGGTTCTTCTTGGTGATCGTCAGAGCATGGGCTGATGGCCGTGTCACGAGCCAGAGCCCATCTCCGGCTGTACGGTTGAGGGCTAAAGCCCCTTCCTCTCTAAGGGGACTGTGCCTTGCTAAAGAGAGGGACTGGCCTGGGAGGGACTGAAGAGGAGCAAGTTGTCACTTTTCTCTGAAGGGCCACCCCCTCCCTTCTGCCCAGGCTGGCATTCAGAGTGGGCAGCAGGTTCCCAGCCTTGACCCCCACCCCAGGCCTGCCTCAGATGATGACCGGGCTGGTCCTGGCCACCCCGTGTCCATGCCTCGTCATGCCCCTCCTCCTATCACTCGGGATGGAGCCAAGGACCTGAAGGGGTTCACTTTCTCCAGGTCTTCCCCACCCCTTCTCTTACACTGGGCTAAAGTGTGTGTAATCTCAAACTTCTGCTTTAACCATTTTTAGGATTACCGTTGAGTGACATTAAGTACACTTACACTGTGTGTGGCCTCTCTCGCCATTAAACACTAACTCCCCTTCCCTCTCCCCCCATCCGCTGGCACCCACCGTTCTGCTTTCTGTCTCTGAATTTGACTCCTCTAGGGCCGTCATAGAAGTGGAGTCACACACTATGTCTTTTTGTGATTGGCTTCTTCCCTTCCACTGAGCGTAATGTCTGAGGTTCATCCGTGTTGTAGCAGGTGTCAGAATTTCCTTCCTTTTTAAGGCTGAATATTGTTCCATCGTGTGGATGGATCACATTGTTTTCATCTGTTCCTCTGTCGGTGGACACTTGGGTTGCTTCCACTCTCCTAATACCACTCCAATCACGCTTTGGCCCTTCCTCCCACCCCAGACCTCTCTCACCCAGGTCTCCGCGATCTCGGGCCTCACCTCCCGTGACCGTGGGCAGCACCCGACAGAGCCCATCGCTCCCTCCTCCCTGACACCCAGGGCGGGGGTGGGGGGGGCCCTCACACGTGTTCCAGGACCCGTCTGGCACTCGGGGGCCCCTCCCGAGCCTCCTCAGACTCTGCAGCCGGTCCCCCCTCTTCTCTGCCACCTCTTGAGTGTCCCAGGGCCACTCAAGTGCTTGGGCCATGTCTCCCTCTCCAGCTGCCTGTGCCCCCCCCCCCTTGGGGAGGTCATCCAGGCTCGGGGCTCTCGGGGCCATCTTTATGTAATGAGAACTTCCAAAATTCTGTCTCCAGCCCAGACTCCTTCCAGAACTTCAAATTCCTTGTCCACCTGCCTACTGGACATTTCTACTCAGTTGACACCCTCCAAACCTTGTCTCCCTGGTGCAGGGCCTGGCAACTGCCATCGTCCCTTGCATCCCAGCCATCTAAAAGCCTGTTGGCTCTGCCTTGCAAACAGGTCCCTAACCCAGAGACTTCTCATCTGCACTGCTAGTGCCCTGGTCCCACCCAGTGATCTCCACCTTTCGGGGGCTCTGCCGGAGCCTCCTCCCCAGCCTTCTACCTCGCCTGCCCTCGGAAGAGCACCTGTTCAGTGCAGCATTTGGGCAGCCTGCGCAAACCTCAGCGCCCGGACTTCACACCCACCTTCCCCACTCGGCGTGCTCCTCTTTAGCACACCGTTATCCTTGCTCCCCAAGTATGTCAGCTCCGTGGGGAAAAGGCTTCCTGCCGGCTTCCTTCCCTGTTCCGTTCCAAGTTCCCAGAACAGTGCCGGGTGCAGAGACCCTCAGGGCGAATACTTGCCCAAGGAAGCTGCTCGAGGTGGGGAGGCCTCCACCCGCAGCCCCGGCACCTGACAAACAGAGGTGGGCAGGAGCCAGCTTTTGGAAAGTGACATGTTTTTATTGCTATGTTCGCAGTGGCTTTTGAGCACAGTAAGGGTGTCCCCGCTGGACCGCCGCCCTCACCCGCCCCCCACCCCTCCAGCCCACATCAGGGTGTGAGGGAAGCCTTTCTAGGGCCCCCTCGGCTGTCTCAGGATTGGACGTGACACAGACGTGGGTTTAAGTGAAGCTGCTACGCGGAGGACTTGAGACGTGGAAAGTGCGTCAGCCTTAAGCTCGCAGGTGGGAGCCGCGTGCAGGATCCCTGGGGCGGGGGACGGATGCCCACCTCAGTCAGATCCCTGCCGCAGGGGCGCCTGGCCCAGGGTGCAGGGTGTGGGCCAGCCTGAGCATGCCGGGTGAGCAGCCCCAGGTCCGGACCCCCCCACAGAGCCCTGCGTCGGCTCACCCTGCCGACCTGTGGGCAGAGCGGGGAATGTGCGGACACCTACCGAGGTCCCCACCATGCACTTTTCCCACCCCAGTCTGGGGCCAGGGACTACACGTGCATACCCACACGACAGACTCACACACTCGACAGCTCGAAGCTTCTGTTTTGCCTATGAAAATGAGATCTATAAATTCACACTCCTTGGCTGGGGCAGAGGTGTAAGAGGGGCTGAAAGGGATGGGGCGTGGCAAGGAGAGGGACGTTGGGGTGTTTCTCTTAGAAATATACAAGCAGAAATCTCAAGTTTTTTATAAAATGTGCAAAATACAAGCCTCACTTGCCCACAGGCACAATTTACACCTGGTATTCACCTTGGCTAAGAAATAGAGATCTACGTCTATACCCTACGTACTCACGCACACATGCACTCAAGCTCACACAACTGATATTGGTGGCAATTGGCTCAGGAACTGAAGGTTCCCTTGCTGGCTGGCTCTCTAAGCTTCTAGAGTAGGGAGGGGGAGAGGGGTCTAGCCCAGCTGAAATATTCACCTTGGTTCTGCTGCCCCTCCCTCGCCTGTCCCCTCTGCTCTCCAGTCCCCCTGTTCCCCGAGCTGCCACTGCTGCCCCTGGGGTGAGGGGCTACCCGAGGGTGTGCTGGGCAGAGCCTGGAGAGAGGCAGGCAGGGCCTGGTGGGGTCAGGTGAGACGTGACTGTAGCGGGCACTGGAGGGCGGGCGGCAGGGCTTGGGAAGCAGCGTGTGCACCAGCTTGGTTAAGGGGGGTGGGGGAGGCATCTATTTTTGGTGGGTTGTGATATTTTTGGCATTTTATTAAAAATGGAAAACGTTATTTTAGTTATAAGCACTCTGGTGCTTCCTCCCCTCCCCCCCCCCGGCAGACCCCGTAGGTGTCAGGGAAAGGCAAGCCCCCTGGCGGGGTGGGGGGGCTAGAGCAGGGGCTGCTATGGCTACGAGAGGGTGAGCTGGTGATGTGAGCTGGGGCACCTGTCACATGACGCTCTCCACCACCACCACCTTGCTGCTCTCAGACACTGGGGTCAGGGTGGTCAGGCCCCTGACATCCGAGTCCTGAGCTCTGTACTCCAAGTGGTGGAGGCCCCAGATGGGCTGCGTCAGGTGCTGCCAGCGCTGCGGGAGAGGGGGACACGTTGAGTCCCTGAGGAGGGGCACCTGCTTGTCCCTGGCCTCTCTCTGCTTCCCGCCACCTGCCACCAACTTGGGGCCCAGGGCCGCGCCCCTCCTGACCAGGCCCCGCTCCCACGCTACGGAAATAGGGTTCAGTGGAGGGCGGAATGGCTGCTAGAACAGAGGCTAGGGACAGGCCTCCCCTCTGCCGCCACCACCTGAGCGAGGCCCTGGAGGGCCAACTCTCCTCCCGTACACCCCCCTCGGAGCTGGCCCACAGGCTCTGGCATGACGGTCTGTCCCGGCAGGTGGGAGGAGGAGCAGGGCGCTCTGGAGGTCATGGAGGTCATGTTTCGACCCAACGGGAGGGAGGGATGGTGTGCGGAAGACGGGGCGCGGGGAACTGACCTCAGCCACGGTCCCCTTGGCCCTGAGGAGGCAGCCCAGGAGGTGGAGGGGCACACACAGCATGGAGGAGAGCGCAAAGCCCCAGCCCATGGCCTCGCCCCACCACGGGTACACATAGGTGTTGTTGTAGACCAGCGGCTTGTAGTACACCGTGTTGAAGATGAAGATGCCCTGCGGGCGAGAAGCCTCGCGCTCAGCCAGCAGCCACCGCTGCAGGCCCTTGGTGTCCCTTGCCCTGCCCAGCCTCTCCCGGCCCTTACCATGCACACCAGCGGGGTGAAGAAAGACCAGCACCATTTCATCCAGGGGCAAGGTCGGTACCCGATCATGCAGGCCACATCGTCCATGAAGCGGTCGGCTCCTGGGGTAACGTGAGGCCGGAGGGCCAGAGCTAGAGACGCACCACCCCTGACCGCGCTGCACCCCCGGCTTGCTGTCGGCCCAGACCTACCGTACACCCAGGCAATCACCACGCACTCCCAGAAGGCCTGCCAGAGCAGGGTGGTGCCGCTGGCTGAGTAGTAGTCAAACAGCTGGAAGACATACATCCCGCCCTGGGGATGGAGCCAGGTCAGGGAAGGTGGCTGCCGGCAGCCTGAGGCCAGGGGCATCCCTCACCCTGCCCCCACTCACATCGGTCACCATGGAGAGATCAATGACAAAGCAGAGGGCGCAGCAGAGGGCCACGGAGATCTCTCTTTGGAAACGGAAGTAGTAGGAGGCCGGGAGGAGGTCCAGGAGGCCGGTGATGAAGCCTTCCACACCTACAAACTGTGGCCGGGCAACTCAGGCCGTGCCCCTCCCCACCCACCTGCCATCTCCCATCGCCCAGTGTGCCCTCTGCTCGCCAGCCCCCCTCCCCCCACCTCCCAGCCCCCTCTATTCTGTCCCCCCTTGCAAACCTGGCTGTCAAGGCCAAGCAGCAGCAGCATGAAGAAGAACAGGGCAGCCCAGAGCGGGGCCACAGGCATCAGCGTGACGGCCCGGGGATAGGCGATGAAAGCCAGGCCAGGCCCTGAGGGGGAAGGGGAAGGGGCAGGGTGTGGACACCTGGAGCCCCTCACCTACATCCTGTCCCCTTCCACCCTGCACCACGGTACCAGAGTAATGGACGATGCCAGGGCACCCTGTGGCCAAGGGCCTTTCCACTTGTGTCAAGACACTGCCGGGCCACTTGAGCCCTCGTGTGTGTGTGCGTGCGTGCGCGCGTGCCTGCGTGCCATACCAGGGGCTGGAAGGTTCCCGCAAGCCCTTGGTAGACCTCTACCCATAGGAGTGGCGTGTCTGGCTCAGCCTTCTGGACCTGGGTTCCAGCAGCTACTGTGGTCGCAGATCACCACTGACCCAGAAAAGGCCGACCTTTCCCTCTACAACACTCAGGCAAGTGTGAGGACGTACCCCGAGGCCCCTGGATACAGATGGATGGGGGCTCGGGGCTCCACGTGGCCTGGCCTGAGATGGCTGAACAGCTGTGCCTTGCAGCTGTTCAGCCAGGCCTCCTGGCCCAGAGTGATGTGACAAATTGAGTTTGAATTGTTCTCATTTCTCAGAACGTCATTCTGTGTGCGTTCATGTACATGGTACGTTACGACAGCGGCTGCTGCTGCTCCGGAGGCCGGGCTGGGGCTTGGGGGGGTCTTTACCTGATTCCGCCACCTTGGAGATGTGCACGCCCTGCTCTGTGGCCATGAAGCCCAGGATGGAGAAGACCACGAAGCCAGCAAAGAAGCTGGTCCCGCTGTTGATAAGTGCGAGGATGATGGCATCCCTGGGGGCAGAGGGGACCATATGGGCTGGTGAGACTGCCTGCTGCCCACTGGCAGGCAGGGCAGGGGTGGCAGGGCCGTAGTGCCTACTTGTAGCAGTTGTTGTTGAAGCGATTGTAGCTGCCCAGGGCCGTGAGGGCCCCCAGGCCAATGGCGTAAGAAAAGAAAATCTGGGTCCCGGCATCTATCCATACCTGGAGGTGAGCGAGGGGAGAGCAGCTGTGAGGAGCCCTGCTAGGCCGGCCTGCTCCCGCACCGTGTCCCCCCACCCGACCTCTACCTCACCTGAGGGGACGCCAGCTTCGACCAGTCGGGCTTGAGATAGTAGACGATGCCGTCCAGGGCTCCAGGCAGCAGCACTCCCCGCACGAGCAGCACAACCAGGACCACGTAGGGGAATGTAGCGGTGAAATACACGACCTGGGGGGCGGGGCTGCTCAGAGGGGTCCTGCGGTACCCACCTCCCCCTTAGGCGCCCTCAGCCTGCGCAGGGCTGCCAGGAAGGTCACGCCCCCCGCTGGCCGGTGTGCTCAGTGCTGAGGAGGGAGGCCACCCAGCGGCACCCCCTTCTACTCATCAGAGCCACGGCTCCTCCCAAAGGAAGCTGGGTGTTTGGCTGGGGCACCAGCAGCCCCACGGCAAGAAGTACAGGTCAGCTGCAGAGGGAGGGAGAGGCAGGGAGCGAGGCCGCAGCCCGCAGGCAGGTCCCACGCCTCCCAAGCCGACTCCAGGTCCTCGTCTGCAGAGGCGGGGGTCCTCGGTGCCGGGGATTAGAACTCAGCTAGCCAGAGACAGAGGCAAGATCAAGACCACAGCAAAGGCCTCTGCCTCCCACCCAAGCAGCGCCAAGCGGCTGCTCTGCGGACCCTGCTGGAATGCTCCCGCCCTCCAGAGACCTGGCCGTGTCCCGCGTGTCCCGCAACCGTCGGCACGCTGTCTTATTGTGTGTCTGTTCACACAGTTGTCCCCGCAACCTGACAGGGAGCCCCTGAGGGAGGGATGTGTCCAGGCTCCCCGCTGGGTCCCCCAGGGCAGACAGGCAGTTGAGAAAGACAGACCGAGAAGGTCAAAAACTGACTCAGAGCCAGAACCCAGAGAAACTGGAAGGGAGGGAAGGCGAGCCAGGGATGCCCCCCACCGCAGGGAAGGGGCACCCGCTGCCGGGGCCTCTCCCCCTCCACTCGGGAGGGAAGGCTGCCGGGCCTGGAGGCGCAGGGTGGGGAGGACTCTCCAGCCAGGGGGTGGGGATCAAGTGGCCCGGACTGAAGTCCCTGCCCCTCCTCGGGCTCTGGCCCTGGTGCAGTCTCCTCCCGTGGCAGCAGTGGTCGCTGGCAGACACCCACACCCCCCAACGCAGTGCTGCCCCCAGGCCTGCCGTCACCCCGGCTGTACCTTTCCTGTTGACTTGACCCCCTTCCAGACACAGAAGTAGACCAGCACCCAGCAGGCCAGCAGACACAGGGTCACCTCCCAGTTGAGGGCCCCCGGAACCTCCAGCCCCCCGGAGAGCCGCAAGACTTTGTTCCTGGGGGAAGGAAAGCCCATGAGGGCTGTGCCAGCAAAGGGCCAGGAGACTGGGGGAGGCCTTGGGGTGGCGCCCCCCCCCCCGCCGCAACCCTTGAGTCCAGCCGGTCTCCCCCATGCACCTGGCCGGCCCGGGCCAAGCCTGCAGCCTGGAGTCGCTGCAGTCTGTGTCCCCGGAGCCTTGGAGCCCCTGGCAGCCCGGCCCCACGCCGTCCCCAGCGGGCCCAGCAGCAGCCCCCCGCTTCCCTCCCCAGGCGGGCAGGCACCGCCCGCTCCGCATCCCTGGCCTCATCCCCCCAGGGCCGGGCCCCGACACACGGACGCGTGCACACGCACACACATGCAGACTTGAGCTACGTGTGGGAGACCAGAGAGACAGGCGGGGCCTGGCCCAGAGGTGCCTGACTCACTCCCAGAACTCGATGACAGGGGACCGGCGGTCAGCAAGCTGGTCACAAGTGAGGTTGGCCAGGGTGGCATTGGCACAGTCTTCGTGGCGGAAGATCTCCACACAGTCGGGAGTGTTCCAGGTATGGCCACACGTGGCCCAGGGCAGCGTGGTGGTGAAGGACTTCACCAAATAATAGAAGCCCCAGGCCAGCACCATGATGTAGTAGGTGTTGCAATAGAAGACGATCACCATGGAGGCGTAGCCCAGGCCTGGAGAGGAGCAGAGTTTCCGTGCAGGCTCTTTTCTGGCCAGTTCCCCACCGTCCCCACTATCTACCTGGCCAGGCACTGCCAGTGGTCCCTGCTGGACCCCTGACATCCTGCTCCCTGCATCTGCCGTCCTCCCCCTCCCCCACCATCCGTGCAACTAGATCCTTCTCTGTTGCTGTCCAACCAGACCTCTCCAAGTCCCCCTGGACTCTCCCTTGCGCTGTGTCCCCAGCACTAGGCTAACTCCTCAATCTGTCCCCCCAAATCAGCCCCTGCTCCCTGCCCCCACCCTGCTTCACCTCCTGTGTCCTCCCCAGCCCCAAAGCAGAGCACACATCCTGCCCCCATCTGAGAGTCAAGTCCTCTTGTTTCCCTAGTCTCACATACCTGTCCCCTTCTCCTGGGTCCCACTGCCACCATGATGGCTGAAGGAAGGCCATGCCTCCACCTGCCCCCCACCCAGTGGCCTCCCGTACCAGCAGCTGGGGGGTTTTCTGGGGACCTGGGGCAGTGTGGGAGACAGTCACCCTCTCAGCAGGCAACCTTGGCCAGTCACTTACTTCACCTCTCTGTGCCCCAGCCTCCGAGGACGGTAACAGTAGGACCTACCTCCTAGGGCCTTGAGCTGATGGGGAACACTGCCCACACACAGAAGGGGCTTGGCGGTAACCCTGGCCACTGGTCCTTCCCTTCAGACCCTGAACTTTCAATGGCTCCCATCCCAGCTCCTTAGGCTGGCCCTCTGGCTTCTGCCACCGTGTCTCATGCCCAGCCACCCTCTTTTCAGCCCCAGCAAGCCAAGTATACTCGGCAGGGCCTGTCCCGGGCGCTGCTGGGACTGGGCTTTCTCGCCCTGGTGGAGAGGTCCATCCCCCAGTCTAGTCTCCACCTCCCCAAGGTCAGCCAGGTGGTCTGCACGTCCTCCAGGTTCTCCCTCACAGCTTGGGGGGAATCCCAGGCCTGGTGCTCAGGCAGGAGGTGCTTAGACTTGAGGTTTCTTAAGTGGGGTACCAGATTTGCCCCAGCGGCGGGAAAGGGTAGAGGTCCCGGACGGAGAGGGTGAGAAGGGCTGCCTGGGGCTGCTCACCTTTGAACAGGGGGCAGATATTCCACACGTTGATGCTGCCGGCCTTCATGAACTGGCCCAGCGAGATCTCCAAGAAGAAAATGGGTATTCCTCCGACCAGGGCGATCAGGATGTAGGGAATAAGGAACACACCTGGGGGATGAAGCTCAAGGTGGCCACTTGCACAGGGTGGCCCCTTAGCCAGGTGGGGACTTGACCCAAACTCCTCAGCCAGGCCAGGCCAGCCAGCCTGGCTTTCAGAAGCCCTGGGAGGTGGGTGGAGCCCCAGCTTCAGGCTCCGCCTGGGCCCCATCATAACTTCCCACTGAGTGAATCAGTGCAAGGGGTGGCTGCTGACTCAGGGGCCCAAGGTGAACAGTCTTGGGGAGGTGGAGTGTCGAGGGGCCTACGGCAGCCTCTGGGCCCTTAGAGCCCTGTTTCCTGGGCTGGGGGTCCCCTACAAGGCTTCTGCCCCTACTCACCTACGGTGACCTAACTAATGGGCACGGAGGACACACTCACTTGTGGACACAAGCCACTCCGTGGCCGGCGCTCAGGCCCGGAGACCTGACGAGCTTGGGCGAGGGGAGGGGAGCCCTGGCCTATCCCGGCACCCAGGCTCTTGCCTGCAAGTGTGAAGGTCCAGGGGAGAGGGTGGGTGGGTAGGTGGGTAGCAGTCGTCTGCTAGTAGGAGTGGAGTGGAGGGTGTCTGAAAGGGCATGTGAGCAAGGACAGAAGGAGACAAGGTTGGGGGAGGCTGGCAGGGACCTCAGGCTGGGGGTGGGGGAGTCCTTCTCCTCTCCAGGCCCCCTACCCTTGCCCCTGCTTGGCACTCTCCACTACTCAAAAGCTAAGCTTGGTTGCAGCTTGCTTGGCTTCTGGTCTCAGCATCCTTCTTGCTTGTGACCTTGGGCAAAGGCCTTCTCTCTGGGCCTCAGTTTCCCACCCGTCATCTAGTCACTTCGGCTTCCCACCAACCCTGGTGCTGCTTTGCAGTCACAGGACACACGCGTGCCCATCGCTGTTGCTAAGCTGGGCTGGGGCGGGCGGGCAGGCGGGCATGGGGTGTGCATGCAGTGTGTCCAGCGGCGGCGCCAGGCGGCCCAGGCTGCAGGCTTCCCAAGCCTGGCTCAGACACCCAGTGTTCCAGGCCCAGGCTAGAGGGGAGGGAGGGGAGGGGAGGGAAGGGGAGAGAGGGGAAGAGAAGAGAGGAGGGAAGGGAGGGGAAGGCAGAGGGAGGGACAGAGTGGCCCATTGTGTGTGTGTTCGTGTGTGCACACGTGGGGGGCCCACACAATGTGCCACTTGTGTGCCTGACCTGCGGGGGCAGCCAGGGCTCCTCACCTCTGGAAGCCCCCCCCACAAGGGGGAGGCCTCTCCTTGCCACCTCGGTGGCCAATCACTTCGGGGCCCAGAGTCTGTGGGGGCAGCTCGGCGGCTTCGGCAGGAGGCTCGCCGGCCCCCTCCCCCCACACGCTGCCAGGCACATGACCGGCCCGGGGGGGGGGGGGGGGGGCGGAGACCGCCCGGCTGGGCCACCGCGCGGCGACGGCGGGCGAGGGGCAGCCCCCGGCCGTCCCGGGGGGGCCTCCCCACCCCCTGGACTTCGCACGGGCGCCCCGGCGGGGCCGGCGGCAGGCGGGGGAGGGGCCCGCGCTCACCTCCGCCGTTCTTGTAGCACAGGTAGGGGAAGCGCCACACGTTGCCCAGGCCCACGGCGAAGCCCACGCAGGACATGATGAAGTCCATCTGGCGCGTCCAGGTCTCGCGTGGCGGCACGGCCAGGTGGCCGCCGGGCGCCCCCAGGCCCGCGGGGCCGTCGGCCTTGGCCGGGGCCCCGTCGGGCCCGGGCGCGATCAGGGGGCCCTTCTTCTCGTCGCCGGACACGCTGTAGATGCCGTTCTTGGCGCTCTTCTTCGCCATGGCCGGGGGCGCGGCGCCCCGCGGGAGCGGGCGGGCGGCGGGGGCGCTGGCGGCACTGGGGGGGAGGCCCGAAGGCGCGGGCCCGCCGGGGGCCGGGGGCGGCCGGACCGGGGGTCGGGGCGGCGGGCGGGCGGCGGGCGGGGTGCGGGACGGCGGGGGCGGCGCGGTCAGAAGCAGTCCACGAAGCACTTGAAAGTGAGCCTGAAGAATCTCATGTGTGTCGGGGGCCCGGGGGCGCGCGGGCGGCGGCGGGGCCCGGCCGGGCGGCGGCGGCGGCTCCCGAGGCTCCTGCCCGCAGCTCCCGCGGCGGCGGCGGCGGCGGCGGCGGCGGCGGCGGGTCGGCCGGCCCGAGGCTCAGCCTAGCGGGGCGCGGGTGGCACCTGGAGCCCACCGGAGCCCACTGTCTGCAAGAGGCGGCCGGAGCAGGGGCCTGCGGCCCGCGCCCCCCGCCCCGGCCCGGACCCGCGCGGCTGCTCGGCTCGCCCGCGGATCCCCCGGCGGCGGCCTAGGCGCGCTCGCCCCTCCTTCCCGGCGGCGGCGGCGGCGGCGGCTCCAGCCGCTCTCGGGGCCGCGGCGGGCTCAGCGACTCACCACTGCGCTGCGATCCTGCCTCTCCTCCCCGGCCCGACCGGCTGCCGCTTAAGAACCGACTCCGGGATGATGTCACTATCGCCCCACCCCCACGACTGGACTGCTCCCCCTCCCCCTCCTCCGTCCCTCCCTCCCGCCTGCCCTCCCCGTCACTCCGCCCACCTCCTCCCGCCCTCCTCCCGAGGAGGCGACGCCGCTCCAGCGGGAAGCTGGATGGCTGCTACCTGGGGCGCCGGCCAGCACCTCCTTCCCAGGGGCCGAACCGCCCCTGACCCCAGGTTCACCTGGGCCTGGTTCACGTCGACCCTCCTAACCTGCCCTTCCCGGCTCTAGGCCAGCCACTACCCTGGCTGCCTTCTCGACATCCTTGGCCCCCCTCTTCCCTCCTCCTTCCAGCCTGTCCCATCTCAGGCCCTTCTCTGACTCCCAGCTTGCGGCTTGGGCCACTGTTGGGTACCAAGGCCTACAGCTTCCCGACTTCCCTGGACCAGAGGGGGTGCAGGGTGCTTCCGCCTCCTGCAGGGCTGGGCCCAGCTGGCCAAATCGGGGAACGGCTGGGGCGGGGGTGTGGGTATGCCTCCAGGTGTGTGCTGTGGGGCTTTGCCAAGACCCTGTCTCCTGCCATTTGGCCCTCCCTGAGGGACACAGCCCTGGTAGCTGGGGGTCAGGGTCCCAGCTCTTGGAGTGACAGGTCTCTGTGAGTTTCCTAAGCAGGCAGAGGGGAGCCTGCCCAACCGAGGGACAATGCTACACCTTGTCACCAAAGTGGAGGGTGGTAGGGATTCCTGCCGCCCCTACCCCTGCCTGACGTGCGTGAGACTCTGGCAGGAGTAGGGTAAGGCTGCCCCCTGGTGCTTGGTAGGTGCACAGACCCTCCCCCAGAGGCCTCCGCTAAGAGGCCCCAGCTCCGCACCCTCTATGCTTCTCTCCCCAGGGACCTGCAGGCCTCCCCAGCAAGGGCAAGGTTGTTCAGCTGCTTCCCCATCAGCAGCTGAGCAGCCTGTTCGGAATTTTCCAGGGCCAAGAGCAGCCATAGGATGGGGAAGGAAGGGGTCATTATCCTGGCTGGAGATGTGAAGTGTGCCCACCCCCACCCCTGCCCCCAGTCCCAGGCTCCCCAGTCGCCACGCTGCAGTCCCCAGATGGCTCATCCCGTTAAGCTAAACCCTGAGCCATCCGGGCGGCTTTAGGAAGAAAAGCAGTTCCGGCCTGAGCCAGCTTGAACCTGTTAGGTGAGGGAGGGGCAGCATCTGCACCCAGGCTTGCTGGAGGAGCCTTAACGGGCCTGTGTGGGAGACAGGCGGGGTCTCCAGTGTTTAGGCGGGGCGGGGGCACTGGAGGCTCGGGGACCCTCGAGGGGGCGGAGTCCCAGTGCTCCTCAGGAGACCCAATCTCGAGTCTTCCCTGGCCCAGCCTACTAGTGACCCATAGATGGCCTGGGGAAGCAGGGGCCACCCTCAGGGCGAGGACTGAGGGGGAAGGGGACCGGCCCAGTGAACCGCAGGCACCCCTATGCAGTCTGAGAGGGGAAAAAGGATCCGGTGGAGTAAGCGGAGGGGAAGGGGCAGGGCGTGCTTGCGGCCGAGGGTGTGACGCCTGCGAGGGGAGGGCGTTCGTTAGCTGGCGGTGACCTGGGTGAGGGCTGCTTCGATGGAGAGGCCGGATGGCGCCAGGGGAAGCTCAGGGAAGTGAGGCCGTGGCCGGGGGCAGGAGGCTCAAGAATTTAAGAACTTGCTTGTCTGAGGAGCTTGGTGGGGAGAGAAGGCAAGGGCTGGAGAAGGATGTGGTGAGCTAATTGCACTTTGGGAATGGCACTTCTGAAGAGGGCAGAGGGTGAACCGAGCAAGGCCGAGGGAGCCTGAGAAGCGTGGCCAGAGCCAAGGGTGGGGACCTCGGCTGCCGTGCCCACACGGGACGTGTTCCAAGGCCAGTGGCAGGACCGGGAGGGAGCTGCCACCTGCGGCTGCCATTGTCTCTGTGGGGTCAGAGGCTGCTAAGAGCGAGGTGCTGTGCCGGAGGTGGGACCGCCACCAGCCACTAGGAGCACGGGGCTCCGCATCTGGGGGGTGCAACAGGCCCCCAGACCACACTTGACAGGGACACACCCTCGCTCCCTGCCCCTCGCCAGTCTTCCTCAGTGGGCAATGAGACCACCCCCTGCCTCCCCAGACCCCATGTGGTCTCCTCCTGTGGCCCGTGCACCACGTGCTTCTCTCAGCAGCACAGATCTGACCGGTCCCTCCCCATGCGCTCTTCCCTGTGCTTTCCTCTATGCTGAAGATCAACCTACGTTCTCCTCCGAGGTGTGCGAGATCGGGCACAAGCTGGCCCACGGGCTCTCCAGAGCTGGAGGGCGCTGCGCCTCCCTGGGGCACCTCCTTCCGATCCTGTGGGATTCAGCTCAGCTGCCACCTGGCCCAGGAGGCTAAAGAGGGAGACTCGGGAGCCCTCGACCCCTGCACACAGCTGCACCGCCTCCCATGTCGAGACGGGGTGAACTGGGCTTTGGAGATGCATGAGGTTCACGAACCCATCCTCGCCTCTGGCGGGATCATCAGGCAGGAGTTTCTCAAAGTGGGAGCTGGGGTCGGAACTCTGGCCTCTGATGTGTTGACCCGAGCAGTCCTTAGGAATGTCTCAACTGATAGGGATGTGTACAGTGTTAGAGCAGAGGCAGCGGGGGGGGGGGCGGTTTCCAGCCCTCGGTGGGTTCTCAGGGCTTCGCAAAGGTGTATTTGCCAACACCCCCTCCCCCTGCGGCAGAGCCTCAGCTGAGGGCAGGAGGCTGCCCCCCGCCGGGCCCTGGTATTGATGGCCCTTCGAGGCTGGTTCCCAAGCACGTGCACGAGGGGGTGGGTGTGCCCTGCCACTGCTCCCGGGTGAGAAGCAAAGCGTTGCCCGGGCAGAAGCCACAGTTAGGCTGGGGGTGAGAGTAGGAGCTCATGAGGAAGGGGAGGGGAGGAGGGGAGAGCTGGAAGCGGGGCGGGGGAGGGAGGGCGAGCCGGAGGGCTCCCATTGTCCAGGGAGGCCTGGGGATTCGGGCTGGGGATTGGACCCAGTGCCTGCAGCGACCGTGGACCTCGGAGTGGGCGGGGTGGGAGGGCGTCCGGCCCCGGGTCGACTGGTTATGCCTAGAGGACCTCGCAGCTGGAGATGGGTGAGGGGCCCTCCTCTTTGGAGGCTGCCGGGCACGGGGAGCTTTGCAATTAGAATTAGCTGGGAACAAAGGGACGGCTGGAGTCTACCTTGAAGGGCTTTGTGCTGGGAAGGGGAGAAAGGCGCAGGCTGCCCGGGAGGCTGGGGGGAGGGCAACCTGAGAGGCCCGGGGCCTGCTCACCCCCGCCCCTGCACAGTACCCCTGGTCCGCCAGCTGTGTTCATCCACGCAGAACCCCCAACAGGGTTTCTGAAATTGGTTTCTATGTTTTTCTTTTTTAAGATTTTTTTTTGATTCGGACCATTTTAAAGTTTTTATTGAATTTATTACAATATTGCTTCTGGTTTTTGTTTTTTGTGTTCTTTTATGTTTTGGTTTTTTAGCCGCAAGGCGTGTGGGATCTTAGCTACCCGATCAGGGATCGAAGCCGCACCCCCTGCATTGGAAGCGCGGAGTCTTGACCACTGGACCGCCAGGGAAGTCCCCATTTTTATGTTTTAAATAAACTTTTTCTAACAGAACAGCTTTAGATGCACAAACTGCAGAGATAGGAGTGAGAGTTCCCACACACCCATGCCCAGCATCCCCTGTTACTAACACTCTCCATCGTGTGGTCCGTTTGTTAAAATAATCAACCAATATTGTACATTGTCACCAGCTAAAATCCAGAGTCTTTTTTTTTTTTTTTGCCCTATGTCCTGGAGCTTGGAAGCTGCCAGAGTCCTTACATGGACCAAGGCCGCACACCTGATCCCTGTCAACAAAAGGAGGGTTAAAGTCCAGAGTCTCATTCACATGTCCTTGACTTTTCCCTCACCTCTTTTTTCTGCCCCAGGATCCCACACTGCAATGGCGGTGTGTCTTCTTAGGCTCCTCTGGGCTGTGACTGTCCTCGTTTTTGGTGTCGTGGCGGAGGCCCTGCAGGACCCCTCAGGGTTTTTCTGGTGTTTTCTGTCATGAGTAGACAGGGTGATGGTTACTGAGAGGAGGACCATGGAGGTGAAGTGCTCTTCTCATCACATCCCAGCAAGACTCCATGCTTTGAACACGACTCCCACTGTCCGTGTCGACCTGGGTCACCTGGCTGAGGTCCTGTTTGCTCATCAGGTGTCTCCACTTTGAATTTAATCTTCCCCCTTTCCATCCTGTCCTCTTGGAAACAAAGTCACTATCCATGGCCCACACCTGAGGAGTGGTGGTTATGCTCCTGAGACCAGGCGGCAAAAGGCACAACACTTAAAGAATGACACAGCCATTGAGAAAAACGGGATATGACAAAAACTGGTTAGAACCAATTAGGCCCAAGATGGTGGAAGATTTGACTTCCAGTAGACCTTGAGCCTCACTGTAATGCATTAACATGCTAAATGACACACCCACAGGTGCCACGACAGTTCCCAGGCTGACCATAAAAGGCCAAAAAGAGGGTGATGGCCCAGCTCCTGTTGCTCTCCACCCCTTCTCCAAAATAGTTGGGATAATCCTCCCAAAGAACTCCCCACTAAGACGCACATGAGATAATTGGGGAAAATTTAGACAGGATGGTTTAAGAAAAAAGATTAATTTTCTTTTGCAATACTGCATGGCCCCAGTACAAACTAGGGGACCAAAAGATCTGGCCAGAAAATGGGTCATTGAATTACGATACCATCTTGTAGCTGGACCTGTTCTGTAAAAGGAAAGGTAGATGGGGTGGGGTCCCATATGTTCAAATGCTCATGACCCTATTCTAAGATCCAGGTCTAAAGAACTCCTGCCAGGTGTGCCTGGCTCACATCCCTTCAAAGTGCCTTCTTCCCCCCACAGGAGCCTGATGTTTTAGACGATCCCCTTATGAGTCCACCTCCGCGAGGTCCACAACCGGGAACTCCTACCCACCCCACACCCACCAATTCTGAGGAGGAGTAGTCTTCCGGCCTGTTTACCCCTAATGCCACATCTGGGCAGCTATGGGACCCCAAACACCCCTGAATCAGCCCACGGATTTGGCCTTTGGAGTATTCAACAATAGAGATAAGGTTGAAGAGGTAAAAAGGATTCAGGGACAACAGCAGAAAGCACAGTTACTGGCGGCAGCCCTAACCCCTGCACCACCTCAGGGTTACCCTCCCTTACAAAAGCCCATGGCGGGGACAGGATCCAGGAAGCCTGGATCAGAGCCACTGTCTCGCCAGGAAAGGATCTGTTTTAAGTGTGGCCAAGAGGTCCACTGAAAGGACAAATGCTCCCTGTATGGGAAAAGTCCACTGGGATCCTGCCTGACATGCAAACGAGAGGGCCACTGGAAGAGGGACCGCCCCCAGTCCCGATGGGGACTCCGGGCCCCCAAACCGCTGATGGCCGAGAAGACCGAAGACTGATGGGACCTGGGACCCTCCCTGGCTCCCCAGGGATACCTGGTCCTTTCTCCGGAGGAGCTGAAACCGAGCGGACCCTGTGGGGCTCCCGGGCACGGAGGCCCTTTTGTCCCCCGTTTCCTGTAGGCAAGACTCCAGCCTCCATGACCTCCCCTGGGTTCCAAAGGGCAGAGCTGAACAGCTGATCAAGGGAGGAGCGACCAAGAAACCACCTGAGATGAGATTACAGGGACCAGAGAAGCTCCTCAAGATCAGGACGCGACTATCTGAGGCGAGATTAAGGGAGTGGAAGCCCTACACGCACCTCAATCTTGTCAGGAACCCCGACTTTGAACCATTGTTTTAAAAGCCCTCTTCAAATCCTCCCGGGCAGGGGACACATAGTTTTTCGAGGCAGGAGCCCGCTGTGCCCCCCTTTGTCTGGCAGAGCAATAAAGCTATTCTTTTCTACTTCCCCCAAAACTCTGTCTCCAAGATTTGATTGGGCACCGGTGCACAGAGGCCGAGCTTTTGGTAAAGAGCCTCTGGTAACCCTTGATGCGGCCGGTAGGAAGGTTATTTTCTTACCAGCTATGGGAGCCGCCTAGTCTGTGCTGACTGATGCCTCAGGCCCGGCGTCCTCCCAGTCGTGTATGATAAGACCAAGCAGTTCAGCGCCCCTCCCCGCAGCTGCTTGCTAGGAAGTTGGGCCTTCAGACATCAGTTCTGCTCATGCCTGAGTGCCCCGTCCCCTTGCTGGGAGGGGACTTGCTCACTAAATTCCAGACAACAGTCCAAGCCTGAGACCCTCGCGGAGAAGGCAGCCGCCGAGAAAAATGATTGCTCTTCCCCGTGGGAGCCGGCCTCAATCCCAAGCCAGAGGGGGTCTCCCCTCCACCCCAGGTTGTTTCTCAAGTGAACCCCGCTGCCTGGGACACAGAGGTCCCTGGCGGAGCTGCTATCGTCAGGCTACCTTTAGAAATGGGACCACGTGAGGCTGTAGGCCAGCCTCGAGGGCCATGATCAGAAAGCGTCTTCAACCCAGGGAGGATCCTCCAAAGTGTTTATAAATAAATTACCAGGACGGGAGGCCACCGGTCTGACTAAACTAACCATCGCTGATAGGAATTTGGGGTGAGGGAGGCCTTCCCCCCTAAGCTAGATGAGGGCAAGGAAAACATTCCAACATAGGTGAATGAGGTGAATGAGTGTGTCCGTCTTTTGATATCATTGAGGTGGCCACCCAATTCTTTGAGGGAAAAAAAACCCTCTTTGTTTTATAAATCTAGTCTCTACAGGATCAGAGGTGTGGCTCCAGAAATAATCCACATCCCACCAATCCTTTACCACTCCTCAAACCTCCCCTACTTACCTTAAGAGGCTTGTAAGTATGGCGGGAAAGCAATTTTTTCTTCTGGCCTTAAGGGAACAAAGTCATCCTAGAGGGAACCTGCCTTGCTCCTCACGCCTTTGAGATACAAATGCTCTACCTGCCCTTTTCCAGGAGCCCATAGCTCTGCCATCTTTTTAAAATGCACATTTTGAGCAGCAGAAACGAACACATTCACCTAATGAAGGACATCTTGGTTGCTTCCAGTTTTTGCCCATTCTGAATAAAGCAGCTATGAACATTTTGTGCTGGTTTTTCTGTGGACATAAATTTTCAAATCCTTTGAGTAGAATACCAAGGAGTGCGGTTGCTGGATTGTATGGTAAGAGTATGTTTAGTTTTGTAGAAACTGCCAAACTGGCTTCCAAACTGGCTACACCATTTTGCATTCCCTCCAGCAATGAATGAGAGTTCCCGGCGCTCCACATTCTTGCCAGTATTTGGTGTTGTCAGTGGTCCAGATTTTGGCCATTCTCAGAGGCGTGTAGTGGTGTCTCATCGTTGCTTTAATTTGCAATTCCCTAATGACATATGATGTTAAACATCTTTTCATATGCTTATTTGCTCTCTGTATTTCTTCTTTGATCAGGTATCTGTTCAGATCTTTGGCCCCCCCTTTTTTTAATTTTTGAATTTTATTTTACTTATTTTTTTATACAGCAGGTTCTTATTAGTTATCCATTTTATACATATTAGTGCATATATGTCAATCCCAATCACCCAGTTCATCCCACCACCACCACCCCTCCGCCACTTTCACGCCTTGGTGTCCATACATTTCTTCTCTACATCTGTGTCTCTATTTCTGCCCTGCAAACCAGTTCATCTGTACCATTTTCTAGGTTCCACATATATGCGTTAATATATGATATTTGTTTTTCTCTTTCTGACTTGCTTCACTCTGTATGACAGTCTCTAGACCCATCCACGTCTCTAAAAATGATGCAATTTTCTTCCTTTTTAGGGCCGAGTAACATTCCATGGTATATATGTACCACATCATCTTTATCCATTGGTCTGTCGATGGGCATTTAGGTTGCTTCCATGACCTGGCTATTGTAAATAGTGCTGCAATGAACACTGGGGTGATGTGTCTTTTTGAATTATGGCTTTCTCTGGGTATATGCCCAGTAGTGGGATTGCCGGGTCATATGGTAATTCTATTTTTAGTTTTTTAAGGAAACTCCATACTGTTCTCCATAGTGGCTGTATCAATTTACATATCCACCAACAGTGCAAGAGGGTTCCCTTTTCTCCACACCCTCTCCAGCATTTGTTGTTTGTAGATTTTCTGATGATGCCCATTCTAACTGGTGTGAGGCGACACCTCTTTGTAGTTTTGATTTGCATTTCTCTAATAATTAGTGATGTCGAGCAGCTTTTCATGTGCTTCTTGGCCACCTGTAAGTCTTCTTTGGAGAAATGTCTGTTTAGGTCTTCTGCCCATTTTTGGATTGGGTTGTTTGTTTTTTTAATATGGAGCTGCATGAGCTGTTTTTATATTTTGGAGATTGATCCTTTGTCGGTTGATTCATTTGCAAATATTTTCTCCCATTCTGAGGGTTGTCTTTTCGTCTTGTTTGTAGTTTCCTTTGCTTTGCAAAAGCTTTTAAGTTTTATTAGGTCCCATTTGTTTATTTTTGTTTTTATTTCCATTTCTCTAGGAGGTGGATCAAAAAAGGTCTTGCTGTGATTTATGTCATAGAGTGTTCTGCCCGTGTTTTCCTCTAAGAGTTTGATAGTGTCCGGTCTTAAATTTAGGTCTTTAATCCATTTTGAGTGTATTTTTGTTCATGGTGTTAGAGAGTGTTCTAATTTCATTCTGTTACATGTAGCTGTCCAGTTTTCCCAGCACCACTTATTGAAGAGGCTGTCTTCTCTCCATTGTATATTCTTGCCTCCTTTATCAAAGGTAAGGTGACCATATGTGCGTGGGTTTATCTCTGGGCTTTCTATCCTGTTCCATTGATCTATATTTCTGTGTTTGTGCCAGTACCATATTGTCTTGATTACTGTAGCTTTTTAGTATAGTCTGAAGTCAGGGAGTCTGATTCCTCTAGCTCCATTTTTTTCCCTGAAGACTGCTTTGGCTATTTGGGGTCTTTTTTGCCTCCATACAAATTTTAAGATATTTTGTTCTAGTTCTGTAAAAAATGCCACTGGTAATTTGATAGGGATTGCATGAAATCTGTAGATTGCTTTGGGTAGTATAGTCATTTTCAAAATATTGATTCTTCCAATCCAAGAACATGGTATATCTCTCCATCTGTTTGTGTCATCTTTGATTTCTTTCACCAGTGTCTTATAGTTTTCTGCATACAGGTCTTTTACCTCCTTAGGTAGGTTTATTCCAAGGTATTTTATTCTTTTTGTTGCAATGGTGAATGGGATTGTTTCCTTAATTTCTCTTTCTGATCTTTTGTTGTTAGTGTATAGGAATGCAAGAGATTTCTGTGCATTAATTTTGTATCCTGCAACTTTACCAAATTCATTGATTAGCTCTAGTAGTTTTCTGGTGGCATCTTTAGGATTCTCTATGTATAGTATCATGTCATCTGCAGACAGTGACAGTTTTACTTCTCCTTTTCCAATTTGTATTCCTTTTATTTCTTTTTCTTCTCTGATTGCTTTGGCCCATTTTTAAATTGGGTTGTTTGTGTTGTTATTGAGTTTTAGGAATTCCTTATATATCTTAGATGCCAGTCCTATATCAGATATGTGTTTTGCAAAGATTTTCCCCCAAGCTGTGGCTTGTCTTCTCATTCTCTCTCATTTTTTCTCATTCTCTTAACAGTGTTGTTTACAGAGCTAACATGTCACATTGTGATGCAGTTCAATTTATCATTTCTTCTTTAATGGACCATGCTTTTCATATTGCATCCCCAAACTCATCACCAAGCCCAAGGTAAGACAGATTTTCTCCTATGTTTTCTTCTAGAAGTTTGGCATTTTACATTTAGGTCTGTGATCCACTTTGCGTTCATTTTTCTGTAAGGCATCCCCTGAAAGGATTTTGAAAAGCTCTGTATCCACCACCATCTAACACACACACATGTGTTTTTCGAAGTTGACATCTACAGTATTTCAATGGATGTTTCAACAGTCGGCAAGGGTGTCATTTCCAGTGTATTGTAAATACTGATTTAAAACAAAAACTGTGAGATCACTTTTTACACTTCCACTTCCTGATTTTGATGCCACAGGCTCACTTTGGAAGTGGATCCTTTTCCTCCTGCCTCCACTTTCCATCTGCTGCCCCCCAGAGCAGTCTCCTTTGCTGTCCTTCTCCACGTGGGAAGCCTTTTATTACTCATGCATCATCGTACTTCTCTAAAACACCAGTTACATTTCTTGTTAGGACCTGTAACCACAGGGCAGTGGATTAGACATGCGGATGCATAATTATGAAACAAGCAAGTAAGATGGGGCTTTGGTTTATGTCAATTTGTCCAAGTGTCCATAAACAAATAGGACTTACTGCCGGCATGAGATGGGGTTCACTGTCGGTTCCATTCCTATTTTTTTTCTCTTTTAGATGTAGAATCTAGGAAACCCTGTTCACAGATTTGAGCAGTTGGGAGTGGGGCCCATGCTTCCGAGTGCTGAGGCCCCTGGAGCCTTCTCGAGGGAAGTGGGAGGGGCGGTTGGGACAGGGAACCTGAGGGGGCCTTCTCAGACCCGCAATTTTGAACAGACGACATGTAGGAGCTGAGGTCTGGGGAGATGATTTTTAAAAACCTTTGCCTGCCCCGTGGACACTCTTGAAGACTTTGTGTCAGACCGGGGGGGCCTATAGACCCCTGCAAAGATAGATTCAGCAGGTTACTCCCGGGCCCTGAGATTCCATGGAGCCCCTACAACAATGGCCTGTGTGGATGTGCTCTTGGCAACAGCCAGGACACCTGTTGCCCCCATCCTTGGTGGGACCTAGACCCCCTGGGAGGGGCGCCAGAACCGAGATGAGACTGGATGGGACAAATCCACTAACTGTTGGATGAAGGATTGGATTCATTCACCAAGCACTTATTTCCTGAGTGATTCTCCTGGGCCAAGTTGACAGAGACACTCTCTGGGAGTGGATGCTTTGCTGAGGAAGACAAGCCAAAGAAGGTGATTTTGCAGAGATGCATGCTCTTCAGACAGGGCAGGCGGGGTGATTACTATATAGAATGTGTTGGAGGGGGACAGCTGAGGCCTCTTTGAGGAGGTGACATTTGAGCTGAGACCTGATGGAGTGAGGGAGCAAGCCAAACAGTTACCTGAGTGAAGAGTGTTCCAGGCAGAGAGGCAGCGAGTGCAAAGGCCCTGGGGCGGGTGCATGTGTGGTGTGCTTGAGGACCAGTTAAGAAGCCAGTGTGGCTGGAGCTGCTTGAGCAAGGGGTGGGGGGGAGTGGGTGGAGAGGGGCCAAAGCAGTGATGGGGAAGAGAGACCAATCACGCAGAGCTCTTAGGCTCCTGTAAGGACTCATGCTTTGGTTTGGAGTGACATGAAGAGCCGTGGGAGGGTTTGGAGCTCAGGGGTGACATGATCTCAATAAAAGGAATGCTCTGGCTGCTCGGTGGGGAAGAAACTGCCGGTTGGAGAGGTTAAGGGTGCAGGCAGAGGGCAGGGGGAGCCCAGCGAGGAGGCTGTTGCTGTCCTCCAAGTGATTGCTGATGGGGGCTCAGGCCAAGGTGGCAGAAGTGGCAGTGGCAGGGCTGGGGCTAGGGAAGGAGACTGTTTTAGGTCAAGTGGCCTGGATGCCCTGTCTGCGGAGAGGACATTAGAGCAGGGACCCGAAGGCACCCAGAGAGCCAGGTCAACATGTGGGTGGAGACTTCTGTGTGGAGGACACTGGTGGTGCAAAGGCCCTGGGGCCGGCCCAGTCAGGCTGCCGGGCGGAGCCGGAGCCGGCGGGAACCCGCACGAATGACAAAGGAGGGAGGCGGGGGCGGCAGGCGCCGTCCGATTGCCTTACAAGGCGCCCTGCAGTGCCGCGGCCGCGCTCGGCCACCGCGTGCTCGGCCGCCAGCGGGCGGCGGGGGCGCGCGCGGAGGGGGGCGGGGCCGCCGGGGCGAGGGCGGGGGGCTCGGCGCGGTGGTTACTGCGCTAGGCGACGCTGCGGCTTCGCTTCGGCTCCAGGTCCGCATCCGGCGCTCCGGGGCGCGGGCGCGCGCTGGCGGGGGCGTGCAGTGTCCCGGGCCACAGCAGGCCCCGCGCACACCTGTCACGCCCGGCGCGCCCCCGGCCGGCACGCACGCGGCCCACGCAGCTCGGGACGCGGGAGGCCCGGGCTGCCGAGTCCCTCCCGCCGCGAGGCGCCGAGGGCTGCGCTGAGCCGGGTGGCCGCGTGGGTGGCCGTGGCGGGCGGCTGTGCGCGGGGGTCGCAGGTGCATCTCGGGCGGGTCGGTGGCCTGGGGGGCGCGTGCCTGTGGGCGCTGGGCCGTGGGTGGCAGGTCTAGGCTTGGGGGCGGCCGGGGGCGCCTCTGGGCGCTGCGGATGTGGGTGAGCCTGGAGGGGCCCGGGGGGGGGCACGGAGCCTTCTGGAAGGCGGCCAATCGCGGCTGACTAGGTTGTGTGGGGGCGGAGAGGGGGTCTCTGGGCGCTGATCGTCGTCGGGGTGCCAGGTCGCGGGGCGTCGGATCGTGGCCGTATCTGGGAGGGGGAGGAGTTTATGCGGCGGCCTCGCTGGAGGTGTCCACCTGGGAGTGAGGACCTGGACAGTGGGGGAGGGGCGAGATATAACGGGCTGGGGGAGGGTGTGTGGGACCTGTGTTCCTGAATGGGGCTGTGGCTGAGGGTGGCTGAGGCACTGCCGGATCTGGGCTTTGGGGGACGGGGCTGCCCCTCGCCCAGGGAGCTTCCCTCCACCTCTCCCTGCACCCCCAGACATGCTGCTGCTCAAGAAACAGACGGAGGACATCAGCAGCGTCTATGAGATCCGGGAGAAGCTCGGCTCGTGAGTGCGTGTGTGTGTGTGTGTGTGTGTGTGCGCACGCGCGTGAGTGAGAGTGAGTGTGTGTATTTGTGTGGGGGGATGGGTGGCATGGGACGGGGAGGGCTTCCCCATCTCCTTCGGCTAAGGGGGCCCTTCTCCCTCCCCGCCTCTGCTCTCGCGCCCCGCCCTCCTCCTCACCTTTCCCCTCCCTTCCTGCCTCCCCCTCTGCCGCAGGGGCGCTTTCTCCGAGGTGGTGCTGGCCCAGGAGCGGGGCTCCTCACACCTTGTCGCCCTCAAGTGCATCCCCAAGAAGGCCCTTCGAGGCAAGGAGGCCCTGGTGGAGAACGAGATCGCGGTGCTCCGCAGGTGTGCGCCCCGCACTGGCTGGGAGCCTCCTGGGGTGGAGCGCCCTGCCTCCTCCGTGTCCCCAGAAAGGCCTGGCCGGGGCTCTGCCTTGCTGGACCAGCAGGGGCGGCCCGTGGTAGGGTAGGGGGCAGGGGCGGGAGGAAGAGAAGAGGGTGAAGGGCTTCCCTGGGGGTCCAGAGGGGGCCGTGGCGGCCCGTAAGGGGCTTTTTCTTGCTGTTGCAGGGTCAGCCACCCCAACATCGTGGCTCTGGAGGACGTCCACGAGAGCCCTTCCCACCTCTATCTGGCCATGGAGCTGTGAGGAGGGCGGGGTCAGGCGGGGGTGGGTGGGGCCGGGGGCCGGGTCAGCTGAGCCCCTGCTCCCCCCAGGGTGACAGGGGGCGAGCTGTTCGATCGCATCATGGAGCGCGGCTCGTACACGGAAAAGGACGCCAGCCACCTGGTGGGCCAGGTCCTTGGTGCGGTCTCCTACCTGCACAGCCTGGGCATCGTGCACCGAGACCTCAAGGTACCTGCCCTCCTGCCCGCCCACCCAGGCCTTGCCCCGAGTCCCTGTGCACCACGGGTCTGGGGGCCTTGAGGGCGCCCAGCCCCGGGGACCACGCCAGGGCTGACCCGATGTTCTCTCTGGCACCTGTGTGTCACAGCCTGAAAACCTCCTCTATGCCACGCCCTTCGAGGACTCCAAGATCATGGTCTCTGACTTTGGCCTCTCCAAAATCCAGGCTGGCAACATGCTAGGCACCGCCTGTGGGACCCCGGGCTATGTGGGTAAGTGAGGGGGGTGCCCCGAGGCTCACCGGGGGCCTGGGGGCCAGGGGACCCTGTGGGAGCCGAGGTGCCAGGGGCAGGGCAGGCGGTGGGCCACTCCTGGGGTGCACTAGGCTGAGCCCGGCAGCACTGAAGGCGTGGTGTGCGTGTGCGCGGGTGTGCGTCTGTCTGTCTCTGGCCCCCAGCCCCGGAGCTCTTGGAGCAGAAACCCTACGGGAAGGCCGTAGATGTGTGGGCCCTGGGTGTCATCTCCTACATCCTGTGAGTGACCACTGGGAAGGCTCTTCTTCTGCCTGCCTGCCCCCTGCTGGGTTGGGGAGGTTTGGACAGCCGGGTGATTCATCTGTGGGTGCCAGGCTGTGTGGGTACCCCCCCTTCTACGATGAGAGCGACCCCGAACTCTTCAGCCAGATCCTGAGGGCCAGCTACGAGTTTGACTCTCCCTTTTGGGATGACATCTCAGAATCAGGTGAACTTGAGGCTGACCCCAAGCTCAGGGAGTGGGGAGGGACGCGGGGCCGTGGGGATGGGGCGGGCTGACCTGGTTTCCCTGTCCCAGCCAAAGACTTCATCCGGCACCTTCTGGAGCGAGATCCCCAGAAAAGGTTCACCTGCCAGCAGGCCTTACAGCATCTTTGGTGAGCGGGACCCCTGCTGAGCTGTCCTCGGACCAGAGGGTCCACACCCTCAAAGACCCCCACCCCTCACTGACCTTTGGCCTCGCCCTAGGATCTCCGGGGATACAGCCTTTGACAAGGACATCCTGGGCTCAGTCAGTGAGCAGATCCAGAAGAATTTTGCCCGGACCCACTGGAAGGTCAGTGTGGGGAGGGGCCTGGGGACCCGGCTCAAGGCTGCCCGCCCCATCCGTCAGCCTCAGGAGGATGGTCTGGGCCGCCGGTGCTCTTTATGGTCCTTGAAGTCTTGGGACCAGGGTCGGGACATGGCCTGACACCCCTCTCTCCCTGCAGCGAGCGTTCAATGCCACCTCCTTCCTGCGCCACATCCGCAAGCTGGGGCAGAGCCCGGAGGGTGAGGACGCCTCGGGACGGAGGGTGTTGAGCCACAGCCACCCGGGCCTCCACACTGGCCAGCCCCCCAAGTGGTGACACCCAGGTGCGTGGGGGTGAGCCCTGCACCCGCTGGGAGCTGGCTCCTTGCTGAGCTCAGGGGGTGGCAGGCCCCATGTGGCCAAGATCTCAGCAGGGTGGACCCCACAGAGTAGCGGGCTGAGGGCAGAGAGCACAGACAGAGGGGAGGAGCCGGGGTCCCCAAGAAGTGGATGAGACAGAGAGGTGGGGGGCAGGCCGTGCCGCTGGCAGGGACCGTGAGGGTTCTCGAGGGGCCTGGTGCCAAGACCCAGTGAGCACCTCTGCTGAGAGCCTGGGCTGGGAGCAGGGGGTGCAGGGCAGGCCAGGGGCGCCTCCTGACTGCCCCCTTCCCTGTGCTTCTCTCTTCTTCTCCACCCCAGGCTGAGCGCACGGACCCCCAGACTCCCTTCCAATGGACCCTTTCAGTCCCCCCCCACCTCCCCCTCCCGCCCCGGGGCACCTCTGCGGTAGAGCTTGAGCCCTGTGGGTGTGGAGCAGGGTACTGGGGTGGGCACTGTTGGGGCGCGTCCACAGACTTCCCTCCCCTGTCCCTGCCACACCCCGTCTAGAAACCAAGAGGCCCAGGGGCTGTCCTTCCCGTGCTGTTCTGTGCTTTGCTGACTGTGGGTGGTCCTGCTTGTGTCGTGGCCCTCCAGCCTCCCTCCAGTCTTCCCCAAATCAATAAAGACAGACAGAGCAATGGGCAGTGGTGAGCTGGGGCGAGGGATGAGGGCTGGGAAGGAAACCAAGGAGGCAGGCCACCTCGCCCGTCACCACCCGAACTTCTGCTCCCCCCATCACAGCAGACAAGCTCCGTGTTGTCCAAGAACTTCCTGTCCCCACTCCCCGACGTGCCGGCAAGAGGCAGCCAAGCCGGCCAGCTCTGCCACCCTCGAGGTTGGCCTGCATGTGGCTCTGGGGCCCTGGGCCGGGCTCAGGGGCGAGTGGAGGCCCGGGTGCTGTAGCCGGGAGGGCAACCAGAGTTCCGGGCTGTCTTCACCCCCCCTCCCCGCCTCCCCCGGCCCCGTCTCCCTTCCTTCCCCTGCTTCCCGTGGCCGTGGCCGGACAGAGCATTCCCCGGGCACGCCTTGCACCGGAAGGCTCTGCAGCCCCTGTCTCTGAGGCTGGAGGAGGGGCCCCTCGGCCAGGAGAGGGCGCTGCTGGGGCCTCAACCCCTGTGCTGGGTCGTGGCTTTGGCTCCGCTGGGCTCCAGGCCCTGGGGCACCCGGGCTGGGTGGGTCGTGGCTTCCGGTGTGAAGAACGGTGGCTGGTCTTCTGGTCTGTGCAGCCCCTGCCCCTCACACCCCCATTCTGGATCGGGTAGGGCTCCAGAGCCCGGCCTGGCTGGGCCCCAGGCCTTTACTGGCTCCGCTCAGCCTTTGTCCCGCACCCATGAGGGGAAGGCTCCCAGTCAGGGCAGAAGGAGCACCCTCAGGGTTCTGGCTGAGCTGGCCACCCCTTTGTCCCACCGTCACCCCTGCCCACTGGCCCCTGCCAGCCTGCATCGCAGAGCCTGCTGGAGAAGACACTTCTCCACGTCGACCTTTGGGACCTGAAGGGAGACGGCGAGGCCCAGAGCAGGGCTGGCCTGGGTCTCGGGGGTGGGGCTGGAGCAGGGGCCGGGCTTCCACCGAGGAGGGTAGCCACGCACAAGTCCCTCTCTGGAGTTCTCCTCCTCCCAGCATCCTCCCACCCCCTTCCATGCACAGCCACGCAGGCCCCTGAGCCCGGGGCAAGTCCCGAGGGGTAGGCAGCTTCCCCCTCTGTCCCCACGGCCAATTCTAGGCCATCCTTTGCTCTAGGCTTTTGTGTCATACAATGCGGTCCCACCACGCCAGCTCCCCTTTCTCTGTCCATAGCCCTGGGGACCTCAGGCTGCCATAACCTTGGCCGGGTCTCTACAGCTTGGCCTCTTCACCTCCAATGACCTGTCCTGCCTCCCCTTAGCCCCCCACTTGGGGCCTTGTCATCTCCTGTCCTTCCACCTCAGACGTCCCCTTCTCTGGCTCTCCTCCCCTCTTTTGGTTGTTCACGTTGGCCTCCCAGCACACTCACGTTTTCTCGCTTTGCCATCAAGACTGATTGGGCCTCTACTCTGTGCCAGGCGCTGAGCCCAGCGGCCAAGGTGCCCACCGTCATGGAGGAGGTCCTGCAGTGGAGGCAGTGGGCTTACTCAGGTGGCGGGAACGATCCGCCCGGGGAAGGTAGCAGCTGGCTGCTCAGGGAGGCCTGAGCAGGAGCACCAGAGCCAGCCTTCCAGATGGAATCACACTCCTTTGGAGACAGCCAGCTCTTCCAGCCCAGGCTGCAGCCACATCCTCGCTGCGGAGTCAGAGTCGGGCCCCAGCTCCAGCCGCAGTGACACAGGGTGCAATTTGACCTTCCACCAGCAGGAGGCGCCACAGTCACATTTTCCACGTTCCTCAGCCACCTGTTGATCCTGCAGCACCTGGGGCAGCTGCTCAAAACCATTTCTCCTCCACCACCACCCCCACCCAAAATCTTGCCCCAGGGAGAGGCCTACCCTGCCCATCTGGGAGCAGGGAGACGGGGGACCCCCAGGTCGGGCAGTGGCGTCACCGTTCATCCCTCTGAGCCCTTCCCATCTGGGGGGGCAGTTTGCGAGAAGAAAGCTTTGGGTGACCCAGGCCGTGGGAGCATTTCGGGCTCAGGGAAGAGCAGGTGCTCAGGTACTGAGGCTGCCCTAGAGGGACGGGTCAGACTGGAGCCCGGTGAGGTGAGAGCTGGGCCTTAGTCTCTGAGCTGCGATGAGCCGCTGGTGGGGTGGGAGCCCAAGAGCGCCCTTGTCCGGGCTGGGGAGGTGCTGAGCTGCTGTGAGTCTGGAGCCGGGGCCCGAGGACTGGCCTTCCCAGGTGTCAGGGACCAGACTGGATTTGAGGGGGGAGCCCCTGTGGGCGTCACGAGACGAAGCTGTCTCTCTCATTCTGGGCCACACAGGGAGGGTCACACTCTCTGTCCTGGAGCGAATCTGTGGGTGTCAGAAGGGTTAGCTCAGTGGTGAGTCTTTTAAAAAATGTTTTGGCTGCGCCGCCTGGCATGCAGAATCTTAGTTCCCAGACCATGGATTGAAACCCTGCCCCCTGCAGTGGAAGCTCGGAGTCTTAACCACTGCACCGCCAGGGAAGTCCCAGTGGTGAGTCTTTATTGAGCACTTACTGTGTGCCAGGCACCCGTATTAACTCCAACCTCGACTATGAGGTAGCGACTCTCATCATCATCATCCCCACTTTGGATACTGGGAGGCGGGGGCATAGAGGCCGCATAACTGAGCAGCCTTGGGCTCTACCTCCTGCCGGTCTCTGTGTAAGTGAGGAGGGCTCACTGGGAACATGAAGGTCATGTGGGGACTTGGGGAGAAGGCAGGGGAGCTCTTCTCCACCCTTCTCTTGGTGAGCGCAAACTGGGCTGGGTGAGGGGCACCCTGGATTTCAGTTTCAGCCTTGCAGGTGGTTTTGTAGCCTTTAACACTCCCTGTGCCTCTAGCTCATTGAGTCAATTCCCTGTGAAATGGGAACCTGGGTGATGGGGCGAACCCCTCTGGAGTTCAGTGTGAGGGCCTGGGCTGACAACAGGGGCACGTCTGGGGGCCGTGTCGGAGGGCAAGGTGAGAGAGATGTGCTGACGGAGGGAGCTGAAGAGGGACTGGAAGGATGGACGTTGGTCGTGGTGGACTGAGCAGGGGGGCTGTGAGGGAGTCTAGGAGAGAAGCAGGCCTATTCAGGGCCCATGGCAGCCATGTTCTCCACCCAACCCCACCTCTGCCCAGGCACCCCTGTCTCCATCCCCGTCTCTTCAGGTGGGCAAGACACGAAGTACGGAGTGTTTGGGAAAAAAGCGAATAACCCGATTTGGTTGATTGAAAGTTGTTGGGACAAGTGGTTAGAGATTGCCCAGAAAAATGAACTTTCTCAACAGGGCACTGGGGAGCCACTGGAGGGCTGTAGGGAGGATGGTGGCAAGATGAGATTTTTGCTTTAAGACAGTTTTCAAGAATTTTTCAACCCTATCTGGCCCCTCTTGATAAATATAAAAATCTCATCTCTAGATGCCGCCCCACCCAAGCCCCATGGAGATTTCAATAGTTCCCCTCATGCCAGGGAGCCCAGCCTGCCTCAAGTGATGTCCTGAGTAGAGGCCCAGTTGTTTTTTCTCAGTTTATCCTTCTAGTTCTTTCAATTATTGCCTTATGTATTTTTAAGTTAGGTTATTAAGTGCAGATGAGTTTAGGATTGCTACGTATTTCGTATGTTGCACATTTGGTCAAAATGGAGCAACATGCATTAATACTAGTAATGCTTTTGCGTTATAGTCGGCTTATACAGTGATAGTAGCATAGCAACTATATCTTTCTTTTGGTGAATACTTGTCTGGCATATCTTGTTCAATTCTCCTTTCAAACTTAAATTTTTTTACTGAGATATAATTCACACGCCATAAACCTCACCCTTTAAAATGTACAATTTATTGTTGTTTTGGTATACAGGTGTCCCTGACTTACAATGGTTTGACTTACGATTTTTCGACTTTTACGATGGTGCGAAAGCAATACGCATTCAGTAGAAACTGTGCTTCGGATTTTGATCTTTTTCCGGGTTAGCAATATGTGGTGCAGTCCTCTCTCACGATGCTGGGCAGTGGCAGCCACCCGAAGCTCCCACTCAGCCACTTGATCACGAGGGTAAACAATGGATACACTTATGACCATTCTATACCCAGACAGCCATTCTGTTTTTCACTTTCAGTACAGTATTCAAGTACATGACATATTCAACACTTTATTATAAAATAGGCTTTGTGTTAGATGATTTTGTCAAACTGGAGGCTAATATGACTGTTCTGAGCATACTGAAGGTAGGCTAAGCTAAGCTATGATGTTTGGTAAGTTAAGTGTATTACATGCATTTTCGACTTAGGATATTTTCAACTTATAATGGGTTTATTGGGATGTAACCCCATCAGAAGTTGAGGAAGATCTGTGTTTACAGTTTATGTCATCACGATCTAATTCCAGAATATTTTCATCACCCCAAAGGAAAACCCTGTACCCGTTAGCGGTAACTCCCCATCCGGCCTCCATCCTGCAGCCCCTGGCAACCACTAATCTACCTTCTGTCTCTGTGGACTTCCCTATTCTGCTATTTTACATAAATGGAATCACAATTTGTGGCTCTTTGTGTTTGGCTTATTTCATTAAGCATAATGTTTTCAAGGTTCATCCATGTTGTAGCATGTATCAGTACTTCATTCATTTTTATAGCTGAACAATGTTCCATTGTATGCATAGACCATGTTCTATCTATCCATGCATCCATTGATGGACATTTGGGTTGTTTCCACCTTTTGGCTATTGTGAATAATGCTGCTATGATTATTTCTGTGCAAGTTTTTGTGTGGACATACGTTTTCAGTTGCATTATTTGATAGAATTCACCAGTGAAGACTTCTGGGTTTGGATTTTCTTTGTGGGAAGATTTTCAATTACTAATTCAACCTATTTGCTTGTCATAAGTCTGTTCAGATTTTCTATTTCTTTTAAAGTCAATTGTGGTCATTTTTGTCTTTCCAGGAGTTTGTCCATTTCATCTGAATTGTCTAATTTGTTGGCATAAACTTGTTCAAAACATTGCCTTATAACCCTTAACATTTTTATTTTATTTTTATTTTTATTTTTTGAATTTTTTTTTTGCAGTATGCGGGCCTCTCACTGTTGTGGCCTCTCCCGTTGCGGAGCACAGGCTCAGGACGCGCAGGCTCAGCGGCCATGGCTCACGGGCCCAGCCTCTCCACGGCATGTGGGATCTTCCTGGACTGGGGCACGAACCCGTGTCCCCCGCATTGGCAGGCAGACTCCCAACCACTGCACCACCAGGGAAGCCCAACCCTTAACATTTTTATAGGTCAGTAGTAATGTCCCTCTTTTCATTCTTTTTTTTTTTAAATAAATTTATTTATTTATGGCTGCATTGGGTCTTTGTTGCTGTGCGCGGGCTTCCTCTAGTTGTGGCGAGAGGAGCCTACTCTTCATTGCGGCGCGCGGGCTTCTCATTGCGGTGGCTTCTCTTGTTGTGGAGCACGGGCTCTAGGCACTCGGGCTCAGTAGTTGTGACTTGCGGGCTCTAGAGTGCAGGTTCAGTAGTTGTGGCGCATGGGCTTAGTTGCTCCGCAGCATGTGGGATCTTCCCGGCCCAGGGCTCGAACCTGTGTCCCCTGCATTGGCAGACGGATTCTTAACCACTGCACAACCAAGGAAGTCCCCTCATTTCATTCTTGATCTTGGTAATCTTTTTTTTTTTTTTGACCATGCTGTGCAGCTTGTGGGGTCTTAGTTCCCCAGCCAGGGATTGAATCCGGGCCCATGGCAGTGAAAGCACTGAGTCCTAACCACTGGACCGCCAGAGAATTCCCAGGTAGTCTTTTTGTCTTTCTTTTGTTTTTTTTTTACAGTATTATTATTTTTAAATTTATTTATTTATTTATTTACTTACTTATTTACTTATTTACTTATTTACTTATTTTTGCGTTACGCGGGCCTCTCACTGTTGTGGCCTCTCCCGTTGTGGAGCACAGGCTCCGGCCGCGCAGGCTCAGTGGCCATGGCTCACGGGCCCAGCT
Organism: Mesoplodon bidens; assembly: GCF_964165515.1. Classification (NCBI taxonomy): domain Eukaryota; kingdom Metazoa; phylum Chordata; class Mammalia; order Artiodactyla; family Ziphiidae; genus Mesoplodon; species Mesoplodon bidens. Next base: position 1,058,725 of record NC_138163.1, read on the forward strand.
GCTCCGTGGCATGTGGGATCCTCCCGGACCGGGGCATGAACCTGCGGACACTGCATCGGCAGGCGGACTCTCAACCACTGAGCCACCAGGGAAGCCCTATTTTATTTATTTATTTTTGGCTGCGTTGGGTCTTTGTTGCTGTACGAGGGCTTTCTCTAGGTGTGGCGAGTGGGGGCTACCCTTCGTTGCGGTGCGCGGGCTTCTCATTGCGGTGGTGTCTCTTGTTGTGGAGCACGGGCTCTAGGCCTGCGGGCTCAGTAGTTGTGGCTTGTGGGCTCTAGAGCACAGGCTCAGTAGTTGTGGTGCATGGGCTTAGTTGCTCCACGGCATGTGGGATCTTCCTGGACCAGGGCTCGAACCTGTGTCCCTTGCATTGGCAGGTGGATTCTTAACCACTGTAGTGCCACCAGGGAAGTCCCCTCTTTTCATTCTTGATCTTGGTAATCTTTTTTTTTTTGGCTGTGTTGTGCAGTTTGTGGAGTCTTAGTTCCTGTACCAGGGATTGATCCTTGGCCCACGGCAGTGAAAGCACTGAGCCCCAACCACTGGACTGCCAGGGAAAAGAACAGGTAATCTTTTTTTCTTGATCAGTCTAAGTAAGATCAACTTTGCTGGTCTTTCCAAAGAACCAACTTTTCACTGATCTTCTGTATTGTTTTTCTGTTTTCTATTTCATTCATTTCTGCACTAATCTTCCATCTGCTTGCTTTGCATTTAGTTTGCTTTTCTTTTTCTAGTTTATTAAGGTATATCATTTGGCCATTGATTTGAGACCTTTTCTTGTTGTTGTTGGTATAGGCACTTAAAGATAAATTTCTCTTGTAAACAATATATAGTTAGCTGAATCTTGCTTTTTTGAATCTCTGATTTTTGATTGGGGTGTTTAGACCCTGCATATTTAATGTAGTGATTGATATGGTTGGATTTACATTTGCCATTTTGCTCTTGGTTTCTCTATATTGCCTGTCTTTTTGTTCCTCTCTTCCTCCTTGACTGCCTTCCCTTGTGTTAAATATTTTTTAGTGTACCATTTTATTTCTGCTGCTGAATTTTTAACTATATATTTTTGAATTACAGTTGCATTACAGGGACTCCCCTGGTGGTCTAGTGGTAAAGAATCCTCCTTCCAATGCAGGGGACGTGGGTTCGATCTCTGGTCGGGGAGCTAAGATCCCACATACCGCAGGGCAACTAAGCCCGCACACCACAACTACTGAGCTAACACGCCTCAATGAGAGAGCCCACGTGCCACAATTACAGAGCCCATGCACCCTGGAGCCCATGCACCACAACTAGAGAGAGACAACCCACAGGCCACAACTAGAGAGAAGCCCGAGCAGACTGTGAGCTGTAACGAAAAAGATCTCGCATCCCTCAACAAAGATCCTGTGTGCAGCAAGTAAGACCTGATGCAGCCAAAAAAAATAAGGAAAATAAATAAATAAAATAAATATTTAAAAAACCCACAAAGAACAATTGCATTACAATATGGATCTTAACTAATCACAATCTACTTCATATTAATACTCATTTAATTTTTGGTAAAATGTAGAAACTTTGCTCCAGTATAGCTCCATTCCTTCCTTCCTCTTTTGTGCTATTAATGTCATGTATATTACATCTATATATGTTATAATATAAACTCAAATGTACAGTGTTATAGCTATTGCTTTATACAATCTTATGTCTTCTAAAGAAGTTAAGAGAAGAAATAAGGAAAAATATATTAAGAGAGACATTTATATTAACCCAGATATTAATCATTTTTGCTGCTCTTCATTTCTTCTTGTGAATTCAAGTTACTAACTGGTGTCAGCCTGAAGGACTTCTTTTAGTATTTCTTGTAAAGAAGTATACTAGCAATGAATTCTCCTAGTCTTTGTTTATCTGGAAATGTCTTTTTTAAACCTTCAGTTTTTTTTAAAGGATAGTTTTGCTAGATATAGAATTTTTGATGGACAGTGTCTTTTTCTTTCAGCTCTTTGATTATGTCATTTCACTGTCTTTTGGCCTTGTTTCTGATGTTAATTTTATTGTGGTTTTCTTCTACGTGGGTCATTTTTCTCCTATTGCTTTCAAAATTTTGTATCTTTGGCTTTCAACAATTTGACTGTGAAGTGTCTATGACTAACTCTCTTTGTTTTTATCTTATTTGGGGTTCATTGAACTTCTTGGACCTGATTAATGTTTCTCATAAAATTTTGGACATTTCTGTCATTGTTTCTTCAAATATTTATTCTGAGCCTTTCTGTCCTCTTCTTCAAGACCTCCCATTACACATATTTTAGAATGTTTGATGTTGTTCCACAGGTCTCTGAAGCTCAATCATTTTTCTCTCTTTTCTCCAGATTGGATAATTTATATTATTGATCTATTTTCAAGTTCAGTAATAATTTCTTATGACATCTTGAACCTACTCTTTAATACTTCTAGAGTTTTCATTTCAGTTATTGTACTCTTTAAATCCATTGTTTCCATTTAGTTATCGTTTCATAATTTCTGTATCCCTATTGAGAATCTCTATTTGTTGATTCTTTGTTGTCCTACTTTCCTTTAACTCTTTAAAAAATATTTATTTATTTTCTTTATTTTTTTGGCTGCATCAGGTCTTAGTTGCGGCATGTGGCATCTTTGTTGAGGCATGCAGGATCTTTCATTGTGGCACAGGCTCTGCACTGGGGCGTGCGGGCTTCTCTCTAGTTGTGGCGTGTGGGTTTTCTCTCTCTAGTTGTGGAGCATGGGCTCCAGGGTGTGTGGGCTCTATAGTTTGCAGCACGCGGGCTCTCTTGTTGAGGCGCACTAGCTCAGTAGTTGTGGCACGTGGGCTTAGTTGCCCTGTGGCATGTGGGATCTTAGTTCCCTGACCAGGGATCGAACCCATGTCCCCTGCATTGGGAGGCAGATTCTTTACCACTGGACCACCAGGGAAATCCCATTTTCCTTTAACTCTTTAAACATGGTTTCTGGTAGTACTTTGAACATATTTATAATAAGTGCTTTGAAGTTTTCATCTGTTAATTCCAACATCTGGGAACACTCAGAGACAGTTTCTTTTCTTTCTTTTTTTAAAAAAAATATTTATTTATTTATTTGTTTGGCTGTGCCAGGTCTTAGCTGTGGCACGCAGGATCTTTGTTGCTACGTGCAGGATCTTCTTTGCGGCATGCAGGATCTTTAGTTGCAGCGTGTGGGATCTAGTTCCCTGACCAGGGATTGAACCCGGGCCCCCTGTATTGGGAGCGTGGAGTCTTAGCCACTGGACCACCAAGGAAGTCCCCAGAGACAAACAGTTTCTGTTGACTGTTTTCCCTAATGTGGGTCACACTTTGCTGTTTCTTTGCATGTCTTGTAATTTTGTTTTGCTGAAAACTGAACATTTTATTTTATTTTTATTTCTTAAAAACCATTTCATAGTTTTTAAAAATTAATTAATGAATTAATTTATTTTTGGCTGCGTTGGGTCTTTGTTGCTGCACGCGGGCTTTCTCTAGTTGTGGCGAGCGGGGGCTACTCTTTGTTGTGGTGCGCAGGCTTCTCATTGCAGTGGCTTCTCTTGTTGTGGAGCACGGGTTCTAGGTGCGGGGGCTTCAGTAGTTGTAGCTCGCAGGATCTAGAGTGAAGGCTCAGTAGTTGTGGCGCGTGGGCTTAGTAGCTCTGCGGCCTGTGGGATCTTCCCAAACCAGGGCTCGAACCCGTGTCCCCTGCGTTGGCAGGCGGATTCTTAACCACTGTGCCACCAGGGAAGTCCGAAAATTGAACATTTTAGATACTATTTTTCATCAGCTCTGGATTCTGATATTCCCTTTCCCCCTAGAAGTAGTTGTTTTGGCGTGTGTGTGTGTGTGTTTTTTTTTTTTTTTTTTTTTTTTTTTTGCGGTACGCGGGCCTCTCACTGTTGTGGTCTCTCCCGTTGCGGAGCACAGGCTCCGGACGCACAGGCTCCGCGGCCATGGCTCACGGGCCCAGCTGCTCCGTGGTATGTGGGATCTTCCCGGACCGGGGCACGAACCCGTGTCCCCTGCATCGGCAGGCGGACTCTCAACCACTGCGCCACCAGGGAAGCCCAGTGTGTGTGTGTTTTAACTTGTTTCTTTGTTGTGTGACTTTTCTGGACTAAGTCTGTGAAATCTGTCCCCTCCCCGCCCCACAGTGTGCAGTCAGTGGTGTCTCTGCTGAGTTAAAAAAGAAATAGTCCAGTTTAAAATTTAAGCCTGGTTTTCTAGGGGCTGCCCCTGTATCTGCCTAGCTTAGTGGCCAGACAATGATTGGACAGAAACTGTGCTCAAACATCTCAAGCCACTAAGGCTTGTATGCTCTGCTGATGGATCTGTGTGTGGGAAGGGGAGTTCTTTCAATGTTCAGGCTATTTTCAGGCCTTCCCAGGGTTTTCTTTCCACTGACCCTTTTGAGTCTCCTACATACATGTGCACAGCCTCAAGGTAGTCAGGAGAGCGTGGATGGCTTGGGACCTCTCCCTTCTCCAGCTAGGCAGGAATATGCTTGCCCCAACGAACCACTTTCACAACCTGTCTAGTAGAACTGAGCTGTTGGCCCTTCCCTGTTGTCTGTCCCTGAGAAGTTACTTCAATTGACAATGCCCCCTGCTGTGGATATTACCCACCACTCCAAATTGACTTAGCCACCTGCAAACCCGGGCAGAGAAGCTGCTGGCCTTCATGAGCTGCCTTGTCCTGGCAGAACCTCCACGCAGTGTAGTATCTTCAAATCTCTCTGGCTCCAACCCGTGTCCATCACCACATCTCATCTCACTCTCCCGCCTCTCTCTTTCCCTTATAAAGATGCATATGATGGCATTTAGGGCCCACCTGGAGAATCCAGGACTATTTCCCCATCTCAAGTATCCTCATTGTTTCTGACCTTGGAGACTTTCTCTTATTTTCCCACGAACTCAGCCATTCATTCAAAAATGTTTTTAGACTTCATCCTACGTTTTAGAGGTTCTGGACCAGGAGGGTTGCTCTGGACACGTGGTCCACATTGCTCACAAAGCCTCCACTGCCTTCTCACACTGCGCTTGTTTCCACCCACCGTCCAGCTTCCTGTCACTTCCTGCCGTGTCTCCATCACCGGGAATCATGGCTTTAGAATGACCGCTCCGGCTACAGTGTGCAGAAGGCACTGGAGGCAGCCGGAGCTGAGGCTGGGAGGCCAGAAGGAGCAAGTCCCTGCTGTCACTTCAGGTGGCCCAGTGGCCTCCGCAGGCTCTCCCTGCCCCCAACCCAGGCTTTCGGAGGCCAAATTCCACAGTGTCAGCCAGAGGGACACATGCTTGGATGTGCAGTTTTCCCGTGTCCCTCACCAGCTCGGGACGTTCTGCAGCTCCACCTCCTCATACTGGGGCTTGGGTTGGACTCTGCGCTGACTCTCAGGGCTCAGCTACCGACCCCCCGTGGTCACTTCTGGGTCCCTGCTCCCCTCTCTGCCCCACCGGATACCCGGCGTCATTTGCTGCTTCACAGGGTCCTGGTCCTGAGCCATGGGGCACAGAGTAGGAGCTCAATGGGTGGTGAGTGAATGGGTGGCTCAGCCAGAGGTTGGGCCGACCGGCAGTGTGGATGCCAGATGGGAAGTGACATGGGGGCGGGTGGTGTGCGAGTGCCTGAGCAGCCCAGCACACCCCCTCCCCAGGTCTCCCTCCCTGCCTTCTCCCCCAAACTCTCCAAGGTGCTCAGGAAGCTGCTTCCCTCTGTTTAGGATCTTACAGAAACCATTTATTCAGGAACAATGAAAGAAAGCAGCCGTGGTGTGGATTCCCAAGAGTGAGATGGCTCTGCTGCGGGGACTGCTGGCCCTGGGCCGGGTCCGTAAGCGGGCTGGTGTGTGTGTGTGTGTTGACACATGGACACACACACACGCACACACACGCACACACGCTGCCCATGAGGGGTATGTACTGCAATGAATGACCGTGTGTGTGTGCAGCTCGGCCCCTTCCCCGCCCCCCAAACTAACCACGGCTGTGTGGGACCCACAGCAGCAAAACCCAGGCCTTCCTCTTCCCCTCCCCCTCCCCCAGCTCCTCCGGCGGCAGTCTGACCACCTCAGTCACAAAGAGCCCCAGTGATCCTGTCAAGACATCTGGGGGAAGAGGAAAAAAAGCATCTTTTCAAATGTCAAGTGGATAAACAGTCAGGGCGCCAGATGTGCGGCCGGGAACCGCCCAGCGGCTCCCAGGCCGGCGCCCTCCCCTCTAGCGCTGCCCAGCAAGGAGCCAGCCGGAAAGGGGCTGTCCCTGCGGACGCTGGGTGGCCGCTGCGCCTCCAAGGCCATGTCCCCGGGGAGGCCCCCAGTCCCAGGAGGCCCAAGCCCTCTGCGGAGGAGCAGGGGGTGATTATGCTGGTGGCGGCGGTGCAACCCTCCCCGTAAGTAGCCATTTGGGAAGAGGGATGGGACTGGGAGCAGGTCCCTGTGGCAGATGAGGTGGCCAGAACAGGCCCACGGCCCTCCTGAAAGGGGAAGCCGCACGGGGCTTGGCGCCCGGCCCAGCTGGCCGAGCGCACACGGCCCGGCAGCCACCTGGAAGGGTCTCGGGATGGGAACCCCCATCCCCGGCCCCCCCCGCCCCCCCCCCCGAAGGAAAAAGTAACAGTCGCAGAAGAGGCAGGTTCTGGAGCGGGGTTCCGCCCACAAGCAGCGCGGGTCAGGCCGGCGGCCCCAGGCCCGGCCCATAGGCACGTTTAATAGGATTCCCGTGGATGTTTCAAGTGGGTAGGACAGGTCTGTCCCCACCGCCACCCTGGAGGGGCTCCCGGCTCCTGCCTCGTCCCACAGCTCCACATGAGGTATTGTGCTCTCCCCTCCACCCCCAGGCCGAGCCCCCTCCCGCCTCTTCCCCAGCTCGCGGGTGGCTGGGCTGGGCGCACCCGCTGGGGGGCGGCCCGGGGCCCTATGTGGCGTCCAGCTCAAAGACGCCGTCGCTGGTGGGCGTGGTGAAGAAGGAGGGCGGGTCGGAGGCGGCCGACTCCTGCCCCCCGCTGCCCCCATCCCGGGCGCGCCGCTCCTCCAGCCGCAGGCTGCGCTCGAAGTCCAGCAGCTGCCCCATGAAGTTGAAATTGGGCGAGATGTTGGACTTCTTCCGCTTGACCAGGTCGTAGGCGTCGTTGAGCGAGAGGTGGAGCTTCTGCATGAGGTAGGCCACGGTGACGGTGACGGAGCGGCTGACGCCCGCCAGGCAGTGAACGAGCACCCCGCAGTTCTGGGACAAGGCCTCATCTAGGTGGGGGCAGAGGGGGGCCCGCGTGAGGTGCGGGTGGTGCCTTCCGGGGGGTCCCTGGCAGTCCCCGGCTCGCCCTCCGAGCTGGGGAGCTGCTCCAGTGGTGCCCGGCCCCCGCAGGGCCATCCCGACTCAGGGCTCTGGGGAGGCAGCTGAGCCTGGAGGAGGAGCCCAGGTGAGGGACAGGGAAGACGTGGGAGAGGCCAGCAGCCAGGCCCGGGGCTGGGGAGGGAGGGGAGTGCAGAGCGGACTCACCAATGAACGTGATGGCCTCCGGAAAGAACTGGGACAAGTTCTGGCTCCAGTGGTCCGAGATGGGGATCTGCTTGTAGTGAAAGTCGCCGTTCTTCTCAAATAGGTTAGGCAGGTTTGGGGTGACATTGAGGATGTAGCGGATGCCCAGCTTGGCCAAGCTCTCCACATTGGCCGAATCCCGGGCACTGCCAAGGTAGAGGTTGGGCAGGATCTGGACGGGGAAGGACGGCAGCAGCCCCGCTGGGGGGGGCGTGGCACCCTCCGAATCCAGGCCACAGCTCATGGAGTCACGGTCGGGCTCGGATTCCGCGTCGGAGCAGTCGGAGCCCAGGCACAGGCCGCCCAGCCCCACCACTGGGCTGGGCACCGGGGCTGTGCTTGGGCCCCCACGGCTGTCAAGGCTGGTCTCACATAGGTGAGGGCACTCGGCCTGGAATCTGCTGAAGCCACCTGGGAGGAGACAAGGGGAGGATCCCATTGATCTGGTCTCCTGGGTAGCCGAGTGCCCTGGCTGGGGATAGGGACCCCCGACCCTGGACAATCCCGATGCCTGAGGGGGCTGGCAGACGTCTCCAAAGGGAACTCGAAAGCCAGCAGTCTGAACTATACTGGTCTCCCGTGTGGTGTGCTCAGCACTGGTGGCTGTTCCTCCGAACGGCAAGTGCCCACTGCAGCTGCAAGACGCCAGGCTGGGGCAGAGCTACCCAAAGAGGATCTTACACCCACCCCAGGGCCAAGCCAAGGCAGGCACGAGGACTCAGCAGAGTTTAGATGTATTGCCAGCCTTGGGGAGGACAGCGGCCATCAGTTAAAAGAGAGGAAAGGTTCAGATGTGAGTTCTCTGCCTGGGTGTCTCCCGATCCAGGTCGACCAGGAGCACCCCGAGGTCAGGGGCCAGGTCACAGCCATGTCTGTGCTCTCTTCAGGGATGAGGTAGACCCCAAGAGGCAGACAGCCTGGGAGAGAGTGCAGCATTCCACCTGGATGGTCCCAAAGTCCCAAGAAGTGAACATCTCCATCTACAAACAACTATTTCCCTGGGGATGGGGGTGGGGGCCTGGAAATTTGACATTTTATGTATTTCTGTGTCCCTGTGCATTCAGAATGGAGCAAGGGACGACAGGCCAATGACCTTCCTGGATGGGGAGGTGGGGACAGCTGGCTCTATAGGTTCATGGGAATCTTGTCTCTACCCTGGATCTCTGGGGGTGTTTGGCTTGGCAAGGAGCCAACATGCCTGTATCAGCCCATCTCCCCTCCACCCCCAAGCCCTGCCATGACCATGGCAGGCGGGGGAGCGGGGGAGGTCTCTGCCTCCTCCTGCCTTCACTGCTTCTCTCCCTCTCTCTTCCCCTCCCCCTTCCAGACCCTTTGCTGAGCGGGATTTGTCCTCTTGTGGCTCCAGCCTCCTTCACCCATGGCTGAGCAGCTGGGGGAGGGGGTGATATGATGGGATGGGGGCTGGGAGCCCGAACTGGGTATTCCATTCTTGAGCATCCAGGGAGCCAGGTCAGGGCACATTCTCCGCATTTTCCAGACACAGAAACTGGGGCTCCCAAGACTGAAGGACTTCCCCAAGGTCATGCTCAGGGGAGGGGACTCTCACCTCCACTTTAGACAAAATGAGGACAGCCTTGCCCAAGGTCAAATGAATCATGAATGTCCTCAGAAGGTGGGTCCCGGCCCTCCCTGGGCTGGGGTCCTCCCCAGGCTGGTGCCCGCGGGCCACCACCCGCACCTACCCTGTAGGTAGTAGGCCAGGTAGCCTTCCTCCCGCAGCTTCTGGAGCAGGGTGCCCAGCACCGACTCGGCCTCCCACTCCTCGGCCTCGGCCTCGGCCTCCCCGCGCCGGTGCCGGCCCCCGCCCTGGTCGTACAGGAGCACCGGGGCGGGCGGGGGCGGCTGCAGCGGCGGCCCAGGCAGGAGCGCGCGCACCGACAGGCTCCCCCGCCGCAGGCGGCGCAGCAGCAGCGCGGGCAGGGCCACGCTCAGCGCCCCGCCGATGCGCGCCGACTCGTACAGCTCGCGGCTGCGGCAGTCCAGGAGCAGCAGCCGCGGCCGCGGGGGCGACAGCTCCCGGCGCAGCCACAGGCACGAGCGGCCCAGACCCTCCATGGGCTCGCGGCTCCTGGCACGTCGGGCCCCGAGAGCTGCAGAGAGAGGGAAGGCGCGCGACGTGAGCCCGCGTCCTTCACGCCCGGCCGCCAACGGGCGCGGGCCCGGGGTCCAAGACGGGAAGCCAGGCCCGGGTCCTGAAGGCGGGTGCCAAGGGTCCCGCAGGGACGCCCCTCTACTGCCTGATTCTCTTCTCGTACCCCTCCTACAGTAAGGATATGCAGAAAGGCGCCCCTTGCGCCCCAAGAAAAACGCCCCAGGCAGCCACTCGGCGTTGCTTCCCGTCCCGGGAAGGGAAGTGTGAGAGGTTCCCCAGAAGAGGAAGGCTGGGGGTCCAACGGCCCCTTCGAGAGCCGCCGTGGGTCCCTTCCTGGCCCCTCCTGGGGACCCAAGGCCGCGGCCATCTCCCCCCACACCCCCTTTCTGCATCCGTCTCTCACTCTACCTGCCCGCAGTCACTCCCCACGTTCGAGCCTCCGACTTGGGGGGCGTGTGCGCGTGAGAGGGGGTCCAGGCCGAGATCTCCCCCATGGCCAGGCGGGCCCGGGTAATAGCGGTGGTGCCGAGGTGCTGGACCTCGGCCGGCCGGACCTCTCGGAGCTGCCCTCCTCCCCCCGTAGAAAACAAAAGGAGAGAGACCTGGAGAGTGATCCCGCGGCGAGCGGCCGCGCGCGGACGTCCCAGCCACGGCCACGGCGGGACGAGGCGCGCCGTCCGCGGGCAGGGAGTCCCTGAGCCCGGCCACCGGGAAGAGGGCGGGGCAGCGGAGCAGGCGCGCACGTGGAGGCCGAGTCCACTGCCGCCCGCGCACCGGCGGCTTCCTGGCAGTGAGACCCAGCTTCCACCTTGGAAGCTGCTGCCTTTGGACGTGGAGTTGCCGTTTGGAGGGGCGGGGCGGCGGAGGCGGGCTCAGGGGGGCCAGCGAGCCAACGGGTGCCCTCGAAAGCAGTTGAGTGGGCCCTGCAAGTGGCGCGCTGAGCCGGGGCTTCCACCGAAGCGGGACTGGGCCAGGGCAGAGGCCAAGGGCAGGTCAGGGGCCCAGCAGGGGACCAGCTGCAGCTCCCCTGGCTGGCGCCAGTCAGGCCCCTGGAGGCAGGGGGAGGGGTGGGGACAAGAGCCCAGTGGCCCTGCCCCAGAGGCTGCCTCCAGCCTTACTCATTTGGGGTGACCATCGCGTCCCCTGACTGGACTTCAGTGGCCCCATCTATATAACAGGCCCCTCATAGCCACCGCCTTGGCTACTATGGGATGCCGGTGAAATCGTGGAGGGGAGGGGGAAGCAGAACCAGAAACCCGCTGCTGCCTTCTGGCCAGAACTCTGCCCAAGGCTAGCTGGAGGGCTGGGCAGGCAGAGGGCAGCTTCTGGGCACCACAATGGCTTCCTTCGTACAGGCCAGGCCAAAGGCCCCGGGAGCTCTGTGCTCTCAGCCCTGAAGTGAGGTGCTCTGCTCTTACCACATTATTGATCCTGGGAGCCACACCTGGCTCCTCGTTTTGTCAAGAGCCAAGTCGTTTCCACTTAAACGTCTCTCACATCTGGACATTCCCCTCCACCACCTGCACCGGCCTGGGTCACCATCATAGCTTCCAAAGGCCTCTCCCTACCTCCAGGCCTGTCTGCCTCAACCCCCCTCAGCCCTGCCCTGCAGCAAAGGCCCACGGTGTCCTCCATACCTTCCATGGACACAGGATGGTGACCAGGCAGGACACACCGGGCCGCTGCTTGCACGGCACTCCCAGGCCTGCAGGACAGGTCAGTAATAAACCGAGGGACCGAACAAGATAATACCAGGTGTGATAAGTGCTGAGACAATGAAACGAGGTGGGGGAGGTTTCTGAAAAGTCTGGTCTGTGTCCCTTCTCTGCTTAGAGCCCATCTAAACCAAATAGCAGAGTTGAAGGAAAATGTACAGCAGATAAGATAAAGCTCATACAGCTTAATCAAAAGGTTAAGACTCCTATAGATAAATGGGCAAGGAACCAGAAAAGACTGCATGAAGGAGGAAATGCAACCGGTCCAAGGCGCTTGGGGGAAGGTTCAACCTCAGGCATGGAAGGAAAGTAAATTTAAAAAAACAAGGTAACAACGACAGAAAACAAGGTAACACTTCCCACCTGTCACATTAGTAAAATGTTCTCAAAATGAGAGCTCCCAGGGCTGTGAAACTGGCCTGCTGCTCTATTGCTGGTTGCTAGAGGGTTCTCTGTTGGGATGGCCCTTTTGGAAATTAACTTGGTAATATGCATCCAGAGCTGAGAAGACCACCACACCCTCTGGCCACTTTTGGGAATCTACCCCAAGGAACTAAGTAAAAGAAGGCAGAGCTATGCACACAGCATGGGCACCACAAGACAGGTAACTAAGGAGTGAAGCGTGCAAAGCCACCGGAGGGCCACTGTTTAGGACGGTTCAGTCCAGTGTGGCTGCCAAAGACTCCTCTCACGGACCACAAAGTAAGATGAGAAAACTTGGGAGGTAATGCTGGGGAGAGGGCAGCTTACAGAGAGCCAGGTTGCCTCGAAGGGGCCTCCAGTTGCCCCCTTCCTCCCTCCCTCCTTCCCTCCCTCCCTTCCGGGCCCAGCGGGCCACCAGCCTGGGACATGTCTAGGTCTCTGGGCTGAGCCCCACCACATGCATCCAGGGGCCTCAGGCAGCTGGGCTGGGTCCCCTTGCCCCTAGTCCCGGCCTCCTCCTCTGCAGTCTGTCCTGATTCTGTTCCTTCTTCAGCCATCCTCCCCCCCACCCGGCGCAAGGTTTCTGTTTCCCTCTTCTGTGCTCCAGGGCTCAGTTCCCCGAGGTTGCCAGCTGGGCCGGAGAGGAGTGGGGGGCACTTCCTTTCCCTCACAACCTAGCTCCCAGAGACAGAGGTTGGCTGCCCCCTGCCCATGGGCCCCAAGCCTGGGGGCTCCCTCCAGGCCTGCCGCAGCTGTGGGCAGGAGTCTGGGGTGGGCAGGGGTTGAAGGTACCAAGGGGTTCTGCAACGTGCCAGCCTGGGGTGTCTGGCTTGGCAGAGTCGTGGGCAGTGGGGGTGGCAGCACCCGACAGGGAGGTGGAGAGATACGTGTCCCCACCCGCCCTGTCCTGAGGGCTCAGCGTGGTTGGGGAGACGGTCGCCAACCCCGTTGGAGGTAGGAGTTCCTGAGGTGCCTAGCCCTGCTTTCTGGAGAGGGCTCCCTGGGGGAGGTGACCGGAGCCGGGCTGGGAAGCTGAGGATGAGAAGGGAGGCAACTTCTGCAAGGGTGAGTGGAGAGGAAGCTAGGCTCCAAGAAACCCTAGCCCCCGCCCCCGGGCTGGGGTTCTGCGGGGCCTGCGCCTCGCAACGCCTGAGGAAGGGCTCCCCTGCGCCTCGCTCCGGACCCCTGCCGGCCAGCCCTCCCACCGGGAGAGAGCGCTCAGGAGGGGGATTCAATCTCGAAAGTGAGCGCTCGCTGCCCGGCGCCAGCAGCAGGACAGACTGGAACCTGTTGCCACCTCCGCACTGCAGGGCTGAAAGCAGCCAAGCCCCCCTCCCCCGACCCTCGCCCGGCCCGCCCGCGCTCGGGCCCCCGCAGCGCCGGCCCCGCCCCGCACCCTCTCCCCGGGCGCGCCGGGCAGGGGGAGGCAGCGCCGCGCGCCGGGGCCTCGGCAGGCCCCCTCCGGCGGGCGGAGTCAGGCCGCGCGTTTCCCGTAGGGTGGACGCTGCGCCCATCGCCCAGCTCCCGCCGGGCGCCTCCGGCCCCCGTCCGGCCCAGCCAGTGCCCCTCGGAGGCCGCGGAAACGCTGCTGCCCGTAGGCCTCGCGCGCGCCGCGTGCGCCTTCTGGTCCCTGGAGCCTCCCGAGAGCGGCGCCCCGCCTCCCCCTCCATCCCCCCTCCCCCCCCCCCGCCTCCCCGAAACACACGGTTCCCGCCGGGCCGAGTGGCAGAATTTCGGCTGTCGCGGCCGGGTCACATGGCCAGGAGCAGAACTCCCAGCGACAGCGTTCCTGCCAAATCCACTGTCTTTTCCACCAAATCCACTTTCCGCTGGGGATGGCTTTCTGCTTTTCCCGGTCGGTCTCCTCGCGGGACTGGGAGTTCCTTCAAGGCAGGAGCGGGTGTGTGCCCGGCCCCAAGCTGGCCCCAGCCCCCAGTGAAGGGCCTGGCACACGGCGCTCACGGAAGAAATGCTCGTTAACAAAAGAAGGCATGAATGAATGAAACCAATTGTTGCGTGAGGGAGCCCAGGAGGGGACCTCTCCTGCTTTTTTCCTCAGCGGGTCACACACTCGCCCCCACCAGACACGCATGAGCACACGTGCGCACACGGCCCTCCCCCCACCGCACAGGCAGACGGGCACACGCGGCACTCCGACTCATGCCCCCAGGAAACCCACCTACTACGTGCGTGCCAGCAACTGGGGCCCCTTTGGTCCCAGCTGGGCCGCCTCCATTTCAGTGCCTGCCTCTCCCTTCCTCTTCCCCGCCCCCCTCCCCCCATCTAAGTACGGTACCTTGCACCCCAAGTGCCTTCCTTATCTCTTAGGGAAGAGGCCAAGCCAGTCGCTGGGGAGCCTCAAGGTCTGTTTAGGGAGGCACCTGGGGGGTCTCAGGATGGTGAGCTGCTGCTGCGAAGGCGAGCCAGAGGCGCCTGGCAGAGATGCCACCAAATGCTGCAGCCTCTAGAGCCCGCGTGCCAGGTGTTGGGGGGTGGTGGTGGGAGGGACTGGGGATGTGCTGGGGGATGTTGAGGGCTATTTGCGGTGGGGGCGGGGCAGGGTGCTGGAGAGCATGAATCCAGCAGGTGTGCATACATGTTGGGGTGTATGGGAGTGCGTGCTGGGGATGCTAGAGGTGTGTGCCTGGGGAGCGGGCCTGGCTTCAGGGAGTGGGGAGGGTCGGCCTCTGGGGTGGGGGTTAGTGTTGGGGTTTGTTCAGGGCTGGGCGGACTGCAGTGTCTCTGGGCTGGGAACGTGGGTGGGGTGTCTGTAATGAGCATATGGGGAGTTGGAGATGGTGGGGCACGGTGAGGAGAGCTATGTTAGTGCAGACATCGCAGGGATGTATTTGGCGTGTGTGTATGTGTGTGTGTGTGTGTGAACGCGCGCGCGCTCGCGCGCCTGGGTGTGTACTGAGGCGTGGCAGCGTCTGGGATGGGTGCTGGCCTGAGTTGGGGACAGTAGTGGATGGTGACTTAGCGGCTGCTGGTGTGTGCACTGCAGGGACCTGGGTCCGCGGTGCATGGTTTGTGCACGCGCGTGTGTCAGGGGGTGTGCGTGGCCATGGACACGGGAGGTGCACGGGCGGGATGCGGGGGGTGTGCGGTGGTAGCACTGAGTGGGTCTCCCAGGGGCGCGTGCGTTGGCCCTGTGGGGTGCGCTCTGGCAAGACTTTGGGGGTGCAGGGTGGAGGAGCGCACGTCGGGGGGCGGCCAGGCAGGGTGGGGGTGGGGTGGGTGCCCGGGCGCCGCGTGCTCCGCTCACCTCCGCTCACCTCCGTTCCGCTCGGCTTCCTGCGCCGGCTCCGCGCGTCGCGGCCGGGAAGTTTCCGAAGCCCGGGCGGCGGGAAGCGCCACAGCCTCTGCCGCCGAGCGCCACCGGAGCCTCGGGCGGCGGCCTCGCTTGGAGCCGAGGGGCCGCCGCCGCCACCGCCGCTGCGGAGGGAAACTCCAAATCCCGCCTCCGCCGCCGCCTCCTCCTCTCCCGTCGCCGTCTTCTCCGCCCCCTGCCCAGGAGGGGCAATGTCGCCGGCGGCGCGCAGGGAGGGAGCGGGGAGGGGCCGCGGCCTGCCCGGCGTCTCCTTCCACCTCCCCCGCCCGCCTTCCTCCCACCTGCAAGTCTCTGCCCGCTCTGCCCAGTGTGGCCCCTCTCCGGGATGTCCCCTGCAGCCTCCGGCCCCCAACGGCCCCGCTGCCTGGGGTCTCCGAGCTTGGGGTGCCGGAGTGGGGTGGGGGGCCCTGACCTAGGTAGGGCCTGGGCTGGGAGATGGTTGTACCGAAGAGTCTCTGCTGGCACCCCTGCTACCCTCAAGAGAAGCGAAGGGACCCATCGAGGACCAGGCACAGCTTGGCCCCCAGAGCCACCTCCTGCTGCCACAGGGGATAGGGCATAAGGTCTAGCTGACGGCACTGCAAGTGCCCCCAACCACCGGTCCCCCTGGCACTATCTTCTCCCTTTTTCATGTATTGGATTCTGGCGAATGGTCATAGCATTTGGGCTTCAGTGCCTGGAAGGGGTGGAGCCTGGACATTGGGGGTGGGGCTGGGAGGGGGTGCTGTCACCAGGCCCGGTTTGCTTTCCTCTGGACCCAAGGCCACCAGGACCTCATTTGGTCCTTATACCAGTCTGGGAGTCGGAGGAGACCGTTCCCATGCTATAAGTATGGAAACCGAGGCAGTGGTTTCCTGGCGATCACACACTAGTGCAGTGACAGGGCCCGAGCCGGCTCAAGGCCGGGAGAACATGGAGAAGAAGGCAGGCAGAGCCGGGATGCCAGCCGCCCCACGGATAAGGGGCAGCCGAGGGAGGCCAGGCTGCCTGGCTAGTGCCTGCAGCAGCCTTGAATTCCCCTGAGTCAGCACCCCTGGAAAAGAGAGGAGAGGGGCCGCTTTGTTTCCTAATCTGTACATTTGGGGAAAGGGGCAGACCTCATGATCTCCAAGGGCCCTCCTAATCTTTGCTGCAGTTTCTCTCCAGGTTGTGGGAGCTTGGCATGCCCACCCTGCCCTTTGCCCCCTTTCGGCCTCAGCAGATGCCCACCCTTACAACCCTCCCCCTGCTTGAGCCCCTGGGCCTTTCTGGGCTGCACCTGCTGGCAGGTGCATCTGACAGGCAGGCCTAAGGTGCCCTGGGCTGGGCTGACCTTTCACCTCCTCTTCAGCATCAGGGCCCCAGCGTCCAGCATGGAATTGACCTGCCAAAACGACACCACACGGGCGAGCAAACGAAACTGTGTGTGGGTCGTGCCGCTCGACGCCGTGCTTCTGTGACCCTCCATGGTGCCAGCTGTCCTGAAGTCAGGGGGCCTTTGCTAAGAAATCAACATGTGCCAAAAGCCGTGCCGTTTATCGATAGGACCATTTTATCTGTCAAAACGTGAAAATACATGGAAACCAAAAAAGATGGGGCTGGCTTCCCTGGTGATCCTCCCATTTGGGGAAGACATACGACAGCCGTGTCGTGGCCCTGGGCACTCAGTTGGCTGCCTGCAAAGGCTCGGTGAGCTGACTCACAGAGAAGTATCTGGAAAGGTTGACTAACCAGCCCCCCTCCCCCCCCCGCAATCCTGCGCTTTAGTGACTCAGGGCTGAACGGCTGGAGGAGGAACATTTGGACTGAATGATGCTGCCCCCCACCCCTGCAAAGCTCCTGCCCCAGCCCTCCCACAGGGCCTCTGCTCTCTGGGCAACAAGACCCACCCAGCTCTGGAAGAGACGAAGACTAACACAAATGGCCAGGCCAGTCCTGGGAGCTCCCAAGGCACAGGTCTGCTCCGCCTCGGGAAACGGTGCCTCCCTCCTCGTCCCCAGGGACTTGTCTTAGGTAGCCAGGCCTGACCTGTTCCCTGTTGAGGAATAAAATGGAGAATCTTCTCGAAGAGCACTCGACTGAGAGGCCAACTGTGTTGGAATCGGGGTTGTTATGAAGACGCAGCTGGGCCTCCGTCTCCGAAGCGGCCAAGCCCACGTGCTCAGATCCTGTCTGCTCCTAACAGAAATCTCGGGGTGGGCTGCCGGGCCAGCTCCAGCCCTCACCCTCTCCTCTGTGGCCCTGCCCCATCTCCCACCAGAACCTCCGCCGGCAGCCAGGCACTCAGCAGGAGCTGCCTGCGCAAGGCGGAGGGGCAGAAAGCTGGGCCATGCTCCGAACCTGCCAGGGGTGTGTCACTGTGGGCCTTGGGCTGAAGGCGGCCCTAGCTGCGCAGGTGCAGCTTTTTCCGGTCCGATTCTGGCTCCCTTTCCAGGCAGCTGGAGCTTTGAGGACAGGCGCATCCCACCTGGTCCTTGCATGGAGACCCTGCTCCCCCTGGGCACCGGCATTTGGGTGCACACACACGTGAGGTGTTATTTCTGGGCAACCATTGGGTCCCCCGTGAGAGCAATACCCGCCGCTGAGTCCGTGTGCTCACGTGACAACACCCCCCCAGGCTGCCGGCATCCCTCCACCACTGGGTAACAGGCCTCAGCTCTGCCCCTCCCCCATCAGAGGCGCTTTAGCCAGCATCTTTTAGACGCATCTCGCTACCAGTTGCCATGCCTTCAGGAACACATTCTAGGCCCTGTTCCGGAGCACCCCACCTGCCTGCAGCAGCCCCTGACAGAACCGCATCTGGACATTTGAAACCAAATGGCCCAGTGGGTGCTCTCAGATCCGCACTTGCAGCCCAGGTGAAAGGGTGAGGGTGAGAGCCAGGCGGGGCCAGGAGGAAGCTGAGGGGAGAGGAGGGGGCAGGGCCAAGAGGCAGCTTGTGTAGCGCAGCAGCGATTGATTTCCGAGGGTCCGGGACCTCGGGAGCCATTAACAGCCCCATTCCGGGAGGGCTCAGGTTCAGGTTCAATAACCTGGTTATAAACCCCCTCCGGCCAGCTGCGCGGGCTCCCTCTCCTTGCCTTGTCCTCCCAAGAAGCAGCGCGCGTGTGTCTGGATATACATTACAGATGATATAATCCTTTTACCGGGAGAGAGCCAGACACCCACGCCCATTGGCTGGACAGGCAAAGGGAGGCGAGAGGGAAGAGGCGGGAGAGCGGTGGAAGGGGAGGAGAGAGAGGGCTGAATGGGGCCAGGAGAGGGGAGCCTCCACGGGTGGAAGGATAGGCCAGGAGGTTGGGAGCTGATCGCTCCAGTGAAGGCCTCTGTGAGTGGCCCACCCAGCTCCCTGGCCACATCTCTCTGTTCCCCCACCAGGAGTGTGCCTCCTGAGGCAGGCCATCTCGTCACAGGAAGGAATGCATGAAACAGGCAGTGCGGCCAGGCCAAGGCGGGGCTCACTCCGGTTCCCTGGCCCTGGTTCAGTTGTCTTTGGGGGGCGGGGAGGGGGTTCTGGGGATGCTGAGGGTTTTTCTCGTCTCCATCCTCAGGGGTCGCCTCCCTGTATGACAGACTGAGCACCTTGCTTCCCGCTCCTCTTCCCAACACTGCAAGGCCCAGCCTTGGCCCCGCTGGCTCCTGGCGCGCAGACCAAGGCCTAACACCAGGCTGGCTGGGTCACTGCTACTCTGGGGTCAGGGCCACTGAGCACCTCTCTGCACCTCTCCTCCCACTGCAGGAGCTTTCCACCCTCTGGCCTGGTCTGGGAGCACTTCTGCAGGCCCAGCTCTGGGCCCGGAAGCCCTAGTCAGCCCCTGACAGTGACTGGGCTAAGGGAAGGCAGGAGGGAGACAAGGCCCAGGGCGGGGACTCGCCCATGGTCCCGTGGTGGCGGCGGCGAAGCTGCAGGATGCAGGAACCACCGTCAAGGGCAGGCGGCCGAGGCACAGCAGGCACTGTGGGTGGGCCCCCAGGGCCCAGGCCTCAGGAGCATGCTGCTCAGGCCAGCTCACAGAGCCACTTGGCCGGTGGCAGGGAGACTCGGGTGGTGCCCCGCCACGTGAAGTCACACAGCCAACTTGCCGCCCTTTGAAGCCCTGCTGTCGCCGAAGTCTCCAGCTCACAGATCACAAAGTGTGGAGCCGTCCCTCCTTGCTCGCCAGGAAGGCTCCCTCGAGGGACACTTAAATAATGAAAACAGTAGCTCCTGGTCACCGTGCCAGGAACAAGGGCCACAAGCCTTCCGTATGAGGAAACCGAGGCACAGAGAGACGAGGCGGAGGACCCCAGCCGGGCCCCAGCCTCCAGAGGGGGCACTGTCTCTGCTGTCGGGGCTCGGGTCCAGGTCGCTCTTTCTTGTAGGTTTGGGGGCGGCAGGAGCGGGCCCAGCGACCCAGCCAGAGCAAGGAAGGACAAAGCTCCCAGTTGCAGAGGGGCCCTGGGGAGCCGTCCACACAGTCCAGGGTGGAGCCCCAGGCTGTGGCCCCAGGTTCGCCCCGGCCCAGGGGAGGACTTCTCTTCCGTCAGTGTTCCTTGGCCTCAACGCTGTCTCCATGCAGCACCCACCCCGTCGCCCCCTCCCAACTTTCACGCTTGAGAGACGTTCCACAAGGAAGGCGCAGGATACTTCTGCCAAGTCTGTGGGGATTTTCCCCCTCTAAATTTAGAGAGTAGCTATTACCCCTCAGTACCTGCTTCCCACAGAGAGGAGAGCACCCCCAGGCAGAGAGACGGGGAGAAGAGGGAGGGGAAGGCCAGGGCCCGGTGGCAGCAGAGCCAGAGGGATTGGTCTCCGCCCCGAGACACCGCACGTAGGAAGGGGACAGCCACAGACCCGCACTTGACGCTGGGCCCCTTGGCCGGAGGCTGTGGGGAGTCAGGAGCTCCTTGCAGGGGTCCCCAGAGCTGTCTCCCTCCATCACCATGTGCCTGGGTATTGTGGCGGGTCCCTTCTCCTGTGGGGCCTCGCCCGGTACCTAGCAGGTGCTTAGTGCTCAGTACCTGCCAGCTGGGTGCCCCCTCCCCCTGCCAGCGCCATTTCATTATCATGGAGAGAAGAGGCAGGGCCGGGGGGTGCACAGAGGGTCACGGCTCAGTATGAGTCACTCTGGGGTCCCATTTGTCTCTGCTGTTACAAACCTGGAGCAGTGGCCTGAGGCTGGCTTTCTAGCAGTGGCAGCCTCTCTTCACTACACCTCCACTTTGGGGACGTCTGTTGGGGCTGGCATGGGCGGGGAACATGAGGGTAACACACAGCCCAATGTGTCAACCTACAAGGCTTGGCTCCTGGGACCTGGCCAGAGCCACAGGGACTGTGACCGTGACTTCGGCCTCCCCATGGCACCCCGGACCTGAGCTGCCTGTTCTCTGCAGCCCCAGAGGAGAAAGGGGGGATCAAAGATGGAGTCCCCAAGTCTATAAGCCTTCCCAGTCATCAGAACGAAGTCAACAAGGCCCAGATGCAAACGTCCTGTGCTCCGGCTCTCAGTGACGGCCCCATTCACCACGGCAACGAGGGAGACAAGTGTCCAGAAGCTGTCTTTATCTTCAGGAACGGGCACATGGGGTGCTCGGAACGCTGTCTCCTTCTTAGCCTCACGGCTCCCATCACTGTGTCCTTTCAGCACCAGCCTTGCCTCTGCCCAAGTCCCTGAACAGCTCTCAAAAGTCCTTCCATAGGGGCTTCCCTGGTGGCGCAGTGGTTAAGAATCCACCTGCCAATGCAGGGGACATGGGTTCAAGCCCTGGTCCGGGAAGGTCCCACATGCCGCGGAGCAACTAAGCCCGTGAGCCACAACTACTGAGCCCACGAGCCACAACTACTGAGCCTGCGCTCTAGGGCCCGTGCTCCGCAACAAGAGAAGCCACTGCAATGAGAAGCCCGCGCACCGCAACGAAGAGTAGCCCCCGCTCGCCACAACTAGAGAAAGCCCATGTGCAGCAACAAAGACCCAACGCAGCAAAAAAAAAAAAAAAAAAGTCCTTCCATGATATTTTGTAATAACCTATAAGGGAAAAGAATCTGAAAAATAATATATATATAACTGAATCACTGTGCTGTACACATGAAGCTAACACAACTAGTAAATCAACTATACTTCAATAAAATGAATGAATGAATAAATAAATGCTTTTAAAAATTTATTTATTTTATTTTATTTATTTATTTTTGGCTGTGTTGGGTCTTTGTTGGCTCAGGAGTTGTGGCTTGTGGGCTCTAGAGCACAGGCTCAGTAGCTGTGGCTCACGGGCTTAGTTGCTCTGCGGCATGGGGTATCTTCCCAGACCAGGGCTCGAACCCGTGTCCCCTGCATTGGCAGGTGGATTCTTAACCTCTGGGCCACCAGGAAGTCCCTAAATGCTTTCTTAAATTAAAAAAAAATCTGTGGCAAATAACACAAAATGTCAAAAAAAAAAAATCCTTCCACGATGCTTTGTGCCTTCAGAGCGGAGACGCCCCTGTGCGCTCTCCCACACCCACTCCCGGAGCCCAAGGCCTCCTGGCATCACCTTGCCTCACAAGGTGGTGGCTTCTAGATGTGACTTGTCCACCTTCCTGTCAAACTCCAGGGCCTTCAAGGCTCTTCCTCTCAGCCATCCCACCTCTCACTCCCTGGTTTTGGATCCACTCCTGGGGCCCTGGGTCTGAGTGGCCCATTTGAACCCCTGCTTCTCAGTGCTTCTCTGGTGACCCCGGCCCCTTCTCCACTTGGTACCCTGCTTTCCACCTGTCGAGTCCCTTACTTGCACCTGGCTACCTTCCTTCCCACGATACTCAGTGGACAGTCCCAAGCTCCATCGGTCTCCTGGAGCCCAGCTGAGGCCTCACCCTCCCAGCGGGTGCCTTTGCCACCCAAGTGACCAAGCACATTCAGGCCAGTCAGGTGAGAGCTCCCTGGACTCCCTGCCCTTCCTGAGCCAAAGCCACCAACAGTTGTAGTCCCGGTCCCCTGGCGTCCAGGCTTAGAAGAGGTGGGGTCCTCTTCCCTCCCAAGTCAGCCCGCTGTCCCATCCCCTCAGCCACTGCTCCAGATGCCACTGGCCCAGGTGCCCTCTTGTCTTGCTCTCCCTCAGACCCTGGAAACCCGCCCCTCTCTGCCCTCCCGGTTTGCTTCCCACCACTCTGGCCATTTCCCTCAAGTCTGTCTCGGGCTCTGAGGTCCTCTTCTCCCTCTGTGTGTTCTCCCGGATGACCTCAGCTCCTCTCCTGGGTGAAGACTGTGACGTCAGTGTCTCCACTGCCACCTGGATGACCCATGGCCCCTCAGATGCATTGTGTGCCACAGGGAAACTCACTGTCTCCCCTCAGCTGTCCAAATCCTGGCCTTGGGGGTGGCACTCAATTCCCCTTTCTCTCCACCACCCCTTTGCATTGCTGGTTTCTGCTGAGTTTCCCTCCTGTCCCTGGCCAGGCCCTGCCCCCTCTTCACTGTCCACAGCCTCCGGGCTCAGTCCTCCGCTCGTCCCCCACATGGTCGACGTGGTGATTGTCCTAAAGCAGAGGCTATTGGCGTGCCTCCTCTCAGCACCCTTCGATGGCCCCGAGTGACCCTGAGGACAAAGTCCAAGCACTTCAGCCAGCTCGCATGGTCCTGTGTGACCAGCTCCTGCCGCCTCCCAGCCCCTCTCTCCCAGGACACTCCTCCAGCCCCATCGCAATACTGGCAGTCGCCAGAATGTACCAGCTGTCTCGTGCCCATTTGCCTTATTCAAGATAAGCTCACACCCTGAGACTCCCATGCACACATTTTTCGGGGCCACTCTTCAGTCTGCTATGGCCGGCCTCCACTCCCAATTCATGTCAGCTCACATGCAAAATACATTCCCGCCACCCTGCCATCCCCTAAAGTCTTCACCTGCCATGCCACCGCCACTTACTGTCACAGCCCACCATCTGCCTGGTGAGGTCACACCCTCTTTCTTCCCTTCGCTGGGACCACCTGGCACGGGTGGGCTGTGTACTCCCAGGCCTGGACCACTGCAGCTCTTGGACGGGAAGCCATCTCTTTGGGTTGACAGAACATTTGGAGGACAGGGACCACGTTGCCTTGGTGTCTCTGTCCAATGCTTACCACCCAGCCTGGCTCTGGGATGGAGCTCCAGTAATGTGTCTAGACCCCAGGAGCAAACAGATCCAAGAGCCTGGCTAGAATTGCTAGACAACTGAACAGGATCGCCAGACCCTCCTGATTAAGAAGCAGGGAAACAAAGCCGGCAACCAAGGGAGAGGCAGGGAGATGAAGGCGTCACTGCCGGCCATCTCCATCCCGGCCACAGTGGACCTCAAAGCGCGGGGCTTTGGTCCTCGTGCTGTGCTTTGGAGTCACCCCTCTGGCCGGCCCTGAACGAAGGTGGATGCCACCGGGCCGCTGAGAGCACTTCCTCCCGACTGGCCTGGGAACGTCCTCAGCCCCCCCGGACCACGGGACGCTGGTAATCCCGGCACGCCCGCGTCCTGACACAAACCCTAGACCGGGGAGCGGTGGTGGCCTCCCTGCCGAACGTCTGTGCACACGATCGCTGGGCACGATGGTGGCCACCGCGCAGGGAGGGCCCTTCTCTGCAAAAGGACCAGCCCCCGACCGCAAGCGCTGGGCGCCCTCGGCGGCAGCGGCGGTGCACAGCATGGGGAGGGCCAGGCGCCCGCTTCCCCGCTGTGAGCGGGCCTCCACCTGCCACGCCAGGCCCAGGGGAACCTTCCCTGGCAGCTCCTCCCCACTTCCGGGCCTCAGCTCTGTCCCTCCTGGAAGAAGCTGGGCAAAGCGTCCCATCTTGGTTTGGAGCCAGGGGCCTGGGAGGGAGGCACGTGGCCCAGGGCCGGACGGTCCGGGCCCCTCGGTTCCCAAGCGCTGCCCTGTGAGCAGGCGGCCCTGCCGCCGAGGGAGGCTCCCGCCTGATGTGGCTCAGTGCCTGCAGCAGGCCCGGAGGGAGGGGCTGGGACACAGGCGCCGGCCATCCTGGGTGCCCCCCAGCCCACATCATCCCTCCCTCCTGGGCCCCTGGCTGCACAGCCCGCAGCACCATGGCCAGTGGCCGGGCTCTTTCTTGCGGACACCTCTGTCCCGGGGAGCGGAGCGGAGCGAGAGTCCCTCCGACCCTGCCATCCATCCGTGTGGCCAGAGGGCTGCTGTCTGGGACCCCTGCCCTGGCGTCACCCAGAGGGGTCCACGTGGCTGCGCCTGCGGGTGGCACGGGGGCAGCACTTTCATTGCATTGCACGTGGCGGCAGGCCCGCCCCCCCATCTTATCCCCCATCGTCCCCCACCCCCTTCCTGGCTCTCAGCCTCACTGGGCATCTGGTCGTGATCAGGCCAGGGAGGGGGTGCGGGGCACCAGGAAGGAGAGGATTCGGGACGCAGCGGAGGGGCCGGCCTGGGTCCCTGATGGGCTGTGGCGTGGGGCACATTGAGGGGGCCACTCAGGCCCTGCGTGTTGTCGCTGGGGCATTGCCCCCACACGACCTGCACCCACCCCAAGCTGCCTCTTGGCTCAGGCATGCAACTCGGAGCACATCCCTCAGGTGTCAGCCGCCTGCCCTCATGCGTTGCAGGGCTTCCCTGTTTGTTGTCTCCTTCTGTGCCTGGCAGCTGGCGAGCCCAGTAACACTGAGGATGCCTCTGGGCTCCAACTCGCCTGGCATCGGGCCTGGGCACCGCAGGCACTCCACTGACGTCTCCTGAGTGGACGATGTCGAGTCAGGACAGCTGTGTAACCCCACATGGACCTTCCAGGCACCGCACTGCGTTAGGGCACAGAGAGCACAGGGCCCTGGCCAGCCTCTGGGAGACCCCTGCCCACATCCTGGTGCCCCCGCACTGGCCCACAGCCGTCTGAGCACGCGGCGGGCTCCTCCTCCCTGCCGGGATTGCCCTTCACTTTTGGCATATGCGTCGCACAGCCTCCAAACGAGAACTGTGAATTCCTGGGGCTGAGCTTGGATGACTGCCTCGATTCCTTCTGTGTGCTCAGGTGTACCCCACAGCCTGCAGGCACCGTCAGAGAGCCCCCCAGCCTTCTATCCCACTGCCCCTCACCTGCCCACCCATCCCTCAGAGGGCCGAGTGGGTGCCTTCCGAAGACGGGGCTGGCCATCCCTGCCCCGCTCCGAGGTGCTGGCTGGGCATACGCTGAAGAGGAAAGGTGGGCAGGATGGGAGGGGTACGAGCTGCCATGTCATCCCGCTGGCATTGCTGGGACACCTCTGCTGCAGGTTCCGTGACTGATCAGCCACAGGCCTTGGTTACTGCAGAAACCAGAGCCTCGTGTGAGTGCTCGTCAGCAAGGGATGAGGGACAGGGTGCCCACGAGGCTGCACAGAATCCCACTGGATGGCCCCAAAGATGTGCACCCAGAGCGTGGCTGAGAAGGCTGGGTGCACCTGCTGGCTCCCTGCATCGGCGCTAAAACTTGCTCCATCAGCAGTGCTGTGGCAGTGCAGATCCAGACCTGGGGTAGCCACGTGTTGTCCACACGTGAATGCGCACGAGCCTTCACGTGGCATAAATTCACCTCTCCAGCCATCCAGGCACATCGGCAGGGAGTCTGCCAAGGCTGAAGCACACGCTCATATGCACACACTCGTACATATCCAATTAAGATTTAATTGGACCACATAAGGTGTAGACAACAAAACGGACAATAATCATAAAGACCAAACTATTCTAATACAAGATTAGCATAGACGTGGTTATGGGTTGCATTGTCTTCCCCACCTGCCTCCCCACTCACGTGTTGAAGTCCTAACCCCCCTGTACTTGTGAACATGAACTTATTTGGAAATAGGGCCATTGTAGACGTGATTAAGATGAGGTCATACCGGAGGGGCTGAGCCTCTAATTCACCACGACTGGTGTCCTTATGAAAAGGGGACATTTATTTAGTTATTGACCACACTGCGCGGCATGTGGGATCTTAGTTCCCCGACCAGGGATCGAACCCGCACCCCCTGCAGTGGAAGCACGGGGTCTTAAGCCCTGGACTGCCAGGGGAATCCCAAAAGGGGACATTTAGACACAGACACACACAGAATGCCACGTGAAGATGGAGGCAGACCTGTAAAACCAAGGACATCAAAGTCACATGGCAGAAGTCAGGGACGGCCCCTGGAGGATCTTTCCCTAGCGCCTTCAGAAGGAGCAGGACCCTGCAGGCAACTTGATCCAGGACTTCTGGCCTCCAGAGCTGTGACACAATAAAGGCCTGTTATTTTAAGCCACCTAGTTTGCGCTACTTTGTTATGGCAGCTCTCTCATCTGTTGTATCATTTAAATCTAAAATATCCCTATGAGGTAGATAGTCCTAGCATTTCACAGATGAAGAGACTAAGATTCGGAACATTTGAATGACTTTCTCAGAGTAATTCAGTCAGTTTGAAGCAGACCCGGGGCTCAATGCAACTCATCTGGTTTAAAATCTATATCCAGTGAAACATAAGGCACTAAAGTCTCCCAGCTTCTTGATATAGTCAGGTTTTTAATTTTATTTTAAAGGGTATATTTCTGAAGCTTTGGGCCTGACAAATATTGTTGATTGAATGAGTCGAGGCAAATTGTCCATCCATATACTCCTTTTTTTTGGGGTGCACTGCACGGCTTATGGGATCTTAGTTCCCTGACCAGGGATCGAACCCACTCCCCCTGCAGTGGAAGTGCGGAGTGTTAACCACTGGAGCGCCAGGGAAGTCCCCTTAGTTTATTCTTGATTAATGGCATTCCTTTAAACCCTGCTCTAAATTATAGCTTTTCCTAAATATGCATCCCAACCTAGTAATTGATAATTAGTTATGGTAGCTAAGAGCTTACCTTTAGGGAGGAAGCATAATTTAGTTGGCATCTAACAAATCTCTGTGGAATGAATGAATGAACCAATTTGATTGGTTTCCGGGGGTAATCTAGGTCTGGTAGTAGTTACTGAGATGGCAGCTGAGAACCCAGTAGGAAGTGGACTGCCTTCAACTAGTGGCCAACAAAATCCACAGATTGCGGAGGACCAAGGGAAAGTTCTGTAGAGGGTGGGCCCTGGAGCTGAGTCTTTTTTTTGTTTTTTAATAAATGTATTTATTTATTTATTTATTTATGGCTGCATTGGGTCTTCGTTGCTGCACGGGGTCTTTCTCTACTTATGGTGAGCAGGGGCTAGTCTTCATTACGGTGTGTGGGCTTCTCATCGCGGTGGCTTCTCTTGTTGCGGAGCATGGGCTCTAGAGCACAGGCTCAGTAGTTGTGGCACTCAGGCTCAGTAGTTGTGGCTCGTGGGGTCTAGAGCACAGGCTCAGTAGTTGTGGCACTCACGCTCAGTAGTTGTGGCTTGTGGGCTCTAGAGTGCAGGCTCAGTAGTTGTGGCACTTGGGCTCAGTAGTTGTGGCTCGTGGGCTCTAGAGCACAGGCTCAGTAGTTGTGGCGCACGGGCTTAGTTGTTCCACAGTATGTGGGATCTTCCCAGACCAGGGTTCGAACCCGTGTCCCCCTGCCCTGGCAGGAGGATTCTTAACCACAGCACCACCAGGGAAGTCCCTGGAGCTGAGTCTTGAAGTAGGACTTCACCAGGTGGAGCAGGGAAGAAAGTGGTACCATGCAGGCACAGCATGGGTGAGAGTGTGGAGTCATGAAAATGCTTCACCTCTTCAGGGACCCAGAAGAACCCCCTGTGTCACGTATGCATGTCTGTCTATTTGGGGTAAAAATGAAGCTGGAGGCGTAGAAGAACTGGACGTGCACAACCACACGGCTGCCTCATCAGCGGAGGGGGCTATGGGGAGGCCAATGGCCAAGGCTGCCTGCTTTGTTCAAGAGCCCAAGGGTGCTTCCCGGATGCCAGCTTGTCTTCCAGAGCCCCTGGGACACACACACACACACACACACACACAAACAGCTCTTGGCCTCCGCTGAGTAGAAAGCAGCCATGGTTGCCCTTGGGGGTGCCCCTTTTAGCTGCCTCCGGCAGAGCCTCCCCTTCCCCCTCCTATGCCAGCTCCTGGTTCTCTGTACCCTCCCAGTGGTGGGTGAGGGGAGGCTGGGTGGGGCAGGGCAGGCCCAACAGGTCTGGTCTTGATGGAGTGGGAAAGGGTGGGCCTACTGGAGGGAGGGAGGCTTCCACGACCTACAGCAGTGCCTGCTGTGGCCCTGCCAGCTAAATCTTCACCTGGGAAGCTCACCTCTGGGACCAGCCACCTTCCCGAGCCAAAAGGAAGGTGACCACTGGACAGACCCCTTGATGTGCCACTCTTCCAAGATCTGGCTGTGCAGAGAGCCCCGGGGCTGCAGGGCCCAGCCTCCTTGCCGGCCTGCCTGGGGGATCCAATGATTTTCACCCGTACGTGCAAGGCAAAGGCAGGTGTGTGTGCGTGCGTGTGTGTGTGTGTGAACCTTCACTCAGCCCCCTCAGAGGACTGCTGGAGGGGAAAGGGCCAGAGCCTTTCAGAACCCCCCAACAGCCTGTATTTGTACTAAAGGGAGCGAGCCTTTGGGGCACCATGGCCATCACCCAGCCTCCAGGCAGGAGGCCTGTGTGTATGCTCGTGGGTGGGTCTGGAAGGAAGAGAGGTGGACAGGCCAGGAAGATATCCAGGAGGAAGAAGCGATTGCACCTGGAGCTTCATCAGACATGGGGGCTGGGCGGTTGGGCCCATGGATCTGGGGCTTGGAGGCAAGCCTGGGCCAGGCACAGCAGGTCGCGGACAGGGTGGGGAGCGCCCCAGGCTCGGTGCACCTGGCCCCCTTCCTGCCCGCCCCTCGAGGCTCCAGCTCCGGTCACACCTGACCTTTGCACTGAGTTGACGCACATTCTCTCGATTCTGGTTTTGACCTGTTTCCCCTTGACTCTCCCTGCTTGTGAGGGCAAACGCCTGGGGTGATTGCTGTCTGGGCCGCTCCCATCCCAGGACCCTGCTTTCCACGCAGACACCTCCCACCCTCACTGGCTTTGTCCTGGTCCCACGCATGGGGCACCAGGGGCTGATTTGTGAACTCAGAGTTCCTGGGCCCCCCCACTCGACAGCTGGAGCCCAGCTTATGGCACCCCTGCGGGCCAGCCCCCTGCCCTGGCTGGCAAAGGCATGGGCCGAAGTTCTCAGGGGGTGCCGTCCCTGCCTGTCGCGGGTGAGGCCACCTCTCTCAGAGGCCACAATAAGGGGAGGCGGACGGAGCAGAGGTGGAGCAGGACGGCCCTGCATGGAGCTGGCTGGTGCATCCACGGACTTTTGGCATTACCCCCACTCTCTTTCTACAGCCCAGCCCACGTGGCACCGACGGCCACTTCCTGCCCTCTGCAAAGTCGGCCCATGGCCTCCTTGGGCCTGGCCTCTCACTGCTGGCTCGGACTCTCCCTCCTTCCCAAGGGGCTGGCTCACTTCCCACTGATGGCTTGGCTTCACCCAGAACCCTTTCTGTAGGTTCCTTCCCTGCTGGGGTCCCGAGGACCTGCCCCCAGGAGGAAGCTGCGTCCGGTCCAGCCAGTGCCCCAAGCGCCCGCACCCCCGTGCTTCAACTACCTGGACTGCCTGTCCTGGGCCAGCCTCAGACACGGGGAGGAGGATAGGGACAGTGCCAGCCAGGGGGCCAGGGGCAACCTTCCCCCCCACCCCCCGCCTCAGCTCCTTGTCACCACTGCTCCCTCCCTCCTTCAGGACCGCCGGCCTGTCGGGCCATGGCCCCTTGGCGCGTGGCCTCGGTGCCTGGTGAGCATTAGCTCAGAGGCCAGTGGCCTGGCAGGTAGCCAGAGAGCCTCCTGTGGGGAAGAGACCTGGATCCTGGGGCAGTGAGGACCTGGCACAGGGCTTTGGTGATGTGTCCCCAGGGGCCAGGCTGTGTGGTTTCGAGCAGGAGGCCCCTTGACCCTGGGGGTCCTGCCGGCCACGGCTCCGATCCCCAGGCCACCCCTCAAAGAGGGAGAGGACGCCGGCGCCCTTCCCGACGACAGTGGCCCATGGCGAGGCCTGCCCAGACCACCCTCTGCTCCCTGCTCTTGTAGGGAGTGATGGGCCTCTTCATTCATTGAAAAAATAGTGAAGCACTTCTGACATGTCACGTGCTGTGCTAGGGGCTAGTAGAAAAGGGAACAAAGCCAAGTGACTGTTGTTAAGGCGCTGACATTCAAGCAGGGCAGCCGGATGGTTACCTGGATGAAAGGCACGTTTCCCAAAGCTCAGGGTGTACCTGTGGCAGGTCCCCTCTGGTGACTGGTGGGCCCTGGGTGGCCGTGGCCCAGCAGCTGGGAAGGGAGGGGACTGGGCTCAGGCTGGCACGCTGCTCCCGAAGCCACCGCCCCCGCGGGGGAACCTCTGGGGCTCTCCTCTCCTTTTGCCTCTGGTTGAATGAACATTCCGTCTCACTTGGGTACGACGTTCACTCCTGCCTGCGGTGCCGTCCCCGGGTCTCCCCAGTCTCCCCGTCTTGACACATAAACCCAAGGATGCCTCAGAGAACTGGCCTGTCAGGCTGTCCTGGGTCTCTACTGCTCCCCCCGCCCCCCGTCAAGGCCAGAGACCACGGAGCCAAAGCTGCAGACAGACAGATAGATGGGCCATCAGGCCTGCAGGGAGGATGGTCATTGCTGAAAGAAAGGAAAGGGCCGAGGCCAGTGGGTTTGGTGACGTGGAGGGCCTTGGCCAGAGCAGTGTCAGAAGAGGGGTGGGTGGCCATTGAATGGGCAGAAGCCTTGGAGCAAGGGGGTGGTGGCTGCAGGCGTTCCTGGGTGCTGACTCCCAGTCACCCAGCCTCGTGGTCGTGGGAGCGTACTGGGTGCCGCGCTGGGTCCAGGACCCTCACTGCTCAAAGGCTGCCGGCCTTGCCCCTTGGTTGGGAGCAGCACCCCGAGTGAAGCCCTGCTGGGCTTGCTGCGGCCAGCAGCTCTCACCCTCCGGTGCTTCGAGGGGCTCTTTCTCACACCCCTGTCTCTCCCAGAGGAGTGTCCTGGGGCTGCCCTCACAGGCACCACAACGGGGTAACGACCTTCCTTCTGTTTCTCTTCTGTCACTTCTAAGGACTCTTGCCTTGAGATGTGGGCCCACCCTCATAATCCGGGATGATCTCATCTCTAGAGCCTTAACTTTATCACATCTGCAAAGACCCTTTGTCCTAATAAGGGCACATTCACAGGGGCCAGGATGTGGACCTATCTTTTAGGGACTACTATTCACCCCGCCACACCCATGGTGTGTCGCACTCTCGGGCACCCAACTTCTGAGGACAACGGCTTGTGGTGTTCCTGGGTGGCCCCAGCCAGGCCAGAGGGCAGGGGCCTCAGTGAGGCTGTGTTGCGCTCTACGGTGGGCTGTCACCTTGCCACTGTCCAGCACGTAGCCAGATGGGAGTTCAGCCCCCAGAGGGGCCTGGTGTGTCTGCAGCTGGGCACGTGCACAGTTTGCTGTCTGAGCGGTCTCAGCGTGTGACTGAGAGAAGGCCAGTGGGGAGGGGCCCGGTGCCCCGCGGAGGGGCTGGCCTCACATGGGAGCAAGGTCAGGCCATCTGGAGGGACGGGAGGGAGTGAAGGGCAATATGGGTCACGGAGATGGCCAGGGTGCGGGAAGAGCAAGCCTTTTGGAAGAGGGACCAGCTACATCTTGAGAGCCTTCTCGTAGGCTTCCCGCCGTCCTGCCCCCAAACCTTTGCTCACGAGGTCGCCCGACCCCGAGGCCCTGCGCCCTTGCACCCCCTGCCTGCTTCAGGGCTTCTCTGCAGGATGAGGGCTCTGCTCTCCACCCCCCCGCTCCAATCCCACCAGCCTTGAAAATTATGCGGCCACGTAAATGCCATTCACAGTTAAGCCAAGCAAGCCATGGTTACTTTTCTTCTCTACACAGCATTTTGTTTTCCCAGGAGTTAATAATTGTCCTCTGGCTGACTGTTTGCTTAGCTTCTCATGCACTTATCACTAATTCAACCCTAGACTCGTCCTGGTGTGTAAATGTTCCCTCAAGACGTTCAAACACACCACGCATTCAAGTGATTTCATCTTAAAGAAAATCTCTTGCGGCACAGCACCCTGGGTTTCCCTTTGCTGTCTCCTGGGAAGCCCCCCATGTTGCAGCCCTCAGTTTATGGTCAATTCCCTCCACCTTCTCTTTTTTTTTTTTTTTTTTAATAACAAGCGCGTGTTTATGCACTGCTTGTGTAAAGTTTAAAAAATATATTTTAAAAGAGTGAGACTGGAGATCAGAAGCCCTGGCTTTGAGGCCTGCCCTCTGCGATCCCATGTGGCCTTGAGTAGGCCTCCCCGAGTCTTGCTTCCATGATCTATAGAACCGCAGGTTTTGACTGTGGTTATTCATTAATCCTTCATGTATTCATTCAACAGACATTGGTTTAGCAGTGACTCTTAAGAAAACTGTTTATTGCGGAAAATATCAGCCGTTAAGCAAAGGTGGAGAGAATCGTTAATGAGGCCCTGGGGACTGACCAGCCAGTGTCAACAGTTATCAACTGGCTTGTATTTTTCCTTTAGACCCTTCTTTTTTCATGGAGTATTTTGGGGACTTTATTATTTTGAAATAATTAGATTCACAGGAAGTTGCAAAGAAACGGACAGGAGGCCGGTGTCCCACTCCCCAGTTCTGTGTTGACTTCTGCTGTACAGCAAAGTGACTCAGTTATATGTGCGTGTGTGTGTGTGTGTATATATATATATATATATATATATATATATATATATATTCTTTTTTATATTCTTTTCCATTATGCTTTATCATAGGATATTGAATATAGTTCCCTGTGCTCTACAGTAGGACCTTGTTGTTTATCCATTCTGTATATACTAGTTTGCATCTGCTAATCCCAAACTCCCACCCCATCCCTCCCCCACCCCTCTCCCCCTTGGCAACCACAGGTCTATTCTCTATGTCTGTGAGTTTGTTTCTCAGATAAGGTCATTTGTGTCATATTTTAGATTCCACACAGAAGTGATATCATATGGTATTTGTCTTTCTCTTTTTGACTTACTTCACTTACTATGATAATCTCTGGTTGCATCCACGTTGCTGCAAATGGCGTTATTTCCTTCTTTTTATGGCTGAGTAATATTCCACTGTATATATGTACCCATCTTCTTTATCCATTCGTCTGTCGATGGACATTTAGGTTGCTTCCATGTCTTGGTCATTGTGAATACTGATGCTATGAACACTGGGGTGCATGTAGCTTTTTGAATTAGAGTTTTCTCCAAGTATATACCCAGGAGTCGGACTGCTGGGTTGTATGGTAGTTCTGTTTTTAGTTTTTCAAGGAACCTCCATACTGCTCTCCATAGTGGCTGCACCAACTTACATTCCCACCAAAGGTGTAGGAGGGTTCCTCCAAAGTGAACTTTTGACTGTGGAATAATTTTACTTTTATGCAAAAGTTGCAAAGATAGTACAGAAGCTCCTGGGTGCCCTCCACTCAGCTTCACCTAATTTTATCACCTGGCCTTCCCAAGGTACGTTTGTCAAAACTGAGAAATGAACATTGGTTCAGTACCAGTAACTAAACTCCAGACTTCATTTAGATTTCGCCAGTTTTTCTACTCATGTCCATTTCTGTTCCAGGATCCCATCCAGGATCCTACATTGTTTTTAGTCTGGAGCATTTGAAAATAAATTGTAGGGCTTCCCTGGTGGTGCAATGGTTAAGATGTCACAGATGACATGATTTCGTATCCTAAAGACTCCTAAGGAATCCACTAAAAACCTGTTAGAATGAATAAATGAGTTGAGGAAGGTCGTAGGATACAAGGCCAAGGTACAAAAATCAACTGTGCTTCTATACACAGCAATAAACAATGGAAATGAAATTAAGAAAACGTTTTATTTATAAATCACAAAAAAGAATAAAATTTTTAGGAATAAATTTAACAAAAGAAGGGCAAAGCTTGTACAACAGTATTTTGTTGAAGGACATTAAAGAATATCGAAATAAGTAGAAAGACATCCTATGTTCATGGATCAAAGGACTGATATTAAAGTAGCAGTACTCTTTGAATTGATCTACAGATTCAATACAATGCTTATCAAAATTCCAGCTGGGATATTTGCAGAGATCGACAAGCTGACCCTAAAACTCACATGGAAATGCAAGGGATCCAGAACAGCCAAAACAAGCATCTTGAAAAAGAAGAACAAATTTAGAACACTCACGCTTCCTTATTTCAAAACTTCTAACAAAGCTTCAGGAATCAAGACCGTATGGTACTGGCATGGGGATAGACTTATAAATTAATGTAATAGAATCAAGAGTCCAGAAATAAACCCTTATATTTATGGTGAATTAATTTTTCGACAAGGAAGCTAAGACAATTCAATGGGAGAAAAAAATGTGCTTACAACAAATGGCACTAGGACAACTGGATATCCACCTGCCAAAAAATAAAGTTGGATTCCTACCTCACACCATACACAAAAAGTAACTCAAAATGGATCAGAGACCTGAATATGAGAGCCAAGACTATAAAACTCAGAAGAAAACATAGGTGTACATCTTCATGACCTTGGGTCAGGCAATGGTTCCTTAGACATGACACCAAAAGCAGGAGTGGCGAAAGATAAAATACGTAAACTGGACTTCTTTTAAATAGTTGTGTGCTGCAAATGATACTATCGAGAAAGTGAAAAGACGATCCACAGAATGAGGGAAAATGTTTGCAAATCATATATTGGATAAAAGGGAGTGTAGCTCAGGGGAAGAGCATTTGACTGCATATATTGGATAAAGGACTTGTGTCTAGAATACAAAAAAATCTTACAACTCCACAATAAAAAGACAAATTACTGAAATCTAAAAATGGCAAAGAATTTGAATAGCTATTTCTCCAGAGAAGATGTACAAGTGGCCAATGAGCACATGAAAGATGCTCAACATCATTAATCATCAGGGAAATGCAATTCAAAATCATCATGAGGGGCTTCCCTGGTGGCGCAGTGGTTGAGAGTCCGCCTGCCGATGCAGGGGACACGGGTTCGTGCCCCGGTCCTGGAAGATCCCACATGCTGCAGAGCGGCTGGGCCCGTGAGCCATGGTCGCTGAGCCTGCGCATCCGGAGCCTGTGCTCCGCAACGGGAGAGGCCACAACAGCGAGAGGCCCGCGTACCACAAAACAAACAAACAAACAAACAAAATCATCATGAGATACCACTCCATACCCACTAGAATGTCTGGAATCAAAAAGATGAACAGGGACTTCCCTGGTGGTCCAGTGGTTAAGATTCCTTGCTTCCAGTGCAGGGGGCACGGGTTCGATCCCTGGTCAGAGAACTAAGATCCCACATGCCGCGCAGTGCAGCCAAAAGAAAGAAAAAAAAAAAGACGAACAAAACATGTTAGTGAGAGAGTGGAGAAATTGAAACCCTCATACATTGCACTGCTGATGGAAAGGTAAAAGTTGTGCAGCTGCTTTGGAAGTTTGGCAGCTTCTCAAAATGTTGAACATAGAGTTACCATATGACCCAGCAATTCTACCCCAAAGTATAGTCCCAATAGGTAACTTGTATGGCATGTGAATTATATCTCACTATAGCTGTTAAAAAAGAGTAGTAGGTCTTCCCTGGTGGCACAATAGTTAAGAATCCACCTGCCAGTGCAGGGGACACGGGTTTGAGCCCTGGTCCGGGAAGATCCCACGTGCCGCGGAGCAACTAAGCCCATGCACCACAAACTACTGAGCCTGCGCTCTAGAGCCCGTGAACCACAACTACTGAGCCTGCGTGCCACAACTACTGAAGCCCACGTGCCTAGAGCCTGTGCTCCGCAACAAGAGAAGCCGCGCACGCACCGCAACAAAGAGTAGCCCTAGCTCACCACAACGAGAAAGCCCTGCAGGCAGCAACGAAGACCCAACGCAGCCAAAAAAAAAAAAAAAAAGAATAGTAGATAGATTTCTTCTATACCTTTTGTGTAAATTCCCCAAATGTTGACATTTTACTCTTTGCTTTATTCTTGTCTCTTACATCTACACACACACACACACATCCACACACACATTTTCTGAATCTTTCAAATCAGTTAAGACACGATGGTCCTTTATCTCTAAATACTTCAGTGTGTATTTCCTAAAAACAAGGAACATTCTCTAAGCACAGTACAATTATAAAAATCAGGAAATTAACATTGATACAACACTATAATCTTATCCTTGTCCAGAGTTTGCCAATTGTCCCAATAATGCCTTTTCTAGAAAAGGAGCATCTCTGATCATGAATTGCATTCTGTTGCCATATCCCTGGAGCAGTTCTTTGGTCTTTGTGTTTTATGGCATTGACATTTTTCAAGGGCGTAGGTCAATTATTTGGTAGAATATCCTCTGTTTTGGTTGGTCTGACGTTTCCTCGTCATTAGATTTAGGTTTTGCACTTTTGCTAAATCTGGAGGCACACAGTGGTGGTTTGTTCCATTACTGGTGAAGGTAACTCTGATGACTTAGTTAAGGTGGTGTCTGCCAGGTTTCTCCCCTGGTGAGTTGCTATTATTTTCCATTTATGTGTGTGTGGGGGGGACATTTTGAGACTAAACATCCTGGTCCTTGTCAAACTCTCACCCACTAGTTTTTTCAGTCATTGATCATTCTTGCTTGAATCAATCATTACTATGATGGTTGCCAAATGGTGCCTTTCCAGTTCTGTCATTCCTTCTACATTTATTCTTTGGCTTCTACTGAGAGAAAGAGCTTCCCTTCTCCCCATTTACTTATTTATTTATGTCAATGTGGACTCATGGATTCCTTACCTTCTGGAGGAACAAGGTGTTCTAAGCTCTTCCAGACCTTCCCTGGCCCCCATTCTTACAATCAGCCATTTATCCTAGGATCCTTAGTTCATTTTGAGTGGATAACTATTGCAATTAGAAACCTATTAGGAAATTAACACACACATACCCCATGTGCATATAAGTGTATATGCACACATTCATGCATATATGTAGATGTATATCTATGGATATATGTACACTTCCACACATCTGTATTTATTATTTATCATCTATCATCATTTAATGTCTATCTATCTGTCTATCTCTCTATCAATTATCTATCTGTCTCTCTCTCTCTCTCTCTATGAGTTCATACTGACATCTCTAATTCCAGATTCATTCTAGCCTTCTTCTCACATGCTTACTTGTAACTTCTTTCTATCATTGAGAAAGCTGGCTCCCATCATCCACAATTCATTTATGTATTTGCTCAGCCCTTGAATACTCAGAAAGCAGTTTCAGAATTGTCAACTCATGTCTCTGCAAACAAGAAAACTACTCTCTGGAGTTCAATATTTGTTTCTAGTTCTTTGTCTTTAGCTTAAGGGCAGATAGGCCAAGGACTCCGTTCAAAGGTTACCTGGCTTAGTTCGTTTCTTCCCCTCCGGGGTGGTTATACATTGTTTGATGTATGGCTTGGTTCATTGGTTTTTGTTTGTATTTCATTTTTAGGATATTTCCCCCCCTCCCCGTCCTTGTGATTTTATTTATTTTAGGTAATTTGAAGTTTGGATGCTGTCTGTCTTCTAGTTATGCTGAGGGCATGGGTTTTGTGTGGTTTTATTTGTTCTTGTTTTTTTAATTGATTTTTGTTTGGAAGCTATGCTGAGAGTTCTAGATATATGGACCCCTCTGCCATTATCTTGGCTACACAGAATGCTGCAAAAAAATCAATGTTTTGAATATGCCAGTCCTTTCCCATTTGATTTATAGATCGAATACAGTAGTAATCTAAATGCCATTAAAAAAATAAAAACTAAATGCTATTTTTAAAATGGAGCTTGACAAGGTAGTTCTTAAGAGCAAATGGCCAGGCAGAGCTGACACGCTCCCGAGGAAGGAGGTGGAGGGAGCTGCCTTAGCAGATTCTGAGATGGATTCTAAAGGTACAGCGTTTAAGCCGCTGCGGAGTTAGCAAAAGGAAGGACAAACAGACCAAGGGGACACAATAGAGAAAGTGGAAGCAGACGAGCCATGTGGAGAAATTCAGTGTATGACACAGCTGGCATTGCAGGTCAGTGGAGAGAGGAGATGTTTTTCAATGAATAATCCTGGGACAATTGGCTGTCCACATGGAGAATAAAGTCTGACAACATTAGGTGTTGGCAAGGCTGGGGAGCCACGAGCAAAGTCAGATACTGCAGGTCGGCCTGGCAGTCGGTGCAAGCCTTGGGAATGCGATTTGTCCTTCCTTAGCAGAGTGGAGGACGCATGTGGCCTGTGGCCCAGGGGCCTCCCCCTGCATGTCATCACCAGAGAAACTTGTGCTGAGCATGAGGATGCCTGTCCACAAATGTGCAGAGCAGCCCTGTTTGTAACAGCATGAAAGGTGGAATCAACGCCACCGTCCGTTAAGCTGATAATGGGACGCAACGGGCGGAGGTTAGTCCCGCAAGAGAGTGAGTACGCAGGGGCTGGTGTCATCGTTCTTCCTACTCACACGTTTTGTCAATAATCTTTTGTGTCTTCTCTACATGTAATAGAAACCATTTTAAAGACTAAGGGTTCTAGGGCTTCCCTGGTGGTGCAGTGGTTGAGAGTCCGCCTGCCGTTGAAGGGGACGTGGGTTCGTGGCCCGGTCCGCGAAGATCCCACATGCCGCGGAGCGGCTGGGCCCGGGAGCCATGGCCGCTGAGCCTGCGCGTCCGGAGCCTGTGCTCCGCAGCGGGAGAGGCCACAACAGTGAGAGGCCCGCGAACCGCAAAAAAAAAAAAAAAAAAAAAAAGACTAAGAGCTCTGCTGAATTACCTCTGGGGAGGCACCGGGATCCTGTCCTGGCTGGAAACCTCAGAAGCTGCCCTCAGGCCCTGGCGTCTTCCCAGGGAGGGGGGCCCGGCGCTGTGACCCTGCAGTCCTGGTCACAGTAGCTGGAACCCCGGGTAAGGCGGTACCCGCGGTTAAACTCCTGAAGGACTCCCTGCCTGCTGCCCCCCTGCCCCCATCTTGATCCTGTAACTGGCGCTTGTGCCCGGCCCAGCAGAGGCCCCCTGAGACCCTGCTCTCGCCCTGCCCCCATGCCTGGGCGCCCCCCACCCCAGGTCGAGTGCGAGGAACATTGGAACCACCTCCTGGGGCCTCTGCTGTGCAAGGGCCCAGCACCCCTGCTCTGGGAGGAGGGAAGAGTCAAGGTTACCTCCGCCCACCGGATCCATTTGCCACCCTGTTCACAGCCAGTTTACCTAACGACCAGTTCACCAGTTCGCCTAATTACCAGGTCACCTCCAGGCCTGAATTTAAAATTCAAATGAAGGAATTTATTTCCACCTTTTATTCTAACAGTGGCTCCAGCTTAATCAGTTCTCTAATGATCAATTTGCCTAATTAAAAAAAATTAAGCGTTTTGAAACCAGTTCACCGACGGCCCTTCTGTCTCTGTGGTGTGTTTCCAAGGATTGCTTTGCGCTGGGTTAGGGGTGACTGGCTCCCCTGGGGGCTCTTTTGCTTCTTCTTTCAAAAGTAGACGTGTCTAGCTGTAAAGCGTTTCCTAGAGCTGCCCGGCCTGGGTCTGTCCAGTGAAGGGGCAAGTGGGGTGGTGAGGTGCTGCCCCCGGCTGCCTGGTAACGTCTCACTATATCCAATCCACAAAAGAAAACAGGATCAGGAGACAGGAAGTGATGTACAAAATACCTTAATAAAATATACTTATTCCTAGAACAAAACAACTTTAGGGAAAGATCTTTATATCAAAAGGCAAAAAAGTCCTTAAAGTACTCCACAGAGATAAGAAAAAAGGACCGGTCTGGACCCAACGGCTCCACTGTCCCTGGCCCTTGACCCTGGGCAGGTCACACCAGCCTCCTCCATAAAATGGGGCAAGAATGGTGTGTCCTTCACACAGGTGAGGGGTTAATCCAGTCACTGTTTACCTGGAGATCCACTTTAACCGCTGTAGAAACACAGATTAACACAAGCTACTCTTAGAGGAATGCTTTGCTTTCTTTCCTTTTTGAAAATTCTTAAAATGCTAAAAATCTGGGAGAAAAGCAGGCCCGATAGCCGCACATGCAGCCTCACAGTAGCTTCCAAATGCAACCTCGCTGCCTCCCCATGACTTGTTTCTGCTTTTCCCTCAGCCTGAAGAGCTCCACCCAGGCCTCTAGTTCCTTCTCTCCATCAGCACCCTCCCCTGGAAGCCTTCCTTGAGTCGCCTGCTCCGCACCCCACCATGAGCCTCTGCCATCTTTGGAGGGCAGGGCCTGTGCCCCTCTTGCAGCCTCCCCCCTCCCTCACTCAGAAGCTGTTAATGGTCTAACGGTGGGAGGGGTAATCCCTAGTCCAGTGAGTGTCACCTGGGGAGAAGGATGCCCCTGCTCTTCCCAGCTGCCTTCCAAGCAGGAAGTGAGGTGTGGGGAGAGCTGGGTACGTGGCCCCGGGAATGGGGGTGCACACTGGACTCACAGCGGGTACCTCTATCTCTCCACTGGGATTTCTGGAGGCAGGAGGCTGGCTGGAGGGCTACCCAGCTGGACCAGGAGGGACTGAGGGTGTGTGCTGAGAAGGAAAGGCTGGGTCACCTGTACCCCACTCTCTGCCTTGAGAGCAGGAAGCTTGGGGGCCAGAGGGCCGAGGTCGGGAGAGGAGGCTGGGCTGTGGACACGGGTGGGACCCCAAGAGGACAGGGCTGGCCGGCCCCAGAAGGTCCTTAGCAAGGAGGGGCTGAGCCCACCCTGGGAAAGGGGTGACCCCCTCGGCAGGAGCCATAGTCAGGGATGGAGCACCTTTCCCCGCTTGACCTTGGGCTGGTGGCACAAGAGAAGGTTGGTTGGCCCCACCCTCAGGACGGGGGGTTAGGACGGGAAGGGAGGTCAGAGCACCCTTGTCTCCATTCCGGTCCGTTCCAGTCCTGGGGATGGGGAGCTTCAAATGGTATGTGAGTCTGGGCTGAATTTTAATTGCTCAAAAGGACCAGAAAAGTTAATGGTCAGGGGTGAGGGGCTGGGGGTGGGGGGAGGTGCCAGAACACACCATGAGTGACATAAACAAACCCTTACAGTGAGTTACACCAGTGGGGAAAGGTCTGCAATTGCCGGTGGAGACCCAGGAAGTGCCAGAGGGGCTGCAGGCCCAGGTGGGATTCCTGTTCCGGGCTCTGGGTGCCCAGCCCCAGGCCAGGCCTTGAGGCGGCCTCCTCCGCCTTCCCCTTAGATGGGGCCAGCGGGTGGGCCTCGGCTGGCGTTGGCACAGGGCAGAGCAGGGAGTAGCAGGCAGGATGGGAGCCTGGGGGCAGGATGGCAGCACCCCAACGGGCCCTCTAGTTTCTGAAAGCCGAGCCTGGTTGACCACGATCCCTTCCTACCCCAAGAGACCTTTCCCAGAACTGAGACTATGGGGGCAGGGTGGGACCCCTGAGTAGTCTCAGAAAACTGAGTAGAGAGAGGGTCCCTGAGTCAGCACAGTGGCTGCCTGCAGGTTTGGGGACCAGAGGGGCTCAAATTCTTACCTATTTTCCTGAGAGGGTGGCGGGCTACCAGGGGTGGGCAGGCCTACAGGGCATCCTTGGGCCTGTGGAGAACAGACCGGGCCCAGCAGGGAAGCTGCAGCCCATGGGGCTCCCAGCTCAGAGGTACTAGTGATTTCCTAGGTTCCAAACTGCAGGGTGCAGAGGAACGGGACCCCAGAGTCTGTTGTGCTGTGCAGGCTGTGTACCCCCAAGATGTCCCTCCGTGGGGAGGACAACTGAGGGGCTCTGCCCCTCACTGTGTTCTTCTGGCCAAAAGAGAAATGGGTTCCTCCATCCCAAGAACCCAGGCCCAGGGCCCAAACCAGCGGCGCTTTCTGCCCAAGCATGTGTTGGCTTTAGCATTTCTATTTTTTTCTGTGTACTCTTCTTGCAAGGCCCCTCGATCTGGGCGCTCAAGGAGTATATCATGCCCTGACGCTTACTCTCTGCCGCAGGGGGAGATCTCTGGGACTGGGTTTTTCTCGCCATCTCTCTCGCTTTTGGCTGCCACAGCTGCACACCCAGGCAGCACCAGTATCCCATTGCGGGAAATGGCTTCCACTGTACCCGCTGCCTGGTAGCCTGGTAGCCGAGTGGAAACCATGGCAACAGGAAGCAGGGAGGATCTTCCCGTCACCCCGTAGAAAGGGCAGCCTATTTCTGGGACCTGAGCCCAGTTATTCACTAGTTCTGCATTTTGATGTGCATTTCAATTCTTGAGAGCTGGCTTTGAGGGTGCTGGGCCTGAGTTTGGGGGGCTGGGTAAGTGACCTGCTCCCCTTCTTTCTCTGAAGGAGACTGAACTCCTGGCCCCCAACAGGGCCGTCTGTGCCGCCACAAGACTCCATCTGTAGCCTCCAATCGGGTCCCTTCTTCTGCCTGAACAGGGGGAGATGGGTGCTTTGGGTGTGACTGGGGTAGAACCAGGACCCACTGAGGGATCGATCCCCTCACTGCATGACCTCTTCCTGTTCTGAGAGCCTGCTTCCCTGTTTCCAGCAGAGAGGAACTTTTGAGTCGCCCTGGCAGCAGGCAGGAGGCTCCGACATGGTTGGGGAAGAGGGTCGAGTTTCTTCAACCCAGCAGTGAGCATGTGCCCAATACTCCTGCACACACACACACACATGCACAAACGCACATGCACACTCCAGCGGTGTGGTCTTTGGTGCAGTCGACTCTGCCCCCTAGCGGCAGGCTGTGGCCAGCACACTGGGCTCGGGGGCGGGCCAGGCTGCCGCCCGACTCACTGGGATTCCTTCCAGCCTTGACTTAGGAGGGGGGTCTTTGGAGATGAAGGAGACAGAGAGGAGACTGGTCTTTTGATGCTAGGTTCAAGGAGAAAACTGCAGGCTACGGCTGGGGTGAGAGAACTTTCGAGACCATCCCAGGAGGGGATCGCAACTGGCCTCCACCAAGCCATTCTTTCCACCTGCCACCTGCCACCCTCTCCTTGGGTGATCACAGCCCCTCTTATGGCTGTCCAGGCCTTTCCCCTTGGGCTGTCCCAAACTGGGGACAGCTTCTTGATGGCTCCCCGCCTCCCCCGCAGTGCCCAACTCCTCACCCATCCTGGGCGGTTACATCCCAAGTAGACTTTAAATAATCCACTGCGATAGGCAGAATTTGGGCTTTTGTGACCTTGGTCCTCTGATGTCACGCCCATGAATATGTTACACTGCATGGCTGAGGGGACTTTGCAGATGCAATTAATGCTACTAACCAATTGACCCGAACATAGGGAGATTAGCCTGGATTATTGGCTGGGCCCAGTGTCATCACAGGAGCCCTTAACAAGCAGAGCTTCGCTGGCTAAGGCCAGAGGGGAGGCAGAAAGATTCAAAGATAATGAGAAGGACTCCACTCGCCACTGCCAGCTTGAAGATGAAGGGGCCACGAGTCAAGGAAGCAGTGAACTCCATCCTTCAGCCTCAAGGAGATGGATTCTGCCAACAACCTGAATGAACTTGGAAACAGCCTCCAGATCAGAGCCCAGCCCCATCGGACATCTTATTTTGAAATTATTATAGATTCACAGGAAGCTCCAAAGACAGTACAGGGAGGTCCTCCATACCTTTCCCCCAGCTTCCTCCATGCTGACATCTTACATAACTACAGTGCAGTAGCCAACTGGCTCCGAGGTCAGGGTCGGGGGTCTTCACTCAGGACAACCTCCTTTACTTTCCAGGCAGAGTTGCCCTAGGGCAGTAACGATTTCAGGGTTCTCTTCTGGCTTTCATTTTT
Source organism: Mesoplodon bidens (assembly GCF_964165515.1). Lineage (NCBI taxonomy): Eukaryota > Metazoa > Chordata > Mammalia > Artiodactyla > Ziphiidae > Mesoplodon > Mesoplodon bidens. The sequence goes on from NC_138163.1 coordinate 1,102,422, forward strand.
AAAAAATACAGCTTTATTGAGATATAATTTACATACCAACTCACCCATTTAAAGTGTACAATTCAATGGTTTTAGAATCTTCACCACCATCACCATGTGGTTGTGCAAATATTACCACTGTCTTAGCCCACAACATTTTCATCACTCGCAAAAGGAAGCCCACACTCACTGAGTAGTCACTTCCTAGTCCCTCTCCCCAGAGCCCCTGGCAGCCATGACTCTCCTTTCTGTCTCTGTGGATTTGCCTATTCTGACCCTTCATATAAATGGAATCATACAGTATGTGACCTTTTGTGTTTGGCTTCTTTCACTTACAATGCTTTCAAAGTTCATCCATGTTGTAGCCTGTATCAGTATTTCACTCCTCTTCATGGCCCAATAATACTCCATTGTATGGATAGGCCACGTTTTATTTATCCAGTCATCTGTTAATGGACTTTTGGGTTGTTTCCACTTTTTGACCATCAAGGATAAATCTGCTGTGAGTATTCATGTACAAGATTTTGTGTGGCCATATGCTTTCCTTTCTCTGGGGTAGATACCTCGGAGTGGAATTGCTGTGTTGTATGGTAGCTATGTTTAATCTTTTGAGGAATTACCAAACTTTTCCATATTGGCTGCACTGTTTTACATTCCCACCAGCAATGTATGAGGGTTCCAATTTCTCCACATCCTTGATAATTCTTGTTATTATCTCTTTTTATTTATAGCTACCCTAGTTGGTGTGAAGTCGTATCTGGTGGTTTTGAGTTGCTTTTCCTTAATGTCAAGTGATGAGCATCTTTTCATAAACTCATGGCACATTGGATATAGTCTTCAGAGAAATGTCTATTCAGACCCTTTTCCCCTTTTTAATTGGGCTATTTGCCTTTTTACTATTGAGTTGTAATCATTCTTTACATATTCTAGACACAAGCCACTTACTGCTGTCTGACATGCAGATAGGTTCTCTCATTCAGTGCACTGTGTCTTCACTTTCTTAGTGGTGTCCTTTGAAGCACAGAACTGTTTAATTTTGATGAAGTACAATTTATCTACTTTTTCTTTTGTTGCTTTAATTTTTATGAACAATGTATCTACTTTTCTTTTGTTACTCATGTTATTTATTGGTATCATATCTAGGAAACCACTGCCTCATCCAAGTTCACGAAGATTTATGACTCTATTTTTTAAAAGAGTTTTACAGTTTCAGCTCTTACATTTGGGTTTATGATCCATTTTGAGTTAATTTTTCTATATGGTATGAGTCTGGGCTCCAGCTTCATTCTTTTGCATGTGGCTACTATCCAGTTGTCCCAGCACCATTTGTTAAAGAGACTATTCTTTACCCATTGAATGTCTTATCTCCCTTGTTGACAATCGCTGAACCAAAGCAGTATGGGTTTCTTTCTATTCCATGGATCTATATCTCCATCTTTGTGCCTGTACTACATAATCTTGATTCCTGTAGCTTTGTGGTAAGTTTTAAAATCAGGAAGTGTGAGTCCTCCAACTTTGTTCTTTTTCGAGATTGTGTTGGCTAGTTTGGGTCCTTTGCATTTCCATATGAATTTTAAGATGGGCTTGTCAATTTCTGCAAAAAAGCCAGCTGGAATTTTGATAGGGGTTGCATTGAATTTGTAGATCAATTTGAAGAATATTACCATTTTTTAACAATTTAAATCTTTTGATAGATGAGCATAAGATGTCTTTCTATTTAGATCTTTTTTTTTTGGCTGCGTTTGGTCTTCGTTGCTGCGCGCGGGCTTTCCCTAGTTGTGGCGAGCTGGGGCTGCTCTTCGTTGCGGTGAGTGGGCTTCTCATTGCGGATGGCTTCTCTTGTTGTGGAGCACAGGCTCTAGGCATGCGGGCTTCAGTAGCTGTGGCATGCAGGCTCAGTAGCTGTGGTGCACGGGCTTAGCTGCTCCTCAGCATGTGGGATCTTCCTGGACCAGCGCTCGAACCTGTGTCCCCTGCATTGGCAGGTGGATTCTTAACCACTGAGCCACCAGGGAAGTCCCTAGATCTTCTTTAATCTCTTTCAATAGTATGTTGTAGTACAAGTCTTGCCCTCCTTTTGTTAAATTTATTCCTAGGTATGTTATTCACTTGATGCTTTTATAAATAGAACTGTTGTCTTAATTTCATTTTGGTTTGTTCATAGGTAGTGTATAGAAATACAGTTGATTCTTATATACTGATCTTGTATACTACAAGTTTGCTGGACTCATTTATTAGCTCTAATAGTTGTGTGTGTGTGTATGTGTGTGTGTGTGTGTGTGTGTGTCTTTCTTAGGATTTTCTCTATATAAGATTGTGTCATCTGTGCGTAGAGGCAGTTTTATTTCTCCCTTTCCAGTCTGGATGCACTTTGTCATTATTTCATTTGCTTGCCTTCAGCCTAATACTGTAACTCTTCTGATAGTTGCCTCCACACCACCAGACAACTGGTTTTCCCGGCTATTTCTTAATCTAGCAATTTAGACCATCTCTATTGACTGCCTGCCAAGAGAGTTGAGGGCTTGATTTCCTTGCCCAGTGAACAAATAGCAAAGACAAGATCTCTGGCTGACCTCACCTCATCCTTTTCCCTGAGTCCCTTTCTGGGTGTATGGGGGTGGTGCACAAAGTGTGACACGTGAGGCCGTGGGCTCGGGTGCCCTTAGAGTGACCCTGCCAAATGGGTGTCCCACACTCCTTCCAACGTGAACAGACATTGGACACCTCCCTCCACCCCCACAGCTGATTTGACCAAAGGTGGCTTCCTGTTTCGGAAGGGTGTGTTCATAAATGAGGCTCATCCAGTCAGATTCTCCCTCTGGACTTAGACCCTTAGAGACAGAGTTGGTCAAATGATGGTGGGCACGTGAATAAAATCTGGGCTGCGCCGTCCCTATGGCCAAAAATATGGCAGTGAGGAAGCCAGCTGGAGGGTGGGGATGGCAGTGGGTCTGGCTCTGAGACTTGGTGATCCCAAACACAGGAAGGGCTCTGCTGGCAGTGACCCCGAGAGGGTCTGGTAGAAACACCTAGAGGGCTGGAGCTAGAGAGGCATACAGGAGAGAGGGGCCTAGCAAGGACAAGAAAAGTGGTGAGAATTTCACTTTCTAACCTCAGTGGGGGCCACTCAGGATGGCAGGGAAACAACTGCTCCAGGAGCTAAAAGTTCCCCATTTGGAGTGGCATCCACGTGCTGCGTGGCCTTGAGAAGCCACCTGACCTTCTTGGATCTGATTCCTTCATCTGCAGTCTTTTCATCTCTTTTATTTCCCAACTCCCTGGGGTAGAGATTATGCCTCCTCAGGCCTTCTTCCCTCCACCAGCAGAGCCTGTGAGGGGCCCACAGATGCCCACAAACTCGGTGACTTCAACAACAGAAATGGATTCTCTCCCATCTGGAGGCCAGACATCTGAAATCAAGGGCTTGGCAGGGCTGTGCTCCTTCTGGAGGCTCTAGGGAAGGACCCTTCTGCGTGTTTTCCAGCATCTGGTGGTTCCAGGCATCACTCAGCTTGTGGCCACATCACTCTAAGCTCTGCTTCCGTCTTCATATGGCCTGTGGGTTAAGGAGGTCACCTGTGAGATGGACTCGGGTCAAGATGTCCCCATAAGCCCCCACTCTGGCTGGCGGATCCTGGGTGTGTGGAAGCGTGAACATCCCCAGGCCTGGGTGTTCCCCTATCTCCAACAATCCACCAAGCTCCCCTCCCCAAGGGGGAGCAGAGTGCCGTGGTTCAGAACTGACATCATTCACCCCATTTCGGGACTTTGAGGGTCTGTGAGTTCACTTGTCTTTGAAGAGCTCCCTGGCTCCAGAAACAGGGCACGGTCCTTCTGCCACCTCTGCTCCGCCCTCGGACTTTCTTTGCTGGCCCATCTTCCGGCTCTTCTTTGAGACCCTTTCTCCCCACCAGAGGGTTTTGTCCTTGCTGGCACAGTCGTGCATGGTAATGTTTTAAATAACAGCTTTATGGGGATATAAGTCACATACCGTAACATTCACTCATTTAAGCTGTGCAATTCAACAGTTTTTAATACATTCACAGAGTTGTGCATCCATCACCACAATCTAATTCCAGAACATTTTCATTACCCTCCAAAGAACCCTTGTGCTTGTTACCACTCACCCCCATGGCTCCCCAGTCCCTGGCCCCCACTAATCCACTTTCTGTCTCTTGGTTCGTAGCATCTGTTTGTGCACGTCTGTAGCTGGGATGCGTTTTCTGACCCTCACGCCAACTCTCAGCCCTTCTCCTGAGGCCCAACTTGGCCACACATGAGATCTCAGGGGTGCTCAGAGCTCCCTCCATTTTTCTCTCTATTGAGTCTGTCTTTACTCAAAACTCGTTTAGTCAAAAGGAAATAATCCCAGGCAGTAGGTTAACCAAGAACCCACCAGTGTCCACACTTGTGAGGAAAGTTCCACCTTCTTTGATAAAACCAAGTCCTGACTTGCCAGGTAAACAGAGCTGCGTTCTGGCAGCCAGTATGGCTCTTGCAGGCTCGGAGAGGGAAGGGCACTGATCAGACTTCGCTTCTTTTACAAAAGTCGCTCTGTCTGGAGAGGGAGGGGTGGGGGGGAGGGCAAGGCTACAGGCTCACCAGGCGCTCTGCTGATGGGGGAGCGGAGACGAGGAGCCAGGAGAACAGGGATCCACAAGGAGAAAGCGTTTGGGGCAGGAAGGAGTGTGTTGTGGTCACTCTGTGGTGACAGGATGGACCCCCACCCAAATTTGGTTTGGATGTGGAGACTGATGGTCGACACTCATCAGGAGGTTATGAAAGGGGTCCTTCCTCAGGTACTGAGGCCCCCGGGGTGGTGGGAAAATGGCTTGCGAGCACAGAAAGGAGACTGGTGGGGTTCTTTGTCATGGTTGGGGCTGGGGTGAGGGTTCCTGGGTGGGGTTTGAACTCCCCTCTGGTGCCAAAGGAGGGAGCCCCCCGGGTTTTCTTTTTTTGTTGTTTTTTTTTTTACATCTTTATTGGAGTATAATTGCTTAACAATGGTGTATTAGTTTCTGCTTTATAACAAAGTGAATCAGTTATACATACACATCTGTTCCCATATCCCCTCCCTCTTGCGTCTCCCTCCCACCCTCCCTATCCCACCCCTCCAGGCGGTCACAAACCACCGAGCTGATCTCCCTGTGCTATGCGGCTGCTTCCCACTAGCTATCTACCTTACGTTTAGTAGTGTATATATGTCCATGCCTCTCTTTCGCTTTGTCCCAGCTTACCCTTCCCCCTCCCCGTGTCCTCAAGTCCATTCTCTAGTAGGTCTGTGTCTTTATTCCTGTCTTATCCCTAGGTTCTTCATGACATTTTTTTCCTTCTTAAATTCCATATATATGTGTTAGCATACGGTATTTGTCTTTCTCTTTCTGACTTACTTCACTCTGTATGACAGACTCTATGTCTATCCACCTCATTACAAATAGCTCAATTTCGTTTCTTTTTATGGCTGAGTAATATTCCATTGTATATATGTGCCACATCTTCTTTATCCATTCATCCATCTCCGGGCTATTGTAAATAGGGCTGCTATGAACATTTTGGTACATGACTCATTTTGAATTATGGTTTTCTCAGGGTATATGCCCAGTAGTGGGATTGCTGGGTCATATGGTAGTTCTATTTTTAGTTTTTTAAGGAACCTCCATACTGTTCTCCATAGTGGCTGTACCAATTCACATTCCCACCAGCAGTGCAAGAGGGTTCCCTTTTCTCCACACCCTCTCCAGCATTTACTGTTTCTAGATTTCTTGATGATGGCCATTCTGACTGGTGTGAGATGATATCTCATTGTAGTTTTGATTTGCATTTCTCTAATGATTAAAGATGTTGAGCATTCTTTCATGTGTTTGTTGGCAGTCTGTATATCTTCTGTGGAGAAATGCCTATTTAGGTCTTCTGCCCATTTTTGGATTGGGTTGTTTGTTATTGAGCTGCATGAGCTGCTTATAAATTTTGGAGATTAATCCTTTGTCAGTTGTTTCATTTGCAAATATTTTCTCCCATTCTGAGGGTTGTCTTTTGGTCTTGTTTATGGTTTCCTTTGCTGTGCAAAAGCTTTTAAGTTTCATTAGGTCTCATTTGTTTATTTTTGTCTTTATTTCCATTTCTCTAGGAGGTGGGTCAAAAAGGATCTTGCTGTGATTTATGTCATAGAGTGTTCTGCCTATGGTTTCCTCTAAGAGTTTGATAGTGTCTGGCCTTACATTTAGGTCTTTAATCCATTTTGAGCTTATTTTTGTGTATGGTGTTAGGGAGTGATCTAATCTCATACTTTTACATGTCCCTGTCCAGTTTTCCCAGCACCACTTATTGAAGAGGCTGTCCTTTCTCCACTGTACATTCCTGCCTCCTTTATCAAAGATAAGGTGACCATATGTGCGTGGGTTTATCTCTGGGCTTTCTATCCTGTTCCATTGATCTATCTTTCTGTTTTTGTGCCAGTACCATACTGTCTTGATTACTGTAGCTTTGTAGTGTAGTCTGAAGTCAGGGAGCCTGATTCCTCCAGCTCCATTTTTCTTTCTCAAGATTGCTTTGGCTATTCGGGGTCTTTTGTGTTTCCATACAAATTGTGAAATTTTTTGTTCCAGTTCTGTGAAAAATGCCAGTGGCAGTTTGATTGGGATTGCATTGAATCTGTAGATTGCTTTGGGTAGTAGAGTCATTTTCACAATGTTGATTCTTCCAATCCAAGAACGTGGTATATCTCTCCATCTATTTGTATCATCTTTAATATCTTTCATCAGTGTCTTATAATTTTCTGCATACAGGTCTTTTGTCTCCTTAGGTAGGTTTATTCCTAGATATTTTATTCTTTTTGTTGCAATGGTAAATCGGAGTGTTTTCTTGATTTCACTTTCAGATTTTTCATCATTAATATATAGGAATGCCAGAGATTTCTGTGCATTAATTTTGTATCCTGATACTTTACCAGATTCATTGATTAGCTCTAGTAGTTTTCTGGTAGCATCTTTAGGATTCTCTATGTATAGTATCATGTCATCTGCAAACAGTGACAGCTTTACTTCTTCTTTTCCGATTTGGATTCCTTTTATTTCCTTTTCTTCTCTGATTGCTGTGGCTAAAACTTCCAAAACTATGTTGAATAAGAGTGGTGAGAGTGGGCAACCTTGTCTTGTTCCTGATCTTAGTGGAAATGGTTTCAGATTTCACCATTGAGGATGATGTTGGCTGTGGGTTTGTCATATATGGCCTTTATTATATTGGGGAAAGTTCCCTCTATGCCTACTTTCTGCAGGGTTTTTATCATAAATGGGTGTTGAATTTTGTCGAAAGCTTTCTCTGCATCTATTGAGATGATCATATGGTTTTTCTCCTTCAATTTGTTAATATGGTGTATCACATTGATTGATTTGCGTATATTGAAGAATCCTTGCATTCCTGGAATAAACCCCACTTGATCATGGTGTATGATCCTTTTAATGTGCTGTTGGATTCTGTTTGCTAGTATTCTGTTGTGGATTTTTGCATCTATGTTCATCAGTGATATTGGCCTGTAGTTTTCTTTCTTTGTGACATCCTTGTCTGGTTTTGGTATCAAGGTGATGGTGGTCTTGTAGAATGAGTTTGGGAGTGTTCCTCCCTCTGCTATATTTCGGAAGAGTTTGAGAAGGATAGGTGTTAGCTCTTCTCTAAATGTTTGATAGAATTCGCCTGTGAAGCCATCTGGTCCTGGGCTTTTGTTTATTGGAAGATTTTTTATCACAGTTTCCATTTCAGTGCTTGTGATTGGTCTGTTCATATTTTCTATTTCTTCCTGATTCAGTCTTGGCAGGTTGTGCATTTCTAAGAATTTGTCCATTTCTTCCAGGTTGTCCATTTTATTGGCATAGAGTTGCTTGTAGTAATCTCTCATGATCTTTTGTATTTCTGCAGTGTCAGTTGTTACTTCTCCTTTTTCATTCCTAATTCTATTGATTTGAGTCTTCTCCCTTTTTTTCTTGATGAGTCTGGCTAATGGTTTATCAATTTTGTTTATCTTCTCAAGGAACCAGCTTTTAGTTTTATTGATCTTTGCTATCGTTTCCTTCATTTCTTTTTCATTTATTTCCGATCTGATTTTTTTTTTTTTTTTTTTTTTTTTTTTTGCTGTACGCGGGCCTCTCACTGCTGTGGCCTCTCCCGTTGCGGAGCACAGGCTCCGGACACACAGGCTCCGCGGCCATGGCTCGCGGGCCCAGCCGCTGCGCGGCATGTGGGATCTTCCGGGATAGGGGCACGAACCCGTGTCCCCTGCATCGGCAGGCGGACTCTCAACCACTGCGCCACCAGGGAAGCCCTCCGATCTGATTTTTATGATTTCTTTCCTTCTGCTAACTTTGGGGTGTTTTTGTTCTTCTTTCTCTAATTGCTTTAGGTGCAAGGTTAGGTTGTTTATTCGAGATGTTTCCTGTTTCTTAAGGTGGGATTGTATTGCTATAAACTTCCCTCTTAGAACTGCTTTTGCTGCATCCCATAGGTTTTGGGTCGTCGTGTCTCCACTGTCATTTGTTTCTAGGTATTTTTTAATTTCCTCTTTGATTTCTTCAGTGATCACTTCACTTCAGTGATCCTTGCTGGGTATAGTAATCTTGGTTGCAGGTTTTTCTCCTTCATCACTTTAAATATGTCCTGCCAGTCTCTTCTGGCTTGCAGAGTTTCTGCTGAAAGATCAGCTGTTAACCTTATGGGGATTCCCTTGTGTGTTATTTGTTGTTTATCCCTTGCTGCTTTTAATATGTTTTCTTTGTATTTAATTTTTGACAGTTTGATTAATATGTGTCTTGGCGTATTTCTCCTTGGATTTATCCTGTATGGGACTCTCTGTGCCTCCTGGACTTGATTAACTATTTCCTTTCCCATATTAGGGAAGTTTTCAACAATAATCTCTTCAAATGTTTTCTCAGTGCCTTTCTTTTTCTCTTCTTCTTCTGGAACCCCTATAATTCGAATGCTGGTGCATTTAACGTTGTCCCAGAGGTCTCTGAGACTGTCCTCAGTTCTTTTCATTCTTTTTTCTTTCTTCTGCTCTGCAGTAGTTATTTCCACGATTTTATCTTCCACGTCACTTATCCGTTCTTCTGCCTCAGTTATTCTGCTATTGATCCCATCTAGAGTATTTTTAATTTCATTTATTGTGTTTCTAATCGTTGCTTGATTCATCTTTAGTTCTTCTAGGTCCTTGTTAACTGTTTCTTGCATTTTGTCTATTCTATTTCCAAGATTTTGGATCACCTTTACTATCATTATTCTGAATTCTTTTTCGGGTAGACTGCCTATTTCCTCTTCATTTGTTAGGTCTGGTGGGTTTTTATCTTGCTCCTTCTCCTGCTGTGTGTTTTTCTGTCTTCTCATTTTGCTTATCTTACTGTGTTTGGGGTCTCCTTTTTGCAGGCTGCAGGTTCGTAACTCCCGTTGTTTTTGGTGTCTGTCTCCAGTGGCTTAGGTTGGTTCAGTGGGTTGTGTAGGCTTCCTGGTGGAGGGGACTAGTGCCTGTGTTCTGGTGGATGAGGTTGGATCTTGTCTTTCTGGTGGGCAGGTCCACGTCTGGTGGTGTGTTTTGGGGTGTCTGTGGACTTTTTATGATTTTAGGCAGCCTCTCTGCTAATGGGTGGCATTGTGTTCCTGTCTTGCTCGTTGTTTGGCATAGGGTGTCCAGCACTGTAGCTTGCTGGTCGTTGAGTGAAGCTGGGTGCTGGTGTTGAGATGGAGATCTCTGGAAGATTTTTGCCGTTTGATATTATGTAGAGCTGGGAGGTCTCTTGTGGACCAGTGTCCTGAAGTTGGCTCTCCTACCTCAGAGGCACAGCACTGACTCCTGGCTCCTCAATTTGGGATGATTCGTTGTCTATTCATTTATTCCACAGATGCAGGGTACATCAAGTTGATTGTGGAGCTTTAATCCGCTGCTCCTGAGGCTGCTGGGAGAGATTTCCCTTTCTCTTCTTTGTTCTCACAGCTCCCGGGTTTCAGCTTTGGATTTGGCCCCGCCTCTGCGTTTAGGTCGCCAGAGGGCATCTGTTCTTCGCTCAGACGGACGGGGTTAAAGGAGCAGCCGCTTCGGGGACTCTGGCTCACTCAGGCCTGGGGGTGGGGGGTGGAGGGAGGGGCACAGAGTGCGGGGCGAGCCTGCGGCGGCAGAGGCCGGCGTGACGTTGCACAAGCCAGAGGCGCGCCGTGTGTTCTCCCGGGGAAGCTGTCCCTGGATCCCAGGACCCCGGCAGTGGTGGGCTGCACAGGCTCCCCGGAAGGGGGGCATGGACAGTGACCTGCGCTCGCACACAGGCCTCTTGGTGGCGGCAGCAGCAGCCCCAGTGTCCCACGCTCGTCTCTGGGGTCCGCGCTTTCAGCTGCGGCTCGCGCCCGTCTGTGGAGCTCCTTTAAGCAGCGCTCTGAATCCCCTCTCCTCGCGCACCAGGAAACAAAGAGGGAAGAAAAAGTCTTTTGCTTCTTCGGCAGGTCCAGACTTTTTCCTGGACGCCCTCCTGGCTAGATGTGGAGCACTAGCCCCCTTCAGGCTGTGTTCATGCCGCCAACCCCAGTCCTCTCCCTGCGCTCCGACCGAAGCCGAGCCTCAGCTCCCAGCCCCGCCCGTCCCGGCAGGTGAGCAGACAAGCCTCTTGGGCTGGTGAGTGCCAGACGGCACCGATCCTCTGTGCGGGAATGTCTCCACTTTGCCCTCCGCACCCCTGTGGCTGTGCTCTCCTCTGAGGCCCCGAAGCTGCCCCCCTCCGCCACCTGCAGTCTCTGCCAGTGAAGGGGCTTCTAGAGTGTGGAAACCTTTCCTCCTTCACGGCTCCCTCCCACTGGTGCCGGTCCCGTTCCTATTCTTTTGTCTCTGCTTTTTCTTTTTTCTTTTGCCCTACCCAGCTACGTGGGGAGTTTCTTGCCTTTTGGGAGGTCTGAGGTCTTCTGCCAGCATTCAGTGGGTGTTCTATAGGAGCAGTTCCACGTGTAGATGAATTTCTGATGTATCTGTGGGGAGAAAGGTGATCTCCACATCTTACTCTTCCGCCGTCTTCCCCGGAAGTTCCCCCCGGGTTTTCTGATCAGCTTGCCCAGTCGTGGAGCATGAGGGCACGGGGAGGATGAGGCTTCAAGGCTGTTGGCAGTGAGACATTCAAGTACGGAGCCAGACCCTGTACTAAGCGGTCAACTGCAACCAGTGCTGCAGGTGGGAGGCAGCTCAGAGGTGACGCTTGACCTTGGCGAGTGCTATGGTCTGAATGGGCCCTCCCCCAAACTGATATGGTAAAGTCTGAAGGCCCAAGGTGATGGTACCGAGAGGTGGGGCCTTTGGGAAGTGATGAGGCAGAGCCCTGTGGAATTAGTGCCCTTATAAAAGAGGCTCTGGGGACTTCCCTGGTGGTCCAGTGGTTAAGGATCCGCCTTCCAATGCAGGGGACGTGGGGTCGAACCCCGGTCGGGGAACTGACATCCCACATGCAGTGGGGCAACTAATCCTGCCTGCCGCAACTAGAGAGCCCGCATGCCGTAACTAAGACCCGATACAGCCAAATAAATAATAAATAAATATTTTTAAAAAAGAGGCTCCAGAGAGCTCCCTTGCCCCTTCCACCATGTGAGGACACAGCGAGAAGTTGGTTATCTGCAACCCAGAAGAAGGTCCTCCCCAGAACCTGACCATGCCGGCACCCTGACCTTGGAATTCCAGCCTCCAGAACAGTGAGAAATCAATGTCTGTGGTTTATAAGCCCCCCAGTCTGTGGTGTTTTGTTATGGTAGCCTGAATAGACTAAGAGGAGGATGGGGTGCAGGTGGGGTGGGAGGACAGTCTCCTGCAGCAGGGGCCATATGCGGGGCAGGGGCCAAGGGCAGAGTATGGGATCCAGGGACATGAGTGGCTTCAGGGATGTGGTGTTGAGAAGGGTGGGTGGGCAGAGGGCAGTGGGGGCAGGGAGAGGGGCCCAGAGGGAGGCTGCTGGGCTTGCCTATGGGGAGAGGGAGGCTTGAGCACCTGCCCTCACTGGCCCGGAAGGTGCCAGTGGAGAGGGGGGAGGGAGGGATGAAGTGGTGACAGTGGAAAGAGAAGTTTCCAAGGACAAGTGGCAGGGCTGGCCTTGGACCAGGCTGTGCTTCCACTGACCGCTCCTCGGGTGGAGGCCCCTGGGGATGAGGTGGGCAGGGCGGGCACTTTGGAGATCACACCTGCCTTTGAAGACCACGTGGGCACAGGCTTTCCTCTGCACCCTGAACACCTCTACCCCTTCTCTGCCTCATCCCGTGAGCTTCAGCGTGACCTACTCATTCACTCCCTCGTTAGGTGACAGCGCCATCGGGAGAAGGAGGCTGCAGTTTACTTAATGTCAAGGCGCACAGTCAGGGGGTAGATAAGGAGGCGTTGGCAAATATCAGAATCCTCTTCTGAGATCAAGTCCGCCCTGCCTTTATTGATCATTCTCTCTGTGCAGGGACTGGAGATGATCCCCAGGTGAGGTCAGGAGACGGGGGATGAGAGTGGAGATGCCACCTTTGGGAGTGGTGACAGGTGGCAGGGAAGGGATGGCCCCCGTGGTGGGTGTGGCTTGCCCGTGGGAGAGGAGACAGTGCTTCGAGGTTTGCTGGCTCCAACTGGTGGCTAGTGAATGATTCATTTGTCAACCACTGTGCCCAGGCTGCCTGCCAGGAGGGTGCCCTGTGACCCAGTGCTTTCAAAATGAATGTGTTCTTTGAGTCATTCCCTCGAGTCACATTCACAGGCACCTACTGCTCGCTGAGCCCAGACTCCTCACACTACAGAAGGCCCAGGGGAGAAGGAGGGGTCCCAGCAGGGCTGTTGAACCAGCAAACAGCGGGCCAGAAGGGGACAGGCAGGCCGCTGGGCCAGGGGCCAGAGGGAAGAGTGATACGATCAGGGTGTGTGCGTGCGTGTGCACACCTGAGTGTACGTGGGGGGAGTGTCTGACTCGTGTGCGTGCATCTGTGTGTGTGTGTGCGTTGGGGGGGGCGTGTGCATTATGCACAGATGTGGGAAGCTCGGAGGCAGTGGCCCCATCTCCCAGGACCCACAGCGCCTTTAGGAGGGGAGAGGGTGGCGCTGCTCCCGGCCCAGGGGCAGACAGCAGTGACAGAGAGCTCAAGGCATGACAGGGGTCAGCAGCCCAGGAGGCTGGGGCCCCCAAGCCCCTTCACTCGCGTGCACACGCACGCCCACACAGAGGTACTCAGCCCAGAGGGCCTGCCCCTTGCCCTGGACAGAGACAGAAAAGGAGAGACACAGACACAAGGGAGGAGGCCACGTGAGGAGGGAGGCAGAGACTGGAGTGATGCGGCCACAAGCCCAGGGACGTCTGGGGCCACCAGAAGCTGGAGGACAACGAAGGATGCTCCTATAGAGCCTCTGGAGGTAGTATGGCCCTGGCGACACCTTGATTTCAGACATATGGCCTCTAGAATCGTGTGAGGATAAAGTTCTACTGTCTTAAGCCACCTAGGTTGCCGGTCATTTGTCACAGCTGCGCCAGGAAACCAACTCAGCTGGTGTGGAGAGAGGGCTGGGGGAGGGGGAGCTGAGTAGGCGGGTGGGGGCTGAGGAAGGAGATTAAGGTTGGCCTGAGTGGGTGGGTGGGAAAAGGTGGCTTTTTTCCTCTCAAAGTTCCCAGCTCTCTAATCAGAGCAATTGTCTGACTATCAGAATGCCCAGAGTAACTGTCACTGGCTTGGGGGTCCGTTTGGTGTTCTACATGCCTGACTCCTGACGCAGTTTCCTACTTGTGGAAGACACAGACGAAACGTGGGAAGTCACTGTGAGCTGGACATTCAACCACATTCATTCAGCAAACATTTATTAAGCTCCTACTGTGTTGCCAGGCTGAAAAGTCGAGCAGCAACCAGATCCCCAAGGGATGCTGGGCCCCTGGAAAACCCTGACACAAACAGCCCGCATGCCCTCATTTCGTGCACAGCATTTCCTTCAGGGCTCATCTGTAGGTCTGGGAAACTCCGACAAACCTGGATTCGGGTTTTACGAACACTGACATTGAACCCCACGTCTTCTCCAGTTGGGAGACAAGCGACCCCCCCCCCCGGCCCCTGCCCCCCCGCCGCGGCTTGGCAGACAGCCAGCTCTCCCCGTCCTGAGCCACGCTGGGCCACCAGCCCCGAGGGACACCTTAGTCGGACCGCAGGGACTTGTAGCTCAGGTGCCGGGGAGGGTGATATTTTCGTGCCCTGACCCTAGGACTGTAATGTCACTTCACCCTGGAGGAGTAGCCCCGCTGGTTCCGGTTGCCGCAGTTCGTCTCCCGAGGGCGGAGCGTGTGTCCAGGAGGCGGGGCGTCAGCCTCCCGGGGGCGGGGCCTCGGCTCCAAGGGCGTAGGCTCCAAAGGCGACGTATGCGGCATGCAGGGGACGGGGCGGGCGCTCTCAAGCTGCCAGGCAGCTTCAGCCTCTGCGCTTGCGCTTGAGCTTGAGCCTGCGTATTCGGCCGGACCCGCCTTCGGCGGACAGCTGCGCTACCCACCCGGGGGGCGGGCGGGCCGGCCTGGGCTGGGCTGGCGGGCTGGCGGGCTGGCGCGCTGGCGCGCTGGCGGGCGGGCGGGCCGGGCCGGGGCGGGGCGGGATCTCCGCTCCCGCCGTGAGCACCCCGGGAGCCGGCCGCCTCGCGTCCGGGCCCTTCTCCTTCCCGCGGGGGATCTGGGCCCCTGGGGCGGGACCTCATGGAGGTAGCTGGCCCGGGGACCTGCGGTGGAGGGGGCGCGGCACTGGACGCAGAGGGGCGGCCAGCACCCCAGGCGAGGGTGCACTTCCGAGTGACGAGGTTCATCATGGAGGCAGGTAACCGCAGCCGGGAAGAGGGCTGGCGCCGCGCGGACGGGACGTGGAGGCCAGAGCCGCAGTGCTGCACTTTCACCCAGCTGGCCCCAGCCCGCCGCGGGAGCACCGAGCGGGCAGGCAGGGGCTGGCATAGCGAGGATCCGCTTCCCGAAAGATGGGACCCGCCAAATTCAGTGCTGGCGTGGCTGAGCGGAGGGAAGAGACCGGGCCTGCCCTGCCCTAGCGGAGGCTGGGAGGCTCGGCTTAGGGGTACCGGCCTCTGCCTTTCCGCCACGCCCTGCACACTAGGCTTTGAGCTGCGAGGCATATGCGGTCATGGCCATTTCATGGGCGGGCGCGTAGGTCCAAAGAGAGGATGTGGAGCCTAGAAGGCCCCAACTAGAAGGTGGCGGAATCGGGGCACCCGCATCTCGATTGAGTGTACTGCGCCTTCTGACACACCTGCCTCGCAGCATACGGGGATGCTGGCACTTGGTCACACGGAGCCTTTTGGAGCCCTTGGTGAGGCTCCTGTCAAACCTTGCTGACGAGGTCCCATCACATCTAGGGCCCAGGGGCTTCCCCGGTGGCGCAGTAGTTGAGAATCCGCCTGCCAATGCAGGGGGCACGGGTTCCATCTCTGGTCCGGGAAGATCCCACATGCCGCGGAGCAACACAGCCCGTGCGCCACAACTACTGAGCCTGCAGTGCTGTAACTACTGAAGCCCGCGCGCCTAGAGCCCGTGCTCCGCAACAAGAGAAGCCACCGCAATGAGAAGCCCGCGCACCCTAACGAAGAGTAGCCCCCGCTCGCCACAACTAGAGAAAGCCCGCGCGCAGCAACGAAGACCCAATGCAGCAAATAAATAAATAAACAAACATACAGGGAACTCCGGCAAATTTAAGTCTAACAAACAAACAAACAAACAACCCCCCCCCCAAAAAAACCCCAAACAAAACAACTAGGAGCCGGGGCGCAACTTGTGTTTTGAACCCTGCCAGGGCATCCACACCGTAGTGTTGGGCACTCCTGCTCCGAAGGCGAGGCGATGTAGCTGATTGGCTTCTGGTAGAAACACTTTATCTGTCAATAGTGGTTTCCTCAGCTGACAGATAGCTGTTGCCGATCTTTGTTACTTTGTATGCATTCTGTGGAGGAGGGCAATCTTTGTTACTTTGTGTGCATTCTGCAGAGGAGGGCGTTGGGTGAGTCCGCTTTCAAGTCAAGGTGGGCAGAGTCTTCGGAAATAGCGCAGGACCCTTAATCCCAGTGATTTGTACATTTAATTTCCAGGAAGTTTTGCAAAGTGTATAAGGAAGGATGGCAGTGCCCCCTCATATACCCCATTCATCTGCTTGGAGGATCCATGTAAACCAGGGAAGCATGCTACCCTTTGAGGGTTTGCTATATAAAAAACAAGACTTGGAGGGTCATGTGCAGTAATACCACCTAATCTGACATCTCTGAGAATGAGTGGTCCCATGTAGGAACTATCTATGAAACTGAAGTTTAAACCTGGAAATGCTAAAACCTAAATGCTAAAAGTTAATGCTAAAATGTTTTGCATATGCCCTTGCCCTCTGTGTGAGGCTAAATACCGGTCCTCCAAAGATTTCCCCATCCTAATTCCCAGAACCTGTGACTGTTACCTCATGTAGCAACAGAGATTTTGCAGCTGGGATTAAGCATCTTGATGTTGGGGAACTATCCTAGGTTATCTGGTGGGCCCAATATAATCACACCCATCCTTAGAGAGAGAGAGGCAGGAGGAGTAGATAGGCCACGTGATGATGGAAGCAGAGTTAGAAGATGCTGCACCGCTGGCTTTGAAGATGGAGGAAGGGGCCGTGAGCCAAAGATTGCGGGCGCTTCTAGAAGCTGGAAAGGGCAAGGGAGTGGGTTCTCCTCTGGAACCTCCAGAAGGAACCAGCCCTGCCGACACCTTGAACTTAGCCCCCTAAGACTCATTTTGGACTTCTGACCACCGGGATTGTAAGAGAAAAAACTATGTGTTGTTTTAAGCCACTTAGTTTGTGGTAACTTGTTACAGCAGCTCTGGGGAACTAATACACCTTTTTAGGTAGAGGATGTTGAACACAATTTTAATGATTGTTGGTTGTTCTCCACCTTCTTTCAGTCTATGGGATGTCATTTAACTTTCCCTTATTAACCCTGGTCATTTTGAATTTCTTTTGGTTCTGTGACCCAATGCAGTGATTTCCCTAGGAGCTGTCTGGGGGATTTAGGGCTTTAACCCCTAAATCAAACCATCATGCTCTGTTTTTTGAGTTCTGTTCCCTTTTCAGTATGTTGCTCTTTTTCCCTCGAGCCTGGCTGTGGGCATTGATGTTGCTTTTCTCCTGCTCTGCCTGCGGTTGCCTTTGGCAGTCACCCTGCTTGCTTTTCTTGCCTTTTCTAACCTGTGGACTAGTAAACCAGTGCTGAGTATAATCTTAAACTATGACCTCGGGACTTGTGGCATCTGTTTGATACTCAGAGGCCTTTTTCCTCCTGTCACCTTGGCAGGATTTTGGTTAGGTGAGCTGCAGAGGTGGGGGCAACCTCTAGTTAAATGCCTGCTAAGGTGGAAACAGGCACACAACTTGGTCCTTTTCAAGATGTGCAGAAAGGGATATGCCAGGTGCAGTAGTTTGAAGCCTTGCTTCTCCTGGCGTGGCCTTGAGGCTTGGGAGAAGTGTGGAGCCCACAGAGCTACTGAAGGGAATGCTGCACTTCAGCGTGACCCCCAGGGGCTTGTTAGCACGTTAGAGTCTGAGAAGCTCGCGTCTAAATCCCTCCGGTCGAGGACCCAGTGGAAGGCACGGCAGCCCCTGCCAGCTGGGCCCTGAGCTCTCGGTCTTGTCAGAACAGGGATGTGCACCCTTAGGGCCCAACCTGGCGGCTCCCCTCACACTTTGCAGGGAGTGAGCCCTGGATGAAGCACTCCCCTGCCTGCTTTCTCTCGGTAGGTGTCAAGCTAGGGATGCGGTCCATCCCCATCGCCACCGCCTGTGCCATATACCATAAGTTCTCCTGCGAGATCGACCTGGACGCCTATGACCCCTACTTGGTGGCCATGTCTTCCCTTTACTTGGCCGGCAAAGTGGAGGAGCAGCACCTGCGTACTCGTGACATCATCAACGTTTCCAACAGGTAGCTGCTTCCGGTGTCCCCCTGAATGGGAGGCCAGAGAAGGATCTCACTAGGCCCTGCCCCCCAGGCGGCAGCAGTCCAACTAAGGAGGCACCGGGGTGGCCTTGCACTGGGGCCGGGAGCACTAACAGCAAAGGCAGGAGTGAGCCAGAAGCAGGGGCACCTGTACGAGAGAAGCTGGGGCCACATTTTGGGAAGCCTCAGAGGCCAGGTGGGGTGCAGAGGGGAGTGGGAAAGAGGGTGTCCCTAGCGTCGCAGGCAGGCACAGCTGGAGCAGAGGGAGCTCGCACGGTGTGTACATACAGCTGATTCGCTTTGTGATACAGCAGAAACTGACACACCATTGTAAAGCAATTATACTCCAGTAAGAGTGTTAAAAAAATAAATAAAAGATCAAATTCTATTCTAAAAAAAAAAAAAGATTCTCGTGGAGTCTTGGACAGGCTGGATGGAACCAGTTGGGTTCTGGGGCCACCGTCCTATTTACATGGTGTGGAAACTTGGTCAGAGCTGCTCAGGGGTGTCTCTCGCAGTCCTGGGCCCGAGCGGCTGTGTTCCTTTTGGGGAAGGACACGGGGGTCCAGCTGGCTGGGCAGGCTGTGCCGAGGTCCCGGGGCCTGGGAGGAAGCAATTTATGGAAAGTTAGTGCGTCATAGCCTTTCCAGGAACTCTAATCGATAGGGAAGAAAACTATTTTGTGCTGCTTCTCTTTTAAGAAACAGTTAACGGAAAAGCACTCCCCACCCCGTAAACATGACAGGTTCATGGTGTACCTTCAAAGAGTAGGAGAAAAACAGGAGAGGCAACTGCGGAAGGGCAGCTGGAGTCCACGTGTAGTTGCCAGGGCCCCAGCGGGGAGGGCGGGCGGGCACGAGGGGAAGCTGCGGGGCGGGGCGCTCTAATAGGACGTTGGCACCGCTGTGGTTCTGTGGGGAAATCGGAAGAGGAGGGAGGCGTGGGGAAGGGCGAGTCAGCGCAGAGAACTGGGATCACTTGAGTGTGTATCCCATTCCCGTCCAGCTTGGTGATCTTGCATAGGTGGGAGTGTTGTGGACGAATAAGGTGTAAATAAGGACAGAAAGATCTGGAATGAAAGACAATGGAAAACTAAAATACATTTACATTTCTGAGGGCATCATTCTTGTGTTTAAATGCCTTCCTTGGGCCCAGAGTGAGAGCCCCGGGCATCGCCACCCCGGGTGCAAAGACTGTTCCTCTGGAGACATTGCAGAGAGCCCATCTTTACACTCGACGTCCTGCTGAGGAGGTGGGACAGCCATGGGGCTAATGCTAGAAGTGGCTTCTTTCGTCTCTGGTTACCGTTTCTATCGCATACGTAGACCCGTAGGTGGAGAGTGGTTGATGGTGACCCTATGCTGATCAACAGCACAGGGGCCCTGGCATTGCATCCGGATATCCCATGACTGGGGGCTCCTGGGGCCACCCACTTCTGCCGTCAGCCATGCTGTTTCTCTGCACAGGTACTTCCACCCGGACAGCGAGCCCTTGGAACTGGACTCACGCTTTTGGGAGCTCCGGGACAGCATCGTGCAGTGTGAGCTGTTCGTACTGCGGGTTCTGCGTTTCCAGGTCTCCTTCCAGCACCCTCACAAGGTATGTGCTGGGGGGGTTGCCGACAGTTCCCAGAGGCATGAAGCTGTTTGCTTTTTATCCAGAAAGTGCAGCCCCCTGAGCCTGGAGCCACGCGGGGCCCTGAGGAGGAGCAGTGACTGGCTCGGGCAGCCTCGCGCGTCCCCACTCTCCGGGTCCCTCAGGCAGCTCTAATTTCAGCTGCTGCCTTTCCGCCCGCTCGGCTGTGGCTGCAAGCCGGGATCCGCGTGCCCTCTGAAGCCCGTGCCCGTCCCCAGACCCGTATAAGTTGTTTGTTCACTGGGCTACGGGGAGGCAGGGCCCGTTTCCTGACCTGCCGAGTCCCTGGGCCAGGAGTTGCTGCCCCGCCTCAGAGCTCACGCCAGCTCAGCTGTGTGTATGAACCCACGAGAAAAGCCTGGTCACTCACCATTCACAGCTAGGAGTGCATTCGTCCCAGCAGAAGAATTGCTTCAGAAAAGCAGCAGAAGGGGCACGTGAACCCCTAGAGCACTCGGAAGGCCCCTGTGCGCAGCTGGAAAGGCGGCCTGCAGAGAGGCAGGGGTGGGCTTGGGACGTGGGCCTTCCCGACCGCCTCCCTAGTCCCAGAGCCACTGGTGGAGGTTCCCAGCCGTAGTGCTTTCTGTCGGCATGCAGTGCAGGGCTGCCCTCCTCAGTGGCACTCCCCGTGGGCTCAGGACAGCGTGGTGTTCGGGCAGAGGGGGTGCCGACAGATGGCCGAGCTGGAGGGCATTCAGAGGCCCTAGTGCCCCGAGAGCCAGTGTCCGGTGTCTGGCTGGCCCCTAGCCTCAGGCTGGACTGTGGGTGCCATGCCCTGTCGTGCAGATCGGGACGCTGTTTCTGGAGTTTTAATGTTTGAGCTGGGCCAAGGGGATGAGCAGAATGATCGCTGATGGTGGCCAGCACAGGGCCACGTTGACGGAGAGGGACAGTGGCGGGGTGGCCATTGAGAGCGGCTGAGCGGGTTTTGGGAGCCGGGCCTGGAGGCTGAGAGCAGGTGGGCCCAAGGGGACCGAGGCGGGGCTGGAGGTGAACCTGGCAGGAGGGTGGGGCAAGGCCCGTGGAAGGCACTGGGGCTTTTTTCCAATGGCACCGGGAGGCGACATCCGATCTGTGGTGAATACACATCGTGACAGCCTAGGGGCGAGTGGCTGGTGGGCAGACAGGCCGCAGGCTCACAGTGAGGAGGCAGGTGGCTGGGGCCAGCTGACTGGCGTGTCTTTGCAGTACCTGCTCCACTACCTGGTGTCACTCAAGAACTGGCTGAACCGTTACAGCTGGCAGCGCAGCCCCGTCTCCATCACCGCCTGGGCCCTGCTGCGGGACAGCTACCACGGGAGGCTGTGCCTCCGGTTCCAAGCTCAGCACATAGCCGTGGCAGTGCTCCACCTGGCCCTGCAGGCCTATGGGGTCGAGGTGCCCGCTGAGGCCGAGGCCGAGAAGCCATGGTGGCAGGTGAGGTGACTGCGTTGGCAGTCCCCCTTGGCGTGTGTCCCCCTCTTCTCTGCCTGAGGTCCCTGTACCTGGTGTCACATTTCTTTGTAGTAATTATCCACAAAGAAAGATACGGGCTACTTGGGAACCTTGAAGCTTGAGGATACTCTGTCCTAAGCGTCTAAGGCAGGCTCTCCCCCTCGACACTGTGGGCGTTCAGGGCCGGATGCAGGATGTTGGGCAGGACAGCCAGGCGTCGCCAAGTGCCTCGGGGTAGGGATCACCCCTGGCTGAGAACTACTGAGGTCAACCAAGCCCTGTTTTTGAACTGAGTGGGAGCTTCTCATTGATCCGAGGTTAATAAGTCTGGCTTCACGTCAGAAGACATATAGGGGGTGCTCTAAAAAGACACCGGTTGGTAGGTAGGTAGATAGATGATGTGTGGCTGGATAGGTGATGGTGGGTGGTGGGATGGAGAGATGATAGAAAAGGAGGTCGTTGGATAATAGATGGGGGTGTGGATGCATAGATGGGTAAGACAGATGACACCCCGCTTCCCCCAGACGTACTGAATGCCAAGAGTAGTTTGTTGAGAGCTGGGTGAACTGTGTGTGTCAGAAAGGCTGCAGTCCTAGCGGGTTTCCCTGGGTCGTCCCACTGTTTCTTAAAATGGGATTTTGACATCATTTTCTCTTTTTCCTTTCCTATACTTGAAGTTTGCTGCCCCTCTCTTCATGACACCCCATTGTCCCTCCTTGTCCTACAATGAGGTTCCATGTAAGCAGACTTTGGGGTGACGGAAGGCTCCTCCTTTTTGGGCACCACCCCTTCCATGTGAACCCACAGTGGCTGCCTCCCCCTTCCTGAGGCTCCCTCCCCCCGGCCTGCTCGCCCTTCCTGGGAGGTCACAGCTTCTTTCTGTGCTTCATTGTCCTTTATTGCCTGTCTACCCCCCCGCCACCACCCCAAGGCCAGGGACCTTATCTGCTTCATCAGCTGCCCCACGCCCAGTGCCTGGGCAGGTGGGGGGCAAAGGGCGGCTGTGTGGACAAAAGCATTGCTCCGTGCCGGGCTTCTTGGGGACTTCCAGATCACGTGAGCCCAATGTCCCCACTCTCTTGAATCAGGTGGCGGCGCAAGGGGCCGCTGCTTCCTGGCCCATCCTGGGCTACTTGAATCTGCCGGGTCATCACTGGCTTCCTCTGTGTGTCTTCCGTGCTGCTCACCTTTCTCTTCACTTGCTCCTGCCCATGACCAGGGCTGGAGCTGCCACAGCACCCTCTGCCTCCCACTCTCAGCCGTCACCCCTTGCCCCTCATGAGAGGAGAGCACGGGGAACAGCTCCGCCGCGGGCCTCTTTTCTGGGCGACACACACTTAACCCAGCAATCGTTCTCCTGGACGAGGCCGCCCCTCTGGGCGGTACACCTGCACTTCCCTCGCTCTTGTCTTTCCGGGTGGCTCTGGGTTCCATGCACGGGAGCGGTCGGGCATCCTTTGAGCAGGTGAGGGCCACTTGCTTGGTGATGTGTGGCTGCTGATGGGCCGCCTGCCCCGCCCCCAGATGCTTCCTCTAAACCGTGAGACACCCTTCCTGCTCACCTGCTCTCAGCCACCACTTCTCTGAAGTCGCTCGTCTGCCCTTGAGCATGGCAGCTGTGGCAGCGGGGGTGGCCGTTTGTGCCCAGGTGCTTCGGGCCTCTGGGTGGATGAGGCTCTGGCTCTAAAGCAGTAGCGAGTTGCAGCAGGTGTCAGAATTCCCATCTTTTTAAGGCCGAGTCCTGTTCCGTGGTACGGCTGGGCCACGTCATGTTGGTTCGTTCCTCCATGGAGGACACTTGGATTGTTTCCAGCTTTTAGCCCTGGACTACTTTTTTAAAAAAATATTTATTTATTTACATGGCTGCGCCGGGTCTTGGCTGCAACAGGCGGGCTCCTTAGTTGCAGCTCGCATGTGGGATCTAGTTCCCTGACCAGGGATCGAACCCGGGCCTGCTGCATTGGGAGTGCGGAGTCTTAACCACTGTGCCACCGGGGAAGTCCCGGCCCTGGACTACTTTTTAACGATCATTTCTTGGCTTGGGGTCTCCAAGAGCATACAGCTCGTGGACCCTGACAAGCAAGCCTGTATTTCTTTTCTTTTTTTTTTTAACCTCTTTATTGGAGTATAATTGCTTTACAGTGGTGTGTTAGTTTCTGCTTTATAACAAAGTGAATCAGTTATACATATACATACATCCCCATATCTCCTCCGTCTTGCGTCTCCCTCCCTCCCACCCGCCCTATCCCACCCCTCTAGGTGGTCACAAAGCACCGAGCTGATCTCCCTGTGCTATGCAAGCCTGTATTTCTGAAGTATTGATTTTCCAACCAGAGTCCAGGGGGTGACGGCTGATCTTCCTGAGCCAGTGGTCGAGGGAGGGGGTGTTTCCAGGTCACTATCTCCCACCTGAAGTGACAGCCTGTGGAGAGTTCAGGCTTCCTTTGGTGGCCGTGCAGCAGGGTGGACTCAGGTCCAGCTTTTGCCCTAGCTCAGCCCTGGGCCTTGACCTTCGTGGTACCTTGATTCCCCAGGCAGCAACCCCCTGGCCCAGGGGCCACGGCATCCAACCAAGTGCTCCTTGTTTTGCTTTTTACTTGCCGTGTCATCAGGGGTCCCCAGGAGCACCCTCAGGCTCGATGTGTTGCCGGGAGGACTCACAGAGTTCAGAAAAGCCATTATGCTCGTGGTTATGGGAGTTCCAGTTAGTTACCGGGAAAGGATACAGGTTGAAATCAGCAAAGATAAAAGGAACGGAGGACAGGTCCAGGAGAGACCAGATATGAGCTCCCAGGTCCCTCGGCCCTGGGCAAACCGAGACCCTCTCATCAGGCAGGGGCCTAGAGCTCCCCTCCCAGGAGCCAGGCCAGGACCAGACCTTCCTTGGGAACGTGCAGAGCTAAGCCCTCTTCATTTGGGCCCCTGGGGACTCATGTTGCAATTTTATAAGCTCTGTGGCACAGTCAGGTGGTGGTCTGGGGACTTCCCTGGCAGTCCAGTGGTTAGGACTCGGCGCTCTCACAGCCGGGGCCCGGGTTCAATCCCTGGTCGGGGAACTAAGATCCAGCAAGCTGTGCAGTGTGGCCAAAAAAAAAAAAAAAAAAAAAAAAAAGACGTGCTCTGGTCCAGGCTAGAGAGCAGGTCCACGTGTTCCCTAGGGGTTGGCCTAGGGTAGAGTGGGGTCCAGGAGACCTAGCCTATTTCTGAAAATGAACTCCCCACCCCTGCTCCCATGCCCAGAGACTGTGGACCTGAGAGCTCCAGGGGGAGGCAGGAACCTGTCACCAGCTTCCCATGTAACCCAGGACAAGTCCCCTCTCGTGTATGAGTTGGACAATCACCACAGCCTCTTCCATCTGGAATGTTCTCTGCTTTGTGATCAGCCTCGGCAGGCTGGACCTGAACCGGCTGTGCAGAGAGCCACCCTCGTTTCCAATAGCCGAGTCCCCATGCCATCCCCCACCCCTGTGCACTGTGATTCTGTGCTTAGTGGCAGATGCCTTGTTTAACCGAGAGGGAGTCTAACCAGAACCTGTTTTCCTTCTCCTTTCTAGGTGTTTAGTGAAGACCTTACCAAGCCAATCATTGATAACATTGTGTCTGATCTCATTCAGATTTATACCATGGACACAGAGATCCCCTAAGGCCCTGGTCCAGGCCTGCCCAAAGAGAAGTCCGTGACGCTCGGCAGCCTGGGGATGGCACCGCCACAGGGCCGTGAACGCCGGCCCCCAGAGGACCAGCTGGAAGGGCTGGTGAAGGCGATGACTGTCCCCGGCAGCCGTGGTCTGGACAGTGACAGGAGCCACGCCTCCAGCGGGCGGGCTGGGAGTGCACCGCGAGGGGCTGCCGAGGCCAGGCGCTGCGTCTGCTTTTGTCCTTTGAGAGGACCTGACTGCCGTGGAGGGTGACATCATCGGAAGGAAAATGAAAGAAAGGATGGGACTGCGCCCCTGGGGATTTTCTAAAAGCCTGATTTATAGACTGAATTAATGTGCAACATAGATGGAATTTTATTTTGTGTAATAAAAGATACAAATGAACGGGGACACCCTGTGTTTGCTCTGTAGCCCGTGCTGCCCTGGGGGGGTTGTGGGTGCCATCCAGACTCGATTTCCCCTCAAATGCTCTCCAGTTGGAAGTGCCTGGGGTAGGCCCTCCACCACTTCTGGAAGGCAGGATGGCACGGCGTGTGCCTGTGTCACAATGACGTCCCGTAGGAGGGCCCACGTGTCCTCCCTCCTCTGCTGGCACCCTTGCAGGGCTTGGCAATCATTCTGCTTGGAAAGTGAGGTTACATCTTGGAAAGAGGGGTTAAGCAGTATCATTTGAGTTCAAGAAGACCAAAGTGTATCTAGAAAGTTACAAATTTGTATTAATGCCAAGACAGTGAGTCAAGAGGCCAAGCCTAGGGAATCTCAGAGCCGTGCCCTGCCCCCCGACTCCCACTCAAGTGGCACTGCTTCAGGAAGGGCTGCTCTTGGGTGTGCCCTGGGGGAAGGAGGCCAGCCTGGGCGGTTCTCCCTGGGAACCCCCGTTGGGCTCGGCGCATGCTGGTAGGACCATCCTTCAACACATGATGGCATGGGCGCTGGGGGACTGTCCCAGGCACTTCACCACATTTGCGAGGTTGTCACCAGGGGAGCGCAGGCTCTGGTCACTGGCCACCATGCCCTCTGGCACCCACAGTTATGGGGGCTGGTTCGCACGCCCAGGGTCCACTGGGTGAGGGGCAGAGGGAGGGGTCACTCATGGGTGACAAGTCAGGCAGTAGGGCTTGCTTGAGTTTGCAAAGTGATTGTGTTATTTGTCTTCAGGGTGAAGGATATGAGTAAATGTCCCCTTTTCTACTGTGTCCTTTCCAGCTCAACTGGGCACCCTTTGATGACAGAGTCTGTGCCAAAGCCCAGGGCCCGGGCTCTGAGCGCGGACAGTGGAGGGTGAGGGACCTGGCTGGCAGGCCTCTGAGGGCGGCTTCGGCTCTCTTGCCAGTCCTTTCTGCCTTGTGCTTTTTAAAAAGCACCTTGCCTCCATCACCCCCTTCCTCCCCACAGGCTGGGCCCAGCTCCCCCCCACCCCGGCCTTGCCTGCCCCACGTGGCCTAGCACTGCCCTTGGTGTCCCCACCCCAGCCGAGAGCCACCGTGCTGAACAGGGCGAGCTCTGGGCTGCGGGGCTAACAGCAGCCTCTCTGGAGGTTCTGTGGCCCTAAGTTTCCTCTCACGATTACCAGGTATCAGGCAAGTTCCTTTCTCTCAATGGGACTCAGTTTCCCACTATGTAAATCGAGCAGGTTGGACCAAACAATTTCAGACTGTGACTGCTGACTGCTATTTTAAATCCCTCAACCCATGTGTGTGCCTGTCACACTGCCCTGGGGACTTGCTGGCTTTGTGTGCTGGCCTCTGGGCCTGTCAGCTCAGTGCTTGTCACTAAGGGGTCGTCTGTGTGTCTTCCTGATGCCGCTAAGGCTGTGAGCCCCACCTTCAGTGTGTGTTGTCATTGGAACAGAGATAAGGATAGGTATTGGGACGTATGTGACACTTTTGAGGAATATGTGACACGGCCAGCTGTGCTTTGTATGTGCTTTGCAAGGACAGTTCAGCCATAGAGTATGAATTAAAACCTGGTGCAGGGTGGTTTTCTTTTGTTTGCTTTGGCTTCCTATTACTGAGGCTTTTGTAAAAGATAGTATGGATTAAAGATATACAGCCTTCCGTCTCCTTTATTTTAGGTTCAAAAAGGAGAGATTGAGATAAGATTTTCTAGAACCTGAAGCTTCCAGGAGCTTTTCATTCCAGAGCACATCTTAATTACTGTAAAGTGATAAATGTTTGACCCTTCCTCGGCCTGTCAAGCCAGAGGAAGGAGCAGGCAAAGCAGGTTCTATGTGGGGCTCGGCCCATCTCTTTCTTTTCCAGCCGGGATGGGGAGTGGTGTCCCCCAAAGATATGTTCACGTCCTAAGCCCCGGAACCTGTGGATGGGACCTTATTTGGAAATAGTCTTTGCGGTGTTGTCAAGGTAAGATGCGATTCTACAGGAGTAGGGTGACCCTAGTCCAATATGCCTGGTGTCTATCAGAAGAGGAGAGAGAGACAGAGACAGGCCTGTGCAGAGGGAGAACACCAGGTGAAGACACAGACTCACAGGGACAAGGCCCTGTGACGACGGAGGCAGAGACTAGAGTGATGTGTCTACAAGCCAAGGACTGCCAGCGATGCCAGAAGCTGGAAAAAACTAGAATCTTCCCTTAGAGGCTGCAGAGGGTACGTGGCCCTGCCACACCTTGATTTCAGACTTCTGATCTCCAGAACTGGGAGAGAAGAAACGCCTGTGCTTTAGCGCCCCCCATCTCCCGGTTTGTGGTACTTTGTTACAGCAGCCTAGGAAACTCACACATGGGCCTTCCCCCAACTCATGGCACAACCCCCCCCCCCCCCCCCCCCCGTTCCCAGGCTACCAGCTGGTAAAGATGGCCTCCGGCTTCGTGAAGGGATGGGTGTTAGAGTACCTTCCTTGCCCCAAGGCATTTGGCTAAGTACCAGTTTCTTCCCATGGGAACCTGGGTCATATTTGATAGTGGAAGTCCATGAAAAAGAGAATTCAGACATAAATGAATGAGGTCTCTCCAGAAGGTGCAGCTGTCTTGATATGGCATTTGGCCCAACCTAGACTTACTTAGCATTATGATTTGAGATGGCCTTGTGCTTCAGTGAAGCAAGAGCTCCCTGCTATTTGTTTGCCTGCTGTTTTCTGCCATTTGTCTCTGGTCTTTTTTGGAAGTATGGACTCTGGTGGTTGGAAGGGAACTTAGAAGCCATTTTGCTCATTTCTTGGCAGCTTCCCTGGAAAATGCTTTCTCTGGCACTGCCAAGTCTACAAGGGTGACAGGCAGAGTGGGGGAATAGAAATATGAGGAAACAGGACGCAGGGACTTTTGGCACCATTGCCGCAGGAGTCATTTGCAAATCTTGGGCCAGAGCTGCCTTCGTGGCTCTACTGGTGCAGCACGGCTGTCCCCAGCACAGGTGTTCAAAGATGCCTAGTGAGCGAAGGAATGAATGGGACAGTGACGCTCGGAGCAAGTGAATGAGTGCAGTAATGGGCTTTCTTTCCATGGCTTTGGTTTAAAGAGGAAATCTGTGGTTGGAGCCCTTGTGCACTGCTGGGTGGAATAGAAAACGCTGCTGGTGCAGTGGAAAACGGTCTGGCCGTCCCTCCAAAAATTAAACAGAAGATTACCATAGGATCCAGCAATTCCACTTCCAGGTATCTACCCAGAAGAAGTGAACGCAGGGGCTCAAATAGGTATTTGTACACCCGTGTTCACAACTGCGTGATTCACACTAGCCAAATGTGGAAACCACCCAAGTGTCCATCAATGGATGAATGGATAAACAAGATGTGGTCCATCCAATCAGTGGAATGTTACTCAGCCTTAAAAAGGAAGGTCGTCTGACACCTGCTACAACATGGCTGCACCTGCAAGGCATCATGGTCAGGGAAATCAGCCAGACACAAAGGACGGATACTGTGTGACTCCACTTGTATGAGCTGCTTCGAGCTGTCAGATTCCTAGAGACAGAAAGTAGGGTGGGGGGGCACGGGCTGGGGGAGGGGTAGGGGCCACGGGCTGGGGGTGTAGGGAGGGCACGGGCTGGTGGGTAGGGAGGGCACGGGTTGGGGGGGTAGGGAGGGCACGGGCTGTGGGAGGGGAAGGGGGGCTAGTGTCTAATGGGGACAGAGTTTCCCTTGGGGAAGATGAACACTTCTAGAGATGGATGGTGGGGATGGCTGCACACCAACCTGAATGTACTTAATGCCGCCCAGCTGGGTGCTGAAAAATGGTTAACGTGGTAAACTTGATGTTATGTGTACTTTCTCACAATTAAAAATGAAGCCGTCTGCATGTGTGCCAGGGTTCTGGCATTTGGGTGGTGTTCCCTGCTCCCACCCTCCTCTGAGGATGCCACTCTGGAGATTCACATCAGGCCCTTCCAGGTCAAGACAGTTTGAGGACCACCATGCGAACCTGACCCCACAGGGTGGTCCAGCCCTCTCCTCCTTCCATGAGGATTGGCAAGGTGGCCACAGCCCCAGGGGACCCCCGCTGCTCCCGGGGCTCACCCCAGCTTGGTAGAGGGAGGAAGATGCTTCTCTTCAGGTCTGGAGGAGAATTCACCAAATAATAAATCACACACGTTACCCAGACTGAGATTGTGGGAGCCTTTCTTTTTTTTTTCAATACACAGAAAGTTTGGTCTATTCTTTAAATTAGGAAATTCAACTACAGACTTTAAATTATTATGCATCTGTGGTCTTCCTCATTAAGATATTTTTGTTCATCTTTATAACAGGCAGATAAAAATGTAAAACAGATTTAATAAGTGAACACAGTTGACCAAGCCATTCCATATAAGATAATGCTTGAGAGAGAGGGGCTCCCCGACGAGACAGGGCCCCGGGTCTGAAGACGCACAGAAATGAGAGCAGCGATCTGCACCCCACACCCCATGGAAAGGCAACCTAGGGACTAAACAATCGCCGTGTACAGGAGGCAACTTTGGACAGCAGCAGCAAGGCTTTGTGTCTACAACAGAGGATGAAAAGAAGCCCGTGAGCATAGCATTACTCAGTGTATATTCTTCAATTTAAACATTTCCAATTTCAGTTCTTGTCTGAGAACACACAGACCCTCAACAAATTGAGTTGCCCTGTTTGTTGTTGTTTAAACAAGCACATTAGGGAACAATTTACAAATGGGAAACATTCTCAATGTGCCCTTTGGAAGAAAGGGATGGCTTTAAGTTGTCGGTAGCTGGCATTTTAAGTGGGATTTGCTTTTCTAACCGAAATTCCTTTGCCCGAGATTTGACTACTCCTGCTCAGGGGTGACATGGCAGTAATGTTAACAGCGGGGACCGAGCACGCTTGGGACGCCGCCTGCCCGGAGGCACACAGACACAAGTGGAGGCAAGGCAAGCCCTGGCCAGGGGCTGCGGGATGGGCACGGGATAGGCGAACCAGCCTTGCCACTGGTCCAGCTGCTGCTCAGCTGCTGAGCGTGCCCCTCCACCCCTCAGCTCCCAGCTGTCCCCCAGCGGCTCAGCCCCAGATCCGAGCGACAGGCACCTGTACTAGCCGTGGTTGGACCCCAACCTCCTCCCTGCAAAATGTGAGACAGAAGAATTCTGAAGGTAAAAGAACCTCTGCTCTTTCTGCATTTCCCACCCCGGTTGTCGCGCATTAGAGGAAAACTGAGGCTTGGCACGCCGCGTGCCCACACTTCCAGGAGAGGCTCCCGAGGGAACCGTCTGGGGAGCCCAGGCCCAGCTCTCCCCACCTGCAGACCAGGTGCTCAGCCGATGACGTGGCAGAGCTGAACTCCTCAGCCTTCCGCACGCACCATTATAGCAACAGAGACGAGGGAACATCGCTCCCAGGGGCTTGGCCTCCCCGAGGTCGCCGTAGGCGGCTGCAGACCCAAATCCATGCCCTCGTGGGTCACAGTTATCCTTGAACAGGATCCGAAGAGTGCTTTGCGCTTTGGCGGCTGGTGACTGAGAACTTTTCCCAGTCGCTTTATGGGCGTCTCAGCGACAGCTTCTTGGCATTTGCCAAAGCAGAGCGGGAGTCCAGGTGGAGGCACCCAGGGGGCTGGGGTCTGCGCTGTGGCCGCAAAGGCTCCTCCTGGGTTTGGGTGGTGCGTCTGTCTCCGCTTTCTTTCTGACTCTCTGCATTCTTCCCCACCTCCACCCGTGGACCTGGCTCTCCTGGAGCTGCTCTGGGGATTCTGGATCATTCCAGGAGGTCAGGCATGGCAGGCGGCCTGGCTTCGTGCTCTTGAAGTTGGGGCTCTGACAAAGAAAGCCTACCCACTGGCCAGAATTCAGGACTTGGAACTGGAGTTGGAACCAAAGGAAACCGAAAGCAAAACTCCCCCTTCGGCCTTCGGCCTAGTGGAGGGAATCATTCTCATCAATACTTTGGTATTTTCCTTTTAAGTAAAAATTCCATCCAATGGTGTTTTTTCCTCTATAGGCAGGGGTCTCAAAGTGCAAATGTTCCAACTGTTCCAACTGTAATTGCTCCGGCCTCGCGCCTGCCCTCCCAGGAACTGTGCTGGGAGTACGGAGGATGGAGCGGACTCGGGGGAGGGGAGCAGTGCGGGGGAGGGTGTCCCAAGCAACCAGAAGAATATTCTTGCAGTCTAGTTCCCTGAAAAAAACCCTGCCGCGATAAATAATGAAATTTCAAAATGAAAACACCCGATAAGAGAAATGGAAATATCATGCCGTTAAGTAGTTCCTTATTCTTTAGATATGCATCTGGTCCTATGTGCACGTACACGTCTATACGCGCACACACGTGGCTACGCACACATGCACACACAGACTGACTGCACGTGTCCTGGGGAGGGGGTGCTGGGCCAGTGGACCATCTGGGCGGGAGCATCCTTCCTGCAGAGCGGTGCTCGCCTGTTGTACCTGTTGATCCAATTGCTCTGCAGCAGGTGCCACGAAGCTCTCAATAACCCGAAAGCAGCCCTCTGCCGCACTGCACAGCCCAAACAGGGAACATCTGGTGGAATTACAGTGTTCGTTTAAAAAAGCTTCCATAGAAAAAGGGGGGAACACAACTGTTCTTGCTCTCTGGTCTCTCCTTCCTCCTCCTCCCCCTCCTGGTCCTCCTGAGTAAGAAGCCTAGAATGGATTGGCTTCTGGCAGGTGCCTTCGAGCATCTTCAGCGGCGTGGCGGGCCCTCCTCGTGGCCGGTGCCCTCGCCCGGCCCGCCCGGGTGCGTGTGTGTGCGGGGAGTGCGCGTGCCGTGCCGAGAGCAGTTCAGCTTAGAGGGACGTCTCCACGCTGTGGAGCGGGCTCGCGGGGCCGGAAGAAAACACTGACGAGGTAGCTGACTTGGTGCCGCGCGTAGTCAGGTAGACGCCGCTGTCTATGGCGTTGTTGTTCTGGTTGGGGGAGGGTGGGGGCGGGGCCCGCAGGCGCTCCTCGTTCTCGTCCACGTCCGTGTCATCGATGAGTGGGATGTTGTGGGTGTAGTCATTGATCAGAAACTCGGGCGTCGCCATGAAATTATGGATGGAGGTCTTGGATTCCGGTTTCTCCAGGCCTTCGTAGAGGGAGCTACGGAATGCTTTCACCACCCGGATCTGGAGGGGGAGGGGGAGGGACAGGGAGCAGGAGGGAGGGGAGGGGGAGGAAGGAAGAGGGAAGGAGACCATCAGCGGTGAGTTCCGCCCACATCCATGGCAGGGGTCACTGCGTGACAAACGTTCGTCTTTTGGAACAGTCAGAGCCCTCTGCCCCGCTGCAGTCTCCCTCCCGTCACCTGATGCACATGCAGGACAAATGGCAGTGGCTTTCTCTAGGCTGACCTGGGCAGATGTTCTGGAACTCAAGAACAAGGGATTCACGGGACTCCTGGCTGCTCCCTCCCACCCCTTCCCCTGCACTGGTTGGGGGGGATTCCAACGTGGGAGCCCAGAAAGATGACTGGGCAAAGGGAAAGTGCTGGACAGTGGGCTCTCCACTTTCTCTTCCCAGAGAGTCCAAGGAACTTTCTGGCAAGAGAAAGTCCCCAGCCTATGGGCACACTGCAGGCCTTTCTCGAGTTGGTCCCCCTCCCTGGCTTCTCAGCGTCCTCTCCTCTGTCTCCCAGCTCCTGTGGCAGCAGCCTGTGCTGGCCAGGTCCAGACACATCTGCCCATCACTCTCCGTGCTGCTAAGTCCAACGGCCCTTCTGTGTCTCCATCTTATTTGATCCCCCAGGGGCCGCCTGCCCCTCTGTCTGGGAACTTCTCCTGGCTCCCCTGACACTGCCCCTGTCTGGCCCTCCTCCTACCTCACCGGTTTCTCTGTCTTCATCTCCTCCATTGCTCGTTACTCTTGTCCCAGAGTGCCCAGAGCCCTGGCCTGTCCCTGTCCCCCTCCTCCCTGTGCATACCCCCAGGCTCACCTCCTCGCCCTGGCCACAGCTCTGGGCTCATCTGGCTATAACCAGGGACTGCGGCCCAGGCCCCTCGTCAGAGCTCCAGGCCTAAGAGCCTGCCAGTCCCCCATCTGGAGGCATCCAAGATGGAAAATGGCCCCATTTTTAATTTACACCGACCAAGCCTGTCCTGCTCGGATGTCCTGATTCACCAGCTGGATGCATTTGATCTGGTTGTCATTTCCCTTCTCAGACCCTTCCATCCTGCATCTCCTGCCATCAGAGCCCTTTGTACTCTGCTGATACCCGCACCTCCAGCCTTTCTCACCCTCTTCCTTTTCACTCTCCAAGCCACACAACTTCTTTCAATCCCTGGAATTTGGTTGGGGGCCATATTCTTCCCCCACTCACATTTTCTACACTTTGTTCCCTGGTTGCCCCACTGGCATCTGCAGACCTCAGATCAGCACAAGTGCCCCCTGCCCGGGGAAGAGCTTCCCACAGTGCCCTGCTCCCCAGCTACCGAGGCCCCAGCTGAGCTCAGGCACCCCTGACCTCCGTACCTCCCACAGGACCCTGCTCTCAGAACTAGCCCCTTGGCCTCCACTGGCTGCCCTGCCTTCACCTCCACATGTGCTCAAGTCTCACCGGGTTTGCTGCCTCTCTCTGCTCCTTCCTTCAGCCCCCAGCCTGGGCTCCCTCATGTTTCTAGAAGGCAGAATCAATGGGAAGCCTTCAGCTGGGCCCCACACTAGCCAGCTGGCCCTGTGCTGAGATGCGGAGGCCAGAGCCTTCCTATGTGAGTGCGTGGACACAAAGTGAGTTCTAAAGCCATTTCCAGGTCCAAGGTTCTAGGGTTGGGTTTTCTTGGTTTAGACAAGGTGTTGGCAAACTGTGGCCCAAGAGCGAACTCTGGCCCTCAACCTGGTTTTGTAGATAAAGTCTTATTGGGTACACAGCCATGCCGTGTCCTCTGAACGACATGTCCAATGTTCATGGCTGCCCCCTGGTTTAGACCATGAATCCCTTTCAGCCCTGCAGCGTCCGGATCCCGGGGTCAGCCTCGCTCAGCCAAGCTCAGTGCTCCTAGGTCAGTTTAAACCAGGAGAACCTCACAATCAAGTGCAAAAAAAAAAAAAAGAGCCAAAGGGCTCCATAAAATTGGAATTTTCTGATTCCATGTCTTAAATCCAGTTAGGATTTTCTCTGAATTTGGTAAAGCCACATCTTCCAGATCGTAGATGGCCATCATTTGCTGTCGGCCCCTTCATTCCCCAGACTGGCTTCTGAGACCAGGGTGACACAGAAATTGACAATCATTTGACATTTTTAATGGAAAGAAACAATTCACTTTTTGTAGCTATGGCAGATGTGGCCTCATAATTTGGGCCTTTTCTGGTGCCAGGATTGTGGGAGAGCCAATGGGACACTGGCTGTGGCTGTGTGGTGGTGGGGGATCTACTCCGGCTGTCAGCCACCCCCTCAAGCTACAGAAATGGGAGCAAGCAGTGTGCTGCCGCCCTTGACCCTGGAGGCCTTTGTGGTAAGTTTGCCAGCAGTGCCCCGGTGCCCCTGGCTACATCCTTTCCCCTCACCTGGACCTGGGTCATGTGATCAGGCCAGGCCCCTGCTCAAACTCATCCTCAGCTCTCCCAGAGGGTGGCCGGCTCTTCCCTCCCCAGCTTCTGTTGCTCTGGCCTGGAAGGCTCCTTCAGGGACCTCCTCCCAGGTGTAATCAAAGACTCACTTTGATGCCCCTCACTAGCCTCGTTTGCTGCCTGTCACCAGAGCCTGGCGCAGAGCGGCCGCTCAATCACCAGCAGAATGTGCCAGGGCTGCCCACTCCAACGTGCGCCATTGGCTTGAGTCATCCTGAGCGTCTTAGAGCTGACGGTGAGTCAGCTTCCCTCCAGCTTCCATTTCCCTGCATGCAAATCTTGGGCTCTTAACACATGGCTTGGGATTGGTCTTATGATGGGGCGTTTTCAGGCCACTCCACGCTGAAAGGCACAGTCAAGCCCCGGGACACGGGTTTGTTGGGAACTGGGAAACGTTTCTAAGAGAGGACCGCCCTGGAGGCCTGAGCTCGCACCTGGGAGTCTGAGGACATCCCCACGGTGGAGTTCAGTGCGTCCCTGCGAAAGCCTGGTCACAGCTGGGTGGGTTCAGTGCTCTTCCCCAGTGTGTGACCCTTACTGCCTCCTGAAGCTCCTCTCCTGGCCTGGGACTGTCCCAGGGGCCAGGGCAGGGTCCTCAGGCCACCTGTCCATCTCTAGGACGCCCAAAGGGATGTCATTGCCCTCAAGGCTGTGAGTGCCACCCACAGCGCACAGCCCACCTCGACGCCATCAATGCCCCGTGCACCGCGTCCACCTGCGTCTGCTGCTCCTATACCACCCGTCGATGGCTAACGGGCCTCTGGAACTGCAGGAGGTCCAGGAGGACCCTCAGCCTTGACCCCTGCCGACCCTGCCCCTCGCCTAGTCTTCACATCGTGGTGCAGGGCTCTGGCTGAAACTTGGAGGCACCAGACCCAGTGCCGTACGTCAGCGTGTCTTGGGGCCCCTCTTTCCCAAACCTCTCCAGGGTGGAGCCCCGAGCGCAGAGATGCCCCCTGCCTGGTCCCTGGATCTTTCCCGGGCTTCAGCCTGTGTGGCTGCCGTCCCTGGGGTCTCTGGTCCTTCTCTCTGACCGCTGAGTCAGGCCCTGCCCTTGCTGTGTAGAAGCAGGGACTCCAAACATCCCAGCAGCTGCTGAAGCTGCTCTGGGTCCTGACTGGTGGCGTGCACACTGGGCTGCGCAGTGTAGCACACCCCCAAGTCCAGGTTACTGTAAGAGAATTTAAAGGTAAAGAAAGACGTGAAAAGCACCGGCCAGTAAAGAGGACGTCTAGATTATAGCCAACAAGGAGCAGGTGTGGCTGGGGCTGGGCGCTGTCCCATGGCTTCCCTCCCCTTTCCGAGTGAGGCCTGTTGCACCCCACCGCCTGGCCTCTGACACTGCATCCTGCTTCCTCCTTTGCTGCCATCTCTGTCCCCCTCGTCTAGGTTACTCTTTGCCCCTCTCTCGGGGCTGCAGCCCCTCCAGCTGTTGGTATGCAGGGGCCCAGCTTCGTTTGGCCCTGTTCTCTTCCGCCCCCACTCCCCAGGGACCTGTCCACTGGGCGCCCCGTGCTCCCCACACCCACCCCTGCTTCCAGGTCCCCCTGCTGCTGCCCATCCACTATCATGGCCAAGGGCCCCAGGGTTGTCTGGGCCTCTTCTCCATCCACA
The DNA here is from genome assembly GCF_964165515.1 of Mesoplodon bidens. Classification (NCBI taxonomy): domain Eukaryota; kingdom Metazoa; phylum Chordata; class Mammalia; order Artiodactyla; family Ziphiidae; genus Mesoplodon; species Mesoplodon bidens. Next base: position 1,138,648 of record NC_138163.1, read on the forward strand.
TCCATGCATTTCCTGGGTGCTTCTAGCCATCTGCCTGCTAAGGAGCTCCCACCTCAATGTCCAGACTCAGGGCTCTGCCTGCTTCTTCAACTTTACCTCCCACCCGCCACGTCTCCTCCCTTGTCTCCCTGTTGCCACCCTTGACGTCCACAGTCTCTTCTCAGCATGGCAGCCTGAGCAATCTTTTCCAGCGGAAGTCAGAGCGTGTCACACCTTCCACTGGTCCAAACACTTTAGTGGCTGTGTCTCCCTCAAAGGAAAAGTCCTGCCAGGGCCTGCCTCGGGCCATTCTCTTCCTCTTTCTCCTTTACCCTCTCCAGCCTCCCGGCTCTTCCTCAAGCCCGACACTCCTGCCTCAGGACCTTTGCACTGGCTGTTCCCTCTGTCAGGAAGGCTCTTCCCCAGTGAGCCTCATGGCTCCCCCTCAGCTCTTTCCATTTACAGCCACAATCCACTCATCTCCCTCAGCACCCCGGCACCTCTTCTGCCTTCTTTTCTCCCCAGTATGGTTCACTTTCAAACACCCCACACATCCCATTATCCTCTCCTCTGTCTCCTGTCACTGGAACATAAGGCCCCTGATGTCCCCAGCACCCAGCACAGCATCCGCATGCAGCAGGGGCTCAGTAGATAGGTGCTGGGAGTAGGCGGCCCACACAGCCTGGCACGTATCTCCCACCATAGCTCCCCCGACCAGTGCTCTCTGCCCACGTTGCTCGGAAGAGCAAGCCTGAGTGTCCCCCAGGGCCATCACCCCTGCCCTGTCCCCCGCCTACACTCTTCTTCCACCAGATCATCCCCTGTTGGCCTTGTCTCCTTATTTGGAACTCAGCTCACAAATCATCCTCTGAGAGGCCGTCCCGGACAACCTTTATCTAAAATAGTGCCGCTAATGTTTCTCTCGTTCCGCTTCCTTTTCCTCTGAGGCCGGTGACCACCTGCACTCAGCGCAAACTTACTTCTCTGTTGTTCGCTGCCCGGCCCTCGCCCCCGCATGTGAGCCCTGGCCTGTCTTCCCCTCACCGTGAGCTCCATTAGCGGGGATGGGGCACGTGATGCTCCAGACCCGCAGGACTACCCCGGCCACAAGGAGAAAGGATGCTTGTGTCAGACTCTGCCATGGGACCATGCTACTGATGAAGAGTTGCAAGCAGAAGGGGTGAGAGTCACGGCTGAAAGTGGATGTACCCCGCTTTCGTTTTGAACTTTAATCGCTTGCGTTTGCAATGTAGGTGTTGGTGGAGGCGGAGAAGGGACGTGAAAGCAGGGAGGAAAGCGAAGGATGAAGGAACACCCAGCCCCTTAAAGGAAAAGAAAAGGAGAGAAAAATAAAAGCAAAGGCTACCGAACAACAATGACAATGGCCACAACAGAAACAGGGTCTGACACCTTCGTACTGTGGGAGGAGCAGGCCCTGGGGGTGGGTCGGCACCCTCTGAACCCTCCCTTCTGTCTCACTGTGAAGCTCACAGAACTCAGAATTCTTCCATCCAACTCCTGCCCTGTCCTTCCGTACCAACCACTGTCCAGAGCCTTCTGGGGGAGGAAGGAACCTGGCAGCTTCCCTGGCATCGGGGCTTTGGATTTAGAGCAAATTCCGAACACAGCAGCCAGGGAGAGCCATGGTGCCTCCATGAACTTTAGGTTCCCAAGTCCCACGCCCTCCCCGTAGGCATGAGGGTGCATCATGACTTGACAGCAACACAAAGACGTGTGTGTGGTGATGGACCCACAATCACAGGGGGGGCAAGGGGGAAGGCTCCCTTTCCTCACCGCGGAATTAGGAGACGTGAAAATTCACACTCCAGAGTTGGCCCTTTCACTGAAGGATCGTATCCCAAACCAAAGACACGGCTTTGTGTGTGTCGGCAAGCCGGAAATGCTGGTGGCTTGTGAGTTTTGGGAAGATCACCTCCCATTCTGTGGGCACGCATGTGTGCCCAGGACCGGGACAGGCCAGACTCAGTGGCCAGCGTCAACAAGATGTCGCGCCGAACTGACCCAGGCATGGAGAGTCCTGGGTTTCTCAGGGGCTCAGCCTTGCCTCTCATCCTGGTTGTCTCCAGCTGCAGGGCCTCAAATAAGTCTCCTGAGCTTCCTGGGACCTGTTTCCCAGCCCCAGGAGTCGGCCCGGAAGTGTCTACAGGGGAGGGCTCTGGATCAGGGCTTCCAGGGTCTGCCTTAGGCTGCAAGCTGGCATGTGCTTTAGGAATTGCCTGGAAGGTTCTTCCATGTGCTAGGGTGCCTGGCTGCAGGAAGGCTCGGGCAGGGCTGATACTGTTCCTAGAGCTGACCAAAAATGCCAATACACGATTCCCAGAAACCCACGGGGGCAGACTTGCCTCGAAATCAATGGATTTCCTGAGAAGGAAGCATATTCCAGCAAACAAGACAGCTTTCACTTTGCAGGGCTCCTTCCTCAGTGGGGCTGGCTTAACTACTGCTCTGGGAGTGTGTGAGGGGCATGTCTCCCCAGGCTCCAGAAGGGTGTGTGCACGGAAGCCCCGGGGTCTCACCGGGCTGGGCTTTGCCAAGTTGGCAAAAGCCAATTAAAATAAAGCAACTGCCATGATGTTTTCGGTATGGTTGATCAGAACTGAACGGCCCTGAGGGAGTCCTTCTGGTCACATCTGACCAAACTCACCACCTGCCCCTGTGACAGTAATCGTTGGAGTACAGAGGCCCAGTGTTGCTGCTGCAGGGCCAGGCTGCTGGGGAACAGGCTGTGGATACGAGGCTGGGGAGGGCCTGGGTGTGTCTGTGTGGCTGCCCTCGCACCTGGGGGCAGCCATCTGGCGGCCTGGGCTTGCTGCTCATTAGTAAACCTGAGTGACGAGACACCTCCTGTCTGCCTACACCTTGGGGATCCTGACAGCCAGCTGGGGAATGAGGCTGAGCTTCCTGAAGAATTATTGTGTGAGAGTGTGACTGGGGCAGGAATGAGGGTGACTGACACACCAACAGGGGACAGGATTTCACACCCCCTTCCTTTCCAAAAGGCTGATGATGGTTAGTAAAGAATGCTTGTTCCTAAGCCACTCAGGTGGGTGGCCTCAAGGCCATGCATGGCTGAGGTCCCATGAAATGGCTGTGGTGGGGCAGCCACTAAACCAGGCAGGACAGACGGCTGAGTGAGCAGTAGGGAGGCAGCCAAGGCCATTCTGGAGCCGGGAGGTCATCATGTGTGGCCAGGGGAGTGGGGACCGCGTTGAGACTCCCGACTCCAGAAGCAGCAAAGACCCGTGTGCACATGTGGGCATGGGAAGCCTGGGGGGGTGTGTGTCAGAGGTCAACTACGAAGTGTGCATGGCCGTGAATGTGGGTGCGCTGAGCCCCGAGGGTCATTGCACCTTTAGCCTCCCCCCATCACTCCTCTGAGGGGCTCTCCTCCCCCTCGGACTCTAGCCACTTCTTGCATTGGTGTTACCTGCCGGGGCCTGCACTGGGCGAGCAATGTCACCTGTCACTCTGGCCTTCAGGCTCCTTGTCCACACCCAGGCCTTCCACCTACGCAGCCTGAGGTTCTCATTGGAAGTGATGTTGGGCCGAGACTGGCCGCGGTGCTCAGGATGAGGCGCAGCCGGGCCAGGGGGTAGGCAAGGAGGACAGCAGACTTCCTGAAGGAGCTGGGTTTTCCTGAGGAAACCTCGTGCCCCGTGACCACTGCACCCTGCCTTTCTTCTGGTAAGTTCTGAGAGAGAGACTGAAGGCCTAGGGCTGTCCTCCACTCTGCCAGGCCTTCCCCTGACTCGTGCGATGTGGGTGCCAGGCTTGGTGATTTCTCGGGGTCTTTGAAGCTTGGACTGGGAACCGGTGATGGTGGCAGGAAGTGGTCTTGGTTGGCAGCTTCTGGAAGCAGGAACGTCCCCTGGTGTCACCTGGCCCTCCATCCAGCATCTTCCTCCACAGCGGGGTCCTTTCTGAGGGGCAGTGGCTCAGCCTTGTGAGTCAGGACATCGGGACCCTCCTCAGGCAGAAGGCGCTCATCTCCCAGTGGCACGTGGTGTGGAAGGAACAGTGACCCTTCTTCTGGCCAGGAGCTACTTAGGTCCCCCGGGAGCGGCTCCTACCCCACACTGCTGGGCTCCCGGCAGTGGGAAGGGGGACAGGACAGGTGGCCACAGAAAGAAGGAAGGTAGTAGGAGCCAAGAAAGAGACAGGAGAAAGAGGCTGTCCCCAGGGAGGAAGCCTGAGGCACCCAGAGAGCGTGGCCTCAGCAGGAGCGTGGGGAAGGCCTAGGAGTGAGCAGAGGAGGGACGGGCTGCCTTCCCCCAAGTCGACAGACAGGCGGATGGACAGACAGACAGAGAGGAGGCACAGAGAGAGATGGCAAAGGAACACGTGAAGGAAGTGGCAGGGGAGGGCTTCCCCAGGTGGACTGGTGCCAAGTACCCCGTGGGACAAGCTCTCCAGCTCACCTGTGACGGCCGTCAGCCAGTGTCTGTGGCCCCGGGTGGGTGGCTCAGTGAACATTCAAGGGAGCTGGACATGTGTGTGGCCTGTGGGATGGGGAACACGCTCGTGTGTGTGTGTGTGTGTGTGTGTGTGTGTGTGTGTTTACGTGCGCGCTGTTTCCAAAGGGGACAAGGTGGCCCCAGTGGGGACCAGTGCAGCCCACATCCCTTCCATAAAGGGCAGAGTGGTCTGAAAGGACAGCTTAAGCAAGAGGAGGGACGCCCTCCACTGGGGACCTCTTACCAGTTCCTAAAAAAAAAAAAAAAAAAAAAGAAGAAGAAGAAGAGAAGAAAAAACAAAAAAGAAAACACAAGGCAAAAGAAAAAAGGAAACGAGAAGAAATCAAGCAAAAAGAAAATCCCAGAGTCTGGTGTGGGAAAAAAGCATAGTTAACAACTCCCGTCCATGGGGAGGTGATGTGTTCACGGAGGTGAGAGTTGCCGGGTCCCACTAGAAGGAAAGGAAACAGGCAGCAGTGAACCATCCTGGCAGGGGCTCTGGGCTCATACTTGAAGGTGTATTGTTTGGCTTTTGAAATCTCGAGTTTGCTGTGAGAAGCAGGTGGCCCTGGGGGGCAGTGGGGGGCCCACACTGTTCCTTGCATTGTTTCTCACTATGGGGACCGTGGGGTGGTGGGCTCAATGGTCTAGTGGCTTTCCCTTTGTCTTTGTAAAGAAATGTGAGCAAATATGGAACTTTCTACCTCTTTAGGACAGCCCCTGGGTTCCTTTTAAAATGTGACAGACATGGCGGGAACTTTTTGGAGGGACGTATAGAAAGGAATCAATTTCTCCCAGCTTCTCGAAGGAAGAAGGAGAGAGAGTATGGACCAGATCACGTTAAGACCTTCCAATCCTGAGGCCTGCTTGGAAAGAGCGAAGATGCGCTGGGGACAAAAGGAAACGTGGCCGAGGGCGGGCTCGAGGCATGAGGAGGGCTCCTGGGGACACTTCTAACGCCCGGTGGCTTAGGTGTACTGCCTTTGGAAACCACCTCAAGGAGAGTTCTGGAAGCTGCTGCTTTAGTCCCAACTGGGTGGGCTGGGTTCTTCCACGGCGAATGACGCTGCAAAGGCACTCGCCTCTCCTTCCAGTCCCTGAGGGGCAGCCCTGAGCCTGCGCACCTCCCTCGAGCTGCCCCGCAGAACACTGACCAAGGCCCCAACCTGACTGACACCAGACACCACCAGAAGCGGCCCAAGTTCATGAAGAACCATCAGCAAAGGCAGACAATTTCAAGAAAAGAAAAAACCAGCGACAGAAGGAGCACTAAACAAAACCCCCCAAACCAAAGAAAAGAACAGAAGGTCCAGCAGTGCCATGGATTCAGTACATTTCATAAGAGGATATGGCTTTAGAGAGACACACCGTCTGGGCGGGAAGGACTGAACAGTGCGATAAAGAAAGAACGGAAAAGCCTCGGTGAGCGGAGGATGCAAGACTGGAAAAAAAGAGAAGGAAGAGGCAGGAGGCTTTTTCCTCCCCCAGAGATGCCATTTATGAGAGAAAAGGGGACTCAAGACTCACTCCCAGCGGCACTGGTGGGGTGGGCAGCAGAGAGAATTACGTGAGTAGGGGTAGAAAGATTGGTTACGTCATGGAGCTGGCTGAGGACCGAGGACCGCCGGCACACAGCACCCTGAAATGAACCGCTTCTCTTGAAGGTACTCACTACCTCCATCTGTAGGAGAGAAAATGAGATAAAGGTTGGCTTGCACTGTAGTCCCCTCGACCGCACGGGGGTGGGGCTGGGTGGGGACGGGGGCCACACTGGGTGCATATCGTGACAGCAAAGCCTCACTGAGGTCGCCTCGGTGCTTCTGCTGGGGCCGAGGCCGAGGCCGGGTCTGGCCTCTGCGTCATCCACCAAGAGAGGCTTTGCTGAGCAAATGATTAGCGCTCAGAAGACCTGGCGCGCGGGGGTTGACGATGGATTGGGCACACCGCAAACACTTTAGAAAGAGCCATTTGCATTCACGATATGAGCCTTGCAAGCCACTCATCAATAAATACCCTTCCCTGGCCCGTCCTCTGTTCACATTGCCATAAGCGGGGCCGTCACTCTCCTTCTGCGGCTCATCCAAGTGACTAGGGGGCACTCCGTGGGAAGTCTCAGGGTAAGGATGGATTTTAAAAGAGGGGGAGGGGTTTCCCCAAAGCTCCTGCTTTGTCTCATCAGAATGCCTTCCCACAGAGCCACAGGCAGGGCAAGAGGGAGAGTGGAGAGCCTGGGTCTGGGGAGCAAAGATGGCTTTACTTTGTCCCCCACCCTTAAAGCCTCCTAGGAGCCTTCACGAAATGAGAGCCATGGGGGTGAACTTGCCAGAGAGGCAGTATCTTTGGATTTCCCGACCCGCCTTTGGCTGGCAGGGGGGCCTGGGGGTGGAGCAAACCCAGGCGTGGGGTCCCAAGGAATCGTGGCAGGGTGGCCACTGTGAATGTCCCCCCATCAGAAGACCGCGTGTCTAGATTCTGGGAGGCCAGCCTGCTGTGGCGTACTTTGGGCCGCTTCTTAGAGAATGCCCTCTTAGTGGGGAGTGTGTGTGGAATCTTTGGCCTTAGAAGGTGGATCTGATTTCTAGAAACTGCCACATAGTTCATTGGATGATGTGAGCAGCAGAGCAAGTATGCGTTTCTGGAGCCCAGAGCACCCTGGCTGCCTGCTCTGGGCCCAAGGACACGGCCCCCACCCCCAAGCCCCCAAGGGGCTACATGGTAGCCGCCAGGTTCCGTGGTGTGTCTGACATGGGGCCGGGCTCTTGGAAGAAGGCAGCTTGAGTGCTCAGACTCCCCCCATCCCAACCAGAGCGAAGATGGACGTCACTTCAACCCTTGGACGCGCTGCCAGACAGACTAATTGTTGTGTACGCACCGCTGAGCCCCCTTCTGCCCAGCAGAAGTAAGGCACACTGAGTGCCCACGGGGACTGGCACAGTGCCGAGTGCCCCAACACACTGAAGGAAGATGACCCATGCCGTGATGTCGCTGTGTCTTGGGGGGGGGCATCTCCTCCCTAGATTGAGATGTTTCTAAGGCTACGGAGACAGGGGACTGTCTCAAGAGGGGACTCTTACTGTGGCAAAGGCGACAAGGGAAGGGAAAAATGCCTTTCCTGCCTCTGATTGGGCCTCTCCGCATGGTGTCCCGATGCGATGATGGTATCAGTCAAAATACCACAGAAGTATCCCTCCGCCCCACCCCTACCCTGGAAGCCCCCCACACTGGGCCAGGAACAAGGCCCAGTCACTGCTGAAGCTTCTCTTTGGTTTAGAATGGAATGCGAAACAGACCACGTCTTGAGCACTTCGAAAAGCTCCACGTCCTGCATTTGGAGGACTCTTTTATTCTGGAATGACTCCCTGCCTGGCTGCTGCATGGAATGATGGTGAAAGCAGGCAGCAGCTCAGGAAATGCCTTCACTTAGCAACATAAAAAGCTGTGCTGGTCTCCGAAATCTGGGGAGCAATTTTGTGTTTTGCCAAAGTTGGAAATCTAGGGCTGGCTGCCTAGAGAATGTTTCTCTTGGCATGGGGTGTATGCAACTTGAGGGGCTTTATTTCTCCTAGACTTTATTTCTGCTTTTCAAGCAGGTATTTTGAATCAAAATGAACAAACGCTCTTAAAAAGTGAACTAAAGCAACTGGTTGGTTCGGCATTCTTGAGAAGTGTGGTGGATTTGATGGGACAAAGTCAAGGGGAGGAATGAGTGGCTCCATGGAGAGGCCAGGGCTAAGGGATGGGGGAAGGAGACTTGGGTAACCTTGGGCAAGTCCCTTCTCTCTGGGCCCCATTTCCCCGTGTGGAAAGCAGGGACCCGACCAGCCCGGAACTGCAAGGCTCTGAGTGAGGGGACCCACTCTACCAACGGGGTGGCAGTGTCAGGTCCAAGAGCCCGCAGGCAGTAAGAAGACACAGACGCACAGGTGGCTGGGGCACCAGAGACCTCTTCCCGGACACCTAGGATCGGGGCAGGGCTGTGGTCTTGGCTGCTAGAAAAGCTAACACTGACTTTGGCTCATCGATGGAAGCAAATAGGCTCTGCTGCAGAACCCGCCCAGCATGACACACCAGAGCCCGTCGGGGCCAGGATGGGTGGGTGGGTGGGTGCTCACAGTTGAGCAGCCAGGAGGCCACGGGGAAAACCTGGACAGCTGGCGACAAAGGCTCCTCCCATTCTACTGGGCGCTCAGTGTTCTGGCCGGGCCCAAGACAACCTTCCCCCGCCACGCTGGCCAAGGCGCCTGGGACGCTGGGAGGGCTGAGCCAGAGGCCCGGAGAAGCCCCTTGGGACTCTGAGAAGGCGTCACGGGGCCGCCGTGGGATGAGGAGGGGCCCCAGGGGACACGGTGGGAGCTGCGGGGGCCTGGGGCCCAGACAGGGGCCAGCATGGAGGCACAGCAACGCGGGCGAGTGGAGTGGGAGTCTGGGAAGGCAGACGGGAGGCTGAGAGCTTCTGGCTGGGGAGCTGAGGCTGGCGCCTGGGGAGAAGAGGGGCGCCCAGAGACTAGGCCCCCAGGGCTTGTGTGGCAGCAGCTGGTGAGCCGCGTGCACTGGGAGGGCACTTTGGGCGCCTGGCATGGAAGATTCTTTGGGATGAGCCCATGGTGATTTGTGACAGGCTGGAGGCGGACACTGGGGAGAGCTGTGGTCTCAGGTCCTGGCCCAGGCCAAGGGGCCCACACGGGAAGTTGCCTAAGCAGGCGCCCGGTGGTGTTCTTCCTTCCGGTGGGTCTCGGGGCAGTGGGGCTGTGGGTCCAGGACAGAGCACGGAGAAAGGCCCGGGAGGAGCAGGGAGTGATGGGTGTCACACGCTGCCTATGTTGCAAATAGGCTGCAGGGGTCCAGGGTGGACCCCAGGAGCCTCAGTCCAGGCAGAGACGCGGGCAGCTGGAACAGGAAGATGCTGGGGGCGGGGCCGGAGGTGGCTGGACCGGGCATGCGCGTTCGAAGGGCCATGCCAATGTGCCAGGTGTGTGGGGATACGGGAAGAGGGTCTGGGACAGCTCCGGGGCTCTGGCTTGGGCAGTAGAAGTGACGGAGCCATGGATCAGGAGCTGGGGGGCGGGAGGAGGTGGGCTTGGGGAGGTGGGGCCTGGGTCTGGGCTGACCTGAGCCCAGAGTGGGTGCTGTGAGGCAGAGGAGAAAGTGGTGCGTGAGGGGCGCCTGGTCGCCATCTGGAGGCTGTGCGGGGAGGGCCAGGCCGCGGGGAACTGGCAAGAAGAGACCAGTGCCCCGGGACTGCGGGACTTCCAGCAGCTAGGGTCACAGCCAGGCGACAGGGCAGACCACGGTCTCAGTGGGAGGTGGGAGTGACAGGCAAGGAAGATGGAGAGGGGACAGCGAGCTGCCAGGAGAGCAGGGCGGACCGCACTTCCGGAAGGGCGCTGGGAAACAGTCTCCAAGCAGGAGGGATGGAGGGACGGGAGGATGTCTCGCAGACGTTGGTGAGAACTGCCTCTGGGGTGTTGAGGGCTGATGTTAGGCCATGATGAAGTCACCAGTGAGTGCCAGGGAAGGACACAGAGAGACAGCAAGTATGGAACATTCTGGCAAGAAGGCTGGCCGGGAAGAGTTGGGGGCAGGAAGCGAGGGTGGCTCTGTCAGGCAGACTCTCACGAAGCCTTTGCAAGTGCCCACAGCTGGGAAGTTGTCGTGGCTGTCGTCTGACTCTATAGAGGACAGCCACTGACGGCCTTGACCTTGACCAGCACTGATATTTGGAGATTGGGATGAACAGAACGGACCAACTTGGTGACCAGAGTTCACTTCCCAAATGAAGTCTTTCCACAGAATGCACAATATAACCCAATGAATGGTGAGCTCACCAAAGGCTATTTGAAACAGGCATCTGCCTCATCCCGAGAAGGCCCCTTCCCCATGACCTGGGGCGGCTCCCAGCAAAGAAAACAAGTCCCAGCAGCTATTCAGACAGTGGGTGGCCCGTGCCCCCATCTCCCTGAGATACAGCTCTGGGTCAGAGCACACGCTGTTAGCTGATACCTGTGCTCACTAGCGGGGAGGGCCACCTGGGCTCTGAGCGAGGCGTCAGGGAGGGGCCATCTTGGAGACATACTGTCAACTGGCACATCCAGCAACTGCCCTTGTGATCATGGCGGCAAGACCCAAGGGCTTCCCTGTTGCTCTCAGGCTCATTTCGCCCATTCTCTGCCTCTGGCTTGCTTGCCCCCCTCGCGAGGCGGGAGAGCCAGAGTGGCCGAGCAGCCTGGCGGCTTACCTGCGTCTGGATCCGGTTGAGGCCCCGGAACCAGAGGATCTGGCCTCTGCGGAGCTCCCGCTCGGCGTGGTCGATCTCTTCCTCGCCCTCAGCCAGCTCCTCGTCAGTCATCTCGTCCTTCCCGGGCCCGTGTCCCGCTTCCTTCAGGCACTTGAGCTGGCTGGTGGGGATGGTGGCGATGACCTGGGTCACCAGAGGTGAGGGACAGCAGGCAAAAGTGGCCATCAGAGGTGGGAGCTCTGCTGGGGCCGGGAACGGACGCAGGCTGCCCACCTCCCGCGGACCGAGGCCCAGGCCAGTGTGTGTGCCTGCCCCTGCACAGGCCCCGGCACTGTGTGCAGCTCTTTCCTCAGTGCTTGCTCCCTGCAGTGTGCGCGCCGGTGGATCCTCCTCCACCGACGCCCAGAGGAGTGGCTCATGCCACCTTCCTGCACAGCGTGTGATGTAAGGGACTTGCTTCACCAGACCGAGGTGTGGCCCTGGCCTGGCTCATGGGAGGGGACCTTTAGGCCCCTGCCTGATGAGAGGGTCTTGGTTCACCTGGGGCCAAGGGCAGGCAGGCTACACTGCCGGGGTGATTTGGGGCGGGTCCCTGGGTCGCATGTACCAGCTTGACCTCCAGGGCGCAGAGTTGAGTAACTAAGTCACACGGGCTCCCCAGGCCTCCAGGACGACTCCACTCAAGTCCCCGGACCGCACCGCTCAGGGGAGCTGCCCTGATGGTGGTACCCGTGCGTGTCATCACACATTACCACTGGGAGAAACTGCACTGCCATGCGACTCCCCTGGCGGGGGACCTGGGAGCTCGTGCCCGGCCTCTCCTGGACCCGCCCTATGTAAGCATGATCTTGGACACCTAGCCTCCAGAGAATAACACCTGCTGTTGAAGCCACCCTGTCTGTGTTACTTTGATGTGGTGGCCTTGAGACATTCTCTTTGCCCTCTGGAAGGTTCAGAGAGGTATTGTGTAGCTTCAAATATGTGAGCATTTTCCAAGCCACCCAATTCTAAGGCACGATTTTCAGCTCCTACAGTGGCAAGGGGAGTGGTGGGTGGTTTTGCTGGGGGCTGTGACATCCCAGCCATGGCCCTTTGCATGATCTCTGCTGAGGCTGTCACTTGTGGCCTTGTACCTAGGTCATGGCCTGTCCCAGAGGCAGGCTAGGGGATCCTGGGCTGCCCACAGTTCCCCAGACAAATGGGAAACGGGCAGGGCTGGGAAAGCCACCGAGGCAGACACTTACCTGTCCCCAGACCAGTTCCCCAACACCAACAAACAGGCACCAGAGCCACTGCTCCGTAGACAGTGGGGAGCAGCTGAAGGGCTTTCCGCCGAACTGGACGATGACAATCTGCGGAAGGGGGTGGCGGGAGGTGGGTCAGCACCTCTAGCCCTCGGGGCACCCCCTGTCCTGTGAGCCCAGCTCAGGGAGGCAGAAGGGTTGTTGGTTCACCCAGGTAGACAGGCAGTTCCTGGGAGCCTTCTTTTCTCTGGCCTCCGTCCCTTCATCCCCACCTCAGCCAGTGCCTAAAGAAGCTTCCCAGAGCAGCTGACCACAGGCCGTGGGTGCTGTGCCGGATGGGCACGTGGCCTCGTTTGGTGCAAGGTGCCCACTGACCCAGGCGCCCCGGACTGTCCCTTTTCCAGCCTTCGGGTGTGGCTCGGTCGTGTTAGCCACGCTCCCGGCTTCTGTGAACGTGATGCTTGAACGTGCATATGCCAGACACTCTGACCGGCCTCGTGCAGCCTCATGGCCCCTCCATGGGAGGAGTCGTCTTCCCGGGGTGAGCTTTTCAACTACAGACCAACTGGTCCCAAGCCCACACTCCAACTCTCTCTGTTCCTGGGCTCTCACCCTCCAGGCCACTGTCCCCCTCCCTAACCACCCAGGGCTGGGTCCCAGACCACAAGGTGGACAGCCCTTCACCCCAGAGCCCAGAAATTATTCACACCATCAAGTGCTCAGCCTGCCCCTCCCGCCTCAGCTCCTGCTCTGGGTTCCCCGCTCTCCTCCTGCCTGCTGACCAGCCCGGGTGCTTCCCCAGGTGGTCCCCGTGCCATGGCTGGCCCCCCTCTGAGAAGTGCAAGAAACCAACTCTCCTGGCCTGCTGGCCTCGCTCTACCTCACATTTTCTATCAATACGCCCTAGTTTTGAGCGCTCAGTGCCTCCTGGAGTTAAGGGCCTCCCGCCAAGGAATCGAGTTCTAGAAATGGGAGTGGCAGACCCGGAGGGACCTGCAAAAGTGGAGCCGCCCCTCCTACCTGGATGGCAAAGGTGCCCAGCACGATGGTGCAGAAGATGGGGTTGCCGAAGATGCCATGGAAGACGTTGCGCTCGCCGTGGATCTTGCGGGCGTTGATCTCGTTGAAGAGCTGCATCATGACGAAGGTGTTGAAGATGATGGTGTAGTGCTCGGAGGGCGGCGAGTGCAGGGGCGCGTTCCTCCCGCTGTCAATGTCGAAGAAGAGCTCCCCTGCAAGCCCAGGGCCGCGTGAGGGGAGCCGGGCCCAGGTGGGCGCGTCACCACCGGGCGACATGGGTGGAAGTCGTGAGCCCCCCAGCCCCCAGGCTAAGCAACGGGAGCTCACAGCCAAGGCCGGGTCCCGACCGGAGGCGTCTGGCACTGAAACCCCAGGACAGGGATGAAGACATTAAGACCCATTTGCACACTGGCTCGAGCTGGGGAAGGAACGGGAGCTGCAAGGCTCAAGGCAGGCTCGGCCCTCCTCTGTGCTGCCTCAAGAACGGCTCTCGGGTCAGCCATGACCAGCTTCTGCTCCCGAGATAGCAGAGAAAGTCCCCGTGAGAGGACCCCCAGGTGCTGCCATTTGGGGGCCCTCACGTGGTGACTCTTGCCCCTTGGCCACCGCCATGCCTGCACTGAACTTTGAGTCTACTCCCAGGAACGTGTGCTGAGAGCTAAGCCACCACGTGGTCAAGGGTCCCCAGACCCATGGAGGCCCTCTGATGTCAGGAAGAGAGGCCACACAGACAAAGCGACAAACCCGCCCCCATGTAAATAAAGGAATCTCCTAAAAGGAGCCGATGCCACACAGAGAACAAAACTCCCAGGACGGCAGGGAGGTGAGGGCCGAGGGGTCCTCACCGGATATCGGGTCCCCAGGTGCCCGTCTGTCCCGGCCACTGCCGGACAGGGCCAGGGCCTGCGGGGCTGGCCGCAGCACAGGGTGCCCTGGGCCAACCTACCGACGAAGAGCAGCGTGAAGATGATGGTGAGCTGGTAGACGGCGTGGCCCAGGATGTTCTTCATCATGGTCCGTGAAATCAGGGGCTTGTCCCGGCCGTATGGCTTCCGCAGCAGCAGCGACTCTGTGGGCGGCTCCGTTGCCAGGGCCAGAGAGGCGAACGTGTCCATGATCAAGTTCACCCACAACATCTGCACGGCTTTGAGAGGAGAGTCCTGTGGAGAGGAGCCAGTTACCCCAACATGGGCCTGGAAACCCCACCGGCCGCCCACTCCTGGGAAGAGACTCAGCATGGGGTCAATGTCACTGGAATTGAATTCAAGTGAAAATGCAACAAATCCAACCCTCCCATAAAAACGTGACATCTCCATCCCTATGTTTTCTTAAGGTTAGCACAGAGTTTTCGCTGGGCTTTCAGATTCCTGCTCTTAAAATGTTGTCAGTCTCCCTTCTTCTCTCACCTGCTGGCAGTGTTCTAGAAGGTGTGGTCCAAATTGTTAGCGGGAGGCTGCCACCCCCTGTCACTTGCCCCAGACCATAAAAGAGCCCTACGGATGCATTCCTTCACCCAAGGGCCAGGAAGCGGTAGAAACTGCACTGGACCTTCCTTCTCATTGCCTCTGACTTGTTGGTTAAAAATGAGCCTCGCAGAAGACAGACACCAAGGACCATATCCTATAGGATTCCATTCCTATGAAACTTCTGGAACTGACAGATCCATGGAAACAGAAAGCGAATGGGTGGATGCCAGGGCTGGGGGAGAGGAGAGTGCGGAGTGGCTGCTTAGTGGGTACAGGGGTGATGAAGAAGGTCTGGACTGAGGTATAGGTGATGGTTGCACAAGATGGGCAATGCATCAAAAACCACTGGATGGTATATTTTGGTTCAAATGGCTATTATGGTACAGTTTATGTTATGTGGATTTTATCTCAGTTAAAAAATACTTTTGAAAGGGAGACAAATTCTGGACACTCACTAATGGGGAGAATTGGAGAACTGAAAAAGGGGAAGAGGCTCCTGCAAAGGTTAACCACGGAGTTCCCAGCAGACCCAGGACTAGTGCAAATGCAGGTCTACCAAGACTTGCACATGCACGTCCACAGCGGCCACAGGTGGAAACAACCCAAATGCCCATTGATGGAGGGATGCAGAAACACAAGGTGCTCGCTCCATACAATGGAACATCAGTCCGCCATCAAGAGGAATAAAGTACCTGCTACAACATGGATGGACCTCGAGAACATTGTGCTAAGTGAAGGAGCCAGACACAAACAACCACCTATGATTTGGTTCCATGTAGCTGAAATGTCCAGAATAGGTAAGTCTGTAGGGACAGAAAGCAGATGAGCGGGTGCCAGGGGCTGGTGGAGGGGGAGTGGGGAGGGACCGCTCATGGGGATGGCGCTTCCTTTTGGGGTGATGAAAACATGATGGAACTACATAGAGGTGATGATGGCACAACACTGTGAATGTACTTAAAAGTCACTGAATTGTATACTCTCGAACGGTGAGTTTTTTGGTGGCTGAATTCTATCTCAACCAAAAAAGTCTGCAACAAAAAAACCCCTGGCTCCCACCACTGGGTCCTCAGGTAGGGGCTCTTCAGCCCTCACCCTGCTGGGGGCGGGGTCCCCTGGGCTTGCTCTGCACACTGGGGTCCAGGTGTACCAGGCGGGAGGAGCCCAGCCGTGGGAGGGAGAGCCCGGGGTCTTCCTTGGGCCCAGTGGCCCCCAGTGCCCACCTGAGTGATGCAGGCACCCGTGAAGGCCACAATCACGGCCACCACATTGACCGTCAGCTGGAACTGCAGGAACTTGGAGATGCTGTCGTAGACATTGCGGCCCCACATGACGGCCTTGACGATGCTGGTGAAGTTGTCGTCCGTCAGGATGATGTCCGAGGCCTCCTTGGCCACATCAGTGCCCGCGATGCCCTGGGGGACACACACACCGTGTCCACGGGGCCCCTTCCCCAGCTCCCCTCACCCACTCCAAACGTGTCCTTGTACTAGAGAGGTTTTGCTCACAAATGAAGAGGGCGCCACCGCTGCAGCAGCCACCAACAGGGCAGAGCTTGCAGAGGCCCAGGTGGACAAGATGTGAGAGAAAGAAACTTCTGGCACTCTGCAACTTGCCTCAACGCTAGCTCCCACACTGCTGCACAAAGCTTACGTCCTCCATCACAAGGCCCCACCTGGCGTGGTGAGCCAGGCTGACAGCGGGTGGCTTACCATGGCGAAGCCCACGTCCGCCTTCTTGAGGGCTGGCCCATCGTTGGTGCCGTCCCCGGTCACGGCCACCACCTGCCGCTGCTCGCCGGTGCTGCTATCGATGATCCCTGGAACACAGATCAGGGCAGGGCAGGGCAGGTCTGCTGCCATCTGTGGCCCTGGCTGACTAGCCCGGGGGCCGTGGGGGGCCAGTTGGCTCCAGTACTCCGTGCTCTCCACCATCTTTGGGACCAAGTCCTGTGCCTTGACTGGCAGTCCCACCCCCCTTCTCCCACCCTGGCCCATCGCCCAGTGAGATGATACAGGGTGATGGGATTTGGTAGAAGGCAGGGGCTCGGCACTGGGCAACTTGGATAAATGTCTCACTCTCCTGGGCCCCAGTTTCCCCAGCTGCTATGAAGAGAGCTGGCCTCTACTGGCGTCTTCCATTGATACTGTGAGCACAGAGAAGTGGAGGTTCGAGCTCTGGCAGCTCAGCCCTTTGAGGGAGTCTCCATTATTATCCCCATTTTCCCGATGAGGTTCAGGGAGGGCCAGTGGCTGAGATACAAAGCCTCCAGCAGCAATGGGTCCAGAGCTGAGCACCCTGAGACCCAACTGGAAGCTCAGCTTTGGGCGTCTGGGAGCAGACGACGACCCGAGGGGTGATGGCCACACCCAGCCTGCGTCCCGCCTCCCGGGGCAGGGGCAGGGCGGGGGCAGGAGTGAGCCCACTCCATTACCTTTAACCAGAGTGTGTTTGTCGGTGGGAGACGATCGGGCAAGGACCCTCAGCTTGGGCCACACCTTGTCCAGACGCTCCTGTTCTATCTGGGAGGGAAAAGCACACAGACGCTGCAGAGCCTCGGTGGCAGGGC
The DNA here is from genome assembly GCF_964165515.1 of Mesoplodon bidens. Lineage (NCBI taxonomy): Eukaryota > Metazoa > Chordata > Mammalia > Artiodactyla > Ziphiidae > Mesoplodon > Mesoplodon bidens. The sequence continues at coordinate 1,155,633 of NC_138163.1, forward strand.
GGGCAGTCAGGGCTGAACTGGGGCGGTGGTGGAGAAAGTGCCAGAACTGTGGACTCGAGGGAGGGCTGATGGGCCGGGAACTACCTCGCCTTTCTCATTTCGGATCCGCCGGTTGAACTCCTTCCCCTCCAGGCACAGGAAGTCCTCCCCGGGCTGGATGATGCCGCACTTGGCCGCAATGGCACGGGCTGTGTTGATGTTGTCCCCGGTCACCATGCGGACCGTAATGCCAGCACGCTGGCACTTGCGGATAGCTTCAGGGACCTGGAAGGGACAAGATGGGTGGGTGGGGCCGTCACGGGCCGACGCAGCTGTGTCTGGGCTCTACCCGTTCCTCCATCCAGATCTGCAGCACCTCTCCCTCCACCACGCGATCTGGAGGAGGCGGGAGAGATGGCCTGTCAGCTCTGCCCCGGCTGTCAGCCTGGCCCGCAGGGAGCAGGGTGCCCCCAAACCCAGGTGCCTCCTTCCCTGTGCCAGCCCCGGGGACCACCGACGACTCAGACCCAGGCCCTGACATCACGAGCAAGGCTGGGAGAAGCCACTGGAACACTGTCAAGGGGCACCATCAGAGCCGTGTCCAGCAAGGTGACCGGAGAAATCACCCAGCTCTTTCAACCTCAGTTTCCACTGGGGAAAAGGAGACCCAGAGCAGCCGAGCCAGGACCAGTCCCATCAGCAGGCCGGCTGGCGGGGGTCGTGCCAGTGAGCTCCGGAAGGACAAGAAAGGAACCTCTGGCCCCAGCTGCCCTGCCAGCTGGCAGGACCCACCTCGGGTTGGACCGTCTCGGGCCCTGACTGAAGGCAGGCTCTGGCCTTGTTGGCCGAGCTCTGGTAAGCCCTCACTTGTTTCCCCATCACTTTTTTAAAAAAAATCATATAAAACCTAAGACATTTAGAGCCGTAGGCTTGACATGACAAGGTATTCTCACTGCTCATTGGGGGAAATGGGACATCGCTCTGGTTACTTAGTACATCTCCATTTCCCAAACATAAGATTAGATTCCGGAAAAGGGAGAAGAACAAGACATCCCTCTAGTGCTGAGTGGAAAATGAGCTGAAGGGAGCGGAGGCCAGCTGGGAGGGGATGGCATTGTCCCAGAGAGTGGAGACACTCCCGTTCCAATGAGGAGGGGACTTGTGAGGCTGAGACAGCAGCGCGGAGGAGAGCCGTGCCAGCCACGCCTGAGGGGCCAGGAGGGGAGAGGAGGACGCGGAGATGCGGCCGGGGCCGGGGGTGCGGCCCGGGGACCCCCGGCTCCCTGCTGTGTCCGCTGGGCCCAGCGCACCCCACTGTGGGCTTCCAGCGGGCACCGCCAGGCTGAGCCCCAGGAATCGTGTGAGCACGAGGTGTCCCGGGTGTGGCCTGGTGGCCAGGCCAGGGGAGCTGGGGCTGGGCGCCAGGGGGTCAGGGCAGCTGGGAGCCCCCAGGGGAGGTGGGCAGCAGGCGGGGCCAGGTAGGCTGCAGGGGACCACTGGCCTGGGAGGTCCGGGCACGCTGTTGGCCCCCGAAGCCAGGGGGTGGAGGCTGTGATCTCAGCCAGGGAGAGAGTGGGAAGAGGACGGGGACCCGGGGCCCAGCCAGAGGGGCTCCCACTTCGGGGCTGGGACAGAGTGACCTTACGATCCCTGCAGCAAATATGGCTCAGCCCCGGGAAGGGGGCTTGCATCCCGCACCCCCAGTAATGCGTCTCCTCACTCAGCCTCAGGGACGCTTTCTTGAGAGCTAGGGGATGAGCTGCGGGGAGACACCTCCTTTTCCAGCAAGCTCCCCGCCCGCCCCACGCCACCCCCGCACCCCCACTCCCCACCCCGCCCCACGCGTCTGGGAGCAGCCCCTCTGCTGCCACCAAGTGGCCGTGATGAGCCTGAGCCCTGGGAGCCCCAGATCCAGCGTCTGCTGGCCTCCTCTGTGTGGGCTCAGCCCAGGCCCGGCTCCGTCTCTGGTCTGAAAGGCCCTTGGCCTCCAAGCCAGGTGGCAGGAAGCTCCCTCCGTCTGCAGGCGCCCTCTCCCTCATCAGGTGACTGTCCTTCCTCGCCTGCCTCCCTGCTGTCCCACTGGGCCCAGCTGTGGTCCCGGCCTGATGGCTGACTCCCGGCAGCACAGCAGGCAGCCAGGTGTCTGCAGGAGCCCCCAGGCCCCTCTGGCATAAGTACAGCCTGCCTACAGGGTCCATGCAGCTCCCCAGGGCAGAGACACGCCCCTGCCAGGCCCTCCTCAGGCTGTAGCCGTCCCAGGCCCCCAGGCATCCTGGCAAGTTTAACAGCACCCTATCGGCCTCCCCGCCTGCCGTCAGCACCTGGGGCTCCCCTGGGCCCTTGGGGCACCCTCCTTGGCCACTGCATGGCTGGCTGGTCCCCGTGGGCTTCTGCCTGGCTTCCCCACCTGCTGCCCAGCCTCTCACTCAGCCACTCTCCAGCCAGAGAGGAGCTATCCTGTCCCCCGGGCCCCTTTACCAAGGCCGTTTCTGGATCTTAAACGAACTGCCCATTGCCTGGCCTTGACGGCTTTCTCACCCTGTGCTTATACGCGCCGGGGCAGCCACTGAGGCTGAGCCTTCATGGTGACCTTCAGGGGACTTTTATCCATGTTTTCTCTAAGATGAAAACGTCTAAAAACAATAATAGCCCTCTCTGAGAAGAGCACTGACCGGGGGAAGGGGTGGGCCTCACCCCACCTATGTGCAGCCCTTCTGGACTGTTCCATCTAGCCCCCCACCCCCGTCCAGCCCCCAGTCTAGCCTCATTGGCGCTTCTGTAAATGAGCCGCCATGGGCCAGAAGATGGCCTCTGCAGCTCTGTCTTGGAGATCTACAAATGCATCTCAGGCCTCCAACCTTACATCGATGACTAGAGCTTCAGTTTGCAACAAATATTTATGCCGGAAATTAGGGGAAGCTTGCAGGGTTCCTTGGCCCAGGGGGTCAGGCAAGAGGGGCTCCCTGTGCCATGCGGCTGCCAGCCACTTCACACCTCACACCCCTTCATCCGGGCAAAGGGCGGAGGTGGAAGGGCTGGGCGGGTTTGTTATGATGCTGTTGAAATGGCCTTGGCCAAGGCCCTGGGTGTCCGTGAATGTCGCCTTCCTGGGTCTGTGAGACATTCCAACAGGAGCTCTGGCTTTCCGGCAGCTTCACTCAGCCCCAGTTATCTGGATGGAAAAGTCTAGAGCTGCTACTGTCGACACCTCCCAAGGAGTAAGGAGAGAACAGCCATCACCCTAGAGCGGCCACCTGGGGGCCGGCGGTGGCGAATGGCTCTTTTCAGACGGGGAGGCCATCAGGTCTATGCAAGGGCCACATGGCTTTAGGACTCGGCTCGCCGTATGGACACAGCCTTCCTCTGTGCCTCAGTTTCTCCTTGGTCCAGCGAAGGGAAAGGCCCAGTCCCTGTGTCCCTGGAGGTAGCCCTGCCACCCTCAGCGGCATCCTGTGCCCCTGCTCTCCCAGGCAGCTCCTCTCCCCACCTGCCTTCTCTGGGCCCATTCCTTGGCTCGAAGTCTCTCCCCTTGCCTCTGCCACCACCCGCTTCCTCCTGGGGCCAACTCCGGGTGCCCCCTCTCTACACACGATAGTCCCTGTCTCCTTGGAATTTGGGGATGTGCTGTTGCTGATGACCCCTGACTTCTGAATGGAGGGTCTGTGGTGCCTGATCCAGCACGTGAATGCCTGTCTCCCGAGGGAGAGCTGAGGGCAGCCCGTGCACACACATGTTTTCAGGCTAATTGGCAGCATCAAGGTGCCCGTGCTTCTGACACGAGGTGGGCACCACTGGAGAGGCCCTGGGAGATAGAGGGTCCTTCGCTGCCTCACAACCTGCACCCTCCGTGCCTTGCACACTCTCTCTGGGGCCTGGTGTCCTGCAGCTGCCGCCACCACCCCGCTCCAGGGCCAGCCTGGCAGGCTCTCTCCCTCGGGGGTCTCGCATCTTGAAGGACCAGCACCGTCTCCATTGCTCTTCCTGTCTGCACCCTGACCCACCTCTGCCCTGTTGCTCCGTTCCCTGTTCAGCAAAGCTCTGGGTGAAGTTGTGTCCACACGCTGGCTGCCCTGCTCAGCCACACGCCCCTCACAGTTTCCCCTCCCCGCCCGGCCCCTTCCTTGGAGTCTCCTTCACAGGCTCTTCCCACCTCTGCTCTGCTGCACCCACGACCATCACTCATGAAAAGATGTTTCTGGAGAATGTCCCTCTGGCCAGGACCTAACCACGTGACATCTCCATGGGGATGTCCCGAACCTCACTCGGCCCCAACCAAACCCTTGACTGAGAACTGCCCTCCCCTCCCCCAGCCCCCCCCAACACCATCTACCCAGTTCTCGGAACCAGAGCCTTGGGAGTTGTCCCCGGCTCCTGCCTCTCCCTCACCAGCCCCTCTGGTCCACCAGTCCTGCAGGCGTTGGCAGCCGTCGAGGTACTAACTGCCGCCCTCTCTTACCTGGCGGAGGCCAAGCAGGAGGGGGCCTTCCAGACGGCAGGACCGAGCCTCCTGAAGGGTGCAAGGGCAAGAGGACAAGGGTGGGGGTCCAGTGTGCCGGGGAAGGTCTGATGTGGGGCAGGATGGCCACGCCCCTGGAGGAACCCGAGGCTCTGCCATCGCCCACCCTCCCCAGTTGGTCCAACTTTGGCCATTTGTTCTGCCTATAAAGTCTGGCAGGGAGTGGCATGACGGCCAGGAGGGCAGGAGAAAGGGGCAGTTCCCTCCGTGCATTTATGTCCAAAGGCCTCACAACCAAGGCCAGATGAGAAGAAGGGTGGCCCCTCCACCCGTCCCGACCAGCGGGCAGCTCACAGAGGGGCTCTGGCTACCTCGGGCCGCACGGGGTCCTCGATGCCCACAACGGCTATGCAGGTGAGGTTGCCCACAACCTCGTTCTCGTTGTCCCAGTCGGGCTCCTGGGCAGCGGAGAAGTCCCGGTAGGCGATGCAGATGGTGCGCAGCCCATCACAGGCCATCGGCTCAATGATCTTCTTCACCATGTCGTCCCGGTCCCGAGGGCGAAAGCTGCGCAGTTCCCCGTTGCTGTTTAAGATGTTGGTGCACCTGGGGCGGACAGAACAAGAGGAGAGGAAAAGGTTTTGTTAAGAATAATCAGGAAGGGGCTTCCCTGGTGGCGCAGTGGTTGAGTGTCCACCTGCCGATGCAGGGGATGCGGGTTCGTGCCCCGGTCAGGGAAGATCCCACATGCCGCGGAGCGGCTAGGCCCGTGAGCCATGGTCGCTGAGCCTGCGCGTCCGGAGCCTGTGCTCCGCAACGGGAGAGGCCACAACAGTGAGAGGCCCGAGTACCGCAAAAAAAAAAAAAAGAGAGAGAAGCGGACATGTCGAGACACAGACACAAGGACAAGGCTGTGTGACGATGGCGGCAGAGATTGGAGAGATGCAGCTACAAACCGAGGGAGGCCAAGGGTGGCCAGCCACCACCGGCAGCTGGGACAGACAAGGGACGATCCTCCCTTGGAGGCCTTGGGGGGAGGGCGACCCCACCCACACCTTGATTGAGGACTTCTGGCCTCCAGCACTGGGAGAAAATAGGTCTTTGTTGTTTTAAGCCACCAGGATGATGGTACTTTGTTTCCACAGCTCTGCACGGACTCGATGGGAGTTGGGGGGCTGTCACTCTTGCCCCGTTGCGCTTTAGGGAGACAGGTGGGACATCAGCAAAAACCGAATGCCACAGAGCAGGGCCACGACAAGGCAGCAACCACAGAAGGGCTGGGATGGGGAAGGCTGGCAGGATTCAGGTGCAGAAAAGTAAGGAGCAGAGAAAACACGGGCCCCAGAGGCTGGCATGGCAGACGGACAAATGGGGGCCCCGAGCAGACTGGTGAGGAAGGAAAGAAGCTGGCTGTGGAGGCCAGGGGAGGAGCCCAGAGGTCCTGCTCAGGACTCCGTCCTGAAGGCCCCAGAAAGCCGGGGGTGAGCACTGAGGCACAATTAGGCCAAGTCTTAGAAGGGTGCGTGGGCGCTGCAGAGGCCAAGGCCAAGGGGAGGTGTGAATGCTGAGCGGTTGCGGGGCATGGTGCACTTGGAGGCAGAGCTGTGTGCCGCCCACCTCAGTTTCCCTAACAGCTCTGTTGAGATATAATTCACACAGCACACGACTCACCCGCTTAAAATGTCCCATGCAATGGCTTTTAGTATATTCACAGTTGTGCCACCATCACCACAGTCAACCTGAGAACATTTTCACCACCTCTAAAAGGAACCCCGGGGCTTCCCTGGTGGCGCAGTGGTTGAGAGTCCGCCTGCCGATGCAGGGGACACAGGTTCGTGCCCCGGTCCGGGAAGATCCCACATGCCTCTCGGAGCGGCTGGGCCCGTGAGCCATGGCCGCTGAGCCTGCGCGTCCGGAGCCTGTGCTCCGCAACGGGAGAGGCCACAACAGTGAGAGGCCCGCATACCACAAAAAAAAAAAAAAAAGGAACCCCGCACAAGCAACAAAAGAGAAAAAGAGATAAACTAGACTTCACAATTGAAAGACATTTGCGCATCGAAGGACAAATCAAAACAGTGAGCAAAAATCTGTCAAGGGAGTGAAAAGACAGCAGCCCACAGAATGGGAGAAAATACTTCAAAATCAGATACGTGTTAAGAATCTAATACTCAGAACATATAGAAACTCTTACAGCTCAACAATCAAATGACAAAGAATTCACATCCAAGATGGGCATGGGCTGGAATAGATATTCCTCCAGAGAAGACAAACAAATGGCCAATAAGCACATGAAAAGGTGCCAATATCACTAGTCATCAGCAAAATGCAGATCAAAACCACCACGAGATCCCGATGGCGATAACAACAGCAACAACAACGATAATAATAATCAGGTAATAACCCATTGGTGAGGAGGAGAAGCTGGAACCCTCATGCGCTGCTAATGGGGAAGTACAGTGGGGCAGCCCCTGTAGAAACCAGTTTGGCGTTTTGTCAAAAAATGAAACATGCAATTACCATATGACCTGGCAATTTCACTCCCAGGAATGTACCCAAGAGAACTGAAAACACACGTTCAAGCAGAAACTCGTACGTGACCGTTCAAAGCAGCATGATTCACAGTAGCCAAAGGTGGAAACAACCCAAGTGTCTGTCGATGGATGACCGGATAAGCAGAATGTGGTCGACCTGAGCAATGGAGTGTTATTCAGCCATAGAAAGGAATGAAGCACTGATATGGGCCACAGCTTGGATGAACCTTAAAAACACTACGCTCAGTGAAAGAAGCCAGGTGCAAAAGGCCACATACTATGTGATTCCATTCATATGAAATGTCCAGAACAGGTAAATCCACAGAGACAGAAAGCAGATTAGTGGCTGCCAGGAGCTAGGGGGAGGGGGATGGGAGAGCTTGTGGAATGGGCACAGGGTTTCCTTCGGGGGGATGAACTTGTTCTGGGATTGGGTGGTGGTGATGGCGCACAACCGTGCGAATGCACTTAATGCCACTCAACTGTCCACTTTAAAGTGATTAAAAGGGCCAATTTTATGCTATGTCTACTTTACCGCAATAATACAGCCAGAAATGCCATACGCTTTAGCCAGCCCCACGCTGGGTCCTGCTGCCCACTCACTTTTTCAGCAGGATCTCCGAGGCGCCCTTGCTGAAGAGGCGGAAGCCGCTGTCGGGCATGCGTATGACTGTGCTCATGGACTTGCGGACCGAGTTGAAGGTGTACACCTTGTAAAGCTTATCTTCAGGAATCTGCTCCCTCACGGGCTGGAAGTCCTGCTTCAGGTCCAGGACGAAGCCCAACAGAGCGCACTCCGTCTTGTTGCCCACTTGGCGTGGGAGGGCGCCTTCCTTCTCTGGAGGCTGCGAGGTGAGGAGAACCAGCATGGCCCTGGAGGCCCAAGGCCACCATCCTTACTGTCCCCGGGCCCCAGCCCAGCCTCGGCCACCACGTCTTTCAGGTGTGGTGGCAGGGAGCCAAGGAGGGCCTCCAGTATGGACTAGATGGGCAGGTTTTCCACGATTCACTGGGCTGGGAAGGGCTTCCAGAACCTGCAGGCCCCGCCCAGTGTCCGGGGACGAGGAGGGAGACCAGCACCCCAGAAACGATGGTGGCTCGGCTCAAAAGTCCTTAAGAGAGCCTACTAAGCCCCTGGTGACAGCCCATGCCATAGCCGGGCCAAGCTCCCTCCCCTCATCCTACCCCCGCCTTGGCCTGCCCTTGCTCCCAGCTCACTAGTATTTTGGTGGTGTAGGCACTGTTGATGGAGATGGCGTGGACCAGGAGGTCGAGGATCTTGGGGGTCAGGGCGCTGGGGGCCGGAACCTCTTTATAGTGGGTGTCCCCGAGGTAGGACTGCACCACGGTCATGCGGTTGGTGGTGAGCGTGCCTGTCTTGTCTGAGCAGATGGCTGTGGCATTGCCCATGGTCTCACAGGCGTCCAGGTGGCGGACCAGGTTGTTGTCCCTCATCATTTTCTGTAAAGGGCACAGATGGAGGCTTGGGTAGCCAGCTGTCCTCGCGGGGTGGGGGAGCACAACGGCATGTATGATTCTGCTCCGCCCACCAGCTTTCCTCGCAGCACTAACAGCCCGGGACCTCGGGCAGCAGGTGCACAGCTCAGATGGCAGTGGGGTGGTGGTCAAACCGAGGCAGCGGGCCTGTGAGACGTAAGGACTCTCATCAGACAGGCCGAGCAGTCGACTCTGGGTGGCCACTCTTCCTGGAGCTCAGCTGGAGCCTCCCTGCTGCCCAGAGCCCCCTCTCAGGTCACCTGAAGGCCCTGTGGCTCCCCTGCCCACCCCGATCTCTGCCCTGCCCTCTGTCTCCCTGTGGCCCCCTTTCCCCCTGCCCCCACCTCAACTCCCTGGCCCCTCGGTGACCCTGCCCACATCCTGCAGATGCTAGCTCGTCACACCGCCCTGCCCAGGAAGCCAGGTGGGCAAGGATGTACAAGTCCAGCTCTGCGTCCCTGCTCGGCCTCCCGTTCTTCCCCTGAGCAATCCCAAACTTTATCCAGTCCTTGCTTCGTCCAAGTTGCTTAACGGCTTTGCACCCCAAGTTCTGGGTCTGTACCCTGATATCACGGAATTCTTATTCGTGTTGTGTTTATTTCATTACCTTGACAGAGTAAGCTAAGGATATGGTGACAGCAAGAGGCAGGCCCTCTGGGACAGCCACAACCAGCACAGTGACACCGATAATGAAGAACTTGACGAAGTACTGCACGTAGACGGGTGTGCACTCTGCCAGCCACGCCCGGCCATCCACCACGAAGGTCTCGATCACAAAGTAGAGGACCAGGATGATGACGGTGATGGCGGACATCACCAGCCCTGCCCAGCCACATCAGAGGCCACAGAGGGTGGAGGCAGGAAGGGTGGCCGGCAGTGGAGAGGGAGGGAGAGAGCAAGAGGGAAGAGGTAAGGGACGCTGCAGCCACATTCCCTTGACCCCGAGTCGGGGGAGGCGCTCCTTGTCCCTGGCCTTAAGGAGTTTTGCAGTCCACGCTCGCCAGAGGGGGCGGAACCAGACCCTGAAGGCCATCACCTGCTCCTAGTCCGTGCCCTTGCTGCCTGGCCCACATCCCACGTCACATCCCTTTCCCACTTGTTCTCCTTGGTCCGGCCTCGAGTCCAGGAGCCCAGTGTCCCCCCCTGCCCGTCGGTGGCCCCTGGGCCGCTCCCTCGGGTGCCCCCACCTGCTTTCCCGATCTGCACAGCCAGTTTGGTGAGCTTTCCCTGAAGGACCGACTTCTCCTTCTTGGGCACGTTGGCTTTCTTCCTTTCCCGCTCCTCCATCTCCCCGCCTTCTGCGCTCTTCAGGGGCTGCATTTCCATGGCAACCGCCCCATCCTGCTTCTTAGCTACACACAGAAGAAACCCGCAGCCAAGTTTAGGGCCTGGTGACTGGGGTGACGGCTACAAGGGGCTTTCACGGAGAAAGATATGCCACACCATCCGAGAGGAAACGGGGGGCTCTGTCCTCTCCCTCCTCTCTCATCAGCCCAGGCTCTCCTGAGGTGGGCAGTGGCTCCAGCGCTGTCCTGGGCAGGACAGAGATGCTTCTCTTGGGGCCTCGCAGGGGAAGGGAGGACAGACACAAGCACTGGTAACTTGGGCACACAGACAGCGTGGCCAGTCCTGTAACACCCCAAATCTCAATACCTGAAAGCAGAGGCCTGGGGCCCATGGAATGTTCCAGAACCCAGAGCTGACTCTTGCCTACTGCTGTCTTAGCCACGTTCCCACTCCCCTCAGGGAGGCCCAGGAATCCCCACACTCTCCTCCCCCGCTCCCCGCTCAGGCTGTCTCTCCTGCCAGCCCTCAGATGGACACCCCTCCGGTGGGTGCCTGGACTTGCGTCGGGGCCCCAGCTCAGCACGTGCGCAGTCCTCAGCCCACTCCCCGGCTGCTGGCGGGCAAGCCTTGCACCTTTCTCTCGCCATGGGGCCTTCGCTCCTCTCCCCTAGATGCCTCTCCACCTCCTCTCTGGAACCGGCAGCCCTCTCACAGCCCCCTTGGTGGACCCTAATGTGGTGGTGCTGTGTCCCCTGCCCCACACCTGCCTCTGGCCTGTCCACCGCCTCACATGCTGCCCCGTGTAATCTCATCCGTCCCCTACCCACAGCGGGCACCCAACCCTGCCACTCGTCCTTGTCCCCACCCAGTGGGGCTCTCAGTGCCCCTGCATGCCTCCTGTCACCATGCAGTGTCAGCCGCTCCCTCTTTCTCTGTCTCCCCGCCCATCCCTTCTCCCCTTGGCTGCCTGAGACCACTCACCAGTGGCCTCTTCTTTCCATGGCCTCGGGCCACAGCCTTAGCGACATTCAAGGTCCTACTCCACTGGGCCACTCTAGCCTCTACCCCACTGACTGCCACTCCCTGTCCCTGCCCGGGGCCCTGGCCATTGGACTGTCCTCCTGTCCCAAATGCCATCCCAACCCCAGTCGGCCTCTGAATTCCAGTCGTTTGCCTGCGTTCCTGGGTCCCACACTGCATTTGAGTATTGCCCCTGGGTTCACATCTGTGGATTGTGACCACCCGAGGGCCAGGACCATACTTTATCCATCTTTGGATTCCCAGCACCTACAACCCTTCACCCTGGCTACAGAGTATCGGCACCCACCAGGCATTCTGGCTGAAAGGGGAGCAGGCCTCAAAGTCTCAGCAGAAAGGCAGCTGAACCAGGAAACCCACAGGACCGATTAAGTCTTGGGTGAGTCACCCCTCTAGAGCCTCAGTTTCCTCACCAGGATGCTCGCTCACGGGCCATATTTGCGCACTTCCGGTGGGGTCTGCAGACCAGCCGCCCCGCCCCACTCACCTGGCCTCCAGCTGTTGCTCCTGCAACCGAGGCGGGCGGCCCCCCACCCTGCGCCGCACCCTCTGCCACCCATCCTGAGCGCAGGGCGCGCATTACCTTTGGTCTGGCTACTCTCCATCGCCCCATCCTGCTGCTTGCCTACAATGGGAGAGGAACGACAGACACGGAGACTTGAGAACACCCACGTGGCCTTGGCACACACGCGCACACAGGACAGCGGGGCACAGACAGTGCAGCCAGAGAGTGCGGTGAGAGGGGGTGGGCGGGGGAAGAGGGCCTGGTCTCCAGCCCTCCAGAGAACCCGCAGGCCAGCCCTGGACAGACCCTGGCTCACACACGGTCGGCAGTGGGAGGTTTCTGGAAGGGCCGGCACCACGGGTAATGAGAGCTGCCAGGTGCCGGGTCCCAGCTCTGCTGCCTCAAACAGGGCCCCCCAGTCGGGGTGCGTGTTCCCCCCAGAACCAGCACGAGGGGGTTGACCTAGATGGTTCCTAAGCCCTGGTGGCTAGCAGTCAAATCTGTGGGCGCTTTAGAGGATAAAGGAGCGAGCCGGCTAGCCTCAGGGCACCCACAGCGCCGGAGGGAGCGGCAGCGGCACCGGCCGCGCTGGGCCCCAGGTGGAGCTGTGCGGGGCTCCTTCACAGATGTGCTCTGCCACCACAAAGCCCACAGCTGGGTGCTAGGGACTGGGGCAGTGACCAGCTTCCCCAGGCCAAGGTAAACAGTGCTGGCTGTGCCTCTGGTTTCTGAGGCCGGGAAGGACTGCAACTCTGGCACGGCCCAGGAGAGCCGGCAGGTGACAGACTCTGAGCTGGGGGTCAGGCTCCGCCCCCCAGCTCCACCTGCCTCACCTGCCCCAGGGCAGCAGCCGGGAGAGCTCTCTGCAGGCCACACACACACTGCCCTGGATCCAGAGACCACCGGCCTGGGACAGGAAGGGCTAGTGGGCCGGCTTGTCAGCCACCACCCAACAGCTCATGTCACTGGGGACCCAGGGACACAGACCGGAGGCCAGGTGTCTCCCAGGCAGTGGGGTCTGGTCTGGGGGTCCCAGGGAGGAGGGAGAGGTCCCCTCCCAGCCCCAGTGGGGTGTCAGTTGGGCCCTGTGGGGCATTCAGAGGTAAAGGAGACTTCTGGGGCAGGGCAGGGGAGAAACCTGGAGACACACGGTGGGTGACAATGCAGCACTATGGGGGGGTGTTGCCCTGGGGCTGTGGCAACTTCTGGAGGAGGGAGGGAGGTTTGAGATGAGCACGGTGGGAAGATGAGGGCTGGGCCTGGCCCGAGAAGGGGCAGGAGGTGAGGGAGGGGGAGGCGAGGGGAAAGAGGTCAGCCCAAAGAAGAGAAGGACGACAAGCAGTCAAGGCCGGAAGGCAAGAAACAGGCGGCGACAGCAGTGCCCTTGATGGACAGGGAGCATTGAGCCCCCCGGCCAGATCGAGAGGTGGCGGGGGGCGTTGAGGGGGGCTGCTGAGGGCGAGGTGCCACCTTCCAGTCTCTGCAGCGGCCAGGGCCTTGGGCGGAGACGTGGGGGAGGTGAGGGGTCGTGGGTGCCGCTGCCCCCTCCCCAGAGCCTGGCCATCTCTGCTTCCCCCGCAGGGCACCCCCAGATTCCCCTCCTCCAGGGAGCCAGCTGCTGCTGGTGTCCCCTCTGACTCTTAAGCAGCACGGCAAGCGGGGGAGAGGAACCGGGGCTGGGGGAGACCCGGGGGGGCCTGGAGGGGTCTTGTCAAGGTCGAAGAGAAGGGGCCTAGGACCGAGTCCTGAAGGACGGTGACATTTAAGGGACCTAGCGGGAGGGGAAGAGCCTGGAAAGGAATGTGGAAGAGGCGTCCTGCCAAGCAGCCATCAAGGACTCCAGTCCAGCCCAGAGGAGGCCCAGAGCCTGCCTACGCACCCATTTGCCCTCCTGTGGGCCCCAGGGTGCTGACTGTGGCGAGACACCGGGCTGAGCCCTGCGGGGAGGGGGGCCTGGTGTGGCCAAGGTGGCCGAAGGTCCGCCGGTGCCCATTGGCTGTGAGGGGTGGGCCTGGTGGACCAGGAGCAGGGAGGAGTCCAGGAAGGGAAGCCAGGCCCAGGCTGCCAGGAGACGGGGCCCATAGAAGCGTCTAGGCAACAGCGGCTCATCCATTTCCTCCCTCACGTGCCCAGGTCTGGGGACACTAGTGCGTCTTTCCTTACGCTGACCTGTCCCCACGTTACTGGGCTGGGCAGACCGCCTGCACTCCAGGCCCAGCAGCCTTGACTGACTGAGGTGGAGCTGGTGACCCGCACGCCCTGTCCCCAGGGCCCTGGCTGCAGGCTTCTGGCACACGGTCTCCCCGTACTCGTGCGTGTCTTTGTACTTCTAGTGGGCCCAGGTGGCTTCCCTCAGAGGTGGGGTGCACATCTAGAAAACGTCATTCCTTACCGGTTTGATGGCAGGAGTGGCCTGAGGGGAGACCCAGGTCAGAGCAAGGTGAGCTGTGAGCAGATGCAGGCCTGAGTCGTGGAAGGGACCAGGGTCCTGACTGGGATGGGGGCGGGGGGGATGCTGGGGGAGCTCCAGAGCTTTGTAAACCCTGTTCTGAGGAGCGGAGGGGGCACCAGCCATGCCTGGGGCTCGGGACGCTGGCAAGAGGAGGCAGCTGGGTAGCCGTGTGCCAGGGAGGCCAGGGTGAATACAGAGCTGGGCCGTCAGAAGACTTCTGTCCCTCGACACTGCTTTCCCTTAGGGTGAGGGCCCTGGCCCCATATCAGCTTCCTCTGGCCCTGGATGTCCTTTGGGGTGTCTAGTCCTTTCTGCTTGGGAGCCCTCCACCTTTGGCTGCGTGGCCTGTGTTTCCCTAGCTGCCACGTTGGCCTGGGGCCCTCAGTGCCTCACCATGTGGGCTGAACACCCCCAAGTCCAGGTGGCTGGTCCCTGTCCCTCCAACCCCATTCCTACCCAGGCAGGGCACTCCCCCAACCCTGGCACACACGCCCCCAAAGCCTTAGGGGAAGAGCCGTCTGAGGGAAACTGCCTCACACAAAACTGGGGGGCCCCCAACCTGCTGGCTCTGGGGCAAAGACCCCAGAAGAGGGGTCTCCAAAAGGAATCAGGGGACAGGGTATGGCCTCCCATCCCCTGAGGGCTGGTTCTCCCCAGTGCCAGAGCCAGGGACTGGGCCAGCAAGGGGCCATCACCAGGCAGGCGCGGAAGAGAGCACGGCTACATACGGGGGCCAGTGGCATGGCGGCCCTGGGAACTGCAGGGTGCTGTTGCCTTACCTTTCTTATCCTTCTTCTCCTCCTCCTCTCCACCAGCCCCAAGCAAGGTAAAGATGATGCCTGTCTGGGAGTTCACACCAACGGCTGTCACCACCATTCTTCCAGAACCTTCCATAACATGAGTGCCTGGCACAGCAACACACAGAGACTGAGACAGAGATCTGCACCGCTGGGTGGGAGGCATGCTCAGCACCTGCAGGTTTTGTCCTGGGCATTCCAGGAGCAGGGACTCCGGTCCCATTGGGCTCACCTGACAGCAGCATGGGGTCTTTGTCTGCCGACTTGCGCACGTGGTCCGACTCGCCCGTCAGGGAGCTCTCGTCAATCTTGAGGTCATTGCCCTGGATGAGCACGCCATCGGCGGGCAGCAGGTCTCCTAAGGCCGGCCAAGTGGCCAGAACCACAGACCATGCATCCAGGAGGCCTTCCTCCATGTCGCCTCCCATCTCCCCCAGAGGAGGTCCTGTCGGGTGTGCGGCCCTCTTCCTTTGGTCTCCTGCTTTCTGGGGGTACCCACCCACTCCTAGCCCTGTCATCCGTCTTCCAGGGAATGGGGCCCACAGGAGTGCCCTGCCGTGCTGGAGAGGCCCTCGACAGGCTGTGGGAACAGCCTGCTCCTGGGGCGCCGAAGCCGCTGACACGCCCTGTCTTCGCCGGGCCTGCTGCCCGAGCTGCCCGCCTCCAGCCTCCCGCCCCACGTGCTCCCCGGAGAAGGCCTGCCCCTGACGTGGGAGCTGAGCCCCTTCGCGGTGTGGGTGGTGATGGGCGCGCTCACCATACTTGACCTGGGCGATGTCCCCTACCACCAGCGCAGCCACCGGGACCTGCAGGAGCTGCCCGTTCCGGATGACAGTGAACTTCTGCTCCTGCTCGATGCGGCTCTGCAGGCCCCGGAACTGCTTCTCCTTGCTCCAGTCGTTGAAGGCCGTGACCAAGACCACGCAGATGACAGACAGCAGGATGGCGGCCCCCTCAATCCAGCCCGCCTCGGCCTCCCCTTCGTCTTCTGCCCCAGCCGACACATTCCCGCACGCTGTGCCCGAAGACAGGAGGGAAGGGCAGAGGTGGCACAGAAGTCCCTCCGCCAGCTCCTTCCTCCCTCCGTCATCTCAGGCTCTATCCCTCCCCACCTGCCAGCACCTCTGCGCTGCCACCCGCATCCCACCCCCATCCACGGGGTCCTCCTTCACCGCCCTTCCCAGCCCTGTCCCTCACCATCGCTCTCCTCTCCGGGTGGCGCATAGAATGAGAGGCCCAGGGATACGATGGCGGCCACCTCCAGGATGATGAGGGTCACATCCTGCAGGGCCTCCCATACCAGCTGTAGGAAGGTCTTGGGCTGCTTGGGAGGGATGAAGTTCTGCCCGTAGATCTGCCTGCGCTTCTCCAAGTCATTGGTGTTGTCGGCCAGGCCTGCGCAGTGTGGGCACGTGGAACAGAGGCACAGAAGGAGAGGATGGGAAAGGCCAGCCCTACATCCCCCTGCTCCTCCTTTCTCCGTGCCTGTCTCTCCCTCTACACTGAAAGCTCCCAGAAAGCGGGCACTGCACTGCACTGCACTGGCCTGGCACCTGGAGCCCTTCTGCAAACCCTGGGGGCATGTAGGCGGGAGCGCTGGCAGCCTCTCCAGCTGCCTGGAAGGCACGGGTGTGCGACCACGACCACGCGATAACTCGGAGCCCGAGCACAAGGAAGTGTGGACCATCATCCTGACCGCCTGCGGAGGTCTAGGAACTACAGTCTCCTCTGCAGCCCCGACAAGCTGTGTGGGCTAGGAGGGAGGGAGGGAGGGTGGCCGGTTTACACAGCGGCTCAGAATCAACACCCACAAAGGGGCCTGCCCCAGCTTTTGGAAGCTGGGCCCTGACTTCGCATTCTTGGGACGACCCACTTCCCACCCAGGCCTGTGCCAAGGCCGCTGGGTCTCTCCTTCTAGAGCATGAGTCTCCTCAGGCCCATTCCTGAAGGTACCGAAAGCTTCCATGTGGGACGGGTATCCAGGCCACTGCCTCCGAAAGCTGGGCATCCACTTGGCCATCTTCCCCACAGGCAGGCAGATGGGATGACACAGTCCCCTGGCCCCGACCTCAGCCCTTGGGACTCTGCTTCCTTCCAGGCCCATCCACGGGTCCCCCCCACCCCACCCCACCAAGCCTTTCTGGCTTCTCTGCCCCCAAGTGCCTGGTCCCACACTGACACCTCGTGGACAGACAGTGGATTGCAGTTCCCAGACCTGAGTAGCTGCCCCTCCCCAGGCCTCCAGCGGGGAGGGGCGGGGCGGGGCAGGGGGTGGGCAACCAGAAGGGCCCGGGTGCCAGTCCTTGGGGTGCCCCCTGCCAGCTTGGAAAGCCACACAAGACCCGGTCCCAGATGAGTTGAGAACAAGAAAGTGCTGAGTGTGGTGCAAAGGAGTTGGAAGGAAGGAGGGTGGGTGTGTGCAGGACAGGGAAAGGTGGCTTCTGGGGAGGGGGAGGGGGAGGGGGGAGAGGGGGGAGGGGGCCCCTCGGGGTGGAAGGACTGACAAGAGCAAAAGCCCCCAGACGCACCGCCTTGGCACGTCTCCCGAGCTAGGCCATGACCGCACACCGTCCGCCCCACCCAGCAGGAGCCCCAGCTGTCTCTGCCCTTCTCCCCCTGCCTCACTGTGCCTGGGCCTGGCCACGGCTCAAGTTTCTGGAGGCTGTGGCCTCCCAGTTGGGCGTCTGGGAGAAGCTCAGGACCTCAGCTCCTAAGGGCTGGGGACCCAGCTGAGGGCCCATGTCCCACTCCCTTCACCTACAGGAGATGTGAAAAGTGGGGTTATTAGTAGGAAGGTCCTCGAACCCTGAATCTCCCAGACACTCAGGGTCTCCACTACCCCCACCCTGGGAAAGGGCACTGATCTGGAGGCCCCGAGAACGATAGAGGCCCCCGCACCCTCTAGAGAGCCCATGGGTCCTCGTCACGCCTCAGGAATCTGCATCTTGCCTGCCCTGCCCCCTATGCCCAGCTGGTCCCCACAGGAAGCTGGGCCCTCAGGGCCCCTTCCCCAGGAGCTCCCTCCCTCCCTCCTTCCCTCAGCCTGTCCCTTGGCCTTGGTTTGCCCTTGGTGCGGCAGGCAGCAGTGTTTCTCTCTGCCTTGCTCTAGACCAGCCCGAGGCCTTGGCCTTCCTGTGGGTTCAGGGGTCCGAAGGGCTTGCCGGGGTGACTGCAGGCAGCTGCAGCCCCTCTGGTCCTGAGCACGCACTGGTCCAGCAGGGCCCCTGAGGTGGCCCAGGTCCTGGGTGCAGGGGCAGTGGCCGGCAGTTGGCATGGACTCAGGTGGGCACCCTGCCCAGAGCAGAGGCCAGATGCCATCAGAATTGGGTTAGGACCACATGGGGCAGCTCTCGGCTAATCTGCCCTCTCCTTTCCATGAGCGCCAGTGGAGGCCAAACGGGGGAAGGGCCGGGGCCCAGGTCTCCCCAGCTCGGCCTAAGACCCAGGCTCCCTGGCTTCTGGAATCCTCTTGGATAGCTGAAAAGGCGGAGCCCATTGATGTGCTTGCTGCCAGGAGAAGAGCAAGTCCCCTCCTCCAGTATAGCACGCACCGCCCTGGTCTCCTCACCCTCCCCAAAGCACCAGTCTGCCCGCCTTGCCAGGGGGTGTGCATGGGGCTTGGGGCTCAGCTAAGTCGCCCCTCCCCCCAGCTCAGGTCACTGTGTCTGAGCAGGAGCGGGAACGTCCAGGTGAGAACTCTGGGGCCTTGAGGGCTCCCAGGGTCAGAGATGGGAGGGTGGTCCTCGAACCGCTCATTCTTCGGGATGCAGACCAAGCCAGGCTGGGGTCCCTCCGTTGGGGCCACCCACCTGGGCACCCGCCCTTCTTTACGCCTGCCCCTCCACAGGCACCGGGCGAGCACCAGAGCCTCTGTGGCAGAATCGGGCACGTTCCCAGGGGCCTTGACATTTTAAATATTTAACAAGGCCTGACAGGCAGAGGAAAGAGCTGCCAGCTGAAGCCCATCTGCTTCCTTTTATCTGGGAGAGGCCAGAGCCCTTGTGGCTAAATGGCCCTCTACCCCGGCCTCCCCCCCGCCCGGCCCCAAGTCCGGGGGCTGGGGGGAGGGGATGGGCCAGGAGGAGAGCAGGCGAGAGCTCCTCCGGCCCTGAACCGAGCCATCTGCCCCGATCACACACCCACACCAGGCTGGGTCCCTTTAGAGCACAAAGCAGGAGAGACCCAGGCGGCCCCTCCGAGCTCCTGACGTGGCCGTGCGGGCGCCCCCTCACCCAGCCTCAGGCCCACCTCCTCTGCAGGGGGGGCGGGGGCAGGAGGCATCTCCACTCCCCGTTCCAGCCCAGGTGTCACCTGCACACAGATGGGGCCAGAGAGCAGGAGACAAGGGTGGCGGCCAGGGCCCTGGGTGCACAAAGGTGTGATAGCCGAGACAGGAGCTGATGCGATCAACCGGCACTGGCTGGGAGCAGGCCTGGCACCAGCAGCCCTGCCGGGGAAGCGGCAGCTGGGCCAGAAATGCTCCGGCCTCTGGAAACTGGGGCCAAGCCTGGCTCCCGGGGGTCCCGGCCTCCCAGCAGACCCAGCGGGCAGGACTGGGGAAGGCTGGTGCAGGGCAGGGCAGACGTCTGCTCTGGAGCAGGGGAAAAGGGCCACAGGGCAGAGGGGTGGACCAAGATGGCAATCAGGCCTCCACCCCTAGAACCTTGTAGAGGACACACCCCAGGCTCCCTAGAGGCTCCCTGCAGCAGATCTCAGAGATATACACCGTCTCAGATTTGGACTCTTCAGGACGGCCTGCGCTGGTGCCACCTCCACTCAGCACTCTACCTGGCCCCCACCCCAAGCCCCTCCCCAGAGGACCGAACCCTAAGCCTTTCCTCCTCTTCCTGCCCCCCTTAACTGCACAGAGGGCCGAGCATATGGGGAACCAGGGGCACTCGGTCAGGGGCTGCCCCGCTTGTCTCTTGGAAGAGCTGCTGGGGTTTCAGTTTGGGGCCCATCCCGCCAGCATGTGCGATTCTGTGCCGGCTTCTCCCTTCCTGTTCTCTGTCGTTCCATTTCTATTTAATCCAAAGAAGAGATGCAAGCGGGAACTGCTGATTACGGACGCACAGGTGCAGGGGGTCAGGTTGCCCCACACAGAGTATGTCCCACTCAGGGGGAAATGGGAGCGCACAGGCACGATCATGGTCATGGTCGTGGTCAGGAGTGCCTCTGGGAAGCTGCTGCAGCCCACCCAGCCCTTGACGGGGCCTGACCCCGGGGCGAGAGAACGTCTGCAGGGAGGAGTGAGGGGCGGTGCAGGGCCCTGCATCCCCGGCGCACACGCCGCCCGTGCCAGGGCTCTGCTGGCAGACTTACCCTCCGTGGGTGAGGTCTTCAGCCTCCTGCAGAGCCCGCCCACATCCCCGTAGGTTTCCTGGACTTTCTGCAGCGCCTCGGCCCCTCGGAGCTCCATGAGGGAGCGCAGCTCAGCCAGCGTGCACCCAAAGCCCCCTGCATGGGGGGCCTCCCGCTGCTGCTGGGGTTTGGGGTGGAACTCAATGGAACTGTTGGCCACATCCCCCATCCTGCCTGTGGCGCGGGAGGGCAGGGTGTCCTCCAGGGTCCCAGTGCCTGGGTGAGGTGCGGCGAGGCGGCGGCAGAGGGAAGTGGCCGCGCACAGACACCTGGGGAGAAGTAGGTGAGAAGAAGCCCGGGGCTCGGTTGAGACAAAACCAAGGTCCACTCTCCTGGAACGTTCTCTGCAAATCTGCACTCAGTCTGAGCCACGACTCACTGAATGCAGAATTGCCCTCCCAGGCCGGGCCAGTGGCCCTCATGCACCCCCGCCCCCCGGCCCACCTGCCAGCTCACCCCCGTGTCCTGCCACCCCCGTGTCGCTGCGTGGGGAAGCAGGCAGCATCAGAGGCTCCTGGTGGGGACCTGCCGCCGCCAGCACTAGCCAACCTGGGATGCGGAGGCTCTCACTGCCCCCCAGTGCAGCTGGGAACCCACACCAAAGCAGGGGCGACGTGTCAGGATTGAATAGTGGCTGGTCTTGCCCTGGCGCGGTTAGGTTATCTGTGCCTGGGCCCAATCTCGAGCTTTCGTCGTCTGCTCCAGCACGCTCCCACGCTTGCCTGATTAAGACTCGCCCGGTGCAGCCGGCATGCTAGAAACCCCTGGGGGCAGTGGTCTTCTGGCGCAGCCTCTGCGGCTCAAGGTTTCAGGCCCGGCGCTGTGCAGGGTTCCGGGGAGCAGGCCAAGCCATGGACAGAGCCAGCTGGGCACTAGGTCAAGGCTTAGCGTGCAGGGTGTTTCTGCTGCCTTGAGGGGACCTGGGGTCGGGGGCAAGGAAGGAAGGGGGGTGCGGTGGGGAGGGTAAAAGGAGGGGAGAGGGAGAGAGGGAAGGGGAAGGAGGGAGGGAGGAAGAGAGCGGAAGGGGAGGGTGGAGGAGAAAGTGGAAAGCAGCCACAGGTCACTGGTGACCTCTCCACCACCCTGGCCCACAGCACAGTGCCACCCACTCCCCTCCACACCCCTCTGCCCTCCAGATGGCAGAGTAAGGAGCTAGGGTCTCCCCAGGTTAACCACAGCCAGCCAGCTCCTGGGCCACGCTGCCTTCCTCCTCTGCAGAGCATCGTGCAGTTGTCGTCCCTCGTGCTGTCCCCACACCCCGCTGCCACCACCCCACCTGCCTGAGGAACCTCGGCACCCTGGCTGCCCTGCCTGCCGCCTTCACAGGGTCTGGTGGCGTGGAGCACGGGGTCCTGCTGGGCCGCCCCTTCTCGGGCCCCTCGCTTCTCCTGCTGGTCTTTCCCCACCTCTCATTCCCAGCCTGTGGCCTGAGCATGAGCGGCAGCATCCCCCCAGGCCGTGCACTAAGCTCCCCGGACTAAATCAGCCTCAGCGCACGTGGCCTTGGCCTTCACACCAGCAAAGAAGCCTCCTGGCGGTGAGGCTCAGTTGGGCCCGATCCCTCACTTTTGGGGAAGCTCCTGGCTCAGAAGGATCCTCTTGGAAGCAGAACTCGGCCACCAATCCAGGTTTTTGATCTAGAACCGCCCATGGAAACACAGTAACCCAGAGCCTCGTGGCCTCTGCTCTCAGGACAGCCCTTACCTCTCTCTGTGAGGTCAGCGGACGCCAGGAGCATGGACGTGCCACAGTCCTCAGGGGATGAGACCAAGGTCCCTGGGAAACAAGGTCCACTCCCCCATGCCCACAGGCCTCAGGGGGTCTCGGAACATGGTGGAGGCCTCAGTTCCTCTGGACACTGGCCTCACGCTGTCAAGAAAAATCTCACGTACTTAAGGCAGTCCCGCCAGAGAGGTCTGGGAGACAGAGAGGCACCTCAGCAAATGGCCATCCAAAGTGAGCCAGGTTTTAAAAGTTTGGGCACCTAAGTGTTAACTCTCTAGACACTTTTTGCACGGAGCAGCCTTCATTGCCGGAAGATGTGGGAACAAGATGGCAGACACACGAATGCACCGTCCTCTCCCGCTCCCACGCATCTCCCCACCTCCTGTCCCTGCTGTTCACCATCTGACCAATCTTTACTGAGCATCTACTGTATGCCCCTGCTGGCCATCTCTGCTGGGGACAGAGGGGTGGGCAGAACTGAATGGGTCCCCGCACTCTCTGGCCGGGAGATGGGTGCCTAGCAGTTCCCGCTGGTGAGAGAGATGGAAATAACAGCTTCAGAGCAATGGGGGCGCAGTTTCGGTTGGGAGCCGGGGGGCCGGGGAGGGAAGAGTGTTCTGATACCAGGAAGGAGGCGTATCCCATGGGGCCACGAGCGGCAGAGGCCACCACCGAGCAGAGGGCTGCTGGGTGATGGTGGACTGTAGGGGCAGAAGCTCGGACACGACGGAGGGGGCTGCAGGAGGGGTGGGGGCAGGGACCCCGGGGGCACGACCGGAGCTCAGGGCACTTGAAGGAAGCCAGGCTTCCGGGAGGTCGGGGCAGGGCAGGCTCCTTCTGGGGTGCTCTGTGAACGCACCTGCCCACCCAGGTGGGCACAGCAGGAATCCTCTGCCATCTGTCAGCTCGGGAAACTGAGGCTTGGCCAGGTGCAGTGGCAGAGCCACAGGGACGCCTGGGTGTCCTGCTTCTGACTGCAGGCTGTTTCAGGAGGCGCCGGAGGCCGTGATGGCAGCTCTCGACTCACCCGAGCTCCCCGGCCCTCTCCAGACGCCCCGGGCCGTCATTCCCCCCCAGGGGCTTCCTTCCCCTCCTTTCTCTGCCCTGAGGTCCGTGCCCCTGTCTCTCCATTCCCAGAAGGTAGCGCCCTGGGTGAAACTGGCGGGGTTGGGCTCTGTCTCCCCAGCCCCCTAGCCTGTTGGTTGCTGGAGGGGAGGGCGGGGCCGGGTTCATCTGCGGAGGCTCCGCTTTGGCTTTGACCAATGGGCGCTGTGAGTTCCCGTAGGGTGGGGGGCATCCAGCAAATATGTGAGTCACTTGTCCCTGAGCAGAGTTCCCAGCCCTGGCTGAGGGGAGTGGCCAGCGCTCACCCGGGGCTCTGATGCCCTTGGCGGGCAGGCCACCAGCCTGCATTCCAAGACCTTGCAAAGTCGACCCACCGAGCTACCAGGGCCTCTCCAGCACTTCTCTCTAAAAGGGAAGCCAGATGAACAATTTGTTCCTTTTATCCTTTTGGCCTCTACACCCACTCGGTGAAGACCCAGTTGAAAGGCACCCAGCCCCGCCCACATGACACTGGTGGGTTCCAGGGGGTGACCCAGTCAACCGCGCATGGTTGGGTGGGCTCTTGGGCCTGTGCTGGGAGGCAGCAGCTCATCCCAGGGGAGGTCGCACACTTCCAGGGGCACCTGCAGGTGGGCAGCACAGCATGTCCTCCGCCCCGACAACCAGGGCTCACCCAAGGGCGGCTTCATCTCCCCCGCTCCCTGCTCCTGTCCCCAGGTGTGGCCCTGCCCTCCATTCAGCAGCAGCCGCGGCCCAGACATAGCCACGCCAGGGCCTGAGCTGCTCCCAACTGGTGTGCTGTCGCCACTGCGGCCAACTGGGCCCAAGGTGACTCACGGTAAGGGGACCGAGCAGGGAGTCGAGGCCTGGCCTTCTGCCCTCGCCGCAGCCCCTTGGCTGGCCTTGCCGTGGCTCCACGCCTCAGTATCCCCGGCACCCTGCCTGCGCCGCAGCCCGCTCTCTTTCCCTTAGCCCCCGCCAGGCCCGACGTGCCGACTAGCACCCCACAGGCCTCCCTCCAGTCGGGTGGCTGGTCACCACCCTGCTCTGGTCACCGCATTGCCCGGTTCAGGTGCTGTCACCCTCTCTGCCTCCAAGCTGCACTGGCCTCCGGAAAGCCGAGCCTGTGTTTCAGTCCTCCCCTGCCCCGTCAAGCAAAAGGCCACATTCCTTCAAAGGACCCCCCCCACCCCAGCTTTTGTCGTGCGCTGGCTGTTCAGCAATGCCCCACACTGGTCTGTCCACACACGCGCACAGCACTGCTGGCCGTGCCACAGCACACAGCCTGGCCGCCACACCTTTCTGTCCCCTCTCCCCCAGTGGCCTCTGATGAATCTGAGCGGCAATTCAAGAGGACCGTTCTCCAGAAAGTCCCCGCCAAAACCGATTGCTGCTGAGTCTAGAATCCCGCGACTGGCTCTATTTCGCTCTGCTTGGCATGGCAACGACCTGTGAGCGGGTCTTTCCCGCAGTTGGGTCATCAGCTCTGAGAGACACATGGTTATTGATTCGGCAAGAAGTCTACTGCATGGTCAGCCCTGGGTGGGGACAGGGTCCTGGAGGAGTGAGTGAGCGGGGCCTGGGCGGCCCAGGAGGAGCCGGGAGCCTTGGGAGGGCGGAATCAGCGTCCCAGAGAGCAGGGATGTAGGGATGACAAGCGGGAACGCCATGCCCCCCAGCTCGGGGCCCCTTAAGCCGGAGACGGTGGTCCTGCTGACCTTCCTCTTCGTTAACTCCACAGGCCACTGGGTACAGGGGGCATCAGTAAAACCAAGGTCTGTCTTGAGTGACTGGTGGTCGCTGGAGAGACCAAACAGCATATACTCTTGTTTCCCTGGGTTCGCCGTAAGCCTGGGCAACGGCCTCCCTCCGTCTGAATAAGGACAGCAGCCATCACCGAAATGGCCAAGAACAGAAGTGACTGGGCCTATCAGTGCTGCGGGCCTGACAGAGACTTTCCGGCCTGGGCTGGCTGCCTAGAACGGTTTGTAGGCACCAAAAGGGCAGGGAACATACCATTTCTGTACTCTTTCATCTCTCAGACCTTAATTGGCTTAATTGAGTTGAAAACCTCCACAGAGGGGGACTCGGACCTTCTGGCTTTT
The DNA here is from genome assembly GCF_964165515.1 of Mesoplodon bidens. Lineage (NCBI taxonomy): Eukaryota > Metazoa > Chordata > Mammalia > Artiodactyla > Ziphiidae > Mesoplodon > Mesoplodon bidens. The sequence goes on from NC_138163.1 coordinate 1,180,431, forward strand.
GCTCCATCCTGGCCCAAACTGGCCTGCACTGGTGGGTGGCGGGAGCAGACCCGCTCTGGGCTCCCTGGCCTGCCTCCCCATGGCTCCGTGACTTTCAACAGGCTGCTACCCAGGGGGGCGCCAGGCACGGCAGGGGATAGCTCAGCTGCAGGCCTGGACATTTTGATGCCTCTTGCCCCTGGACCCCGTGACTCATGTCCACTCAACCAGAAACCCAGGAGTCCTCTGCCCCCTGTGCCGGCCCTCCCTGGCCACCGCGGACCGGGCTTTGGGGGCTCTCCCAGCACCTCTGACTTAATCTGCTCGGGCCCCCCACTTCGCCCCCTTGGCCCTCCCTCCAGGCCCTGGACAGCTAGGAGCTTCCTGGATGAGATGGGGGCAGTTGTGTTCCCAAGCTCCCCTTTCTTGGGATGCTGATCCAGATGCTTCCCTCACTGCATCCTCACAGACACCCTGTGAGGGCAAGGGGACGCCTTCTTCTCCATCTCAGACCTCCTGGCCTCACCTTCCAGGTCCCTGAGGAGAGTCAGGCCACCCCTGGCAGCTCAGCCCCTTGGCTGCCCGGAGAGAAAGCCCTTCTGCTTCCCCAGCAGCCGGTCCTGCGCTCTACCCGGCGCCTTCACAGGGGAGACAAGGGATGGAGGACGAATCCCACCTGCCGGCCCCCCAAGTCACAGGTCACAGCGCATTAGAATTCACCGCCCTTCACAGTTGTGGAGACACAGTCCCATGGCAGCTGCTGTCTGACCCCAGTCTGCAGTTGCTGGGGGCCGAGTGGAATCGGTCCGCACACTGGTGACCGGGCATTTGCCACTGGCACCGCCACCTCCCTGGGGTGGATGGATCCCAGCTGGTGGCACCAGCCAGAAGTCTCTGGGCCCTCAGCCCTCCTGTCAGTAAGCTGGTGACGAGAACACTCCCCTGCTGTGAGTACAACCGGTCCAGGACACCACGCTCCGAGGCAAGAAGGGAGCAGAACCCCCTGAAGTCGAGTCCAACTCCCATCTGAGGCAGTGTCCCAGGGCACAGGACGCCGCCTGATGCCCGCCCACCCGCCTGCCATGTGCCCTCCTGCAGACCCAGCAGCAGAGGCGCTCGCCGTGGGGATTCCTTGAAATACCAGTCCCCTCCTCTCTCCACCTCTGGGCACCTGGAGACTGGGCCAGGCCCCAGGGACCCAAGAGGGGAAGAACAGGACGCCCCACAGGCTGGTGGCCTCCCGGCACCTTCAGACAGGCTTGGGGCCGGGGAGCCTGCAGGGGAGTGAGGAGAGGGTGCCCTGCCCTCGCCCTGCCCCTTAGATCCCAGTGATCCCAGGCAGGTGAGGACGGTGGCCGGTCACCCCTTTACCCCTTGATTTCCCACGCCGCCCCTGCCCCACCAGGCCCTCTCCCTCCTGCCGGCCCCGCCCCCTCCCCTCTGCTCCACGCACCTTGGCGACCACCCGGCAGGGGAAATGAGGGCTCCAAGGACGAGGCCCCGCATTCAGCCAGGGAGGGAGCCCAGGGGGGAAGGAGCCGAGGCAGAGAACAGCCTCATTAATATTTCAGAGGCACCGTCACTGCAGCTCCTGGGCCCTCACAGCTCCGCCACTTATGCTAGTGGTGGGAGGAGGATGGGATAAAAGAAGGAAATAAAACAGAGAAAACAGATTTAAAGGGACAGCTCAGTCCCCCCGCTCCGTTCCTTCCCCGCCTTGTTCCTGGTACAATCTGTGCACATGCCAAGCGGCTCTTGCAGGGAACAGCTTTGGGCAAAAACAATAACAGCAGAAAAGGGTCAATCACCGCCATGGGACCCTCTCCCCAAACTCCCACCCAGCGACACGCTCCCACCTCCACCCACACGGGGCTGCCCCTGTTGTGCTGTGACCAGGGCACCGGGGCCGCCTCAGGGACCCACGGGGGCTGCCAGCAAGGCCAAAGGATGCTTCCTATCCAGAGCCTGGTCCAGACCCAAAGGACCGTGTGAGGCCAGCAGAAAGACAGATGCACAGACTCTGGGCAGTGGAAGTCCCCAGTAATCAGAGTCCATTCAAGGAGGATTTGAGAACCCAGGGAAACGCAAGCCTAGATTCCTGGAGGTGGCAGGGACCGGGGTTTACCTGATTCAGCTCCTGTCCTCGGGCGGGTGAACTCCCTCAGTATCCCTTGCTACTTGATGGCCCAGTGCTTTAGTCTAATCTAGAGCAGTGGACACCAGACCTGGAGGGGTCCCCACTCCCCCCAGCCCTGGGGGCTGTAAAAACGCATAGTCCCAGTCAGAGCTTCAGTCAGGAGGGGGTGGCACTGGGCTCTGTAAAGCTCCCCCAGAGACTCACGAGGCCCAGCCAGGTTCGATGCCACATATTTGCCTGCCTTCAGAGGCTCCAGGGAGGGCCCAGAATTCTCCAGTTAAAACAAGCTTATCCTTCCCTGGTGGCGCAGTGGTTAAGAATCCACCTGCCAACGCAGGGGTCACGGGTTCAAGCCCTGGTCCGGGAAGATCCCACATGCCTCGGAGCAACTAAGCCCATGCGCCACAACTACAGAGCCTGTGCTCTAGAGCCCACGAGCCACAACTACTGAGCCCGCATGCCACAACTACTGAAGCCTGTGTGCCTAGAGTCCATGCTCCGCAACAAGAGAAGCCACCACCATGAGAAGCCCACGCACCAAAACAAAGAGCATCCCCTGCTCGCCGCAACTAGAGAAAGCCCGCGCACAGCAATGAGGACCCAACGCAGCCAAAAACAAAACAAAATAAATAAATAAATAAATTTATTTATTTTAAAAAAACCAAAACAAAACAAGCCCATCAGGGAATGTAAAATGGTGCAGCCTCTATGGAAAACCGCATGGTGGTTCCTCAAAAATTTAAACAATTACCGTAGGACCCGGCAATCCCACACCTGGGTACATGCCCAAAAGAACTGGAAGCAGGGTCTCTAAGAGATCTGCACGTCCATGTTCACAGCAGCATGATTCACAGTAGTCAAAAGGTAGAAGCAACCCAAATGTCCATCAGTGGATGAATGGACAAACAAGATGTGGTCCATCCAATCAGTGGAATGTTACTCAGCCTTAAAAAGGAAGGTCGTCTGACACCTGCTACAACATGGCTGCACCTGCAAGGCATCATGGTCAGGGAAATCAGCCAGACACAAAGGACGGATACTGTGTGACTCCACTGGTATAAGCTGCTTAGAGCCGTTAGATTCCTAGAGACAGAAAGTAGGGTGGGGGGGCACGGGCTGGGGGAGGGGTATTGGGGCACGGGCTGGGGGAGGGGGTGGGGGGCTAGTGTCTAATGGGGACAGAGTTTCCCTTGGGGAAGATGAACACTTCTAGAGATGGATGGTGGGGATGGCTGCACACCAACCTGAATGTACTTAATGTCGCCCAGCTGGGCGCTGAAAAATGGTTAACGTGGTAAACTTGATGTTACATGTACTTTCTCACGATTAAAAACCAAACAGGCCTTACTGGCCCTTTTGCTCTGTATCCAGACTAGCTTTCCGTGGTGACCCAGGCCACACACTGATAGCAGGAGTTCCACCACCTTGACTGGCCAATCAGCTGACAATTCTGCCCGTGTGGATTTTGACTTCCTGGAGTGTCCCCTACCTGAATGGAAACCTAAGCAGAACTTTCTGCACCCTCACCCTTCGGCCTCAGGGACCTTCGGCACCACCCATATCCTGTCTCAGCTGGGTGGCTGCCGCAATAGGTGGCAGAGGAGCTGAGAGGCTAAGCTCGCTGGCAGCCATTGCCACTGCTCTTGTCCCCTACTTGAAAGAAGTGTGGCCCTAAGGGCCTCCCCGTGTTCCCCCTCCCTCCCTGCTGCTAGTATGCACTTCCTCAGAGGCTCTGACCCCACCCTGTCCTCAGAAGGAACCAGAAGGGGTGGCCAGAACACCTGGGAAGGCCTGGTCTCCAGACTGCAGATTCTGAGCAGACAATATGGCTTTAGGAGGTGCTCTTGAATCCCCAGGAGCTCGTGGCAGAGACTCGCTAGACTTTCCCTGATTTCTATTCCTGTCTTCCCACGTTGTATTTTAATTTTTAGCTAGGCGTCTTGTCATCCAGCTAACAACTATCTTCCCCCAACTCCAGTGCAGCTACGGAGGACCATGTGACTAGGTCCTGGCCAATGGGATGTGAGCAAAAGGGACAAGGACCCGCCTTACTCTTGGACAGCACTAAGGGTTCTCAGCGCAAGGGACAGAGCCAACTTCAAGGTTGTGTCCTTAAAGGGAAGGATGCGTTCTCCCCCACCCCTCTCCTCCTTCCTGCCAGCTGGAATGATGATGTGAAGACAGGGGCAGGAGCAGTTACTTTGCTCCATCTTTTGCACATGGAATCCACATGTCAAGGATGGCAACACCATCGAAGGAGCCCAGATCCCTGATGGCCAAGCAGCCCTAGGTTGCCTACCTAGACTTTTATGCACAGAAGAGATCCTCTCTCGTTTTTGTCTCCATTAGCTGGGTCTCTGTTACAGAGCTCAAGCCTGTCTCCTAGGTAATTCAGGTGTATAGGGAGGAATCCAGCCTGTCACCAGGTGAGATGCTTGTCTTCCCTCTATGACTAAAGTCAGCCCTGGTTCTGGGAGAGCCAGGAGTCCTTCCCAAAGTTTCCATGACCTACCGACCCCCGACATCTCCATGGGCCCCCTGGGACATGGGACGCTTCGGACCTGGGCTCCCTCTCACCTGTGTCATTTGATATTGTCCTAGAAGTTCTAGGCAAAGCAGAAGACAGAACCAAGGGAGTATCGGAGAGAGAGACAGACAGAAATCTGGTCACAGGCAATGCCGAGCACCCTTCTCTGTGCCGTGGCGGGATTCTACATTCCCTCTGTGCTCCAAGCTTCTAAAGTGGGAGGAGTAATTATCCCTACTTTAGAGCTGAAGCCGCTGAGGCACAGAGAGGTTAAAGAACTCACTCAAGACCACACAGCCAGCAAGAAGCAGAGGCCAACGTGAACTCAGGTAGTCTGGCTCTAGAGAATTCTACATTGCTCATCTGCCCAGTGCCCAGAAAACCACAGAAAAGCAATGAACACATAGTTAAAACCAATTCAAAGGGTTCACCAAAGTGACCAGACCGGAAATCTGTCCACATATACCTCAGGGCTTGGAGGTGCAGGTGCTGGGGTGAGACCTGGCTGTGTGAACCGACACAAATCACTCAACCTCTCTCAGTCTCCACTTTTTTTGTGGTACGCGGGCCTCTCACTGCTGTGGCCTCTCCCGTTGCGGAGCACAGGTTCCGGAAGCGCAGGCTTAGTGGCCATGGCTCACGGGCCCAGCCGCTCCGCGGCATGTGGGATCTTCCCGGACCGGGGCACGAACCCGTGTCCCCTGCATTGGCAGGCGGACTCTCAACCACTGCGCCACCAGGGAAGCCCCAGTCTCCACTTCTGAATCCGGAAAGTGGGTCCTCGTTCCTCCTGGCTGCATTGGTGTGAACTCCAAGGACAGGGCACCACCACCACTACACACACACACACACACACACACACACCCCTAGGAAGGGCCCCAGGGGGCCCGTTTCCCTGCAGGGTATCTTCGCACCCACCAGCCCTGCCTGCAGCCCAGAACTCATAGGCAGGACCAGGCTCCACCAGGGAGGCCAGAGCATTCTGCTCGGCCAGGGGCTGACCCCATGGGCCTCTCCCATGCTTCCCTATTTCTGAGGGCCATCCTCAAGCCTGCCAAGGCCCCGAATCCCTCCTGGGGAGCGCTAGGCACTGGCGGCAGGGCTGGGAAGCAACCCGCTCCCCAGGATGCTTCTGGAGGCAAGTCCACACTTCCACATGGGTGGCCCTCACAATGCCGGGTACCCCTTGGTCCCCGAGGAAAGTTGGAAGACTTTTTCTTGCTGGGGCCTTGAAGCATAGTTACGGGGGTCAAGACCCTACCCTGGGGGGCAGTCATTTCTTTTCTGCCAGAGAAGGCGAGAGTGCGAGAGAGAGCCGATGGGCAGAAAGCATAATGACACTAATTATCTAATTACCGCAGCTGTGTGAGGAGAGCGCTGCATTGCAGCAGGCAGCTGGGGGCAGCCGCCCCTCCCCCGCACTCCCGTCTGGCCCACTCTGGCCCACACCCCAACTGCTTTACCCTGTGAGCAGGTGGCGGCCAGTGAGGCCCTGGGCCTGCCCTGCAGAGCGTGGCCTGGCCTGAAGTCTCGGGAGTGGCGGGGTGGGGGGACCCAGAAGTGCCACGGCCCGGACTCTGGAGCATGCCTCTGACCCCAAAGCGGTAGAGAACACACACGTGGGGGCCAGGAGGACGCGGGACCCTGTCCTCCAGGCCTCCACGGCCGAGAACATGTGGACCGAATGAGGGCCCCTCCATCCCAATCCTCCCCGAAACATCCCCGGCTCTGTCCATGGTACCACACGGCCCACCCTGCCGGCTTCCAATCCCCAGAGCCAGCTCCAAGCCACCAGAAGCAGGCAAGTCCTAAACAGGTAATTAAGGAAATTATAGACAGCTGGAGGCCACGGGATGCTGCAGGCCCAGGGTGACTAGATAAGGAGACTGCCAGGACCCAAGTGTCCTCCTAGGGACAGGATCCATGGGGGCCCCATGGTGGGTCCTGCTGAGGAAGGGTCTGGTTTCTGGAAACAGGCTGAAGCCCTTGGGAAGACAGGCTTGGAGGGACTCTTAGGGTGAAGGTCAGGGGCGGGAGACTGTCAGGGAAGGACACCCACTTCCCTGTGGCCAGCAAGAGTCCGGAAGGCCGGGCTCCAAACGGGGGACCAGAGATGTGCCGGCTGACTTGGGCTCCACCAAGGGGGGCTCTGAGTGCTGGCAAAGTAGGTCTCCTTGTGTCCCTCGTAGGACCCAGCTTGGCTGGAGATTAGAGCCAGGTCCAGTGACCTGGGCTGATTCCCCCATAGAGCCAGCTCAACTGGGAGAAAGAGATGATGAGGACTGTCACCATACAGGGACCCTGGGCACAGGCCACTCTGAGTATGGAGAAAACACCTTGGTCTTGGGCATCCCACTGGCAACAGCACAAGAGTGCTGAGTGGGGCAGAGAAGACGTGTTCAGACTGAATACGGGAGTCCAGTCCAGCTGTGACCCAGACACGAACAACTAGCACACCAGAGCGTTTGGGCCACCTTTCCAGGCTGACCTCGGAGGGACACCCGCCAAATGTGTGGATGGAGGAGAGAGGGGCTGGTAGTGCCACCCCAGAGGACGCCTCGGAAGCTGCAGCCCAGGGATGGGCATCTGCAAGGCTCTCAGGCTCCGCTCCAGCATCCTTACCAACCCCAACTGGCAGCAACGGCAGGATCTGAAGGTCACCAGGGCACCAGACGGCAGGGGCCTGGCTGCCATCTGAACCAGGCAGACGGCACTCTGCTGGGTCCTGAGAGTTATTTCTCATGGAGGACCCTGGCGCACAAATCCAGAAGTATCTCCAGCGAACCTCTGAGAAGACACCACAAAGCTCCTGCAGGCCCAGGTGTGGCCAGGAGGGAGTGGGGGGGTCATGCAGAGGCATGAGGGCCCCTGTCACATGGGAATGCCTCAGTGACAACAACGCAGTGTCCGAGTCCCGTCCCCCCACGCCCCTGCTGATTGGAGCCCAGTGAGGCCGAGAGCCAGGAAGGGGGTGGGGGATAAGATGGGGGGGCGGGCCTGCCGCCACGTGCAATGCGATGAAAGTGCTGCCCCCGTGCCACCCGCAGGCGCAGCCACGTGGGCCCCTCTGGGGGCCGCCAGGGCAGGGGTCCCGGGCAGCAGCCCTCTGGCCGTCCGGATGGATGGCAGGGTCGGAGGGACTCTCGCTCCGCTCCGCTCCGCTCCCCGGGACAGAGGTGTCCGCGAGAAAGAGCCCGGCCACCGGCTGTGGCGCTGCGGGCCGTGCAGCCAGGGGCCCGGGAGGGAGGGATCAGGTGGGCTGGCGGGCGCCCAGGATGGCCGGCGCCTGTGTCCCAGCCCCTCCCTCCGGGCCTGCTGCGGGCACTGGGCCACATCAGCCGGGAGCCTCCCTCGGCGGCAGGGCCACCCACTCGCAGGGCAGCGCTCGGGAACCCAGCACCGAGGGGCCCGGACCGTCCGGCCCCGGGCCACGTGCCTCCCTCCCAGGCCCCTGGCTCCAAACCAAGATGGGACGCTTTGCCCAGCTTCTTCCAGGAGGGACAGAGCTGAGGCCCGGAGGTGGGGAGGGGCTGCCAGGGAAGGTTCCCCCGGGTCTGGCGTGGCAGGTGGAGGCCCGCTCACAGCGGGGAAGCGGGCGCCTGGCCCTCCCCATGCTGTGCACCGCCGCTGCCGCCGAGGGCGCCCAGCGCTTGCGGTCGGGGGCTGGTCCTTTTGCAGAGAAGGGCCCTCCCTGCGCGGTGGCCACCATCGTGCCCAGCGATCGTGTGCACAGACGTTCGGCAGGGAGGCCACCACCGCTCCCCGGTCTAGGGTTTGTGTCAGGACGCGGGCGTGCCGGGATTACCAGCGTCCCGTGGTCCGGGGGGGCTGAGGACGTTCCCAGGCCAGTCGGGAGGAAGTGCTCTCAGCGGCCCGGTGGCATCCACCTTCGTTCAGGGCCGGCCAGAGGGGTGACTCCAAAGCACAGCACGAGGACCAAAGCCCCGCGCTTTGAGGTCCACTGTGGTCGGGATGGAGATGGCCGGCAGTGACGCCTGCATCTCCCTGCCCCTCCCTTGGTTGCCGGCTTTGTTTTCCTGCTTCTTAATCAGGAGGGTCTGGCGATCCTGGGCTGTCTGGCCATCCTGAGCTGTGGGCCTTTGCTCTGATCACGTTCTCCTGCCCACACCCACCTCCCCTGTGTCCCTCTGTGAGGAAAACCCACAGCATCTGCGGAGAGCCAGACACCACCCGAGTCTGCAGAGAAGCACCCGCTGCTCTGGACTCTAAAGAGGTCCAGAGAATGAGAGCTTGGTTTGGGGGACAAGTGGCTCTAAAGTTCAGGGGAGAAAGAGGCAAGCAAGAAGAGCAAAGGAGTTTTGTTTTGCTTTAAGATAACTGACGTGGGACCTGCAGGCCAGGTATCAAAAGATGCAGGGTGTGGGCAGTTACCAGTGTGGGAGCCCACACCCGAGTCCACAAAATGGGACAGACAGCCCAGAGACAGGCCCTACCACACATCAGGATCACACATTAACCAGGGGACAAATGGTTTAAGAAAAGAAACGGGGATGATGGGTTATGGCTTGAGAACCTTACCTCATACTATTCCCCAACACAAATTTTTCTTGGATGAACAGGGCTTGGCAAATTCCGGCCTCAGGGCCAAATCTGGCAGCCAAGTGTTTTTGTGAATAAAGTCTTATCGGTACACAGCCATGGTCAGGACAGAGACCTTGTGGCTTGCCAGGTGGAAAATATTTAGTACCTCACCCTTTGCAGGAAAAGTTTGCCCACCCCTGGATTAAAGAGTTAAACATCTTGGGCTTCCCTGGTAGCGCAGTGGTTGAGAGTCCGCCTGCCGATGCAGGGGACACGGGTTCGTGCCCCGGTCCGGGAAGATCCCACATGCCGCGGAGCGGCTGGGCCCGTGAGCCATGGCTGCTGAGCCTGCGCGTCCGGAGCCTGTGCTCCGCAACGGGAGAGGCCACAACAGCGAGAGGCCCGCATACCGCAAAAAAAAAAAAAAAAGAGTTAAACATCTTAAAGATGCAACTACACATACGCTCACTCACACACACGCAGACACATGGCCAACCCAGAGATGGATAGTTCTCAGATTTCTCCAAGGGATTTTGTAAGCCTAGAAGCAATGGAAGAAATCACACAAAAATTGTGAGATACAAAGTGTTAACCTTTTTCATGAAAAAAATGAAAAGGCAATGAATGAAGAGGATTTAAAATTATTTGCAACAAGTATGCTAAACTGTCACTATGTTTCATGGATAAAGTTTATTCAGACCCACAAGAGGAAACACTTGGACCTCCACAAATAAAGGTGAGGAACGGAACAACAAGAGATACAATTAATAAACATGTAGAAAAATGCTCACCATCAGGAACAATGCAAGAAATAGAAACTGAAGTAGATATTCTGGAGCTAGATATTTGTGCCAGGTTGTTTGATTACAGTGACTAACGCTGGCAAGGCTGCAGCGAGCCAGCCCTTCAGACTCCCAGTAAAGCCCTTTGGCAGAATGAGCTTCCGTCTGGGCACTCTCCTCAGGACAGAACGAGTCACCCACCGAGATGCTCAGCAGAGTCTCACGCACGAGAGCGAAACGGATCCGACTGCCTGGATCTCCACAAATAGCTAAATAATTAAGTGAATTACAATCTCTTGAGAGAATATTATTCAGCCATTAAAAATTGTAATTACAGCCCCGAGGACTGCCCTGATCCATCCTGGGTGCTCGAGAAATAGCTGTCAAATGAGCCAACCATCATGTGTAGTTCCTTCTTTGCTCCATTCAAGTTCTTTATTTTTGCAATAAGTACTGACTGCTTTCATAATCTTCAAAAAATTAAGCCGTATCCATTTTGAAAAAAATCATTTAGAAAGGGATTACATTAATAAAGAAAATGCTTGTGTGAAGTAAAAAATAGATTACACAATTGTGCCCATGGTATAATTACAGTAATGTGAAAATAAATAGCCCATGCAAAGAAAACGGAGCAGAAACGTGTCCAGTGAAATGGGAAACACTGGCTGGCACTTTGGTGATAGGATGCGGGGGGTGGGGTGTTCCTATATCTTCTACTTCTCAGCATTTCATGAATTTTCTGTAAAGAGCATGCATGTTAAGAGCATCGTTTTTAAATGAAAGAAGTAAACATTATTTAAAAAAACACCCAAGAGCCTCTCCTGTCTGCAGACCTGCCCAGGCGCCTCCAGCATGCCCCATGAGCGATCCTGAACCCAGGGCAGGGGCCATATCCGGATTTGCCCAAAGTGGTGTGCTGGGGCCGCTGGAATCAGCATCCCCACCACATGGTGGGCTGCTTCTGGAACGAGGCACTCTCGCCCCCCTTGCCCAGTTCTGTGCAGGCACCTGGGCTGGCCCTTGGCGAGTGTGGCAGAGCCCCCCAGACTCTCCAGGGTGCGGACAGGCTGCCCTTGGAGGCGTCCACAGCCTCTTTACTGGCTCCCTTTCAAGGAGCCACTGGGGACGCAGGCTTGAGAGTGGCCTCAGGGTCTCTGAGGACTTGGTCTGCATTGGCTCTAAAGCGGCACGGGGTGACAGAACATTCTGGAATGATGGAAGCGTTCTCTATGTGTAGCTACTGAGCACTTGAAACGTGGTGTGTGGACGAGGAACGGAATTTTCAACTTTACTTAATTTTCATTCAATCGCCACTTGTGGCTAGTGGCTACCACATTGAACCTCACAGCTGTAGAAAGTGCCTCGAGACCGCGGATGCAGGACAGCACTTCTCATTTGAATAAAAAGCTTCCCCTTTACTGAGGAGCCACCTACAGAACACTGAGGCAGGCTCAGGACCCCATTACATAAGGTGCTCCCCAAGGACACTGACCACAGCACCCCCTTAGCACAACTCTGATTTGGACCCAAGTTTCCAGAAACCTCTTGGGCTCCAAGATCCCTGCCAGTCCTCGGATGCGGGACTCAGGAGAAACCTCCAGCCCTTCCCCCCACCTGAGCCTTTCCCCCTCGCCCTGTGGCTCTGGTTTGGGTTCTGCCATCTACTAGGCACGTGAACTTCGCCTCATCCCCTTCCCAGCCTTGGGCAGTCTGGGAGGCCCAGCCTCTGCTCCTCCGGTGGAGAGCCTCTGTCTTCTGTCCTGGTGGCGTGTGGGTTCAGACCCTGCTCTCCAGGTGGCGCTCCCAGGCCCACTTCCAGCACCTCCCACCCAACAGAAGGTGCCCAGGCAGGGGAGGGCTTTCCAGCCGGGCACCACTTGGCCTGGCTTCTGCCAGCTTAGCCAGGGCAGGGAAGAGAGAAACAGCCAGGAGCTGGGGTCCTAGTTAAAGAAGTGGCCTTCTGGGAAAGGGTGGGGGTGAGGTGGGGAGGAGACATCTGCGCGGCCCACGTGTCTGCCTGCTGTGCCTGGCAAAGTTCACAGCCAGAGCCTGGCTCCCGGGCCCATCTCAGAGATGGCACTGGTGAGGCGCCCGGGCAGCACGCCCTGCGCTAGATTGAAGCATCTGCCTTTGGCACCACAGCCCAGGTCTCCACTTATCAGCAGACATTTACTCACCTTCGTAGAGGTGCCCTGGACGGGTCACAGGGAAGACTTACTGGAGGGAAGTTAGTTCCCCAACTTGCTTGGGACTCAAATAAATCTACGGTTTGTCTGTTTCTCTCAGTGGGTAGATGGGGGGCCCAGGTGGCTCAGCTTCTGACCTTCAGGGTCTTCCCAGGACTGGAAGTGCCCTTGACAATCGGCTCACTCATAGAATGCGCCATTCTGCTGAGTTCAGTACAGACTTCCAGAGGCTCCGGAACCAATGGCTACATGCACAAATCAGACTCACGAGCCTGACGGTCTGCCTTCCAATCTTGGTTTTACCACCTACTGGCTGTGTGACCTTGGGCAAGTTGTCTAACCTCTCTGGGCCGCAGTCGCCTCATCTGCAAAACGGGGACAGTAACAGCCATTGCTTCATTTGGTTGTTTCATTGAAGTGAGAGAATGTCTGTGAAGCACTGAAAACAGTGTCTGTCACAAACTATGATCACTGTCACTACTGACATTATTTGACGTGCCGGTAACCTCTGACAGAGACAGCAGCCATCAATTAAATATACACGTCCTCAGTTTAAGAACAGAAGGGAGCGTAGTGGGCTAAGCCCACATACGTGCTGACAACCCTGTAAGGTGGGAGGAGGAAGCTGGGCCTGGTGTTGACGGCTTCGAGAGTCCCAGCCGAAGCTCGGCTCTCAAAGTCCCCAGGCGCCCAGCACACTCTCATCTTGTCCACCAGGAAGGCCAGGGTCCCTCTCTAAAAGTCACGCTGGGGGAGGGGGAGAGGGGCTGCAGCCGACCCCAGCACCCTTTGCTGCCACATTGCGCTGGGAGAAGCTGTTCTGGGCTAGAGAGCGCTCACTGACTCACGGCCAACCTCCCCGCGCTCGCAAATGATTCAACGTCTAAAGCTCCAGCTCTAAATCCTGAAATGTCAGCGGAGTCCGCCGAGGCCCACCCCCACGTTCCCCAGGCCCGGAGCGGGGAAGGGACTTAGACAAGGTCACAAAGACCATGAGGCCCAGAGCTGGCAGCAAACCCGGGTGCTTTCCGCCACCTCTTTGCCCCTCAGGGGCCTGCTGCGGCGTCCCTGCCGGCTGGCCGCCTGGTGCTGTAGCTCCCCCCCCCCCACCCCGCCAGTGCGCTCTTAGCCTCCGGGGCTTCCTTCCCCGAAGGACTGGCTTTCCTTCTGGCTCTGCACAAAGCCCCCTCCCACGCCGCCCCAGTTCCATCTGCCTGCGTTACCCCCTCCCCCCAACTTCTGTGCCAGAGACGCCTGCCCCTTCGATCAGACCACGTGGCGGCACTGGGCATGGACCAGGTTGGTCTGATCCAGACTGGCTGTGTCCACGGCCCTCCCTCTCCTCGAGGCGAGCAGCAGGGACAATCCATGTCCTCAGACCACAGCTGCCCAGCCCCCTCCACACGGCTTGCTCTCCAGGGGCTGGCTCCACCCTTGGACCCTCTGCCAAGCCTCAGCTGAGGCCCTCAGGGGCCCGGACAGCCCCCCAGCCCTCCCCTCTGCAGGCCAGAGCAGGCAGGGGGTTCCCACTGCCCAGGTCTGCATCCCAGCTCCCCTCTCGTGACTCATGTGTCCTTGGTCTCCTTGGCTGTGAAAGGGGGTGATGGAAACAGTGGCGTAGCTTGTGAGACTCAGCCAGAGGGTCTAGAAACCTGCTTAGAACTGTGCCAGGACGTGTGGGAGGTGCTCCCCCCACGAGGCCCGTGAGAGTGTCCCCAGCCAGCCACCCATCCAGCTAACGCAGGGCCGTGTCCCTTCCCTTCTTCGGGCCTCAATTACCCTGTCTGAAAAATGGGGACAAAAATCTAGGCCTTGCCTCCCTCACCGGGTGATTCTGCAAGTTCAGTGAGGTCAAGGTTGTGAATGTGCCACACAGAAACCCATGCCCACTCTGAGCCAGGCCTGTGCTGGGCACCCAAGCAACCAGGGCAGATTAGTAACCAGTCCCTGCCTTAAGATGCTCACAGACTAGTGAGGGGTGACTGCGGTGGGTAGGGAGTGGACAGAGCTGGTGGGCAAACGAGGGGGCTGCCTGCCAGGCTGGCGCTCAAGTCCTTGCACAGAGCCAAGGCAGACTGGGATGGTTGGGGTCAGGCTGGACTTGACCCTGTGGCTGGCAGGGACCCACTTGAGGTCAGGGGCCCAATGGCCTCACCTTTGGAATACCGAGTGGCCCCCCTCCGCCCCTCCCCCCAGCCCCGGGAATGTCAAGTGCCCAGTTGAGGGAGGCGGCCCTGCCCTGTCCCTTCAGGGAGGCTTTCCACACTCTCTCCCAACACCTCACCAGACCCTCACCCTGGGCTCCCCAAGGCACCCTCTGGTCCTGCCCTGCCCCATGCCATGCCCCCACCCCTCTCCTGGCCAGGCGTTAAGCCCCAAAGGGACCAGTAGAAGGAAGGAGACCAGGTCCGAGGAGAGAATCTCTGGGAGATGCCACGCCAGCGCTACAAATTCCAGAATCCTAAACCCCTGAGAAAACTGAGGACCCGACCCGGAGAAGCCATCTGGCCAAGGTCACACAGGGGAGGAGGGGGAGGACAGCTGTGCGCAGAGGGATGGAGAAGGAGTTACCCAAGTGTGGCCGAGTGTGCTTGCCGTTGGCATGCCGGCGGCGGGGCCGGGCAGCTGTGTGGGCGTGCAGGGGACAGTGCGGGAACGTGTGAGGGTTTCTCAGACCGTGTGTCCGGGAAGGATGACACAGTGTGAGGCCGCGGGGGTTGGGGGCGGAGGGGGTGCCAAGAGGCTCCGAGAAGGTGCGTGCGCGAGGCCGGCTCCAGCCCAGGCCCTGAGCCCCCGGCTGTGCCCGCCCCGGGACCCGCCCGCAGCCCCCGGCGGCCTTTCTCCCCAGACGCAGATGCGCGTGCGCGCAGGATGCGGGGCGCAGGGTGCAGGGTGCGGGGCGCTGCCCGCTGGCCTGGGGACCCGGGGGTGACGCGCGGCCGCGGCGCCGCAAGGACACAGCAGGCCAGGCGCGGGGCGCAGGTGCAGCGGGCGGGGATCCGTGTCCCTCCACCTGCCAGCCGCGCCACCTGCCGGGCCGCCCTCCCCGCCCGCGCCCGCGCCCACCCCGGCAGCGCCCGAGCGCCCAGGGCACCACTTACCCGGTCATGGGCACGGCCGCCGCCGCGGCCTCTGTTCCGGCGGGCGCTGTCGCTAGTCGCTGCGGGCGGACGCCCGGCGGACAACGATCCGCTCCAGGGACCGAAAGGCCCGGGCACCAGGCGGCCTGGCCGGCAGCGCGGGCGCGACCCTCCGCGGCGGGCGAGGGCTGCGGCCGAGTGCTCCCCACGCTCCGCACCGGCGGCGGCGGGCGACGCGGCGCGCTCGGCTCCAGCCGCAGCTCTGAGCGCGGAGGGAGGGAGGGAGGGAGGGAGGGAGGGAGGTAGGGAGGGAGAGGGGGGAGGAGAAGGAAGGGAGGAGGGAGCGGGCGCGGGGGGCGGCGCGCGGCGCGGGGGCCGCGGGGCTCCGGAGCCACGCGGCTCCTGAGCTACGCGCCCGGTGCGCGCCCTTCTGTCCCCCAGGACGCGCGGCGGTGCCCGCCCTTCTTGGCCCGGCGGTGACCCCGGAGGGCGCTGGCCAAGGGGGGTGGGGGTGGGCGCGGCTGGGTACTGGGGGGCCCTGGCACCGGGGAGCTCAGAAAAAGGGCACCGAGCAGGCAGGCTGCCGCTCCCTCTCCAGACTAACCCCTGGGTCTGTCTCCTTGACAGTCAAATGGAGCGTGGAGCTGAGTTGCTGATTTGTAATGTGGGGTCCATGCCCCCCTCTGCCCCTCACCCGCGCCCCGTGGCCTCCGAGGGGCTGGTGATCCTCAGGAAGCTGCCTGCTAACAGTTGGGAGGAAGACACCTAAGCACCAGGGTAGCTGGAGCTTGGGACAGGTTCTCAAAGTCAATGACCCCAAAAGGTTATCACACAAAGACCCTTATACAGGATGCAGAGAGATCCTGCACACAGGTGGACACCCAGAAGCAGAAACACAGGGACACACATTCGCAGACATAAGGGGAGACAGACACACAGACAAAACTCCAATGTGGAGAAGACCCCCATACGCCCAAACACACGTAGGCACATCTGTGGACAGAGACCGGAGTGTGTGCCCATGGACACCCAGTGGCCAGGCGGGAGCTGGCCGGCCGTGCCCCTGGTCCTTAAAGCCCCAAGCTGCCCAGCCCCAGGGACAGTGAGTGCCTCCGAACCTGGATCAGGCCTTGGCCCCCATCCGTGAGCAGCGAGCAGGAGTGCGAGGGCGTGGGAGCGGCACAGGAAGGGGGCTGAGTGTGAGTGACAGGCCCGCGGTGAGCATCACCACTCCAGAGCAGGCAGGTAGAAGAGGCTTGGGCACAGCCACTAATTGTTTCTTGCCTTGGACAGACAGGGTCCCGGGGTGTCCTGTGTGCCAGGCCTGGTCTGGGCACCGAGGACACAGCAGGGACCCCAAAACAGGGAGCTGGCGGGCAGAGCATGAACTCAAAGCATCACAGTTGGGGTAAAGGCCCAAGGAGAGCATGGCAAGGGGGGAGACGAAAGATGGTGCTGGGAGCTCAGGGAAGGCTTATTTGAGGAGGTGCCACTGTGACAGACACCTAAAGGACACGAAGGCACTGCAGACCCAGGGGGTCTTCCCTGGGTCAGAAGACTGGCACACCTCCCCACGGTCTGTCTCTCAAGCAGGAAGCAGCTGTTCCACGGACAGCCCTTGAGATCTGGCACCTCTCAGTGCAAGCAGAGGTCACACTTACGTGTGCGTGTGTGTACACACACACACACAGACTTACACATGCTGACACATCCTCAGGGATGTGGACACACACATGTTGACAACTCTCACAGTGCTGACACACTCACGTGCTGAGAACTCTCACACGTGCTGACACTCTCACACGTGCTGACACTCTCACACGTGCTGATACACTCACACGTGCTGAGAACTCTCACACGTGCTGACACACTCACACGTGCTGACACTCTCACAGCCGGTGACACACGCTCACTCAGAACGATCCCTCCCCCCCACATGCTCAGTTATTCTCACACCTTTACACGCTCACTAGTCACACATAGTCACACACTTGTACACGTTCAGTTATTCACATGCACTCACACTTCCTCACATAGTTATTCACATTTATTCACACTCACACCCACTCTTACCCACCCAGTCACACTCACACACTCCCTCATGCCTCTCACACAGGCTCACACAGTTGTTCACACTCTCTCTCTCACACGCACACTTCGGTCATGCACGCTCGCTCACACGCACGCTCCCCTTGCACTCCAACCCTGGCCGCTTTTCCTGGGATTTGCCCTCTGAGAGCCAGCTGGCTGTCCCGGTTGTTGCTCGGCTCTGGCCCCCTCGGCCCCTCAGCAGCCCTGGAGCCCGGTGCTGCCCCGGCAGCCTGGCACTGTTCTCCTGGCCACCCCCGTGCTTGGAGCCGGTGGTCAAGCTGGGCCTTCACTGGGCTGGGTGATGGGGCGCCCTGGGCACCCACACTGGGGAAGAGGAGCCCCAATCGGTGGGTGGCCTCCCGAGAGCCCTTCCCCCAGACTCAGACCCCCCTTCCCGGCCTCCCACGGGGGAACAGGCTCTCTGGGGTCTGGCACAGGGGCAAGTCCTTCCATCCCAGACCTGAGGCCCCTGGCCTCCCTGGGCCCTCGCTGGAGCTTCCCTCGGGCAGGGGGTGAACCCCGGACAGTAGCAAACACCAGCCTCTTAGCAGACATGTGTTGGCGGTTCTGGGAGGACAGAAGTGGTGGAGGAAGAAATGGGTGCTGAGAGGGGAGGCTTGGGAGTGGCTGAAGAGAAGAGAGAAGACTCACTTAGGACTGTGTCACTGTTTTCCCTCGGGGCCGGGGACATATTATCACTCCTGGGGGCGGTGCTCATTTTACTGATGGCTGCTGTCCACACGGGAGCATTGGCACTGGCACGTGAAGTGCGTCCTGCTCCCAGACCTCAGAGCCGGCTGCCTCTTCAGCCCTCACTGTTGTCCCCCTTCCCAAATGCTTTCTTTCCCAGGTCCTCGGCCACCACCTGTCTCCAGGCCCCTCCTCTCCGTGGGCCCCGCAGCTGTCGCCCCTCCCTTGCCCGGTTTCGCTCCTGCCACTTTTGGTGTGGCGGTCACCGTCTCCTCCGGGGACAGCAATCCTCAGTCCAGCCCTGAAATGGGAGCCCCTCTGGCTGGGCCCCGGGTCCCCCTCCTCTTCCCACTCTCTCCCTGGCTGAGATCACAGCCACCACCCCCTGGCTTCAGGGGCCACCAGCGTGCCTGGACCTCCACGGCCAGTGGTCCCCTGCAGCCCAGGGAGGAGGGGCTGAAATGCCCCTGGAGAGACGTGCACATCCTAACCGCCCCCAGCCTGCACTGCGTTGGGACCCTGTGTGGAAATAGGGCCTTTGCAGATGTAAGTTCAGGATCTTGAGATGGGGAGACAATCCTGGGTTATCTGGGCAGACCCCAGATGTAGTGATAAGTGTCCTTATAAGAGGGAGGTAGGAGAACAGTTGACACACAGACACAGCAGGAGGTCTTGTGAAGACAGAGGCAGAGACTGGAGTGACACAACCACAAGCCTAGGGATACCTGGAGCCACCAGAAGCTGGAAGAGGTCAGGAAGGACCCTCTTCTAGAGTTTTTCGAGGGAGTGTGGCCCTACTGATACCCTGATTTTGGACTTGTCGCCTCCAGGAACGTGAGAGACTCGATCTCTGTTTGAAGCCGCCCGTGTGGTCCTTTGTTACAGCAGCGGCCCCAGGAAACTCATACCAGCCCTGATCTGGCAGCAGGAGCTGGGGCCCTTCAGTGCTGGAGCTGCCCTGGGCTCTCCAGGGCCACAGTGGCTCTGTGCCACCCCTGGCGACCATGCCCTGCCCCATGTGTCCGGAGTGGAGCCGGCTTTGCCTCTTCCTGAAACCTCTGCCGTCCCCAGACTGGAGCCCAGAGTCAGGAGCCCACGGGGGTGGGGCCCGCAATGGATGAACAACCTCCCAAGTTCTCAGAGTGGGCCCCTCCACCACCCAGGCCCTTCAAGGAGGGGTTATCCCTCTAAGTGCCCTGCCCCCAGCCCCTGCCATGGCCTGAGGACACCTGGCTGGCTGCCCCTCCGACAAGCCCCGACTCGTCTAAACCCAAGCAGTGGATTGAGCTTAGGCTCCAGCTGGGCCCGGCTACATCCAGAAGGCACCTGACCTGCAATAAGTACTTGGAAATATCCCCCACCCCAGCCCCGTGTCACTCAGAGTCAGCTCCTTGGTGGCCTCTCCTTTCACAGGACAGCCCTCCCCGAGCGAGACACTGCCATGACTTTCATTGCCCTGGGTGTGTGTGTGCACGCACGTGTGACGGCCCCAGCTCACCCTCTGGATCAGAGCCCTCCTCTGAGTGCAACCACACGTCCACAGCTCCCCACGTGCTCCTGGCCCTCAGGGGGCATTCTCCAGGCCCCGGGGCTGCCACACCCCATCCTGCCCACTCCCTAACTCTCACCCCACGTCCAATCTGCACCCAAGTGCAGGCTCCTACTCAACTCAAGGTCGACTGGACCTGGCCCCTCCCCCATCTTTCCTGCCCCTTTCCTGCGGGGTTACCGAGGCTTTGGGACTGCACACCCCTCCGCCCATCCACCTGCCCACAGCTCACAGCAGAGCATCCCAGTCCTCTGCAGCTCTGCCACCTAGGGCTTCCTGGGACCGCAGCTGGGCCCTGGGCTCCACGGGGAGGAGCCTTGCGTGGTGTACAAGGCATACGGGGAAGTGTACACGAGGGACTGTTGGCTGACAGAGATGTTGCCATAGGCTTTTTTCAAAGGCCAGTCAGTCTCAACTTTTGTTTCGTTATTACTATCATCTAATAGTCTGCAACACACTCGATACCAGAGTGAGGCTAAGTGGGCCGTTTGTCTTTTTTTTTTTTGACTGCGCTCAGGCTTTCGCCAGTTGCGGTGAGCGGGGGCTACTCTTCGCTGTGGTGCGTGGGCTTCTCATTGTGGCGGCTTCTCTTGTTGCGGAGCACGGGCTCTAGGCGTGTGGGCTCAGTAGTTGTGGCTCGTGGGCTCTAGAGTGCAGGCTCAGTAGTTGTGGTGCACGGGCTTAGTGGCTCCGCAGCATGTGGGATCTTCCCAGACCAGGGCTCGAACCCGTGTCCCCTGCATTGGCAGGCGGATTCTTAACCACTGCGCCACCAGGGAAGTCCCCTAGGGCCGTTTGTCTTTGACCTAGTGCTCTGGGTACGGAGACCTCCTTTCCAACCATGATCCCCAAGCCCTCGTGGGGTGCGGCCCTGTTCAACTCCCTGGCGCCTGCAGTGGGGCCTGAGTGGTCCCCTGGGTCCTCACAGCCACACTCTGGTCTAGCAGAGTGTGGGTCATGCCTGCATGGAGCTGTCCCCTCTCGTGTGTGGTGACCCACCAGGCCTACGGGACACCTTCCCTGCGGCCCAACCACGGGGTTCTTCTCTGTGCCTACCAGCATTATTACACCGGTCCCACTAGCGTGTCATGGCACCGGTGTCCCAGGGTAAGAGGGAGGCAGGGAGGAAAGGAAAGGCAGCAAGCCTGGAGAGAAGACAGTGATCCACAGGGGGCTGAGGTGAACCCACACCACAGGGTCCGGTGCCCAGACCTGCCCGCAGAGAAACAGCCCGAGGGCTCCATGTTTCTGTCTCCGCCAGGCCCTGTGCCGGCTGCCCCTCCTCCCACCAGCGAGGGGACTTGACCGAGGCCCTGACTCCTGGACCCCCGCCAGTGCCCTTGCCCTGAGCCTGCCCAGCTCAGCAGAGATTGCCGGGCCATGGAGCACGCGGCCCAGAATAGTGCTGGGATGCCAACGGGTGACATTCTATCGCTGGGCCACCACACTGAGCGGTGCCTCCCACCCCCAAAAGGAGAAATCCGGGGGTGCCGGGTGCCCCAGGGCCAGGCCAGGCGGAAGGGTTCTGTGCACGGAGCCAGCGCGCGCCGCCTCTGGGTTCCTCCTCTCCTGGGCTGGCATTCCCGGCGGCCCCGCCTGCTCTATTTTCATTGGTGGCACACGGCCGCTCAGAGAAGCCCTGGATCCCATCACCTGGGCCAGAGGCCCCTTGTGTACAACGAGGGAAGAGCAGCCAGGCCATAGTCTGTCTCCTGCTTAGCCCGCTGGGCTTGCCGTCCAAGGGGCATTTCTTGGGGGACTGTCCCCCCTACTCCCTTTCTGGGGCAGACCTGTGTCTCCAGGCTTCACGGGCTGTGCCCTGGATCCTCTCTTGGGAACTGGCACCCACACGCTGCGACCTAGGCTTGGCTGTGCTGGCACACAGGGTGACCTACTGGGTGGTCGCTGTGCTGGGAGCGCAGGCCAAGCCAGTACAGGCAGGTGCGCACAGCACTGGGCCCTGTCCCCGTGAGGCCTGGCTCTCCTGCGAGTGCGCCCCCTGGTGCTGACACGGGTGTGGCACACAGCTCTGACCTTAGCCGAAGTCCGGTATTGTGCTGAGCCCCCAAACCCCATCAAGACAGGCAGGCAGGGGCCCCTAGGATTTCCCGGCTCCCGCTCGGTTGGGGGGAGTTTCTGGCCTGGCGCTCTGCAGCCAGCGGCTGCTTGGCAGACACTCCGCTCTGGGAGGGCAGACGCTACCTCAGCCGGCCCTGCTTCAGGAGCCCAGTCTGAGGATAGCCGGGGCAACAGAAGTGACTAGAAGGGACGGGAAGGGGGCAGCCTGGGGCCTTCTGCCTGATTGCCTAGGGCCTCCTGGTCCAGCCCCGAACCTGGGGGTGCTGAGGACCCTCACTTGAAGGCAAGGAAAGCAGCGAATATGCAGCCCAAGGCTCCGACTGGGCACGGAGAGGCGGAACCTGGGAGCCAGCCACAGCGGACCCCCATGGCTCCCGTTTCTTTTGGGTCCCCAGTCCACCCCGAGACGCTGCACACGCAGCCGTACTGCACAGTGTTTCTTTAATTGAAAGACAACAACCGACCTCAGAAGCAGCCCCTCCTCAACCTGGGCGTGATCACTCGGAGCCCTCACTACCCCAGGGGCTGGAAGGCAGCGGGAGGGGAGACCTAGCCATCGTGGGGGAAAGGGGGACAGTGAGAAGCGTGATGGGGACTCTGGCGGGATGCTGGGTCCCACCCAGGGGACAGACTCTCAGGGTCTGGCTGAGTCCAGTGCTCCCCCTGGACTGTGGAGCGCGTGGTTGCAGGATCATCCAGGCTTGGGGGCGAGGTCTGGGTGGGGTGGGGGGCAGCTGTCCCCCACCGCAGCCCGCCTGGGTAGGGGCTGGGCAGAAGCCCAGCGAGACAGAGACCAGACCCAGCCCAAGGATGTGAGAGAGGAGAGGGAGGACGAGGGAGGGACAGACGGAGAGACAGAGAGAGACGGAGAGGACTGATTCAGGGGCCAGTAGAGCAAAGAGGCTGGGATGGATGGCCGTGAACTCACAGAAGGATGGCAGGGGGCATGGGAGGAGAAGGGTAGCAGGCCAGGCCGAGGAGGGATGTGTGCCAGGCAGGTAGGGTGGGCTCAGCGGGGTCTGCTGTCTCCATCCCTGGCCCCCCAGACCCAGGGACCATTTTCCTTGGACTGGAGCCTCAGACAATTTGGTTTTGGGGTGAATGGGAAGAAAGCTTCGTGGGGGCACCTCTGCGTGGTCATGATGGGGGAGCAGGGGTGGCTCTGAAGCTAAGGGGCGTGTGATGGGGGCCAGGCCCCACGCCTCACCTGCACACTTGGGAGCCAGGGCAAGGACGTCGGGCGGTGATGAGGGGGGTTGGGGATCAAGGGCAGGGCTGGGTTGGGTGCAGTTGAGCATTGGCTTCGCTCCCTTTCTTTGCTTCCCCCCCTCAGGACATCCGCTGTGCTGCCCAGAGACCCCACCCAGGCCACCTTGGCGGCTGCTGCCACCTCTACTTTTTGTAGTTGCCGAACTGGATGGCCAGGCGGTCAGTGACGCAGCGGAAGGTGGCCGGTTGCACCTCCCAGTAGGGCACGGGGTTGCTGAAGAGGCTGATGCCATTGTAGTAGGCTCGCTTGACCCCGAAGCCCACCGGGCAGAAGTCATTGACGCCCACCTTGGTGATGTTGTTGGTGTGCAGATAGACCACCTGGGGGCAGAGGGGTGTGGCTCAGGCTCAGGGCAGTGGCCCAATCGCCCCCACCCCCCTGCCTGAGTCTGTCCTGCCTGGGTAGGCCAAGCAGAGGGCAGAACCCCGAGGGCTGGTGCCCTCCCTCCCGCCTGAGTCCCATCCCACCGCCTCACAGGCCACGTTTCATTGTGTTGCATCCACGCGGCCCTTTGGGGGCATGGAGGTGATCCTCCCATTGTCTGGAGGAGCAGACTGAGGCTTGGGTATGGTTGTTGGGCGGGTGTTGGCCAGCGTTAAGGCACTGGTGTGTGACTGGGTGCTGGGATGGGGAGCTCGGGGTGTGTGGGTGTGAGGTGAGGGGTACGTGGGGCATGAGTGGTGGGGTGGGACTGTCGATGCGGGAAGGATGGCTCACATAAAGTCCCTGGCCCTCCCTCGGGGTTCCCTGGGCTCTGGGTTTGCCCCCAGGGAAGCAGCTTCCCAGTCCAGAGCCCCAGGGGCGTGAGAGGAGAAAGAGCCTCCTCCTCCCCCGGTCCCCCAGCTCCCTGAAGCCACACTCTATGGGACACGAGGGTCAGGAAGTGAGGACCCAATGACGGCAGGGAGGCGCTCAGACTGCAGCAGCGCCCTCTAGAGGCGGCAAGGACACGGCCGCTAGAGGGCGCGCTCGGCCTGGCCGGGTGGGGGGGGTTGCTGCTGCCGCTGCAGGTGGGCGGTCCCCACGCAGGGCTCAGGCGGGCTCCGGTGTACTCGGCTCTGACTGGCCAGCCCGCGAGAATGGCGGGTCTCCTGGCACGTGTGAATGGGTTGGAAGCAGCGACTGAGGTCCAGAGCAGGGCCGAGTACGACCAAGTTCATCCATGTGGCTGACAGCCAAAGTGGGGGTAGGGCCCCTGAGAGAGCCCCAGGCCAGGCCCTGTATCCCCTCATCAGCCCACTTCGTGCCCTGGGCTGTCCTTGTCTTGTCGCAGATCTGTGTACCCCCGTGCCCAGACTGTCCCCTGACCTCGTGGGCACCCACCTGCGAGACCTGCTCTTCCCTCACGACCTTGCTCCCCCGGGCCCCGCCCTCTCTACTGTCCACAGTGGCATCCCCACCCGACCCTCTTCTTCCTCAGTGCAGGGGGTTGGCACTGAGGGAGGGATCCCTGAGACTGCTCCCTTCCAGCGAGGTCCCATTCCACTCTGTACCCAGACCCCACACGTGCTGGGCCTGAGCAAGGAGGGCCATGGGCTGAGGGGCTGCCCTGGGGATGTAGGCTGCTCCCCTCCCCCAGTCTTAGAGAACCCAGCACCAGGGGCTGCCCACTCCCTGGCTCTCACCTGGAGGAGCTTGAGGTCCGGAAGGCCAGCAGGCACCCTGGACAGCTTGTTATTGTCCAAGTGCAGTTCCCGCAGGGTGGGCAGAAAACTCAGGCTCCCATTCTCAATCATGCGGATCTGGTTGTGGCCCAGGCCCAGCCTGCGAAGGGGTGGATGAGAAAAAGACGGTGTGGTGGGGCCCACAGGCCACACGGCACTGTGTGGACTCAGGCCCCCCCGGCCCCCCAGCCCACCTGTACAGCTTTGAGTAGCGGAGCAGATCCTCCAGCTCAATTGCCTGGATTTTGTTGTGGTCCAGATGGAGTTCATTCAGGGTCTCGGGGAGGTCTGCCAGGAAAAGAGGATGCTCTGGGCTGAATGCAGGAGGGGAGGCCATGTGCGTGGGCTGATGCTGTGTGTGTGTGTGTGTGTGTGTGCACGCTCCCACGCTTGGTGGAGCAGAGACCCTAGCTCTGCCCCAGGTGGGGAGAGGGGCAGCCAAAGCCCTCCCTGAGTAGACTGGGTGCCTCCAGATGGCTCCAGGCCCCCCACCTGTGTCCATGTGTGCTTCGAAGGCCAGGTAGAGTGGGAAGCAAGGGCTGCCTTCCTACCTTTGGGGATGCCGGTGAGCTTGGCCTCAGAGATGCGCAGGTAGTTGAGCTTCAGGCCATCGAAAGCTCCAGGTTCAAAGCCACTGTTCTCCAGGGGGTTCCCACCCATCTCTAGGAGAGAGGCCCCCTCAGCCCTGGAGCCAGGCCTGGGCATCTGCCCACACACCCCCGGAGCCTGTCGGCTGCCTGGTTTGGGCTGCCCTAATGGGCCCTGCTAATTACCCGCTCCCCCATCTCTCCCTGAAAACGGTGCCACTAATTTACTAACGCAAGTGGACTAAATGCAAACTCCTCTCTATTCAAGGCCACTAACTCCCAAGGGCACTGGGCCTGGCATCGGCCTTAGGGGGCAGAGGGAACAGGGAGAAAGGGAGGGGTGACAGAAATCAAGGCTGGGCTCCCCGGCCCCCCCAGCCCCTGGCTGGCTGGCTGGCCGCACTGGCCCTTTCCTTTCCCTTTCCTTACGGGCCCTGAGTTTCTCTTCACCTTCCCTTGGCAGCTCTGGGGCGTGCTCCTAGACAAGCCTCCAGAAAGTTCCGTGAGGCCCAGCTGGCTGGTCCATGGCTGTCCCGGACAGCCCAGCGCCCAGCTGCCCTGGCTGGCAGAGCCCCCCTCCTTGACCCTTCTCCCCCATCCACTGCCACCGCCGGGGAGGGGTGATGACTGCCCCTGGCGGGACCTCGCTCACCGATGCAGTTCATGTTGCGCAGCCCACTGAACACGCCCTTGGGCACCTTGCGGATGCGGTTGTCATGGATGCGGAGCTCCACCAGGGAGCTGGGCAGGTTGGGAGGGATCTCCACCAGGTGGTTCTTGGAGATGTAGAGCTTCTGCAGCTTCCGCAGGGGGCTGAAGGCCTTCTCGTGGATCTTGGAGATCTTGTTGCTTGCCAGGACCAGGGCCTGAGGGGGGCGGCGCATGCTGGATTGAAGGCCCAGCCCCCACCTGCCCGCCTTCTCTGCTCCCCCATCCCCTGCCGCCTGAGCTAGCGATTCACGATTAGCAGTTATCAGGACTTTACAGGTGTTTGAGCCCCAGCTCAGCCTCCAGGAGACCCGTCTGTGCTCCCGGGCAGAGTGGAGATCGGGGAGCTGGCGCTCAGGCCCAGCAATACCACTGCTGCTTAGCGTAGCCTGCCGCTTCTCTGTGTCCCAGTTTCCCCACTTGCACCCTGGCTACAATGAAATCTTTTCTCACTGTGTTGCTGGGAGGAGTCAATAAGATGAAAAGTTTTCAGTCAAGAAGGGAATTGGGCTGAGTGATCCTGTCCTGCACTTATGGCTGCTGACACCTGCACATGTGCCCTGGGACCCTGGGCACTCCCACCACAGCCGCCTCCAGACCTCTCTCAGGACTCCCCAGGTCCCTGGTCCCCTCTCGCACTCCACAAGTATGTGCCCACACCCATCTGGACTCAACCCCCCGTGCTGCGGGCCTGCCACCTCCTTGCAGCCCCTCGGAAGGGCCAGGGTGGGCTTACATAGAGATGATGGAGGCCTTTGAAGTCATCCTTTCGGATCTCAGAGATGTCGTTGTTCTGCAGGTCCAGCAGAGTGGTGTCGGGAGAGATCTCTTTGGGCACAGCCTTCAGACCTGGGGGCCGGCACCACTGTCACCAGTGTGAGCCACGGCCGTGACCCCAGAGTGGCGCGGAGCTCAGGGACTCGCGCGCACGCGGACCCGCACGCAGGGACTCTGCCGCAAGTGGGCCAGCGCCAGAGCCGGCAGTTGGAGGGGCTTCTCGCTCCCCGCTTGCTTGCAAGCAGACCAATGGACACCCTCCCACACTGAAACCAGGATTCCCGAGCTGGCTTGAGGTCACCCCCTACCCACCCTCATGCTTCCACGTCCATCCCACTGGACTGACCCAGGTCGGAGCACTGAACGACCCGCAGGTGGCAGTGGCAGCCGAAAGGGCACATGGCGCCGTAGGTGGGCGGGAGGGCGTCCAGGTCTGGGATGCCCGAGGTTGTGTCGGCGCCTGAAGCCTCCTCGTCGTTCAGCATGGGCAGCCCGTCGTCCAGGGTGAAGTCCCAGAAGCCTTTTTGCTCAAAGGGCAGAGCCTGGCTCAGGGCCAGCAGGGCCGCAAGAGGCCACAGGGGCCACATGGTGGGCGTGCCTGCGAGACTGGGGCAAGAAGAGGCCATCAGGAGTGCCCAGCTGGCGCCCATGCCTGTCCTCTGGGCCCTTGCCTGGCTACCGTCCTGAGCCCGGGGGGCTGGGGCTCTGCACGTGTTGGCCTCGTGTCCCTCACCCCTCACCCCTCACCGGTGCAGCCAGGCCCTGGGCTGTAGGGGCCGGGAGGGAGGTGCGGGTGGGCAGGAGACCCCGGGGCAGGACTTGGCCTCAGTGGGCAACATTGTGTCTTCCCAGTTGGTAAGTCTGTATCCCTCCAACACGCTCACACAAGTGCACACACACACACTCACGCAAGCACACACACACACGCTCACGCAAACACACACTCACGCAAACACACACACTCACGCAAGCACACACTCACGCAAGCACACACACTCATGCAAACACACACACTCACGCAAGTGCACACTCACGCAAACACACACACTCACACAAGCACACACTCACGCAAGCGCACACATACACACTCACGCAAGCGTGCGCGCGCACACACACACGCACCAGCCACTGAGTCAGCCGCAGCCTGCCTGGGGGGTCAGTGAGGCTAGTGGAGGAGGCGGAGAGGGAAACCCAGCCATTTGCCGCCCACAGGCTTTGAGGAATTCAGATTTAAAGAAACCACTGTGGCCCGGGCCACTGCCACATGCTCAGGGCAGCGTGGGCGTGCTCAGGGCTGACTTAGGTGACCACAAGTCGCTTCCTTTCCTGCCTGAGCCCCTCTTGCAGCAAACCCACATTTTTCTAAGAGAGTCAAGAGGACAAGGCACTAGGCTGGGCGCGTTGGGCAGAAAGCTGGGCCAGCCCTGGAGGGAAGGTGGAGGAAAGGGGCATTCTCCCAGGCCATGCGTGGAATCCTGGAGATGGAGGGGGCATCCCTTGCCCACCCCCACCTCTGCTCCCCTGGGCCGTGGCTTCCTCCCCTGGCTCAGCCCGCAGAGCCCCAGGGCTCCCACCTCTGCTCCCCCCCTTCCTTCTGCTCACGGCCCGGGCCCCTGGAGAGGCCACCGGAGGGGAGCAGGCTGCTGCCACGGTGGCGGGCAGGTTCAGGCTTGTCCAGAGGCTCCTGTGCTGAAAGACAGTGCCCAGAAGGGGGCTGGAGCCCCTGCCTCTCCTACCACCCCCAACTACCCGCTTTCCTGGGAAAGCCCCAGCCTCATTTTCCCATGTTAAAGAGGAGTAAGTGCGCCTGCCCTGCTTGTCTCCCAGGCGTGGGGTGTCTGGGGTTGCCCCAGGTGCAGACGTGAAGCAGTCCCACCCCAGGGAGGCCCTCACTTGGGGCCCATCTTGGCCAGGAGAAGGGCTGTTCAGGGCTTCAGTGGGGCTGGGAGAGCCCCCCGAGCCTGATGGCCGGCTGCAAAGGGGAAAGGAGGCCCCCAGCAGGCCCGGTCGACCTGGGGCTGGACTGGCTGCCGGGGGTGGGCACTGCTGCCCCGGAGTCCTCCCACCAGCAGGCAGGTGTTGGGGGCTGTGGCCACCTCCAGACGTGGGCACAGCAGCTCTGCACCTCGGGTTCCCATTGATCCCCATCTTGCCGCCCCTCTCGCACTCCTCAGGCCCCCCGCTGAGCTGGTCACGTGGCCTGTCCTGGCTCCCACCATCCTGAGGACGGAGCTGCAGCTGCCAGCGTGAGGGGCCGGAGGAGCCTTTCTGGCAGCTGGGGCCGCAGTCTGCTTGGCAGGCAGAGGCCGGGGGTCCAGAGCGCCACCAGCGGGCCCCGGTGACGGGCTCAGCAAAGCTGCCTACCTGCCCCGGTCACACATCAAAGTGAGGCCCCCTCATGCCGGGGGAGTGCCCAGCCTCCCTGGCTCCTTCAAGCCTTGAGAGCCCACGATGACACTCCAGGTCCCGCCAGCCCCAGGCTGGCCCAGTAGGACCTGGGGAGCCCCCAGAGGGCCTCGGCGAAGAGTTGGGAGAAGGCCCTGGGCTGGCCTATCTGGACCACGAGTCCCTCCTTCTTCCCACGAGTTCGCAAACCCCAGGGCAAAGCAGGGTGGGCCTAGGCCTCCCAGGCTTGCCGCTGCTGTGCAGGGCCCCTGCCCAGGGGCTGCTGGACACCCAGGGCTGGGCAGAGGAAGGCGAGGATGAAGGCGGGGGTGGTGGTGAGTCAGGGCTGGAACGCCCGGCAGGATCCTTGGGAGGCTCTGGGATCCACCGTCCACCTGGACAAGTGGGGGTGGGGGGCTGGTCTGGCCAGGCCCGGTGGGAGGCTTTGGGAGGCACTGCGCGCAGACAGGCCTCTTCCAGCCTGGTGGGACCGGGAAGGTCTGGGGGCCTCCACGGGGAGCCTCCACCCGCATCTGGCCCCTCCACCACGGGAGAGGATGGACAGGCGCTGGGAAGGCCAACCAGGGCAGGACTAGCCACTGGGGCCCCAAGTGGGCTCACGGGACCCTCCCCGGGGGGACGGAGGCTCTGGAGGAGGTGAGCCGGCTCCGGGCCGCCGTGCCTGCTATGCTGATGTTGCTGAATCTGGGGCCCCACAAAGAGGCTGAGAGAGGGGAAGGGCCAGCTCCAGTGCAGACTCACTCTGAGGGGGAGGGAGGCTGAGGGCTTGGAGGCCCTACCCCAGGGCCCCGTGACAGAGCACAGGACAAGGTCTGGCTGGTTTTACCCGGCTCCTGGCTGGGCCCAGGCAGTGGGCAGGCTGGCGCACTTTCCGGCACAGCCCTCCTTTCCCCGGGGAGAACTGGCAGGAGACTCAGCGGCCAGAACTGTGCAGAGCGGAGGGGGCCGACTGGACACCAAGCCCACGGGGGCCGCAAGAGACCCCCCCCACCCCGCTCCCCCGCAAGCGCCAGAAGGAGCCAGGGAGGGGCCTGGAGGGGGCGCCCGGGAGGAAGGCACCGTTTTACCGAGGAGAAAACGGAGGCCTAGAGAGAGGAACCAAGGTTCCCCAAATCACTCAGCCTGAGACTTGGAGCCCAGCTCAGGCAGCTCCAGGCCCCGGGCTTTCAGGCCTCAGCCGGAAGCTCCACACATGGCCCAGGGGTGATGGGTTCTCTGGCCCGCGGGCTGAACGTGGGCAGTGCATGGAGGCTGGGGGAGGAAGCCGAGCTGCAGGGCTGCCTCCCCCCACCTCACACCGGGTCCCTCTCACCGCACACACGTGCAGGAGGCGGGTGGGCCCTCAGCCCCGGAAGCGGGAGCCCCTCACGGACAGCTACTGTGAGACCCACAGCAAGTCCTGCCAGCA
Organism: Mesoplodon bidens; assembly: GCF_964165515.1. Taxonomy (NCBI): domain Eukaryota; kingdom Metazoa; phylum Chordata; class Mammalia; order Artiodactyla; family Ziphiidae; genus Mesoplodon; species Mesoplodon bidens. Next base: position 1,210,893 of record NC_138163.1, read on the forward strand.
CCCCCACCCCCACACTACCCAGGCCTTTGGACCTCCTGAGTGTGTCCCCAAGGACTTCAGGCAGCCTCGAGCCCCATCAAAGTGTTCTCTGAGCTGGATGGGCCCCTCCTCCTCCTCAGAGCGAAGGAAAGAGGCGGTGAGGCCTCAGGCCGCGTGCCCACAGGTTGGAGTGAGGGCCGCCCACCCAATAGGGCTCTCCTTGTCTGGCCCTCTGAAAGCCAGTGCAGTCCTCCAACTGGGACTGCTCCAGGTCACAGCCAAACAAGACACACTGGCAGCCCCTGAGAACACGGAGGGGCCGTGCCAGGCATTCAGGCCAGGCCAAGGGCGGCGGGAGCGGGCCTGAGGTCTGGCAGGCCCTGGGAGCTCGCCTGCAGATGTGCGGCCCGCAGCTGCCAAGTCGCAGATGCCGGATGCCTGATGCTGTCCCGCAGTCTCGGCCCGGGTGTCTGGCCCCTCTGAGCAGCCCGACCTGAACCCGGGTGCGCGTGCCGTCTTCCACCCCGCCCGGCGGGTCCCTGGGACTGTGGGCCGCCCTTCCCCCCTCCCCTCTGTCCGCCAAAGCCTTTGAGGCCCAGCTCCTACTAGCAGGCCAGAGGCAGGGGCGCTGCCCAGAGCTCTGCTCTGCAAGCCGACACGCGGCTGCTCACCGCCTCCCTCCTGGGCCCGAGAGAGGGGACGTGCACCACCAGTGGGTCTCTTGAGGCTTATGCGTGTGCGTGCGCGTCGGGGGAACTGTGTTTGGGGTCGTGGCTGCGGGGGGTTGGGTGGGCCCTGAGCCCCGCCCCGTCGGTGTCTGCACGCCAGTCACCCCGAGCCCACCGCCGTGGCCTCAGCACGCCTTCCAGCTACGAGGGGAGCAGACATCCAGGCGTGGCTGGCCAGGGCGCTCCTCCCTGCTGGGGTCTTGGCGCTGCTGAGGTGACTGGACAAAGCTGGGTCCTGTGCCCCTGCAGCCTTCAGGGATAGACTTGACCCGGATGTGGGTGTCGGAGGCCAACAGAGAGCCAGCCCATGTGCTGCAGAGCGCTGGCACCAGGGAAGCGGCCGGGGCTGACCAGGCCGGACGTCTCTCCCCACAGCCTTGAGGACTGCCATCACTTCCACCCCCAGCCTGCTGGCAAACCTCTGGAAGGCCGGCAGTCCCAGTGCTGGCCTTCTGCCGTGCCAGAGTCAGGCGGCAGATGAGCCAGGTCAGCTGGGGGTCCTGGGCTGCTGGGTGCCCTGCCCCCCTCCACGGAAGGCTCGCTGCAGAAACCCTGAGGGAAGGGGAGAGTGTTCTATCCCTTCTCAGGGTGGGACAGGGCACTCAAGTGATTTCTTAGCACAGCCCTCCTGAGGACCAGCAGGAAGTGCCATTTCTACCACTGGATGAATGGGTGAACTGAGGCTCAGAGTCTGCCCGAAACCCTTGCCCAAGGCCACACTGTGACGAAATGGTAGAGCGGGCACACGTGCCTTGCCCCACCCTCTGCCCCCGCAGACTTTGTTGCAGAGCCCAAAGTCACAGAATCCCAAGCTCCCTGGGTTGCACAGGGGGCCGAACCAGCCCCCGGTCCCTGCAGAAGACTCCTTGCATCTCCCCCACTCTGGCTGGGAGGTGACGCTGACGGAAAGCAGGGCCCTGCCCTGTGGGTCCTGCGCCCCCTGGCTTGCATCACGAATCCTCTAGAAACATGGCGTCGCTCTCTGACCGCCACCATCCATAGCTCCCCTCAGCCCGCGGGGCCAGATGCCCCTCCTCGGCCCCAGCGCACCCATCAGGCCAGCCCCAGCCCCTCTGCCTCCGCCTCCAGCTGCAGGGAAGTGGCCTGGAAAAGCCATCATCCCAGCCTGGCCCGGGAGATTCCCCCAAGCATCTTAGGTCCCAGCAGGTGCCAGACCCCACAGGGAGATGCTCTCAGCCTGGTTCCCAGAGCCTGAGGTCCTGTCTGCCTTGCTCCCTCACTGAGCCAGTGACTCTGGCTGGGGTGGACGTAGCCCTCTGCAGCTAGCCTAGGAGGTCGCCGGACCTGTCACCCGTCTCCAGGGACAGGGCTGCCAGAGCCAGACTCCGTCTGCCCTCTGCCCTTCTCCTTCAGGTCCTAGTTTTGTTCCCCAAATCCCCGATCCCGTGGCCACTCGGGCCTCTGACTGCTGTGTCCCTCTTGGCCATCTCAGCCACCCAGAGGCAGCTGGTGGGGGAGAAGCAGGGGCCGGTTCAGAGTCGCATGGAGCCTGGGACCTCTCCCAGCCCGCTGCCCCTTGTCCTGCAGCTCAGCTCCAGGCTGGGGTTTCTGCTGAGTTTGGCCTTCAGATGCCGTGGATCAGGAGAGCTGGCTGTGAGGAGGCCGGGTAGAGCCCCAGTCCCCTAAACCTGAAGGATGTGTCACCATGGGGAGGGGCAGGCATGAGTCGTCTGAGTCCCTGGCACCTCCACTGGGCTTGGGAACGTCAGCGATGCCAGCCTGCCAATGAGCGCGAGCTGGGCTGCTCTGCGGACTGCTATGGGGGCCGAGCAGCCTCTGGAGGAGCTGAGGCTGGTGGGGTGTGGGCAAGTGGGCAGTTTCCATAGGCACCCAGGAGCTGCCCCACCCCAGAGTAGAGAGGGTGGGGGACAAGCCAAACAGAGTCCCAGAGGGTGTGAAGGAAGCCCTGGGGGACCCTGGGGCTGGGGACTCCAGGTAAAGGGAGGACTTTCACCCCAGAACCTTCCATCTGGAAGGTGGGGAGATGAACCACAGCCCCAGGGAGCACTAGGAAGCTGGTTTTGGAAGCCTGGAGAAGGGCCTGGCTCTAGGGCTACCAGTTAGCCTCTGGTCTGGGGCAGGACTGAGCAGACTCCCTCTCCGTCCTCCCAGGGCAGTCCCCTCTGCCTCTCCCCACACTGGCTTCCTCGAAGACAGGATTCACAGAAAAGGTTTTGTGGGTCATCAGGTGTGGGCCCCAGTATGTGAGCAGAGGGGACAGAGGGGGTGGGAGGAGAACTGAGTGCCCCGGGCACCAGCCGACAGGACAGGAGGGGGCAGAGCTGGCAGGGCCCGGGGGTGCCTGCCTCCAGAGGGGGCCCATGCTCACCCCCACCCCACGCTCACAGCAGGGCGCCCCAGGACAGTCACCATCACCCTCCAGCCCCAGGATTTGAGCTAAGCCCTTGGGCTGGTGTGTCCCCTCCCACCAGCAGGGCCGACAGGCACGGGGAGGGGTGAGCAGCTCAGGGCAGGGACCAAGCTCTCCAACCCTGGGGAAGAACTTTCTAACAATCCAGGGTGTTGGCAGGGAAGGAGAGGGGCTCCAGACATGCCACTGAAAGGACAAACAGCCCAGTGGCCTAGCAGGTGGGGCTTTGGAGGCCCCGGAGCTGGGACTGGGGCCCTGCCCGGAGGCGAGCCAGACAGTGCCGGGCCCTACTGGGAGTCTGGGAGCTGGGCTGCCGCCCGCAGCTCTCAGTGCTCCAAGGGTGGCCCTGGGGGCCGGCCACGGCCTCAGGCTGCATCCCCAGGCGGCCAAAAACAAGTTATCGCTGGGACAGGCCTGTCTCCTTGGGGCTTCTCCAGGGAGTGGAGGAGGGCTGGTGGTGGGTGGGCCTGGGAAGAGGCTCATGACAGATCCCTCCTCTGGGACTCGAGGACGAGGACGCCCGCCGCCAGCGCTGGAAGGGATGCTCTGTGGTCCTGAGTGACTAAGGAATGTTGCTAAAGAAAGGAAACGCTTTCTTGTCTTACGAACACACCCTCTCTTCCGGTCCTTCCCCATTCATGCTCCTCTGTTGGGCCAGGGCCACTGCTGCGATTGGGGGGAAATTGGGGCCAATGCTTGCATGTCACCCTGCATGACGGTCAGAGGGCCAGCACCCCACATTTCTGGGCTCCTAAAATGAGCTGGTACAGAACTGCCACCAGACCCATTGGTGAAAGGGCTGGGCCTCGGACTCCCCATCAGCATAGTGGGGTCCCTGGTCCCTGCTCCAGGGCAGGGCATAAAAGCGGTAGGATGGTTAACGCCCTCTGTGACCCGGATCCTGGGACGTGAAGGTGGGCTGGTCGGTGGGCCAGCCGGGGTGGCCAGGGCACCACTCAGCTGCTCGCTGCCTCACCATGGGGGCCCTCCCTGCTCCCGGCCTTCTTCCCACTGCCCGGTCTTGGCGGCTTGGAGACAGTACTATGGCTTCCTTTCGATGCACGCACAGAGAACTGCCCTCAGAGGCTCACCCACGCTGGCCCACGGCAGCCGGACACCGGAAGTTCCACAGAAAGGCGCCTCTGCCGAACCGCCAGCCTTCCCAGGATGTGGATGGCGGTGGTGGCCATGCACTCTCCCTCCTCACCATCCCGCAGCCCTGGGTGCACATTCCTGGGCACCTTCCTTGCTGGCACCGAGGGGGGCCTGAGCATCTCCAGCTGGTCTCAATCTCAGTCAGTCTCTACCTCGTGGAGAGCTGGCCGGCCAGGGAGGGGCGAGGGCACAGAAGCAGGAGCCCCCAGAGGGCAGGACTGGCCACCGAATCGGCAACCTGAGTGGCCCTTACGAAGACTTCAGCTGTGTGAGAACAATCTCCCTGGCCTGAGCGAGGTGGTCTGCCCTGCCTGCCCCACCCAGCACCCTGCCCTGGAGGACCCCGAGCCTTCTGCTCCACTCAGCGGAGCGACTCTGGAAGCTCTCACCAACCGGTGCCCAGGCCCCAGCCCCGCCCCATCCATGGAGCAGAGAGGTGCTGTTCCCATCCCCCAGCCTTCCAGCATACTCAGTGGCACACCCAGAGGGCTCCATTCTCCCTTGTTCCTCTCCTGGGTCCCTGGGCAGTTCCCTCAGCATGCCAACCACCTTGAGAGCTTGCGGGACATGGCCCGTGGGCCTGCCCCCTCTCACTCCAATCCCCACGCACTGCACTTGACCATAAGCTATCATCGTCAACATGCAAGTGACTTTGCGGGCTCCCTGGATGCTATGGGGTCAATAGCCGGGGTTTGTCAGTTAGGAGCTCTGAGTCCTGGCCCCAGTTCTGCCCCTGACTGGCTGTGCCACTGTGGGCAGGTTCCTGCCCCTCTCTGGGCCTCAGTTGCCCCCTCTGTACAATGGATGGGGTGGGAGTGGGACCAGCAGGGGCCACGCCTCCCCTCCCAAACGGCTCTGGAGGGCAACCTTGTTGCTACCTTTGTTTCAGAACCGTAGTTCTCCCTCCATTCCTGAGACGCCCCCAGGCACCAGCGGGGGGCTGCCTTTGGGGGACAAAGCAACTAGCCTGGGAGCTCTTGAACCTCACCCCTTCCTAAAGGTGCCCATCCTGGGATGATGGTGTCCTCACATCTACCCATGGTCTCCAGAAGCCCTCCGGGGCCCCAGGCCAAGCCTGCCTGGCTAACAGCACAGTCGCCTGAGTGTCCTTCTGCACCTCACTTTGGAACCTCAATCCAAGGGGGGGCTCTGGGGACAGAGAGGACTGAGCTGCCCAGGCAGTCCCGCCCAGGGACCCCCCCCCCCAGCCAGGACTCTGTGGACCCACACCTCGCCCAGGAGGAGGTGGAGGCACGGCATTAGCCTGTGGGTAAGCAAGGAATATCTGGGCAGGGTGCCTGGGGTGTGCCTGGGAAACCAAGTCTCTGAGCCCACGCCGTGGACTAGCCCCAGGCAGTGGGGACCACTCCCCAGTGACGAGCTTGGGCAGGCGCCCAGAGGTCCTCCTAACCAGGGCCAAGTGCAAAGTGCACCTGGGACTTGCAGTGAACTAAGGGGGCCATTGGCAGAGCCAGGGTCCCAGCCGCTCAGCCATGGCTGGATGACGCTCTGGGGTAGCGGCCAAGGGGAAGAACCCCGAGGGGCGAGGCAGAGAGGGCAGATGTGGAGCACAGCTGAGTAAGGTCAGAGGGGTGAAGGAAGGGGATGTAGAAGGTGCCTGGGGGACAGCAGGGAGAAGAGGCAGAAATGGGACAAGGACCCAGGGGGCCGCAGGGTGGCGACGAAGGGGCGCGGACCAGGAGCCTGCAGCCGTGCAGTGGGAATCCACAAGCAGCCTAGGGGCGGGAGAGGGCGGCGAGGGGGCAGCGGGGGAACTGGAGGAGGGACAAGGAGGGTGAGCATGGGGTTGGCAGGGTCGCGGGCATCTCGAGGACAGTGAGGGGGCAGCGGACCCAGGGGTGAGGCAGCGAGAGGAACAGCGGAGACACTGCGGGGCTTGTGGAGGTGGGGGACCCTACCTGAGGAGGGGAAGCGGCGGGCACAGGCTGGCTGGTTGGCAGTCTTGAGGGTCGGGCAGTCCGTGCGTCTGTCGGTCTGTCGGGTCGTCGGAGAGCAGCTGCTCACTCCTGGGCAGTTCGTGGAGAGAGGGAGACAGAGGCGGCGGCGGCAGCGGCGGCGGCAGGGAGGCTAAAGGCTGGGCGGGCGTGCCGACGACGGGAGGGGACGGCGGGGAGGGGGCGGGGAGGGAGGAAAGGAGGGAGGGGGCTGGTGGCGTGGAGAGGGAGGGACAGAGGGAGGGAGGAAGGGAGGGAGGGGGCAGGCTTCCCGGCCCCCCTGGCAGCTTCAGAGGGAGTAATTTTCTTGTAGACGGCTGGGCTAGCTGCACCCCTCCCCCTTGCGCCCCCCAGGACTCCCCCCACTCTGCCTGCCCCCCCTCTGCACCCTGGGGCACACAGTGAAGGGACACACGGTCTAACTCACACAAGGACCCTTGGCGTCTCTGGGCAGGCGCAGCCTCAGATATTCAAACTTTCCACTATCCGGATGGGGACACTGAGGCCCAGAGAGGGGCGGGAGCTGGCTTGCGGGTGTTAGGGCGGGCAGAGGACAGCGAGAGGGCAGAAATGGAAGGGAGACCAGGGGGAGGTGGCCTCTGATTGCTAGTCCAGTGAGGGGACCCCGGAATTTGGTCCTGAGCCTTCTCAGAACTTCCCAGCCTGGAAAGGGATGAGGGTGGCAGCTGTTGTGGATTTCTGGAAGGGCTTGATCTAGGCTCCCGGGCACTCTGGGCGCCCCACCTCCCAGCCCACTGCAGCCTCTTTTCCCTAAAAAAGAGGAAGCGGTCCTATCTGTGTGATCTCAGGATGGGACTCAGCTGGGGGCTGGCAGGACGCAGCACAGATACTGGGGGTCCTCCCCAGCTTGCCTGCCCCGAGCTGAGGCTCAGAGAAGCTGATTCAGAGAGGAGGAGCCAGCGAGTCATCCTTCTTGCTCCATGTGAGCAGGTCCCCTAGGGTGCAATAACTGCTCTGAGGCTGGCCACTTCCTCGGGGCTGAGCCCTGTGCTGGCCACTTACAGGGGTAACTGAGTCAGCCCACCAAGCGTCCCAGGAAGAGGCCGGCATCAGCCATGACATCCACGCCATCACTGGAAGCTCAGCCACTTCCCGAGGGCCCAGATGAGCCCAGGGCTGTAGCACGACTCCTCCTTCCTGTTGGGTGGGGCCCCATTCCTCCCCTGGCCCGTGTACCCAGCCTCGGTCATGGGGAGACTCCTGCAAGAGCAGTTTTGGGGAGACAAAGGTGAGGGTTTAGACGGGGCGGGAAACTGAGGCAGGGAGCAACACTGAGATCTGCAAAGGAGAACAGGGAAGAAACCAAGGCAGGCAACACAAGACAGGACAGAACCCCACTGAGAAGAAAAGAAAAATGCATAGAAAGAGAAAAAGCTCAACAGGGCAGAGGCCGAGGACAGGCCAGGGAGAGGCGGGGCCAATGAAAGGAGAACAGGGGTGAGGCCTGAGGGTCCCGTCCACCCGGCCAGCTGTTGTTTAGTCTTTTGGTGCTCAGCTTCAGGCCATCAGGCAGGTAAGGGTCTAGAAAGTTCTGCCACGGGGAGTGGCTGGGCCCAGACCCCTCTTCTGTTCACCAGCGTCAGTTCAGGGATCCCTGGTCAGACCTGGGACACAGTGGTGGCCTGATCAAGCTGCCTGCCTGCAAGAAGCTTCCAGGCTGGGCCACAGAAAAGGGAGAAGTAAGAAAAGCAGGGCCAGGTCGGGAACTCCGACTCCTTCTTGTTTTCCTGGGTGAGGCGGTTACAAATGGTTGCGAGCAGGAGACTGGAGAGAACATGTGCCCTTCCAGGCACAGGGAGTCGGTTTTGCTTGTTTGTTTGTTTTTTACTGTTTATTGGCGACATATTCAAACATCTCTGGGTCGCCCCACTGAGCTTCAGCATCCCCTGTCACAGCTGGGGAGGAGGAGAAAGAGGATCCAAACCACGTATAAAACACTGTGCTCCACGAAAGAAGTTAGTTGAAAAAGACCACATATTGCATGATTCTGCATGAAACGTCTAGAACAGGCAAATCTACAGGGACAAAAAGTAGATTCGTGGTTTCTTAGGGCCAGGGGGGATGGTGGTGGATAGAGTGGTGACAGCTAAAGGTATGAGTTTTCTTTTGGACGTGATGAAAATGTGCTAAAATTGACTATAACGATGTTGCCCCCTCTGTGAATATACTAAATAAAAACCATTGAACTGTACACATTAAATAGGTGAATTGTATGGTATGTAAATTTTATCTCCATAAAGCTGTTTAAAAAATGTTCAAATGAAAAGAAATGGGCACAAGGCATGCCCATTGCCCAGGGAGCCAAGTCGCTTACTGAGTAAGGTCCCCTCTGTGAGGAGGGGACTGGGGCACACCAGGGCCTCACACAGCACCAGAGGCTCAGGAACAGTTCCTGGAGGAGATGACTTAGAGCAGACAAGTAGGGAAGAGGGACGTTGTCGGTGGAAGGCAGAGCCCAGGGCCAGGTGTGGAGGGCGTGGGGAGCAGGGATGCAATGAGGTGGGAAGGCCGAGTGGTGGGCCGGGCACGTTCCTGGAGGGAGCAACTTGAGGGCAGTGGTGAGGCGACACCGTGCGCCTTGGAGCTCTTTCCCACAGTTTGGGGGTACGTCTGGGGCAATATGTCCGTAAATACGGTTCTTGCGCCTGGAAGGCTCTTGTGTCTGTGGTTTGCAGTCTGCAATAAGCCATAACTGCACACCCGGCCCAAGGCCCACTGAGTCACTGGGCCTGGCCCTCTAATTTGGGGGCCACTCCCAGACCAGTCGGCCGGCACCTCAGTCCTGGGCCTCCCCCTCCCCCTCCCCCTCCCTCTCCCCAGGCCTCAGCTCTGAGCAGCGCTGAGAACAGCACGTCCCTGCTGGCCAGCGGAGCCGCAGCCTCCTGCCCTCTGGCCTTTCAGGGCTGCGAGGAGGCAGCAGGAGGCAGGGGAGGGCAGGCACGGGGGGGCAAGGCAGGAAGGAAGAGCAGGCATTTCCTGAGGCCCCCGGGCCCCTGGAGGAGGCCGATGCACAGCTGTCTTAGCTCTACAAGAACCAGTGGCAGACAGGGCTGGCCAAGCGATTAGAGGTGGGGCCGGGGGAGGCGGGGTTGGGGGGGCAGCGCCCTCTCCCAGCATGCCCTGCACCTCTGGGACACCGCTGGACAGGCCCCCAAAGCCCCAGCCTGGACACTTCCCCCCAGGTACTTCGGAGGGCTGGGTGATCCTGCCGGCACCAGCCCGCCCCTCAGCCCAGAAACCCCAGCAGGCCCCTTGGCAGAAGACCCCTCTGCCAGAAGGAGCGAAGAACGTGGCTCTCTTGACCTGAGAAGCAGCCTGGTGGCCGGCTCGGGCTTCCCAGGAAAGCGTCCTGCCCTGGGGCCCCACCCCTGCCCCTGCCCGGGTCCTCAGGCCACACTGCTGTGTCCCGGTGCAGAGCAGCCAGCCCTCACCTAGGCTTTGTTGGGTCATTGCTGCCCCTGCCAACACCCCGGTGCCCAGCCCAGAGCCCCAGAGCCCAGGGCAGGTGCTCAAAGGTAGTGGGGCAGGGGTGCAGGGCAGGCAGAAGCCAGCGGCGGTGGGGAGAGAAACGTGCAGGGCGGAAGGGGGCTGAGAGGAGGGGCGGCAGGGCTGGTGAGCAGCTGTGGGTCCACCGCAGGCAGGGCCATCTGAGCCTGTTGCCATCCTGTAGGCCTGTGTGTGGAGAAGGACCCGGAGTCAGCTGCAGCCCGTCCCCCTGGCTTGCAGCTGTTGGTGCCCTGGCTTCAAAGTGAGAAGCGGAGGCCCAGGACAGAAGCAGGGCTCCCAGGGGGCAGGCCTCAAGCCTCTGATCCCCTGTGGGCATGAAACCCTGCCTTTGATGCGGGTTCCTGAAGGGCAGAGCCTGGGAGCCTGGGAGTCTGGGAGGTGGCCCAGTGGGCAGGGCTTCCAGGGGCTCAGAGGGAGCCCCTATAGAGGTGGCAGCAGCTGACAGAGATCCCCCCCACCCTGGGCTCCAGCCCACCCAGCTGCTCGGCCCATGAGTTTCTGGGGCCGAGAAAGAGCTGCCCGCCCCTGACCTTCAGGGGCCCTCTGCCAGCCCCCTTCCAGGGCCTTTCTGGCCTCCCTGCCCTGCTCGCTCCCCTCTGCCTCTGCTCATCAGTCCCCCTGTCTGTTTTGGGCTCCCCACTCCTTTCTCAGGTCTCCCCTCTGCATCGTCTGTCCCTTCCCCGGGGAACTGAGTCAATCAGCCTCAACTTCTGCTGGTGACCTTCACTGTCCTGGAGCACACCAGATGGGGCGCAGGGCGGAATTCTGGGAGGAGGCGGCTCTGCAGTGGCGTCCTGGGGCTGCCTTCCGTCCCCTCCCTGGAGGGCTCTCACAGGGCTCTTGCACGGCCAGCCCAGAGCAAGGCATTGCCCACAGGAGCCCCCTTCCACCTCCAGGACCAATTTCCAGGCAGGGACACATCACACACATACATCAAGGTCACTTCTTGAGCATGCCACCCTGCCTAGAACTCAGCTGAGATCCTGGAGAGGGCCCTCGAGACTCCTAGGCGCTGCAGCCCCTGAACCCAAGCTGGCACCCCCGAATTCACGGCCTGCTGGTTTCATCCACCCCCCATCTCTGCACCCTCAAGGGCTGGGCAGGGGCAGAGCCACAGTCACTAGGGGCCGCCCCTCCCACCTCACTGCTTCCTTGAGGCCAGAGTCATGACATCCTGGAGCCCCAAGGGGCGGCAGGTGTAACGTGTGCTCAGGGGACCCTCTGGATGCAGGGGGCCATTCTGGATGAGAATCACGCTACCGGGCTTCAGAGGGAGCCGAACGGCTGCGGAGCAGGCGAGCCTCCGCTCTCTGGAAGTTTACCAGCGCTGATGGCCGAGGCGGGGCCGGTGAAAGCTGGCACTCTCTATGCCAGAGCTTTTTTTGACCTTCCCCTGAGGACATAATCACACAGCGGCTCTCTGTCCCGGGCCGCCAGGGCTGTAATTTCAGGGCTCGAAGGGGGCTCCGTGGAGGCCCGGCCTGTGTCTAGCTATCTTTAGAGAGGCACGCTCTGGGTGTGGCCAGACGAGGGAAGCTGGACCGGGGGCTGTGCCACAGGGAGGCATATGTGGGCCTCCTGTGAAGCCAGCAAGACGCAGGGACGCCATGAAGCGCGGGGCCCCGTAGTCTTCCCCTGGGGGAGGCTAGCCTCCAGCAGCAGGGCCAGGATCATCTGCCTGCTGCCCCAGGGCCAGGAGGCTCCGGTGGGGGCCACGAGGGGGAGCAGGTGCAGGGCGGGGGGGCCAGGCAGTTTCTGGACTGGCCCCGCATGCCTGTCATGGTGGCACTGCTCACAGAGAGGCGGCCTGACACATCCTTTGCCTTCCTCGCTCTCTTCCGCTCCTCCCTGGGCTTGTTTCTCCTTCAGGCCACCACGTGGGGTATGAGAGGAGGAAGGCTTCGAACCGGCTGTGCAGGGAGCCTCTCGAAGGAGTGGGCGGCGGGCCCTTGGGTCGGAGCGCTCGGGACGAGGAGTAGGCGGGCTGGAGAAGAATTGGGTGGAGGTCAATGGACGGGACTCTGGGATTGTGGCTGGGACGCTCGTTAGCCTCGGTGACCCGCGCCCGGCTCCCACTGTCCCCAGTGTTCTTACCCTCAGTCCTACCCCCACCACCACAACGATCACCACAAGGAAGCCTGCGATGCCCAGTGCTTCTGGGTTACTGACTGGGCCACGCCCACCACTGGACCCTCCGATAGGGCCAGCACCAGCCCTGAGAAGGGGCACAGCCACCACCGCCACGCAGGTACCAGTGAGCAGAGGGGGCAGGGTGGGCTTTGTCCCACCACCAGGACCAGTCTTGGCTGCACCGCACTTTCTCCCCTGGCTGGGGGTCTGTCCGGGGACGTCACTGGCTGCACTGCTGACCAGCCCCCCACCGGGGGCACGCCATGCTGCCACCGCCACCTCCCTGCTAGGACTGGAGGCCCTGGCCTCAAGGTGCTGGCACCCCCGGCCCTGACCTCCCGGCCCTCTTGAGGTGTTGTCTGCCCACCTGCCAGCAGCTCCAAGGGCTGAGAGCTCCCCATCTGCAGTGGAATTAACCCAGAGGGCCTGCTCAGAAGGGAAGTGCGAGCAGCTGGGGGTGGGGTCACCCAGCCTGAACTTCCTGTGCCTCCCGGCGGGGGGGCCTGACCTCTGAGTGCAGGGAGGGGGCTGGGGACCGACTGCCCTGGAGCAGGGAGTGCTGGGGCCAGGCAGCCATACTGGGGAGGAGGGGTCGTGAGAGCTGGGAAAGCAGCAGGCCCTCCCCATCAGGGCCAGCGCCTCCAGGGCTGCTGACCTCTGACCCAGTCCAAACAGGAAGTGCCATATCTGTGGGCCCAGGCCCCGGAGGAGAAGGAATGCAGGGATGAGTCCAAAGCAAATACTCCACCAGCTTCCCAGGCCTCTCCCTGCCCCCTTCCAGAGTCTGGCCTTTTCTCTGCTGAGAACCCAGGGAGGGGGGGGGGTGGGGGGGACTGGCTACAGAATAGGACCGAAGCGAGACTCATGGTTCCGAGGCCCAGACGCCAGCCCGAGGCGCTGGCGGGACAAGGTCTCGGCAGTGGGCACTTGGGGCCCTGCTTCCTTCACTGCGCCCACATCCAGCGGCACTGAAGGCCGGGGCCCATCCCGCTCGGCCGCATCCTCCATGCCTGTCACTCGGCTGTGTCTTTCTCACCCCCATACCACCGTCCTTCTCCCTCCCCAGCACTGGGCGCGGTGACAGCTGCGGAGGCTGACACACTGACCACGCCCCGTTCCTGGGGGCCCCTCACACAGGCAGGACAACTGTTCCAGGGACCTCAGGGGGCTCCGCAGCTCCTGCGTCCCCACCCAGCACAGTTGATGGGTCCTGTCTTTAGGGCTCAGCGGACAGTCAGCAACTCCAGCCAGCGGGTGGTGACACCCTGCGTGCGTCCACTCCTGGGACAGGGATGCTTCCTGGACAAGAGGGTAGTGATGCTGGGACTTCAGGACCCTGGCCAGGGCGGGTGGGGGTGGGTGGGGAGGCTCTCGGAGAAACTTCTAGAACCAGGTCCTCTTAACCCCCTGCTGACAAAGCAGTGTCCAGGATGTGGGCTCTGGGGGCTCCATGCACAACGGAATGCCAGCGTGCACAGGCGGCTTAGATCCAGGAGGGAAGGAGGCTGGTGGAGGCAAGCGGGCTTGAGTGAGATGCATTTATTACGTTCAAGTCCAAACCAGCACCATGCCAGGCTGGGTCATTTACTAAGTGAAGGGGCCTCAGCAGTCAATGGGACATGGGCGCATCTGAAGCAGCAGGGTCTTCCGGATCTTTCTCCCAGTGGTGCAAAGATGCCCCGCCACCCACCCAGTCCCCAAAGAGCTGGTGGGGTGGGGAAGGCTGGTGGGGCTAGGCGGACTCCCCCTCCCCCTGCTGGGGCTGGAGGACCACGCTGTGGTAGGCCCGGATGCAGGAGAACGTGGTGGGTGGAATGCGGCGCCGGTCTATAAGGTTGTTCTCCAGGTGCGTGGAGGTGAGGTTGGAGTCCTGGGCCACGCGTGTGTCGCAGATGGAATTCAGGGGCACGTGCCTGTGGAATGGGGGTAGCAGGGCGGGGCAGAGGAGAAGAGACCCCAGAAAGGAGAGTGAGGCCTCAGGTGAGAGGAGAGAAAGAAGGGCCCGACAGCGAGGGGGTGGTGAGACCGAGACACAGACACCAGACCCAGGGTGGAGGGTCAGGCGGGTCGCTGCCACCACCTGCCACCTGCCCACTCGGGGCTCGGCACTTGTTGCTCTGGGCCAGAGCCCTCCCAACCTCCGCCCGCCCACCCCCTGCCCAGATTCTGCTGTCTGCAGCCGTCCACCTTGGCTGCCTGGGCCTGCCAGCCACTGGCTACAGCCTCCAGTCATGGCAACCAAGATGGGGAGGTGGGGGCAGTGAAGGATGCCCTCCACAGTCCCGCCCTCAGCCTCTGAGGCCCTTGGGTGACGAGCCCACAGGCCAGAGCACCTGGCCAACCCACCAGGCTGGGCCTCTGGGCCTCAGCCGAGCTCCCTCCCGGGCTGGCGGTAGGGACGCGGGTGGGGTGGGGTGGGGTGGTGGGACAGCAGGATGGCCACAGGCCGTCGGCCCTACCTGATCTTGTTGTGGCTGAGGTGCAGCACCTGCAGTGCCCTGAGGCCCAGGAGGCCCTGTGGGACGGCCTGCAGCTGGTTGTGGTCCAGGAGCAGCTCGGCCAGGGAGGCTTGCAGGCCCAGGAAGGACACGCCGTGGATGCCGTCCTCATGCAGGCTATTGTGGGAAAGATGCAGGACCTCCAGGCCCGGCTTCATGTGCGCGAACACGTAGCCGGGGATGCGCTCGATGCGGTTGTGGTGCAGCGTCAGGCGGCGGAGGCCCCGGGGCAAGAAGGAGGGCACGTGCACCAGCCGGTTGTACGACAAGTCCAAGGCCTCCAGCTTCCTGTGGGCCCAGGGGTCGGGGGTGGGCTGGGGAGCTAGTGGCGCCCAGCAGAGACCACAGCAACGGCTGGAGCCCACAGTCAGGGTCCCTGGTCCACGCCCAAGGGGAGAGTGGGGATTTGCCCCCAGATGGCAGCTGCCACCAAGGCTCCCAACGGCTGGCGAGGGCCAGGTCCCGTCTGGCTGCTGTGCCCTCGTCTGTCCGCTGAGGCTGGGAAAAGCGGGTCTGAGGGGTCCTACCTAGCTCACCACAGAAAAATAAGGCTCCAAGGGGTCAGGGCCAGGGAACCCTGAGGGATCAGGGAGGCAGGCAGTGAGCCCAGGTCACTCCATGGTGGGAAACCAGGAGCAGAGGGTGGTGATGCTTCTAGAACGGGTCCGAGCAAGCAAAGTGACTTCTCTCAGTGATATCCCCCAGCCCCTGTGGGTGGGGTCAGCCCTTGGGCCTTGGGATGGGAGCCATCCTCAGTCCATGGGAGCGGGGGCTCCGGTGCCTCCCAAGCCTGCCGAGCCACCAGCCTGCTCCCCGTCTACCAGCTGGAGAAAAGCTGGGTGGCGCCAGCCCGGGCTTGACTGGCCGCCAGCCCCCTGCCCAGGCCCCGCAGCGGGAGGGGAACACGGCTGGGCGGCCCCTCCCTAGGCTGCTGTCTGCTTTCCTTTGCCCCCTTGGCAACAGGGGGAGAGGAAAGAGGAATAATTAAACCCAAACATCCTGCTAACTTTTTCCTGGAACACGAGGACGCAGGGTGGGAGGCTCCAGTCCCTGGAATGGCAGGTTGGCCTGTCAACCCCTGCCTCCCCCCAGCCCCCCACTCTTGCCCTGCCTCGGTGGTCTTCAGATCCCATGGATTGTACTTCCCCAGCCCTTCAGCTGCTCCCGGGGTCACATCCTGACTCCTTAGGCAGTGCCTGTTAAGGGCCCTGTCTGCTCCTGGGCCCCTCCTGCCAGCGACCCAACTCAGCCGTCCAAATGAGACCATGGGGACTCATCCTGGACCCTTCTTCCTGTAGTGGGGTGAATAGTGCCCCCCCCCCAAAGATATGTCTACCCAGAACCTGTGAATGTGGCCTTATTTGGCAAAAAGGTCTTTGTAGATGTAAGTGAAGGATCTTGAGATGAAATCATCCTGGTTTAGGATGGGCAATGCAACGGTAGGTGTCCTTATAAGAGATGGAAGAGGAGAGACACAGACACACAGGAGAAGCCACGTGAAGACAAATGCAGAGACTGGAGGGATGTGGCCACAAGCCAAGCGGCATCTGGAGCCCCCAGAAGCTGGAAGAGGCAGGAAGGACCCTCCCCTGGAACCTCCAAAGGAAGCATTGCCCTGCCAACACCTTGATTTTGGACCTCTGACCTCCAGAACTGTGAGACCATAAATCTCTGTTGTTTGAAGCCACCCACTTGGTGGTAGTTTGTTATGGCTGCCCTAGGAAACTCACATGCCTTCTTCCCATGGCTGCCATCTCTCTTCCATGCCCCTTCCTGCCCATGTGGCTTCCCACCACCCAGGCTGTCCCTCCATCTGGGCCCACAGCACCTCCAGGCATGGCAGGGGAGGGGGTTTCTGTGGCCTTGGGGATTCTGTCGGGTGGGAGGGACAGAAGGAAATCTTGGAGGAGCAGGTGTGGCTGAGGGCCCAGGCCACCCTGAGCCCTGGGCAGGGAGGTAGGTGACCCAGGTGACCCACCAGAGACCAGGCCTGAGCAACAGCGCCCTCCCTCAGCCCTCTCCGCCTTCCCTCCTGACTCTCTGCTTCCTTGGGGAGCATCCTCTCTCTCTGGACTCCACAGCACTCACGGAAGATCGATCCAAGCGCGGGGCGCCAGCCGATCCTCCTGGAGCCGGTTGTTGCTGAGAACCAGCACGCTGAGGCTGTGGCTGCGGTTCAGTGTGCCCTCTGTCACCTCCTCGATGACGTTGGTGCCCAAGTGCAGCTCCTAGGGCCAGGGCTGGGGGTGAGCGGCCCACCCACCACTCGCTGGCAGCCTGGCTGGGTCCCCTGCCCCCTTCCACTGGGGCCCTCCGTCCCTGCCCCTCTCAGGGCCATGGCCAGCTGTGCAAAGGATCCCAGCAACACCCGCAAGCCCTGTCATGACTCTTCAGAGCCCCACAGGACACAGGCTCAGGGAGTACCGCCAAGCACGGGGGATCATGCGGCCCAGAGAGGCCATGAGCCGTGTGCAGGGACACCCAGCGGGTCCAGGACCGTCCTCGAGGCTCAATTTTGGGCTCCAGGAAGGTTAGGTCAGGCAGAGGAAAGGCCCTTTGGTGCTCAGGCCTTGTGGGTTTATCGTCAAAATCCCCCCCCCCCCACCATGGGCAGCTCTACCCGCCGGCCCGGCTGGCGTGGGCAGACGCTCCAGTCTTTCAGCCACAGCTTTGCCTCTTGTGGCCTCGGGGCTCCCAGCTCACCTGTAGGGAGGCTGGAAGGCCGGGCGGGATGGTCCGCAGCCGGTTCCGGTCCAGCCTCAGGTAGAGCAGGCTGCGTAGGGGTTGGAAGGCCAGGGGGGAGATGTTCCCATCGTGCAGCCGGTTCCCTTCCACCTCCAGTGTCAGCAGCTGGCCGAGCCCTGCGGACGGCGGGTAGAGGGGCAGGTGAGCTGACCGCCGAGCTCGGAAGGCCTGCTGGGAGCTGCCCACCGTAGCTCCAGAGACCCCCCGGCCCTCGGAGCCGGGGCCGCCTTCCTGGGCTGGTGTTCCCACCTCTGCCCTCCAGCCAGGCTGCTTGGACAGCCCCTGCTCTCAGCCTCCGTGGCTGCTCAGGCCCAGCCCCTTTGGCCCCTGTCCCCTGGGGCCTGCCCGCACCCCGGAAGCTGCCGCGCCGCAGGCCCTGCAGAAGGTTGTCGTTGAGTTTGAGCTCCTGCAGGGAGGCAGGCAAGGCCGGCACCGTGGACAGTGAGTTCCCATCCAGGTTCAGACGCTTCAGCCGCGTCAGACTCTAGGGGATTGGGGGAGAAGAGGGCGCTGGAGACTGGGGTGCTGCTGGCTGGCGCTAGGCCTTCCGGGCATGGCTTTGGGCTCATCCTGCCCAGGGACCCCCCCTATTTGGTTGCATTGTGGCTTCCTGGTTCCCTCTTGGACCAGGCCTGTCTGGGGGTTTCTGGGACTCCCCTAAGTTTCTCCCAGGAGTGCTGCTTCCTTGTGGGGCCCAAGGATCTGTGTTGCTCCCCACGCTCACAGCTATGGGCCGTGTTACCCCAAATCATCAAAGCCCGCGGTGCTGGGTTTCTGCACAGCTCCTACTCCAGGTAGGGTGGGGGGAGCAGAGGATGCCCGGGGCCCTCTTTCTGCGCCAACCCCTGGGAGAGCAGGATGAGGGGCTGCTGCGCACCTTGAAGGCGTGGGGGTGCAGGCCAAGGGCATCCAGCTTGTTCTTGCTCAAGTCCAGCCACTCCAGGTTGGGCAGTCCCAGGAACGCGTGGGCCGGGATCTTGGCAATTTCATTCTCTGTGCACACATCGGGCAGCCATTTTCTGTGGCCCTCTGTCCCCCTCCCCTTTGCCACTCTGTACCTCTCCCACACGGGCCGGAGGCAGCAGTGACACACTCCTTGACGGAGCTGGCTCTTGTGACTGTCCCAGGTCAGGGGGGAGGTGGGCCGTCCCCAGGCGCGGTGGCGTGGCAGCCACAGTGGCCAAGGGACCAAGGTGTATGGCCTTCTCACCACTGCCGTGGGAGTGGGTTCAGGGAAGAGGGGACACCCACCTGCCAGGTAGAGCGTGGTCAGGCCGGGGTCGGACAGGGCAGGAACGTGTTTCATCTTGACGTTGCCACAGGCGATGGCTGCCTGGGCCAGGAGGCAGGAGGCCGGCAGGGAGGGCATGGCCTGCTCCATAGCGCCAGGGTCTGCAAGCCCATGGCCATGCCCTTGCCTGCTTCCAGGCCTTTTCCGCCCGCGACCTGTGGTCTCCGAGGTGCTGCTGCTACCTTGGCCTCGGTTGCGATCTTTCTTTTGACGCCAGCCTCCAGGGCTGGGTTGCTGGGAGGCCCCTGGAGGATGAGAGATGAGGCCCCAGCCTGGCCACATAGAAACAGGGGCCCGCCGAGGGTCAGGGGCTTGCCCGGGGCTCCCTGGACCTGCCGGTGACTTGGCCAGCTGAGCTGGAACAACAGGCCACTAGGCCTCCTTCCCTTGGCACCAAGGGCAAAAGGCCCAAATCGGGGCCCTGAGGCTGGGGGAGGGGACCTGCCCTGGGAGGTTTCCCCACTTGCCCACACACGGGGCCGCTCAGCTTGGGCACATTGAGAGCGGGGTGGGGTCTCAGTGGCTGGGGACGTTAGTATGATTGGCAGAGGTTGGCGCTTGCCTCGGCCACTTCACCCCTTGCAGGGCCCATATGGGGGTTGCCTGTCCCAGCTGGTCCTCACCTTTGGGGGGCCTCCTAGGCTTTGGGCCCCTTTTCCTGGCTTCCTGGCCCCCTGCCTGCCTGCCCTGGCCCTCCTTGGCAGCCACTGCCCCCTCTTGGGCTCGGGGGGTCCTGGTTGCCTGCAAGGGCCTGAGCTCGGCAGCCCGGGGCCTCGCTGCCCCAGGCCCCGCGGCGGCTGTGGCCTGGAGATGGGACTGCACAGCGCCGGCCCCGTGGTTGTGACCCTGCTCCTGCCCCCAGGCTGCTGGCGGCGTCGCCTTCCTCTGGGCCAGCCCAGGTCTGGCGGGGGCCTTCCAGCGCGGGGTTGGGGGCTGGTTGGGGGTTCTGTGGGCTCCCTCCTCGGAGGTGGGCCGCAGCCATGGCCTGTCCAGCTGCCCGTCACTAGGCCTGTCCGGGCCGCCGTTCCCGGGGGTGGGTCGCACTCGACCTGCAGAAGAAGCCAGTGTGGGCTGGGGTGCCTGGACTGCTGCGTGGCAGAGAGGCAGCACCTCCTTCCCGAGCGGGGGATCAGCCGTCGGCTGGTCCACCTCCCTCCTTCTGTCCGCCCAGGCCTCACTTCTGCCTTTTTCTTCTCTCCTCAGGAGCTCTCAGCCTTCTGTCACCGACCCCGAAGGCCACCAAGTGTCAGAGATTCCCTGATCTCCTCCCCGATTTTTCATGGTCCCAGAGTGGGGGACCCCGAGCGGGAGAGAGGGGGAGCAGAGAGAGCTCAATGTCAAGAGCAGGATGAGTCGCCCTGCCTGCCTCTCAGAACTCCTGGGGACCCTTCAGGCCTGTTGGGACAAGGCAGCGGCAGGTCCTTGGCTCATGAGGGTGGGCCCAGGAGAGCTTCAGTAGCCCTAGGCGGAGGGGCTGGGCCTGTTCCTGTGCCCCCCAGTTCCCTGTGGGTTCTTCCTGGGCAGGGAGGGGTGGGCAGCCTCTGGGGAGATGAAGGGGTCGCTGCCACCTGGCGCAGTGCGCTGGTGGAGGTGACGGCCCCAGTGGCTGCTGCGAGGGCAGGTTGTTAGGGGCCAGGCGAGCCCCAGGGCCGCTCTGAGGGGCTTTCAGCTGCTGCAAAGGAGGGGCTGCGGCTCCCCGCCCCGGGGCTCCCCTCCACCGAATGGAGGCCCTCCTTAAGCAGCACTGACCAGGGGCCTGCCGTCTGCAGGGGGTGGGGGATTGGGTCCCCCCACCGGCCCCTACCATCCCACCCCTGGGCGGGGCCCTCACTTCCGGCGTCAGCTGCAGCGGCCCCTCCTAGGGGGCTGTCTCGCCTCCCCCGCCCCCACCCTGGGCAACCAGCGCGAGGGCCTCCCAGAGTCTGCAGTCCCCCCTCGCCCCCCAGGGAGGGTTCCCTGAAGCTCATGGGTCCCTCCTGGCCCTGAGCCAAACACCCATGGGGGGCACCGCGTGGGCAGCCTCAGGGTGACCTGCTCACCCTCCCTCTGCCCCCACCCCGGGGGGGGGGTCCCGGTAGCGGGGCAGGGTCCCGTCCTGCCAGCCTCCCTGCTGGTGCCCCCTACTCACCGTCGGGGGGCCCAGACAGGCTGGGCGGCAGCGGCCGCAGGGTGGGCAGCCCTGTGGAGGCTGGCTGCACTGCGGGCTCTCTCAGGCCCGGCCCCTGCCTGGCCAGAGCCCCTCCAGGGCAGCAGCCCACCCAGAGAGCCAGAACGGGGAGCAGCGCGCTCTGCATGGCCACCGTGCGCAGGCCGCCCGGGCCGGCGGAGGGGATGAAGGGCTGGGAGGGGTGGCAGCGGCGGCCGCGGCAGGATGGGACACCAGGGGGGCGGCAAGCGACAGTCTGGATCCCTGAGCTACAGTGCTGGGAGCCTCCCGGACCCAGCCCGGCCCTTCCCCAGGAAGGCTCCCCCCAACAAACGCCTCCCCAGGCCTGGCCCCCGACTCCCCCCAAGGTCCCCTGCTCCCACCTGAGGAGAAAGAGAGATTGATTTTTTTCTTGGACCCGAGCTCTCTCGCTCCTTTTCTGAGAGGCCTATGTTCCTTCTCCGCTGGCACCGGCCCAGTGGCCCCCGTGAATGGGGCTTCTGTCTCCGCACACAGGGGACCTGTGAGGCCCACCACAGAGCAGGCTGCCCACCCCAGGCTGCCAGGTCCTACCTCGGCGGCTGGGAAAGGAGAGGCGCTGGGCCCCGAGAGCAAGCCACAGGCCCCAGGACCTCCAGGGTCCTCGGGAGAGGGGGCAGGTGCCAGGGCCACCTGGACAACGGCGACTCCGGCCCCTCTGGAGCCGGCCAAGCCTGTGAGCTTCCACCACAGGCGCCGATGCCGATGCCTTCCAATTCCAGCGGAAACAGAACACGGGGGCAGAGCTAGGGTAGCAAGCATAGACCCCATCCCCTGGGGCCCCAGGGCCGCCCGGGCACGGACCTCGTGCCTCAGACGGGGCTGCAGGACGCAGTTGAGCCCGTGCTCCTTCCACTGGCTCCCTGCCCACCTCTGGGCAGCTTCCCTTCCTCCAGGCCTCCACTTTCTCCTCTGTAAAATGGTGAGCAGGTATACGTCCTGAATGCCCCCACCCATGCTCCCTCCCTCACAGCGGAGTGTGTGTGGGCCAGGGGCGGCCGGGGTCCTCGGGCACACTTGGCTTGGGGTGGCCTGGCAGTGGCCTGGGTGAGGCCACCTCACCGGTTCCCCCAGACTTCTTGGCTGAGAGTTCCAGACCTCAGTGTGACCGCTGCCCGGGACGCCCCTATGCCTCACGGGTGCCCTCTCAGGCAGAGGGGTACCTGTGGGTCGGGATGGGGCCTGAGAACAGGGGATGTGGGCTGGAGCAAGAGGCAAAGAAGGGGTGTCTGACCACAGGCCCCCTGGCCCGCCTTCAGAGGGCCCCAGCCCCAGGCCCAGCTGTGGGAGCCGAGGGCGGGCGGGGTCTGGCAAAGAGGCCGGGTCTCACCACATGGCTCTTTGGGGCCAGCCTTGAGGAAGCTTTTCCTACAGCTCTGTCCAGCATTGACTTATGTTTGGAAGCGATCTTAAAAAATGAGTTAATTGTGGGCAAGGCTTGGGTGGAGGGGAGAGGGGGAGGGGAGTGAGCAGCAGGGCCAGGAAAGCTCGTGGAGAAAGAGTGTCCCGTAGCCATCTGGGGTTCAAGGCATCCGTCCGGGGCCACAGAGGAATGTGTGAGACCCAGGACGGGGCTGGGGTCAGGGCACGGAGTCCCCCGCAAGTGGGTCTTCATTGGGGTCCTCAGCATTTGCCCATGTGGGCCTGGGGATCAGCCCGAGTCCCCAGTGCCAGATGTATTGCGGCCGGGGTGTGGCAGGGACACACAGGGTCTGCCGGCACCCCCCTCCCCTGTCCTGTCCAGGTCTCTGGTTTCAGGCCTGAATTTGGGACCGCGCCGCACACAGACCAGAGACAGAGACCGGCTGGGGCTTGTGAGCAAGCGCCCTGGGAGCCAAGGATGAAGCCACCGTCTGCCTGTGTGCCCGTGCGTGACACAGGATGTCCTGGACTAATGTTTTGCTAAAGCTGGGGGAGGGGGAGCACTTAGGCGCGCGAGGCTGGGGTTTGCCCAGGG
The DNA here is from genome assembly GCF_964165515.1 of Mesoplodon bidens. Lineage (NCBI taxonomy): Eukaryota > Metazoa > Chordata > Mammalia > Artiodactyla > Ziphiidae > Mesoplodon > Mesoplodon bidens. The sequence continues at coordinate 1,233,436 of NC_138163.1, forward strand.
GTCCTGGACGACCGAGCACGATCCCCCACCCCCCTCACACAAAAGGAACCGAGGGGGTAGGGCTCGCCCAACTCCGATGCCAGAGGCCAGGCCTCCTGCCTCCTGCCTCCTGGTCGGGCGTCACTTGAGGAGGGGGTAGGACCCAGCCTGATGCGGGACCCTGTAGATGGACTGTGGTGGGAGCCCTGGCTCTGACCCTCCCCCTGCCTAGGGATGGATTCTGGAATCCTGGCCCCCAACCCATTTCCCCTGTTCGCGCCGCTCCCCAGGCGCTGACTAAACATCCTGCCATCTGGTTCCCATTAGCAGGGCTGGAGGTGGGGGAGGCCTGCTCCCAGGTTTCTCTGGCACAGTGGCCTGGAGGAGGGAGGGACCCCCGCTCCTACCCACCTAGGCAGGAAGGGGCGAGGCCTGCAGTGCTCTCAGTTCCCCAGGTCCTGTGGAGTCCTGTCCTCGCTGCCCTTCCCCCACCAGGGGCCCCGCGGCCACCTGGCCACCTACTCTGTCCAGTGTCAGGGCGCCTGACCATCATGGGGACCTTGAAAGAACCCGCACAGAGCAAAGCCAGCTTGCAGGGGCTCAGCAGGACCAGAGGTGCCCTCCTGCCCCACCCCTCCTGCATACAGAGTTTGGTCGTGGACTTGGGCTGAGACAAGCAGGGCCCCTGGCCAATACTAACCCTGAGCTTGGTGTCTGGAGCGCAGGGCGGGAGGGTTGTCAGGATTTTCCAGGAAGCCGAGATGCAGCCTGGGGGTTGCTGGAAGGGTTTTGGGCTCCCAGCTCTGCCCTGGACGGCCTGGCCATGTGACGTCAGGAGGAAGCCTCCCTGCTCAGGGCCTCGGTTTCCCCATCTCAATGTGGTGGCTATGGGTTCCTTAGAAAGTTCTAGAATCTGAGAACTGGAAGGGGCCTAGAGAAGCTGCATAAGATGATCACGGTCGCTTTTGGCTGCACAATCGCAGGGTTCTGAGGGCTAGGAAGGGACTCTTGCCCCTTCTCCTCCTGTCCTTCCCTTACATGTGGCCCACTGTCCACACACACTTGCCCCCCAAGAACACACATACACTCACAAGTCAGGACACGTCCCCTCACAATTGGCAGCCCGGAGGATGCCAAAGCAATGCCCTTCGTCCCTTAAGCCTCCTTAGAACTGCACAGCGGAAAGCTCCCCTCCTGTCAAGGGAGGATTGGAGAATGGATTCTTTGCTCACAGAACATTCCTGAGCCCCTGTGGTGGGCCAGGCACTGTTCCCCGGCACAGCGTGCAGTACAATGGTGAACTGCACAGCCAGCTCCCCTGTGCTCACAGAGCTGGCCATCTAGTGAGGTGCACGAGGACCCCATCAGTAGGAAACGGGCTGGTCAGGGTGACTGCAGGAAGAAACACTTTCAACAGGGGATCAGATGAGGACTGTGAGAAAGTGACATTGGGTGGAGACGTGAGTGAAAAGGAGATAGCTGCGCAAAAAGGGCTCCAATAAAGAGCCCTCCGAAAAGGAGGGACAGCAGTGCAAAGGCCCTGAGGCAGGAAAGGCTTTGGCCCAATTTGAGAACCAGCAAAGAGACCAGTGTGGCGGAGTGGGCTAAGTGAGGGGTGAGGGTAGGGAAGGGCAGGAGGGCCAGCTTGATAGGACATCAGAGGGTGGCGGGTGGACTTTGCCTTTGACCTTGAAGGAAGCAGGGAGCCACTGTGGACTTCTGAGCAGAGGAGTCACACATGATCTGACTCTTTAAAAAAATTCGTATTGAAGTCTAGTTGATTTACGATGTTGTGTAAATTTCTGCTGTCCCGCAAAGTGACTCAGATATATATGTATATATATATTCTTTCTTTCTTCATATTCTTTTCCATTACGGTTTATCACAGGATATTGAATATAGTTCCCTGTGCTATACAGTAGGACCGTGTCGTTTATCCATCCTATATATACTAGTTTGCAGCTACTAATCCCAAACTCCCAATCCTTCCCTCCCTCCCCTCCCCCCCCAGTGGCAACCACAAGTCTGTTCTCTGTCTGTGAGTCTGTTTCTCTTTCGTAGATATGTTCATTTGTGTTGTATTTTAGATTCCACATATAAGTGATATCATATGGTATTTGTCTTTCTCTTTCTGACTTACTTCGCTTAGTATGATAATCTCTAGGTCCATCCACGTTGCTGCAAAGAATTTCATTCTTTTTAATGGCTGAGTAATATTCCATTGTATATATGTACCACATCTTCTTTATCCATTCCTCTGTCGATGGACATTTAGGTTGTTTGCATGTCTTGGCTATTGTGAATAGTGCTCCTATGAACATGGGGGGTGCATGCATATTTTCTAATTAGAGTTTTTGTCTTTTCCAGTATATGGCCAGGAGTGGGATTGCTGGATCATATGGTAGTTCTGTTTTTAGTTTTTTAAGGAACCTCCATACTGTTCTCCATGGTGGCTGCACCAATTTACATTCCCACCAACAGTGTAGGAGGGCTCCCTTTTCTCCACACCCTCTCCAGCATTTACTGTTTGTAGACTTTTTGATGATGGCCATTCTAACTGGTGTGAGGTGGTACTTCATTGCAGTTTTGATTTACTTTTCTCTAATAATTAGTGATGATGAGAATCTTTTCATGTGCCTACTGCACATTTGTATGTCTTCTTTGGAGAATTGTCTATTTAGGTCTTCTGCCCATTTTTCGATTGGGTTGTTGGTTTTTTTGGTTATTGAATTATATAAACTGCTTGTATATTTTGGATATTAAGCCCTTGTCGGGCGCATCATTTGCAAATATTTTCTCCCAGTCCATAGGTTGTGATCTGACTTATATTGTAAAAGGGTCCCTCGGGCTACAGGGTGGAGCACAGACTTGTTTGGGGCACAAGGGCAGAAGGAGCCAGTGTGGAGGCAGCTGCACCCTCCACGGGAGAGGTCATCGTGTCTGGCCCAGGGTGGGGCGGACTGGTGGGAGAAGTGGGTGGAGCCAGAACGCTGTGGGTGGAGTGAGCCTGGGGCAGAAGCTGGGGAGACCAGCTCCTGACCTCTCAGGTGCGAGGTTGGTGATTAGACAGCCAAGCGGTAACATCTATAAGGCAGTTCTGTGTATGAATCTGGAGCTCAGGGCCAAGGTCTGTGCTGCCAGTCCTGCCCTCCTGCTGTCTGTCATTTGACAAGTTCACTGAGCCCCTCCTATGTACCAGGCCTTCTGCCAGGGCCCAGGGCAGAACAGTGACTCTGCAGCCAAAGACACACCCTGGGGTGACCCCCAGAGCAAGGGAACAGGCCTGCTCTTGTGCCTTCCACAATGTGTCCCAGTAACATCAAAGCCTGTGTATGTGTGCGTGTGTGTGTGTATGGATGTGCACATGGATGCCAGGTCTACCCATGGGGGGGTATGTGGGAGGGTCCTTCCAGCACGTGTTTGGGCATCTATTGTATATAAATAAAGGTACAGTGGCCTCTTCCCTCTTCAAACTTGGAGAAGAAGAAAGCCAAACTTTCCATGCCCTCTTCCTGTTGCCAGCAGTTGCTTCCTTAGAGAAAACCCATCTTGTTTTAATGCCATTAAAACCTCAGAGGATCTGGTCCCAATTAAACAACTTTTCTTGCAGATGCTTTTGTGAAAACTAAGTACATCAGGCGTTCCGGACTCATGTGTCATGCTTCCTTGCTTGAGACCTGGCACTCCTGAGGGAGCAAGCCAATGGGGGGGGGAGGGCGGGGGGAGACACTAAGGCAGAGAGAAAGAAGGAGGAAAAGGGAACACCGAACCCCAGTGATGTCTGGGGATGCAGTGGTGGGTAGTAAGAAGTCCTGGCGGTCAGGGGAGAGAAGCCGGGGCCTTCAGCTGCTGGGCTGTGGGCATCCCTGGGGAGGGTGCCAGTGGAAGGTGGGCCGGAGGAGGTGGAAAGCAGCAAGAGTGGTTTGGGGGCAAAAAGGTCCCAGGTGGCCCATGTGACTGGGTCGAGGGAGCAGGGACATGGCTGGGATAGGGGCACGTGAAGGCCACTTTCCCATCCTCCTTCCTGTCTGGAATTCCAGATGGTTCTTGCCAATAACGTGGGCCCTGCTTGACTCCCTGTAGAAGTTGCCTCTGCCCCTCCAGGTGGGCATGGAGGGGCCTCAGACATGGGACAGAGTCTGGGCAGACACCGGGGCTCGAGTGAGGGCTGGGCGCGAGGGAGAGGGAAGGCGAGGTCCACCGCCGGCCGCCGGCCCTCCCGAGTGGGCACGTTCACGTTCCAGTCCTGGCGCCCGCGTCTCCAGCTCCAGACGCATGTGACTCAGCCCCGCCGGCCTTGCCAAGCCGTCTAGACCCGAGCGTCTCCCCGTGGAGGGGGCCGTCCCGCCCGCCATTTCCTCCGCCGCCGCCCGGGGGCCGCCGAGCCCCCAGCGCATGTGCAGCCGCGCGTCCCCGCCTCGCCCGCGCCGCGTGCACGCGCCCCGGCTTGTTCACCCTTCGCTGCGCTGGGCGCGTGCGCCTGGATCGCCGGAGACCCTGAGCGCGAAGGAGCGAGCGAGGAGCCCCCAAACCCCCAGAGGTTCGGCCCGCGCTACCCCCTCCTCGGAACCAACCCCCTCCCTGGTGGCTCACCCCAGGCTCCACCCGGGCTGGGAGCGCCCTGGTGGGGACAGCCCCGCCCACGCAGCCTGGCTGCGTCCGCGCACCCCACAAGCGCCTCGGGCCTCCAAGCGGACCCGCAGACCCTCGCAGGCCATCGGAGCGGGCTGGGATCCGATCCGGGTCCTGGGCATACGAAACGTGCTGTTGCAGGAGCTTGTGGCCTGGGAGCGGGTGGGGTCCTCTGGGCTCCCGAGGGCCCCTCAGCAGCAGGACATGGGGGTGGGGCCCTAAAGCAGGAGGTCCAGGGTTTGACCTGCTGTGAGGGCGGCCTTGCCTAGGTGTCCCATGGGCAGGGAGCCACCTGCCCCTCTCAAGGGCTGGCTCTTCAGCTGCCCCTGCCTTGGGCTGCTGTGGTCCCTGCCCCAGCATAGGGATCAGAAGCGACAGGAACAGGAGGCCAAGGTCCCAGGGCAGCTTCTCCATCCTCTTGTGCCGGTAGTCTCTCAATGTGGACACAGGCCTAGAATGAGAGCATTCCAGAACTGGCAGTCACCAGGCAGCTCCTAGGTTGACATTCTTATCCACCCAGTGCTAGGACCAGAGACCACTAGACTCCCCCCAAGCCTACCCTCGTGGCAGGCCCACGTCTGTCAGGCCCATAGTGGCAGCTCTGGGGCCCTCCAGACTTATGCCACCCCAGTAGCTTGTGCTTGGCCAGGCCAGTCCCCAGGGCCTCTGGGAGGCTGAATGACAGCCACCCGAAGGAAAGTTGGTGTCATTCTTGTTCCCGGAACCCTTTGGGTCTCATTGCTCAGGTCAAAGTCTGGGGTCCCTGCAGCCTTGAGGCGCTTCCCAATCTCATTTGCAAGCGCCCCCCACTTTCCTGTTCTCTACCCCTCCACCCATCTGCGTGAAGATGGTTTGTTTTTGAGTGGGCTTCCAGCTGGCACAGGTGGCGTGGGCTGGCTGCAAGCCCCGGGCACCTGGGTGGATGGGTGACCAACAGCCCAGCCTGGTGGCTCAGTCTCGAGCAGATGAGAGAGGTTCGGGAAGGGGGAGTGGGGGAGAGGGAGGGGAGAGACAGCCCTCTCACTTTGCCTCTCCTGGAGAACCTTGAACTCAGACCATCTTCAGCCTGGCCTCATTACCCTGTATCATTTCTCCCCCAGATCCAATGCCAGGCCTTGCCACTTACTTCTCCCATAGAGCTTCTCATCCCATAACTAACAGAATTCTTCCCCTGAAGTCTCTCTCCCTCTGTCCCTCTCTCTCACACATACGCTCTCCACCTGCCTTTTCTTCAGGAGCCTGCATTTGGTGCTCACCAGAGGATGTGGTGAGTCCTTTAATCTCCTTTTCTTACTGGGGAATCTCAGGGGTGGGGAAAGTGGGGGCTGGAGGGATCCCCCCATCCCTCAAAAGCTCCCCTCTTTTGAAACAAAGCCTTCAACCCCTGTCAGATGCAGCAGAAGCCAATCTGCCTTCTCTTCCTTGCTGGAGAGGTAAAACTTGAACTTCAGCTTTCTTTGACTGTCTGTTGGGGGGTCAGATTCCCCCAGCACCCTGGGGTCTGCTGCTAAAGGCAGCTGTAACGTCGGGGCTGAGATGCTCTAGGGACCCTTCCTCTTGCCCGATGACCTGCGCACCTCTGGCCAACAGCCCGCTGCTCCAGGGCAGGGAGGCCATGGGGTGAAGCCACCTGGTTGGCTATACATTTCTGTGCCCGAGGCACAAGGCGAGGTGCGTCACGTGGCTGGCTGCCTCAGCCACCACTGCTTGCTGCCAGCCCATCCCTGACACAGTGAGGCCAGTACCTGTCAACTGGTCTCATTTTCCAACCTGTTTTCCAAGCACTGATACATGGCCAAGTTTCCCCCATGAGCAGGAGGTTGGCTCAGTGCTCGGGTCTGCTCAGGGCCCCACAGCCTCTGCTGACATCTGCCCCCCAGCTGCATCCCCTCCCAGGCGGACCTGTCTGTCCTTCAGCCCCATTTTCAGCCCCTGACCGGCCCAGGCCTCCCTCACAGAAGCCAGGGGCTCTGGGCAGGGATGCACCCTACAGAGCTGTCCACACCCTGCTCGCCGTAGCAAGCCACCCCACATCCCTCCCTGCCTCCTTGAGCTTGCATACATCCCGAGACAGAGAGCTCCTCCTCCCTTTCCAGGCAGCCAGCTAGTGTTTAGACAGTACCCTCTGAGAGAAGCACTTCTTTGTATTGAGTTTGAGTCCACATTTCCACAAGCTTCTACCACTCGGCAGCCCTTTCCCCCCGCTCCTAGAGAGGCCCAGTAGTCTCTGTTCCCATCCCAGCCTCCAGTCTTTCCGGTGGAGGACGCCTGGGAGGCACCACGATTCGGGGGTGGGGAGGCTGCGGCCTGCTGCTGCGTCTTCAGCTGCCATTTCCATGAGCTTAGAGCTGGCCAGCGGGTTCTCCATGCACGGGACGAAGCCCATGACCCTTTAAGATGGTCTTCTCCCGTCAAGGCCCTGACAATCCCTCCACGTCCCACCCTGGGCCACAGACAGAGCTGCTGAGTCGGGGAAGGGCTGTTTAGACTACTGGCTCCGTGGAGCTGGGTGGAGAAGGGGAATTTTCTTCCAGAATACACAGGGGCTGGTTTTTTCCCGATCCTCAGGAGCAGAGGATATGGGGAGGGTGGGGAAGGCCACCACACTGCCATGGTTTCTCCCGCCAAATTCCCTAGTCCTAGGAAAGATCCACAGGAAAACCCACAAGAATTTGAACGTCTGAGCTGGGGCTGTGATGGAAATGAAATTTTTAAAAAAGAAAGAAAAACAAAAACAGAAAAAGGAAAAAAAAAGATTTAAAAAAACAACCCAGAGACCCCTACAGCCTTCAGCTGCCAGAAGGGCCCAAGTCAGCAGCCACGTCGGAGCAGGAAGGGATCTTTAGGTGCTTTGCAAGTCTCTGGGTCCCTGGGTCCCTGAGCTGGGGCGTCCCTGCAGCTCAAGTTCAGAGGCTTTGTGTCCTCAGAATAGCTTGCAATTCCAAACCATTCAGTAGGGAATCAGGCCCTGCCCCGCAAGGCCAGGCTGGGGTCCCTTCCTGTTAGCCCAGACGCCTGCCCATCCCCTTCTCCCAGAACAGGGCTAAGTCCTCTCCTGTCACTCAGAGGACTGCAGTTGCCTCCTGCCAGGTCCCTAGGTCTCCTCGCCTCTAGACCTGCCCCTGATCCCACCCTCCAGGAGATGGCAGGGTGGGGCACAGAGCAGGGACAGACTCCAGAGAGGATCAAGGAGGGCTGGCAGCAGCTTCCCGCTGCTGGTTCCCCACTCCTTGGGCCCCAGCCACCCTCCAGCTCCTTCCCACCTCATCTGATCAGCAGGTCCGGGGGATGGGGGCATTCACTGAGCTGGGGGTTTTGGAGGTGTGGGGGGAGAACAGGCTAACAAATGTCATTTCAGACTCATTGAGTTTGAGGGGCATGAGAGGTGCAAAGACATTTGTAAGTGGACAGGGCAGGAAGGAGGCACAGAACCTTCCAGAAGGTCGAAGACAGACGGGAGGAAGGGTAGGTGGAAGGAGCAGGGCCCAGCATAATAACAGTGAACATGTACATAGTGTTTTTTACATGCCAGGTATTGTTCTAGGTATTTTATAGGAATTATTACCTCATTCCATCCTCATAGCAAGCCAAGGAGGGAAGTGGTTTCATTATCCACGTTAGGTGAGGGTAAGGAGGCACAGAGAGGTTAGGTAACCCGCCCAAAGTCACACAGCTGGGGCCGGATTCGAACCCATGAAACCTCCCTCTAACTACAGTTGTGAGTGTGGGAAACCGGAGACAGAGCCCCGCGCTGGGAGATGGGGCGCTCAAGTCCCAGTTCTGTCCGGTCACCCAGGCCCCGCTTCGTCCTCCCGCGGAGAAACCGACTAGGGTAGGAGCGCCCTCTCCTGGAAGGCTCTCTCCCGGCCGCGTCCTCCGACCCGGCCGCGGGCGGGAGGGTCGCGGGAGAGCGGGCTACTGAGCGCCAGCCCCGGCTCCGCCCCCTTCCTTGAGGTCAGCCTCCTGGGCGGAGCCGCGGCCCAGGGGAAAGGCGCAGTGGGGGAGGGGTGGGCCGCGTCTCCGGGCCACTCCCGGGCCCCGGTGCAGGCGGGTGGCAGGAGGAGCACCAGCTGGCGCTTGATTGGCAGCTGGGCCGGCCAGTCAGCCCGGGGCCTGGGGGCGGGGCGCGGCTCCGAGCGCGAAACATGGCCTTGCTGGGTGCTTGCAGCGGCGGCGGAGGCTACGAGGAGGAGGGGGGAGACAGCGTGTTCAAGGCGGCCGTGGAGGTCTTCGCGAAACTGAAGGTGCTGCGGGGCCGAGGAGCCGCCCCGGGGCGGCTGGGGCCGGGCGGCGGGGCGGGCAGGGCCTGCTGCGGAAGTCGGCGGCGCCGGGCGCGCCGCCCCAGTCGCCGCTGCAGGCTGCACCCTGGGTCCTGCTGCGGGGGAAGGTATGTGGGGCGTCCTTCTCGGCTCCTTGGGCGGCCCCAGGCCTTCATTCTCGCTGTGTCCACGTCCCGTGCCTGGTACTTCAGGCAGGCGCCGTGCGCCTACCGCACCTGAACTTCTGTCGCTGCAAGACCCGGCCGGGCGCGCGGAGTGAGTGCAGGCGCGGGCGGCGGGGGTCGGGGCCCACAGGCCTGGGACTCGAGGAGCTCGCGGGGTCCGGGGGAGACAGATGGGCGGGGTCCATGCCTCCCCCTCCGAGTCAGCGGCCAATGCCCGTGACAGCGGTGGTGAGGAGGCCCGCCCCGCGAGGTCAGGCAGCGGTCCCGGGGCCGCTACCCGCGCGCCCCTCCCCTCTCCCACCCAGTCCCGGCTCTCCCCTCTCCCACCCCGTCCCGGCTCTCCCCTCTCCCACCCCGTCCCGGCTCTCCCCTCACCCCCTCTCCTCTCCCCTGCCCCGCGACACCTCCCTCCCGTCCGCGATCGGCCCCGTCGGCCCTTTCCCTCCTCTTTACCTTTGCGCCCAGCCTGGAGCCGGCATCGGAATCTCTCCGAAGCCCCTAGTTGCTACCACGTCAAACTACCGCTTGCGCTCCGAGGGGGCGTCCGTAAAGGAGGCGGAGTGGCGCGCGGCCGGAGCCGCGGATGAGGGGGACTGAACTCTGGGCGCGATCGACAGCGCTGCCAGTGTGCCGGGCGCGCCCGGCGGGGGTGGTGGGGTGTGTGTGACCCGCCTGGTGGGTGCTGGGCGGCCGGGAACGTGCGTGAACGGAGGTGCGCTGAGAGCGTTTTTGCAGATGTGCGTTTCAGCCCTTCGCTGATGTTGGCTTTCTAAAGCTTCCTGGCTTTCCCTTTCCTTGCTTAGGACCTCAGCTGCCCCTTCCTCCAGGGTCTTTATATCACAGAACCAAAGACCATTCAGGAACTGCTGTGTAGCCCCTCGAAGTACCGCTTGGAAATCCTGGAGTGGATGTGTGCACGGTAACAGCCTGGTTTCTTCCTCCCCCACCCCTGGGGTACACGGGCACCACTCAACCCACTGGGGGGAAGATGGGGTTTGTTCTTTATCTGAGGAGCTGTCCTCCATCCCCCGTCACTGTGAGAGCAGCTGCCTAGATAAGAAGTGAAGCCGTGCTCAGATCTGGGAAGAAAGTGCCCCGGGCAGTGCTTCAGCTCCTCTGTTTGCCGCCTCACAGAAGCTGAGCTTGGCTTCTGAGCGTTTTTTCTTGCTGTAACTACTAGTTTCAGAGCGGGCAGGGACCTGGGAAATGATGTACTTCAGTCCTTTCATTTTCAGACTGGGAAGCTGAGCGTCAGGCTGGAGTTGAGAACTGTCTCAGGTCTTGCCACCGAGAAGTGGCAGGCAGGGCCAAGACCCCATTTCCCAGTCCTTTGGGTCAAGGTGCAGCTGGGTGTGTGTGCCTGGCACCGTGCAAGGGAAGCAAAGCCTGCCCAGGTGTCTGCATGTCACACATACTCCTATACAGCCTTCAAAGACCCAGCTCACACATCCTGTCTCCTTTTAGGAAGTCTCCAGTTCCCAGGGCAAAACGTATTCCTCCTTCCTCTGGACACCCACAGCCTTTTGAGCGCACCCCTGCCAGAGCCCTCAGCCTGTTGGTTGGGTCTTGGCCTGCTGTCCTGTCTGGCTCTCCAGAGCACTGGGAGCTGCTGGAGGGCAGGCACCATGTGGGACCCCCACCCCCGCCATCAGCCCCAGGTTGCAGTGCAGCGTTGAACATACTTAAGACATGCTCCAGGGCTTCCCTGGTGGCGCAGTGGTTGAGAGTCCACCTGCCGATGCAGGGGACACAGGTTCGTGCCCCAGTCCGGGAAGATCCCACATGCCGCGGAGCGGCTGGGCCCGTGAGCCATGGCCGCTGAGCCTGCGCGTCCGGAGCCTGTGCTCCACAACGGGAGAGGCCACAACAGTGAGAGGCCCGCGTACCGCAAAAAGAAAAAAAAAAAAGACATGCTCCAGGCTGTGGGGTGACAAGTAGGCACACAGACACATGCTTACCGGAATTCCATTCTAGATGCCTCAGACACGGATGGGTGTCCTCAAGGAGCTGGGACTTCAGTGGCCACAGAGGCTCAGGCACTGATCCCAGTGTTGGGCGCACCTCTGCAGTCTTGAGTGCTGTGGACCTTGGCAGGGAGGAGGTAGCATTTGATCTGGGAGGGAACGAGTCATGGTGGGCACTCGTTTCCACAGGAGTGGGGAGTCAAGGTGTGGGAGGGAGAGCCGGGCAGCAGTGGCCTGAATGGCAGCCCAGGGCAGCTCACGTGGAGCCTTCCAAGCCACGTGAAGGCCTTTGAACTTTAGGCTCTGGGCAGGACGGGCACGGGACCCAGGGAGTGACATACTGAAATTGGCATTTTTGGCAGGGTGACTTGGGAGTCCTGTGGTGGATGGATTTGGAGGGGAGAGGCTGGAGGCAGGGAGACCAATACGGAGGCTGCTGCAACAGCCCTGGGAAAAGATGGCAGGAGCCTGGCTTGTAATGGCAATGGCTCTCGTGACAGGCACTGTTGGCCCTGGAGGTACCAGCGCCTGGTCCAGGAACCTGGGAGGAGAGGTAGTAGTGGGGATGGCCTGGGCTAGTTCGGGGATCTTGAACACGCTCCCAGGAGGAGGGAGGCCAGAGTCAGGTCTTAGAGAGGCTCTCGTGGGAGGGAGGCCAGAGTTGCCTGGCCCAGGTGGAAGCTGGGGACTGGGTCCCTCTGCTGGCCAGAGGGGGCATGGGTGAGAGCCTCTGGCTGCAGTCCTCAAATGCTTTTAGTGCTTTTTTAAATACAAGAAACAGAATCCTTTTAAGAAGCAACCAGGGAATGTCCAGTTGCTTTTTATGATCCCAAGCTGGCAAAAGTGCCGTAGGCCTTTCGATGGCCAGAGGATTGCACAGAGTCCAGTTTCTCCCAATTTCCTGCTGGCTTTGCACGTGGCTTCACCACTTCAGCCTCCTTTAGGGCCGCCTATTCACCCCTGTCTGGGCGGAACCTGGAAACTGCACGCAGCATTGGCTAGGGGGCTGGGCGTGGTGGCTCTTGGGGTCCTCTATGCCAAGCTGGCCCTCAGCACGGGCGGGGCAGAGCCGTGGGGCCCCTAGATTGCTGAGGTTAAGGCGCATGGGTTCCCTTGGCTCCTGAACTGTACTTGCGTTCAAGGCCTTGAGCACCGTTAGTTTCTGCCCTGCTCCCTGCTGCTTCAGGAAAATCAAGTTTAATGAAAGCCCTTTGTGAGTGAGATCACTCAGGCTTTCGGGGATTTATTCTTTAGCGTGTTGAAGTGGTTTGCTGAGGTCCAGCCTGATGGATCACTGAGTGCTCTCTGCTCTCTGGTGCTTTGTGAGTGGGAATGTTGCCTGGCAACCAGGCCCAGGGCCAGCCTCCTAGCTTTTCACACAGCAGGGGCTCCTCCTCCCGCCCTCTTTGGCAGAATGGGTGGCTGTCCCGCCCCCTCTTCCCTGCAGTCCTGCAAGGGAGCGGGGGCTGGTGCCTCAGGTCGGGTCAGGGTGGCTCCACTAGCTCCCAGGGCCCCAGCATAGTTGCGGCAGGTGTGACCTGGGATGCAGGCGTTCGGAGGCATGGCCCCAGGGAAGGAACAGTGAGCCTTTTCCATCGAACACTGACCCTGCCCTCTCCGACCATGATGAGTGAGTCAGCAGGTCCCTGGGGCTGAGGCTTGGTCCCCCATACTGCCATAGCAGGGCGGGGTCCTGGCCCCAGTCATCCTGGGGCTCCCTGGCAAGCAGCTGGAGCGAAGTTCCCATGGCCTCGGTGCTGTGTCAGGCGTGGAGCTTGGGGCTGGGGACGCGGTGCTCAGACTGCGCCCCTCTCATGGAAGAGACACAGTGGGAAGCCTGTGCTGTGTGTCGCTTGTGACGCCTGCCGGTATATTGCACCCCTTACTGCCTTTGGATGTGGTCTGTGTCTGGAAATGGTTCTGCCCATCAGCTTGGCATCTTAAGGCAGGATGGTTACAGGTGGCCACCGTCCCGTTTATCTGTGTGGTATCATCAAGGCTCGGGCTCCACCAAGCCAAGGGGGACAGCTGCGATTGCTGCTTCCCCACTTGGGAGGTTGGGACTGTGACCCCAGAGTCCATGCTAGGAGCCCTTGAATGGCTCAAAGCTGTGACCTGGGGTAGCATCATCTCCTGTTAACTTATGTTAGTTTAAAAACATTCCCGCTGTTAAAAGAGCTAAGCACGGGCATTTACTAATGGCAGATTATTCCGTGACATGGGGCTGTGGTCATCCATTCGTTAATGCCCACTGGCCACCATTTCAGTGCTGGCTGCCATGTTAGGGCCTAGAAATACAGAACAGAAAGTCAGCTCCTGGCCTCGGTGAGCCTGAAGTCTGGGAGGTGAGAGCGCAGTGGAAAGACAGCTCCCAGGCCCCGCAGCGACGGAGGGATGCCAAGCTGGCTGCAGGCATGTCCAGCCCGCCCCTGGCTTCCCTGGGGCAGTGATGTCAGCTGTGGGCTTCATGGTGAGTTGGAGCCAACTCGGTGTGCTTGGCTTGGACGGGAAGAAAGCGCTGCAGGCGGAGAAGGGCAGACACACACGTAGAGGTGCGAGAGGGGGCCCAAGCCAGGCCCGCAAGGACGCCAGAGCAAGGAGGGCCTTCTCGGACATCCTCCAAACAGACCTGCGCCATGATTTCAAGGAAAGCCAGCCCCTGATAAAGAGCTTAGTGCTCTGAGGAATTCAGTGTTTTCTCTTGGGCAGTCATTTCATCTCTTTTATTGTGAGAATTTTAATTTCAGTATTCACATTCACATTTCTGAGGTAAGCTTTCAGAAATATTTTGGTTTTTTGTTTCTCTGATAATTTATGGAGTTGAAATCATAAGATTAGCCATTTTAAAGTAAGTGTTCCAGTGGCATTTAGCACCTAGGTACAGAGATTCACTTTTAGGAGCATGAGTAAGGAGGGGTGTGAGGGGCCCCTGCAGCCCACCCAGGCCTGACTGGTTTTGCTCTTTCCCTGCAGGGTCTGTCCCTCCTGGCAAGACAGGTTCAGCTCACCTAAGGGGGCCTCAGCCGAGGTGAAGATCCAAGGTGGGTCTCCGCTGTGGGAGCCTGCTGTTGAACAGTGGATTCGGGGCCATTCTCACCCGGTGCACAGCCTCCTTAGCAGGTTGCGAATTTCCCATTGGACTGGTGTTTTCTTCTGGATGGTGCGCACTCCGTGGATATTACTAGAGCCTGCTAGGATCCGCCCCCCCTTGCACACGTGAAGGAGACCCTGCCAGCCCATCCACTGAGGTGCTGGGGGCAGAGACAGCCATTGTTGCCGACGCCACCAGTGGCCCGTCCACGTGGCACTGGTGTGTGTGTGTGCACGTGACACGAGACATTCCTGGGAGCATGCTGGGCAGCTCTCTGCGGGTCTCTGGGGCCTTATCTTGGAACCGCTTCTTTTTGATCCTTTTTTGGCAGAAACTGTCCTTAACCCAGCAGTGAACATTAGGTAAAGGGGAGTGCATTGCAGTCCTCAAGATGGCGGCTGGCTCTTTGCCCACACAACAGTGTTTCCAAAGGTCCATCTTTCCAGGGGCCTGTGTTCCCTCCCCCACCCCAGCTCCAGGGTGGGTTAGCTGGACCCCAGATTCCTGACCCGTGCCGCTGCTGGCACTGTCAAGTTAGTTATCTGGGGAGAGTTGTCCCCGAGGCTGCAATGGGCCAGAAGAACAGGGGTCGTGTCTTGGAGCCTGCGGGGCCGGCCTGGGCTGCACAGAGGCGCTGCCCTTCTCCCCAGCACTGTCATGTCTGGCACGTTCCTCCTGATGGGACCGTGTTGAGGCCGGGCGAGCCTGGTCATCAGGCCACACCTGAATCCTCTAACACACATACACGCATGGGTGCCGACCCTGGCCCTTGCCGTTCCCAGCCTCAGTTTCCTCTTCTGTAAAGTGTGGGTGCTCAGCCTTGCCCACCCCACGGGAGTGCGCTGAGTGGCAGAGCAGGTGGTAGACACGAGTGCTTGTGAAAGAGTATAATTGGGAGAAACCGGGACAGGTAGGGGAAGTAGAAGTCCCAAATTCACGTGACAGGTATTTATGGAGCACCCACTGTGCACCCGGCACTGTTTTAGGAGCTCACTTGCTAGCTGGGGGAGACGGGTGATGCACAGAAGGCGGCCAAATTCTCAGTGTATCAGATGGTGAGAAGCGCCGTGACGGGTGAAGGCAAGGTGGTGCTCGGGTGGGTTGGGAGAGAGAAGGGTGGAGCTGTTGACACAAGGTGGCTGGGGAAGGCCTTTGTTTAAAAAAAACAGAGCCGTGCAGGAAGGGAGGAAGGGAGCCAGGCAGGTATCAGGAAGATTAGTGTTCAGGGCAAGAGAACAGCAAGTGCAAGGGGCCTGAGGTAGGCTTGTGTGTGGCTGGCAGCTTGGAGGAGCAGCCAGGAGGCTGGGGTGGCTGACGTCGAGTGTAGAGTGAGGGCAAGGGGTGGGATGAGGTCAGAGGGGCCACAGGGCCAGATCAGGCCAGGCCTTGTGGGCCGCAGAAGGGTGTTGGCCTTCATTCTGAGGAGGGCTGCAGCCTGCCTTTGCGTTTAACAGGGCACGAGTCCGGCCATGATGAGACTCGGATGTGGGCTAAGTGAGAGGGGGGCCAGGGAGTACGCCAGGATTTGGGGTGAAGGGATGTGGGCTGAGCACATGTGCTGGGGGTATAACTGGCATTTGTACCGTGTCTCCAGGATGACTGATGCTTTCACATAGATGCTCTGCTTGCTTCTAGCACCAAACCTTCCAAAGCAGATGTGTGTTCTGCCACTGAGGCACATGAGGGTGGGAGCTGTGAGGGTAAGGACATTGCTGCAGGGCTGGGGGGAGGGGGTATGGAGCTAGCATTGACCCAGGCTGCTGCAGGGCTGGGGGGAGGGGGTATGGAGCTAGCATTGACCCCAGGCTTTCTGGCTCCAAGTTCTGGCCTTCCTTTGTATACCAGATGGTTACTCAGAAAATGCCCAGGGCTCCCTGGAAGACATGGCCGAGCATTCCTTGCACCATGCAGGGACTCAGTTTCCCAACCTGTGAAATGAAAGGGTTGCCACCTCCTAGGGTTGCCAGCAAAATGAAGGGCCATGATGGCATGAAAGGTGTGTAGGACATTGACAGATGGGAGACGATTCCTTTTGCTTTGGCTTGGTGAGGTCTCTGAAACCGTGGCACACAGCATGTTTGGAAGGTTCCCTGGCCTCTGTGGGCTCCTCAGGCAGCTGGAAGAGCATTGAATGCGACCTCTTATTTCAGGTGAGGAAACTGGCCCCCAGAGAAGGGCAGTGACTGGGTATAGGTCACACAGCAAGACGCAGTCCTGGCACCTGGGGTGTCTTCCACCTGCGTCCTTGTTTACCTGGGTCTTCCAGGCCCAGCCCAGCCTCATGGGTGCTGGGCCTGCTGACGCTAGAGCAGGAGCACCCTTACCAGGGAAGCACTCGGCACCCTGCATGGGTGTGTGGTGTCCTTGCCTGTTTGGGTGGGTGTCTGCGGTAACTGGATCCTTGTGTTCCAACAGAGATGGTGAAACTGGGCCATGAGCTGATGTTGTGTGGGCTGGATGACCACGAGCTCCTGAAGGTAACAGAAGGCCCTCTGTCCCCATGGGCTGGGGGCCTCGGTGACGCTGGGGTAGGCATGGGAGGGCTTTCTTCCCTCAGGCCCAGGAGCTAGCGCCCACAGTCCCCGCTTCTTAGCCCCCTGGGGCAGGAACCCATAGGATTCCTTTGGGTAGACCCCCGCCATCTCTAGGGCCGAGAGGGGAGGGTGGCTGAGGAGGCTGAGAAGGATCTTTGGCTTCTGATGCCCGAAGGGACAGAGAGCACATCCTGTCCTTGGTGGATGACTTCATACACACCGACACCATGGTAAGTACTTTCCATGCCAGTAATTGTCACACCCACACTTGGCAGGAGGTACTTGTCTTAGCCCCATCTCATGGGGAAGGTGACAGACAAGTCTCTCAAGGTTACCCAGTGACAGAGCCTGGCCTCAAACCCAGGCTTCTGGCTCCTGAGCCCATGCACTTTCCCCCACGTGCTGCCCACCCGTGGGTTTCCATGCAGAGGCAGGCCTAATCCACCCCCATATCAAAGAAACCCTGCCACCTACCCATAAAATTTAAAAAGAATATTTGAAAGAATTATTTTTGCATTTTGGCTATTATAAACAATGCTGTGACTATTCTTTATACGTTTTTGACAGAAGACATGTTTTCAGTTCTCTTGGGTATATAGCTAGGAGTGGAATTGTTTAACTTTTTGAATTTTTCGAATACGTTTAACTTTTTGAGGAACCGCCAAACTGCTTTCCAAAGTGGCTGTGCCATCCTACATCCTCACCAGCAATGTACGAGGGTTCCAGTTTCTCCACATCCTCACCAGCACTTGTTCTTGTCCATCTTTCTGACACCAGCCATCCTGGTGGGTGTGAAGGGCTGTCTCCTCGCGGTTTTGATTTGCGTTTCCCTGATGACTAATGATGATAAACACCTTTTCATGTGCTTATTAGCCATTTATATATCTTTTTTGGAGAAAAGTCTCTATTCACTTCTGTCACCCACTTTTTAATTGGGTTGTCTTTTTATTATTGAGTTGTAGGAATTCTTTATATATCTTGGATATAAGTCACATCAAATATTTGATTTACAAATATTTTCTCCCATTCGGTGGATTGTCTTTTCACTTTCTCCATGTGTCCTTTGGAGCACAAAAGTTTTTAGCATTGTTGAAATCCAATTTATCTATTTTTCTTTTGTTGCTTGTGCTTTTGGTTTCATATATAAGAATCTATTGCCAAATCCAGTCGTTAAGATTGACACCTGTGTTTTCTTCTAAGCGTTTTATAGTTTTAGCTCTTATATTTAGGTCTTTGACCCATTTTGAGTTAGTTTTATGTGTGGTGTAAGGTATGTATCCAACTTCATTCTTTTGCATGTGGCTGTGCAGTTTTCCCAGCACCATTGAAAAGACCTCGGCATCCTTGTGGAAAATCAGTTAACGTAAAAGTGAGGGTTTATTTCTGGATTCTCTATTCTATTCCATTGATTTATATGTCTGTCCTCATGGCAGTACCACACTGCCTTGATGACTGTAGCTTTGTAGTAAATTGTGACATGTGAATCCTCCAACTTTGCTCTTTTTCAAGGTTGTTTTGGCTATTAGGGGCCCCTTGAATTTGCATATGAACTTTAGAATCAGCTTGTCAATTTGTGCAAAAAATCCAATTGGGATTTTGAAGATTGTGTTGAATCTGTAGACCACTTTGGCAGGTATTGCCGTCAACCATATTAACTCTTTCTCTCCTTGAGCATGGGCTGTGTTTCCACGTATTTAGGTTTTCTTTTTCTTAGAGATGTTTTGTAGCTTTCAGTGTACAGGCTGTGAGGGGCACTTTCCCTTTCCTGGGCTCGGGAGGGGTCTCCTGGAGCCAGGTCTGTTGAGGAGGGGACGGCACGCAACCCTGGCCGCTGGTCAAGGCTTTGTGAGATGCTGAGTGGCACTTGGTCTCATGTTTCAGCCCAGGATTTCCGCTGTCTAGACACTGTCCCACCTCCCACCTCCCACCTCCCACCTCCCACCTCCTATTCCCAGGCTGCCCCTCAGGTGTATCATTCAGGCTCAGTGTTGTTTGGGCAGGTTGGGAGAATGCGTCAACAAGAGGTAGTGATGAGCAGCCAGTGGCAGGCCGAGGGCAAGGAGATGGAGATGCCAGAAGCTTCCAGAGGCACTGGTCCTGTCAACGTGGCTACCCAGCCGAGAGCCAGGCTTGCCGGGAGTGCCAGGCAGCCGCAGCCATGAGACTCGTGAACGGGGAACTGAGCTGCAAACATGATAGCAGAATGTGGCCCTGTCCCCAGATCTGCTCCCCACACAGGGCTGCCCGGCCTGAGATGCCACCAGGAGCCTCTCAGCCCTCTCCCTCTCAGCCCACTTTATTTATTTACTTATTTTTAACATCTTTATTGGAGTATAATTGCTTTACAATGGTGTGTTAGTTTCTGCTTTACAACAAAGTGCATCAGCTATACGTATACTTATATCCCCACATGTCCTCCCTCTTGCGTCTCCCTCCCACCCTCCCTCTCCCACCCCTCTAGGTGGACACAAAGCACCGAACTCTCAGCCCACTTTAAATGCAGGTGCTTCTTGGAGGGCTTTATACTGAGTCACCAGTGATGCTGGCTGAGCGCATGATTCTGGTGCATTCCCCAGAACAGTGGTGTGTCAGGGCAGGCCAGCGAGGAGCTCGAGCGGAGAGCCGGGCCCAGCTTGCCTCCCAGCATCCTTGCTTATGCAGGGCTCTCGGGAGCAGGCTGGGCCCCTCAGGTTGTATTTACCTCATGGGGATCAGCCGTGAGCCTTCTCCCCTTTCTGGAAGGAGGAAGGAGTTGAGCTCCTGGCCGGACAGCTCCCTGCTGGGAGTCCCAGCCGCCTTTGGGGTAGGGGGCTGAGTCAGCTGCCGCTTGGGAAGCCTGGCTGTAAGGCCTGGCTGCTTGCCGCCCCTTGGGGACGAGTCCTTGTTCCCTGCAAGGAGTGGGTTCGGTGCAGGCCACAGCCATGGCCTGTCTTGCTGTGCCAGGGGCCCCAAGCCAGTCCACGACGCTGCTGGGTAGGGGCCAGGTTGCTAGTGGCCCGGTGCGGCCAGCTGCGGGCTGGGGGCACGTGGCATGCCTGGCCAGTGAGTGCATGTGGCCCTCCCTGCCCAGGGCCAGGCCTGTGCCCAGAAGCAGCTGTGCTTCATGGACCAGCTGCTGGACGTGGTCCGGAACCTGACTGTCGGAGGCTCCAGCTGCCGCAGGTAAAGGCTCGGGACGGGCCCTCCCTGGAATGGCTGGTGGGCGCCCTTGGTCCTCCATCTGGAGCTGGCGGGGCTAGGGGCCCAGCCCTGGGCACATCTCCGGCTGCGGCTCCGCTCCCCGCTCCCGTAGAGGCGGCTGCTCCCTGGCCCAGGAGCTGTGGGCCGCAAGCCTAGGCAGGAAGCCCCACCCCCACCCCGGGGTGCTGCCCGAGGTGCCAGGCTGTCGGCATGAAGGTGTGGTGTGGGCCTCGGAGAACACGGGCTGACCCCGGCGGAGGGTGGGCACCCGCGGCGTCTCTGCACGTGGGTGGGCTCTCGGAGACTGGAGGAGATGCCTTCTCCTGGCCTCTCTGCCCGGTCTCATCTGGCCTCTTGGGTCTCTGGCCGGTGACGGCGTGGCCCCGGGGCTGCCTTTGCAGTGTGAAGGAGCATTTCGAGGACACCAGGGAGAAGAATGAGGCGCTGCTGGGGGAGTTCTTCTTGAGCCCCCGCCTGCAGATGCTCCTGAGCCCCGAGTGTGATGCGTGGCCCCTGGGCGTGCAGCCACTTCTCGACAAGCAGAGCAATGCCTGGCAGAGGTACACGCCCCACTCCGTCTGTTACCTGGGACAGAGCCTTCTGTGTGTGGCCCACAGGTGCCCCAGTGCCCGTGATGGCACAGGACAGAAGTGTCCCCCCTTCTCTCCCTGCAGGTCCAGCTCCTCCATCGAGTCAGAGGAGGACAGGGTGGCAGAGCTGGCCAGGCAGCTGCAGGAGCGTGCCTCGAAGCTGCAGTCGCTCAGGATGGAGGTGAGGCGCTGGCCGTAGGGGCGCAGGGGCCCCGCTACGTGTCCTAAGGTGGGGCATGTCGCCCACCCCAGCCTCAGACACCCCGTCTTTACGATGAGTGTGTTGGGAGGCCTAAGCGAGGTGATGGATGCCCACCAGTTTCTAGAATGTGATGGGTGCTCAGGCTCCGTGAAGGCAGGAGTGGGGAGGCTTTTTGAGGAGTGGACAGGACCGTCCTCGGGTGGGCTTTCGGCGTGTGGCCCTCCCCACAGCCCTGGACCCAGCCTCGTTACTGAGGTCGCGAGGAGGACGTTGAGGCCCATGCAGGCCTCTGGTCTTCTGTCTGTCACAAAGTGGGTTAGGGACCTGGTGCCCTGTGACAGGCAGGGCAGCCTCAAGGGACCCTCCGCCTCTGGCTTTGCAGTGCTTTGCACAGCACAAGCAAGGAGCCGCTGTGGGCGGGGCCGACGCCAGCACCCTAGACCAGAAGCTGCGCCTGGCCATCTCTGATTTGCGGCAGCTCATCGTGGCTTTCCTGCAAGTCTATGACGATGAGCTGGGAGAGTGCTGCCAGCGCCCAGGCCCCAGCCTCCGCCCGTGCGGCCCCATCATCCAGGCCGTGTACCAGACTCTGACCTCATGCAGCCAAGTAAGCATCACCCTCACCCCTCCCTCTCCCTCCCAGGTGCCACTCTAGCCCCCAGTGAGGGACCTGAGGGCTTGGAGAGGCTTGGACAGGCTTGGACTCCCTGCGAGTGGGTGGCGCGCTGAGCTCTGGGCTCTGGGCCCTAGGCCTCAGTCTGGGACTTTGGGCGAGTTGGGGCAGGCGCCTGTTGCGGTGCCATGGAGGGGATGAGGGCTGATGGGGATGTTCCCCTGTGGGTCCCCCTGCCTTCAGGAGAGTGCCAACTGAGCCAAGACCCCGGGTGCAGAAGAGGTTTGTGCACGGCCTGCACTGGGTCCTACCTGAATGTGGGAGACCCTCGTCCCGCCTCCAGCTTCTGTCCCTGTATTGGCCTCACTCTGTGTTCACGAAACACCCAAATGTATCACAGCCTGTTCGTTCTTGTGTGGCCAAGAACTATGCCAGACAGGTAGACAGATGTTTGCCTGTCTGTGCCCTTGACCCGGTTTAGACAGATGAGAAAAAGTGGCCTCACGCTGCTGCGCTGACTACATCAGTATTCACTCAGATCCCCAGAGGCTGGCCTGGAATGCTAGGTTTGGTTATGACTGTGAGTACAGTTGCCATGCGTGGAAGTCTGACATTTGCTCAGGGCTGCCATGATGCTGGCCTTGGTTTTTTAACAAAAAAGCTCCTCGACTTCCAAACCTCTGACCAGCTTGTCCTTTGCGATTCTACCAACAGCCTGAGTTAGGGCACCGTCCTCTCCCATCAGAAATGCCCTTTTACCTTGGGGCAGTGTTTTTCCCACCGTGACCCTGGCTTTGCGTGGCCTCAGTGTGGGATGGGGTCCGTGATAGTGTGGCGTCCCCGCCGGGCCAGGGGGGAGGGAGTTAGTCTGGGGAGCTCTGATGGGTGACTCTCCAGCTGGGAGGCCTGCCCTCAACCTGGGCTGGTGGGTGGATGCAGGTGTTCAGCATCAAGCTGGCTGGGAAGCAGGAGATGCCTTCTGTGGGTCAGACCACCAGCACTCAAGCCCACAAGTCCCCTCCTTCCCTCCCTCCCTCCCTCCCTCCCTCCCAGCTGTTGAAAGCGGTCGTGGAGGTCACTGACACCTCGGTGAAAGCCGTGCAGATGGCGAAGCAGCAGCAGGGCAAGCAGATCTGTTGGGGCAGCAACAATTCTGTGATGAGTCTAGGTATGTGGTCGCCACTTTTCTGTGGCTCTGGTCCCCCGTTTGGTGGTCAGGGACACGGCCTTCGCAGTGCACGTCGGGTTAGTGCCTGCCTCCTTCTGTGCTCGACCCGCACTTGGGGATGGGCCCCTTGCATTTTTTCTTTTTTTCCCGATGCGTAAGGTTTTCCTTCCCTTGAAAACGCTTCTGACGGACTATAAAATCAAAACATTAACTGTAGGAAATTGGGATAATGTAAAGACGTGCACAGGTAAACTAAAAACATTACATAATGTGGTGGCCCAGAGATGGTCGGTGTTAATATTTTGGTCTGTTTCCCTCTATTCCGTTTCCTCTCATCATTTTTTATTTCTTTGTGTAAGGTGAGTAGAATTACAACATGTGAACACTGTTATATTCTTTCCCTTGGATCTCATTTTAAGCGTTTTCCCATGTTCTCGAAGTCACATTTTTAATCATCAAACACTTCCTTTCAGGTATTTGCTATAATTTACTTAATGTTTTCTACTACTGACCCTGTAGGTCATTTTCAGTTTTATACTGTTACACATGATGCTGTCGCAGGATTTACAATAGTGACCAATGGAAACAACCCAAGGTTTTACCCTTGGGTAATGCTTGGGTAAATACTGGTATATGAATATGGTGGGACGGTATTGGTTGTTTCAAAACTTGGTTACAGTGACATGAGCAAATGTGTATCATGTAATGTTAAAAGGAAAATGCAGGTTAAAAATGAAATATACGGTATGATTTCACTTATCTAAAGGGAAAAAAATGTAGAAGAATCCCTCGTAGGACTTCAGCTAGAACACGGACGTTGGCTTGCTCTGTGTTGGAGTCAGAGGCGTTTTAGTTCATTTAGTCTTTCTTCATCCTGCTCTGCAGCCTTCACATATTCCCCAGTGAACATGTATCACGCAGAGAGTTTCTCCCCTGATTGTCAATGTTTAAAAAAGGTTGCAGTGAACATGTTTCGACATTTGTGCTTCCGTCCTGGCGGCGGGGTTCCCACCGTCTTGTCAGTGAGGCCAGGCTTCTCACTGTTGTGAGGCCAGCGGTCTCCATCTTACTGATCCTCGTCAGCGCTGGCTTTGAACCTTCCAACCTTTCTGCTGTTGGATAGGGGCAAAGTTGTATCTGAATTTAATTTTAAACTTTTTTTCTGAGTAAGTCTATTTTTCTTATGTAAAAAAACACTCAGAAAAGGTTTTTGTTCTTTTGTGATAAGAAAAATAGCCCTTTCTCTCTCTGAGTCTTAGAGAGAGAAAAGTGAAAAGTTGCATATTTCCCTTTCAATCCAGTTCCAATGACTTTAAAGCCAGTACTTGTGTAACCACAACCCCGGCTAAGAAATGGAACACGCCTCGCACGCTAGAGACTCCCACCGCCTCTGCCTGCCCGCGGCCAAGCGCTGTCCCTGCCCGCTGAGAATTTTCTCCCTGTGCTCCCACCGCCCACGTGGGGGTCTGTGACCTGCTGACATCCATCAGCACGTAGCTGAGGCCCTTGCACAGTCCCCTCTGTCTTCCATTCTCCGATCTCTCTTGCCCTTCGGCTTTTGGCAGTCTGATTATAGTGTGTCTCGGTGCGGGTCGCTTTGCGTCTCTCTCATTTGGAGTTTTTTGAGCCACTTGAGTGTGCAGCTTCGTGTTTCTCGTCCACACTCCGCACTTCTCGTTGCTCCCACCCTCTTAGAGGCCGAGCAGAGGCACCGGCTCAGGGCCTTCTCAGGGCTCTCCTGGGGGCCCGCACAGCCCCGGGCGTGCGCGTGGCCTTCTAGATTCCCAGGACTGTCAGAGCTCTGCAGAGCCCTCGTGGGCATCTCCTTTCCCATCCTCCCCTTCTGCGCCTTCTGGTTGGTCTACTGTTTGCCCCAACTCTTACCCACTGCCTGAGGCAACGGCGACTCCAGCATCTGCCTGTCAATCCCCCCCATCCAGTGCACCCCCAAGGACTGGCTTCAGGCCACATAGCCCCGAGCCCTCCCTTGGGGGGCTGTCTGCGTGAATTCGCTGGCCTTCTCGCCGCTCTTGGCCTCGTGCACACACTCGCCACATGTGTACCTGGGCACCCAGGAGTGTCTCTCCTTTCTGACTGAACTGCAGCAGAAACCTCCATTTAAACATCCTTCCTAACATTTCTCCTCATCACCGCTGCTGCTGTGACTCTCACCCCTGTGTGTGTAGTTGTTAGTACTGTGCTTGCAGCCCATGCTCTCATTAGGACATTAATGACCCCGAGTGCTCTCCACGGCGTGCCACCTGCCCCGGGCTCACAGCACAGCGGCAGCCTTCGCCTTTCCCGTCTGAGCTGTGTGAACCTCTCCGCTTCCCCTCTGTGTTGTGCCTGCAGAGAAGTGTCTGCTTGCCCCGGAATCCAGAGAGTCTTGAGCGCAAGCGCTGCACCAAAGCGGGGAGCGCCCTGTTCTCGTTCAGCCCTCCAGCCCAGCTGTGGTCTGTGTCGCTTCCTCGTGTTGCTTGAGACTCGTTCTTGGGCTATAGACACAGCAGAGAAATGACCCCTGGCAACTCCACACCAGGGGCCAGTTGGAAGGGCCTTGGCGTTTCCCTTGTAATCTACCTGAGAGAGTAAGGGCCTTGGTCTCTGCGGCCTCAGGCCCGCCACTGTGGGAGGTCCGTGTGTCTGTGCTACTTCACCTCCCGGTATAAGAAGCTAGGCCACCCATCTGGGTGTCAGTAGCCAGGCTATGTTGGTCGCACGTCCCCACGCCTGAAGTGAGGGGCTTGAGTGAGGGGACCAGGTGCACCTACAGGGCTGGCACCCAGAGCCGTGGCCTCAGTGTGTGGGCAGGGCCTTGGCAATGTGGGTGGGCAGCTCATCCCATCATCATTCACCCGTCACCGGCTCGACTGGGCGGACCCAAAGCCCCTTCTGCCTCCCAGGCCATCAAAATATCAATGAATTTTGAAAACAAACAGGTTTCTGGAAGCAGGAAAGTCCATGGAGTCAATTTGATGGATGCAATGGGGGGGAAAAGCTGCAACCAAGAGGACAGCCTGAAGGAGCAATGCAGGGGCCAGGCTGCCTGGTGGAACCACCATAGTCCCAGGGCTGTGTGGCCGGCAGTCCCAGGGAGGGGACAGTGGCAGGTGGGCTGGAAGCAGAGGGTGTAAGCAGAGCAGGTCTGTACAGATTGGCGCTCCCAGGGAGACTAGCCTGCTCTTCTGTGAGGAAAATGATTGACATGAATGGCAAGCTCGGGCTCCTGACATGGCTGGTGGCCAGGTGAAACCCACCTCTTTCTGGCCTCTGAGGGTCCACGGCGTGAGGGCTGGTCGCTGCCTGCTCCTGCTACCCAGGCCTCCTCTCCCCAGCCTGGACCAACACCACAGAAGAGAGAAGAAAGACCTGGAAAAGTAGGCCTAATGGGTCATTCAGATAACAGAACTTTCCAACCAAGTTGAATTAACATAGTATCTTGTCCAAACATACCTAGGAAACTAGGAAGAACCAACAAGGAGAAATGCAAGCAGGCAGTCTTAGGAGTTAAGAATGCTTGTCAAAGTGTTCAGGAAAACCATGCAAAGAGTAGAAAACGGATGAGGCAACAGATCTTGAGAATAGAGAGAAAGGGGGCAGATAAACAAAACAAGGACAAAGAAAAGCAGCACAGAGGCCTGATGCAGAGAAAGGAAGGAAGGAGGAGGGCGGAGGTCGCAGAGCTGAGGGCTGAGTACAGAGCAGACGGACCCCGAAGACACATCCTCAGGCCTAGTCTCCTGCAATCTGGAGTAGCAGGGACTCAGCAGCAGGGCCCAGGCTTCCAGAGACAACACGACTCAGCCAAGCCCTGAGCCAAGAGAAGGCAAGGCAGCGACGAGGGCCTGGAACAAAGGAGAGACGTGTGACCTGAGGATGCGCCTGGGGTCGGGGGAGCCCCAGGAGCAGAGCGGGGCTGGGGCGTCTAGAGGTTGGGAAAATCTAAGGATTTAGTAAAGGCAAATGACACCCCCAAATCCTATCTGTGGAGAGATGTGATCGTCCCCAGAGGGAGTGTCGATGGTGAGTAGGGAGGGTGGCTGAGGCCCACTGCATGATTCCTGACTTCAGAGTCACCCTTGGGTGGGCGCGACCAAATGCCAGTTGCCGACATTGCCGTGTGGGAGGGCAGAGGACGGGTGTGCACCGGTTGCTGGTCTGACTAAAATCCACACAGCATCAAAATCAGAACAGCCCCTCGCTCCTGGGCTCCGGGGACAGGGGTGGGCAGGGACGCGGCCAAGCGAGTGGACCCCGGCCTGGGGCTCGGCCTGGCGCCCACGGGGGCTTCCAGCCGTGCTCACCAGCCCCTGGCTCCCTTCACGGCTCCTGGCTCAGGGGGGTGGGGGGGCCTGGGGCCTGAGGAAGGCCAGTGGAGAGACGGGCTGGGAAGTGCTGGATTGACTTTGCTACTTTCTTTTCTCTGCAGCCATCAGAATGGAACGGGTAATCTGGAAATACAAGGTCTTCAACGATGGCCTGCCCAATGGCCTGCAGTAGCCTGGGAGCAGGGCGCTCTGCCCCGAAGAGCCAGGCAGCGGTCAGCCCCCATGTTCCCCGGGCTGCCCTCCACATGCTCCGTGCCTTCAGCGATTTGGGGGGGGCTGTGACGAGGGGCCGGAGGTGGGGCGGGGCGGTGTGAGCTGGGGACAAAAGAATGCTCAGGTTCTAAGAAGTTGCCTCCAGCCTACCTTTTTTGTTTTATAACACCTTTCTTGAAGTATAATTGCTTTACAATGGTGTGTTAGTTTTTGTTGTATCACGACCTGGGCTGCTTAGTTGTCTGCCCCATCCTGCCTGTCCCACGAGCTGCCGCCACTGCCTGTTAAGCTTGGTGGTGCCTCGTCACGACCCCTGGCTGAATGCCACCAGAGTTCCCCGCCCGGCCCCCCACCCTGTTCTGCTGCCCACCTGGGGCCGGCCTTGGGGATGCCCTGTGAGGTCTCCTTGCTGCCCCACGGCCTGGCCGCTGGCGCCCACTGCATCTGGGTCGCGGCCAGTGGAGCGTGTGCTTCTTCCTCCTTCCTCGCCAGGTCACCCGGCACTGGCCTGGGGGATTTTTGCCGGTGGCCTGACTGGTTGGCCAGCAAGCTGTTCTCTACAGGGCGCCCTTCATAGCCACCTCCCTCCCGTCAAGAGCGGGCACAGCTGGTGGGGCCCCGCCTCCCTCAGCCCAGCGGCAGGCAGAAGGCGGTGTGGGAGGGGCCTCCCTCAGCGCTTGGTCGCCGCCTCACTTGTGCCCACGCTGTCCTGCCCCTGCATCTGCACCTTTGTTTCCCCCAGGCCCCTGTGGCTGCTGTAGACAAGGAGCCTCCAGGGGCTGGGCGCCAGGCCCCTTCCCACCTGGGCTGCCAGAGCCCCCGGGCCTGGTCCCCTGCCTGCCTGGGGCATCCCCCAGATGGCTGCCGTGGGAGGAGGGAGGACGGGCAGGCCCCTGGGCACCACAGTCCAGGTTCACTGACAGCTTCCAGACCAGGGGACTCTGGAGGACCTGCGGCAGGAGACTGGACCTGTGAGTGCCCACTGCCAAGTGCTGACATGTCTTGCCTCGGGAGGAGGTCCCGGGGATGATGTCACCTTCCTGGATCACGGAGGGCCTTCTCATTCCCCTCCTGTTCTGACTGTGTCCTTCACCCTTGACTGAGCCATTCGGGCTGGGAAGGCCCCGGAGCCTGGGGTCGGAGGGGCTGGGGCTGGGGCTGCCTCCGGGCTGCCCCCGCCGCCGCTCTCACAGGGCTCGGTGGAGGACTGCTCCCGCCTGCCTTGCTTCCCTTGCTCCTTCCCTGGCAGCCTCCGCTAAAGGCTCCTGAGAAGTTCTGGGTCATTATATCAGAGAAACATATACCATCTCCCATTCCTGGTGGAAGATAAGCCCGCACCAAGGCCTGTCCTTACAGCTCAGTTCAGCTTCACCAGGGGCAACTGGCTCCCTAGTGACGGGGGGAGCTGTGCCTTGGAGATGCTCCTGTGGGAGATGCCCCAGCCTGGGGCTGGGTGTTGAACCTAAGTCAGACTGGGAGGCAGGGCCTATAAAACTATAAAATCAATGAAGACAGAAAATTAGATTCTGTATTGTTTTTTGATGAATAACAGGTACCTAGAACTGTGCACAGAACACTCTATCTGCATTGAAGTGAAGAGAGTCCCAAAGATAATAATATATAGAGAGGGACCTTCAAGATGGCCGAGGAATAAGACGTGGAGATCACCTTCCTCCCCACAAATACATCAGAAATACATCTACAAAAAAAGGGTTCTCTTGGTCATTGTCTTTTAAAAGAACAATTCCCCATGCTTATAAATCCAGACTCAGAACATCAATTCAACCAACCTCAGGAGCCTTGTGGCTACACCTTCCTGCTGGGAATCAGCATCGTCCCCAGAGAATCAATTTGAGGAGTATTGCCAAAGTGTTTTCATTTTCAGTGTTTATCCACTGGAATGTCTAGGAGTGAAGAACAGACAGGGCAATACAATCCTAAGATTCAATTTCCTTCATCAAATACAAACCGTATATATGAGCATCAAGGCAAGAGGATGGAGAACTTTAACTGAAATTCCAATAGAGATCTAAGCGCAAATCCTGGAACCATCCCATGCTAGCATTGTGAGTTAGGATAGGTACTTAACCACTCTGAGCCTGTTTTCTGATCTCTAAAAAAAAAAAAAAGAGAAGGATAATATCTCATACAGCTGTTGCAAAGATCAACTCAAGTAATTCATGTAAAGAATAGATCACAACAACCTACAGAATGGGAGAAAATATTTGTAAATCATGTATCATAAGGGATTTTTATTCAGAATATATAAAGAACTCCTACATGCCAGTGAGAAGAAGGTAAATAACCCAACTTTTAAAATGGGCAGAAGATCTAAATAGACATTTCTCCAAGGAAGATATACAAATGGCCAGCAAGCACATTAGAGATGCTTGACATCATTATTCATCAGGAAAACACAAATCAAAACCACAGAAAGATACCATTTCATACCCATTCGGATGGCTAGAACCAAAAAGATAATCATAACTGTTGGTGGGGATTTAGAGAAATCAGAACCATCATACACTGTTAGTGAGAATGTAAGATGGTATAGCTGCTTTGGAAAAGTTTGGTGAAACAGTGTTACTGTATGACCCACTGGTAGGTATATTCCCAAGATAAATGAAAATGTATGTCCATACAAAAACTTGTACATAAATATTCACAGCAGCAATATTCATAATACTCAAAGATGGAAACAACCCAAAGGCCCATCAACTGATGAATGGCTAAGCAAAATGTGGCAGATCCATACAACAGAATATTATTCAGACATCAAAAGGAATGAACAACTAATATCTGCTACAACATGGCTGAACCTTAAAAACATTATGCTAAGTGAAAGAAGTCAGTCACAAAAGACCACACATTATGTGATTCTATTCATATGAAATGCTCAGAACAGGCAAATCTATAGATACAAAATAGATCAATAATTGCTTAAGGCTGAGGCAGAAGTTGCTGGGAGCATAGGGGATTAATAGCTTAATAGCTACAAGATACAAGGGTTTCTTTCTGAGGTGTTGAAAACGTTCTAAAATAGACTGGAGGGAACTTCAAGACGTCGGAAGGGTAGGACGTGGAGATCGCCTTCCTCCCACAGATACATCAGAAATACATCTACACGTGGAACTGCTCCTATAGAACACCCAGTGAACGCTGGCAGAAGACCTCAGACCTCCCAAAAGGCAAGAAACTCCCCACGTAGCTGGGTAGGGCAAAAGAAAAAAGAGAAAACAGAGACAAAAGAATAGGAACGGGACCTGCACCAGTGGGAGGGAGCCGTGAAGGAGGAAAGGTTTCCACACACTAGAAGCCCCTTCACTGGCGGAGACTGCAGGTGGCGGAGGGGGGCAGTTTCGGAGCCACGGAGGAGAGCGCAGCAACAGGGGTGAGGAGGGCAAAGCGGAGAGATTCCGGCACAGAGGATCGGTGCCGACCGGCACTCACCAGCCCGAGAGGCTTGTCTGCTCACCCGCCGGGGCGGGCGGGGGCAGGGGGCTGAGGCTCGGGCTTCGGTCGGAGCGCAGGGAGAGGACTGGGGTTGGCAGTGTGAACACAGCCTGAAGGGGGTTAGTGCGCCACGGCTGGCCGGGAGGGAGTCCGGGGAAAAGTCTGGACCTGCCGAAAAGGCAAGAGACTTTTTCTTACCTCTTTGTTTCCTGGTGTGCGAGGAGAGGGGATTCAGAACGCCACTTAAAGGAGATCCAGAGACGGGCGCGAGTCGCGGCTGAAAGCGCGGACCCCAGAGACGGGCATGAGACGCTAAGGCTGCTGCTGCCGCCACCAAGAGGCCTGTGTGCGAGCGCAGGTCACTGTCCACACCTCCCTTCCGGGAGCCTGTGCAGCCCGCCGCTGCCGGGGTCCCGGGATCCAGGGACGGCTTCCCCGGGAGAGCGCACGGCGCGCCTCTGGCTGGTGCAACGTCACGCCGGCCTCTGACGCCGCAGGCTCGCCCCGCCTCCGTGCTCCTCCCTCCCCCCCGGCCTGAGTGAACCAGAGCCCCCGAATCAGCGGCTCCTTTAACCCCGTCCTGTCTGAGTGAAGAACAGACGCCCTCAGGAGACCTACACGCAGAGGCGGGGTCAAATCCAAAGCTGAACCCCGGGAGCTGTGCGAACAAAGAAGAGAAAGGGCAATCTCTCCCAGCAGCCTCAGGAGCAGCGGATTAAAGCTCCACAATCAACTTGATGTACCCTGCACCTGTGGAATACCTGAATAGACAACGAATCATCCCTAGAGGAGGTGGACTTCGGGAGCAAAGATATATATACATTTCCCCCCTTTTTCTCTTTTTGTGAGTGTGTATGCGTATGCTTCTGTGTGTGATTTTGTCTGTATAGCTTTGCTTTTACCATTTGTCCTAGGGTTCTGTCTGTCCGTTTTTGTTTTTTTTTTAGTATAGTTTTCAGTGCTTGTTATCATTGGTGAATTTGTTTCTTCGTTTGGTTTTTCTCTTCTTTCTGTTTTCTTAAATTACTTAAAAATTTTTAATAATAAATTTTTGTTCTTTATTTTAATAACTTTTATAAAATTTAATTTAATTTAATTTTATATTTTTCTTTCTTTCTTTCTTTCTTTCTTTCTTTCTTTTTTTCTCCCTTTTATTCTGAGCCGTGTGCATGACAGACTCTTGGTGCTCCAGCCAAGTGTCTGGGCTGTTCCTCTGAGGTGGGAGAGGCAAGTTCAGGATATTGGTCCACCAGAGACTTCCCAGCTCCATGTAATATCAAATGGTGAAAATCTCCCAGAGATCTCCATCTCAACACCAAGACCCAGCTCCACTAAACAACCAGCAAGCTACAGTGCTGGATACCTTATGCCAAACAACTACCAAGAAAGGAACACAACTCCACCCATTAGCAGAGAGGCTGCCTAAAATCATAATAAGGTCACAGACACCCCAAAAGACACCACCAGACATGGACCTGCCTACCAAAAAGAAAAGATCCAGACTCACTGAGCAGAACACAGGCACTAGTCCCCTCCACCAGGAAGCCTACACAACCCACTGAACCAACCTTAGCCACTGGAGGTAGACACCAAAAACAACGGGAACTACGAACCTGTAGCCTGCGAAAAGGAGACCCCAAACACAGTAAGATAAGCAAAATGAAAAGACAGAAAAACACACAGCAGATGAAGGAGCAAGGTAAAAACGCACCAGACCTAACAAATGAAGAGGAAATAGGCAGTCTACCTGAAAAAGAATTCAGAATAATGATAGTAAAGATGATCCAAAATCTTGGAAATAGAATGGAGAAAATACAAGAAAAGTTTAACAAGGACCTAGAAGAACTAAAGAGCAAACAAACAATCATGAACAACACAATAAATGAAATTACACATTCTCTAGAAGGGATCAATAGCAGAATAAATGAGGCAGAAGAACGGATAAGTGACCTGGAAGATAAAATAGTGGGAATAACTACTGGAGAGCAGAATAAAGAAAAAAGAATGAAAAGAATTGAGGACAGTCTCAGAGACCTCTGGGACACGATTAAACGTACCAACATTCAAATTATAGGGGTTCCCAAAGAAAAAGAGAAAAAGGAAGGGACTGAGAAAATATTTGAAGAGATTATAGTTGAAAACTTCCCTAATATGGGAAAGGGAATAGTTAATCAAGTCCAGGAAGCACAGAGAGTCCCATACAGGATAAATCCAAGGAGAAACACGCCAAGACACATAGTAGTCAAACTATCAAAAAGTAAATACAAAGAAAAAATATTAAAAGCAGCAAGGGAAAAACAACAAATAACATAGAAGGGAATCCCCATAATGTTAACAGCTGAACTTTGAGCAGAAATTCTGCAAACCAGAAGGGAGTGGCAGGACATATTTAAAGTGATGAAAGGGAAAAACCTACAACCAAGATTACTCTACCCAGCAAGGATCTCATTCAGATTTGACAGAGAAATTAAAACCTTTACAGACAAGCAAAAGCTAAGAGAATTCAGCAGGACCAAACCAGCTTTACAGCAAATGCTAAAGGAACTTCTCTAGGCAGGAAACACAAGAGAAGGAAAAGACTTACAATAACAAATGCAAAACAATTAAGAAAATGGTAATAGGAGCATACATATCGATAATTACCTTAAATGTCAATGGATTAAATGCTCCCACCAAAAGACACAGACTGGCTGAATGGATACAAAAACAAGACCTGTATATATGCTGTCTACAAGAGACCCACTTCAGACCTAGGGACACATACAGACTGAAAGTGAGGGGATGGAAAAAGATATTCCATGCAAATGAAAATCAAAAGAAAGCTGGGGCAGCAATTCTCATATCAGAAAAAAATAGACTTTAAAATAAAGACTTACAAGAGACAAAGAAGGACACTACATAATGATCAAGGGATCGATCCAAGAAGAAGATATAACAATTGTAAATATTTATGCACCCAACATAGGAGCACCTCAATACATAAGACAAATACTAACAGCCATAAAAGGGGAAATCGACAGTAACACAATCATAGTAGGTGACTTTAACACCCCACTTTCAACAATGGACAGATCATCCAAAATGAAAAAAAATAAGGAAACACAAGCTTTAAATGATACATTAAACAAGATGGACTTAATTGATATTTATAGGACGTTCCACCCAAAAACGTCCAGAGATAAACCCATGTACATATGGTCACCTTATTTTGATAAAGGAGGCTAGAGTATACAATGGAGAAAAGACAGCCTCTTCAACAAGTGGTGCTGGGAAAGCTGGACAGCTACCTGGAAAAGAATGAAATTAGAACACTCCCTAATACCATACACAAAAATAAACTCAAAATGGATTAAAGACCTTAATGTAAGGCCAGACACACTAAAACTCTTAGAGGACATATAAGAAGAACACTCTTTGAGATAAATCACAGTAAGATCTTTTTTGACCCACCTCCTAAAGGAATGGAAACAAAAACAAAAATAAACACACGGGACCGAATGAAACTTCAAAGCTTTTGCACAGCAAACGAAACCATAAACAAGATGAAAAGACAACCCTCAGAATGGGAGAAACTATTTGCAAATGAAGCAACTGACAAAGGATTAATCTCCAAAATTTACAAGCAGCTCATGCAGCTCAATATCAAAAAAACAAACAACCCAATCCAAAAATGGGCAGAAGACCTAAAGAGACATTTCTCCAAAGAAGATATACAGATTGCCAACAAACACATGAAAGAATGCTCAACATCGTTAATCATTAGAGAAATGCAAATCAAAACTACAATGCGGTATCATCTCACACCGGTCAGAATGGCCATCATCAAAAAATCTACAAACAATAAATGGACAACCTGGAAGAAATGGACAAATTCTTAGAGAGGGTGTGGAGAAAAGGGAACCCTCATACACTGTTGGTGGGAATGTAAATTGATACAGTCACTAAGGAGAACAGTATGGAGGTTCCTTAACAAACTAAAAATAGAACTACCATACGACGCAGCAATCCCACTACTGGGCATATATCCTGAGAAAACCATAATTCAAAAAGAGTCATGTACCACAATGTTCATTGCAGCTCTATTTACAACAGCCAGGACTTGGAAAGAACCTAAGTGTCCATCAACAGATGAATGGATAAAGAAGATGTGGCACATGTATACAATGGAATATTACTCAGCCATAAAAAGGAACGAAACTGAGTTATTTGTAGTGAGGTGGATGGACCTAGAGTCTGTCATACAGGGTGAAGTAAGTCAGAAAGAGAAAAACAAATACCGTATGCTAACACATATATTTGGAATCTTAAAAAAAAATGGTCATGAGGAACCTAGGGGCAAGACGGGAATAAAGACGCAGACCTAATAGAGAATGGGCTTGAGGACACGGGGAGGGGGAAGGGTAAGCTGGGACAAAGTGAGAGAGTGGCATGGACATATATACACTACCAAATGTAAAACAGATAGCTAGTGGGAAGCAGCCACATAGCACAGGGAGATCAGCTCAGTGCTTTTTGACCACCTAGAGGGGTGGGATAGGGAGGGTGGGAGGGAGGGAGACGCAAGAGGGAGGGGATATGGGTATATACGTATATGTATAGCTGATTCACTTTGTTATAGAGCAGAAACTAATACACCATTGTAAAGCAATCATACTCTAGTAAAGATGTTAAAAAAAAAAGTGTGTTTGTTCAAAATAAATAAATAAATAACTTTCCTAACTGCTTAGGAAAGTTATTTCTCCTTCCTATGAAATGAAAAATGATCTATAAGGGCACTTAGTATTGACTATAAATTCCAGTTCTGTCAGTGATGGTATCTGGCGCATGAGGGGCACCCAAGTTAGGGAGCTTTTGGTTAATTTCCCTGGGCCATATAGAGCAAAGTGTTCTCTCAAATACTCTCTGGAAATTCGGAGCCTCAAATATGTTTGCCACCTTCCCCCAAGTCATCACATTTATTAACATCCTTGTCTTATTTTTCTAGAAGCAGGAGCTTCTAGCAGATCTTTTCCCTTTGTGAAAGGATGTATTTCTGTGTGAGGTGGATCTAGGCCACCTTAGTCTGTCCTCTAATGTTCACCTCAGTAGCACTCTACCTGGTTGATAATATCTTTGAGGCCAACTTCCTGTAATGTTTTTCTTTTTTTTTTTTTACCTTAGGAGCACTGTATAATAAAAACTCCATTAAAGATGCAAAACCAAAGTGAGCCATGAAGCAAGACACGATGGGGCCTATCAGCATTCCTAAGCGTGTTCAAGGCGAAAGCATTTCAGAGGGAGTTAAACAACAGTCATTATAGCTATCTTTGTTGACCTCTGACTCTATATGCCAGTCACTGTGTTTGACATACATTAATTCTCATAAAACTTCTGTCATGTTGACATTATTATCTCCCTTTTACAAATGGGGAAAGAGGTTCACATAAATTAAATGACTTTCTCAGGGCAACAGCTAGTAAGTTTCAGGGCTGGATTTGTATCCAAAATAAAGTGGGCTTTGTTTGGTTTTTTGACTCTATTTTCTTCTTAGTAGTACTGCATACATTTATTATTTATATGTATTAAAAAGGATAAAATAAATTTGGACTCCTCTCTCACACAACATGAAGTTCTGTATGATCTAAAGATAAAAATGTTGAAGTAAAATATATATATTTTTGAAAACGTATGTATAATCTAGGAGTCAAGAAAAATTTCTGTGCAAGCTGGAAAACCTAGACACTCTAGAGAAATGACTGACATATTTGAGTGCTTAAAACTTAAAATGTAATCATATGGCAAACGTAAAGGTAAATAAAACCAGAAGACAAATAATAGAGGAACATATATTTGTAAGACACACGACAGATAAAGGGTTCAATATCCAACATATAAAAAATTTCCTACACATTAATAAGAAAAGACAAACACCCTAATTGAAAGTGGTTAAAAAGGGTAAAAAGGGCTGTTCAAGGAGGCAGAAAACCCCCTTGCCAATAAACAAGTGAAATTACTCAACTTTACTAGCAATCAGGCATATTGAAATTAAATTAACAAGGAAATATCACTTTAAGACCATTAAACATGTTATCACACATTGCTGGAGAGTTGTGGAGGTTAATATGTTATCTCATACATTTGCCGAGGGAAATGTGCAGTATATTAAAGCCATTTGGAAGTCAATCTGGCAACCCCTATTAAAATTAAGAATTTACATAAACTTTAACTTAGCAATTCCATTTCCGGGGCCTTCTTCCATAGAAGATAAAAGCACGGGTATATAACAGTGAATATGAACAAGATAAATTTTACGTATATATTCAGATTAATTGCAACGTTTTTTCTAGTAGCCAAAAAACTGGAATCAACTTGAATGTCCTCAATAGAGGAATGGTTTAATAAGTTGTCTTTCACTCAAACCATTGCACTTTACATAACTAGTTTAAAAAGTGTGTTAAGTCTATACCAGACGATGTGGAAAACATTTCTCTGAAATGTTTCTAAGTGAGAAAAACTACGTGCAGTAAAGAGTAAAATAGTGCCCCTATATGTTTTTATGCATACATATGTATGTTACCTTATTTATGAACATAGACAAAGATATGCAAAGATTCACACCAGGCTTTTAACACTGCTTATCCAGTGGAGGAGTGGCTAATGAAGTGTAAAAATCCTATAGATGTACAGTCTTTCTCAATATTTATGTATATGTATGAATATATATATATATATAATTCTCAACATTTATATATAATTGCTTTATGTAAATGCACATGTAAATTACATATGTGTAAAGCCATGTACAAAGAGATAGTTGCTGAAAGTGTGCATATCATAGAGAGTGTTTTGAGTTTTTAGTGTTTAGGGATCTTTTTTTTAACTTTCTTTCTTGTACTTTGAGGTTTTCAAAATAAAAATTTTACATGATTTTAAGTTTAACATTTTCTAAAGCAAACATTATAGAGCAGGTTAAGGAAATGACCCAGTATCTACAGAATGATTTGATTGTTCAGTCCTCCAGCAGTTCATCAAACTACATTGAGCAGCAACCGTGACATTGTGTCAGGTGTGTTAAAGTGGTTGGGATTACAGAGATGAATGAAATATGCTCCTTCTTGTTGTATATTACAACAAGACAAACATATAAATGAACCATTCTAATACAATATGGCTATTGCTTTAATATAAGAATTTGTAGGACCATAGGGGCAATGAACTCTGCAGGCATTGGTGGTAGAGAGGCTTCAGAGGGAAAGAACCATTTGAGCTTAGCCTTAAAGACTGAGGATGCTTTCATCACTCACCAGCCTTAGGTGGGGAAGGGAAAGCAATCCCTTCAAAGAGGAAGGAATCAACATCTAGTCCTATTTCATTCATCAAGAATGTGGAGGAGGAAGTAAACAGTTTATTATTTATAGTCTCAAATGATGGTAATGTGTGGAAGATGGGCAAATGGAACAAGAGACTTTGGAAGAGTCCTGATCAGGAACTAATAAAATGAGAACCTGCTTTGAAACATGCAAGCAGGTTTTTCTGAGGGAAGAAGAACTCAAAGCTGCGTTTAATGAAAGGAAGCAACTGTCAAAGCAATCTGACTAAGTTCAGTACATTAGGTTTGCAGTTGGGGAAGAAATATGGGTTGCTGTTCATTTAGGACCTGTGGAAGAGGTTGGAGAAAAGGGGATAGGTATTCAAGCAATGATTCATTAGGTAGAAAGAAGAGAATGTTAGAAATCAGACACTACTGCCACTTACTGAATAAATTCATCATAAGCCATATACAGACACATTATAAAGTATCTCAAGGTACCAGAATGCTTGACCATTGAGGTAAGGTGCCCCAAAATACTGTGTCTTCAAGGAAAACACAAGGGTTCAGTACTCATGGGTTAGCAGCAGTTAACATAAGACACACTAGCTTTTGGGGAGTGGGGGAGAAAGAAGCAAGGATTATGCATGTATGTAGTTATATCATAGATGATAACAACAGAAGCCATTTAATCAAATGCTTATTATTGGCCTAATATAATGTCAGGTGTTTTACATAAATTACCTCATTTAATCCCAGCATGGCTCTAAGATCTAGATACATGTTACTATCATTCCCTTTTTACAGATGAGGAAACTAAGTCTTACAGGAGTTAAAAAACGTACTCAAGGTCAAATAGCTTTTAGGTGGTGAAGCTGTAAATTGAGATCGGACTTTAAATCCTATGCTCCCAACTGCTCAACTAGACACTAAGTTATATTCCCCCTGCTAAAGCCTAGTCCCAGCCATCATCATATCACACCTGTATTGTCCCAACAGCCTGTCACCCCTCTGGTCCTACACAGTTCACAACATCCAGTGAACTTTCTAAAACATACATCAGACGACATCACTTTCCTTTATCAAACCGTCCAGTGGCCCTCCACTGCACGTAAGATAAAATCCGAGTTCTTACCCTGCAGGTCCCTATGTGACCACTTCTCTGCCAGCCTCTCCAGTCTCGGTCATCAATCTCTGCTCTGCCCCTCTCTGACTGCACTCCAGCCACTCACCCTTCTGCTCTTCCTCAACACACTGTTCTCGTTCTGGCCTCACGGCATTGCTACTTGCTAGTCTACCTAAAATGCTCTTCTTCAAAGTCTTCACACAGCTGACTCGACCTCATTATTCAGATCTTGATTCAAATATCAGCTCCTTAGAGAAGGTTCCCCACACCAACAACAAGAACGACCCCTTTGCCCATGAAAACAGAAGTTACTTGAGGACAGGAACTATTGATTTCATGTTCTTCACTCTAATTCCAGAACCAAGAGTAATATCTGACACCTACTAGGCACTCAGGACATATTTGTTTCCTGAAATACTGGTATCATTTTAAAGTGTCATACTCATATGCCTATGAGTATATCTACATATATATATATATTTATGGATATGTGAGCTTGTTGTCACCTCACAGAAGTGGAATGTACATCCCTCACCCAAAATTTGGTTTGAATGTCAAGACTAATGATGCCACACATATACCAAGAAGGTATGAAAAGGATTATTACTCACATAATGAGTTATGCATCAAAAATGCAGTTAGACCAAAAAAAGAAAAAAGAAAAAACTGGTAACTGTGAAGTGATGGGTAATTAGATGGTTGTGATTCTTTCATTCTATAGATATAGGAATAGATATAGAAATAATCGAAACATCAAGTTCTACACCTTAAGTATATACAATTTTTATTTATCCATTATACCTCAATAAAACTGAAAAAAATGGGATCAGTCTCAATGACAACTTACCCATGGTGTTTGTCTGATAACTAAAACATTGCGTGGTTTATTTAATTTAATTTGGACTTGTTTATGTAAGCCATTATGGCACCTGCAGCATGAGACCAATAAGAAAGGTGAACGTTCCATTGAATATCTAGTACTATCAAGAGCTAGTACTATATATTCTGAGAAGTGAAATGAGTGCCTTAGTCTCTCTATCAATGTGCAGAACTTCAAAGAAGGTAAAGAGTGCTATGGTGAGACATTGTATTGTGGCTTTAATATGTGCAGAAGATGTGTGACCTTGATTTATATTTTGGGTATCCGTGAGGCAAGAGATTCTATGAGTTCTTTACCCCAAATGAGGCAACCTTGGAGAAGGAGTTGTTTTCATTGGCCAGAACAGATGGTCAGACCGCTGGCAGTGGCCCAAAGATCTATAAAAATGTGAAGATGAGGCCAATTGTTGGCTAAGACATGGCCAAGTGCTAAGATAACTGGCTAAAGTTTGGCCAACTGAGCTGATCCTGTGTCCTGTCCTTTATCAGGAACATTCTGATTAAGAGATGAAAAGAAGCAAGAGTCAAGCAAGCTCCATTAAGTGTGACAGTGGCAATGCCACTGGTTAAGTGAATGAACCCCCTTTGGTATTCACTGTGTTGAGCCTAAGGGGCTCCCCAGGTATCCAAGTGTTCTAAGAGATGACCTCCTCTAGCACTGTGGCATCCGGCAAGGGACCCAGCACAGGGGACGTTACCCTCTCCTGAAAGTAGGGTATGCAGAGAGCCCAGGTTCAGCTCCATCCTGTAGCAAGGAGGCCTCACTAGCTGTGCTGGGCTTGCAGGGTGCTGTTTCCATGATCAAAGGCCTAACGGGCAGCTGTATACTGAGGGTCACAGGTTCAGGACCTGAGATAGTCTATATTTCCAGGAAAGTCCAGTATGTACCCACCAATTGCTACACTAATGGCATACAGCATTGGGCCAAGGAAGGTAGTTCCTTGTATCAGAAGCCCATGCAACTAACGGCCATCACTGATGGTAGAGGGACTCCAAGATATATGAGAGAAGGTTGCTAAAGCTCCCAGAGTGAAGGAATCCCGGGGGGCCGTAAGAGGAATGCCTGTTCTATGGCCATTCAGGCAGATTCTAGTATCTTTTTACAGGGGGTCTCATTCAAGTTGGGCCTATTTGCAAGTTACAGAACAAAAAAAAAAGCTTTGTAAATGAGGAGTGTTGCCTCCAGAATCCAAACATGTCGAAAACATGTTGGGCTTGTTTTAACAATGTGGGTCCTAAGAAGACTAAAAGCTGTTTCTTGACACTGTCAGGACTGGAGCAGCCCTCAACTTACTAAATAATTTTCAGGAGCTTAACTGAAGTGGTGGGGCCCTGTACTATGTGTCTCATGTGAATCTCCTCAAAGGAGGATGTCATTAGTGTGATGTCATAACTGTGTACCCGAAAAAAGTTAGAGCTGGTTAAAATATTGCCTGTGAAGACTATGTGAGATGGCAGGCGTGGAGACTGAGCCCATTGAGTACCCAGGTGAAGGTGTATTGTGTCCCTTTAAAGGTGAAGGTTAACTGCAGCTGAGAGGTTGTTGAACTAGGCACTGAATAGAACATGCTAGCCAAATACTTTGCTCTAACTGCAAAGTATTTACCAGTTACTTATTTATTATTGGGTGGAATCAGTCATTTCAATAGGTGGGGCCATGACGCCAAGGGTACGAATTCACACTGAGGCACCGGTCCTGTTTTCCCGGGTTTAAGAACAAGTAAAACTTGGCTGTTAAATGCAGCAGAAGTGGGGATAACCACACCTTCTCTAAACAGGTCTTATATAATGGGTTTCAATCTGTGAAAACCGTGCTTTCATTTAGATTGAACCTTTTCTTAAACACTGAGGTGAAATGTATTATTTTAACTAGGGGGAAAGGTCCATAGGGTCCCATAGTTTTCAAGCTGATTATAAGGGCCAGAGACTTAACTTTATTACTTATTGGGTCAGGTTCTCCACGTGCACTAGAGGATATTTTAGGGTAATGGATGTCTTGGCTATGGAAAAGTTAGGCACGGAAATAATTCGGATGGTTCAGGTTAGGCATATCTGTTTCTATTTTATGTTCACCTACTCCCTGGCTGGGAGTGGATGAACATAAAGTGTGGCCAGATGTGGGCCAGAAGGGGAAGGGGAATTAATGAGGCTTCAAAACTGTCAATTGTCAAACATCAAAAGTGGAATCAGATTATGACACACACTGCCACCACCCATACAGCACCCCTCTCCCCATCTGGGACCTCCCAAACACACACGGAAACACCAAGTCCATTTCCTCCTCACCAGCAGGATAAAGTGTTCAGGAAGAAATCTGTCTTCAGAGCTCAGTCCTCACCCAGTCCTTATTCCCGGTGTCTGGCTAACTATGGACTGGCTGGTCTGGGCCCCAAACTGGCAGGATACTACCTCCCTCCCTTCTCACACGCCTGCCCCTTCCTGCCTTCCTTCAGTCCCCATCACCGAAGAACAGACAGAGATACACACACATCTTTCTACAACAGCTTGTACATCAATAGCTGAGGGCTTTTTTATTTGGTCTCTACACAGGTGACCATGTCTCCAGTGCTTTCTCTGGAGAGACAACAGAGACAGCAAGGTCTCAGTCACCTGATAGACCCAGGGCAGCACTTTATGAACTGCTGGAAGAGCCCTCTGGGACGTTTTCATCCTCCTCTGGCTCTTTAGTCATTGTTGTACTCCGCCGGTAGTATAACGCTAGCATCTTTGACTTCTTCTGTGTAGAACCTCTTCCCGAATTCTGACGACGGACTGATTTTGTTAACTCGACCACCTCCTGAATCTGGTCGGAAAACAAAGTGATACAGAAAGATATTGATTTGGGGAAAGAGGATGGGAAGGAGAACTTTGAGAGAATGGGTGTGGATTGAGAAGGGGTTTGTGCCAGGGAAGGGCTGGGTAAGTCTTGGGTGGGGGATGAAGAGGAGGCACGTGAGTCGGGTAATCTGACCTCTTCCATCTTATAGCCCTGGAGTGGAGAATTCACCCTCTCCCTTCTGCGTTGGCCCCCCGGTGTTTGTTGCTCTGACCTCTCGGTGTTTGTCCGTGCATCACGGTTAGGCTCCTGGGGGACTGTAGTTTCCTCTGCCATGTCAGTAGCAACAGTGTGCTCTACTCCAAGGCTCCTGGCCTCTCTATATATACCCTGCCAGGACAATGAAGAGCCACACCCATCAGCTTTGATTGGTCAGCCAATGGTAGCGCTGGGGTGGCTGTGACATCACAAAGCACTACCCTTGAAGATACGTGGGGGGAGGGGAGGGGTGCAGAGGAGTCTAGGTGCTCTGGTTAGAGAAAGGGAGTGCTTCCTCAACACCCAGTAAAGAGCCTTCCCAAATTGACCTTCCACTCTTCCTCATCTTCTCTGGTTCAATCCTTGTGGTGCACATGTTAGGGAGAAGGTGTTCCCTCCAAACCATTCCACATGGCCACCCCCATTCAGTGTTAAATTCTGTTGTCTCCCAGATCTCATCACCTGGTATTGTGTGGTTTTTAAAAACTTTTTATTTTAGAACAGTTTTAGATTTACAGAGTAATTGTGAAGATCATATTCATACACTCCACAACAAATTTCCCTTCTTAACATTGTACATTAGTATGGTACAATTGTTCAACTTAGTGAACCAACACTGAAACAGTATTATTAACTAAAGTCTGTACTTCATCAGAATTCCATTTTTTTTTAAATGTTGAGCCTTCTTTTAATTAATTTATTTATATTTTTGGCTGTGTTGGGTCTTCGTTTCTGTGCGTGGGCTTTCCCTAGTTGTGGCAAGCAGGGGCCACTCTTCATCGTGATGGGCGGGCCTCTCACTGTCGCGGCCTCTCTTGTTGCGGAGCACAGGCTCCAGATGCGCAGGCTCAGCGGCTGTGGCTCACGGGCCTAGTTGCTCTGCGGCATGTGGGATCTTCCCAGATCAGGGCTCGAACCCGTGTCCCCTGCATCATCAGGCAGATTCTCAACCTCTGTGCCACCGTGGAAGCCCCAGATTGCCTTATTTTTTACCTAATATTCTTCTTCTGTCCCAGGATCCCAACCAAGATTCTACATTCAATTTAGTCATTCCTTGTTATAACTTCTTAGGCTCCTCTTGGCTGTGACAGTTTTAGAGACTTCTTGTTTTTGAAGACTTTGACAGTTTGGGGTCTTGTGTTTTGTCTTTTACATTAGGTCTGCAGATGTTATTGCTCTTATAGGTAAAAGTTTTATAAGTTTCCTCTTCCAGAAAACCTCAAATCAAGTCAGTACCATCAGTGTTATGGACTTCCCCGTGGCAATGGTTGAACTAATCTCTTGGCTTTTTCACAGAGGTGACACAAATATTTTCCTCTAAAGCTCTGAGGATCAGGATCATTTTTATTTATGACAGAGGCACAGGGGCAGCAGCAGAAGCATTTTGTAAGGTACTAGTGGGTCATTTACTTTTAGAAGTATGACCTCAGCATCCCACATAGTTAACGGCTCTTTCTCCACACGAGTGACCATCCAATGGACCTGTATATTGAACAGACTGTCAGTCTTTCTCCTGAGCTCTATATAGAAAGGGGGCCAACATGTGGTTGAGACACAACCTGTGTTCACAAGGTAAGAGTCATTTCTTTGAGGTTAGTATCAGTCGCACCTTAGTTTGGAATTGAAACACGTGATTCAACCTGAGAATCACAAATAAGTCCAGGTTGA
This sequence comes from Mesoplodon bidens, assembly GCF_964165515.1. Lineage (NCBI taxonomy): Eukaryota > Metazoa > Chordata > Mammalia > Artiodactyla > Ziphiidae > Mesoplodon > Mesoplodon bidens. Next base: position 1,277,822 of record NC_138163.1, read on the forward strand.
GACACAGGATTCAGGACTGCTTTAAGGAAGGTCCCAATCCAAGAATCCTTTCACTATATGCCAAGTGGCTCAACTGACTTATGTTGGTCAAAGCTTTAGCAGACACTCAGTAGGACTAACAAATGCAGCACAAAGAAGCAAGTTCAAAGCACAAGCTAGCCAGCAGGCAGTAGCCCAAGTGCCTGTTCACCAGCATAGAGCAGAGCCAGTTAGAAAGCCAAAGCAAGAGAAGAAAGACACCCGGTGGTAAGGGATAGCACCTTGATGTCCTGCTCACAGGACCAGTTGTTGGAATCACACCACAGAGACAGGATGGACCCTTCAACCCAAATTCGGTTTGGATGTCGAGACTGATAACACATACACCTAGAGAGTATGAAAAACCTTACTACATAAGGAGGCTTTCTGGGGAGAGCAGGGCAGGCTCTCAAGCAGGTTCAAGAATGGCTTGAGAGAGCAGAAGAAGGAGACTGGCTTGGCTTTTATGGTCGTGAGGGGATGACGCTGGAGTGTTCCCACACACAGGTCAGGTTTTGCACAGCCTGAACTTCCTCCTGGCCCACAGAAGAGAGAGTACCTGAGCTTTCTTATCCTATATAGGGAAGCAGGGGAAGAGGCAGTGGTAGGGCTCTTTTATAGAATAATGTTGTGTAAATGCAAGGTGTTTAGCACAGTTTAGAATTCTCATAACCATTATAACCACACTTATATTGTTTTCAGTTAAACTACGTTTCACTAGATTAGTATTTCCCAAATTATGGTCCTTTAAATATTATGTAAGGTGGCTTAGAATTATCTTGGTTCATCACAGAGAAACTGTGTAGAAAGAGAAAAGACTGCTAGCCTCAGGAGGTCTGACACACTGGTCACAAAAGAGCAGACTTCATTGTACTATCTGCTGAATTATGAGGGGTTTCTAACATGTTTCCCATCCTGGGTGACTACTGTAGCACCCAAAGACTGTAATAATAATTACCGAAACTAACATTTATTGACTACTAACTCTATGTAGGAATTATGCTAAATACCCATATACATATTTAATCCTCATCACAACCCTATTGAGATAAGTGGCAAAAGAGTGGTTTCTGTCATTTCTGCCAGGACATCTCCATTCCAATTGCAGAAGCAGAAAAGAGCATATAGGAGGGCACATGGGAATATTTATGGGCCAGGCTCAAAAGGGGTATGCATTACTCCTGCTCACATTTCATTGGGAAAAACTCACATAGCCACATCTAACTACAAGAGAAAATGAGAAATGTAGTCTACCTGGTAGAAGAGGAGAACTTAAATGTTGGAGATAAGCTAGCAATCTCTGTCTCCACCATCTTGTTCATCACTCTCCCCAGTATTTACAGTAGAGCCTGGCACATAGTAGGTGGCCATGAATATTTCGGTTGAATGAATGGGTTTCAACTTTTTTGGTCAGTTATGGGGATCAAAAACATATAGAACTTGGTTAAGCAATGGTTTCCTAGATATGACACAAAAAGCACAAGCAACAAAGAAAGAGTAAATTGGACTATATCAAAATTTTAAAATGTTTTCTTCTGCAAAAAAATACCATGAAGAAAGCAAAAAGGCACACCAAAGAAAGATCCTGGCAAATCATATATTTAATAAAAGTGTAGTATCCAGAATACAGAAAGAACTCTTACAACTCAACAACAAAAATACAAACAATCCAACTGAAAATCAGGTAAAGGACTTAAATAGACATTGTGCTAATGAAGATATAAAAATAGCCAACAAACATATGAAAATATGCTCAATACCATTAGTCGTTAGGGAAATGCAAATCAAAACCACGATGAGATGCCACTTCATACCCACTAGGAAGGCTATAACTTTTTTAAAAAGAAAATAACAAGTATTGACAAGGATGTAGAGAAACTGAAACACTCATACACGTCTGGTGGGAACATAAAATGATACAGCCTCTGTGGAAAACATTTTGGCAGTTACTCAACAAGTTAAACATAGACTTGCCATATTACCCAGTAACTCTACTCCTAGGTATATAATGAAAAGAGTTGAAAAGGAGGGAACAACAACAACAACAAAAAAAAACAGGTGAATTGAGCAACACAAAAGCAAAGGGCAGATAACGTTTCAAGAAGTAAAAAATGGTCAACTTTATTAAATACCTTTTACAGGTAATATAGGGACAGACAAATGACGATTGAACTTGTTAGTAGAGAGGTCATTGGTAAATTTGATAAGAAGGAAATTGAAAGAGTGGAAAATATTTTAATATAAACCTGGATGTGTATTAAGGAGAAAATGTGAGATCAGAAAGTGAGGGGCAGATAGACAATTTCTTTTGAGAGTTTTGGTGCTAAGGGGAGGAGAAATATGGGACTATAGCTGGAGGGGGATTTGGTATTAAGAGAGTGTATTTTTAAGAGGGTAGATTCTAGAATGCATCTAGCCAATATAAATGACTGAATGAAACTGACGACATAAAAAACCAAAGGGATAATTGCAGAAGAAAAAATATTGAGAAAGCAAGAGGGGTATTCAGAGCACTAGTAGATGGGATCGGTAGCAAATGTGGAAATGTTGGCTTTCCATGAGAACGAGTAATATTTATAGATTTTACAGTGGAGAAGGAAACGATTATGGTATGATTACAAATGCAGGTAAGATGGTAGATTTGGTGGGGAAGATATAAAAGAATTTTCTCTTGACTCTTCAGTTTTCTCAGTGAAGGATGAGATAAGGGCATAAAATAACAAGAGTGAGGGTAGGGTTTTGAGAAATTGAGGGGAAGATAAAGTATTGGATATTCATTTTGTATAATGGAAATGGGTGTATAATATGGAAGGATTGATAATTTAAGATATGTGGTCAAGAATTTAAGGTGAGATCAGTTAGCTTTGTCTTGTAAATTTCTACAGCAACATCCATCACTTGTATATAGGAACAAAGCAGGTAGATAGCTAAATTTAACAAGGGTTGTGGTTTTGCCAGGGAAGTACTAGGGTGGGAAAGTGAGTAGGGAGATGAAGGTTGATGAAAGTAAGTGATACTAATGATAAATTGGTAAGCAATGAGGAAATGCGAAAAGAGAAATGTGGCTGATGCTGAAAAGTAGTAGAATTCACAGATTGGAGTTCAAAATTGAAGAATTTTTAGAGTTGGGTGTGTGTAGGTGTGTATACCTGCATGTGAGGGAGGTATTTTGCTAGGAAGGATAATCAGTTGTAGCCCAAGAGATGTATGTTATAAAATCAGGATTTCAGAGTTGCTGTAATATTTGAGAATGTCAATGTCTAGTGCATGAGCATTAGAGTGAGTGGCTTAAGTATGATGGAAGAAAAATACCATTGGAATTGAGGGCATGAAAGGTTTGCAAAGCCAAAAATGCTGGATGAATATCCACATAGATGACAGATGTTGAAGTTGCCAAGATGGTGGCAGTACTAAAAGTGGAGAAGAAGACTCAGGAAAGTGTCTAATGAATGAAGGTAAAGAAATAGATGGCGTAGCACATGATATTATCTAATAGCAAGAACTACAAATGAGCTCTGAATTTTGCAAGAGAAAGGAGCAGAAATGGTTTGAAAGTGACAATGAGTCGACTCCTTGGGGTATGTGAGGAAAACTAACGTTTGCTCAAGAGGACTGCAGGGGAAGTGATTTCCTCAAGGCACAGCCATATTCCAGTCATAAAACAGAGATTAAGGGAACACTGAGAGAACAACTTGAAGCTACTGGGGAGTTTCTTAATGATAGACTATGAGTTACAGAGGGCAGGAAAGAAGCGCTCATGAAGTTGGGGAGAGGGTTGGGTCCAATTCTGTCAAGTGCAGAGCAATACATGAATAAGGGTCTAGTTAATGATGGATAATCTGCAGGGTGGTGACTTAAGTAAAAGTGATAAGACAAGATGGACCTTGTGACTGCATGGCAGATTGGGAGGTGAGTAAAGCCCTCCGGACTACAGATTGCTTAATCTAGGCTGACCTAGAACTAAGAAGAATCCAGAAACACCATTGAAACCTGTTTCCTCTAAATATCATGTATCCTGTATGATGATCCAGCATATCAAAGATAGATTAGTAAGGACATCTAAGAGGGTAGATTTTAAAGGAAAGGAGTGTGTTTGCTCAAGAGTGTGAGTGTGTATGAAAAATATCAACAGCAAATTCTAATGTCAGAGGGTTGCTACTATAGGCTTATGGAGCCATGCATTATTCTTGGACAACCCAAGATGCCTGCACAGATGTGGCCCAGATGCAAGCACCAACACTTACTGGGCACCTGTAAAGCCAAAGCTGGGGAAGATGGAAGGCCCAGGGGAAGTGGTATTATCCCAATACAGGAATGTATTTACTTAGGCTTCCGAAATGGCAGGTGGACAAAACATGGAAGCAAGGAAATTAAGCTTCTTTTTGCCTAACATCTCTCCTCAGGAAGAAGTACTTGGAGTTGTATTTCCTACATAAATTCACCTGCTAAAACTCCAGGGAGCTCATCAGTGGGCAGATGTTCCCACCTAAGTATGGTTACCAGCAAACATTTAATCAAAATCATGGCTGCATCTGGCTCACATTAAAAGGGTTCTCTTTGTCACTGTCTTTTAAAAGAACAGTTCCCCATGCTTATAAATCCAGGCTCAGAACATCAATTCAACCAACCTCAGGAGCCTTGTGGCTACACCTTCCTGCTGGGAATCAGCATGGTCCCCAGAGAATCAATTTGAGGAGTATTGCCAAAGTGTTTTCATTTTCAGTGTTTATCCACTGGAATGTCTAGGAGTGAAGAACAGACAGGGCAATACAATCCTAAGATTCAATTTCTTTCATCAAATACAACCCGTATATATGAGCATCAAGGCAAGAGGATGGAGGACTTTAACTGAAATTCCAATAGAGATCTAAGCACAAATCCTGGAACCATCCCATGCTAGCATTGTGAGGTAGGATAGGTACTTAACCACTCTGAGCCTGTTTTCTGATCTCTAAAAAAAAAAAAGAGAAGGATAATATCTCATACAGCTGTTGCAAAGATCAACTCAAATAATTCATGTAAAGAATAGAGCACAACAACCTACAGAATGGGAGAAAATATTTGTAAATCATGTATCATAAGGGATTTTTATTCAGAATATATAAAGAACTCCTACATGCCAGTGAGAAGAAGGTAAATAACCCAACTTTTAAAATGGGCAGAAGATCTAAATAGACATTTCTCCAAGGAAGATATACAAATGGCCAGCAAGCACATTAGAGATGCTTGACATCATTATTCATCAGGAAAACACAAATCAAAACCACAGAAAGATACCATTTCATACCCATTCGGATGGCTAGAACCAAAAAGATAATCATAACTGTTGGTGGGGATTTAGAGAAATCAGAACCATCATACACTGTTAGTGAGAATGTAAGATGGTATAGCTGCTTTGGAAAAGTTTGGTGAAACAGTGTTACTGTATGACCCACTGGTAGGTATATTCCCAAGATAAATGAAAATGTATGTCCATACAAAAACTTGTACATAAATATTCACAGCAGCAATATTCATAATACTCAAAGATGGAAACAACCCAAAGGCCCATCAACTGATGAATGGCTAAGCAAAATGTGGCAAATCCATACAACAGAATATTATTCAGACATCAAAAGGAATGAACAACTAATATCTGCTACAACATGGCTGAACCTTAAAAACATTATGCTAAGTGAAAGAAGTCAGTCACAAAAGACCACACATTATGTGATTCTATTCATATGAAATGCTCAGAACAGGCAAATCTATAGATACAAAATAGATCAATAATTGCTTAAGGCTGAGGCAGAAGTTGCTGGGAGCATAGGGGATTAATAGCTTAATAGCTACAAGATACAAGGGTTTCTTTCTGAGGTGTTGAAAACGTTCTAAAATAGACTGGAGGGAACTTCAAGACGTCGGAAGAGTAGGGCGTGGAGATCACCTTCCTCCCACAGATACATCAGAAATACATCTACACGTGGAACTGCTCCTATAGAACACCCAGTGAACGCTGGCAGAAGACCTCAGACCTCCCAAAAGGCAAGAAACTCCCCCACGTAGCTGGGTAGGGCAAAAGAAAAAAGAGAAAACAGAGACAAAAGAATAGGAACGGGACCTGCACCAGTGGGAGGGAGCCGTGAAGGAGGAAAGGTTTCCACACACTAGAAGCCCCTTCACTGGCGGAGACTGCAGGTGGCGGAGGGGGGCAGTTTCGGAGCCACGGAGGAGAGCGCAGCAAC